>NC_064836.1:49244832-50494832 GCF_024166365.1 Elephas maximus indicus | reverse complement strand
CCTTGGAAACCCTATGAGGCAGTTCTACTTTGTCCTATAGGGTCACTATGAGTTGGAATCCACTCAATGGCAATGGAGGTTTTTTTTGTTTGTTTTCTTCAAGGAGGCCGAACTCGGGAAATTTGGCCAAACTAGGGGAAACCCCAAAGAAACCAAACCCATTGCCATGGAGTCCATGCCAACTCATAGTGACCCTAAAGCAGAACTGAAAATGAAGAGTAAGAACTCAGCTACTGGTGACATCTTTGAAGCCTTGAGTGAAGAAACCTAGACATACTTGAATTTGGAATATTAGGTTAAATGGATTTCCTACTTATTATTATTATTAAGTCAGAATTACATTTTATGATAATTGTATGTCTTGGGACAAGGGAAATCTTTCAGGATTGTATACTGGAAGAGAGGGACAAAGCAAAACATGCTGGAGGGAAAGGGAGATAGACATGATAATATAAAACTAGGCACAAATTTTTACATAAAACTACATGTAACAAACACGTAGGAAAAGAATCTCAGAGTGGTGCTAATAATAAGCACCAGAGTTCTAGTAGACATTAAACAAATGCTAGTTCTCTTTGCTTTCTTGAAATATGGCCCCTTAATGTTTTTTTTTTTTAATGAACTAGAAGCACTTAGTGATGGAGTAAAGAAAGGCTATTTCCCATGCTCCTAATGCGTTCATTTATTTCCTGAATCACCTGGGCGATCTAAGTTAGAGCTTTTGAACTGGGGCACATACATTGCCGTGAATGGGTTAAAGGCAAGGTGAAATATTTATAGTCATAGTTCTTGACAGTGCGCTTTAATTAAGGTGGTGTTAGAAACTGTAACAAATTCCTATGTTTCAGTGGTGCAACACAAACCCAAAAACACTAAACGCATTGCTGCCCAGTCACAGTGACCCTATAGGACAGAGTAGATCTGCCCCACAGAGTTTCCAAGGAGCTACTGGTAGCTTCGAACTCTCGACTTTTTTGGTTAGCAGCCGTGGCTCTTAACCACTAAGCTACTAGGGTTTCCTGTGCAACACAATAGTAGTTTATTTCTTGCTTATTTAACAGTCAACTTCTAATGTTTCTGGTCTGCCGGCGGCTTTTCTCTTTGCTGGGGAGACACAAAGAGAGCACAGAGAAAAAGAGTCACACAAAACTTCAGATACAATGTAAGTTTTAAATCACAGAAGCCCTTCCCCCAAATTTGCTATTTACATAATAGACTGCACACACACAAAAAGCACTTTTCTTATATTTATCATCTTTTTTTACACTGTAGCCCCTACTTGAGTGGTATTTTTTAAGGTTTCTACTTTGGGTTGTATACCTGTTGTTGTCAATTCCAACACATAGTGACCCTATAGGACAGAGTAGAACTGTCCCATAGGGCTTCCAAGGCTGTAACCTTTACAGATCTTTACAGAAGCAGACTGCCACGTTTTTCTCCCACAGAGTGGTTGGTGGTTTACAACCGCTGACCTTTCAGTTAGCAGCCCAGTGCTTAACCACTGCACCACCAGGAATCCTTGGTTTGTATAACCCAAACCAAGTCCATTGCCATCAAGTCGATTCTGACTCACAGGGACCCCATAGGATTTCCAAGGCTGTAAATCTTTACAGACTGCTACATCTTTCTCCATTGTGGTGGCAAGTAGGTTCCAACTGCTGACTTTTCTGTTAGCAGATGAACATTTAATCACTGTGCCATCAGGGTTCCTTGGGTTGTATCAGTCCACTGCCTTCCAGTCAATTCCAACTCATAATGACTGCATAGGGTTTCTGAACCTGTAAATCTCTACAGAAGCAGACTACCACATCATTCTCCCTCAAGCCAGCCACTGGTGGTTTCAAACCACTGACCTTCCAGTTAGCAGTCAATTGCTTTAACCGCTGCGCTACCAGGGATCCTTGAGTTGTATACCAAAAAACCAAACCAAACCCATTCATAGCAACCCCGTAGGACAGTGTAGAACTGCCCCATAGGGTTTCCAAAGAGTGGCTGGGGATTTTGAACTGCAGACCTTTTGGTTAGCAGTCAAGCTCTTCACCACTGCCCCACCAGGGCTCCAGAGTTGTATAAACAAAAACAAAAACACACCCAGTGCCATGGAGTCAATTCTGGCTGATTGCAAGCCTATAAAAAAAAGCCTATAGTACCTGATAAATATTATGCGTTCATCAGAACTTTAGAGTTGACTTGTAATTTAAAAAGTTTTGTAGCTTCCACCTTGGCTAGACATCAGCATTTTCTCTAAAGGGCCACATAATAACTATTTTAGACTGATGTTCTACAAGGCCTCTGTTGCAAATCCTGAACTCTCCCAGTGTAATGCAAAAGCAGCTACAGCCAATACATACACAAATGTACATGGCAGTGTTATAACTCAGCACCATTTATAGACAATGCAATTTGAATTTCATATAATTTTTACATGTCACAAAGTACTACTCTTCTTTTGATTTTATTTCAATATTTAAAAATTAAATGTTGAAAAAACCACTCTTAGTTTATGGGCCACTTCAAAAAAGCTGGCAACTGGATTTGGCTGACAGGCTGCAGTTTGCTAACCCCCTGGTCATAGTTGTAACTCGTGATAAAATAGTCTGGTTTTGACCATCCAAAATGTGTTTGGCTGACAAAGTTAAAAACAAACAAGTGCACTGCCCCCTGATCTATAGCCATGCAAAAGAATCTTACTGCATCCTAACATCAGGAAAGATTAAAGAAGGTTACCATGCCACAATTTCTGGAATGTTCTAAGCAATCTAATCTGAATTAACAGGCTCATATGCATAGTGATAACCAACTAACATCAGCTCTGATATTCTGAAATTTTAGCTCTTTACGAAGTGATTATTTTAGGTAAAAAAGGCAGAACAATACAGAATCAATATTTTTTAAGAAACCCCCAAAGGAGGCTAATCAGTTAGGCTTCTCTTTAAGTACTTTTGCTGCATAGGAAATTTTCCACTCCTCCTAATAAATGCAGAAATCAAGTCTCAGAAGTGCATTTTAGATTTCCTATTTTTATCTTATGCCCCTTGTTACATTTTCACACTTGGCAGCATTTTTTTTTTTTTTTAATTCCACAGACAATAAGGCTGGAAGGAAAGATAAGTGATAGTTATTGGTTGTATTTTTCAGTTACATACAAGGCAAGTTTTCAAAATTACTTAGAAAGTTATAAAAGAGGTCTTTTGTAGCCAATTTGCGTAATGCAGTGTCTTTTGATTTCTTGACTGCTGCTTCCATGGGTGTTGATTGTGGATCCAAGTAAAATGAAATCTTTGACATTCATCATGATGTTGCTTATTGGTCTGGGAAGAAGGACCCCGCAGTCTACTTCTGAAAATAATTAGCCAGTGACAACCTTATGAATATCAGTGGAACATTGTAGGGCCTCCTTAAAGTGTTGAAAAGCCAAGATGTCACCTTAAGGACTAAGGCGAGCCTGATCCAAGCCATGGTGTTTTCAATCACTTCATATGCATGCGAAAGCTGGACAATGAATAAGGAAGACTGAAGAAGAATTGATGCTTTTGAATTGCGGTGTTGGCAAAGAATGTTGAATATACCATTGACTGCCAAAAGAACAAACAAATCTGTCTTGAAAGGAGTACAACGAGAACGCTCCTTAGATGCAAGGATGCTGAGAGTATGTCTCACATACTTTGGACTTGTTATCAGGAGGGATCCGTAGCTAAAAAAGGACATCATGCTTGGTAAAGTAGAGGGTCAGTGAAAAGGAGGAAGACCCTTAACAAGATGTATTGACACAGTAGCTGCAACAATGGGCACAGGCATAGCAACAATTGTTAGGGTGGTACAGGACTGGGCAGCGTTTCATTCTATTGTGCATAGGGTCACTATGAGTTGGAACTGACTCAACGACACCTAACAACAACAATAGCCCCTGCAATTGCCTGAGCTAATTTTTTAAAATACATAATCTGTCTTTCCTTACATATATATGTGTGTGTGTATGTGTGCGTGCATATATATATATATATCCTATTAGTGTTCTCTTTCTCTGAAGATTCTAAGGTGATACAGTGGCCTTTCAAGTAATTTCCCAGCATTTTATTCAGCCAAATTTACAAAGAACAACTGTTGCTTCAGATTTATGAACATCTCTAGTATTTGGTTTTACCCATGTTCTTGTACTAAATTTTAGGATATGTTTCCCCAAAGATTGACTATAATCAGGAAGGGAAGAAACAAAGACTTATTTGTCTTAATATAGTCAAGATGGGGTGGAGCCAAGATGGCGGAATAGACAGACGCTTCTGTCGAGCCCTCTTTGCAACAAAGACCAAAAAAAACAAGTGAAATGAGTATATTTGTGAAAAGCTAGGACCCCTGAGCATCAAAGGCAAGCTTAGACAAAGAACTGAGGCCCTGGGGGAAGAAGAGGCCCTTCAGAAGTGAGAGGAGTTAAGGACTTGAAGGGCGGGGAGCCTTCAGGCACCATTCCTGGAGTGAGTGGGGGCCGTGGCAGCAGTGGGCTGGTACTAGCGTTTGGCCACAGTTTCCTCAGGGAGAAGCAGCCAGACACAGCCTACTCACACCTCTGTGACCTGAGGAGAATGGCGCTCTCTGCAAAAGCTAAGTACTTGCGTATATTTCAACAAGCCGCCCCCCCCCCACCCCCAAGCCCCAAGCCGGGTTCAGCGGCTGAATCTCTGGGCCTGAGATAGACCCTGGTGAGCACCTAGAGCCATCCTCCCAGCCTTGGGGAAGGAAAAAATTTGCAATTGGAGGGAAAAGGTAATTTGCTAGCTCCATTAACTGGGGGAGTTCAGGACAGAAGCGGCTCCTATCTTGACATAAACCGTCCGTGGACCTCGGGCACCTTTCCCTTCTTCATGGACCTGTGTGGGCCTATTTCTGGAGAACAGGCCCTTGTTCGCAAACTCCAACCATTTCAGCTGTGTGGTGGAGAGGTGGGTGTTTGACGTTTGAACCTTGCTTTGCCTGTTAAACAAGGTTCTCACCTACCCACATCAGGGACTTAAGGACCAGTAGCTCCACTCAGGTCACCCAGCCACCCACGACAGGGGTCCAAAGATAACTGGTACCTCCCAGTCCTTACAACTGAAAACTTTGGGTGCCCATGGACTCTCTGCAGAACCCACCCACCAGCATGCTGTAGGGAACAGAGACACATTCTCCTCAGAGACACTCGGCGGTCAGTTCTCAGCCCCCTGCCTTGTACAGAGCGTGACCCCCTGCTGCAATCAGATACCGGTATATATGCCAATCACCCCTACCCCTCTAAGACTGTAGGACAGAGCCTGTACCACACACCTAATATCAGCTACCTGGAAACCTGAGGTGAATTCATACAAGAAAACTGAATAGACTCCTAGACTGATATACCTGATAACAGCTCTAGCCAGCTGGGGTCAGGACACCAGAGATCCTAAGGCGAAAATAATCAAGCTAGCTCACTCAAGCAACCCATAGGAGTACACCAAAACAAAACAAAGCAAGCAGCTACGAGACAGTAAGCAAGCATAAATTAATACAATAACTTATAGATGGCTTGTAGACAACAGTCAATATCAAGTCACATAAAGAAACAAACCAGGATCATCTCAACAGGCTCTCAAAACAAGGAATCCAGGAATCTTCTAGATGAAAGTGCATTCCTGGAATTACCAGATGCAGAATACAAAAGTTTAATATACAGAGCCCTTCATGACATCTTGGAAAGAAACCAGGCAATATGCAGAACAAGCCAAGGAACACACAGATAAAGCAACTGAAGAAATTAGAAGGATTATTCAAGAACATAATGAAAAGTTCAATAAGCTGGAAAAATCCATAGACAGACAGCAATCTGAAATTCAGAAGATTAACAATAAAATTACAGAATTAGACAACTCAATAGAAAGTCAGAGAGGAGAACTGAGCAAGTAGAAGCTAGAATTTCTGAACTCGAAGATAAATCACTTGGCACTAATATATTTGAAGAAAAATCAGATAAAAGAATTTAAAAGAATGAAGAAACCTTAAGGATCACTTGGGACTCTATCGAGAGAAATAACCTACGAGTGATTGGAGTACCAGAACAGGGAGGGTGACAGAAAATACAGAGAAAATTGTTGAAGATTTGTTGGCAGAAAACTTGCCTGATATTATGAAAGATGAGAAGATATCTATCCAAGATACTCGTCGAACTCCACATGAGGTAGATCTTAAAAGAAAGTCACCAAGACATATCATAATCAAGCTTGCCAAAACCAAAGATAAAGAGAGAATTATAAGAGCAGTGAGGGATAAACAAAAAGTCACCTACAAAGGAAAGCCAATAAGAATAAGCTTAGACTACTTGGCAGAAACCATGCAGGCAAGAAGGCAATGAGATGACATATTTAAAAAACTGAAGGAAAAAAATTGCCAGCCAAGAATCATATATCCATCAAAACTGTCTCTTAAATATGAAGGCAAAATTAAGACATGTCCAGATAAACACAAGTTGAGAGAATTCGTAAAAACCAAACCAAAACTACAAGAAATACTAAAGAGAGTTTTTTGGTTAGAAAATCAATAATATCAGGTGTCAACCCAAGACTAGAACACTGGGCAGAGCAACCAGAAGTCAAACCAGACAGGGAAATAAAATTAAAAAAAAAAAAAAGCAAGATTAAAAAAAAAAATAAAAAGCCCAACACAGGGTAACGGCGATGTTATTATATAAAAGAAGACAAGATTAAAATAATAAAGAGGGACTAAGAAATGTAATCGTACACCTTCCGTATGGAGAGGAAGATACGACGATAGAAAGAAATGAAAGTTAGTTTTAAATTTAGAAAAACGGGGGTAAATAATAAGGTAACCACAAAGGAGACAAACCATCCTACTCATCAAAATGAAATACAAGGGAAAAATACAGACTCAGCAGAAACAAAATCAACAACAACAAATATGAGGAAAGGACAATATATAAAGAAAATCTACTCAGCACATAAAATCAAGTGGGAAAAAGAAACTGTCAACACACAAAAAAAGACATCAAAATGATAGCACTAAACTCATGCCTATCCATAACTGCCCTGAATGTAAATGGACTAAATGTACCGATAAAGAGACAGAGAGTGGCAGAATGGATTAAAAAACAAGATCCATCTATATGCTGCCTACAAGAGACACATCTTAGATTTAGAGACACAAACAAACTAAAACTCAAAGGATGGAAAAAAATATATCAAGCAAACAACAATCAAAAAAGAGCAGGAGTGGCAATATTAATTTCTGACAAAATAGACTTTAAAGTTAAATCCATCAGAAAGGATAAGGAAGGACACTAAATAATGATTAAAGGGACAATACACCAAGAAGATATAACCATATTAAATATTTATGCACCCAATGACAGGGCTGCATGATACATAAAACAAACTCTATCAGCATTGAAAAGTGAGATAGACAGCTCCACAACAATAGTAGGAGACTTCAACACACCACTTTCACTGAAGGACAGGACATCCAGAAAGAAGCTCAATAAAGACACGGAAGATCGAAATGCCACAATCAACCAATTTGACCACATAGACATATACAGACCACTCCACCCAACAGCAACCAAGTATACTTTCTTTTCTAATGCACATGGAACATTCTCTAGAATAGGCCACATATTAGGTCATAAAGCAAGCCTTAGCAGAATCCAAAACATTGAAATATTACAAAGCATCTTCTCTGACCATAAGGGCATAAAAGTGGAAATAAATAACAGGAAAAGCAGGGAAAAGAAATCAAACACTTGGAAACTGAACAATACCCTGCTCAAAAAAGACTGGATTATAGACAACATTAAGGATGGAATAAAAAAATTCAGAGAATCCAATGAGAATGAAAACACTTCCTATCAGCCCCTTTGGGACACAGCAAAAGCAGTGCTCAGAGGCCAATTTATATCAATAAATGCACACATCCAAAAAAGAAGAAAGGGCTGAAGTCAAAGAATTATCCCTACAACTTGAACAAATAGAAAGAGAGCAACAAAAGAAACCCACAGGCAGCAGGAGAAAAGAAATAATAAAAATTAGAGCTGAACTAAATGAAATCGAAAGCAAAAGCAAATGAAAAGAATTAACAAGACCAAAAGTTGGTTTTTTTAAAAAAAATCAACAAAATTGATAAACCACTGGCCAAACTGACAAAAGAAAAACAGGAGAGGAAGCAAATAACTCAAATAAGAAATGAGATGGGTGATATTACAACAGACTCAACTGAAATTAAAAGAATCATATCAGATTACTATGAAAAACTATACCCAAACAAATTTGAAAACCTAGAAGAAATGGATGAATTCCTAGAAACACACTACCTACCTAAACTAACACAAACAGAGGTAGAACAACTAAATAGACCCATGACAAAAGAAGAGATTGAAAAGGTAATCAAAAAACTCCCAACAAAAAAAAGCCCTGGTCCAGACAGCTTTACTGCAGAGTTCTACCAAACTTTTGGAGAAGAGTTAACACCACTACTACTAAAGGTATTTCAGAGCATAGAAAAGGATGGAATACAACCAAACTCATTCTATGAAGCCAGCGTATCCCTGATACCAAAACCAGGTAAAGACACCACAAGAAAAGAACATTATAGACCTATATCCCTCACAAACGTAGATGCAAAAATCCTTAACAAAATTCTAGCCAATAGAATTCAACGTATCAAAAAAATAATTCACCACGACCAAGCGGGATTCATACCAGGTATGCAGGGATAGTTCAACATTAGAAAAACAATTAATGTAATCCACCACATAAATAAAACAAAAGACAAGAATCACATGATTTTATCAATTGATGCAGAAAAGACATTTGACAAAGTTCTACACTCATTCATGATAAAAACCCTCAGCAAAATAGGAATAGAAGGAAAATTCCTCAACATAATAAATGGCATTTATACAACGCCAACAGCCAACATCACCCTAAATGGAGAGAGCCTGAAAACATTCCTATTGAGATCAGGAACCAGACAAGGATGCCCTTTATCACCACTCTTATTCAACATTGTGCGGGATGTCCTAGCCAGAGCAATTAGGCCAGATAAAGAAATAAAGGGCATCCAGATTGGCAAGGAAGAAGTCAAAGTATCTCTGTTTGCAGATGACATGATCTTATACACAGAAAAGCCTAAGGAATCCTCCTGGAAACTACTGAAACTAATAGAAGAGTTCAGCAGAGTATCGGGATACAAGATAAACATACAAAAATCAGATGGATTCCTCTACACCAACCAAAAGAACAGGGAAGAGGAAGTCACCAAATCAATGCCATTTACAGTAGCCCCCAAGAAGATAAACTACTTAGGAATAAATCTTACCAGAGATGTAAAAGACTTATACAAAGAAAACTACAGTACACTTCTGCAAGAAACCAAAAGAGACTTACATAAGTGGAAGAACATACCTTGCTCGTGGATAGGAAGACTTAACATTATAAAAATGTCTATTCTACCAAAAACGATCTATGCATTTAACGCAATTCCGATCCAAATCCCAACGACATTCTTTAATGAGATGGAGAAACAAATCACCAATTTCATATGGAAGGGAAAGAGGCCCCAGATAAATAAGGCATTACTGAAAAAGAAGAACAAAGTGGGAGGCCTTACTTTACCTGATTTTAGAACCTATTATACTGCCACAGTAGTCAAAACCGCCTGGTACTGGTACAACAACAGATATATGGACCAATGGAACAGAATTGAGAATCTAGACATAAATCCATCCACATATGAGCAGTTGATATTTGACAAAGGCCCCAAAACAGTTAAATGGGGAAAGGACAGTCTTTTTAACAAACGGTGCTGGCATAACTGGATATCCATCTGCAAAAAAATGAAGCAAGACCCATACCTCACTCCATGTACAGAAACTAACTCAAAATGGATCAAAGACGTAAGTATAAAATCTAAAATGATAAAGATCATGGAAGAAAAAATAGGGACAATGTTAGGAGTCCTAATACATGGCATAAACAGTATACAAAACATTACAAAGAATGTAGAAGAAAAACTAGATAACTGGGAGCTCCTAAAAATCAAACACCTATGCTCATCCAAAGACTTCACCAAAAGAGTAAAAAGACTACCTACAGACTGGAAAAAAGTTTTTAGCTATGATATTTCTGATCAGCGCCTGATCTCTAAAATCTACATGATGCTGCAAAAACTCAACTGCAAAAAGACAAATAACCCAATTAAAAAATGGACAAAAGATATGAATAGAAACTTCACTAAAGAAGACATTCAGGTAGCTAACAGATATATGAGGAAATGTTCATGATCATTAGCCACTAGAGGAATGCAGATCAAAACTATAATGAAATTTCATCTCACTCCGACAAGGCTGGGATTAATCCTAAAAGCACAAAAGAATAAATGCTGGAGAGGCTGTGGAGAGATTGGAACACTTCTACACTGCTGGTGGGAATGTCAAATGGTACAACCACTTTGGAAATTGATTTGGCGCTTCCTTAAAAAGCTAGAAATAGAACTACCATATGATCCAGCAATCCCACTCCTTGGAATATATCCTAGAGAAATAAGAGCCTTTACACAAACAGATATATGCACACCCATGTTCACTGCAGCACTGTTTACAATAGTAAAAAGATGGAAGCAAACAAGGTGCCCAACAATGGATGAATGGATAAATAAATTATGGTACATTCACACAATGGAATACTACGCATCGATAAAGAACAGTGAGGAATCTGTGAAACATTTCAGAACATGGAGGAACCTGGAAGGCATTATGCTGAGTGAAATTACTCAGTTGCAAAAGGATAGATATTGTATAAGACCACTGTTATAAGAACTTGAGAAATAGTTTAAACTAAGAAGAAAACATCATTTCATGGTTATGAGAGGGCGGAAGGTGGGAGAGGGGCATTCACTTATTAGATAGTAGATAAGAACTACTTTAGGTGAAGGGACAGACAGCACACAATACCGGGGAGGTCAGCACAATTGGACTAAACCAAAAGCAAAGAAGTTTCCTGAATAATCTGAATGCTTCTAAGGCCAGTGTAGTAGGGGCAGGGGTCTGGGGACCATGGTTTCAGGGGACATCTAAGTCAATTGGCATAATAAAATCTATGAAGAAAACATTCTGCATTCCACTTTGAAGAGTGGCATCTAGGGTCTTAAACGCTAGCAAGCAGCCATCTAAGATGCATCAGTTGGTCTCAACCCATCTGGATCAAAAGAGAATGAAAAACACCAAGGACACAAGGTAATTACGAGCCCAAGAAACAGAAAGGGCCACATGAACCAGTGACTACATCATCCTGAGACCAGAAGAACTATATGGTGCCCAGCTCCAACCCATGACTGCCCTGACAGGGACACAACAGAGAACCCCTGAGGAAGCAGGAGAGCAGTGGGATGCAGGCCCCAAATTCTCATAAGACCAGACATAATGGTCTGACTGAGACTAGAAGGGCCCCGGTGGTCACGGCCCCCAGACCTTCTGTTGCCCCAGGGCAGGAACCCTTCCCAAAGCCAACTCTTCAGACATGGATTGGACTGGACAATGGGTTGGAGAGGGATGCTGGTGCGGGGTGAGCTTCTTGGATCAGGTGGACACTTGAGACTATGTTGGCATCTCCTGCCTGGAGGGGAGATGAGAGGGTGCAGGGGGTTAGAAGCTGGTGAAATGGACACGAAAAGAGAGGGTGGAGGGAGAGAGCACGCTGTCTCATTAAAAAAAAAAAAAATAGGGGAGAGTAATTGGGAGTGTGTAGCAAGGTGTATGGAAACCCTGGTGGCACAGTGGTTAAGTACTACCGCTGCTAACCAAGAGGTCAGTAGTTCGAATCTGCCAGGTGCTCCTTGGAAACTATGGGGCAGTTCTACTCTGTTCTATAGGGTCACTATAAGTTGGAATCAATGGCAGTGGGTTTGGTTTTTTTGGTTTAGAAAGGTGTATATGGGTTTTTGTGTGAGAGTGACTTGATTTGTAAACTTTCACTTAAAGCATAATAAAACCCAAGCATAATAAAAATTATTAAAAAAAAAGAAAACTAACAAAGATTTCATCCTAAATATATATATATAGTTAAGCATCTTTTGACATAAACCTCTCGGAAATTCCTTTTCTTTTTTTCTGAGAATTGTAGCAGGAACCTCTTGTAGAGTAAAACAGAATTCTCATAGCACGTGGTTACATGAATTACAGTATCATTTTCAGAAACGCACTAGGGAGCAAATGGCTAGTCAGTGCCAACTGTGGTATGGGTTATGTCCAATCTGCCTAATTTTAGGAAGGGGAGCTGTTAATTATGAGGCCAAATGATCCTTCTAAATGGTCTTTAAGAGTAATCCTAGACTAGTAAAATCTAAGACCAAAGTCTGGTCTGATATTTACAAAGGTCTACACGACAGCAGTTATGTCTCCAACAATGATACCCATTTTAAGAGTCTAATTATCTGAACCCCATGTGAGGCACTGGATGCTTTTGGAAGATGTCGGGTGGGAAGGCTATACACAAACAGTAAGTTAAGCATGCTCACTTTACTTTCACCATTATATTGAATTCATCTCAAGATAGACTTGCCCTGAGTAAATTAAAATTAATTTAAAAAATGTTAAGGTTTTATGATTATAAAATTAATACATGCTCATTCTAGAAAATTTGGAAGAAAGAAAACATTAAAGGAACAAAAGAAAAATTGACCTTATTTTACAGCTCAGTAACCTTATGTCTATGAAAATGGATAGTGTTAGAAATCGTATATGATAGGAATTGTAATTCTAATTGACACTAGAACGGCAGGCTAGAGAAAAAAAATGTCTAAAGATCTTGTAATATGTTCTTTTGAAAGAACACACCTAGATTAATGGAAGAATTTATTTGTTCATCTATCTTTCCAACAAATACTTTCCAGGTGCTTATTATATGGAAGACATTACGACTGAGGCTGTAGATTCAGACTGAGGAGGAAGAAAAGTTTAGAAAACAAAATAGATTTTAATCATAAACAACCTCTTTAATCATGGGGGGGGAACCTTAACCCCCCCCCCAAAAAAAAATTTAAAACCCAAGCCAAATTAAAAAGTTAACCTCTGGATTTGTTACTTAATACCAGTCTGCACCAGGAAAGATAATCTGTCAGATATATAAATCTACCAAAATGAATGACAACTTCATTTCTTTCTGGAATATTTTTAGGTGATGGTGGTCCTATGTTAGTTTGGGAAAATGTCTGCTCTGGTGTCTGCCATATTGGTTATACGTTCAACTACCAACCTAAATGTTGAACCCACCCGGAGGTGCCTCAAGATTTACTTCCCAAAGTCATGGCCTTGAAGACCCTGTGGAACAGCTCTAGTCTGCACACACGTGGGGTCGCCATGAGTCTGAATCGACTTGATGGCAACTGGTGTGGTCTTTTTTGCTTGCTATGTATAACCTCATTATTAGTAAGGCTTAATATCCCATCTTGTGATTTCTTACAGTGTGCTCCAAGTGAAAAGTCTAATGTTTTTCCTTCAGTTTCACCAGCAAGTACATCCTCTGAAGAGGTTTCACTTAAGTAATACAAAAAACTAAACTGTCTCTTTGTCATTGATAGAGCATTTGCTATTATCAGAATATAGGGTCTTCTCTGGGCAAAATTGTAACACTTTTTTATTCAAAGACATATTTGGTGTTACAAGCAGTACTAGCCTCTGACAATTCAGTGCTAGTCATGTTCCCTGAACTGGGAACCAACCAACAAATGGAAAATCACCGTGCAACATGAGAGTCATCAAACTGGAAGAATGAGAAAAGTGCTGTGGAAATCAGAAAAGGAACAGATGCAATGAGGGTTTCCTGTGGGATTAACATTTGGGCTAAACCTTAAAGAAGGAGGAGACTTTTCTAGGCAGAGAGTGAAATCGATTAGGGTAGGTGTTGTGGATTGAATTGTGTCTTCCCAAAAGATACATTGAAGTTCTAATCCCTGGGACCTGTGAATGTGACCTTATTTGAAAATTGTCTTTGAAGATATAATCACATAACATGAGGTCTTTTTGGAGTAGGGTGGGTCCTAATTCAATATGAGTGACGTCCTTATAAAAGACGAGAAGACACAGAGAGGCACATAGAAGGAAAACAGCCATGTGAAGACAGAGGCAAAGATTAGAATGATCTGCAACCTAAGGGTTGCCAGCCATCACCAGAAGCTGGGAGAGAAGCACGGAACGGATCTTATGAAAAACAGCCGGCCTTTGAGTGTTTTGAATCAGGAAAGTTATGTTATAACATTTATGTCAGATTTGCCTCTGTTTACCTACTTTGGTTCTATCCTCCTGCCTTGGACACCCAGTGCTTTTGCTGTGCCCTGTCACTGCAGAGCCTATTCTGTCATCCGCTTTCCTGCTGTGCCTCAATTGCCACATCTTCACATTATAGGCTTTTCTCAGCCATGGTGCTGAAAAATAAGGGCATGATAAAAGTGGCAAATATTTCACGTTAGTAGTGGCTTAGAGGAGCATGGTATTGGGAGAACTTTATTCAGGTTTAGCAGGGAAGCATTTCATGATCCATTATGAGTGACCAGTATGTTTGTGAGAGAGGGGCAAGACTGAGGGGTTGTGACTATAGTCAAAATGATCACTGATGATGGCTTACAGCCTCCTGAAAATAGCTTCATTTTTAAACACTGTTTCCAGAACTTCACTCATTCATATAACACTTTCACAATTTTTGCTATCTTCAAGTGCAAAGAATTCTGTCACCATCTACCTGAGTTAGGGGTAACTTCAGAGGTTAAGGGCAGAGTCCTTCACAAGATTGCCCCATCACTTCAGAGACCCGCAGCAAGCTCAGTGGTCCTCAGGCCAGCCTCACTCATGACAAGCTGGATACAAATTTACAAGTTTCTACTATTCCCTCAAGTTTGATAGCTCACAAGAACAATTCACAGGACTGAAGAAAGCACTATACTTATGATTACACTTCTATTATAGTAAAAGGATATAAATCAGAACCAATGAAAGGGAGAGACACATAGGCTGAGGTCTGGGGGAATTCCAAACACGAAGTTTCTGTAACAATATATATCTTTATACTAAGGATAGGAAAACTACGATCCATAGGCCGAATATGGCCTACCACCAGTTTTTGACTTAAGAGTTGTATCCTTTCACCATACCTATTCAATCTGTATGCTGAGCAAACAATCCAAGAAGCTGAACTATATGAAGAAGGAGAAAGCATCAGGATTGGAGGAAGACTCATTAACAACCTGTGATATGCAGATGACGCAATCTTGCTTGCTGAAAGTAAAAAGGGCTTGAAGCAATTACTAATGAAGATCAAAGACCACAGCCTTCAGTATGGCTTGCACCTCGACATAAAGAAAACAAATATCCTCGCGGCTGGACCAATGAGCAACATCATGACAAATGGGGAAAAGATTGAAGTTGTTAAGGATTTCATTTTACTTGGATCCACAATCAACACCCATGGAAGCAGCAGTCAAGAAATAAAAAGGTGTACTGCATTGGCCAAATCAACTGCAAAGGACCTCTTTAACTATTGAAAAGTAAAGATGTCACCTTGAAGACTAAGGTGCACCTGACCCAAGCCATGGTATTTTCAATCGCATCATATGCATGGGAAAGCTGGAGAATGAATAAGGAAGACTGAAGAAGAATTAATGCCTTTGAATTGTGGTGTTGGAGAAGATTATTGAATATACCATGGACTGTCAAAAGAACGAACAAATCTGTCTCGGAAGAAGTACAACCAGAATGCTCCTTAGAAGCAAGGATGGTGAGACTGCATCTTACAGACTTTGGACATGTCAGGTGGGATCAGTCCCTGGAAAGGGACATCATGCTTGGCAAAGTACAGGGTCAGTGGAAAAGAGGAAGACCCTCAATATGGTGGATTGACATAATGGCTGCAACAATAAGCTCAAGCGTAACAACAATTTTGAGGATGGAGCAAGAATGGTCAGTGTTTCATTCTGTTGTGCATAGGGTCACTATGAGTCAGAACCAACTTGATTCGACGGCACCTAACAACAACAACAACATGACTTAAGAATGGTTTTTACATGTTTAAATGGTAGAAAAATATATATATTTTATGAAATGTGCAAAATATATGAAATTCCAATTTTAGTGTCCATCTCTATCTTTTTTATAGAAAGTTTTGTTGGAACATCAAACCAAAAAACCAAACCTGTTGCCACCAAGTCGATGGCAGAGTAGAACTGCCCCATAGAGTTTCCAAGGATCACCTGGGGAATTCGAACTGCTGACCTTTTGGTTAGCAGCCATAGCACTTAACCACTACGCCACCAGGGTTTCCTACTGGAACATAGTCATTCCTTTATGTATTATCTATAGCTGCTTTTGTGCTACAATATCAGAGTGGAGAACAGTCTGTTCTCCAGACTGTATGGCCTGAAGACCCTGAAGTATTTACTATCTGGTTCTCTAGAGAAAAGTTTTACTGACCCTTGATTTAGGCATACGTTTCTACTTAATGAAAATGGCAAATTTCAGACCCTAAATGATGGTAAACTTCCATAGCATATGTGAGTCTGGGCTCATATTTGAAGCCCCCTTGTTTTTCTCTCTCCATGGCACCTTAATACCTTTGGCATTTTTTGCATCGTCAGCAGCTTGACTTCCTTCAGACTGCTTTTGGGCTTCAACTTCCCCTAAGTGCTATGTCTTGCCCTGTCAGACATCATGAACTATTGTTTCAGTGACTCTGAAAGATGACTGATGGTCCCTCTTGCTGCTCAATCATTTCTTGGCATTTTGCAGTCAGCCTTGGTTATCTTTGACAATGCATGCCTCTTTCCACATTGGCTGCCAAATTGTCTTCATGTTGGACATCAATTTCATTTGCCCTTAATTGAATCTTTCAACCTTTATTTCCCTCAAACTGTTGTCACTTTTAGACCATCTTTGAATTCGTAAAATTATATTTAAAAATTTTTAGCTCACATAGCTCTGTTTATTTGACGTTAGAGTATAACAAGCCCAGTTTAAAAAGATAATTTCTCAATAAAAAAATTTGGAAGGATATCTGTAAAATTAAAGTGAAATTTAAAGAAATGTACATTTCAAACTTCAGCTCGTTGAAATCTTTTAAATAATGTACTACCTTATCCTGTAGGGGAGAATAAAAATCTTGGGGTTAACTGTTGATGTGTGCCATTGAGAAGGTTCCTATTCATAGCAACCCTATAGGATAGAGTAGAACTGCTCCATAGAGTTTCCCGGACTGTAATCTTTACAGACTGCCATCTTTCTCCTACAGAGCAGCTGGTGGTGCTGACCTTTTGTTTAGTAGCTTAGCACTTAACCACTGTGCTACCAGGGATCCTTCTGGGTCAAGTACGGACTCCTAATATGGGTCCTTCTTATCTTACAACGTAGAGCTGATATATTAAGGCAGCCATACCAAATATGCCATTAATTTTAGTGAAAACAATCCAGCGATTTTTGAGTGTGTTGTTGACAAATAGATTTATAAACAGAAGCGTAATTGTACTTACATAGTGTCTTTTTTTTTTTTTAGTGTCTTAGCCATCTAGTGCTACTATGGCAGAAATACCACAAGTAGATGGCTTTAACAAAGAGAAGTTTATTCTCTCACAGTCCAGTAGGCTAGAAATCCAAATTCAGGGCTCTGGCTCCAGGGGAAGGCTTTCTCTCTCTGTGAGCTTTGGAGGAAGGTCCTTGTGATCCATCAGTCTTCCCTCAGTCTAGGAACATCTCAGCGCAGGAACCTCAGGTCCAGAAGACATGCTCTGCTCCTGGCGCTGCTTTCTTGGTGGTATGAGGTCCCCAGCTCTCTGCTTGCTTCCCTTTCCTTTTTATCTCTTGAGAGATAAAAGGTGGTGCAGGCTATACTCCAGGGAAACTCCCTTTACATTGGATCAGGGATGTGACCTGGTAAGGGTGTTACAATCCCACCCTAATCCTCTTTAACATAAAATTACAATAAAAAAATGGAGGACAACCACAGAATACTGGGAATCACAGCCTAACCAAGTTCATACACACATTTTTGGGGGAACATAATTCAACCCATGACACATAGATAAGAGTGTTGCAATCGCATCTCCACTCTAGGTTACTTCCTTCATTAACTTTATGTTCAATTTTCTTTAGTGTAACTTCAAGCTTGATATTCTACATACTTCATGAAATTATGTAAAATTTTTAATGTGTCTCTATTAAGATGCCTTTATAAATATATGAATTACAGCATTTTTAATAAAGTATGAATCAAACAAAAATGAAAAATAAATTGTTTATATTGGAATTCTTTTCTTGCCCTGAAGACTCATAGATTTCATGGGAAAGGAAGAAAACAAAGAGAATTTTTTATGAAGTCTAAAAACTGGTAAAAAATAATGTTATGCTTAAATAACTTGCTTGTGCTAAACAATACATACATTAATTTTATGCATAAATTGATGCATAAAATTCAAGAATGAAGGTTAGGAGACATGCAAATAAAAAGGGAAAAAGAAAACATTCAAAAATAACACCCACAAATGTTCAACCACCATGTATCTACCAAATCCTCAAAAAACCACTTGTTCAATGTTCTGGAAGTCCTTCCATGAAAGCAAAATTGGAAGAAGGCACAGTTTTTGAAAACTGCTTAGAAACAGATGAAAATGTTGGCAAATCCTTTCATACAATGTTTTCTGTCATTATTTAGTGGGTAAACGAAGATATGGAATTGCATCTGAAATTAAAGAAAAAGCTGGACTATAGACTTCTTAACAGGTGTTCCAATTTATTATAATAACTGTTGACACACACCTGCATTTTGAACAGACTGAAGATATTGGCTAGTCTTCAAAAGTCCCTCTTAGAGAAAATGTAGTACTTTACCAAGACCAAATGTCTTTGGCATTAATTACATTGCATGTGGAATAGGAGGATACGCCAGCTATGCCAGAAAAGGACTACTAGCTTTTGTGGAAGGGCTGAAAATAATGATCTCTACAGAGAATATCATAACTTCAAAATGGAAAAAAAAGTTTTTTTTTGTTTTGTAAAATGCCATAGCAAGTGAATTAAAATTGGAAAATGAGTACCTGGGGGATTGGTTGGAAAAATCTATTAAAAATGATGAACTAAAGATGAGCTGTGCTTTTCTTACATGTAAGGATGAATAGTATGAAAGAGAGAACCAGCAAGAGAAAGGCAAAGAAACATTTATAAAGAGGTATGTTCAGGTTTAAGTTGTTTGAATGTTTCACCACTGTCAAATTTTCAGTAAAATTTGTTGCAAAACAAAGTGCATTTTATGTTTGCAAATATGCATGTGTGTGTGTGTGAATCACAAAAATGAACATGAGTTTCTCGTCTTAGTAATACTGCGGGACCAGGAAAGGTTGATGACCCATATGCCCAATTGGGTAAGCCCAAATTGAGAATGAGAGGTAATTAGAAAAAAATATTAGCTAGTTTTCCTTTTCCATAATATCCCCATCCTCCAAGAAATCTTGGGAGCTACTCAGAGATTTTCATTGAATTTAAGATGGTGTTCAAATTTTTTTTTTATTTGAATCTTAATAGATAATACTCTCCTGCTATTATTTAAAGTACTTACAGGAAAGAAAAAGACACCTCCCTAAATGCCACCAGCAGCAATGGGACAATTCTCCTGTCATCTTTTTCCTATATCGTCAATCTCTCTCTCTCTCTCTCTCTTTCTCTGTATCTCTTTTTCTCTCTCCTTCCTTTTCAGCTTTCCTCCCCCTTTCAATTCCCATGCCTTACTGGCATAAATCTTACTTGAGAGCAACACATAAATATTTTTCATATGTTACTGAATTTTGTTAATATTTTGTTAAGGATTTTTTTGTCTATGTTTATAAGAGATATTGGTCTATAGTTGACTTGTGATGTCTCTATTTGGCTTTGGGATCAATGCCTTATTGCCTTTGTAGAATGAACTGGGAAGTATTCCTTCCACCTCTGTTTTCTGAAAGAATTTGTGTAGGATTGGAATTATTTCTTTGAATATATGATAGAATTTGCCAGGGAAGACATCTGGACTTCTTTTGTGAAAAAAATTATCACTGATTCAATTTCTTTACCTCCAATGAGTCTATTCAGATTTTCTCTTTCTTTAGTCAGTTTGGTCATTTGTGCCTTTCTAGATATTTTGCCCTTTTATCTGAGATGTCTATCTTTATGGTATAGTGTTCATAATTGCATTAGTTTCTTAGGGCTGCTATAACAAAGTACCACAAATTGGGTGGCTTATAAAAACAGAAATTTATTGTCTCATAGTTCTGGAGGCTAGAAGTCCAAATTCAGTGTGTCAGCAGGGCTACGCTTTCGATGAAAGCTAGAAAATTTTTTTTCTTGTTTCTCCCAGTTTCTTGTAGCCCCAGGCATTCTTTGCGTGTAGCTGCAGCATCATAGCGTTGTCCTCTCTAATGTCTCTGTGTCTTTTCTCTGTATGAGAGGCGGCCCCATGATGAATTTAGAAACACTCTGCTCCAGTATAACCTTATGTTAACTGATAATATCTTCAAAAACCCCATTTCCAAACAAGCTCACATTCACAGGTCCTGGGCTTAGAACTTTAACATGTGTTTTTAGGGGACACAATTTAATCCATAACAGTAATATTAGGATATTTTTAATTGCTAGTGATATCTGCTCTTTTCTTTCTGATTTTGGTGAATTTTATCTTCTTTCTTATACACTTGGTCAATCAAGGCAAAGGTTTATCATGCTTGTTTATCTTCTCAAGAAACCAATGTTTGGTTTTCTTGTTTATTGCTTGTTTATTTCTTTTTTTCTAATTTATTGCTTTTGACTTTGATCTTAATTATTTTCATTCAGCTTGCTTTGAGTTTCATTTTCTCTCATTTTTCAAGCGTCTTACTGTGGGATAGTCAGTTATTGAAAAACCTTTCTTCTTTTATTAACATTGGTATTTAAATCTATAAAATTTTCTTTAAAGCACTGCTTTAGCTCTATCCTATAAAAAAAAAAATCCTATACATTTTGATAAATGTTGTGTTTTCATTTAGTTCAAAATATGTTCTAATTTCCTTGTTAACCTCTTCCTTGACCATGAGTTATTTAGAAGCCTGTTGTTTAATTTCAGACACTTTTATTTTTAATGTCTAATTTAATATCATCTTGGTTGGAGAGTATACTTCAAATACTTTTACTTCTTTTAGATTTATTGGTATTTGTTTAATGGCCTGGCATATGGTCCGCCTTAGTTTCCTAGTGCTGTAAAAGAAATACCACAAGTGGGTGGGGTAGCTTTAAAGCATAACCCAATCCAGAAAAAGGGCTGGGTTATTCTTTAAAGCTTTAAAGAATAGAAATTTATTTTCTCACAGTTCAGGAGTATAAATGTCTGAATTCAGGGAGCAATTGTAGCAGAGACGTCATTCCTTGTCTATTTCAGCTTCTGGTAGCTAGCAATCTTTGCATTTCCTGGGCTTGTAGATTCATTTGTCTCTATGGTCAGATAGTGCCTGTCTGTCCTCCGTGTCTGTGTGTGTCATTGGATCTATGCTGCTCTTTATACAACTCAGAAGGTCTATAATCCACCCTACGCTGGTGCGGTGGATTAATTAGTTTTGTGTGCGGCCTTTTTAGCCATGGTCTTGTAACTCCCATCCAGGTGATTGGGCAAGACTGTGTGACAGGGTAACTGTGGCCTACCAAGGAGATTGGTCAGTTTTGCCTTGAAAGAGGAACCCTGGTGGCATAGTGGTTAAGAGCTTGGCTACTAACCAAAAGGTCAGCGGTTCAAATCCACCAGCCACTCCGTGGAAACTTTATGGGGGATAGTCAATTCCAGAGCAGAGAGGAGGATTCTACCACCACCAAGGAAGAACATCCAGGAGGAGAGTCCACATCCTTCGGACTCAGGATTCCTGTGCTAAGAAGCTCCAGGATGGTGAGAAGTGGTGACAGGGGAGACCTGGCAGCAGGAGACAGCTTGGTGGGCTTCCTGGCCCACAGAGAGAGAAAGCTGAGTGTCTCTGGGGAGAGGCCTATGGCCAGGGAGAGGTGTGCCTGTGAGCACAGCTGAAAAAAGGCCGTTCTGATGAAGAACTGTACCCTGAGTGTTCTTGAACCTGAATTGTAACCTGTTACTTCCCTAATAAATCCCATAATCGTGAGAGTGGTCTGTGAGTTCTGTATGGCCATTGCAATGAATAATCAAACCCAGCAGAGGAGTACAGAGTGTGGTAGGAGGGAGGTTGGTGTCAGAATTGGTAAAGGTGGTAGAGAGAGAAGGTGTGTCTTACCTCCACCTCTTGGAAGTCAGCCTTGGGCTGTTGATATTGGTTCTCCTTTCCTGTTGTGGAGTTTGAGGAAGTCAGACACCACCCCAAGCCATTTATCAACTGGTATGACTTCAATTGATTGGTTAATTACATTGCTTTATGGTAGGTGATGACATTACATTGCACTAGAAGTAAAGCAATTACATTGCATTAGAATACATCCACAGATATAGGCACTGGGATTCCAATACATATTTTGGGGGAGGGGGGCCCAATTCAACACGTAAGATGGTCAATCAGGGAGACTATTTCATCTGCACTTGAAAAATAATGGTTATTCTGTGGCTGTTCCATGGAGTGTTCTAAATATTAATGAGGTCAAGTTCATTAACTGTATTATTCAAGTCTTCTATGTTCTTGCACTGGTTTTCTGTGTCCTTATTCTATCAATTATTGAGAGTAAGTCAGTGCCATCGAGTCGATTCTGACTCATAGCGACCCTACAGGACAGAGTAGAACTGCCCCATAGAGTTTCCAAGGAGAGTAGGGCATTGAAATTTCCAACTATCATTGTGGAATTGTTTACTTCTCCTTTCAATGCACTTATTGTTTATATATTTACATGTGTTTAAGTATTATAATTGCTAAATTTTGCTTATGTACCGACTCTTTTATTATTATGAAATATCTACATTGAACTCACATATTTCTTGTATTAGAGTCTATTTTGTCTGATATTAATATAACTACTTCAGCTCTCTTACTATAACTCTTTGTATAGTTTGTCATTTTCAGCCTCTATTTTCAGGCCATTTGTGCCTTCAAAACTAATTGCACAGCAATTAGTACACAGCACTCTTTTGTACACAGCAAATCTAAAGAGTGTCTCTTAGATGGAGCATATAGTTCCTTTTTAAAAACTGAGCCTGACACTCTCTGTCTTTTGATTGGTTTATTTAACCCTTTCACATTCAATATAATTATTAATGTGGTGGGATTTATATCCATTATTTTGCTATTTAAAGGAGCCCTGTAGCACAGTGGTAAAGCATTCAGCTGCTAACCAAAAGGTTGGCGGTTTGAACCCACCAGCGCTCCATGGGAGAAAGATGTGGCAGTCTGGTTCTGTAAAGATTTATGACCTTGGAAACCCTATGGGGCAGTTCTACTCTGTTCTACAGGGTCACTATTAGTCGGAATCAACTCAACAGCAGTGGCTTCTTTTGCTATTTGTTTGCTATATATCTTGGGTTTTTTGTTCCCTTGCTTGTATTTTGCTGCCTTTTTCATGTTAGAAATATTTTTAAGGGTGCCATTTTAATTCTCTGGTTGATTTCAAGCTATTCTTTTTCTTCTTTCCTTTTTATTAGTTATTTTCTTAGTGGTTGCTCAAGGGGTACACATCTTAACTTATCAAACTGACTTCAGGTTAATATATATTTAATTCTAGTAAAAGATACCAACTTTTCTTCAATATAGTTATAATTCTTCCCCCTTTCCTTTATACTATGTGTATTATATATACATATATGAGTGTATGTGTGTATGTACACATATATATGTGTATATTAAAAAAAAAAAAAATACCCGTTGCCATCGAGCTGATTCCGACTCATAGCAACCCTATAGGACACAGCAGAACTGCCCCATAGAGTTTTCAAAGAATGGCTAATGGATTTGAACTGCCAACCTTTTGATTAGCAGCTGAGCTCTTAACCACTGCACCACTAGGGCTTCAAATGTGTATATATGTATCTGTATCTATACATGTATATAAACATAATATAAACCAAACAGTACAATGTTACAATTATTGCTTTATTTAATTGTATGTCTTTTTAATAAATTAAAAGAAAGACAAAAACATATTTATGCAATTTTATATATTTACTCACATATATATTTCTAATGCTTTTCATTTCTTTTGGGGGGTTCAGTTTACCCTCTGGTTGTCATTTCCTTTCTGTGTGAAGGTCTTAACGTCAGTACTTCTTGTTAAAGCAGTATTTTTAACAATTTTTCTCTGTTGATCTGGGAATGTCTTTATTTCACCTTCATCTCTGAAGCATAGATATGCTGGATATAGAATATCTGATCAATACTCTTTTGTCATTTTTTATTTTTTCCCCAGAACTTTGAATATGCCATTCCACTGGCTGCTGCTCTCATTTGTTTTTTACAAACTTAAAAAATATATTTCTTTACTGTGGCCTTTCATTTTGATGGTTGCCTTTTTTTTAATACTTTTTTATTGTGCTTTAAGTGAAGCTTACAAATCAAGTCTGTCTCTCACACAAAAACCCATACTCCCAATTACTCTCCCCATAATGAGACAGCCTGCTCTCTCCCTCCACCCTCTCTTTTTGTGTCCGTTTCACCAGCTTCTAACCCCCTCCACCCGCCCATCTCCCCTCCAGGCAGGAGATGCCAACATAGTCTCAAGTGTCCACCTGATCCGAGAAGCTCACCCCGCACCAGCATCCCTCGCCAACCCATTGTCCAGTCCAATCCATGTCTGAAGAGTTGGCTTTGGGAATGATTCCTATCCTGGGGCAACAGAAGGTCTGGGGGCCATGACCACCGGGGTCCTTCCAGTCTCAGTCAGACCATTAAGTCTGTTCTTATGAGAATTTGGGGCCTGCATCCCACTGCTCTCCTGCTCCCTCAGGGGTTCTCTGTTGTGTTCCCTGTCAGGGCAGTCATCGGTTGGAGCTGGGCACCATCTAGTTCTTCTGGTCTCAAGATGTTGTAGTCTCTGGTTCATGTGGCCCTTTCTGTCTCTTTGGCTCGTAATCACCTTGTGTCCTTGGTGTTCTTCATTCTCCTTTGATCCAGGTGGGTTGAGACCAATTGATGCATCTTAGATGGCTGCTTGCTAGCGTTTAAGACCCCAGACGCCACTCTTCAAAGTGGAATGCAGAATGTTTTCTTCATAGATTTTATTATGCCAATTGACTTAGATGTCCCCTGAAACCATGGTCCCCAGACCCCTGTCCCTGCTACGCTGGCCTTCGAAGAATTCAGTTTTTTCAGGAAACTTCTTTGCTTTTGGTTTTGTCCAATTGTGTTAACCTCCCCTGTATTGTGTGCTGTCTTTCCCTTCACCTAAAGTAGTTCTTATCTACTATCTAATTAGTGAAATCCCCTCTCCCACCCTCCCTCCCCCATCTAGTAACCACAAAAGAGTGTTTTCTTCTCAGTTTAACCTATTTCTCAAGTTCTTATAATAGTGGTCTTATACAATATCTATCCTTTTGCAACTGAGTAATTTCACTCAGCATAATGCCTTCCAGGTTCCTCCATGTTATGAAATGTTTCACAGATTCCTCACTGTTCTTTATCGATGCATAGTATTCCATTGTGTGAATATACCATAATTTATTTATCCATTTGTCCCTTGATGGGCACCTTGGTTGCTTCCATCTTTTTGCTATTGTAAACAGTACTGCAATAAACATGGCTATGCATATATCTGTTCCTGTGAAGGCTCTTATTTCTTTAGGATATATTCCAAGGAGTGGGATTTCTGGGTTGTATGGTAGTTCTATTTCTAGCTTTTAAAGGAAGCGCCAAATCAATTTCCAAAGCGATTGTACCATTTGACATTCCCACCAGCAGTGTAGAAGTGTTCCAATCTCTCCACAGCCTCTCCAGCATTTATTCTTTTGTGCTTTTAGGATTAATCCCAGCCTTGTTGAAGTGAGATGAAATTTCATTATAGTTTTGATCTGCATTCCTCTAGTGACTAATGATCATGAACATTTCCTCATATATCTGTTAGCTACCTGAATGTCTTCTTTAGTGAAGTTTCTATTCATATCTTTTGCCCATTTTTTAATTGGGTTATTTGTCTTTTTGCAGTTGAGTTTTTGCAGCATCATGTAGATTTTAGAGATAAGGTGCTGATCAGAAATGTCATAGCTAAAAACTTTTTTCCAGTCTGTAGGTAGTCTTTTTACTCTTTTGGTGAAGTCTTTGGATGAGCATAGGTGTTTGATTTTTAGGAGCTCCCAGTTATCTAGTTTTTCTTCTACATTCTTTGTAATGTTTTGTATACTGTTTATGCCATGTATTAGAACTCCTAACGTTGTCCCTATTTTTTCTTCCATGATCTTTATCATTTTAGATTTTATACTTAAGTCTTTGATCCATTTTGAGTTAGTTTCTGTACATGGAGTGAGGTATGGGTCTTGCTTCATTTTTTTGCAGATGGATAACCAGTTATGCCAGCACCGTTTGTTAAAAAGACTGTCCTTTCCCCATTTAACTGTTTTGGGGCCTTTGTCAAATATCAACTGCTCATATGTGGATGGATTTATGTCTGGATTCTCAATTCTGTTCCATTGGTCCATGTATCTGTTGTTGTACCAGTACCAGGCTGTTTTGACTACTGTGGCAGTATAATAGGTTCTAAAATCAGGTAAAGTAAGGCCTCCCACTTTGTTCTTCTTTTTCAGTAATGCCTTATTTATCTGGGGCCTCTTTCCCTTCCATATGAAATTGGTGATTTGTTTCTCCATCTCATTAAAGAATGTCGTTGGGATTTGGATCGGAATTGCATTAAATGTATAGATCGCTTTTGGTAGAATAGACATTTTTATAATGTTAAGTCTTCCTATCCACGAGCAAGGTATGTTCTTCCACTTATGTAAGTCTCTTTTGGTTTCTTGCAGAAGTGTACTGTAGTTTTCTTTGTATAAGTCTTTTACATCTCTGGTAAGATTTATTCCTAAGTAGTTTATCTTCTTGGGGGCTACTGTAAATGGCATTGATTTGGTGACTTCCTCTTCCCTGTTCTTTTGGTTGGTGTAGAGGAATCCATCTGATTTTTGTATGTTTATCTTGTATCCCGATACTCTGCTGAACTCTTCTATTAGTTTCAGTAGTTTCCAGGAGGATTCCTTAGGCTTTTCTGTGTATAAGATCATGTCATCTGCAAACAGAGATACTTTGACTTCTTCCTTGCCAATCTGGATGCCCTTTATTTCTTTATCTAGCCTAATTACTCTGGCTAGGACTTCCTGCAAAATGTTGAATAAGAGTGGTGATAAAGGGCATCCTTGTCTGGTTCCTGATCTCAATAGGAATGTTTTCAGGCTCTCTCCATTTAGGGTGACGTTGGCTGTTGGCTTTGTATAAATGTCCTTTATTATGTTGAGGAATTTTCCTTCTATTCCTATTTTGCTGAGGGTTTTTATCATGAATGAGTGTAGAACTTTGTCAAATGTCTTTTCTGCATCAATTGATAAAATCGTGTGATTCTTGTTTTATTTATGTGGTGGATTACATTAATTGTTTTTCTAATGTCGAGCCATCCCTGCATACTTGGTATGAATCCCACTTGGTTGTGGTGAATTATTTTTTTGATACGTAGTTGAATTCTAATAGCTAGAATTTTGTTGAGGATTTTTGCATCTACGTTCATGAGGGATATAGGTCCATAATTTTCTTTTCTTGTGGTGTCTTTACCTGGTTTTGGTATCAGGGATATGCTGGCTTCATAGAATGAGTTAGGTAGTTTTCCATCCTTTTCTATGCTCTGAAGTACCTTTAGTAGTAGTGGTGTTAACTCTTCTCCGAAAGTTTGGTAGAACTCTGCAGTGAAGCTGTCTGGACCAGGGCTTTTTTTTTGTTGGGAGTTTTTTGATTACCTTTTCAATCTCTTCTTTTGTTATGGGTCTATTTAGTTGTTCTACCTCTGTTTGTGTTAGTTTAGGTAGGTAGTGTGTTTCTAGGAATTCATCCATTTCTTCTAGGTTTTCAAATTTGTTTGGGTATAATTTTTCATAGTAATCTGATATGATTTTTTAATTTCAGTTGGGTCTGTTTTAATACCGCCCATCTCATTTCTTAATCGGGTTGTTTGCTTCCTCTCCTGTTTTTCTTTTGTCAGTTTGGCCAGTGGTTTATCAATTTTGTTGATTTTTTTAAAAAAAACAGCTTTTGGTCTTGTTAATTCTTTTCATTTGCTTTTGCTTTCGATTTCATTTAGTTCAGCTCTAATTTTTATTTTTTCTTTTCTCCTGGTGCCTGTGGGTTTCTTTTGTTGCTCTCTTTCTATTTGTTCAAGTTGTAGGGATAATTCTTTGACTTTAGCCCTTTCTTCTTTTTTGGATGTGTGCATTTATTGATATAAATTGGCCTCTGAGCACTGCTTTTGCTGTGTCCCAAAGGTTCTGATAGGAAGTGTTTTCATTCTCATTGGATTCTCTGAATTTCTTTATTCCATCCTTAATGTTGTCTACAATCCAGTCTTTTTGGAGCAGGGTATTGTTCAGTTTCCAAGTGTTTGATTTCTTTTCCCTGTTTTTCCTGTTATTGATTTCCACTTTTATGCTCTTATGGTCAGAGAAGATGCTTTGTAATATTTCAATGTTTTGGATTCTGCTAAGGCTTGCTTTATGACCTAATATGTGGCCTAACCTAGAGAATGTTCCATGTGCATTAGAAAAGAAAGTATACTTGGTTGCTGTTGGGTGGAGTGTTCTGTATATGTCTATGTGGTCAAATTGGTTGATTGTGGCATTTCGATCTTCCGTGTCTTTATTGAGCTTCTTTCTGGATGTCCTGTCCTTCAGTGAAAGTGGTGTGTTGAAGTCTCCTACTATTGTTGTGGAGCTGTCTATCTCACTTTTCAATGCTGATAGAGTTTGTTTTATGTATCATGCAGCCCTGTCATTGGGTGCATAAATATTTAATATGGTTATATCTTCTTGGTGTATTGTCCCTTTAATCATTATTTAGTGTCCTTCCTTATCCTTTCTGATGGATTTAACTTTAAAGTCTATTTTGTCAGAAATTAATATTGCCACTCCTGCTCTTTTTTGATTGTTGTTTGCTTGATATATTTTTTTCCATCCTTTGAGTTTTAGTTTGTTTGTGTCTCTAAATCTAAGATGTGTCTCTTGTAGGCAGCATATAGATGGATCTTGTTTTTTAATCCATTCTGCCACTCTCTGTCTCTTTATCGGTACATTTAGTCCATTTACATTCAGGGCAGTTATGGATAGGCATGAGTTTAGTGCTATCATTTTGATGTCTTTTTTTGTGTGTTGACAGTTTCTTTTTCCCACTTGATTTTATGTGCTGAGTAGATTTTCTTTATATATTGTCCTTTCCTCATATTTGTTGTTGTTGATTTTGTTTCTGCTGAGTCTGTATTTTTCCCTTGTATTTCATTTTGATGAGTAGGATGGTTTGTCTCCTTTGTGGTTACCTTATTATTTACCCCCGTTTTTCTAAATTTAAAACTAACTTTCATTTCTTTCTATCGTCGTATCTTCCCCTCCATAGGGAAGGTGTATGATTACATTTCTTAGTCCCTTTTTTATTATTTTAATCTTGTCTTCTTTTATATAATAGCATCGCCGTTACCCTGTGTTGGGCTTTTTATTTTATTTTTTTTTAATCTTGCTTTTTTTTTTTTATTTTATTTCCCTGTCTGGTTTGACTTCTGGTTGCTCTGCCCAGTGTTCTAGTCTTGGGTTGACACCTGATATTATTGATTTTCTAACCAAAAAACTCCCTTTAGTATTTCTTGTAGTTTTGGTTTGGTTTTTACGAATTCTCTCAACTTGTGTTTATCTGGACATGTCTCAATTTTGCCTTCATATTTAAGAGACAGTTTTGATGGATATATATATGGTTCTTGGCTGGCAATTTTTTTCCTTCAGTTTTTTAAATATGTCATCTCATTGCCTTCTTGCCTGCATGGTTTCTGCCAAGTAGTCTAAGCTTATTCTTATTGGCTTTCCTTTGTAGGTGACTTTTCGTTTATCCCTCGCTGTTCTTATAATTCCTTCTTTATCTTTGGTTTTGGCAAGCTTGACTATAATATGTCTTGGTGACTTTCTTTTAAGATCTAGCTCATGTGGAGTTTGATGAGTATCTTGGATAGATATTCTCATCTTTCACAATATCAGGGATGTTTTCTGCCAACAAGTCTTCAACAATCTTCTCTGTATTTTCTGTCACCCCGTTCTGGTACTCCAATCACTCATAGGTTATATCTCTTGATAGAGTCCCACATGATTCTTAAGGTTTCTTCATTTTTTTTTAATTCTTTTATCTGACTTTTCTTCAGATATGTTAGTGTCAAGTGATTTATCTTCGAGTTCAGAAATTCCAGCTTCTACTTGCTCAATTCTCCTCTCTGACTTTCTCTCGAGTTGTCTAATTCTGTAATTTTATTGTTAATCTTCTGAATTTCTGTTTGTTGTCTGTCTATGGATTTTTCCAGCTTATTAAACTTTTCATTATGTTCCTAAATAATCTTTCTAATTTCTTCAGTTGCTTGATCTGTGTGTTCCTTGGCTTGTTCTGCATATTGCCTCATTTCCTTCCTGATGTCTTAAAAGGTTCTGTATATTAAACTTTTGTATTCTGCATCTGGTAATTCCAGGAATGCAGTTTCATCTAGAAAATCCCTGGATTCTTTGTTTTGAGAGCCTGTTGAGGTGATCATGGTCTGTTTCTTTACGTGACTTGATATCGACTGTTGTCTCTGAGCCATCTATAAGTTATTGTATTAGTTTATGCTTGCTTACTGTGTCATAGATGCTTGCTTTGTTTTGCTTTGGTATACCCCTGTGGGTTGCTTGAGTGAGCTAGCTTGATTATTTTCGCCTTTGGATCTCTGGTGTTCTGACCCCAGCTGGCTAGAGCTGTTATCAGGTATATCAGTCTAGGAGTCCATTCAGTTTTCTTGTATGAATTCACCTCAGGTTTCCAGGTAGCTGATATTAAGTGCGTGGTACAGGCTCTGTCCTACAGTCTTAGAGGGGTAGGGGTGATTGGCATATATACCGGTATCTGATTGCAGCAGGGGGTCACGCTCTGTACAAGGCAGGGGGCTGAGAACCGACCGCCGAGTGTCTCTGAGGAAAATGCGTCCCTGTTCCCTAGAGTGTGCTGGTGGTTGGGTTCTGCAGAGGGGCCATGGGCACCCAAAGTTTTTGGTTGGAAGGACTGGGAGGTACCAGTCATCTTTGGACCCCTATTGTGGGTGGCTGGGTGACCTGAGTGGAGCTACCAGTCCTTAGGTCCCTGGTGTGGGTAGGTGAGGACCTTGTTTAATAGGGAAAGCAATGTCAAACTTCAAACACCCACCTCTCCACCGCACAGCTGAAATGGTTGGAGTTTGCCAACAAGGGCCTATTCTCCTAACATAGGCCGACAGAAGTTCATGAAAAAGGAAAAGGTGTTCAAGGTCCATGGACGGTTTATGCCTGGACAGAAGCCGCTTCTGTCCTGAGCTCCCCCAGTTAATGTAGCTAGCAAATTATCTTTGCCCTCCAGTTGCAACTTTTTTCCTTCCCCAAGGCTGGGAGGATGGATCTAGGTGCTCACCAGGGCCTATCTCAGGCCCAGGGATTCAGCCGCTGAAGCCGGCTTGGGGGTGGGGGTGGGGGTGGGGGTGCGCGTTAAAATATATGCAAGTACTTAGCTTTTGCAGAGAGCACCATTCTTCTCAGGTTCCGGAGGTGTGAGTGGGCTGTGTGGCTGGCTGCTTCTCTCTGAGGAGACTGCAGCCTAACACTAGTACCTGACCGCGGCCGCCACCACCGTCACTGTTGCTCTGGGAATGGTGCCTGAGGGCTCCCCACGATTCAGGTCTAGTAACTCCTCTCCACTTCTGAATGGCCTCTTCCTACCCCTGCCCCTCAGTTCGTTGTCTAAGCTTGCCTTTGATGCTCAGAGCTCCCAGCTTGTCACAAATCTACTCATTTCTCTTGTTTTTTTCAGGTCTTTGTTGTAAAGAGGGCTTGATGGAAGCGTCTGTCTATTCTGCCATCTTGACTCCGCCTTCTGGTCTCATTTGTTTTTAATGAGAAATGATCTGCTAATTTTATATTGTTTCTCCATATGCCATGAGTCTTTTTTCTTGTGCTGTTTCAAGATTTCTCTTTGTCTTTGCCTTTCAAGGGTTTGACTATAACATAGCCCAGAGTAAATCTCTTTGGATTTTATCCTCTTTAAGTTTGATTGAGCAATGGTTAAAGCGCTAGGCTGCTAACTGAAAGGTTTTCGGTTGGAACCCACCATGTGCTGAGAGGAAGGACGATGTGGCCAGTCTGCTTCTGTAAGGATTTACAGCCTCGGAAACCCTATGGGGCAATTCTACCTGTCCTATAAGGTCGCTATTAATCAAAATTGACTCGATGGCAATGGGTTTGATTTTTCTTGTGTTTTATATCTGTAGGTACAGGTTTTTCATCAAATTCTGGAGTTTTCAGCTACTATTTCTTCAAATGATTTTTCTTCCCCTTTTATTTCTCCATTTATTCTGGGACTGCCATTGAACTTATGTCGGTATGTTTAATTTCCCCCAGGCTCTCCTTTACTGACGAGAACCCTGGGTGTGATTCCCCCCTCCCCCTCACCTCCAGTCCAAAGCAAATAAGCCTCCTTCAGCAGCAAAGCTGCTGGTTTTCATAGTCAGCTGTGCCTTATTAGGACTATAGCACCAACTGGGTGGATGGGAGGGGCAGCAGGGCGATATCAACTGTTTCAGGCAAGAAGGCTATAGACTGCTACAGTTATTTCCCAAAGTTTAGCAACTTTTGACAAATAAATGTTTCTCAATTTATTTTTTGTTTTAAGTTGATTTTCAAAAAATTAAATGGTTGTTTAGACAAGGGAATCATACTGAGGTTTAGTTGTTTTTTTTTTTTTTTTGAGGGAGAGAATTGCTTGAAATCTCACTGTTCTTGATTTTTTGATCTAGTATCCGATTAAGGATGCCTTTAGTTGTCACGTCTCTTTAGTCTTTGGTGTATGACAGTAACCACCCCTTCCCACCATTTTTTATCCTTTGTGACAATGATATTTTGAATAGAGGTTAGTTGTGATTCCCTACTTTTCCTTGTCATCCCATTCATCAAATATCTTTTTTGATTTTTATAAATAGATCCCTGAGTTCATCCATGTCTGTCAATTTTTATCATCACCACTCCAGTCCAAACCACCATCATTTCTTTTTTGGATTACTGCAATTACCTCCTAAAGGTGATCCTTTCTTCCATTCTTTCCCCCCTAGAGTCCATTGTCGAAACAATAGAATGGCATTTAAATCATAAAGCAGATCATATCAAGCCCCTGCTTAATATCCATCAATAACTTTACTACTCTTAGAATAAAATCCAAATATATTATCATGACCTATAGTGCCAGGTATTATTTAGGTAATGCCTTCCTCTTTGATTACTCCTGATCGCATCCTTTTTACTTACTCTGCTCCATTAAACTAATCTCCTTTCACCTTTGTAAATGTCCAAGCTGTTTCTCTCTTCAAAACCTTTTCACTTGCTGTTTCCTCTTCTTGAAATATTTTCCACCTGTTCATCACATGTCTGTCCCCTTTTTATTCTTCATAAATCAGCTTCAATGTCTCCTCCTCAGAGGGAATTTTCTAAACAACCTCAACTAATTTAGCATTGTCCATACAACTCCTCAACCAATTACTTTCTGGAACATCATTCAGGCCATTTCTTTCACAATGCTTATAATTGACGGTTACGTTGTCTATTTATTTATTTGTAATTTATCTCCTCTAGTCAATGTATTCCCACAAAGAAAGAAACCTTGTCTGTCTTAGGCACTGCTGAATTCCTAATATTTTTAGCAGTGCTGGACGTATAGGAAGCTCTGGTGGTGTAGTGGTTAAGAGCTATGACTGCTAACCAAAAGATTGGCTGTTTGAATCCACCAGCTGCTCCTTGGAAACTGTATGGGGCAGTTCTACTTGGTCTTAGAGGGTTGCTATGAGTAGAAGTCAACTTGATGGCAATAGGTTTAGTTTTTTTTTTTTTTTGGACACACAGGAGGAGCCCTTTTTCACTCTCCCATTCAGAAATTAAGTGAAGGAGAAAATATATTACTCTTCCGGAATTGCATGGTTTAGAAATATTGGATAAGGAAGCCCATACATATTTATGTTAAAATCAACAACTTGAATAAGTATGAACATAATTCCTCTTAGTGTTTTTTAACACTACGTACATTATTTAATAAAGTGGCTTCAGATGTTCATTTTCTACAAATAAAATATTAAACCATAACAGTTTCATAAAAGAGCTTCAACAGCAGAGAGCAGAAGCATTTTTATGTTTTTTTTACCTTATTTTCTTATTTAAACAGGTTCTATAATAATTTAAAGTTCAAATTAGTACATTTAAAAATGGGGATAATAACCAAGAAACTTTTTTTTGAACTCAAGGTTCATAAAATGCATGCAGATCTTGCATTTTTTACAAAGAAAATACAATCATTTCACATGCATTATGTGAAAAAAGGACTAATGTTATTCATCACCTGGAAAACCAAAGCAAAAGAGCAACACCTTTAAGCAAGTCTGCAATCTTAGTGATTCTGTCATTTCCTGCTAAAGAAAGTTTAAGTATTCTTATCGGTTCATCTCATCTCTTGCAAAACTTTCCACCTGGTAAAAATCTTGGCTTCTAAGGAGAAAAAATATGAAGCTGCAACTTAGTGACTACTAATTCATTTAATCTATAAATCAGCACGAACAGAAAAATAATACGTATCATTTCTAGAGCTTACAACTTCCATAAATAAAAATTTCATTTTCTGGTACTGACAAGCCGAGTTTCTACTGTGGTAGAGAGTCCTCATCACGTCACTTGCACTTTATGACTAAAGTAAATATTAAAGCCCACACACTTGATAGATGTACAGTGGTCCTCTTTTCCTCTTCGCTTTTGAAATGAAATAAGAGTTCAATAAAATGGTGCACTACAAGTCTTTTGTTCAGATTCATACAGTATATCTCTCGGTATGTACAGCATATTCATTTCATCCAAATGTTTTATTGACCTTGATGCTTGGCGCTGATGAAAAAACAAAGAGTAGAAACTGAAGTGCTGACATACTTCTAGGAGAATTTGGAAAGTTTGAAGTTTATTAGACACTATTATCAAGAATAGTATTTAATCTGATTGGATTTTTTTTTTTTTTTTTTTTTTTGCTTTGTCACAACTGGGATAGGCCTGATTAGAATCTGAAAGCATTCAGGTGTTTTTTTGTTTTGTTTTGTTTTACCAAGAAACATAATTAACATCTAAGAGACACTTAGGCTTGGAGATTTAATTCCAAGCAATCCCTCTTCTGAAATTTGAACTCGGATTCCATCCAGGTTTTTCCCTGTCTCATTTCCCCACAGAGTCCAATCATCCTTATATATTGCCACAGCAGCCATGCAAATTAGTACATCTCTACATGTTTGGGGCATTCAACAAGGCCTTTGAGAAAAAATTAAAATGGCATAGACGTTTCCTTTAATTATACATATATGTGTGTGTGTGTGTAAAAACCTCAAAAACCAAGCCCATTGCCGTCAAGTCCATTCCAACTCATAGTGACCCCATAAGATACAGTAGAACTGCCCCATAGGGTTTCCAAGGCTGTAAATCTTTACAGAAGCAGAATGCCACATCTTTTTCCCATAGATATTGTTATGGATTGAATTGTGTTCCCCAAAATATGTGTCAACTTGGTTAAGCCACGATTCCATGTATTGTGTGGCTGTCCTTTTTTTATTGTAATTTTATGTTAAAGAGGGCTAGAGTGGGATTGTAACACCCTTACCCAGGTCACATTCCTGATCCAATGTATAGGGCGTTTCCCTGGAGTATGGCCTGCACCACTTTTTATCTGTCAAGAGATAAAAAGAAAGGGAAACAAGCAGAGAGGAGGGACCTCATACCACCAAAAAAGCAGTACCAGGAGCAGAGTGCATCCTTTAGACCTGAGTTTCCTGCACTGAGATGCCCCCAGACCAACAGAAGACTGATGACAAGAACCTTCCTCCAGAGCTGACAGAGAGAAAGCCTTCCCCTGGAGCCAGTGCCCTGAATTCTGACTTTTAGCCTACTGGACTGTGAGAGAATAAATTTCTCATAAAGTCATCCTCTTGTAGTATTTCTGTTACAGCAGCACTAGATGACTAAGACAGATGTATACGTACATATTTAAATTTTTAAAAATTTTCAGTGCATTGTGCAGAGAAGGGAAAAGCTCCAGGTATTTCTGTCAATGGACTTTGTATTCTTAACATAGTGCAACAGAAAACTGCAGCTAATTTCAAGAAAGAGACTCCAGAGAACAATGGTGGACTTATTACTAGGATTCCTTCTGTTTTAGAAGACAGAAACTCACTCAAAAAACATAAGCATTGTATTAGTTTCCTAGGGATGCTTTACACACTTGGTTGGCTTAAAACAACAGAAATGTATCCCCCGTGTAGTTCTGGAGATTACAAGTCTCAAAGCAAAGTATTGGCAGGGCTGTACTCTCTCTGAATGCTCTAGGGGACAGTCCTTCCTTGCCTCTTCCTAGCTACTGGTGGTTGCTGGCAATCCTAGATGTTCCTTGGTTTGTAGATGCATAACTCCAATTTCTGCTCCACCGTTACACGGCATTCACTTTGGTATTTCTGTGCCTAAATTTCCCTCTTCTTAATAGAACACCAGTCAGATTGTATTAGGGTCTACTCTAATTTCCTACCACCTCATCTCACCTTTGTTTTATCTCAGAGACCCTATATCCAGGTTCTGGGTGGACATGAATTTTTGGAGACTCTATTCAACCCAGTACAAGAAAAATATAATTTACTGTACATTTGACTTGATAGTTAAGGAGTGGGCTGACTTCTGAGAAGCTTGGATCTAGGGACCCAAACAAAATTGTCTTTTTCTAGCTTCATCTGTTTGTTCAGCTTCTCGTGGTCTGCTTTTACTGTAGAAATCACTCATGATATAGAAGAGAAGCTGGTGACCTGTAGACATCTTGTCACATCCTATCTACTCTATGATGCAAAAGAAAAGGCTTTGTCTTCATTCATTCATTTAAAAACCATTATCATATATTTATGATGTGCAAGACTTCTCATGACGATTACATTCTAACAGGGAGTGAGAAAATAAACTCACAGATAAAACAGAGATAAATGTGTGCCCAAATCTCCTGTCTCCTTTATCTGGAAATATAACTGGATCGTTACCACCAGATGACCTTTGAGAGTCATTTTAATCAAAAGATACTATGTGTCTTTGTTTCTAATGTTACAAACCTGTAGCCACTGATGCCAGTGAAGATGCATGGGAGCCATGTGTCAAGGAATGTAGACAGCATCTAAAAGCTGTAAAAGGCAACAAATGGATTCTCCCCTAGAGGCTTGAGAAGGAATTTAGTAACACCTTTTGATTTTGGCCCCAAAACATCCATTTCAGGCTTCTGAACTACAAAACAGTAAAAATACTAAATTTGTTTTGTCTAAAGACGATAAATTTTTGGTAATTTGTTATAGCAGCAGTAGGACGCTAATACACCCTCTCTCTATCTGCTGCTTTTGGAGGCAGCATGTGTATCTCCATTAATTCATGCCTTCACCTTCCTTTTTTTGTCTTCTTCTATCTTTTATTTTTGGTCGTGTTTATTTTCTGTGAGAGTTTTCTAGTATAATTCTACCCTAGACTTTCCTATACTGAATTCGTGATCCTCAGGGAAGACAATTCTTACCAATCCTATACATATCATTTAGGGATTAATACTGAACGTTAGCTATTTAAAAAAAAAAAAAAAAGTTTTTTCTGTTTTCAATTTTTTCTCTAGTGTGAATGCCTTCTGCTCTCCTATGGCTTTTAAAAGTATCTTCTTGATTTTGTCTAACATTTCTCTTTCAGGAAATATTTATTGAGTAACCATTATGTATAGGGCATAATGTTATGTAATGCTGCAAATAAATGTATAGGAAATGTTGTCTGGATTATATAACTGATAGAAAAGCTATCTCCCTCCAACGTAATAACTTAATTGACAGACTTTTAATAATAATAATAAAAAAAAACAGCATTGGGAAATGTTTGAAGGCATTTGTTAGACACAGTTTTTATTTAGTGAGCATTAAATAATAGTAATATGACAGTGATGTCTCTATTGTCCCAAATTCATTTAGGACAGTCTACACAAATTCAACTCCGATTTCATTGCATCTTTTAAAGAAACAAATATATTGCCCTCTAGGCTCCCTTATATGGAAAGAAAAATCAATACAAATAAATTATTTCATTCCTTTACTGGCATCACAGTTGCCTTGACACAGTTTGCATATTAAAAATCAAATGTGGTCTGCTTTTAAATCCTAGCAAAGCAAGTATCACATCGAAGGTTTTGTTATGAATTTTCAAAGTCTTGTTTTCTTGCTACACACAATGAAATACAAACCTATATCTGAGTGATCCAGCAAAGGGGAAATTTTGAAGGAGCGAGTGATGTCTCCTTGTACATAGCTCTGTAGACCTCAAAAAACAGGCATTATTGGAGGCCTGTTTTAAATGAGCTTTCCTATAAAACATTTGGCTCCCGCCTTGTTTCAAAGCAGTTCTTTCAACAGCTTGAAATCATTAGGCAGGAGGGGTGGCAACATGTAGAGCTTCAAAGACCTAGCTCTACTGAAACAATACACCACACTCACTGCTAACAAAGCAACGGGGAAGACGCTGCAGGCAAGGTCAAAGCTTATAATAAGGTCACTTAACTTTTTCAGGGGTGCAGAGACCCATTTGCTGGCTATAACAACAATGACTCAACCAGGTCTAAGTAGGGGAAAAAAAAAAAAAAAAGATGAATTATCATCTGCCCTGAAGATGTCACTTACAGTACAGCTAAAAAGAAAGCGCCTAGGCAAAATGGAGTGATTTTGATTGTTTGAGGCGCTTTGTGAATCATGCCTGCAATCAACTCTTTTCAGGCTCTGGGTTTTGGAATCTTGAATGGGGCTGATTGCAGTCCCAGTACAAAACCTCCTTTTCCTATTACTTAATTAACAACATAAATGTATATTTTCCCAAACTGACATTTCCTAAGTGCAATAAGAAAATTGCTCTACTCGACCAGTGTCCGTTTTTGAGAGATTTGATAATATGCCTCCTTAATACCCTATACTTTGTCAAGTGATGAAACAGTGATTATGTGCCTGGGCTCTAGTATCAGACTGCCTGAGAACCAGATTTGCTACAAGCAGTGCAATTTTAACCAGTTGTTCTGGGGGTGCCTCCTTTTCCTCTTCTGTAAAATGGGGTTAGCATTAATATTCACCCCTTTGTTGTTGTAAGAATTAAATGAAGTAATACTTGAAAAGGGTTGGAAAAGTACTGGTCACATATTAAATGCTCAATAAATGTTAGTTATTTCTATTAATATATAATTGTCTTAGTTATCTAGTGCTGCTATAACAGAAATACCACAAGTGGATGGCTTTAACACACAGAAATTTATTTTCTCACGGTTTAGGAGGCTAGAAGTCCAAATTCAGAGCACTGGCTCTAAAGGAAGGCATTCTTGCTCTGTTGCCTTTGAAGGAAAGTCCTTGTCTCTTCAGCTTCTTCTTCCTGGTTGCTTAGAGATCTCCATGTGTCTTGGGATCTACCTTACCTCTTCTCTTCTCTACTCTTTGATATCTCAAAAGAGATTGACTCAAGATATACCCTACATTAATCCAGACTCATTAACATAACAAAGACAACATATTCCTAAATGGGATTATAACCACAGGCATAGAGGTTAGGATGTACAACACATAATTTAACTTCCAACATTACCTAGGGGTAAGTAGACAACTGTTCATAAAGTATAATATCCCAGATATGTCAAATCAAGCTCCCATGGCATTTTCTACCCTCCCTATTAGATCAAAATGTCTTATCATTTTTTTGTCATAAATAGTAAGGCAAGTGGGCAGAATAATTTCAGAAAGGCTGCTTGTAAATGTGTCTATTTTCTTGGAAGAAGTGGAAGCCAGTTGCTATCAAGTGGACTCCGACCCCCGGGGAATCCAGGAAAAAATGGAGACACCCTTAAGTCTGTTGTTTAGATTTTTCTCATCAGCATATCAATTTATAGTTCTCCCTCAGGCTATCTCATCTGCCTATAAATGCTTTCCACTGTTTTGTTTGAAGCATTTATTTCGATAGCATTTTTCATTAATTTATTCCCCTAGCTTCATTGCTAGGTGACGTAGCCAATAATGTCCTTAGACCCTACAAGCATTGGGGCAGGAGGGCCCTGACCTGCTCTGTTCCTCAGGGGACCTTGCAGTTAGGAGTGTCATATTAAAATTTTTAAAGTCCCCTTCAGCCTGCCACTGGGACTTCTGTGCAGGTTGCCTAGAGCCCAGATCACAACCTGTGTGGATCTGGTCACCATTTCACTCCCTCTGGGGTGCTTTACCACATGTCGTGACCAGATGCCCATAGAATCTCTAGGAATTGTGTCTACCAGGATTATCTAGGGCTCTGTAGCTGGGCCCTGGAGAGTGGCTTGGCAAGCAGATTGCTCTTACTATTCCACATGCTGTAGTGTAAGGTTGGGTTTACCAGAATGGTGCAGACATACTGATTTTTGGATATTCAACTTTTTATACAGGGGCCTCATAAAAGATATTTATCTTGGGATGATCCTATATGCAATGACCCTCAGGATGGTCAGACAATATAACATTAGATTTAAAAAAATATTGTGCCTTAAGTGAAAGTTTACAGCACAAATTAGTTTCTCATTCAAAATGTGTACACAAATTGTTTTGTGATATTGGTTGCAATCCCTGCCATGTGTTAGCACTCTCTCCCTTTCCACCCCTGGTTCCCCGTGTTCATTTGTCCTGTTTTCCTGTCCTTTTCTGCCTTCTTGTCTTCGCTTTTGGGCAGGTGTTGCCCATTAGGTTTCATATGCTTGATTGAACTAAGAAGCTTGTTCCTCCCGTGTGTTATTTTTTGTTTTATAGGCTCGTCTAATCTTTGGCTGAGAGGTGGGCTTCGGAAGTGGCTTCAGTTCTGAATTAATGGGTTTCTGGGGGTCATACTCGCAGGGATTCCTTCAGTCTCTGTCAGACCAGTAAGTCGTGTGTGTGTGTGTGTGTGTGTGTGTGTGTTGTGAAAACCCAATGGGGCAGTTCTACTCTGTCCTATAAGGTTACCATGAGTCGGAATTGACTCCATGGCAATGTGTTTGGTTTGATTTTGGTAATGGCTAATGAACTCCAGGCGCTCCTTGGAAACTCTCTGGGGCAGTTCTACTCTGTCCTATAGGGTCGCTATGTCAAAATAGACTCGATGGCACTGGGTTTTTTTTGTTGTTCTTGTTGAATGAACTTGAGCAATTCCTCACACGTCTGTTAGCAGCCTGAATGTCTTTTTGGTTGAAGTGTCTGTTCATATTGTTTGCCCATTTTTTAATTGGATTATTTGTCTTTTTGTTGTTGAGGTGTTGAAGTATTTTATAGATTAGACTCTTGTTGGATTTATAGTAACCAAAGCTTTTTTCCTGATCTGTAGGTTCTCTTTTCACTCTTTTGGTGAAGTCTTTTGATGAGCATAAGTGTTTTACTTTTAGGTGCTCTCAGTTATCTAGTTTATCTTCTGGTATTTGTACATTGTTAGTTATGGTTTGTATTGTATTTATGCCATGTGTTAGGGCCTCTAGCATTGTCCCTATTTTTTCTTCCATGATCACTATAGTTTTAGGTTTTATATTTAGATCTTTGATCCATTTTGAATTAGTTTTTGTGTATGGTTTGAGGTATGGGTCCTGTTTCATTTTTTCACAGATGACATCCAGTTATGCCAGCATCATTTGTTAAAGAGACTGTCTTTTCCCCATTAACGAACTTTTGCCCTTTGTCAAATATCAGCTGCCTGTAGGTGGGTGGATTTGTGTCTAGGTTCTCAATTCTGGTCCATTGGTAGCACTGGATCTTCTAAAGCATCCCAACAAAAGTGGGCATTTTCATCCATCCTTGGTGGGAACATATATTGATCCAGGTTTTCAGAGCAGGTAAATTTACAGTATTTGTCAGTATTTTAAATGTCCATATCATTTGGCCAAGAAATATGACTTACAGGAATTTATCCTACAGAAATATATGTGTGCAAAGATTTATGTAGATGAATAATTATTGTAGCATCAATTACAATAGCATGAAACTGGAACCATCTATTGCAAAAGTTACTTTATATTTATACATACAATGTGCTTATGAAATATTAGGCATTTACTGAAAACAATGAGGTAGATACATATGTATTGACATAGTAAGCATCTCAATTCATATTTTTAAATAAGAAAATGCAAGTTGCTAAATCTCTGGAGAAATACTCAATAAAAAGATTAGAAATGGGCAGTAATGGGAAACTTTACAAAACATTTCTGTTCTTCAATTCTTCTAATAAACAAATATGGTGAAAAAAAAAGTGGGGGGAGTCACACAAGTGGGCTGATCGTGTCCATGATTCACGGTTCTGTTTCAGGTCTTATATTCAGCAACGAACTGGGACAGGCCAAGGGACATGAAGACTAGATTTAAATACTGTCTCTGTCACTTATCGTTGTATGCATTTGGGAAAGTTATGTTAAAATCTCTTCATTGGTAAAATGAGAACAATAACACCTATATTATAAAGTTTCTGTAAATATTGCATAAAATGAAACCAGTAATGTTTTTATTTCAGACTCCAGCCTATAGTAGCTATACTTAGGATTTTTAGCTATTACTTTTGGCTTCTTATGCCTTGACACCCATTTAAATATGTATATCACCAGAACTTCTGAATCCAAACTGGTAGCAGACTTATTCACTTGGATATCTTACCATTACCACAGGTGAAGCAGACTTAAGACAAAATGTTATCTACCATCTTGAAAAAGTTTCTCTCAACTTTCTTGTTTCAACTTCAAAGACTTTGCTATTCTCCCTCAAATGCAGATTTTAAAACTATGGAATACTTTGATTCATCCTTTGCCTTCATATTTTGGAAGTCGTAGGTAATATTGATTATGAATGCCCTTTTATTCAAATTCAACTACCGTATAACAAGTAGTTACTATGATTTTAGGTATTGTACTAGACTCTTGGGATACGAACATAATTATGAGTGTATAATTAAAAAGCAGTGTATTCTCTCAAGCAGTTCAAGATTAAGGAGGACAGATAATTAAACAAATTATAGTACAAAATAGTCAATGTCATAATAAAAAATAAAGGGTGTATGGTTACTTAGTGGCAAGGAAGATAAGGGATAGGGAAGTTTTGAAGCCAAACAAGGAGAAAAATTTAGGTGTGTGGTCAACCTAGGAAAAGTTGTAGTAGCTTAAGTGAGGTGAGAACTAACAATTTATATTAGTTAAATAGAGAAGATGGAAGACAAGATTTTTAAGTAGATGATTGACTAGGTTGTAAAAGAGCAGAAATAGTGCTTTTCTACCTAGAAGAAGCATCATAGAGCTAGAAGCTATTGGATTGGTATTGCAAATACATGAACTTTTGTAACATGGCTATTTTCTTTCAGAAACTGTTTAAAATTATTAATTTCTCTGATCCTCAGTTTCTTCATATGTAAAATGGAGTGACTAACAGAATTTGTATATGAAGTGTCTAGTCCAATGTCTGGCACACAGAATTCTCTCAATAGAAGTCAATAATTCTCTTGTCATTCTCATTCAACAATTGGTCAGTAAATAAAAACAAGTGAAACAATTGGTTAACGAGAGAAGAAGGTTTGAGGACAAGGTTTATTACTTTGTTTTTCCAAATATGGGAAAGTCCTTGTAATCAAGGGAAGTAAAGTAAAGTAGATATAATCTATAGGGAGAGAACAAGGCTATATGTTCTAGATCAGTATTTTTCAATAGAAATAAAGTGGAAAGTCACTCATGCAATATACATACATAATTTAAAATTTCTAGTAGCCATATTAAAAAAAACAGTGAAAGTAATTGTAATAATTTTTTTTATTTAACACAATATGTAAAATATATGATCACTTTAGCCTTAGTTCATATAGGATTAGTGATGAGATATTTAAAAAAATAATTTCTTGTAAAGCACTTAGCAGAGAACATGGCATATAATTAATTCAATAAATATCAGTTATTGTTATTATTATCTTCCTAACTGAATTGTAAGCCCAGTGAAAACCAGTATTATGCTCCTTTAATATCTTTCTTAAGGACCCTTATTCTCAATCCTCATTCTCATTTTATGAGTTACCTCTGGGCTGGGTTATAGCAACAGCTTTCTCACTGGTCGCTGTCTCCCAACTTCTAGGTTGATCTTTTCCATACTACTCTCAGATTTATCTCTCTAAACCCAAATGTGATCATATTAGTCATCTGCTTAAATGTGATCATATTAGTCATCTGCTTAAAACCTTTCACTAGCTCCCCATTGCTGTAAGAAAAAAACAGAAATTTCTCATGACATTGATTTATGTTGTTTTCCTCTTTATTTCTTGAGTCTCTTTTGTGAATTCAGTTGGGAGAACTGTTCTGTACTCTATTGTTTCAGGGGAGACACAGGGCAGAAGTGAAAACAGAGGTAGCCTGCAAGTCTTTTTTGGAATTATTTTTAAAATGCTGAGTCTAGGAGATTTCAGATCATTTGCAGAAAAATAAAGTGGAGAAAGGGGTCTGAAGATTTAACCAGAGAATCTTAGAAAAGCAAGGGTGAGAATGGAGTTCTTGCAGGCTAGAGGGACGTTCCTGGCTGCAGGAGAAGGAAGGAAGTCTATGGTCCTGAGATGGTAGTGACCTGGACATATGAACCTAGCAGCGACTTGTAGAAGTGTCAAGACCCAAGAGAAGATTGACTATGTAATATGTCTACAGATATGCGATCTAGGTCTATACTTCAGATATCTATCCCCTTGTGGTATAGAAATTGTGATTTCCCATACATATTGCTTTTTGGATGAAGAATCAGATTTCTATATTCACAGGACAAGTCCTGCACAAACTGGATGTTGCCTTGCTGTTTGACTTTATATGGTTCAATTCTTCTATGCCTTGTTCCTTATGCCATCAACTATTATACAGAGAGGCATTATAGTGTGGTATTTAGTAATGTGAACTTTGGAGCAAACGACCTAGGTTCAAACTCTGACTCTTTCTGTTATACTTGGTATATTTTGGGAAAAATATTATTCCTATTTGACCAAGCAGTTATACCTCTTCGAGCCTCAGTTTTTTTCTCCATAAAATTGAAATGATATGAGTATTTACCTCATAGGGTTATTGTAAGGATAAACTCCTTATTATATGTAAAATGCTTAGAAAGTTCCTGGCATATTGAAAAGATATATAATTATTTATTACTTATTATATTAATAATTTATGATTAATATTTGATAAAACAAATATTACCCATCTTCCCCATTAGACCATGAAACTGCGTGAAGCTAAAAAACCACAACATTAATACAGAACCTGCTGTAATAATTGTTTAAACAATGATTGTGGAATAAGTGAGTATTATGGGGTCCCTTTGTACCCCCAGCACAGAACCTTATACAGCCTGATTCAGATCATGTCTTCAAAATGAGAACTTTCATTGTCTGGAATAGGAACTGATCAGGGAGGGCATGGATTTGTTGCGTTCCCCTGTGGGGTACCAGGCATCTAGAGAATTGTGGTAGAAGATGGGAGTAGTCACCACAACCTCAGGCAGTGAAACGGTATTGGAATAAGCCAATCATGATGGTTCCTTCCGCTCAACAGGGACTGGTTTAGACATGGGCCTGTAACACGTTCCTCATCTTTCACTGGGCATTGTTGTGTTTGCATGCGATGCTTGAAAATGCATCTGCCATCTTGTGATCAGAGAGATGCCAGTTGTGATTACAGTAAGGCTAATGATTGTACCAGGAAGTAGGTGGTGTTTTTGCTGGGTGCGGTCGAGTCGGTTCCGATTCATAGCGACTCTATGCACAACAGAACGAAACACTGGTGGGTCCTGCGCCATCCTCACAATCCTTATGCTTGAGCTCATTGTCACAGCCACTGTGTCAGTCCACCTCGTTGAGGCTCTTCATTTTTTCCACTGACCCTGTTCTCTGCCAAGCATGATGTCCCTCTCCAGGGACTGATCTGTCCTGACAACATGTCCAAAGTATGCAAGACGCAGTCTCGCCATTCATACTTCTAAGGAGCATTCTGATTGTACTTCTAAGACAGATTTGTTCGTTCTTTTGGCAGTCCATGGTACATTCAATATTCTTTGCCAACACCACAATTCAAAGACATCAATTATTCTTTGGTCTTCCTTATTCATTGTCCAGCTTTCACATGCATACAATGTGATTGAAAATACCATGGCTTGGGTCAGGTGCACCTGAGTCTTCAGGGCGATATCTTTGCCCTTCAACACTTTAAAGAGGTCCTTTGCTGCAGATTTACCCAATGCAATGCATCTTTTGATTTCTTGACTGCTGCTTCCATGGCTGTTGATTGTGCATCCAAGTAAAATGAAATCCTTGACAACTTCAATCTTTTATCATGATCTTACTCATTGGTCCAGTTGTGAGGATTTTTTTTTTTTTTATGTTGAGGTGCAATCCATACTGAAGGCTGTGGTCTTTGATCTTCATTAGTAAGTCCTTTTCCCTTTCAGCAAGCAAGGTTGTGTCATCTGCATAACGCAGCTTGTTAATGAGTCTTCCTCCAATCCTGATGCCCCGTTCTTCTTCATATAGTCCAGCTTCTCGGATTATTTGCTCAGCATACAGATTGAATAGGTATGGTGAAAGAATACAACCCTGACGCACGCGTTTCCTGACTTTAAACCAATCAGTATCCCCTTGTTCTGTCTGAACAACTGCCTCTTGATCTATGTAAAGTTTCCTCATGAGCACAATTAAGTGTTCTGGAATTCCCATTCTTTGTAATGTTATCTATAATTTTTTATGATCCACATAGTTGAATGCCTTTTCATAGTCAATAAAACACAGGTAAACATCCTTCTGTTATTCTCTGCTTTCAGCCAGGATTCATCTGACATCCATAATGACATCCCTGGTTCCACGTCCTCTTCTGAAATGGGCCTGAATTTCTGGCAGTTCCCTGTTGATATACTGCTGCAGCCATTTTTGAATGATCTTTAGCAAAATTTTGCTTGCGTGTGATATTAATGATATGTTCTATAATTTCCACATTTGGTTGGATCACCTTTCTTGGTAATAGGCATAAATATGGATCTCTTCCAGTCAGTTGGCCAGGAAGCTATCTTCCATATTTCTTGCCGTAGACGAGTGAGCACCTCCAGTGCTGCATCTGTTTGTTGAAACATCTCAATTGATATTTCATCAATTCCCGGAGCTTTGTTTTTTGCCAATGCCTTCAGAGCAGCTTGGACTTCTTCCTTCAGTACCATCAGTTCCTGATCATATGCTACCTCTTGAAATGGTTGAACAGCAACTGAATTTTTTTGGTAAAATGACTCTGTGTATTCCTTCCATCTTCTTTTGATGGAAGGAACGACGATTCCTGCATCCTTTAATATTTTCTCCGTAGAATCCTTCACTATTGCAACTCGAGGCTTCAATTTTTTCTTCAGTCTTTTCAGCTTGAGAAATGTCAAGAGTCTTAATCCCTTTTGGTTTTCCATCTCCAGCTCTTTGCACATGTCATTATAATACTTTACTTTGTCTTCTCTAGACTCCCTTTGAAATCTTCTGTTAACTCTTTTACTTCATCAATTCTTCCTTTTGCTTTAGCTGCTTGATGCTCAAGAGCAAGTTTCAGAGTCTCCTCTGACATCCATCTTGGTCTTTTCTTTCTTACCTATCTTTTCAATGACCTCTTGCTTTCTTCATGGATGATGTCCTTGATGTCATTTCACAACCCGTCTGGTCTTCGGTCACTAGTGTTCAGTGCATCAAATCTATTCCTGAGATGGTCTCTAAATTCAGGTGGGGTATACTCAAGGGCATATTTTGGCTTTTGTGGACTTGCTCTGATTTTCTTCAGTTTCAGCTTGAACTTGCTTATGAGCAATTGATGGTCTGTTCCACTGTTGGCCCCTGGCCTTGTCCTGATTGATGATACTGAGCTTTTCCAGCCTCTCTTTCCACAGATGTAGTCAATTTGATTTCTGTGTGTTCCATCTGGCGAGGTCCATGTGTATAGTTGCCATTTATGTTGTGAAAGAAGGTATTTGCAGTGAAGAAGTTGTTGGTCTTGCAAAATTCTGTCATTCGATCTCCGGCATTGTTTCTATCACCATGGCCATATTTTTCAACTACCAGTAATTATCAATGCATCTTGATTGCATGTTCAATCCATTTCAGACTGCAGCAGCTGATAAAAACCTTCTATTTCTTCATCTTTGGCCCTAGGGGTTGGTGTGTAAATTTGAATAATAGTCGTATTAACTGGTTTTTCTTGTAGGCGTGTGGATATTATCCTATCACGGCCAGTGTTGTACTTCAGGATAGATCTTGAAGTGTTCCTTTCGACGATGACTGCAACACCATTTCTCTTCAAGTTGTCATTCCTGGCATAGTAGACTATATGATTGTCAAATTCAAAATGGCCAATACCAGTCTATTTCAGTTCACTAATGCCTAGGATATTGATGTTTATACATTCCGTTTTGTATTTGACAATTTCTAATTTTCCTAGATTCATACTTCGTACATTCTAGGTTCCAATTATTAATGGATGTTTGCAGCTGTTTCTTCTCATTTTGAGTTGTGCTGCATCAGCAAATGAAGGTCCTGAAAGCTTTACTCCATCCATGTCATTAAGATCCACTCTTCTTTGAGGAGGCAGCTCTTCCCCAGTCATCTTTTGAGTGCCTTGCAATGTGAGGGGCTCATCTTCCAATGCTATATCAGACAATGCTCCACTGCTATTCTGTCAGTTTGTCATACTGTGGGGGCTTGCATGGTGCTGTGATGCTGGAAGCTATGCCACTGGTATTCAGATACCAGCAGGGTCACCCATGGAGGACAGGTTTCAGCTGAGCTTCCAGACTAAGACAGACTAGGGAGAAGGACCCAACAGTCTACTTCTGAAAAGCATTAGCCAGTGAAAACCTTATTAATAGCAGGAAGTAGGTACTACTATTTGTACTCTTCCCATTTTATTAGCTTAGAAACTAATTAACATCCCAGAGCTTATGGATGAGCAGGCTGGGATTGCAGTGAAGCTGAATGGTTTCATGCCTATATCCTTAACTGCAGTGCCATATTACTTCTCTCATGGAAGGTACAATGTAGGTCAGAAGCACAGACGTTATCAATTAACTGGAAAAGTGGGCACCGTGCATCAAGGGGGATAGAATTATTCCTAAGATCATTGGATCTGCTTGTCAGAACAAAGGCTAAGGGGAAAATATAAATACCTTAGCAATTAACAGGGGACCACAGAGTTTGCATGGGTGACTGAAATCCATTCTTTCTAGATCATGGTGTGGAGACTTTGATATCTATGTATATATGTATGGTGTTTTGGAACCAAGACACAGCTGCACTTATAAATGCGTGTGTGTGTGTGTGTGTGTGTGTGTGTGTGTATAAATCCAAAGGAGAGAGGGTAGACTAGACATTAGTGGGATTAGTCGCTCACAGTCTGGGAAAGAAAAAGGCAAAATTTAGGTAAGGGTTAAATTTTAGAATTTCTGTAAAATAGCATCTCATCAAAATTTTATAGCTCCCTTACAGAGATTGAAAGGTTTTGTCACTAGCCTTAGGTTACAAAATAAGTCAAGGTCAAAATTAGGTATACCCTCAGGAGTGTCAGTTTTAGATCTAGCTTCTTTTGAATCTTATCTCAGTTCCTCAAAAGAATCAGCCCTAAAGATCCCTGCTGTTAACATCTCTCCATTTAAAATTACCATAAAAGCTAAGACAAAGGAGTATGTATTTAATGTTCTTATGCACTTCAAATTGTCCCAGATGAATTAATGACTAATTCTGCCACTCAGGTAGTGGGCCCTGGAAGAGATTTTTGAGGCAGTGTGTCAGACTTCAAAGCAAACTTCATCCCCCACACAGCAGGTACCAGTACAGCAGGATAGAAGTGCCTGGAGGCAATGGTCCCTCCACAGCCCGGCAGAAGGGAGGAAATTTGCATTTACGTTGTGTGTTTGTTTATAGCAGGAGAACTTCATTTCTTATGTCATGCACTAGCACTCCCATGAAAGTTTTATAATGGAAGATAAAGGTGAATTTAAGGGGAACAAAGGGAAGAAAAATCATGCCCACATCTGTAAGAAGTGGTTACTTTGACCAGTTTTCCAGTCTCTAAGACTCACATCAGTGTGTGTTTAGTAGTTCCTGGTTCTGTTGGTTTTAATCTAAATTTTGCCACATTTCGAGCTTTCTTTTTAGGGGCATTGATGTGACTCAGTGTTAAGTAGCTGCTGGTCCCTGTTTCCACACTTGCTGAATCAGTTCAGCTTTCTGACAGGGCTGTCACAGCCTGATTGGCAGTCACAGGAGATGGGAGATGTTTTAGGTCAGTGCTGCCGAGATTGTAAAGGCTGCTGTGGGGACAATTCATGATTTCTGATGACTAATTATAGGGAGGCTTGTGTTTCCTGGGCATTTTGATGGGCGCCTTTTGCAGAGCTATCACCTTACTGAAATCCTTCAGTGCTTCAACCCTTTGTCAACACTTGAAAGATATTACCTTTCTCTGCAGGTTAAGGATGATAAGGAAGCGGAAAATGTTTATATGGTCAATTTCACAATTTCCTAGAGAGAAACTAAGAAGGTTTAGGAGGCAGATGACTGATCTCAAGATTTGGAAGCTTAAGACCAAGTCCAGAAAAAGGTTTATAAGGCATTAAAAAAAAAAAAAAGGCATTTATTTGGAGGAAGTTGGCAGAAAGCACATATCTTAAGAATGCAATGTGATTGTTTTATCCTGATTGTGCTAAATACCTCAGATAGATTTTTTTTATTATATGCCTTTAATTTAACATTCTCTCAAAAGCTCATAAATCAAATTTGTCTCCTTGAACAAGGAATTAAAAAAAAAAAAAAGCCTGCATTAGCCCTGCTTGCAAAGAATGGTTATACTACTAACCAACCTAAATTAGGTGTAACATTCATTTGAAGCCAGTTTCTTCAAATGAAGTGCAATACTTGTCTGATTTGATTAGCATATCTTAAGCCTCACTTAATGGAAGATTGTAACAGTCAGCTTTTGCTATAGCAACAAACAACTTCAAAATCTTAGTGACTTACAATAATAAATATTTATTTCTCACTCCAGTTTTATGAGCCCTGGGTCAGCTATGACACTGTGGGGCTCAGCTGGGTTCCTCTGGCTTTGGCAGGCCTTGGCTGGGCTTAGTTCCATGTGGCTTTTATTCCAGGACTCAGGGCGAAAGAGCAGCCATTATCTGGGTCATGCTGTTTTCCACAGCAGAGGGCTGAAGCTCAAGGGGCAAAGCCAAACCACAAAGTTCCATTTGAAGTTTCTGTGCAAAAATGGTGTAAGCCCCATCTGCTCACAATGGTCAAAGATGTAAGGCCAAGCCCAAAAGTCAGTGAAGTAGTCAAGCATAGCCTGACTATCAGGAATTATGACAAAGGCAGGAATGCCACAAATGATACCATCTACCACAAGGACCAAAAACTTTGAAGCAGAGAGAAATCAACTTTACAAAATAGAAAAATTGAAGTAGGGGAAATAATGGAAGTGGCAAAGCTATTATTGCCGTTAGTACTCAAGTCATTTCTGACTCCTGCCTACCCCATGTGTGCAGAGCAGAACTGCTCCACAGGGTTTTCAAGGCAGTGACATTTTGGAAGCAGATCACCAGGCCTGTCTTTCGAGGTATCTCTGGGTGGATTCGAACAGCCAACCTTTCATCTAGTAGTGGAGTACTTAACCGTTTGTGCCACCCAGGGACTGCTGGCATAGCTATTAGCGAGGTGTATTTAGTTGTGCAAATTCTGAGCAATACCTCGACAACGCTGGGTTTACTAAGAAACTCTCAAAGGAGGGTTTGTTAGCCCCTGATACACACCTTTGCCCTCTACTTACCAGAACTTGCAGGGAAGAATAGTTATGATAATAATTAATGTTTATAAGTCATTTGGAGTCCCTGGGTGTCACAACAGTTGAGCACATGACTTAGTCAAAAGGTTGGCTGTTCAAACCCCCCTAGAGGTACCTCAGAAGACAGGCCTAGCGATCTGCTTCTGAAAGATCCTCAGCTTGAAAACCTTGTGGGGTAATTCTTCTCAGCACACTTGGGATCACCAGGATTTGGAATTACCTCAATGGCAACTAACAGTAACAGCAACAACACTCATCACTTACTAAGAGCCAGGTTTTGTGCTAATGTCCATGTACCTTATAAAGCCCTCCAAAGAGTCTCTTTTTACAAGCAAACCCAATGTAGAGGAGGCTCACCTCATTCTTAAGCCTTGGCATTAGCCTTCTTTGAACAGCAGTTCAATCTTTTCATTTGATCAGACTAAACATTTCTTCCCAATTGGTATGTCTCGGCATTTATCTACACTAACTCAGCTGCCGCCAGCAGACTGTACTGGTGTGAGGCTACAGTCTACTTTCACTGTTAAAGAAAAAAAAAATTGCCTCTTAAATGGCGTGTATCCACTTCCACTTCTAGATGGTAAGTGACTGAATCTACTTACTTTGCTATTGTAGCCCCAAACCAAAAAAACAAACCTATTGCCCTCGAGCCAATTTGGACTCATAGTGACTCTACAGGACAGAGTAGAACTGCCCCATAGGGTTTCCAAGGAGCGGCTGGTAGATTCGAACTGCCAACCTTTTGGTTTGCAACCTAACCTCTTAACCACTGAGCCACCAGGGTTCCATTGTGTCCCCAGTTCCTGAGATATAGCATTGCTCAATAAATGTTTGATGACTCTTTAAAAAAAAAAAAAAAAATGACTGGCTGAACGAATGACTGAATAGACAAAACAAAACCAAACCCTGGCTTTTTCACATTCTTTAAAGCTCCTTGCTCATGTGTCAGTATTTGGCATAATGTTCTCTATCAGTTAGGAATATTTTCCAGCTTAAAATTACCTTCTTCCCAATTTTTAGGAGTTTTTATATTTGTTAATTATAAATATATTGTTTCCCAGAAATGCTTTGCAGGGTTTCTGAACTGCTGAATGAGTAGCTTCAGATTTTCACAGTGGCGTCTCAGAGATTGTCAAAAGGGGGGCTGAGAGAGCCCCAAAGAAAACTCTACTCTCCTTGGAGTTTTACATGTTGTGGTTTAGCATGAAACTTGCTATTGGAGGTGGGGGGGGGGGCGTGGGGGACTTGAAAACTTTTATTTTCCTATATGAAACAGTGTAAAAGATGATGTATTTTTCCTAATTCTGTCAGTAATGTTGCATTTTGACCTAAAAATGCTAGAATTCAAGACATTTTGGGAAAATTCTTTGGGGAAAGGAAACTCTTTTTATATTCTCAGAATGAAAAAACAAGTAACAAAGGGCCTTGGGTCCTTGAGGTGGGGAAGTGGTAAACAGGCACATATCCAGGCATTTATGGTACCATGTGGTGTGTTCTAGAGGAAAAAAACCCGTTGCTGTCGAGTCGATTCTGACTCACATGACTCTATAGGATAGGGTAGAACTGCCCCATAGAGTTTCCAAAGAACATCTGTTAGTTCGAACTGCCGACCTTTTGGTTTTTTTGATTTAGAAAAATAGATGTGTATTCTCCCTAGAAAGAGAAATTACAGATGAACCTTGAGAAATTGGTGAGTAACGTGGTGGAAACTTGGCTTTACTAAGGCGGAGGTGACCATGGAAGGACCCAGGATAACATTACATTGAGTCAATCTGTCACATTTTTTCCCACAAGTGTTGGGATCAACTCGAAGACAATGGATTTGGTTTTGTTTTTTTGTCATGGGTTGAATTATGTCCCCCCAAAAATATGTGTTATCAGTTGGGCTGGGCCATGGTTCCCAGCAGGTATTGTGTGCTCTTCCTGTGTGTTGCAAATCCTGCCTCTGTGATGTTAATGAGGGAGAATAGGCAGTAGTTGTATTAGTGAGGCAGGACTCAACCTACAGGATTAGATTGTGGCTCCAGGCAATCTCTTGAGGTATAAAAGATAGAAGCAAGCAGAGAGACACAGGGACGTCATGCCACCAAGAAAGCAACCCCAGGAGCAGAGAGCGTCCTTTGGACACAGGATCCCTGTGCCTGAGAAGCTCTTAGACCAGGAGAAGATTGAGGACAAGGGCCTTCCTCCAGAGCCAACAGAGAGCGAAAGCCTTCCCCTGGAGCTGACACTGTGAATTTGGATTTATAACCTACTAGACTGTGAGAAAATAAAGTTCTCTTTGTTAAAGCCATACACTTGTGGTATTTTTTGTAGCAGCATTAGAAAACTGAAAAAACAAATAAACGCTGACGGTTTGTACAGCATCCATCAGCAAATAAAAATGTTTTCTCCATACCCCTGGTTGGACTAGTCAAGGACAGAATATCCACACTGTCCTTTCTGCTAGATGCTGGCTAATCTGTTTAATTAAAAAAAATGTGCAAATGAGGTTCACTCTTCCCAGGCTACATGCAGTCCCCCTTGCTGGCCCCAATTCTCTCTCTGCTATAAAACCCTGTTTTTGTCTTTTTTCCTTGACTCTGTCTACCAGCTGATTCCCTTACAGGTGAGTAAATTATTTGCATGCAAATCAAATAAGCAATTTTCAGATTCATTCACTGTCTCTGAGCTATCCTTGGCTAATCTGAGAAGGGCGAGTCTTTACTGCTTTTGGGTTTGCTCATGAGGCTACAGGCAGGCAGCAATGAGATGGGGCTACAAGATCGGGTGGGCCAGATAGTGAATGTCTTTGCGTGTTAGATTCAGAATTTGAATCCATCAGATCATCTGTGCTGAATAATTAAAGCATTTGAAAGAGGAGGATTATGATCAGACCTGTACTTTAATTAGTTTAATATTAATTAATTATACATGATTTTCAAGGTTGTGTGTCAACTTGGTTGGGCCATAATTCTGAGTGGATTGGCAGTTATGATGTAGTTTGGCAGCTCTGTAATGACATAATCACCTGCATGATGAGGTCTGATATAACTTAATCACCTCCATGATGAGACCTGCCATGAGCATTTTACTTGGGGTGTGGCCTGCATCAAATATATGGGGACTTTCTGGCAAACTCTCTGGCTTTTGCTCACTCTGAATCCTGCATCTTGCTGGCCATGTATCTTCCAGTTTTTGGGACTTGAGCTAACAGTTTGCCTTCCTATCTTGGGATTTGTCAGCTTTCACAGCCTGTTAGCCAGTGGCCTCCTGTCTTACCTACAGATCTTGGGATTCATCAGCTTCTGCAGCCTGTGAGCCAGCAGCCTGCTGTCTGACCTGCCAATCTTGGATTAGTCATCCCTGTAGCTATGTGAGTCAGGAGAAGCCTGCAGCCTGACTCACGGATTTAGGACTTTCCAACCTCTATAACTGCATGAGCCATCTCCTTGACATAAATCTCTCTCTATATATGTCTATTTCCACATTCGGTTGGATCACCTTTCTTGGAAATAGGCATAAATATGGATCTTTTCCAGTCAGTTGGCCAGGAAGCTGTCTTCCATATTTCTTGGCATAGATGAGTGAGCACCTCCAGTGCCACATCTGTTTGTTGAAACATCTCAATTGATATTCCATCAATTCCTGGAGCCTTGTTTTTTGCCAATGCCTTCAGAGAAGCTTGGACTTTTTCCTTCAGTACCATCGGTTCCTGATCATATGCCGCCTCTTGAAATGGTTGAATAGCGACTAATTCTTTTTAGTGTAGTGACTCTGTGTATTCCTTCCATCTTCTTTTGATGCTTCCTGGATTGTTTAATATTTTCCCCATGAAATCCTTCACCATTGCAACTCGAGTCTTGAATTTTTTCTTCAGTTTTTTCAGCTTGAGAAATGCCGAGCGTGTTCTTCCCTTTTGGTTTTCCATCTTCAGCTCTTTGCATATGTTATTATAATACTTTACTTTGTCTTCTCGAGAGGCCCTTTGAAATCTTCTGTTCAGTTCTTTTACTTCATCAATTCTTCCTTTTGCTTTAGCTGCTTGATGCTCAAGAGCAAGTTTTAGAGTCTCCTCTGACATCTGTCTTGGCCTTTTCTTTCTTTCCTGCCTTTTCAGTGACCTCTTGCTTTCTTCATGGATGATGTCTTGATGTCATTCCACAACTCGTCTGGTCTTCGGTCACTAGTGTTCAATGCATCAAATTTATTCTTGAGATGGTCTCTAAATTCAGGTGGAATATACTCAAGGTCATATTTTGGCTCTTGTAGATTGCTCTGATTTTCTTCAGTTTCAGCTTAAACTTGCATATGAGCAATTGATGGTCTGTTCCGCAGTCGGCCCCTGGCCTTGTTCTGACTGATGATATTGAGCTTTTCCATTGTCTTTTTCTACAGATGTAGTCAGTTTGATTTCTGTTTGTTCCATCTAGTGAGGTCCGTGTGTACCGTCGTGGTTTGTGTTGGTGAAAGAAGGTATTTGCAATGAAGAAGTTGTTAGTCTTGCAAAATTCTATCATTCTATCTCCGACGTTGTTTCTATCACCAAGGCCATATTTTCCAACTACTGATCCTTCTTCTTTGTTTCCACCTTTCACATTCCAATTGCTAGTAATTATCAATGCATCTTTGTTGCATGTTCAATCAATTTCAGACTGCAGCAGCTGATAATTAATATCACACGCAAGCAAAATTTTGCTGAAGATCATTGAAAAATGGCTACAGCAGCATATTGACAGTGAACTGCCAGAAATTCAGGCCGGTTTCAGAAGAGGGCTTGGAACCAGGGATATCATTGCTGATGTCCGATGGATCCTGGCTGAAAGCAGAGAATAACAGAAGGATGTTTACCTGTGTTTTATTGACTAAGGCATTTGACTGTGTGGATCATAACAAACCATGGATAACACTGCAAAGAATGGGAATTCCAGAACACTTAATTGTGCTCATGAGGAACCTTTACATAGATCAAGAGGCAGTTGTTCAGATGGAACAAGGGGATACTGGTTGGTTTAAAGTCAGGAAAGTTGTGCGTCAGGGTTGTATGCTTTCACCATACCTATTCAATCTGTATGCTGAGCGAATAATCCGAGAAGCTGGACATATGAAGAACAGGGCATCAGGATTGGAGGAAGACTTATTAACAAGCTGCGTTATGCAGATGATACAACCTTGCTTGCTGAAAGTGAAGAGGACTTGAAGCACTTAGTATTGAAGATCAAAGACCACAGTCTTCAGTATGGATTACACCTCAACACACACACAAAAAAAAACATAAAGAAAACAAAAATCCTCACAACGGGACCAACGAGCAACATCATGATAAATGGAGAAAAGGTTGAAGTCGTCAAGGATTTCATTTTACTTGGATCCACAATCAACAGCCATGGAAGCAGCAGTCAAGAAATCAAAAGACACGTTGCATTGGGCAAATCTGCTGCAAAGGACCTCTTCGAAGTGTTGAAGAGCAAATATGTCACCTTGAAGACTGAGGTGCACCTGACCCAAGCCATGATATTTTCAATCACATTGTATGCATGTGAAAGCTGGACAATGAATAAGGAAGACTGAAGAAGAATGGACACCTTTGAATTGTGGTGTTGGCGAAGAATATTGAATATACCATGGATTGCCAAAAGAATGAACAAATCTGTCTTGGAAGAAGTGCAGCCAGAATGCTCCTTAGAGGCAAGGATGGCGAGACTGCATCTTACGTACTTTGGACATGTTGTCAGGAGGGATCAGTCCCTGGAGAAGGACATCATGCTTGGCAGAGTACAGGGTCAGTGGAAAAGAGGAAGACCCTCAACGAGGTGGATTGACACAGTGGCTGCAACAATGAGCTTAAGCATAACAACTATTATAAGGGACAGCACAGGACCGGGCAGTATTTCATTTTGTTGTGCACAGGGTCTCTATGAGTCGGAACCGACTCAACGGCACCTATATATATCAACAACATATATATATATCTACATTTATGCTTCACTGGTTTTACTTCTCTAGAGAACTCAGCATAAGACAAGTATCCACACACTCCCAGGGTTTGTGCTAAGCAGTGATGATACACAATGGTCATCCATGCCTCTGTGATGGCTGTTGTTTAGAGACTCAAAGCTGGATAGGAGGTGAACAATCACAAAGCACACAAATAAACCATTAAATATCTAGTTATGAACTGTGTTAAGTCTTATGAAGGAAAATACTCTAGAAGAGTTAAACATGATAGATTGGAGGGACCTGAGGTCAGAAGCAGAAAACTGCATCAGCCTGTGCAGAAACGAATGAGGTACCGAATTTAGAAAATATATCATTCATTCAGGGTGCTTTTTACTTAAAGACATAGGAATTCCAAATCAACACATTTTAAAATAAGGAGGTTTATTATCTCTCACAGTCAATCCAGAAAGAGGGAGATTCCAACATTAAATCACCAGTCTATTATAAAAGTTATTGAGCTCTCAGATTATTTCCGTCTTTATTCTTAGTCATTCGCAGCATGTAGTCATTTTCCCTGAGGCTTGTCCCCTCATGGATTCTAAATGATTGCAACAGCTCTAAGTATCATATGCTCACACAACTTCCAGATGACAGAAGAATGTCACCCCCCCCCTTTTCTTTTGTTCCATTTTTAAGAGGAGGAAGTGTGCCAGAGCCCTTTGAAAGACTCAAGTCTCATCAGCCGAAATTTGGTTAAATGTCCGTTATAGCACAAATCTTTGGTGAATGATAAGGAAATAATTTTAAAGATTAGATTCAGGCTGATCCTTTCCATATAGGTAACTTGATAGAGGCTAGTCATATCCACTGAAAAAGGGAATATAAAAAGGAGCAGTTTTGAGGAGAAATGATAGTGAATTTGTTTTAGTCACATGGAGTGCAAGGTACCTGTACAGGCAGCTGGCAATCCAAACAAGCAGACATTTGGGTCAGCAGTGTGTGAGAGTGTCTGTAGTTCTGGCTAGGAGAGGCTCCTCTACCCTCTCTGCCGGAGCCTGAAGCAGCACAAGGTGCTGCACTGAAGACGCTTTGGCTTTCATCTGGGTAGTGCTTCTGCATAATGTTAATTTAAATATGGGGACAGGTAAGTTCAATAATAACAGATTCTTCCATTTCGTAGGAGCCAGTGTTAATTGGTGAAGAAGTAACAAATAGTGTTTGCATTCAGGAAAGCACTTGTTCTCTACTGAGACCAAAAGTGCTTGCCTTGGTTAAGTAAAAGCATCACTACTTGTAGTAAACTAATTAATGGTTGGCCACATCTGCCTTTGGAAACCCTGGTGGCATAATGGTTAAGAGCTATGGTTGCTAACCAAAAGATCGGCAGCTTGAATCCACCAGGCGCTCCTTGGGAAACCTATGGGACAGTTCCACTCTGTCTTCTAGGGTTGCTACGAGTCAGAATCGACTCGAAAACAACAGGTTTTGTGTTTTTTTTTTGTTGTTGTTATATCAGATTTCTTTGCATGCAACACAGTATTAGTTATATATTGGGTATGAGTCACAATAATATACATTTGTTTTAAAAATGTATACGTCATTTTCAGGGTTTGCTAGAATGGTTTTTAACTCAAAACATTAAAAGACATATGGATTTATTTGGCTTAGGGGGGTAGCTAGCCTGTGGTGTCTGATTTATTTTCCTGCAGTTTGTCTTTGAAATGATTGTAAAAAGGCAGAAATAAGGTGCAGTGTCACTAAAGGCTAGAGTTATTGAATTTTTACTTATGAGGAAGAGTATAACAATTTCCTCTCTATGAAGGCAGAATGAGAAAGATTGGGTAGAGAAAGGGTAGTTTTTGGTCAATATACACCCTGCCACATAGATGAGCAGAGGAACCCAAGAAGGAGGATCAAAAAACTTCCTCTTCCCTTCTCACAGTTCCTTACTTTCCTATCAACATAATGTATGACATGTCCTTCCTGAGAAAACTAGGCATATTTTGTTCCTGTTGTCCATCTTAATTTTCTTTATAAATCATTTACCACTATCTGATGTACACACACATATGTAAATGATCCAAAAACTCAGTGCCTTTGGGTTGATTCCGACTCATAGCAACCCGATAGGACAGAATGTAACTGTCCTGTGGGGTTTCCAAGGAGTGCTGGTGGAATTGAACTGCCGGCTTTCTGGGTAGCAGCCATAGCTCTTAACCACTGTACTACCAGGGCTCTCACATAGATGATATGTGTATACATATAAAACCACCACCCTTCTGTTAGTTTGTTGTACTATGGTGTCTTCCATGTTGCTATGATGCCGGAAGCTATGCCACCAGAATTTTTCAAATATCAGCAGGGTCACCCATAGTGGGCAGGTTTTAATGGATCTTCCAGACTAAGACAGACTAGAAAGAAAGGCCTGTCAATCTACTTCTGAGAATTAGCCAATGAAAACCCTACAGATCACAATAAACTATTGTCTGATGTAGTGCTGGAGGATGAGCCCCTTAGGCTGGAAGGCACTTAAAACACACAGCGGTCACAACAAGGGACTGGAGCATACCAACGATTGTGTAGATGGTGTAGGATGGCACGTGCTTTTGTTCTGTTGTACACTGGGTTGACATGTGTCGAAGCTGACTTGACGGCAATTAACAATAACACATGTATATATGACACCTGGCACAAACAGTTAAGTGCGTGACTGCTAACCAAAAGGTTGGTGGTTCAAACCCACCAAGAGGTGCCTTGGAAGAAAGTTCTGGAGATATATTTCTGAAAGGTCATAGCCGTAAAAACCCTGTGGAGTGAAGCTATACTCTGCGACACACGGGGTCACCATGCGTTGGATTTAACAGCGCTTGGTTTTTAGATATGCAATGTGCGCGTGCCTGTGCATGTTTGTATGCACACACATACATACATAATTTGTCTATCTCTTCCATGAGAATTTAAGCTCTGTGGTTTCTGCTTCTGTGGCTGCAAGAACCTTGTTCAAATTTACATTGCAAAACAAAAGAAGACTAATAATTATTGGCTAAATAAGTGAAGAAAATCTTTAAAACTTCGTCTTTGACTTTTTTTTTTCTCCTTCTCAGCTATTCTGGTAATTTGAATAAAAAAGATGTGTTGTTTCCCAATCACGATCACAAATGTATAATGTGACCTTAATGTATCACTCACAATGAAAAAAAGTCAAAATTCTAATGAGATGATGCCACAGCAGTTTGTGTGAGAAGTTGAAAAAACTACCACCAGCTCTGAGAAAGAACCTATTGGTAGGCTAAGTGCTATTTGAAAACTTAGGACTCATGGCACTGAGGCACTTGCGATAGAGACAAAATGGTTTCATGGTTATTGCGGGGAGTGTTTGTGAAATAGCAGACTCCCTGCTTCTTAAGACAAGGTACATATTTGATGATCTTTTAATTGAAGTCGAGAAGCTGATTTGTTTTTATGTTATTCCTTTAGTCATAGAAGGTATCATACTTCTGATAAAAAATGTTTTTGTATAGCTTTTTTACCCAGGGCATGAGTTATAGATACAAAAAAAAAATTTAATTTAGAACTCTAAAGGTAATGCAAGTAGTACTATTCTGGATAAGGAAACAACAGCAAATAAGGCAAGAGGCAGACCGTGTGAGTGTTTGAATGTGCATACTAAGTGTTTATAAGTGTAGATAGCTGTTGTCAAGTTGACTTCAACTTATGATTGCCTTACGTATGACACAGTGAAACGTAGCTTGGTCCTGACTCATCCTCACAATGGCCGGCATGTTTGAGTTCATTGTTGCTGCTATGCCCTTGCTGGCCCTCTACTTCACCAAACATATGTCCTCCTCCGGCAACTGATACTTCCTAATGACATGTCCAAAGCAAGTGAATTAGAGAATGTTCTGTTGGGATCCTAAGGTTTTCATTGCTTTAAGTTTCAGATGTTTATCACAGGTCTTTCTTCCTAATCTGTCTTAGTCTGGAAGCTCTGCTGGTATCTACCATGGGTTATTATACTGGTACTTGAAAAACTGGTGGCATAGCTTCTAGCATCACAGCAACATGAAAACTGCCACAATATGACAAGCTAATAGATGGGTGGTAGACTTGTTTATAGGGAGATGAGTAAACAGTTGTGGATAGGATGAGAAGAACTCAGGTGGAAGACAGACTAATAGGGATTTTTGTTTGAGTTTTACAAAAATAATCAAACAAAAAAACCAAAAACACCCAAGACTTTCAAATTTATCGAACTATTACTGTTATGTACTCACATTCTCTTGAGAATTAGATTGACAACTTAAAACATGAAACACATTGCTTCATCTCAGTTCAATATGTGTTTAGTATTGTCTTTTTAAATTTATACTTTCTATCTGGTCATTGTATTAGGCAACATGAATAGAGGCGATGATAAGAAATTAAAATTAAACGTTATCAAATATTATTTTAAATCAAGCATCTATTCAAATTACTTCATTATTAACCAAACGATTTTAGACAGCCATGTTCGTATGTGTATGTGTGTGTTAACTAAAGGAGCAAATGAAGATGGACATCTTTCGTAAGTCTATTTTCTATTATGTGCATATGGAAAGATCTTTATGGGTGTGAGGACTTGGTTAATTGTGTAGGATTAAGGTGTCTGTACAAACATTTTATGATGATACCTTAGACAAGAGGTTGAATTAGAGATGCATTTTTTAAAAATTATTAAACCTATTTTTCTTTGTATACTCAGGTCAATATTATTTACAGGTAGTTCCCTACCTTCATATGAAAAGTATCGGTATCTATCATCTGTATAAAATGCATATAGCCTTGTACTTTGGGAAATAATTTTTAAACAATGTTTAGAAAACAGAGTAGGGAATATTTTAGAATAACAAAATTGAACCTTCTATCATCAGAACAAATCAATCTCCAAAGTTAATTCGTAAAAGGCACAGAATCACTTATACAAATCAATTGAATGAGAATTTAAAAAGTAGGATATCCTACTTTTTTCCTCAGAAACTAGGTGAAAAATCACAGGACCTAACTGATTCTCGCTTGTATGCTATAATGGGATTTTTTGTATGGAAGGTTTAAATGTCCCCTGGTTTGTACCAGGGGGGTGGCAGTGTGTGTGAATGGTGGAATTGTTCACATAGAAAGGTTAATGAAAAAACAGCTCTTTCCTAGAAATAAGAGATGATTTTCCTTGTTCCAATCAAGATGACCCCAGGAAAAAATTAGAATAAACAACATTTTCAATAAAGGCTAATTTTTGGTGGTCTTTTCAGAAAGGGAATATTTCTTTTCCAGTTAAGCTATAGATCTTGCATAAATGACCCTATCCTTGTTAGTTTTTTACAATTAAAAATTCTGTATGTTTCACAATATTTTTCATATTTTACAGTTTTGGGCAATAGGTATATGTTTATAAATAGTGTGTGTGCTCCTGTATCTGTATTTTTTGTGCATTATATGTGTAAGCATGGGCCTTGTTGTAGATCTCTTTCAAAATTTTATAATTTCCCAGTGAAGGCCCCGGCTTCCCTCCTTGCCTAAACAGTCTTTGTTAGCCTTTGCGTATTCATGTCTCTACTTTCGCTGATCCATAAGCAAACACAAAGTCGCAGCTATTGCTTTTTACAACATATGTCTGTGAAGGTCTCTCGCTGCACATGTCAAGACAACGCTCTTGAGCATATGTGAGTTATTTATCATCAAACAGATTTCATAGTAACAGGTGCATCCATGGGACCCACATGGAGAAAAAAGACTAATTTCCCTTCTCCTACTGAAAGACAGTGACTAAAAGTGATAAGATAATGGCTGGAATCCTAGACGACTAAAAGCTTCCAGCAGATGTAGCTCTTGAAGCTTTTACTAAACAGTGGGAAAGCATTAGGCAATCATTGCATGCGAACGGGGGAGATGACTGAAAGGTATTAATAGACTTATGAGCCTATCTTAGAACAATGGAATGTTTAGATGTGAAAGCACCTTCAGAGGTGTTCTCATCCAACCTCCTTATTTACTGAGGCCAGGAAAAGCTGGATGGTTTGCCTAAATTCAGAAGTTGTTCTTGCAGAAACCAGGTGTTATGACAACTAATCCAGGGTTCTCTGGTCTGACACCACTCTACCTTTTTGTTAAAAACAGCAGCAAGATATCGACTCTTTTTATCTCTTCACTGATTAATTCCTGATAATACAGCTTTCTCCACCCTCTACTCATTTTTATTACTGTCCTTTTTCTTACTCTAAATTTGTGAGTTGCTCTTTGTGCTTGTATGAATTGTAGATAAACTATGAGGAATGATTTGAAAATAGATATTATCAGGTGGAAATTCCTCACTGTGCATGTCACACCTGCAGTGTGGTAGTGTTTTCTCCTGACACCCTCCGTATGATCACTTGACACAGAATTAAAAATCAGCAGCGCCAAGAGAAGGGCTGTGTGGCTCCCGTGAGGCCCTCGTCACTGGTGGCTGAGCTCGAGAGCACTCACTTACAGGGAGTACAAAAATCAGCTCTGAACCTGGCCACTCTGCTGTGTTGTGTCACTGGCTCAGACCGTGCATGACAAATCCTCAAATGCATTTGGTGACATTTAGAGAGCACCGTGGACTCTGCCAATATGCCAAGCAATCAGAGTGTGCATGACAAATTATGAAACACATACTGTGAAAATTATGGACTCTGTCATGGTGCCAATCTGCTGCAGAAAACCTACTGCTGCTAGAAGTAATGTTGGCACAAATTTGTTGCTAAATTCAGTCGTATTTCTAATTCAGTAATGGATCGATCTTAATGGTGAGTTGCTGTACCTGTTTAGGTTTCAAACAAGTACTGTGGGGTTAATGACCTCACCTGCTATTATAAGTAATTGGAGGAGTCGAAGACTTGCCCACCACGCTTCTCTGTTGATGGTTCTTATTTACTTCTCTGTATCACACAGAGTTTAATACAGGCCCTAAATTTTGGGCTCCTCAAAGATTTTTAAGTTGGAGATGAGTATGCTGAGAGACCTATTGCTGCATGCGATAAAGCTGGGTGCACTTACATTCCCACTGCATCTGAAGATAGACCACACAAGCCTTATCCCTGAGATACTCACCTGAAGACACAGGACCATCTGGAGATTACGAACTGGAGCAGTAGCAGCTATAACTAGCTGCAGGAGAGAAGAGACAGTTTAGAACCTGGACCAAGTTAGTACTTGACACTCAGTGAATCATTACATAAAATCATTAAATAAAAGGCATTAGCGAGGGCTACTTAACAAACACACCACACAAAATGACAATAAAAAACGATTCCAGCAATACAATTAAAGAAGAAGAATTTAGATGTTAAATACTCATAAAAGTACATTCTAGGCCATATATCCCACAGTGTGATAGAAATCAGAGCAAGCCTAATATTTTTTTGTCTTTAGAATGGGTACTTTCTGGAGATCATCTCTTTACTGATTTATATGGAAATCACGTAATAATATGGGCCAAATTGAAACATGAAATATAACTGGTGGTGTATTGAGTTTATATTTACAACGTTGTCTATTTTAGGAATGCTATAAAGAAAATTTGTGCCAATTATTTTAACTTTATATGTGTGGCTCTAATTGTAGTTCCTTGCCATTGTTTGAATTTAGTAGAAATTTAAAAAAAATGGGATCCACATTTCATTTATAAGGATCATAGAATTTAGTACAATGATATCACGATGGTTTCTTTTCTAGATATCATGTTTTTACAGTTATTTTTAGTAAAAGAGATTCCAAATCACCTTGTGCATTAGATGAATTAAAATAATCATGACGACATTTGCTGTTACCGTACCAAGAAGGAAAATGAATAGTGATCCCCAAGGCAAGTCTATTTATACCAGATTTGTTATAATAGATATGTGTACCTTTTATGGGTTTTGTATTCTTGGATTTCAACCATCTGTTGTATTTAGCCGTTGTGTTTGCTTATGAAATCCACTCATAATTTAGGATTATATTAATTCTATCTGGATTATCAAAAAAAATAACCATGGTCAAAAATCTATTTTTCTCTGTTGAATTAACTTTTGTGTGTAGCTTTTTCTATAGAAGTCATGGGGTCTCAAAAGCCACATTAGTGTTTGTAGCTGGTTGTAGTACCAAAGGATAACCCTGGTCTAGAAGAGATTTGGCAAAACTTACGTTCTGGACCTGGGGCTACCACCATATGGATATGCCTCATTGTGAGTAATATGAAAGGAAACAACAAAAAAGAGGGATTGAAGAAGAAGTCTTTCCAGAACTTTCCCTGCATGGTGCATACTGAGACTCTGACTTTTAGCTTCTGTCAGTACCAGACGTTTTGAGAATGAAGCCAAAACATACCCTCTGACTCAGTGCCCTCTTTCTTTCGATGAAAAGAGAAGTTGACAAATCAACTCACCAACTAGGCTTTCCTAAACTTCTAGAACTCTATCCAAACTGTCAAGACTAATGATTGGCAGTTACCAATTCTTTTTTCAAATGATAAAGAACTCCAATATATTGAAGAAAGTTGGAGCAAGGATTTAAAATAAGTACGAATCTTACATGTAGGGAATAGTGACAGAAATAGTGAAATAACCGGTTGTGTTTAGCAATCTGAACATTAATTTTCCTAAATATGAGAGCATTTTTCTTTTTGGTCAAAAAGAGAGTCCAGGAGGTTGGCCAGTGCCAAATGAAAAAATGGCAGCACTCCCTGCATCTATGTCTCTGATTATAAAGCAGCAGGAGAGATCATTAGAATAGCATACACGTTCTGCTTTGGGGCATATGTCGAGTTCAATACTGTGAACAGATTTAAGCTTTGCCAAGGGTGCCAAGTACTTCTTCCTGTGACTTCTCCAACAATGAGGTGTTGGGCTTGTGCTGCTGGCAGTTTTGCAGAAAACTGGGGTGGTGAGTGACACAGATGGTGTGGAGAGCCTGACATTGCATATTATTTACCAATCAGAAAATGACTCAGTTATTTTATGCACACAATTATAAAGGACCACCTGTACCAGTGTTTGCTGCCTGCTTGTGGGCACCAGCGGGGAGAAGGCATGTGTTCATGTGAAAGACAAACTGTTTCACTCTGTTATTTATTTTTTATAGTTTTGAGACCAGCTTTATTCGTATTCAGTTTTTCAGAATTCAGTAACGTTTTCCCTCCCGTTACGACTTTCCCAAACACCAATTGTATAGATAGAATTTTTGCCCTTCTTGGATCCCACTTATTAGATATCATTGCTGCGTTTCCATAGAGTTGATTCCGACTCATGGAGACCCCATGTGTTACAGGGTAGAACTGCTTGTTCCTAAAATAGCAATGGTATATGGTAATTTCATCGCCTAGCCCCTGAAACCTGAGATTCCAAGGAAGTTTCAGGGTAGTATTCAGATACTTTTTGGGAGCAGTTCAGATGCTTAGGAAATGTCTGATTATTCAGAGACTTAATAAAGACGTTGAATGGCATCCTCTTTACATTAAAAGTAAGCAATCTAGCATTTCTTGAACGCCTGTGGTAGAATATTTATACACAGTGACTTCTGTAATCCTCTCGACATCTCTCCGAGTTAGATAATATTGCTCTTTACAGATAAATAATTTGAGACTTAGAGAATTTAAATATACGTCCAGGTTTCCACAAGCTAGAATGTGATACAGAAAAGATTCTGACTCAGTACTGTTGTTAATTGCTATTGAGTCGATTCTGACTCATGGTGACCCTATGTATTAGGGAATAGAACTGTTCCCTAGGGTTTTCTTGGCTGTTAATGGAAACAGATCGCCTGGCCTTTTCTTCTACAGTATTGCTGAGTGGGTTTGAACCTCCAACCTTTAGGTTAGTAGTTGAGTGTAATTGTTTGTGTTACTTAGAGAACTTAGTACTATGAGCATCTAAATTTTGTTCCACTTTCATGAAGGCAATAGCATGCATTCTCCAAGAGGGCTATGGTATTCTGAGTCTCATTGGGCAGCTGGATTTTTTTTTTCTCTGTACAAAATGAAAATATCTTTATAACTTTGCTTCTGCGTATTGTAAAAAAAATAATTTCGCCTACTCCTCACCTGTCAACTAACTCATTATCCAAAGTTTCACATTTATGACAATAGTAAAAAATCTACTATCCAACTATTTTGTGCATGAATGACATCTGGCAATTAGGGACACTGAGGTGCAAGGCAAGAGTAATGCTGGCTGTGATAGTTAAGGTTATGTGTCAACTTGTCTGGGCAATTATGTAATGATACAATATGGCAGTTATGTAATGGTGTAACTAGGCAATTATGTAATGATTAATTTGGAAGTTATGTGATGATGTACTTATCCTGCATTGTATGATCTGATGTGGTCATCCTCCATTTTTGCATGATGACGATTTTTGCATAATGACCCCGTCTTTGGAAATGAATCATGTGGATAATAACAGAGGAGTGGGTGTATACTGAAATATGTAAAAAGTGGAAATCCCCTTGTGATGCTACATGCCCTTTCTGCCAACAACCAGCTCTCTACTTCCAAGAAATAACCAGGATAAGGCTGGAAAAATATATATTCAAACTTTATGTATAAAATGTATAATATATATTTCCACTTATGAATATTTCCTAATATGTTTTTTCTTTATTAGTGTTTTTCAAGTAGTTTAAATAGTAAATCATAAAAAAATGTATAAAATGTATAATATATATTTCCACTTATGAATATTTCCAAATATGTTTTTTCTTTATTAGTGTTTTTCAAGTAGTTTAAATAGTAAATCATACATACGCTAAACAAATTTCAAATCATACAAAGTGGAAGATAAGTTCTAAAAAAAGCAGTAGAAATATTTTTAGCCATATCCACTCTAGTCCCTCATCCCAGAAGTAGGTACTATAAACTTTCTTGTGCATTCTTTTTTAAAAAACAGCTTTATTGAGGTGTAATTGGAATACAGTAATACAGTACAATGCATATATTGAAATACAGTACAATGCATATATTTAAAGGGTACAGTATTATAGGCTTTAATACATGAAAAACCAGTGAAATCATAACCAATATAGAGGTAGTGAACTTATTCATCACCCCCCAAGGTATTCTAATGCCTCTTAGTAACCCACCAGCTGTTGTGCCCCAACCTTTCCCTACAACTGATAAACACTGATCTGCTTTCTATCACTCTATATTAAATTACATTTTCTAAAATTTTTTAAAAACTGAAATCATAGAGTATAAACTTTTTTCTCTTTGTGTGGCCCCTGTCAGCATAATTCTGTCAAAATTTGGGAAGTTTGTTGCATGTATTAATAGTTCATTCCTTTTTCTTGCTGAGTAGTATTCCATTGCATGGATACACCACAATTTCTTTATTCTCCTGTTGACACACATTTAAGTTGTTTCCAGTTTTTGCATGTTACAAATAACATTGCTAGAGACATTTTTGTACAAATCTTTAATGGACATATGTTTTCTTTTCTCTTGGGTAAATACCTAGAAATCAGATTGCAGAATCATGTGGTAATTGTATGTTTATATTTTTTAGGACCCCCCCAACTGTTTTTTCGAAGAGGTTATGAAATTTTGCATTCTCATGCATTTATATGAGAATTTTAGTTCTTCCAGATTCTCTCCAATACTTGGTTCTTACTTTAGAATATTTTAGACATTCTAATGAGTACGTAAAGTTATCTCATTGTTATGATTTGCATTTCCCTAATACGAGTTAAGATGTTTCAACAAAAGGATACAGTGCTGGAGGTGCTTACTTATCTATGCCAAGAAATTTGGAAGATAGTTACCTGGCCAAGTGACAGAAAGACATCCATATTTGTGCCCATTCCAAAGAAACATAATCTAGCAGAATATGGAAATTATCAGATAGCATCATTAATATCATATTCAAGTAAAATTTTTTTTTTAATTAACTTTTATTGAGCTTCAAGTGAACGTTTACAATTCAAGTCAGTCTGTCACATATAAGTTTACATACATCTTACTCCGTACTCCCACTTGCTCTCCCCCTAATGAGTCAGCCCTTCCAGTCTCTCCTTTCGTGACAATTTTGCCAGCTTCCCACTCTCTCTATCCTCCCATCCCCCCTCCAGACAAGAGATGCCAACACAGTCTCAAGTGTCCACCTGATATTATTAGCTCACTCTTCATCAGCATCTCTCTCCTACACACTGTCCAGTCCCTTTCATGTCTGATGAATTGTCTTCGGGGATGGTTCCCGTCCTGTGCCAACAGAAGGTTTGGGGACCATGGCAGCCGGGATTCCTCTAGGCTCAGTCAGACCATTAAATACGGTCGTTTTATGAGACTTTGGGGTCTGCATCCCACTGATCTCCTGCTCCCTCAGGGGTCCTCTGCTGTGCTCCCTGTCAGGGCCGTCATCGATTGTGGCCGGGCACCAACTAGTTCTTCTGGTCTCAGGATGATGTAGGTCTCTGGTTCATGTGGCCCTTTCTGTCTCTTGGGCTCTTAGTTGTCGTGTGACCTTGGTGTTCTTCATTTGCCTTTGATCCAGGTGGGTTGACACCAATTGATGCATCTTAGATGGCCTCTTGTTAGCATTTAAGACCCCAGACGCCACATTTCAAAGTGGGATGCAGAATGTTTTCATAATAGAATTATTTTGCCAATTGATTTAGAAGTCCCCTTTAACCACGGTCCCCAAACCCCCGCCCTTGCTTCTCTGACCTTTGAAGCATTCATTTTATCCCGGAAACTTCTTTGCTTTTGGTCCAGTCCAACTGAGTGGACCTTCCGTGTATTGAGTGTTGTCCTTCCCTTCACCTAAAGCAGTTCTTATCTATTAATTAATCAATAAAAAACCCTCTCCCTCCCTCCCTCCCTCCCTCCCCCCCTGGTAATCACAAAAGTATGTGTTCTTCTCAGTTTATACTATTTCTCAAGATCTTATAATAGTGGTCTTATACAATATTTGTCCTTTTGCCTCTGACTGATTTCGCTCAGCATAATGCCTTCCAGGTTCCTCCATGTTATGAAATGTTTCAGAGATTCGTCACTGTTCTTTATCGATGCGTAGTATTCCATTGTGTGAATATACCACAATTTATTTACCCATTCATCCGTTGATGGACACCTTGGTTGCTTCCAGCTTTTTGCTATTGTAGACAGAGCTACAATAAACATGGGTGGGCATATATCTGTTTGTGTGAAGGCTCTTGTTTCTCTAGGGTATATTCCGAGGAGTGGGATTTCTGGGTTGTATGGTAGTTCTATTTCTAACTGTTTAAGATAACGCCAGATAGATTTCCAAAGTGGTTGTACCATTTTACATTCCCACCAGCAGTGTATAAGAGTTCCAAACTCTCCGCAGCCTCTCCAACATTTATTATTTTGTGTTTTTTGAATTAATGCCAGCCTTGTTGGAGTGAGATGGAATCTCATCGTAGTTTTAATTTGCATTTCTCTAATGGCTAATGATTGAGAGCATTTTCTCGTGTATCTGTTAGCTGCCTGAATATCTTCTTTAGTGAAGTGTGTGTTCATATCCTTTGCCCACTTCTTGACTGGGTTGTTTGTCTTTTTGTGGTTGAGTTTTGACAGAATCATGTAGATTTTAGAGATCAGGCTCTGGTCGGAGATGGCATAGCTGAAAATTCTTTCCCAGTCTGTAGGTGGTCTTTTTACTCTTTTGGTGAAGTCTTTAGATGAGCATAGGTGTTTGATTTTTATGAGCTCCCAGTTATCTGGTTTCTCTTCGTCATTTTTGGTAATGTTTTGTATTCTGTTTATGCCTTGCATTAGGGCTCCAAGGGTTGTCCCTATTTTTCCTTCCATGATCTTTATCGTTTTAGTCTTTATGTTTAGGTCTTTGATCCACTTGGAGTTAGTTTTTGTGCATGGTGTGAGGTATGGGTCCTGTTTCATTTTTTTTGCAAATGGATATCCAGTTATGCCAGCACCATTTGTTAAAAAGACTATCTTTTCCCCAATTAACTGACACTGGTCCTTTGTCAAATATCAGCTGCTCATACGTGGATGGATTTATATCTGGGTTCTCAATTCTGTTCCATTGGTCTATGTGCTGTTGTTGTACCAGTACCAGGTTGTTTTGACTACTGTGGCTGTATAATAGGTTCTGAAATCAGGTAGAGTGAGGCCTCCCACTTTCTTCTTCTTTTTCAGTAATGCTTTGCTTATCCGAGGCTTCTTTCCCTTCCATATGAAATTGGTCATTTGTTTCTCTATCACCTTAAAAAATGACATTGGAATTTGGATCGGAAGTGCGTTATATGTATAGATGGCTTTTGGTAGAATAGACATTTTTGCTATGTTAAGTCTTTCTATCCATGAGCAAGGTATGTTTTTCCACTTAAGTATGTCCTTTCTAATTTCTTGTAGTAGAGCTTTGTAGTTTTCTTTGTATAGGTCTTTTACATCCTTGGTAAGATTTATTCCTAAGTATTTTATCTTCTTGGGGGCTACTGTGAATGGTATTGATTTGGTTATTTCCTCTTCGGTGTTCTTTTTGTTGATGTAGAGGAATCCAAGTGATTTTTGCATGTTTATTTTATAACCTGAGACTCTGACAAACTCTTCTATTAGTTTCAGTAGTTTTCTGGAGGATTCCTTAGGGTTTTCTGTGTATAAGATGATGTCATCTGCAAATAGAAATAATTTTACTTCCTCCTTGCCAATCCGGATGCCTTTTATTTCTTTGTCTAGCCTAATTGCCCTGGCTAGAACTTCTAGCACGATGTTGAATAAAAGCGGTGATAAAGGGCATCCTCGTCTGGTTCCCGTTCTCACGGGAAATGCTTTCAGGTTCTCTCCATTTAGAGTGATATTGGCTGTTGGCTTTGCATAAATGCCCTTTATTATGTTGAGGAATTTTCCTTCAATTCCTATTTTGCTGAGAGTTTTTTTCATAAATTGGTGTTGGACTTTGTCAAATGCCTTTTCTGCATCAATTGATAAGATCATGTGGTTTTTGTCTTTTGTTTTATTTATGTGATGGATTACATTAATGGTTTTTCTGATATTAAACCAGCCTTGCATACCTGGTATAAATCCCACTTGATCGTGGTGAATTATTTTTTTTGATATATTGTTGAATTCTATTGGCTAGAATTTTGTTGAGGATTTTTGCATCTATGTTCATGAGGGATATAGGTCTGTAATTTTCTTTTTTTGTAATGTCTTTACCTGGTTTTGGTATCAGGGAGATGGTGGCTTCATAGAATGAGTTGGGTAGTATTCCATCATTTTCTATGCTTTGAAATACCTTTAGTAATAGTGGTGTTAACTCTTCTCTGAAAGTTTGGTAGAACTCTGCAGTGAAGCTGTCCGGGCCAGGCCTTTTTTTTTGTTGGGAGTTTTTTGATTACCGTTTCAATCTCTTTTTTTGTTACGGGTCTATTTAGTTGTTCTACTTCTGAATGTGTTAGTTTAGGTAGGTAGTGTTTTTCCAGGAATTCATCCATTTCTTCTAGGTTTGCAAATTTGTTAGAGTACAATTTTTCATAATAATCTGATATGATTCTTTTAATTTCAGTTGGTTCTGTTGTGATGTGGTCCTTCTCGTTTCTTATTCAGGTTATTTGTTTCCTTTCCTGTATTTCTTTAGTCTGTCTAGCCAATGGTTTATTAATTTTGTTAATTTTTTCAAAGAACCAGCTTTTGGCTTTGTTAATTCTTTCAATTGTTTTTCTGTTCTCTAATTCATTTTTTTTTCTTTAATGCATTTAGTTCAGCTCTAATTTTTATTATTTGTTTTCTTCTGGTGCCTGATGGATTCTTTTGTTGCTCACTTTCTATTTGTTCAAGTTGTAGGGACAGTTCTCTGCTTTTGTCTCTTTCTTCTTTTTGTATGTGTGCATTTCTCGATATAAATTGACCTCTGAGCACTGCTTTTGCTGTGTCCCAGAGGTTTTGATAGGAAGTATTTTCATTCTCGTTGCATTCTATGAATTTCCTTATTCCCTCCTTGATGTCTTCTATAACCCAGTCTTTTTTCAGGAGGGTATTGTTCAGTTTCCAAGTATTTGATTTCTTTTCCCTAGTTTTTCTGTTATTGATTTCTAGTTTTATTGCCTTGTGGTCTCAGAAGATGCTTTGTAATATTTCGATGTTTTGGACTCTGCAAAGGTTTGTTTTATGACCTAATATGTGGTCTATTCTAGAGAATGTTCCATGTGCGCTAGAAAAAAAAAGTATATTTTGCAGCAGTTGGGTGGAGAGTTCTGTATAAGTCAATGAGGTCAAGTTGGTTGATTGTTGTAATTAGGTCTTCCGTGTCTCTGTTGAGCTTCTTACTGGATGTCCTGTCCTTCTCCGAAAGTGGTGTGTTGAAGTCTCCTACTATAATTGTGGAGGTGTCTATCTCACTTTTCAATTCTGTTAAAATTTGATTTACGTATCTTGCAGCCCTGTCATTGGCTGCATAAATATTTAATATGGTTATGTCTTCCTGATCAATTGCCCCTTTTATCATTATGTAGGGTCCTTCTTTATCCTTTGTGGTGGATTTAAGTCTAAAGTCTATTTTGTCAGAAATTAATATTGCTACTCCTCTTCTTTTTTGCTTATTGTTTGCTTGATATATTTTTTTCCATCCTTTGAGTTTTAGTTTGTTTCTGTCTCTAAGTCTAAGGTGTGTCTCTTGTAGGCAGCATATAGGCGGATCGTGTTTCTTTATCTAGTCCGAGACTCTCTGTCTCTTTATTGGTGCATTTAGTCCATTTACATTCAGCGTAATTATAGATAAATAAGTGTTTAGTGTTGTCATTTTGATGCCTTTTTATGTGTGTTGTTGACAATTTCATTTTTCCTCTTACTTTTTTGTGCTGAGACGTTTTTCTTAGTAAATTGTGAGATCCTCATTTTCGTAGTGTTTGACTTTATGTTTGTTGAGTCGTTACGTTTTTCTTGGCTTTTATCTTGAGTTATGGAGTTGTTATATCTCTTTGTGGTCACCTTATTATTACCCCTATTTTTCTAAGTAAAAACCTAACTTGTATTGTTCTATATCGCCTTGTATCACTCTCCATATGACAGTTCCATGCCTCCCGTATTTAGTCCCTCTTTTTGATTATTCTGATCTTTTACATATTGACTTCCGTGATTCCCTGTTATGAGTTTTTTTTTTTTTTTAATTAATCTTAATTTGTTTTTGTGATTTTCCTATTTGAGTTGATATCAGGATGTTCTGTTTTGTGACCTTGTGTTGTGCTGGTATCCGATATTATTGGTTTTCTGACCAAACAATATCCTTTAGTATTTCTTGTAGCTTTGGTTTGGTTTTTGCAAATTCTCTAAGCTTGTGTTTATCTGTAAATATCTTAATTTCGCCTTCATATTTCAGAGAGAGTTTTGCTGGATATATGATCCTTGGCTGGCAGTTCTTCTCCTTCAGTGCTCTGTATATTTCATCCCATTCCCTTCTTGCCTGCATGGTTTCTGCTGAGTAGTCTGAACTTAGTCTTATTGATTCTCCATTGAAGGAAACCTTTCTTTTCTCCCTGGCTGCTTTTAAAATTTTCTGTTTATCTTTGGTTTTGGCGAGTTTGATGATAATATGTCTTGGTGTTTTTCTTTTTGGATCAATCTTATATGGGGTTCGATGAGAATCTTGGATAGATATCCTTTCGTCTTTCATGATGTCAGGGAAATTTTCTGTCAGGAGTTCTTCAACTATTTTCTCTGTGTTTTCTGCCCTCCCTCCCTGTTCTGGGACTCCAGTCACACGCAAGTTATCCTTCTTGATAGAGTCCCACATGATTCTTAGGGTTTCTTCATTTTTTTTAATTCTTTTATCTGATTTTTTTTCAGCTATGTTGGTGTTGATTCCCTGGTCCTCCAGATGTTCCAGTCTGCGTTCTAATTGCTCAAGTCTGCTCCTCTGTCTTCCTGTCGCGTTGTCTAATTCTGTAATTTTATTGTTAATCTTTTGGATTTCTACATGCTGTCTCTCTATGGATTCTTGCAACTTATTAATTTTTCCACTATGTTCTTGAATAATCTTTTTGAGTTCTTCAACAGTTTTATCAGTGTGTTCCTTGGCTTTTTCTGCAGTTTGCCTTATTTCGTTTCTGATGTCTTGAAGCATTCTGTAAATTAGTTTTTTATATTCTGTATCTGATAATTCCAGGATTGTATCTTCATTTGGGAAAGATTTTGATTCTTTTGTTTGGGGGGTTGTAGAAGCTGTCATGGTCTGCTTCTTTATGTGGTTTGATATGGACTGCTGTCTCCGAGCCATCACTGGGAAACTAGTTTTTCCAGAAAATCCTCTAAAAAAAATGCAGTCAGAGCCCTATCAGAATTGCCTTTGGATTATAAATGCCACTTTGTTCCCTGTAAGGATGAAAGTCTGAGATTTGGATCATATATGCTTGGCTGTAGCTGGTTCTGTGTTTTTAGTCCAATTAGGGGTGGATTTTTGGTCCCTGGGTTTTTTTTTTTTGTTGTTGTTCCTTCTCTCAGGCCGAAAGAGTGGGTTAGGAAAAGACCAAAAGAAGAAAAAAAAGGGGAGGAAAGCAAAGCCGCCGCGGAGCCGGAGCCGTTCTCCCTCTGGCTCAGGCAATTCCAATGTTAATGTAGCCGCTTGGGGAGGGTGGGGGAGGGATCAGCAAGATAGGAGAGTAGCACCTCAGAATATAGCCAGAGTTGCTTGTCTTGCCTGGAATGACTATTATATCTGAGATTCCCACGGGGCATGTCGCCTATGTGTGCTGGCTGTGTGGAGATTGCCCCCGGGGGTCTGGCCCTCTGAAGCCACCCGCTGCCAGTCCAACTCCTAGCATCAAGGTTCCCCTGCTGGGACGCTTTACTCCTGGCTCCAAAATCAGTCGCTGCCTCCTGGGGACTTCTCGTCCTGCCAGCCACGTCACCGCGCCACCCTCGTGAACCGGCTGGGCCCCCTCCCGGGGTGAGTTCAGGGTGTAGGGCTGGGCCCCTTGTTTGCGCCGTCAGCTCCCCTGGGCTCTGCCCTAAATCGGGCGCCAAAGGTTACCTGACTGGGACGCTGGCTCCAGGCTCTGAAAACAATCGCTGCTTCCCCATATTTGTTCATTTTCCGTCTCTAAATCTGTGTTTGTTGTTCAGGGTTCATAGATTGTTATGTACATGATAGATTCACTTGTTTTTCTGAGTCTTTGTTGCAAGAGGGATCCGAGGTAGCGTCTACCTAGTCCGCCATCTTGGCCCTGCCTCCCTCAAGTAAAATTTTGCTGAAAATAATTCAAAAAGTGGTTGCAGCAGTATGTCAAAAGGGAACTTCCAGAAATTCAAGCAGGATTAAGAAGTGGACTTGGAACAAGGATATCATTGCTGATATCATATGGATTTTGGCTGAAAGCAGAGAATACCAGAAAGATGTCTACCTGTGTTTTATTGACTATGCAAAGGCATTTGACTGTGTGGATCATAACAAATTATGGATAACATTCAGAAGAATGGGAATTACAGAACACTTAATTGTGCTCATGCAGAACTTGTACATAGACCAAGTGGCAGTCTTTTGAACAGAATAAGGGGATACTGTGTGGTTTAAAATCAGGAAATGTGTGTGTCAGGGTTGTATCCTTTCACCATACTTATTCAATCTGTATGCTGAACAAATAATCCAAGAAGCTGGACTGTATGAAGAAGAACAGGGCATCAGGGTTGGATGAAGACTCATTAATTACCTGTGATATGCAGACAACACAGCCTTGCTTGCTGAAAGCGAAGAGGTCTTAAAACACGTATTGATGAAGATCAAAGACTACAGCCTTCAGTACAGTCTACACCTCAACATAAAGAAAATGAAAATCCTCACAACTGGACCAATAAACAGCATCATAATAATTGAAGAAAAGAATGAAGTTGTCAAGGATTTCATTTTACTTGGATTCACCATGATGGTCCATGGAAGTAGCAGTCAAGAAATCAAATGACATATTGCAGATTGGGCAAATCTGCTGCAAAAGACCTCTTCAGAGTATTAAAAAGCAAAGATGTCACTTTGAGGACTAAGGTGCACCTGACCCAGAAAAAAAAAAAAAGCCATGGTATTTTCAATTGCCTCTTTTGCATGTGAAAGCTGGACAATGAGTAAGGAAGATGGAAGAAGAATTGGTGCCTTTGAATTATGGTGTTGGCAAAGAATATTGAATACTTGTGGACTACCAGAAGAAAAAACAAACCTGCCTTGGAAGAAGTACATCCAGAATGTTCCTTGGAAGCACATACTTTGGGCATGTTATCAGAAAGGACCAGTCCCTGGAGAAGGACATTGTGATAGTTAAGTTTCTGCGTCAACTTGGCTGGGCCATGATTCTCAGTGGTTTGGCAGTTATGTAATGATGTTTTCAGCTCCATGAAGAGATCTATTATGAGCAACTAGTCAGTTGAAAGGGGGTTTCCTTGGGAGTGTGGCTTGCCTCTATTATATAAATGGATGTTTCAACAAGGCTTTCACTTTGGATCCTGCATCCAGCTTATCATCATCTGACCTCCAGTTCTTGGGACCTGAACTAGCAGCTGACCTGCCAGTCTTGGAATTTGCCAGCCTCTGCAGCCTGTGAGCCAGCAGCCTGTCATCCAACGTGCTAATCTTAGATTCTTCAGTCCCTGCAGCTGCCTGAGTCAGAAGAAGCCTCCAGCCTGATAAGCCTGACTCAAGGACTAGGGACTTGACAGCTTCTACAACTGTGTGAGCCACTTCCTTGAGATAAATCCCTCTGTGTATTTATAAGCTTCCCTGGTTTTGCTTCTTTAGAGAACCCAGCCTAAGAGAGACATCATGCTTGGTAAACTAGAGGGTCATGAAAAAAGAGGAAGACCCTCAATAAGATGGATTGACACAATGGCTGCGGTAGTGGGCTCAAACATAACAATGATTATGAGGATGGTACAGAACCAGGCAGTGCTTCGTTCTGTTGTACATTGGGTCACCAAGAGTCGAAATCAACTCGACGGCACCTAACAACAACAAGGGCATAGACTAATGAGAGTTCCTGGGTGCTGCAAACAGTTAAGCTCTTGACTACTAACCAAAAGGTTAGCAGTTCGAACCAACTCAGAGGTGCCTCTAAACAAAGTTCTAGTGATCTGTTTTTGAAAGGTCATAACCCTGAAAATAGGTTCTGCGTGAGCACAGTTCTACTCCAGAACACATGGGTTTGCCATGAGTTGGAATTTGCAGCTGGTGAGTATGGTGGTGATAGATTAAGGATGTTGAATATTTCTTTATGTGCTTATTTGCCATCTACATATCTTTTTTGGTGAAAGTCTATTAAAATCTTTTGCTCATTTTTAAAAGTGGGTTTTCTTATTATTGTGTTTTTAGAATTCTTTCTATATTCCGGATACAAGTCTTATATCACATATATGCTTTGCAAATATTTTTTCCAAGTCTGTGGTATTTTTCACAATAGAGTCTTTCGATAATTAGAACTTTTTTTTTTTTTTTTTAATGAAGTAAAATTTATCGGCCTGCTCTTTCATGAGTTATACCTTTGGTATCATATGTAAGAAACTTTTGCCTAACCCAAGGTGTAAAGATTTTCTCACATGCTTCCTTCTAAAAGTTTTATAGTTTCAGGTTTTACGTTTAGATTTATGATCCATTTTGATTTCATGAATTGATGTGTTGTTTGTTTGTTTGTTTTTGTATATGGATATATTATTGTCCCAATACCATTTGCTGAAAACACTATTCTTTCTGCATTGAATTACCTTTGCATATTTGTAAATGCCAAGTGTTCACATATGTGTGAGTCTGTTTCTAGACTATTTTGTTCCGTTGATCTACTTGTCTGTATTAATGCAAATACAATGCTGTCTTGATTATTTTTATAGTAAGACTTAGAATCAGGTAATGTGAGTCCTCCAACTTTTTTCTTTCTGTCCTTTTTTTTTTTAAAGGATATTTTGGCTATCTAGTTTCTTTGCATTTACATATGAATTTTAAAATTGGTTTGCCATTTTTTACAAAAAACCTGCTGAAGTCAATTTATGTAGATTTGACATCTTAACAAATTAAGTCTTCTGACCATAAACAAAGTGTATCTTTCCATTTATTTAGGTCTTCCTTAATTTTCCTCAACAAGGTTTTGTAGTCTAAAATATCTTTCACACATTTTGGCAAATTTGTCCTAAAGTATTTCATAAAAAAAAAAAAAAGTATTTCATAGTTTGATTATATTATGTATGTATTTTTAAAAAATATTTAATTGTAAATTCTTTGTTGCTAGTACATAGAACTACAATTGATTTTTTTGTATATTGATCTTGTGTTTTATATACTGGCTAAATTTGCTTATTGGTTCTAGAAGTTTTATTGTGGACTTCATTGGGTTTTCTACGTAGGTATTCACGTTGTCTGCAGATAAAGACAGCTTTACTTTTGCCTTTTCAATCTGAAGACCTTACTTATTTTTCTTGACTGAGTGTACTGGCTATTCAATATAATGTGGAATAGAGGCAATGAGATCAATATCCTTGTAATAGTTCTAATGTTAGGGGAAATGCTTTCCATCTTTCACCATAAAGTATTATGTTAGCTATAGATTTTTTGTGGACGCCCTTTGTCAACTTGAGGAACTTTTTCTATTTTTAGTTGCTGAGAGGTATCAGAAATATATGTTATTCTGTGTCCATTGCAATGATCATATGATTTTTCTTTTTTAGTTAATGTAGTAAATTATATTGATTGGTTGTTGAATGTTAAACTAAACTAACATTCCTGCAGTAATCCTCATTTAGTCATGGTGTATTATCATTTTTATATATTGTTGGATTAAGTTTGCTAAAATTAGTTTAGAAATTTTGCATCTATATCCTTGAAGGTAATCAGTCTGTAGTTTCCTTTTCTTGTAATACCTTTATATTCTTTGGGCATTAGGGTAATTCTGGACTCAGAAAATGGGAAATATTTGGTCCCCTTTTTCAATGCTTGCATTGTTTCAGTGAAATCTGCTGCCATTCTAATATTTGCTCCTATGTTTGTAAATGTCTTTTTTCCTCTTGCTGCTTTTATAATATTTTCCTTCTCATTGATTTTGAGCAATTTGATTTTGAGGTAGCTTATTGTATTTTTATTCATTTATTGTTCTTGGTTTGTTGAGATTCTTGTATATGTGGGTTTATAGTTTTCATCAAATTTGGGAAAATTTCATTCATAATTTCTTTAAATATATTTTCTATCTCCCTTCTCTCCTTTCAGGAGCCCAGGTGGTGCAGTGGTTAAGCACTCAGCTGCTAACCAAAAGGTTGGTGGTTTTAACCCACCAGTGGCTCCACGGGAGAAAGATGTGTCAGTCTGTTTCCATAAAGATTACAGCCTTGGAAACCCTGTGGGGCAGTTCTACTCTGTCCTGTACGGTCACTAAGAGTCAGAATCGACTCGATGGCAATAAGCTTGTTTTTTTTGGGGGGGTGGCAGGGCAGGGGGGCGGGAGGGTCTCTCCTCTCTCTCAGGCAATATAACTATATGCATATTAGGATGCTTGATGTTGTCTCAGAGGACGCTGATGCACTTTTTAAAAACTTATTTTCTCTGTGTTTCTTTTTTCAAATTTTCTATTGCTGTGTCAAATTCATTAATTTTATGAACTTGTCTACTCTGCTGTTAATCCTATCATGTATATTTTTTCATCTGAGACTTTGTAGTTTTCATCTCTAGAAGTTTGTTAGGAGTATTATTTATGTCTTCCACATCTCTATCTAATGTTAGAACATATGTTTTAATATGATGCTGAATATGTTTGTATTTCTATATTCTTGAGGTTTTTTTTTTTTCTGGAATGCAATTAAGTTACTAGGAAAGAGTTTGATCTTTTCAGTTCTGGCTTTTATACTTATTTTTTAGGCAGTTTGAGGGATGTACTCAGTCTAGGGCTAATTATTCCTCACTTCTGAGGCAAGGCCTTCCTGAACACTCTACTCAGTGCCCCCATGAATTCTGAATTCTGAATTATTCTCTTCTGGCTAGTGAGAACAAGCACTATTGCCTGCCCTGTGGTAGTTCTGGTCACTGTTCCTTCTTATACTTCTAGGTGTTTTTTTTTTTTTCCCCAGCTTTGAATAATTTTTTCATATGCATGCACTAATAAATATTCTGCTGGATATGCAAAAGGTCTCTGAAGGTCCCTGAGGCTCTGTGCATAAGTCTCTTCTATTCAGTATGCTGTCCCGCAAACTCTAACTGCCTTGGCTTCCCCAAATACTTAGCTTCATTGACTCAGCTCAAGGAATCCACCTGTTCCTGTCTGACCTGGAATCTCTCCCAAGGCAGTAAGTTAGGGCAGACATAGGGTAGAGCCTGACTGCTTCCTGTTTTGCCGGGATCGCTATCCTTCGATACTTGATGTCCACTTTGTAGGAAAATATTAACTCATGTATTTTCACTTTTTTTTTTTTGTGGTTGTTTCAGGAGGCTATATCCAATCCCTGATATTTTAACTTGGGCAAAAGTGGAACTCATACAATTTTCATGTACAAATTAAAATCCATTTATATCAGTCTCCTGCTTAAAACCATGTTATGGCCTGTTTTGTTCTTAGTATAAAATTTAAACTCTTCATCAGTGTCCACAAAGATTTTGGATCCTGCCTGGCTGGTTTTTGGCCTCATATCTCATTCTTAGGAAATTTGTATATGCAGTAGAGGTAATATCCTTCTTTCCTTCCTTTCCTCCTTATTTCTGTGCTTCCTCTCTCTTTTTCTCTCTTACCACAAATAAAAGTTTTATACATATTGTTTTACAGCTTGCATTTTTTTCTTACTAAGATAATTCCTGCTTATTATTAAGGTGCTTACGTGCTGAAGATGTTTCTGCCTTGGCACATAAAAATCTACCTCCGCTTTTTTTTTTTTACTGACTGCAATTTATTTTACAGAAGAAAATACAATTTGTTAAATTGCAATTAATTATGAGATAACTTTTCTGTCTTAGTCATCTGCTGGTGCTCTAACAGAAATGCCACAAGTGGATGGCATTAACAAAGAGAATTCTATTTGCTCACAGTAAAGTAAGCTACAAGCCCGAATTCAGGGCACCAGCTCCAGGGGAAGGCTTTCTCTGTCGGCTCTGGAGGAAGGTCCTTATCTTCAGTCTTCCCCTGGTCTGTGAGCATCTCACTCAGCATAGGAACCTCAGGGCCAAAGGATGCACTCTGCTCCCAGTGCTGCTTTCTTGGTGGTATGAAGTCCCCACATCTCTCTGCTCGCTTCTCTTTTATATCTCAAAAGAGATTGCCTTAAGACACTACCTAATCTTGTAGACCTCATCAATATAATTGCCACTAATCCATTTTATTACATCATTGTGATAGGATTTAAACATATAGGGAAATCACATCAGAAGATAAAATAGTAGACAATCATACAATTATACAAGGGAATCATAACCTAGCCAAGCTGACAGATGTTTTGGGGGACACAATTCAATCCATGACACTTTTCAACCATATAAAACCATCCTGTGTTTTCCTGACCTATGAATATGTTTAATTTAATTTTTTTTTTTTGTACAAACAAGAGCTTCACATATTTTCTTTTCTCTTGGCTTCCCCTACGGAGTGTCAAATGATAGGACTGAGGTGAAAAAAATTTTCATTTCTAATTTCAAACCTTATGTAAGGTTAAAAATCTGGCTTTAAATATATGTATCTGCAGCAGTTACTCCCTCTTAGGATAAGTACATTCAAGAAACTTTTCCTTTGGGAAATTCCTCTATTAAAGCTAAGAATGCCAAGGTTTGTTCTAGCACCTCTGTTACCTCATGTACTACATATGGATACACAGAGGTTTTGTGAAAAATGGGATGGGGCTGGGAGTGACTGTTTGAAGCAACTTCTTTTACATAAAGTGATCCAAAGGCCTGTAAAGCATTCATGCACATATGCACACACACTATGTATACATATGCACTTTGTTTATATATATACATATCTACACTTAGTTTTATGTACACTTTGTTTGTAACTGAAAATTCTATTTTTTCAAATTTTCAATGAGTTTCTGAAAAATCTGAAACTAAGATTTTAGTTGATAAAATTGCTTGAAATTAAAAAAAAAATCTGAGATATACATTGAGTCATAATTATTGGGAAAAAAAAAAAAAGACACTTTCACTCCATGATCCACAGGAGTGTAAAAGTTGTACTTACCTTTGTTTTTTTTAGGGGTTTGAAATTACAGTAAGTGTAAAACATAATTAGTAAAAGAATGGATAAGTGTACTTCAAGTTTCTGTAAGAAAAATGTAAGAACAAAATTAGCAGTATGTGTTTAATAACCAACCTTCAAAAATTTCATCCTAAGTTTAGATTTTGTGTAAATAATATTAGCTCAGCCTATTTACCAGAACATAAGGATGCAAGGTCTATGACAACAGGGATTATTATTTTTTTTTTTCTATTTTGTTCACCACCATCAATGAAATGACTTGACACAGCAGGTGCAACAAGGGGCTCAAACACAGCAACGATTGTGAGGATAGTGCAGGACCAGGCAGTGTTTTGTTCTGTTACACATAGTTACCACGAGTAGGCAGCGACTCAGTGGCACCTAACAACATATCTCTAGCACTCACAACAGCCCATGGCACATGTAAGAGCTCAATAAATATTTTAAGAATGAATTAATAATTTCAAATATATTGTTTTTTTGAAAAAATATAAAATGTATTTTTAACTATATAATTTAATGAGTTCAGTAAAATATGTAAGTAGGACTTCCATATTGGTATAAACAGAGTCAAATTTTTGGGGTGAAGATAAATGGAATATATATTTTGTATTGTTCCTGAATAGCACTTGATTTTTTGGACACATTTATAAAAAAAAAAAAAAAAAAACTGGCCATAAATTCTAGGGACAAATAAGATTAATATTAATTAAATATTATGAATTGTTAATGTAGCTTTCAAATACCGATATTAAATAACTTTCACTTACTTTTCTTCTCAATGTTTTTCTTTCTTTTTTAAGCCACCATAGTATCTTGACTTCACAGAGTGCATATGTTTGGAGGAGCAACCCCTTTGCTATTTTCAACCACCTGGTTTCTGGTATGTTGAATATACCCACAGCATTAGTCACGAGCTATTGTTGACATCAGTCAATGAGCAACGTCAAGCCCTGGCCAAAGTGATTTTTTTTCAGAAATGGGCCTATAACCTAAGTAGTGCAATGAGAAACAAAAAGAACATCATAGGAATTTCTGAGAAAAGGAAATCTTCTATGTTTTTTTTTTTTTCAAAAAGGCTTTTAGAGGATTTTTTTTTTTTTTTTTCACTTCCATGGGATAGCTATGTGTGGCATGAAGGTATAAAGTATAGAATTATACCTGTTGTACTACTAAGCAAGGCATTGCCTAAAGCTTTTTTTATGGGGGCAGGCCACTTTATCGAGTGTGAAAATTCATGAAAGGCAAGATGAGGGTCAGAGAGAATTTGGTCTAAGGTAAAATTGTTGCACTAAAAGCTTAGAGCTTCCTCTAAACTTTTGACCTAGGTGAGTCAATAAAAATCTAGTTTAAGTTGAATTTTTTTTGTTGTTCTAGTAACACAAAAATTAATAATGATAATAGGTTAAAAAAAATTTCCTTCTCTTCTTTTACCAAATTCAGTGTTTTATAATGTCTGAAATATATGTAAACTACACATATGTAAATAAGAATTTCAGAAAATAATTTATTTTTATTTAGTTTTTTTTGAGTCGATCCTCTGGTTTTCATTTTCTGGTGAAATGGTTCAAAAAATCATATGTGTAAAAATCCATAATAATCAATCTGTAGATGGGAACTGCTTTGGGTGAAGGGAAAGACAACATTCAAAACAAGGAAGGTCAGCCTAATTGGACAGGATTAAAAGTAAAGAGGTTTCCGAGATAAAATGAAAGCTTCAAAGGATAGCGAAGCAGGGGCTGGGGTCTGGGGAACTCGGTTTGAGAGGACTTCTAAATTAATGGGCAAAACAATTCTATTATGAAAACACTCTGCATCCCACTTTGAATTGTGGCACCTGGGGTCCTAAATGCCAACAAGCAGCCATCTAAAATACATTAATTGGTCTCAACCCACCAGGAGCAAAGGCAAAGGAAGAACACCAAGGTCACACGACAACTAAGAACCCAAGAGACAGAAAGGGCCACTTGAACCAGAGACCTACAATATCCTGAGACCAGAAGAACTAGTTGGTGCCCAGCCACAATCGATGACTGCCCTGTCAGGGAACACAACAGACAACTCCTGAGGGAGCAGGAGACCAATGGGATGCAGACCCCAAATTCTCATTAAAAGACCACACCTAATGGTATGATTGCGACTAGAGGAATCCCAGAGACAATGCTCCCCAGAACTTCTGATGGCACAGGACAGGAACCATCCCCGAAGACAAATCATCAGGCATGAAAAGGACTGGTCAGTGGGGGGGAGAGAGATACTGATGAAGAGTGAGCTAATTAAATCAGGTGGACACGGGAGAGTGTGTTGGCAACTCTTGACTGGAGGGGGGATGGAAAGATAGAGAGAGAGGGAAGAAGGTAAAATTGGCACGAAACGAGAGACTGTAAGGGCTGACTCAATAAGGGAAGAGCAAGTGGGAGAAGGGAGTAAGATGTTTGTAAACCTACATGTGACAGACTGATTGGAATGGTAAATGTTCACTTGAAGCTTAATAAAAATTAAAAAAAAAAAAATCCATAATAATTAATAGAATTCAGTATTGAACTATTTGTTATAAGAGGTTATAATTTAGGTATGTAGTTTTTATCAGATTATTTTGTGTGCAGATTTTATAGACAAGTATAAAAAAAGTAAAGTATGTATTAAATTAAGCTCCAGTGTAAGTAAAATAGCACTTTAAAATACTTTTCCCATTCATACTTATGGTAAGCTAACTCTCATGCTCACCAGTAAAACTCATTGAGGTTTTATCACAACTTTCAAAACTCTCTGATGTGCACATGTGAACTCTGAAGGTTATTTGAGTGATACCTAAAAGAATTGTCTTTGTCCAAGACTAAAGGATACTTCGATTTATTATGAATAACATTAAATATGCAGAACTTCGACAGGCCAAGAAAAGTAATCTCTGGTAATAAATGAAAAATGATCATTTGCCCACATTTTGAAATAACTGGAAGAAAAGAAGCTAAGAAAAGCAGGTACAGTTAATTTATCCATATGGAAATGCTTCCCAATCCCAAGACATATTTATAATATTGTAGTCATGGTTAAGAATAAAAAAAAAAAATTTTTTTTTTTTTATAATATGTCAGAAAAAAAAAACCTGGTTGAAAATATGTATTATAGGTTACATTTTTTCTTAGAGTAAATACACTCTTTATGTAAACCCCACCCGTGGCTGTACAAACCTCAAATTGTCAGTTATATCTTATAGTCATTTGGTGAAACATTCTTATTTTAACTTCAAAAATATAAAAGCAGTGTGTTCTGTAAAGCAAATGTAGGTGGCATTTCTCTTAGCTATGATTTAAATTTAAGACTTCATGATAAATTGGGAGGATTGGAGTCACTTTCCAAAGTAGTAGAGTGAGGTAGTATAAACTGTTAATGCACTCATCTGCTAACTGAAAGGTTGGATGTTTGAGTTCACCCAGAGGCTCCTCGGCAGAAAAATCTGGCGATCTACTTCCAAAAAATCAGCCATTGAAAACCCTATGCAGCACAATTCTACCCTGACACACATAAGGCCAGCGTGAGTTAGAAACAGCTCCATGGCAGCTGGCTTAGAATGAGGTAAAATCTCATTCAACAGGGTACCATTCGGATCAGAGTTGCTCACCCCAGCCCAACAAGGAAGTTTTACTATCTCTGACTTAAAGATGGGGAATCTGAAGCTTAGAGATACGAAGGGTATACAGAAAGATCTCAGTTAGGAAGCCAGGGTTTGAACACAAATCTTTCTGCCTCCAAAGTTGATGTGTTTTTTATTCCTCCATGTTACCTTTCACTATTAATTATTGACTGCTGTTGTTAGCTGCTCACCTTTTGTATGAGTCCTTTCTTAGGACTTGGCATGAATACGTACCTCTTCCAGTCACTTGATCAGGTAGCTATCTTCCAACAGAATTAAACATTACCTGATCCCATGCCATCTTCATGATAGTTGGTATGTTTGAGTCCATTGTTATGGCTTCTGTATCAATCCACCTCATTGATGATTTCCCTTGTTTTCTCTGACCCTCCACTTTACCAACCACTATGTCTTTTTCTAGTGATTCGTCTTTCCTGGCAATGTGTGCAGGAACTCTAAGAGCATTCTGATTATATTTCTTCTAAGGTTAATTTGTTTGTTCCTCTGGCAGTCCACTGGAAACCTTGGTGGGGTAGTGGTTAAGAGCTATGGATGCTAACCAAAAGGTTGGCAGTTCAAATATACTAGACACTCTTTGGAAACCGTGTGGGGCAGCTCTAGTCCATTCTATAGGGTCGCTATGAGTCAGAATCGACTTGACAGCAAAGAGCTTTTGAGTTTGGCAGCCCCTGGTATATCAATATTCTTGGCCAACATCATGGTTCTGATGCCTCAATTCTTCTTCTGTCTTCCATTTTCATTATCCAGCTTTCTTTCACATGTATGAGGTGACTGAAAACACCATGGTTTGGGCCAGGTACACCTTAGTCATCAAAGTGGCATCTTTGCATTTTAAAACTTTAAAAAGTCTTTTGCAGCAGATTTGCCCAATTCATTATTTGATTTCTTGTCTTCTGCTTCCATGGACATTGATTGCTCTTCTAAGTAGAATGAAATCATTGACAACCTCAATTTCTTCTTCATTTATCATGATTTTGTTTATTGGTCCACTTGGGAGTATTTTCATTTTCTTCACATTCAAATGCAATCCATACTGAAGGCTGTAATCTTTGACCTTCATCGGTAAGTCCTTCAGTTCATCTTCACTTTCTGCATGGAAGGTTGTGTCATATGCATATTGCAAGTTGTTTATATGTCTTCCTCAATTCCGATGCCACTTTTTTTTCATATAGTCCAGCTTCTTGAATTATTTATTGAGCACACAGATTAAATAAGTAAGTTGAAATAATATAACCCTGCTGTATATCTTCTCTGATTTTAAACCATGCAGCATCTCCTTATTCTATTTGAAAGACTGCCTGTTGATCCATGTACAGGTTCTACATGAGCACAATTAAGTGTTCTGGAATTCCCATGGTTCATAATATTATCCATAATTTGTTATGATTTACAAAGTCAAGTGCCTTCAGTTAGTTGGTAAAGCATAGGTAAACGTCTTTTAGAAGGTCTCTGCTTTTGGCCAAGATCCATCTGACATCACAATGATGTCCCTCAATCCATGATCTCTTCTGAAACTGGCTTGAGCTTCTGGCAGCTCCCTGTCAATGTATAACTGTAGTCATTTTTTAATTATTTTCAGCAAACTTTTGATAGGATGTCATTTTAATGATCGAAACCGTAAAAACCAAACCCACTGCTGCCGAGTTGATTCTGACTCATAGACACCCTGTAGGACAGAGTAGAGCTGCCCCATAGAGTTTCCAAGGAGTGCCTGGCGGATTTGAACTGCCGACCTCTTGGTTAGCAGCTGTAGCACTTAACCACTACGCCACCAGGGCTTCCATTTTGATGATATCGGTCATTAATTTCCACTTTTAGCTTGACCGCCTTTCTTAGGACTTGGCGTGAACATGTCCCTCTTCCAGTCACTTGGTCAGGTAGCTGTCTTCCAAATTTTTTCACATAGACAAGCAAGTGCTTCCAGTGTTGCATCTGTTTTTTGAACCACCTTAATTGGTATTCCATCAATTCCTGAAGCCTTGTTTTTACCTAATGCCTTCAGTGCAGCTTGAGCTTCTTCCTTCAGTAGCAGTAGTTCTTGATTATGTGCTACCTCCTGAAACGGTTGAACATCAAGCAGTTATTTTTGGTACAGTAACTCTGTGTATTTCTTCCATCTTCTTGTGATGCTTCTAAGCTTAAATTTTTTGCCCATAGAATCTTTCAGTAATGCCGCTCAAGGCTTGAATTTTCTCTTCAGTTCTTTTAGCTTGGTTCCCTTTTCGCTTTCTAACTTTGCACATTTCCTCATAATATTTTACCTTGTCTTCTTGAGCTGTTCTTTACAATCTTCTGTTCAGCTTTTTTACTTCATCATTTCTTCTGTTCATTTTAGCTACTCCCTGTTTTTTTTTTTTTTTTGCTTTAGAGCAAGTTTCAGAGTCTATTCTGATATGTATTTTGGTCTTTTTCTTTTTTCCTGCCTTTTTAATAACTGTTTACTTTCTTCATGTATGATGTTCTTGATGTCTTCCCACAACTATTGTGGTCTTCTGTGATTAGTGCATCAGATCTATTCCTGAGATGGTATCTAAATTCAGGCAGGATGTATTCAAGATTGTGTTTTGACTATTGTGAACTTGCTTTGATTTTCTTCAGCTTCAACATGAAGTTGCACATGAACAATTGATGTTCCTTTCCACAGTTGGCTCTTGGCTTTATCTTGACTGACGATGTTGAACTTCTACATCATCTCTTTCCACAGATATAGTCTATTTGATTATTTTGTAATCTGCCTGGCAAGCTCCTCATTTATTGTCATTGATTGTGTTGTTGAAAAATGTATTTTCAATGAATATGTCATTGGTCTTGGAGAATTCTCCCATTAGCCTCTGGCATCACCTATATCACTAAGGCTATGTTTTCCAACTGCTGGTTCTTCTTTGTTTCCAACTTTCACATTCCAGTCACTCATAATTATCAATGCATCTTGATTGCATGTTCAATCAATGTCAGACTGCAACAGGTCATAAATATCTTCAATTGCTTCATCCTTGGCTTTTGTGATGAGTAAATAAATTTGTATTAACTGGTCTTCCCTGTAGGCATATTGACATTAACCAATAATACTTTTAAATTACTTTTCACATATTTGCATAAGATACCAACTTTATATTTATTTATGTATTTTATATTATAGCACCAGAGTTTTTGATGTAACCAGAAACTTCAGAAATTTATTCAAAATAAAATAGAAAGTTCTTTAAAAAAGAAAGCATTATTTACTTGGAGACTTTTCAACTGTTTAAGGAATGCAAATTATAAAAAATGGGTAATAGATGATTGAGGACCAGCTAAAAAGATAAATTACTTTGTATAGTAAATCATGAAGAGACAAATTGGTCTCCTCTATAAAAACTATGAAGGTATCTCTAGGATGAAGTTCTGCAGTTTTAAGTGGTAGTCAAGACACAAAAAAGCCATGCACTGTCTATTTCCCCAAAACAACTTCAATTGTTTGGAAGGATAGTCACATAATCTCAGTAAAGGATGCATTGCACAATTGCTGGTAGACTTTCCACAGTCATATATTCTAATCAATCAAATATTTATTATATAATTCATTGTTCTGTTAATAACAACTTAGAAAATAGGGAAAATGTAACAAAAAAAATGCCAAAACACTGTTGTATCTTACCCATTCATAGTTACACACTAAACTTGACAGCTTAGTATGGAAAATATTTAGTTTTACATTGAAATCACCATTTACATCATGGGGGAGGGGGGAGGGCAGCTTGAGTAACTTTTTGATTAATATGAGTAAGAAATAAAAGTAGAATCTTGAAGTGACTGGTGAACTGTGTCTAGGAGTTAACACTACAGCAGATTGTTTGAAAACCTATTCGCATCTCATTTCCAAAATAAAGTACCTTGAATATGGCATTTAGTGCTCTATCCATGTCTAATGGAATGAGATACTGAAAATAAAAAAAGATAATTGCTACACATATTTGTTGACTGTCTTTTCATGTGCTTATTTGCGTTGAATATATCCATTTATCTGTTTTTGTCCATTTTTTAAATGGCTTGTTTTATAGGTGTTTATATAATCTGTATACAAGTTCCTTGAATAAGTAATTAGCAAATGTTTCTGCCCAGTCTGTGGCTTGTTTTTCGTTCTCTTGGCAGTGTCTTAACATAGCCAGAGTTTCAAATTTTGATAGCCGTGTTTATTATTTATTTTTCATGGATGAAGCTTTAGGTGTCAGAGCTAAGAGCTCTTTGGTAACCCCAGACCATGAAGATTTTAGACTAAATTTTGAATAAAGTATGAAGTTTAGGCTGAGGATTATTTTTATTATTATTGCATATGGTTACCCAATTGTTTTTTTTAATGATATTTGCTGAAAAGACTTCTTTTTTCATTGAATTGCCTTTGCACTTTTGTCGAAAATCGAGCAGCCATATTTGTGTGAATCTTTTTCTTCTCCCCCTCTAGGCTCTTGATCTATGTGTCTATCTCTTTGCCAACATCACACCATCTTGATTACTATAACTCTATGATAAATCTTAAAATTCGATAGTGTGATTTCTCTAGCTTTATTCTCTTTTAAAAACTGTTTTGATTATGCTAATATCTTTTTTGTTTCCACATGAATGTTAGAATCAGCTGGTTTTCTATCTACAAATTATTCTTCTGGGATTTTGGCTGGAATTGTGAGAATTCTATACATCAGTGGAGGAAGAATTTATATCTTTACTACATTGAGTCTTCCAATCTATATTGTACATTATTTGTTATGTTAATGAAGCAAGATTAGTGTAGGGTATATCTTGAGTCAATCCTTTTTTGAGATATAAAAAAGATTAAGGGAGAAAAGCAGAGATGGGGGAAGAGATACACCAAGCCACATGAAGATCACCCAGGAGCAGAAGCTCAGAAGAGACAAAGACATTCCTCCAGAGCCGACAGAGAGAGAAAACCTCTGAAGAGCCTACTGTGAATCAGCACTCTGTATTTGCAGTTCTAGTTTCCTAAAGTGTAAGAAAATAAATTTCTGTTCTTAAAACCATCCACTGGTGGTATTTCTGTTGTAGCAGCACTAGATGACTAAAACAGAACTTAGCCCTGGAAGAGTAGGATGCTGATCTAACAGATGCCTAAAATGTGGAAGTGGTTTTGGAATTGGGCAATGGGTAGAGGGTGGAAGAGTTTTAAGGTGCTGAACAGTGAAAGCCTAGATTGCCTTGAAGAGACTGTTGGTAGAATTATAGATGTCAAAGGCAATTTTGGTGAAAGCTCAGAAGGAAGTGAAGAGAGCTACAGAGAAAATCTCTATCATCTTAGAGAATACATATGGCGCCAGCAACAGAATGTTGCTAGAAATGTGGACGATAAATGTGCTTTGGGTGAGGCTTCAAAGAAAATGCCAACGTGTGATTGGACAATGAAGGAATGGAGATGCTTTGTAAGCAGTGGCAAAGAACTTGTCTGAATATGTTTGAATGTTTGGTGGAAGGTAGAATTTGTAAGTGATGAACTTGGATATCTGGCTGATGAAATTTCTAAGCAAGATCTTAAAGGGCCATGTGGTTTCTCCTTGCCTTATGGTAAAATTCAAGAGGAAAGAAATGGACTTAAAAATGGACTGATACTGGTCTGACCAAGACTGAAGAAACCGCAAGAGTATGGACCCCCGGATGCCCTTTAGCTTAGTAGTGAAGCCACTCCTGAGGTTCATCCTTCACCCAAAGATTAGACAGGTCCATAAAAAAAAAAAAACGAGATCAAAGGGCCACACCAGCCCAGGGACAGGACTAGAAGGCAGGAGGGGACAGGAAAGCTGGTAATAGGGAACCCAAATCAAGAAGGGAGAGTGTTGACATGTCATTTGAATATCTTACTTTACCCATGTTAGGAGTGGTAAGAGCAGTGTGGACAATGCTAGGGCAGAATTAGCTGTCACCAACAGGTAAAATGCCATGTCCAGATGTTGCCCTCTGCAGTTGTTATGTAATTCTAATTAACTCCCTGGGGAATCTCAGTTGGAGCCACTGAGGGCCCAATTCAGCGTTAGAGTTGTGAGTGAGTAACCGATGACAGAGGTTGATTCAGTGTGTTTGTGTAAGTGCAAGTGTTGAGAATAGGGGGTTATACAAAGGCCAGCCATCATTACTCCTAATACCCAATGGGACTTACAGCTTGGTTATCAGCTTTTACCTTTAGCACATTTAAGTACATACTTTAAAAAGTCAAAGCTCTTGAACCTTATTAAGCAGCAGGCAATACTTCAGAAAACAAAGTGAAAAACCAAACCAAACCCAATGCCATTGAGTTGATTCCTACACATAGAGAAAAAAAAAAAAAAAAGAGTGACGGCAAATATAAATATATGTGTATATTTATACACACACATTCACAAACATATATATATATTTGGAACAGAAGTAAGTATAATATCTGGGAAGACTGGCATTCTCCTTGGGGGCTCACACAATATTTAACATTTTCAGTGCAATGCCAAATATATGTACCTGCTTTTGAATAGTTTCTGTCATTTTCTCTTTTCGTCCTTGAACACAAGCTTTGAACATATATTCTTTGTTAAGAAATTAGTCTACTTTCAAATTGTCCTTACCATAGTTAAATTCTTTATATGCTCAGCTAAAGGGAAAAATGTTCATATAAGAATGTCTGAGAAAGTCTCTAGGGATTTCTTTTTCTACGTAAGTCACCACAACAAATTTTCAGTTGGATGTGGCCCAACTCTAAAACTACAGCACTCTTTGATGCACAAATACTGACTTATTTTGTTTAAAGAATTTTAAAGTACAACAACTCGGTAGTTTTGTAATAGAAAAAGAAAATAGAAGAATACTTGAACTTATGCTGAAGAGCACCTTGTATTTTACCTCAGTAATTAAATAGAACCATTCTTAAAACTTGATTTAAAATTTCATAATGTTTTATCTGAATAATCTGGCTTCTTTATGAAGACCTAGCTGGTCTGAAATGAAGACATGAAGAAAATAAATCCACAGAAAAGTATAAAGTTGTAAAAACTATATAAAAAAAAAAAAACCCACTAGCTAAGGAAAAAAAGGCTCTTTAGCATTTTTTTTTTTTTTTAGCAGAGGATAAAACAGTATTTGCTTTGAAAAGATTCAACTGAATTGAAATGAATGGTAACAAGCTACTGATAAAAATTGATTATCTTTTTGTTCTGCACTCTCTTAGGATATATATTTCCTCTAATTTCATTTATACACATGTATAGGAACTTTGGCTCTGTCAGGATTTAAACAAGAGAAAGTTATAAGCATTGTTTTAAGTTGCTTGTATGATTACAATTTTTTAAAGTAATATTGTTAATTTCTCTATGTGCATTCAAGGAAAGAAAAAATCTCATAAGAATCTTAATATTATTTACTTTCAAAAAGGCTATCAGCTCATGTGTTGAACATATTCCATGGGACAGGTAAATACTTCACGTTTAATTAAAATATTCACAAATAAGTTATCTGTTACATGAAATAAAATGTAACCATTATATGACAAATATAAGTATCAATAAAAGAAAAAATTAAGCATTCCTCTTATTTGAGGAACATAAAATAGTCATTTTGACACTTATATGTTTCATAAGACAATATAATCATCATGAAACTCATGTATCTATGTGTCAGAAGACAATAATCTACGTGTGTCATAATGATTATTTTGTGTTGGCAAAAATAATTTCCGCAACCATATATTTTGTAAGTTGGGAAATTCTCAACATTGAAAATGTGTCTATCTTTTTACTTGGTGAATATTTTTTTGTGATCATTTCTATGACTTGGCTTTAGTCCTCTATTCTTAACTATAGTTATAAATTGTGAATATAGAATGTCAGAATGAAAAAAAAAATCTTTCCAACTCAATGTTTCAATTCTTAAGGTTTTGTATGAAGAAAAGGAAAGATAAATAAATGTTAGTAACATGTCAGAAATTAAGCAGTATAACTTAGAAAGATTTAAAAATAGGGTAAAGTATAAGTTCCCTTATGGGGAACTGAGCCATAACTCTGTTATATTGAAAAATACATGTTTACAATGCAGAGTTTTTAAGGAAGTATAAAAATTTAGAAAATATTAAAATATTACATTTTTCAATGTTAGTAATCTCCACCTCCATCATTCACTGTTTTTCTTTGTTTTTCAAAGTATTCTTCAAAGTCTGCAAGTTTCCTTTACATGGCCTTGCTTAGTGGTTTTCAAATTGCAAGTTGAAATCCACTAATCAGTCATAGTGAAATTTTTTTAATTAGTGACTAACTGCAGAATAAGAAATATTAGAGTGTTTTGCATATTTTGGATTTCTGGTGGCACAGTGGTTGAGAGCCACAGTGTGCTCCGGCTGTGAGCCAAAAAGCCTGGCAGTTCAAATCCACCAGCCACTCCTTGGAAACCCTATGGGGCAGTTCTACTCTGTCCTATAGGGTCGCTATGAGTCGGAATTGACTCTATGGCGAAGGATTTGGTTTATTTATTTTTGGTTTGCATATGTTATTTTTAGGATAAGTATTGTTTCATGAAAACATTTGCTTCACTTCTATATACTGGGTTGCAAGGAAAATGTCATTTCTTAGTCTAGGTTTTGGTTAAAAATTACTGAAAATTCACTGGACCAGATGAAAAGCAACTGGAGAACACTGTGTATATGCTCTTGCTACTTATGCCAGTAGTCCAGTTACCATGTTTCATTTACATCTTGGAGCATACACAAATGAACCTGATCTCATGGCCCACTTTCAATGATGCAAACAAGACTTTCTGATGGTTGATGAATCACCCATAAGGATGAAAAACAGAGTGTTAGACTTAATCATTTTACTGTCAGAGAGCTATGTATCAATCATGGGTGAAAAACATCCTCAAGAGAAGAAGCTGGCTATTACCTAATTAGCGTTGGAATATTATAGGCACATATTTTCATTTCATAACCGTATTTCAAATGAATTATGAAACTAAATAGAAGTCAAAGATGTAATACAGGCTGTAGATGCTGCAAAATTAAGGTGGGTTTGGCCATATATAACAGACCAGGCAAAGCAATCAATACATTTGACTGAACTGGGTTCCTATAAAGTTGAAAAAAAAGTCCCTGAATATAGAGAAACTCAGAGCATGGAATCATCAGAAACAATTTTATACCAAATTTAAATATAATATTTGATAATTGTACTAGAAGAACGTGACAGTAAGCTCAATTTTTTTAATGAGATAAGTGAAGGTAAGACTTAGTGATAAGCTAGTAGAAACAATTATACCAACTTCAGTCTAAAATTTCAGATATTGAGGTATTTGTGGCAGAATTGCTTACAACAAGGATGGGACAATGGAGCTGGAAAAGACATTTTGGTTCCTGTTCAGCACAGTCAAGCCCTTTGGTCACATTCCTCATCACATAAAAAACTGATGGTTGTTTCCATAGGTTGGGATGTGATTTCTGTTTTCTTATTCATCATTTTCATTTTTTTCAATTTTTTAATGCTATTTAAGCTCATGTCATTTTTATTTTGGATTTTATTTTATTTTTTTTAATTCTTAATATTACTTCCCCACATGTGACAATGAAAAATGTGTTTAGACACTGCCAAAGGCCACCCCCATTTGAGAAACTCTGCTTAAAGCTGGAATACAGACAGGTAAAAGAGTTATTTATGAAACTGGAGTTCTAGACTCACACAGCAAGAAGGACCAAGTGATTCAGTCAAGGGCTGACATCTTTGGGACGTCTTAGGCACGGGTCAGATGAAATAGACTCCAGACAAGGGAAAGGCGGGAATTTGAAACCTGACCTTGGCCACTTGTATGGAGCAACCGTTACAGAAGCTGGCCAAGTTTCCGGTGCTTGTAGAAAAAGGCAACCAAAGTGCTTAAAGTCTGCTAACTGGAAAACATGTGGCGTTAGATGCTCCACAGGAGGCACGAGAGGTGGCATTACAGGAAAATGGGCTACAACAATGGTGGGTCCCCAGAACAGGAAATACTTGCCTGTCTCACGATAGGCCCAGGTTTAAATTGCAACCCAGGAAAGGAGAAATGACTACAATGAATTGTGCATCGGCTAGGAATTGCATTTAATTGTGTAACCCTTAATAACGAAGAGATGTGTAAACTGAGCAAGGTGGGGGGGGGGTTCCTCATACAAAAAGAATCTGTGGTTGGCAGTCCAGAATTGGTGCAATTGTTCAAGGTTCTGCAAGGACCCCAGAGTCTTCTTTCACCCAGCTCTGTCATCCTTGCAGTTGCGCCTAGCCTTTATGATTGCAAGATGGCTGCTACACCTCTCCAGGCATTACATTAGCATTTTGGAAAGGGAAAAACACGGGTTAAGGATTCAGGGCCAAGAGCGAAAAGCCGAAGGATTTCATCCTGAAAAAGTGAAAGATGTTATGCCTTTTCCAAAGGCATCTCACTGCCTAGAATTCTGCTAATAGATACCCTAAGCTTCTAGAGAACCTGGCTGGACACATTGCCACTCTGATAAAATCCATCAACATAGAAGAAAAGGGAAGGGAGAATGGAAGTTGGACCGGTGACTATCAATGTCTATAACAAAGGAATCTGTAATCTCATCTTGGTCTCTGGAAGACAGTAATTCAGAAGAAGCGAGGATAATAGCTAAGGCGGTAGACATGAGAAGTAAGTAAAGAAGTTAACCTGTAATTGAGCCACATATCCCTCTCACTCAGAAGACTTTTGTATATTTTCTACTGAATTTGGGGCCAATGTCATGGCACAATCATTCCAAAACCTGTAAATTGACAGAGACAAACTACTTTACAGACCTGGCATTTGGTTAACCTGGCTGGAGTGGGGAATGTTAGGGCAGATTATGAATAAAATCTGACTTGTGTATAAGATTATATAATATGCAGTCATTCTCTCATTGGAGCCCTGGTGGCACACAGGTTAAGTGCTCGGCTGCTAACCAAAAGATAGGCAGTTCAATTCTGCCAGCTGCTCCTTGGAAACCCTATGGGGCAGCTCACCCCTGTCCTATGGGGTTGCTATGAGTCGGAATTGATTTGGTTTTTGGTTTTCACTCTCTCAAAGTATAAAAAAGAAACTGCTGCAAAGTTAAGATTTTATAGGATTATGGGATTTCAGGCCTCTTAGGGTTAACTTTATTCCTTCAAATGTACTCTTATCTTTTCTAAAGTCTTAGTTTAAAAGTGTTAAGCATTAAAGGAAAGTACCACTTGAAATGTAATTGGCGTTAAGACTGAGTTTTTTCCACTTGGATTTTATCTTTTGCCAGCAAATCATGTCTATGCTGTACAGTCCTTGGCAAGTCTGCTTCTTTTATGTCTGTGCTCATTAGCTAAAAGAGGACAAGGGCTAGATTTTAGTTAGTGCCTAGTGGTATATCCCGTTTTATGGGGAAGCTTTTGATATTTCACAGTTGTCCAATCACTGACATAATTTTTTGTTTTTATGCATCTCCTTTACTTCCTTTAGAGATATAACATTGAGGATTTTTTTTTTTGTTGATCCAGAATTGTTTCAGTGTTTCAGGTTGTAACTTTCTCTAAAAGAGAGTATATAAATTATAGTAATGGATTCAGAAGAGTGTGATTTTTATTTGTGCCATACATTTTTCCTGGTGTGACATGCAAAGAAAATTTTTAATTTCTAGGCTCTCATTAAATTGCGGTTATAATTATTTCAATAAGAAGTTACAGATATCAGTTACAATTTAATTGTAAAGACATTTACACATTTGTGCTGGTATGGCAGTGGTAGCTAATTTTCACATTCAAATTGGATTCAATAAGATAATTATACCAGAGTCAAATATTTGATTGAAAAAGTGCAGTGTTTTTTTTTTTTTTTTAATTGATTGGTATTTGTGAAGTTTCTAGGGAATGAAATGCCTTCTTGTAAGGCTCAGGATTCTATGAAATAGTTCTGAAACTAGGCCTTACGCAAAATTGAAGAGTTCATCTAAATATTAAACTTGAAGTCTCTGTTGCTAATAATTAATTTTAATTTCATGAAGTTCATATATGATTAGGGAAATTGTCTTTGGACAAAAGCCTTCAATCCTACAAATACTGGTTTTCTGCTTAACCGTATACATATTGCGAACACCTGGAAAAAAATCCCTGGACTAAGAAGATAATGACAATTTTTTAGGTAATCCCTGTGACAAATCACTGATGCTTTCTCTTAAAATTGATTGGGGCAGGGGTGCCTGCATCCTATTTCTTAAATTCAGACTACTAAAACGATCATGACTCCAAAAATATATTAAATAAGAAGTGACCAAAAATTTATATTGTTTTCTTCTGAGAGATGCGTACTAAGAGAATGTAATATATAAATAAGAATATTAGAATCCATGATTGTTAATGAAAGGACTTGTCAAAAATGTAATGGTATTTACTGTAAGTGTCAATGTCTGTTACTGATATCCTCACCAGACTATACTGTTTGCGCATGTCTAAAAACATTCAACTCCTTCTGCTAACATCTCTCGTTCACTCCCTTCTTTTTTTCTTTTCTTTTATCTTATTGCGGTAAAATATACATTGAAAAACTTTGCCATCTTAACCATTTTTCGCTGTACAATTCAGTGACATTAATGACATCACCATGTTGTGCCACCATCTCCCTATCTATTTCCAAAAGTTTTACATCACCCCAAGCAGAAGCTTAAGATCTCTCTTTTTTTAAATTGTGCTTTAGGTGAAAGTTTACAGCTGAAGTTAATTTCTCAGTTGTACTCAAAGCGATCTACAGAGTACAACTGACATTTTCACAATGTCGAGTCTTCCTATCCATGAGCAAGGTATGTTTTTCCACTTATGTAGGTCTCTTCTGGTTTCTTGCAGTAGTTCTTGTAGTTTTCTTTGTACAGGTCTTTTATGTCTCTGGTTAGATTTATTCCTAAGTATTTTATCTTCTTGGGGACTATTTTAATGGTATTGATTTGATGATTTCCTTTTTGAAGTTCTCTTTTTTAGTGTAGAGGAATCCAACTGATTTTTGTATGTTTATCTTGTATCCTGATACTTTGCTGCAATCTATTAATTCCACTAGTGTTCTTGTGAATTCTTTGGGACTTTTTGTGTATAAGATTATATTATCTGCAAATAGGGATACTTTTGCTTCTTCCTAACCAGTTTGGCCCTTTAATTCTTTTTCTTGCATTATTGCTCTGTCTAGGACCTCCAGCACAATATTGAATAAGAGTGGTGGTAAAGCACATCCTTGTCTGGTTCCCATTCTCAAGGGGAATGCTTTCAGACTCTCCCTTTGGGATGGTGTTGGCTATTGGCTTTGTATAGATGCTCTTTATTATATTGAGGAATTACCCTTCTGTTCCTATTTTGTTGGGGGTTTTTATCATGAATCGGTGTTAGACTTTGTCAAATATCTTTTGTGTGTCATTTGACAAGATCATGTGGTACTTTTGTTTTATTTATGTGATGGATCACATTGTTTTTCTGACATTGAACCATCCATGCATACCTGGTATGAATATCACTTGGTCATGGTCAATTATTTTTTTGATATGTTCTTGAATCCTATTGGTGAGAATTTTTTTGAGGATTTTTGCAACTGCCTTCATGAGGAATATAAGTCTGTAATTTTCTTTTTTTGTGGTGTCTTTACCTGGTTTTAGTATCAGGGATATGCTGGCTTCATAGAATGAGTTTGGGAGTATTCTATCATTTTCTATGCTCTAAAATACCTTTAGTAGTACTGATGTTAACTCTTCTCTGAAACGTTGGTAGAATTCTCCAGTGAAGCCATCAGGGCCAACGCTGTTTTTTGTTGGGAGTTTTTTAATTGCCTCTTCTATCTCTTCTTTTGTTGTAGGCTTATTTATTTGTTCTACCTTGGTTTGTGTTAGTTTAGGTAGCTAGTGTGTTTCTAGATATTTGTCTTTTCCTCTAGGTTTTCAAATTTGTTAGAGTACAATTTTTCATAGTATTCTGTTATGATTTTTTTTAATCTCAGTTGGGTCTGTTGTGATATTGCCCACCTCATTTCTAATTTGGGTTATTTGCTTCACCTCCTGTTTTTCTTTTGTCAGTTTGGCCAGTGGTTTATTGATTTTGTGAATTTTTTCAAAGAACCAGCGTTTGGTCTTGTTAACTCTTTCAATTGTTTTTCTATTCTCTATTTCATTTAATTCTGCTCTAATTTTTGTTATTTGCTTTCTTCTGGTGCCCAAAGACTTCTTTTGCTGCTGTCTTTTTATTTGTTCCAGTTGCAGGGTTAATGTTTTGACAAGATCTAGATAAGTACTATTACCTTTTTAATGTATAATTTTTTCAAAGAACGTTCATTAAATATTAAGTGTCAGGCACCATGTTAGATGTTGGGAATAAAAGATAAAATGGACTTCTATTTTACCCTTAAAAAAAAGAGTTTATAGTAGATGACAAAATGGATGTGCCATCAAATAATTACAAATTCATACTTTACAAAGAATGAAGTGTGCTGGATAAATAAACACAAAACAAACCTCTTTAAATGGACCAATGAACTGGCAAGAAAGCAAAGAATACTCTCAGTAAAAAGATTCAGTGAAAGCAATAACCCAGAGAGGTAAGCTGAGCACTAAAGCCAGGCTTAACTTTACCATAAAATTGGGCACGGAAGTACCCACAGACCCATAAATGGATAACCTAGGTGCCAATATTCTGCCTTGATAATGTTACAGCATTCTGACTATCAGGGTCAATTATCACTGTCTAGATAGTGACTCATTTACTTCCCTACTGCTTTCTTAGTACAAGGAGTCTCAAGTACCTGGTCAGCAGTAGTAATTTGACTATTACTGTGTTCTCTGGTGGAAGTAGGTCATCTAAATCTGGAGAATTCAGTATTGCAGAAACAGGAAGCTTAAATTTCCTGTGAGGGTCACTAAGGGTACCAATAGCTGGTTTATGCTTACTTCGGTTACTTATTTCCTAGGCCCATGAATTCTAACTATTTGGATTACATGGTTCTTTAGGGTATATACTGTACCCCGGAATGTGCCAGCCCACGCTCACTGGGCATCATCTCCAAGGTGGCACACATCTGTGCCTTCAATGTTGTTGTTGTGGTTAGCTGCTTTCAAGTCATCTCTGACTCATGGAAAACTTATGTACAGAAAAAATGTTGCCTGGTCTGGAATCATCATAGTGATAGTTGGTATGTTTGAGTCCATTGTTGGGGCTATGTGTTAATCCTTCTCATTGAAAGCTTCTCATTTTTGTTGGCCCTCTACATTACCAAATGTGGTGTCCTTTTCTAGTGATTAATTTTCTCTGATGACGTTTCCAAAGTAAGCAAGAGGAAGCCTTGCCAGTCTCACTTCTAAGGAATATTCTGGTTGTATTTCTTTTAGGATTGATTTGTTTGTTCTTTTGGCAGTCCATGGTAGGCACAATATTCTTCCCAATACCACGGTTGGAATCCATCGGTTCTTCTGTCTTCCTTTTTCATTATTCAGTGCCTTCAATAGGCCATTCCAAAGTGTTATCAGGCCAGAAGCTTCTGAGTAGTACAATAGATGATGTGACCAGGGAATCACATGGTGCTACACCCAGCTCCTACACTTCCTTTGCTGGGCCCACTGACCCAATGTGATATTATGCAAGATCCCCCACTGGTGAATGAAATACTCTTTGAGCCCTCAGATTGTAGCGTCAACAGCAACCTTGAGAGCAAGAAAAGCAAACCATAATTAGAATATGTATAAATTCTAGTCAAGATGAATTACTGTTCCTTCCAGGTCGGAAGGGTCCAATATAGTCAATTTACTGATAAGTGGCTGGTTGGTTTCCTAGAGAGATGAAATCTGGGTCACAGTATTGGCCTCTCTTGGTGGCAGGTTGGATGCTAGGCAGCAGTAGTAGCTAAATTAGCTTGGGTGTGTGGGGGCCCACGCTATTGGGCCCATGCATAACCTATATCTCTACCACCTTGGTAACTCCATTCACATACTCATTATGCTATCATCATTTTGGTGGCCTATCAAAGAAGTTGGCTAACGTTCACTGGCAGAGTTCTACTTTCTATTTAGGGGTTTAGGGTTTCTTCTGCGGTGGATGGTCTTTGTTGGACATTAGCATGTGATTTATCATACCTACTGGGTGTCCATCCATATGCTTCTTTTTCAGACCTCCTTGCCCCTATCTTCTAGTCTTTCTTTTCCCAGGCATCTGGTTATTCAGTTAAGTCATTTGCCTCTGCCCATGAATCTACAAGTATTCTAACCTCAGGATAATTTTCTTCCCATATAAAGTGGATGGCCAGGTATACTGCCTTGAACTGTCTTTTAGGATTATTTCTTCTCACTGCTAGATTTCAGGACAACACCTGAATTGATGTGGTGCAGCAGCAGATCATTTTTACCACATACCCACATAAAAAGCCAATCTACCCATGAACCAAGCTCAGAACTTTTCCTCCTCCATCACCTGACCATGAAATAAAATAATAAACAAAACAGATGTTCATAGGTATGAATTGAGAGAAAGGCATTGAGGGATCAATAGTAGACCACATTGGGGTCTGGGCTACCTGTTTGTGCAAATTAGATAACTTACATATGTCTCCTTATGCCTGATTCTGGATATACCAACCTATCTTACAAACAATTGCTGCCAAGGTTGCGTATTCTTATGATTTAGTGGATCTGACAGAAACTAGTTTATGATGGACAATTCCTGGGTTTTTCTACTTGTTCGAGTTTGTGGTACTCCACCTATCATCCTTCTCAGTGTTAATGTTATATTGCTTTCACCAGAACATTCCTCATTATTTTGGAAAATCAAGTCCCTTTGTCCCTTCCAGAGAAAATGGTAACCTGGTGGGTTTTCTGGACTTAAATAGTGTATTCATTCTAGAACTTTCACTATTCTAAGCCTTTTTGTCCCTTCTTTCGCTACCTGTCAGGGCATTCAGTCATTTCTACTCTACTTAATATGGGCTATTGTTTCCTCCAACTTTCCAAGAGCCATGCTAGCATTGTGTTAGCAGCATGTTAGAACAACCTCCCTGAGTCTTTACTTGCCTTGATCCAGCACGCTCACGATTCAGTCCGATTCATAACCTTCTGGGTCTTACTGATGCCTGTTGGCTATGTTCTACAAGTCCTTCAAAATGTTTTGCTTTTCCTCTCTTTGAAAACTTAGCTGTGTTATGTTATGACTTAACTCTAATTATTGGCCTGGTTGCCAGGAGATGAGTTGGTCGTGAATCCTATGGGCAACACACATTGTCTTGCAAGGTGTAAGCCTCCCTTAAAACTTTTCAAGTGGTTTGTTAAGGGAGATACAGTAATTTTTAACAGGGACGAATTGGCCAAATTTTAGGCTCAGAAGACTCATGGAAACATGGATATTTAAAAAAATTTTGAGTGAATTCACCAGACAATCTCATTTTAAATCTCTGAGTTCCGCTTCTTCTCAATTAGGGCCCTGTCCTTGGTGTATCATATCAGACTTGCTAGATTTGAAATTGTAACCTTTTTCTGGAGCTCCACTAACCTCATAATTAATTCCTTGGGCTATCCTCACCTTTTTCAGCCCTTTGGCTGCAGAAGATGGGAGTTCCTTTCTATCATGCAAGGAAGGCACTTGGGGTTTCATACTTAGCCCTTAATTGATTATTAGTTATTCTCAGTATTTTATGGTCTTTCTTCAATGCCTTGATTACTCCCAGCAATAGTTACTAAGTTTCATTTTTTTCTTATAATAATTATTCTTATTACTATTCTGATTCAGCTGTCTAAAAACAGTGACCCACACCATCGGTTAACATTTTTTTGGAAGGACCTCCTTCCTTCCAAGGTTGCAAAGTAATCCAAAGCTACAAAGATTACAGAGCATCCAACTTCTTCTTCATCAAGATCTGTTCTCCAGATAAGATGATTGCCCTTCCTGCGGCATTGCAGCCATCGGTGCCTTCCCTTCCACTGGTATCAATTCTCAGTTCACCATTGGTAAAGATCTTAATAGATGTACTAAATATTGCATATCAGATGGTTCCAGTACTCCACCTGAGTAAAGGAGTCCTCTTAACAGCTGGGAGGTGGGTGATAAAAAAAAAAAAAAAGACACCAAAATTCTACTTTAGTGTTTTCTTTCTAGTGCTATTTTTCAAACCAACTGCTGCAGGTCAGGTCTCCTAGGAAACCAACTCTGAGACTCTCAGATTGGCACACAGGTGTTTTACCAAGGAGTAGTCCTGAGAACAGAACCTGTGGGGGTCAGCTGTTAAAAATCTAGCATTGCTTTTTCTTTCTTCTTTTTTTTTTTTTAGCTTCTGATTTTTTTTCTCAATAGCTGATGACAGTTGCTTTTCTAAAACAGACTGAATAATAAAAATACATTGTAAAAATTTTAAAGAGGAATTAATACTTACAGCACAGTAACAGAGGTCGAAATCCTTTCTTCACCCAGTTGATTATTTTATTTTACAGTCATTTTGTTGGGACACAGATCTTAACAGAGTCATGTACATCAGACTGTTCAAATGTGCAGGGTTAGAACTCAAGCTCCCATGGTTTCTCTTGGTGGTGGTAGGGAGTGGTGATGGTGAACAAAAGAGATTGTGCATTTGACAAAGTTCCAGCAGTCAAAGAACAAAGCAGTACTGGAATATTTTTATGGGCTCATTTAAAGACAGCAATACTGCGAAAAGAAGTTACCCTATACCAATGGTTTATACATTTCTTTTATTATTATTATTTTTTAAAAAACCTTTCCACTTGCTTTTAAGACATTTTGGACACTTATTCTTCCATACTTGTCTGCTTACTGTTTTGAAATTTTTTTTTTCCTCTTTGTCCCAGGAAGCATCGCCACCTATCTCCAAGCAAATGAAACAGCGATGTTAATTACCTGCCCTTAAACCAAAAAAAAAAAAAAAAAAAAGACGAAAAAACCATTGCTGTCCAGTCGATTCCGATTCATAGCGACCCTATAGGAGGACAGAGTAGAACTGCCCTGTAGGGTTTCCAAGGAGCACCTGCTCGATTTGAACTGCCGACCTTTTGTTTAGCAGCCATAGCTCTCATCCACTATACCACCAGGGTTGTCTGCTCTTAAGTTGAAAAATTAACTATAACTGTTTGCCCTCTAACCTCTAACCCCACTGTTCCATTGTGTGCCATTGGATTTCCTACTCTTAGTCTTGGTGATTTAGTTTGAGACAATTCGCTCTGTCTCTGACTGGATTTGCCTTAAAATGTGAATGCTGGTATCATCCCTCAGTAAGACATCATCAGGAGGTTTCTATCAGCAGGGCTTGCCAGGCATTTTGGACACTGTCCTTGCTGGGCTCGCCACAACCTTAGCCCACTCTATCAGAGCAACAGGGTCAGCCTCCTCAGTCCTACTCACACCCTTCAAACCAGATCTTAGAAAAGGAAATCTGGGGATGGGGGAGGACCACACTTCTAGATACAAAGCTGTTGTTATTAGGTGCTGTTGAATTTATTCTGACTCATAGAGACCCTATGTACAACAGAGTAAAACACTGCCTGGTCCTGTGCCATGCCCACAATCATTGTTACGCTTCAGTTCATTGTTGCAGCCACTGTGTCAATCCATCTTGTTGAGGGTCTTCCTCATTTTTGTTGACCCTGTACTTTACTAAGCATGATGTCTTTCTCCAGGGACTGATCTCTCCAGACAACAGGTCCAAAGTATGTAAGATGCAGCCTCACCATCCTTGCTTCTGAGGAGCATTCTGTTTGTACTTCTTCCAAGACAGATTTGTTCGTTCTTTTGGCAGTCCATGGTATATTAAATATTCTTCACCAACACCACAATTCAAAGGCATTAATTCTTCTTCGCCCTTCCTTGTTCATTGTTCAGCTTTTATATGCATATGATGCGATTGAAATGCCATGGCTTGGGTCAGGCGCACCATAGTTTTCAAGGTGACATCTTTGCTTTTCAACACTTTAAAGAGGTCTTTTGCAGCAGATTTGCCCAATGCAATGTGTCTTTTGATTTCTTGACTGCTGCTTCCATGGCTGTTGATTGTGGATCCAAGTAAAATGAAATCCTTGACAACTTCAGTCTTTTCTCCATTTATGATGGAGATTATGATGTTGCTTATTGGTCCAGTTGTGAGGATTTTTGTTTTCTTTATGTTGAGACCTAATCCATACTGAAGGCTGTGGCCTTTGATCTTTATCAGTTAGTGCTTCAAGTCCTCTTCACTTTCAGCAAGCAACGTTGTGTTATCTGCATAACGCAGGTTGTTAATGAGTCTTCACCAATCCTTATGCCCCGTTCTTCTTGATATAGTCTAGCTTCTCAGATTATTTGCTCAACATACAGATTGACTAGGTATGGTGAAAGGATACAACCCTGACACAAACCTTTCCTGACTTTAAACCTCTTAGTATTCCCTTGTTCTGTCTGAACAACTGCCTCTCAATCTATGTACAGGTTCCTCACAAGCACAATTAAGTGTTCTGGAATTCCTATTCTTCTCAATGTTATCCATAATTTGTTATGACCCACATAGTTGAATGCCTTTGCGTAGTCAATAAAACACAGGTAAACATCCTTCTGGTATTCTCTGCCTTCAGCCAGGATCCATCTGACATCAGCAATGATATCCCTGGTTTCACTTCCTCTTCTGAATCCGGCCTGAATTTCTGGCAGTTCCCTGTTGATATATTGTTGCAGTCACTTTTGAATGATCTTCAGCAAAATTTTACTTGTATGTATATACAAAGCTATACATGAGTAATTATGCGTACTCTGTTATATTCCTACGAGTGTGTGCATTTTAACAGTGAAGAACAAACTGTTCCCAATTCAATCAAGCAGGTATCAAAGATGAAGTGAAGGCACGTTTTTTAAGGGCCAGGAACTCTTAGTTGTGCTCCTGGTTTAGAATGATACGTGTTGCTTAATGATTAGTAATAACACTAATATTTTTATAATACTAATGATCATAATAATGTGAGATATCATGGAAGTAGTTATAATAGTAACAGTGGCTATTGTAAGAATGAGTTAGAAAACAATTTCATTTTAATATGTCTACCAGGAAACATAATCTGCAAGGATATGAGATTGTGTATAGATGTGGAAAATTAGCAGCAAATAGAAAAAGTCAAAGGAGTATTTCAACAGTCTACTAATCCCATGCTTTTAAAGAGAGCTGCTCAGACTCAGATACTCATAAGGGCAGGAACAGCTGACAGGCCACCATGGACCTAAAGCTGCCACCCAACAAGACATGGGGATCTTGAATTAAGGCTGGGATGGTACAACGCAGTATAGACAATAGATGTACAGAGTGCAAAACAAAGCAGCACAGAGCATCTCTGTAAGTAAGGCGGGTTTATGTAATCTTCCCATGACTGCATATAAAAGACCCATGAAAATGAAACATCTCGAGGGTATTAGGTTGAAACTACAACAGGCTGCCTCTTGTTTTTTGCCTTAGCAAAGCAGACTATTTTTTGGCAGCATATAGGAACTATGAATACTTGTGTGCATGCGTGTTTGCGTGCGTAAAGAGAGATACTGAGAATAAGAGAGAGACAAGGTGTGAAATTTCTGATGAATAAAACTTAAAATGAGATAACAACATCTTCTGTAATTTCTCTTATACTATCTTCTCTTTCATTTGTAAGGCCACATTGCTGGTGAGCCACCCAATTCTCATCTTTCACTAACAAATAAGAACTTCAAATTAAAAAATTGGTTATAATTATGACAGGTTCTTTCAATCTGTGGTGTTCACACTGAGTTCCACCTAGCTGTAGGGTTCCTGGAAACCCTGGTGGCATAGTGGTTAAGTGCTACAGCTGCTAACCAAGAGGTTGGCTGTTCAAATCCACCAGGTGCTCCTCAGAAACTCTACTCTGTCCTATGGGGTCGCTATGAGTCGGAATCGACTTGACAGCAGTGGGCTTGGTTTTTTTTTTTTTTTTTTGTAAGGTTCCTAAAATATTCTTCAGGATGAAATTGCACTGTCAAGGATATTATTTCTGTCACTGTCACAGATATTATTTGATCTTTACAGAATTCTATAAAGTAGGTGCTAGTATCTTTCTTGAAATCCCTGGGTGGTACAAATAGTTAATACACTTAGGTTTGGATCCACTCATAGATGCCATGAAAGAAAGGCCTGGCAATCTACTTCCAAAAAATCAGTCACTGAAAACCCTGTTGAGCACAGTTCTATCTCTTTGTATCTCCTCAATACAAATGAAAATGGGCTACTCTAGGGCACAGTACAAGCAGCACTTTCTAAAACACCTTATATCAAAATCTCTGTCTTAATAATAAGGGAAGATCATTTTGTAAAAATAAAGTTTATTTTTACAAAAGTTTAATAAAGGACCAAGACAAATTACCTTTTTTTTTTTTTCTTCAGCTAATCTTCAGAAACAAACATTAAATATCAAGGAAACAAATACTTTTAGTTACTTGGATGGTATTTCCTAATGTTGGAAGGTAAAATAAAAGAAAAACACATAATAAATAAGATTTAATAAATTCCTAAGAAAGCTGTTTTGTGAGATTTTAATCAGTGATCCTTAAACAAACAAACAAAAAAAGCTTACAGAAGTTAGTTTGCTGCATTATCTTTTGGAACCCGTAAGGAGTTCTAAAATATTTAATAATAACCCTGCTTCTGAACTTCATTTTCTATAGCACCTCCTCTAATAGCTTCTTGAGCAGAAGCCCACAAAGAGGTGATTAATGCTACATTAAAGCTCTGGATAGACTGTACTGATAAAAAATACAAAATGTGATCTAGAATGATTTGGTTTATTTTATCCATTGTGTAGACTCTAAGAGTTTTCAAATTTCTGATAAAGGATGTTTTTTGACCAAAAAAAAAAAAAAGTGATGACAATGATATTTTCTTTTTTCTACATATGAAAGAAAACCCTGGTGGCGTAGTGTTTAAGTGCTATGGCTGCTAACCAAAAGTCGGCAGTTTGAATCCACCATACGCTCCTTGGAAACTGTATAGGGCAGTTCTACTCTGGTCCTAGAGGGTCGCTATAAGTTGGAATCAACTCAGTGGCAATGGGTTTTATGTATGAAAAATCTTGTTTTAACCATACCAATCACACTTCAGTAATCAACAACCAAGTGGGAGATTTTGAAATTCAGGGGAAAGAAACATCCCCCTCCTTGTCTAAGTTCCTTCCCAGGATTTTAAGGGAAAATGTGTTCTCCCAGTCCTGTATTACCAGCTCATTTCTCCCAATTCCTGATTGCCCCAGAGACCTTGCATTCTCTCCTGTCCAATATCATCAGTCTCTTTCTTTCCCACTTAAAAATGTTTCTTGCTCCACAAATTCAGTATGCCCTAACACGCATGTTTTCCTTCTCAAAGCCACTATCATCCTTTAACTTCCACGTTTCTTTTAAAACTATCACTGCTTTCCCAATTTCATAGGCTCACAATTTATGTTATTTTGAACACATTCGTTCCCCCTACCCTGCTATTTCAAAGTTTAAAGCATCCCTTGGTCCTTTATTGAGTGTCACAGTCAAATGTTGAATACCAGTTCCGAGTCTCAAGGTGTCACTTAGTTGGGGAAAAGACATAAGCAAATCAGTATGATGCAGTGCCATAATAGAAACACATACCTAGTGTAATGGGGGGACTGACAGAAGGAAGTTTTGATTGCCACCTGGCAAAGGGGAAGGCTTGGAAGTAGACAGGAAATAGTTTACAGACAGAGGAAGTCAGCAAGTGTTAAGTGGTGTATAGGTGTTTGCCAAGATATGAGAGAGGGAGTGGAGACAGCCCAGGGAGATAGAGCAGTGTGAATGGATGTGAGGTAAAGAAAGAACGATCTGTTGGATAGTCAAAAAAAAAGAAGAAGAAGAAAATAGTTTGGTTTGGAGCTTCTAATGTTATTTTTTTGTCCTTTTTCTTACAGGAACGTAGAGTTTTAATCAAGAATAAAGTAAATGATGGGGTTTTAGAAAGATCACAGTCAAAGCCATATAGAAGATGGATTGGAAGTGGGTAAGACAGGAGTCCTGGTGGTGCAATGGTTAAGTGCTTGGTTATTAGTGGAAAGGTAGACCTCTCAAACCCACCAGGAAAGACCTGGCTGTCTGCTCCCCTGAAGATTACAGCCCATAAAACCCTGTGAGGCAGTTCTCTGTCTTATAGGTTGCTGTCCTATAGGGTTGACGGCACACAACAACAAACACAGGAGTTAGGGATGCAGTTTAGGATAAAATGTAAGATTTAAATGAACGATTATAAGGGCTTAAATTTAAGTAGTAACAATGGGAAAGGAGAGGAATAAGTTATAAGTTGGAAGGTGATAATAGGACTGGTAATCAAAACAATGTGGGTGATGACAATGCTCGTGGGGGTGACCAATCCAACTCTGAATTTCTCCTTAGCCTCTTAATTCCCAACATCTTCCTTTTACTCCTTTTATTCATCAACTCCCAGGGTCACAAGCTGAATCTTTTATCACATGAAACTGCTCCATCTTTGACATACTAATGTCCAACTTCTTATGCTCCAGCCAGAAGTTCCTGTATTCCCAGTAATGATGCTCAATCACTCCTGATACCCTGGTTCTTTCACTTCGTTGGATATAACCTCAACCAGGCCCTCATCAAAGCACATGCTATTATGATGATTTTCTATTTGGCTTTCTCTTTGCTCTTCACAAGTGTATTGAAGATTTTTGGCAAATTTCTCCAAATTCTGACCCATTTTTCTCCTCAGGGTCATTTTGTACAACCAAAGCATCAAAGGCCACATTGGTACGATACAGAAACAGCTCTTGGTGAAGTCACCTAGAGTAGAGATGGGGATGGGCTAAGAACTGGGAACACACTTCTAAAAGGAGCCTGCTGCGAAAGGATTCTACACTATAGAAAGATTTGCAATCACAATAACTGAAGCAAGTTTAGTTTCTTACTTAACATTTAGTTTAAAAACTTTACAGGAATATTGCATTCTCTAAGAATTACAGGTAATTGAAGATGTCATTTATCATATCATACTCATTATCTATCTAATTATCCAGTGAAGTCACATAGGGAAGGGAAGTTACCTTCTGTTGTTTCCTCCTAAAATGAAGAGATGCATGCATTTCTCCTATGATTAAGGACCTAACTCCATTTTAACCACTGACCTGTGAGTCAGAATATCATAGCTGTTTACTCATCCAAAGCATCTCAATACCAGAGGACAATAATAACATTATTATTTGCTTGGATCCACAGTCAAAGCCCATGGAAGCAGCAGTCAAGAAATCAAATGATGTATTTCATTGGTCAAATCTACTGCAAAAGACTTCTTGAAAGTGTTGAAAAGCAAAGATGTCACTGTGAGGACTAAGGTGTGCCTGATTCGAGCCATGATATTTTCAATCGCCTCATATGCATGCAAAAGCTGGATGATGAATAAGGAAAACCAAAGAATTGATGCCTTTGAATTGTGGTGTTGGTGAAGAATATTGAATAACATGGGCTGCCAGAAGAACAAACAAGTCTGTCCTGGAAGAAGTACAGCCAGCGTACTCTTTGGAAGAGAGGATGGCAACATTTTGAACATAATTTGGATATGTTATAAGGAGGCAGTAGTCCCTAGAGAAGGACATCATGCTTGGTAAGGTAGAGGATCACTGAAAAAGAGGAAGACCCTCAACAAGATGGGTTGACACAGTGGCTGCAACAATGGGCTCGATTATGAGGATGGTGCAGGGTGGGGCACTGTTACGTTCTGTTATACGTAGGGTTTCTATGAATCAGAGCTGATTCAATGACACCTAACAAGGACAACAAAAAGAACAGTTAATAATGTTTAAAAGAATGACAATCTCTAATTATAGTTGTAAATACGAGATGCAAGGTAGCACTCAAAATGGTATTTAAACATCTAAAAAATATTATTTTCTTAGCATTATTGTCCATTCAGAAAGTAGTTGAATCAGATACTTGTGGCTAAACTTGAGTATTTTTCCAATAAGAGATCAATTAACTACTGTTACAGTGCATTAGCAACAAATTAAAATGCACAATGAAAAATATAATCTGGGTTATTTCTTCATGAGGACAAATTTCTTTCTTTGGATTGGAAAAATATACATTATTTTAAGCGAATATATAAAAGCATATAATGAAGCCATTTTTTAGACTAAATCCCACTGACTGCAATTTACTCAGAAATCAGCAGTTCACACAGTTTTTGAATGGAATAAATTTACACCTTATTTTTTTATCCAATGTTCTATAGAAAATAAATCTACTTTAAAAATAATTTCTCATATTAATAATCAATATAATTGTCAAATTGCCATAGCATAACAGTGATCTACTAGTATTTTCTGTCTACCCTGCTATTGAAAGTTGTTTGACTTGCTCCATGCAACTGAGTTGTCTGTCACACTTACAACTTTTTTTTTTTGGTATACATTATGTGAGGTTAAACATAATTACACTGATTTTAGGGGTAAATAAACTGAGAGGTTAAGAGCAAACATGAATTGTAGCAGAGGTAGAATTTAAAACCAGAGCAGTCTACTGCCAATGATTCAGCCTTTTTTCACCTTGCTTTTCTCTAGAATATTGCCTGTATTGTTTTTCCGGTCTTAGATAGACATGAATAATACCAAAGCACTAATTATTTCAAGTTTTTTATTTCCGTGATGTTGAAATCTCAAATGGTGATATTGTACTGCATTCTTAGGGCCGAGGAGTAACTTTTATGGGTTAAAAAAAGAACAGTGAGATAGAGCGCTAACTTCCGTTTCTCTTTTTAGCACCATAAATAGTGTATCTTGTCTGATTCTGCTAAATATTGCTGTTGAGTGGGCTCCAACTCATCGAAACGCCATGTACAACAGAGCAGAACATCGCCCAGTCCTGTGCCATCCTCACTACTGTTGGTATGCTCGAGTCGGCCATGTGTATTTTGAGTGTCTTCCAATCTAGGGGGTTCGTCTTCTAGCTCTACATCAGACAAGGTTCTGTGGTGATCTAGAGGGTTTTTATTAACTCATTTTCAGAAATAGTTCACCAGGCCTTTTTTCCTAGACAGTCTTAGTGTGGCAGTGCTGCTGAAACCTGTCCATGATGTGTGTCACAGCTGGTATTTGAAATACTGATGGCATAGCTTCCAGAATCACAGCAACATGCAAGCCACCACAGTACAACCAAATGACAAACAGGTGGTAGCTGCTGAAGGTAAAGCTGACAACAGAAGCAGGTGAGGACCCAGCCTTTGCTTTCAGTGATGGCTGTTCAGTGGTGGCAAGATGGACTAGTCTGTAGGAGTATGACTTGGAATATCTTGATTCTTACAACACTTGTGGTTAAGAAAAAGTTTGGAGGAGTTTTAATTTTAATTCTAAAGCTTAATTTGTATAGCACAACATTTGCAAACACCTGCTTTCAGGTTTTCATACACCTTCACTTTTATTATTTTTGCTCTTCTTTCCTTGGAAAGCTCTCCAGGGAGGAAGCAGGGCTTCTTGTCAGTAAGCCATGCTTCTCCAGGAGAGACTGAGGGCAAGACGTTTCTTAAACTTGCAAATTTATGCCCTGTGGTGGAAAACTGGGTTAGTACATGGAAACACAGATGCTTAAAGTCTTTTCACAGCCATAACTCCTATTCTTAATCATGGAATTGAGATTTCATAAAGAAAAAATTGGTTTCTCCCCAAGTAATTCTCAGTCAGTGTGGAAACACTATACACAAAGCCCAGAGTCGGCACTTGCTAATTGTTTCTCTAGGATAAAGATTTCTCTGTTGAATGAAGACAGCTGGTAGGATTTTCATTAATGCAGCTCTCCTATCTGTGCCGAAAAGTGAAAATAGTACAAAATTTACAGTTAGCAAGTCTAGACTCTGTTACCAACTCCACTTTCTCTTAACTTCAGTTTCCGCATAGTCTAAAAATGGGAAAAATATTACCCACCAAAACTTCAAGCATTTTACAAATGAAATCTAGTATCATTGCTCCTGTAACTTGTGGGTTATTACTCCCCCCAAATATTACTGGCTGCTATGTGAAGGCCGCTGCATCCTGGATTCTGGGGGTACTGCAAACCAATTCTTAAATTCCTAGTTTTCTGAATATGGGAATTTTTTAGTAAGGCAATAATGTTCTATGAAAGCATAGAAGATAGTATGGCATACATTTTTTAAATTTCTTCTCACTATGCTTTTTGGAGATAAATTACAGCCATACGTAAGGTTTGCATGAGTTGTAATTCAGAAGTATATCAAATAAAATAATTTAGATTTACAATTGATGCGATCATGTAACTGTCTCTTATGTTATGAGCCGAAGAGCACCATTTTACAATAGTCCCAGTCTCTACTGCACATAACTGACTTAAACGCTGCGTTTGGCAGAGGGTGTGATCTGAGGGAGGTGAAATTACAGTGTTGCAGCAAAAGGAAGCCATGGCGCGAAGTAATAGGAAAAGGCCTCCTTGAGATACTGATGGATAGTTGGTGGGGGAGCTGAGGACCAGCCATAAGTATTAATCATGTGCAGTAATGTGACTGATCGTTATTACTTCATATGCTAGGTCCTAGGAATGCAGCCAGTTCAATAAAATCATTTTAACTTCCTTTTCATGGTGGTCATTTTTCTTGTGTCTCCTTTCCTTCTTTGGTGATCTTCAATAAAGGAAGAAAAAGCCTTCCTTTCATTTCATTGTAAGTGACCCATGATTGGCGTTTACTGGGGAAAAAAAAAAAAAAAAAGATCATTTTATTCAAAGCCCGGTTCTTCCCTTGGGTGAGAGGACTTTGCAAGGCTGGCTGTGAACCGTGAAAAGGATTGGGCGAATTACTCCTTTCTGTGTCTCTCCCCCTTCTACAATCTTCTTGCTAAAAAAAAAAAAAAAACCCAGTCTTATTGCTAAGGAGAGGTGAAGAAATGTAAATTTGTCTGTCTCTGTATAGTAAGACTTTCCCTGTACATTTTCACATTTCTTTGCATTTTTTGAGGCAGAGAAATTTCTCTGGAAAAGAAAAAAAGGGAACTAAATGTGAAGCACACCGTATGATTTGCCATTTGAGATACCCCCATTTGAATTTTGCAGGAAATATAACACAACTAATAAAATGTGGCCTTAAGTGTTGAATGTTCTGGGCTAAAGCTATTTTAAAGGCAAAGGTTTTATAGTCTTGAGGATTCCCAGGAAATCTATGCTGCAGTGGGTGTTATTTTGTCTTTGCTGAGCTCAGTGTTGCCTTTTAGAATTATTTTAAAAAATTCAGATGAAAATGACCGATGCTTAGTGGAAGTGTAGAAACACTGATGAAACCATTTCATCTATAGATGAAGTTCCATTTATAGGTGGGTAGGTATTTTTGACTGGTATTAAGCTAAAGCACACTCAAGTCCAGAATTTGGTTCCGTGGTGTTTTGTAGAGCTACATGATAAATATTGGGATTCTATTACATATGTAAATTAATATAAAACTACTAAAAGTACTTTTCACAAAAACTGCAATGTGAAAAAAGAATGTGAGTATTACTATAATATATCTAATTCTAAATAGTTGTTTTGGTCACTGATGGTGATGGCTAATTTTATGTGTCAACTTGGCGAGGCTATGGTGCCCAGGTATTTGGTCAAACACTAGTCTAGATGTTACCATGTAGGCACTTAGATATGACTAACATTTGCAACCAGTGGACTTTAGTTAAGTAAAGCAGATTACCTTCCATAATGTGGGTGGACTCCATCAAAATGGTTGAAGTCCTTAAGTTTAAAAACTGAGGTTTCCCAAAGGGAGAATTTTTCCTTAAGACACCTTGCTGGAGTTTCTAACCTGCCATCTAAGCTATGGATTTTAGACTTGCCAGACCCCCTCAACTGTGTGAGCCAATTCCTTAAGATTGATCAATGAACCCATCAGTCAGTGTCTCTGTGTCTCTATCTCCCTGTCTTTCTCTCTCTCTCTTTATCTCGCTGGTGGCATAGTGGTTAAGTGCTTGGCTGCTAACCAAAAGGTCGGCTGTTCAAATCCATCAGGTGCTCCTTGGAAACTCTATAGGGCAGTTCCACCATGCCCTATAGAGTTGCTATGAGTCGGGATTGATTCAATGGCAATGGGTTTGGTTTGGTTTTGGTATATATATATATATATATATATGTATCCAAAAACCCAGCGACCCTGTAGAACACAGTAGAACTGTCCCATAGAGTTTCCAAGGAGAGCCTGGCAGGTTTGAACTGCTGACCTTTTGGTTAGCAGCCATAGCACTTAACCACTATGCCACCAGGGTTTTCATATGTATGTATATACATCCATCCATATCTGTATCCGTATTGGTATCCGTATCCATATCTACATATCCATATATATGTATATAAAATGAGGAGCCCTGGTTTCAGGATGGTTAAATCCTTGAAAGGCTCGGGGTTCAAACCCACCCAGCAGCTCCTTGGGAGAAAAGACCTGGCAATATACTTCTGTAAAGATTACAACAGCCTAGGAACCTCTACGGGGCAGTTTGCCTCTGTTACCTGGGGTCAATATGAGTCAAAACTGACTCTACGACACCTAACAACAACAGCATACACATACATATGCTGTTGGTCTGGTTTCTCTGGAGAACACTAATATACTGCTATTAGGTTCAAATGACCTTGCTCCCCAACTCCCTCCCTCCCCGCCGTTTACTGTTGCTGTGACTCCAGACTCTGCGTTATTTTAAAAGGGACTGTCAAGTGGTGTTACCTAGCCTTATGTGCAAGTAGAGAATAGCCCTTTTGATTATAAGAACTTCTAAGCCCTGACAGTGGGAGATTAACTAAAATAATATTTTATTCTCTGCTGTAATCATGAGTATGTAGCATTAAATATATTATTAATCCAACAAGATATTTTCATCCTAAACCATTTGAAGCCATTAGTAGCCCCACTGTAACTGATGGATTACTGCATTACCATTTAATTTAGTTTTGTTTTAAAAGCATAACACTATCATTTTAGCTAATTGTATAACCAAATAAGGAAAGAAATAGCTCCAGGAAAATGAGTAATGTAGAAAAGGATTCTTGTTTAGAGAATTATTATGAATTATTTTCTTAACGGCTCTGCACACAAGACTCCTTGTATTCTCAACATTAACTTCGATGTAACTAATGAAAAGAAAGGGGGATGACGAAAAGAAAGGGGGAAGATGGGAATCCCATTAGCTGAGATTTGGGGATTGCACCGGACCTTTATAACATCAATGCTAATATGCCAGGTCTGTTTTTGGCTTTAGTTTTCACTCAGAGAAATTTTCAAATACAAAATCATCCTTGCTCAGAGGAAGAATTACTGGAAATCAATTGCAACTTTATTTATGATACTTAAAATTGCCCACCCTTCATTTCTGCTCAATTAAACCAATTTAAATGATTTGTTAAATAGCTTTATGTCAAGGAGTCAATATGTGGAAGTGAAGGCTACCTATATTATTTGCATCATTTTAGAAACCAACCAAAAAGTCTTCCTTTGATGAAAATCGCTAGAATTTGAAACTTATGAAATTCATACTAAATTGTTTAGATCTAACTCAAATAGATCTTTTTAATAAATAGCCTTTATATTTTAGAATATTTTAGGTTTACAGGATCATTGTGTAGGTAGGACAAAGAGTCTCTGCATATACTGGACACAGTTGCCCCTCATATTCACCTCTTATATTAATAAGATAAAGAGCCCTGGAGGTGCAGTGATTAAAGCACTCTGTTGCTAACTGAAAGGTCGGCAGTTCAAGCTCACAAGCCACTCCATGGGAAAAAGATGTGGCAGTCTGCGTCCATAAAGATTTACAGCCTTGGAAACCCTATGGGGCAGTTCTGCTTGGTCCAACAGGGTGGCTATGAGTCAGAATCTACTCGACAGCAGTGGGTTTCTTTTTTTTTTTGTATATTAATTAGTGTGATAAGGAACTCTGGTGATGCAATGGTTAAGCACCCTGCTGCTAACTTAAAGGTTGGAGGTTCGAACTCACTAGCATCCCCATGGGAGAAAAGACCCGGCAATCTGCTTTCACAAAGATTACAGCCTACAAAACTCTATGGGGTAGTTCTACTCTTGTCACATAGTGTCGCTATGAGTCGGAATGGATTTGACAGCACACAACAACTATATTAGTATAATATGTTTGTCACAACTCATGAACCAACACTGATATATCATTACATTTCAAACTTTATTCCTATTTCCTTAGTTTTCCCCTAATGTCCTTTTTCTGCTCCAGGATTCCATTCAGGTTACCACATTACATTTAGTAATCACATTTCCTTAGACTTCTGTTGGCTGTGACAGTTTCTCAGACTTTCATTGTTTTTGATAACCTTGACAATTTTGGGGAGTATCTGTCAGGTGTTTTGCAGAATGTCCCTCAATTGGGATTTTTGTGATTTTTTAAAAATCATGATTAGGTTGGTGTTATAGATTTTAGAGAGAAAGACCACAGAGGTAAATTGCTATTCTCCTCATATCACATCAAGGGTCTATATTACCAACATGACTTGTCTGAGGTGGTGTTTGTCAAGTTTCTCCATTGTATAGTTCTTTTTTTTTCCTTTCTACACTACACTGTAGTCTTTGGAAGAAAGTTGCTATGTACAGTCCATACTTAAGGAGTGGGGAGTTATGGTCTGCCCCCTTAGCGGTGGAGTGTCTGCATACACTATTTGAAAATGTTCTACACAGATTTGTCCCCTCTCTCCTATGCATTTATTAAATAATCTATTTATAGCATTATGGATTCATGGATATTTATTTTTATACTTTGGGATATAATCCAAAACTACTTTATTTATTTAGATCAAATTTTTCTAGTTTTGGTCCCTGGGAGTTCTTTCAGTTGGCTCCTATATTTCTTTCATATATCCCACCGTTGTGTGGGTTTTTCTTTTCTGGGCTCGTTTGTGCTATTTTTGTTTGTTTGTTTTTTAGCATTTTCTCACTTTCTGGCACTAGAGAATGTTCCAGGGTCATCTGGTTCATTTTCTGCCCCAGTCCTAGAATGAGGCATATCTATGAGACTCTCGGTTTTATTATTATTATTTTTTTAATTGGAAATAGTATTAGAAACCAAGATCTGTGTTAGGTTGCTCAATGAGTCTTTATTCTTAACTCTTTCTTTTCCTCCAAGCCCATTTTTGATCACTTTGGAAGTTTGTGTTTAATCAAGAATAGTAGTAAAATACCAGTATATTTTAAAATACAAGTGTAGATATTTCAGATCATGAACAAAATTAAAATGATTTTTTAGGGTTGTCTAAACATAGCCTACGAATTGGTTGCAGTTTAACTTTCATCTTTGAAAGATAAGCAATCTATGCTGGGTTGAATCAATGGCAGGAAGGTGGTTCTAAGTTGGGGACTCTTGGAAACTTTGAGATTTGGAAGTACTTGCAAAAACTAAAAAGTGGGTCAAAATATAAGCATAACTCTTTTACTGAGGTTTAGATAAACCATTTCTTTAAGGTCTGTTTCATTTCTACTTTCAAACTACTGTTATGATCAATGAATTACTCTGAGATTAAGCAACAGAAAATTTTTGACGTAGAGTAAAATGCTTTCTTCTCCAAATGTGAAGTGACAATTACCTAACTGAATTTGTGCACAATAAAAAATAAAATGTTCAGTCCTTCCTTTAGATAGTAGATTTGTGCTGGTCTTGACTCTTTTATTATTCGACAAGTGTTTAATGAGCACCCACTGGACCAGACCTTATGATCTTCAGCAGCTCTTGCAAACTTCAGCATTTATTTCCGATGCAGTTGAAGGACAGTAAAAGAGCAGTGTATAATCATAGGGTACAAAAGCAGGAGAAATCAGTGGTATCGGCCTCGAGAGAAATTAGCTATTACTAACTGAGCTAATTAAACTGACATATTTTTTATAAGTTAACAAAGCTCTGCAATATCTAAAAAAGAAAGGTCTATGGGTTTATAGTTTATGTGGTGGCTATACAAGTTATACAAACAGCTGATCATTAAGGAAAACAAACTAAAAATTTTTCATTACCACAGTGGGACCAACAGTCAAGACAATTGACTAAGAGTACTGAATAGGTCATATTATCATTATATTTATCCTAGTACTATACTCAACAATTGCTACTATAATAATGTACTAGTAGTAATAGTAATAGTATTACTAGTAGTAATAGCACCACTAAACCAGTTCCCATCATGTAATTTGGACTCATGGTCACTCCATGTGTGTCAGAGTAAAATTGCACTTCATAACGTTTGCAGTGGCTATTTTTTCAGAACTAGATCAACAGGCCTTTCTTCCAAGGTGCCTCTGGGTGGACTGGAACCTTGCGCATTTCAATTAGCAGCCAAGCGTGTTAACTGTTTGTACCTACTACACTTACTAAAAATACTAATAGTAGTACTTATAATTCAACAATATTAAATATCCACAATATACCAGACATTAAGCTATAGACTTTGTATATAATGTGTGTCTAATAACATTATGTGGTTGGTATCTGCTACAAAGGAAAGGGAACGGGGATGGTAAGAGGTAAGTAACTTACCGATATCACACTAAGTGTAAGGAACAAAGTTGGAATTTAATACAAGGCTTTCTGATTTATGTTCTTAATTGCAAGATTATAATGCTTCATTGAAAACGATTAGACTGGGGGAGAGAAATTCATTTACACCTAGAATGAAAATCTCTCTGACTGTATTATGAACCCCCCCCCAAGTATCTGTCAGTTTTTCATACTGTGGGGGCTTGTGTGTTGCTGTGATGCTGGAAGCTATGCCACCGGTATTCAGATACCAGCAAGGTCACCCATGGAAGATAGATTTCAGCTGAGCTTCCAGACTAAGACAGACTAGGAAGAAAGACCCGGCTGTCTACTTCTGAGAAGCATTAGCCAGTGAGAAACTTATGAACAGCAGCAGAACAATGTCTGATATAGTGCTGGAAGATGAGCCCCCCAGGTTGGAAGGCACTCAAAAGATGACCGGGGAAGAGCTGGCTCCTCAAAGTAGAGTCGACCTTAATGATGTGCTTGGAGTAAAGCTTTCGGGACCTTCATTTGCTGATGTGTCACGACTCAAAATGAGAAGCAACAGCTGCAAATATCCATTAATAATTGGAACCTGGAATGTACGAAGTATGAATCTAGGAAAACTGGAAATAGTCAAAAATGAAATGGAATGCATAAACATCGATATCCTAGGCATTAGTGAGCTGAAATGGACTGGTATTGGCCATTTTGAATTCGGACAATCATATAGTCTACTAAGCTGGGAATGACAACTCGAAGAGGAATGGTGTTGCATTCATCATCAAAAAGAACGTTTCAAGATCTATCTGTAGTACAATGCTGTCAGTGATAGGATAATATCCATACATCTGCAAGGAAGACCAGTTAATAGGACTATTATTCAAATTTATGCACCAACCACTAGGGCCAAAGATGAAGAAATAGAAGATTTTTATCAGCTGCTACAGTCTGAAATTGATCGAACATACAATCAAGATGCATTGATAATTACTGGCGATTGGAATGCAAAAGTTGGAAACAAAGAAGAAGGACCAGTAGTTAGAAAATATGGCCTTGGTGATAGAAACAATGCCGGAGATCGAATGATAGAATTTTGCAAGACCAACGACTTCCTCATTGCAAATACCTTCTTTCACCAACATAAACGGTGGCTATACTCATGGACCTCGCCAGACAGAACACACAGAAATCAAATTGACTGCATCTGTGGAAAGAGACAATGGAAAAGCTCAATATCATCAGTCAGAAAAAGGCCAGTGGCCGACTGTGGAACAGACCATCAATTGCTCATATGCAAGTTCAAGCTGAAACTGAAGAAAATCAGAACAAGTCCACAAGAGCCAAAATATGGCCTTGAGTATATCCCACCTGAATTTAGAGACCATCTCAAGAATAGATTTGATGCATTGAACACTAGTGACCCAAGACCAGACGAGTTGTGGAATGACATGAAGACATCATCCATGAAGAAAGCAAGAGGTCACTGAAAAGATGGGAAAGAAAGAAAAGACCAAGATGGCTGTCAGAGGAGACTCTGAAACTTCGTCTTGAGTGTCGAGCAGCTAAAGCAAAAGGAAGAATTGATGAAATAAAAGAACTGAACAGAAGATTTCAAAGGGCCTCTCAAGAAGACAAAGTAAAGTATTATAATGGCATGTGCAAAGAGCTGAAGATGGAAAACCAAAAGGGAAGAACATGCTCCGCGTTTCTCAAGCTGAAAGAACTGAAGAAAAAAATCAAGCCTCGAGTTGCGACAGTGAAGGATTCCATGGGGAAAATATTAAATGATGCAGGAAGCATCAAAAGAAGATGGAAGGAATACACAGATTCATTATACCAAAAAGAATTAGTCGATATTCAACCATTTCAAGAGGTGGCATATGATCAGGAACCAATGGTACTGAAGGAAGAAGTCCAAGCTTCTCTGAAGGCATTGGCGAAAAACAAAGCTCCAGGGATTGATGGAATATCAATTGAGATGTTTCAACATACAGATGCAGTGCGGCAGGTGCTCACTTGTCTATGCCAAGAAATACGGAAGACAGCTTCCTGGCCAACTGACTGCAGGAGACCCATATTTTTATGGCTATTACCAAGAAAGGTGATCCAACCGAATGTGGAAATTATAGAACAATATCATTAATATCACACGCAAGCAAAACTTTGCTTGAAGATCATTGAAAAACGGCTGCAGCAGTATATCGACAGGGAACTGCCGGAAATTCAGGCCAGTTTCAGAATAGGACGTGGAACCAGAGATATCATTGCTGATGTCAGATGGATCCTGGCTGAAAGCAGAGAATACCAGAAGGATGTTTACCTGTGTTTTATTGACTATGCAAAGGCATTCGACTGTGTGGATCCTAACAAACTATGGATAACACTGTGAAGAATGGGAATTTCCGAACACCTAATTGTGCTCATAAGGAACCTTTACATAGATCGAGAGGCAGTCGGTCAGATGGAACAGGGGGATATTGATTGGTTTAAAGTCAGGAAAGATGTGCGGCAGGGTTGTATTCTTTCACCATACCTATTTAACCTGTATGCTGAACAAATAATCCGAGAAGCTGGACTATATGAAGAAGAACGGGACATCAGGATTGGAGGAAGACTCATTAACAACCTGTGGTATGCAGATGACACAATCTTGCTTGCTGAAAGAAGAGCACTTGAAGCACTTACTAATGAAGATCAAAGACCACAGCCCTCAGTATGGATTATGCCTCAACATAAAGAAAACAAAAGTCCTCACAACTGGACCAATAAGCAACATCATGATAAACGGAGAAAAGATTGAAGTTGTCAAGGATTTCACTTTACTTGGATCCACAATCAACAGCCATGGAAACAGCAGTCAAGAAATCAAAAGATGCATTGCATTGGGCAAATCTGCTGCAAAGGACCTCTTCAAAGTGTTGAAGAGCAAATATGTCACCCTGAAGATTAAGGTGCGCCTGACCCGAGCCATGGTATCTTCAATCACACCGTATGCATGTGGAAGCTGGACAATGAATAAGGAAGACCGAAGAAGAGTTGAAGCCTTTGAATTGTGGTGTTGGCGAAGAATACTGAATATACAATGGACTGCCAAAAGAATGAACAAATCTGTCTTGGACGAAGTACAGCAGAATGCTTCTTAGAGGCAAGGATGGCGAGACTGGGTCTTACATACTTTGGACATGTTGTCAGGAGGGATCAGTCCCTGGAGAAGGACATCATGCTTGGCAGAGTACAGGGTCAGTGGAAAAGAGGAAGACCCTCAACGAGGTGGATTGACACAGTGGCTTCAACCATAAGCTCAAGCATAACAACGATTGTAAGGATGGCTCAGGAGCGGGCAGTGTTTCGTTCTGTTGTGCATAGGGTCACTATGAGTTGGAACTGACTTGACAGCACGTAACGGCAACAACAACAATATTATGAAAAGACTAATAAGCCTGTATTAAGATACATAGTGTATTGCTACTACAGAACACACATACACATAATGAGGAAGGAGAAAGGGTAAATTTTGAATTAATTTTCTATTAAATTAGTAATACGATACAGACTTTTGGAGATTTTACTTATTGCTGACATAGATTTCAAACTGTAAATTCTCACTGTGCATTTTATTGTTATTCCTTATCATTATCAAGAACTCAGAGAACTAAAAGAAAAATAAATAAATAAAAGAATACTAATGTAAATGAGAAATTACTCCTGTTGCAGAAACATTGTTCATTTGCTTCTGGCATATGCTGAGGGAAGAGACCGTATATTTATGTCACAACATAATGGCACACTGTAGGCTATTTCTATAAGCAGTCTCATTCCAGCCTAATTTGTCAATTGTCAGTAAATCCAGCATCTCCCACATTTGGATAAATAGAGATTGCTTTCTCAGTTGACAGTAAATACATTGCAGCTGCTGTATGGCGGGCAACAGATAGATGGCGGCATTAAGGTGACTTTTTTGCTGAGTGTACTGCGGTAAAGTCAGGCGTGCTGTGTAGGCTCTGTAGAGGATGTACTTGGAGAATGTTAGGAAATGAGCCCAGACTTTGGGGTCATCTCACCATCATCACCATGATTCTTGCCTTGGCCAATGTGATTTCTTGAGTTGTGGGAAAGTAATTAGAACCAGGATGGCTCAGCCTAGAACAAGGAGCTGAGGAAGTCAGGTTCCGATTTGAATGACTATGTCTTAATTAGCTTTCCTTTGATCTGTCTACCCCAAATCCTTTTTTAAACAAGGTGTGGAACAAATAGATAAATAGACCCTAAAAAAAAGCATAATACACACTTTGATTCATAGCCATCTTTGATCTTTGATCCGCTGTATACACTGGCTAACTATTTAACACATACATAATAAAGAGGGATCAAGTAAGAAATACATGGATATTTAAAAAAAAAAAAAGGAAGAAAAAAATGTTCTTCCTCTGGATAATGGACTCATAGATGTTATACTCACATAAAAAGTACAGCATTATAAAAGAAATTCATCTGGGGAGGGGCGTTCCAGAATGCTAAAATAAAGGCAAAAGAATGGTTTTCAAAGCATGGCACCAGGACTACTAGTACCAGCAATACTTGTTTGAAATGCAAATTCTCATGTCCCAATTCTCAAGTTATGAATCAGAAACTCTGAAAGTGGGGCCCAGCAATCTGTATTTTAATAAGGCCCCCAAGGGATTCTACATGAAAATCACTGGTACATTTGCATTCATTAAAGCTCATGAAAGTAGAGAGAACTGGGTTCACTTGAACAGAGCAACCAAAAAGAACTGTGGAGTGAACTTCTGACCCTAAACAGAGTTACTTATAACGATAATTAGATTTTTTTTTTCAATAAATGTTTAAACTAAACTAAAAAAAAAAACCTTTGTCCAATAGATTGAATGCATTGGAAAAATAACTTCCCAGCTACTCAAAAGTGATTTCAGGATATTTTTTCTTGTAGTTGTATCTATTGCAGATTTATAAAAACTGTTATTGTGATCCAGACATGTATCACTTAAAATTGATTTTTCCTACTCAATACACCTGAAATAAAGGGCTCAGGATTCTAGAGTGTGTTGTCAGTTTTGGTGGGCTAATTCTAACAGAATTTAATTCCATAAATATGTCTTAATTATTTATGAGTTAATTATTTATGACTTTCAATTATTTTGAAAATCCTGGAGATCTGGCAGGAAACCAGAACGATTCATACAAGCTGCTAAAAAGTTTTAAAATAGGTGAATAATAGTCTTGAAAGTTTGGCGCTAATCCCTAGAACTGAGACATAATTAAAATGAGATAAGGTCAGAAGAAAGGCAAGTGGCTCTGAGGCTCTGCAATTCCCAGGAAAGGATTCTGACTTTCGTCATGGTTCACATCCATGAAATTTGTAATGTGAATATATATATATACACACCATGACTCCTGATTTCAAATTACTTATCATTTATACCATTTGTATTTACCTGAGGAAAATCTTAGAAAAGATATATTTTAATAATATAGTTTCATATCTGTAGCATATATTTGCACACATATAAATTATATAACCTCTCATTTTATACTAGCAATCTTAAAATCAAACCTCAAGTTACTTGGATACCCAGCTTAGGTAAATCCACATAGTAATGATAGGTTTCTGACATTCTCTCATGAATACAACCTTGTGGTTTTCTCTTGGTAATTTATCAGTTGTTGAGGCATAGAATTTAGTGGTAAATAATAAACGTAAATGCATGAAGATCACAAATTCTCAAACTCATTACTTCAGAGACAAGTTTTTGGCATGATATTTAAAAGCATCAAAAAGGTGATCCAATGGAATGCAGAAATTAATTAACAATATCATTAATATCACAAGAAAGTAAAATTTGGCTGAAAATAATTCAAAAACGGCTGCAGCAATGCATCGACAGAAATTCAAGCCACATACAGAAAAGGATGTGGAATAAGGGATATCATCGTTGATGTCAGATGGATCTTGGCTGAAAGCAAAGAATACCAGAATGATGTTTACCTGTGATTTTTTGGCTATGTAGAGGCATTCGACTGTGTGGATCATGACAAATTATGGCTAACGTGAAGAATGGACATTTCAGAACACTTACTTGTGCTCATGCAGAAACTGTACATACACCAAGAGGCAGTTGTTTGAACAGAACAAGGGGATAATGCATGATTTAAAATCAGAAAATGTGTGTGTCAGCATTGTATCCTTTCACCATAATTAATCTGTATACTGAGCAAATAATCAGAGAAGGTGAACCATATAAAGAAGAGCATGGCATCAGGATTGGAGGAAGACTCATTAACAACCTGTGGTATGCAGATGACACAATCTTGCTTGCAGAAAGTGAAGATGACTTGAAGCACTAGCTAATAAAGATCAAAGACTACAGACTTAGGTATGGATTACACCTCAACATTAAAAAAAAGGAAAATCATCATATTGGACCAATGAGCAACATCATGATAAAAAGAGAAGATATTGAGGTTGTCAAGGATTTCATTGTACTTGGATTCAAAATCAATGCCCTTGGAAGCCAAATCAAACCAAACTCATTGCCATTGAGTCAATTCTGACTCAGAGTAGAACTGCCCCACAAGGTTTCTAAGGAGTGGCTGATAGATTTGAACTGCCAACCTCCTGGTTAGCAATCAAGCACCTAACCACTGCGCCACCAAGGAAGCAGCAGTCAAGAAATCAGACCACGTATTGCATTGGGCAAATCTGCTGCAAAAGACCTCTTTAAAGTTTGAAAAAGCAAAGATGTCACTTGGAAGACTAAGAGCACTTGACCCAATCCATGGTATTTTCAATCCCCTCATATGCATGCAAAAGTTGGACAATGAGTTAAGGAAGAGTGAAGATTTCATGCCTTTGAATTCTGGTATTGGCAAAGAATATTGAATATACCATAGAACGCTAGAAGAATGAACCAATTTGTCTTGGAGGAAGTATAGCCAGGATGCTTCTTTAGAAGTAAGGATGGCGAGACTTCATCTTATATACTTTGGACATGTTATCTGGAGAACAACATGCTTGGCGAAGTAGAGGGTCAGTGACAAGTAGGATGACCCTCAGCAAGATGGATGGACACAGTGGCTGCAAAAATGGGCTTAAACATGGCAACGATTGTGAGAATGGCACAGGACTGGGCAGGGTTTTGCTCTGTTGTGCATAGGGTTGCCATGAGTTTGAACAAACTCAAGGGCACCTAATGACAACAATAATAGGGATCTATTATTATTTCCCTTAAATGGAAGCCCTGGTGGTATAGTGGTATAGGTGAGAAGAAATTGAGCTTAGTATCAATGAATAAAATACTTTCATAGCCTTATATTTAAAAAGGAGACCTAGAAAAAGAAATTAAATGCTAAAATTGCTAAAGTAGCAATGAAAATCTTTTCAAAAGTAGAAAGTAGAGTGGATCACCACATTGCACAAATAATTTGAAAAGACTTGTAACAATAAGGACAACATAGCTTAAGCAGAAAATTATGTATAAGGAAGTAAGTTGGAATACAAATGTAGTCAAACATATCTAGAAAATGAAAATGTCAATTTTTATTAGACATGAATAAAAAGGTAATGCTGGAAGTAAAATTGAAAATCTTATAATGAATTCATTAAAACTGTGATAATGATTAAAAATAATTAATTGGAAATAGGCCAACCTAGATTAAGAATCCAATAAAGTAAGCTAGGAATGCGTTTTTTTTTTTGGTGGAATATATAATCAAATGATTAAACTTGGTAACTTGTGTTCCAGTGAATCCATAGAAAACTTCAAAAATCAAAGCAAGGTCCAATAACTACTACTTTTAGGAACCAGAAAACTTTAGAAAATGTCTTGATGGGAAGAAGAAAAGTAGTGCTTTTATTTAAAAACAACAATAATAAATTTTTGTAGTTAATGTTAATTAAAGATCACTGCGTATGATTGCTTATAAACATACAATTATTTATATTTTTTAATTTCCACACGGACAGATGCAGTTTGCAACATGGGAAAATATTTGTAAGAGAACACTGTACTGCCCCTAATCAATAGTGCTCAGCTGCTCTGAGGGAGAAGGATGTGGCAGTCTGCTTCTGTGAAGATTACAGCCTCAGAAACCCTATGGAGCAGTTCTACCCTGTCCTCTAAGGTTGCTGTGAGTGGGAATCCACTCGAGGGCGATGGGGTACACCAATATACAATATTTATTGTTAAGGTGTGAAAAAATGTAGATGTAGAAAAATTATGCTATACCATAACTTAGGTAAAAGAAAAGTAATTTAATATACATATGCGATTGTGTAGATTATCTTGGGAAGTGATACACAAAATACCGAAGACACTGATGAAAGTAGTTGCCTTGGAGGAGTGGGCTTATAGGTCGAGTTTGTGTTTTTAACCTGCTCCCTTTGGGACCTGGGTCAGTTCACTCCTTAGGCAACCTGGTGGTCCCTGGCTCCCTGGAAGTCATTACATTGATGCAGAACTTAGTGCGGGCACCTGATCAGCATAGCTCACTACAGCCCAGAACTGTGAAATTTTCAGTTTTACATTTATTATAGTTTTATTTAAATCTCTGTATATAAATTATTTTTCATATAAAATGCTTTTAAGGGCTAAACATAAATGAATGCTTTCAATTTCTGGCAATTATGAATAAAGCTACCGTAAACATTCATGTGCAAGTTTTTGTCTGGACATAATTTTCAAATTATATAGATAATTTTTTTTTCATTTATTACCAGAGTTTTGCGTTTCTGCTTATAAAGTTCTTGTGCATATTTTGTTAGATTTATACGTAAGCATGGAAAACCTGGTGGTGTAGTGGTTGAGAGCTATGGCTGATAACCAAAAGGTTGGCAGTTCGAACCAACCAGGCGCTCTTTGGAAACTCTATGGGGCAGTCCTACTCTGTCCTGTAGGGTCGCTATGAGTCGGAATTAACTTGATGGCGAAGGATTTGGTTTTTTGGTTTTTATACCTAAGTATGCCCTTCAGTTGGTGAATGGACACACATACTGTGTGGTCCATCCATTCAATGGAGTATTATTGAATGATACAAAGAAATGAGCTACCAAACCACAAAAAAATGGAGGAAGCTTAACTGCACAGTGCTAAGTGAAAGAACCAAAAACAAACCAAACCCAGTGCCGCCGAGTCGATTCCGACTCATAGCAACCTTATAGGACAGAGTAGAACTGCTCCATAGAGTTTCCAAGGAGCACCGAGTGGATCCGAACTGGTGACCCTTACGGTTAGCAGCTGTAGCACTTAACCACTACGCCACCAGCGTTTCCAAGTGAAAAAAGCCATCTATAAAAGCTACATGATTCTAACTATGCGGTATCCTGGATAACTATAGAGAACATAAGAAGATCGGTGGTCTCCAGGAGTTCGGGCGAGGTGGGAAGCAGGGAAGAGGTGGATTACAGGGCATTTTAAAGGTAGTGAAACTATTCTGCAGGATACTGTAATGGTGAATACATTATATCATTTGTCAAAACTTATAGAAATGGCTAATATAAAATGAACCCTAAGGGAAACTAGGGAGTCCCTGGGTGGTACAAATTGTTAGCACATTTGGCTGCTAACCAAGAGGTTGGAATTTCAATTCCACCCAGAGCACCTTGGAAGAAAGGCCTGGTGATCTACTTCCAAAAAGTCAGCCATTGAAAACTCTATGGAGCACAATTCTAATCTGACATACATGGAGTCACTGTGGGTTGGAATTGTCTCAAAGTCAAATGGTAATGGAAACTATGGACTTTATAATAAAAACCCCCAAACTCATTGCTGTTGAGTTGATTCCAACTCACAGGGACACTATAGGACCGAGTAGAACTGCCCCATAGGGTTTCCAAGGCTGTAATCTTTATGGAAGCAGACTGACGCACCTTTCTTCTGTGAAGCAGCTGGTGAATTTAAACAGCTGACCTTCTCAGTTAGCAGCCAAGTGCTTAAACATTGCACCACCAGGGAGCCTTTTAATTAGAAATAATGCATCAAAATTGGTTATCAACTTTAACAAATGTACCACACAAATGAAGATGTTAACAATAGAAAAAACTGTGCGGTGGGGAGAGGGTATATGAGGACTCTTTGACCTTTGTGCACAAATTTTCTATAAACCTAAAACTTCTCTGAAAAAAAAAAAAGTTTATACAAAAAATAAATGTAAATGAAAAATATGGACTAAAGCAAAAGGACAGGAAAAGAAGGTAAGGTCAATGATAAAGTTTCACAAAATATGCATGTATTGTTTGTTTTTTTGAGACAAACCAAAAATTTGGTTCTAAGGTTTTTATTATTCACTACAAAGAGGAAAATAAAGATGTACTTGATGTATAATTTTCAGTGACAAAAACAGACTAGTATCTCTGAAGAAGAATAATTATACTGTGTGTTGAACTGACAAAGAAATGTCCCCCAGTGTATCCTCAAATTATGAATCTGGAAAATAAAATTATTGAATTTATTCATATGTCCTTATAAGGTAGAACCCAAGACATAGTTTTGTCAGTGCCACAACTAGAGATCTAAGTATACAATCTTCATGTTTCGACATCATATATTAATTGAATTTTAATGATCACTTACTATATCCCAGACGCGAAAGATACATTGACCAGGATGGTTCCCGTTCTCATAGGCTAGAGGAGAAGAAGACAGATGAGTCGACAATTACAGTGCAATGTGATAATTAATATGACAGAGGTATTCACAAGGCACAACAGCCTCACAGAGAAGACTAGGAAAAAAGCATAATTTCAGGGAAATTTTTCCAGAAGAGGTAAAACTTTAGCTTCAAAGGAAGATGGAAGTAATCTAATCAAAAGTAAGACAGGGGAAGATTAAAAGACAGAAGATAAATATTTCCTGTTCTCTATGGTTTCTTTTTTATTTACTTATTCATTTATTGATTACCTTATTAATATATATTTTTATGTATTTGTTTATATTTTCAATGTTTTTGGCATAGTTCTAGGCACTTGGAATGCAATGATGATAACACAGATATATTTCTAAAACACAAGTATCATCAGGTCATTTATATATATATATAAATTGTATATTATAAGTAATCACTCTTTTTTGTCAATAGAAGTGGTCTATAAACAGATACACACAGCCACTTCTGGGCTACAGGGAATACTTTCTAGGGGTTTCAGGTCATAGGTAACTTTAATGGAATGCATTTCTAGACCTTCAATTTTCATGTATACTTTCTCTTAAAATAAATATCCCTAAGAATGATCCTACTGTTTACAAGTTCTTTTTCCCAACACTGCTTTCAAAATTGCCCTCATTCATTTTTCTCATCCACCCTGGATGGTATTTTGTGCATATCCAGGTGTAAAAATCTCAAGGGTTACAAACAAAGGGGCATTTCAAAACTGCATCACTTGTGAGGGGGATTTCCCTGAAAAAAGGCAAGAAGAGCTTGATTACGAAATTTTGAAGGGGGTAGCATCTTATTTCAGCCAGGTAACACATTTATGTCAAGGCTTCATGTTTTAATCCATCTGTCCTTCTGTCTTTCTATTTACTTTATACCTACTATCCGCCTGCATGCCTACTTAAGTATCTTAGGATAAAAATTCAGAAGTGAGTATGTTTATGTGGATTTAAAATAAAGGAAAACTTTACCTGACAAAAATTCTGGTATGAATGATGGGTTTTAAAGAGAGAATTGTTTTTGCCGTTTAGCTTATATGGAGAATAACCTCCCCCCTTCATTGCCCTCTAGCTGATTCCAACTCTTGGCGACCCTGTAGGGCAGAGTAGAACCGCCCCATAAGGGCTGTAATCTTTACCGAAGCAGACTGCCACCATCTTTCTGCCACAGAGTGACTGGTGGGTTTGAACTGCAGACCTTTAGGTTAGCGGACAAGAGCTTTAAACAGTGAGCAACCAGGGCTCCATTTTATACTCTTAGCTACATGGATTACTTGCTCTCGTAGAATAAATTATGTTTTTGTACTCCTTATTCTTATATTCATGATTTCGACTGCCTTAAAAGCATTTCTTTCTTTTCTTTTTTTCAGCTTCATGCCTCTCCAAACATTCCCTGTCTCTCTGTTGGTTAAAGGTAGTCCTCGATTTACAACGGGGTTCCATTCCAACAACCGTCGGTTCTGACGTAAGTAGAATACCCCATTAAAAAAAAAATTTTTTTTATTATTATTGCCTTTTATTACCAGTATCTTTATAAATATGGCCTTTATTTGTCTTTAGGGGTTGAAAATATTACATATAAACTTACAGATAAATTTTAATACATACATACATAAAAAAATACACAAATCATAAAAATTCACTCCAAAGATGAAGAGTTGGATGACATTGGCATTTTGTCAGTTGTGGCAATAACTCCACTTGTGGAAGGTTCTGGATCATCTGGATTACCCCGGGGAATGAGGATAGCATTTCTAGTCAGAAAATTAATGAGAGTTATCTGTATGGTCCTTTTCTTTTTTTCTTCCTGTATTTTGCTATAACATTTTTTTTTCTTATATTTTGCTATAATATCTCACTGCTTCCCAAATCGGTCTATGGAGTTTAGCAAAGTGATCAGCGTTTGGGTCCATGTTTTAAGCGGTTGGAGCCCCTGGTTTACTTTAGAAAACTAAACCTATGCTGTTTTATTTAAACAGTAAATCATAAAATTGAACACCTGCGAGTAAGAATCCGAGACTGATACGTCAGCAAATTATGAGCTGCAGTGCTGTAGGTAGTATGTATTACTAATGATAAGATGGACAAAAAAAAAGGATGGTCATACGTGTGGTTCATTGTAACCTGAATACAGTTGGGGACTACCTATACTTTTATGATCTCTTTAAATCAGAGTGTTTCTATTATGTAAGATACTGCATTACAATTATTCGGCTATAGCTATGTCTCTCTTCCTCAATGTAGCTCCTTGAGGGTAGGATATGTTTGCTTTCTTTCTTTTTTTATACAAATCTGTGCCATCCTCTTCATGCCAAATACAGAATTTTAAACAGAAAAATGAGAAAACTCTTGCAACTTCACCTTCTTCAAGATAAAGAAAAAAAAAAATCTTCAAGGTAGTCATTGTTAATTTTTCGGTGAACACCTTTGCAGAATTTCTTGTACACACATGCACACATACACATGCCAATAATGATCATTTTATCCATTTCTCTTCAGTATCTACCCTCTTGTACGTTGTTTTCTTTCTTTTTAATTTACAACCTTGAGACAGTTGAGTAGTAGTAGCAGTATAGGTGACTTGTTTCTGACTTTAACGGGCCTCTCTAGTGTGTCACCTTTTTACAGCAATCTCACAATTATATCTAATTTATGCTTTTTACTTTAAGAATATTTTCTTCTATGCCCAGCTTACCAAAAAGAATATTTGGATCTTATCAAAAGATGAACTGTTTTTCATCTACGCATATAATTTTTCTCTTTCAATTTATAAGTAATGAAATAAACATCAGAGTAAAAAGGTCTTAACAACCTGAAGAAGACTTCACGAATGCTTTATCTTTTTTTTTCTTCTTTTGTTATAAGCTTGTAGGAGACAGGGTCTGTATCTATTTTGTAGAAAGAAACAAAGCAAGCTTGACACTAAATACACACACAAAATGTTTTATTACAGTACAAAATTAGCATATAGCAACTTCAATATTATCCTCTTGTTATACTCAACATTTCATCTTTATTAGAGGACAGAATCCAACTTAAGGCTCCTTAAGGAGTTGAATAAACTTCGTGGAGGATTCATTGGAGAGCCACATAAATGGAAGTGTTGGAAAATTACACCTATGGGGAGAAATTAAAGGAATCATATGATTCTGCCTTTAAAATGGAAGACTGAGAGTAGTTTCAAAATAATCCTTAAAGGTCCATTAAAAAAATCCATCAGCTCTTCTAAATCTTTACTGAAGATGGAATTTTACCAAACACATGTTCAATTCAGCAAAACTATTTTCATTTGTGACATTCAGATTATAGAATTTACTGATGGTGAGAATGGTTTAACTTTGGAATACGCTATCAAGGGAAATTGCAAAAGAAGCAAAAAGTGGGAAGTAGGATAATAACTATGTTGTCTCAAATGGTCTAACTGTCTGGGTAGTGTGACACTTAACACAGACAAAGATCAAGAACTTCCCGGGCCAATCGTAATGCACAGTAATATTAACTATGATCTTCATGTGCAATCCGTCTGTCGGTTAAGACGTGCGTGTTACTATGTTGCTGAATCAGTTTCAGTGGAGCTTCCAGACTAAGACAGACTAGAAAGAAAGCCCTGGTCATCTACTTCTGAAGATCAGCCAATGAAAACCCTACAAATCACAACAGTACTATACCTAACCAATTAGGGGGATGGCGCAGTACTGAGTAGCAATTTATTTCTTTGTATGTGAAGTTGCCACAGGTTGGGGGCCGACTCCATGGCCACTAACAACCAACATTTATTGAGCGCTATGGTAAGTGTTTTTCTTATTTGATAATATTAGGTGCTGTTATTAGCAAGGTGACCATATGCCTGGATTGTCTTGAATAGTCTGGGTTTATGCCTATTTCTCTGGAGTAATTATTATTAGCATTCTCTACCACTATCAAATGTGTCTTTGTTTAGTATGAATTTTATGGCTACTCTAGTTAGTATCTGTCTGAGGCTGGGTTCTCTAGAGGAGCAAAACCAGTAAAGTGTATAAATTTATGTACAGGGATTTAACTCAAAGAAATGGCTCATGCAGTTTTTGAGGCTGGAACGTCCCAAGTCTGTAGATCAAGATGGAGGCTTCTCCTGATTCATGTAGCTGCAGGGACTGGCAAACCTAAGATCGGCAGGTCAGAGAGCAGGGTTCTTGCTCACAGGCTCTGAAGGTTGATGAATCCCAAGATCAGCAGGCACGACTGCCAGCCTTCTCCTGATTCACGTAGCTATAGGGGCTGGTGAACTCTAGATCAGCAGGTCATAGAGTAGGAGCCAGCTGCAGGATCCAGAGCAAGCAAAAAACCTAGAACAGCTGCTTATTTTTGGATGCAGGCCACATGCCTGAGGAAACTCTCTTTCAGTTGATTGGCTACTCCCAGCAGATCCCATTGTGGGAATGATCACATATAAACACTGAGAATCATGGTCCAGCCAAGTTGACACATGGTCTTAACCATCATAGTATCTGTATTTTTCAGAGTAGCGTTTGAACTATAAACCCATTGCTGTCAAGTCGATTCTGACTCATAATAAACTATGGAAAGGTTAAATAATTTGTCAAGGTCACACAGGTAGTAATAGGAAAAGCTGTGAATTTATGATTGTATGTTCATGACCTGCATTGAGGACTCTAAAAATAAAGAACAGGACATTAACTCCTGCCCTCTTGAATTTATTAAATCACAGGTGGCACAGTGGTTAAATGTTCAGCTGCTAACCAGAAGGTTGGCAGTTCCAATCCACCAGCTGCTCCTTGGGAACTTTATGGGGCAGCTCTACTCTGTCCTATAGGGTCGCTCTGAGTTGGGATCAAATCGACAACAATGGGCTTGTTTTTGTGTGTGTGTGTGTGTGTTGGATTGGCTGTTTTCTACTTGGCACATGACCACAAGACTATGCCTCCTTTTCTCCCACCCCCAACTCAATGCACTCACAAATTCATAATCAGTCAGAACAAAGGGATGATTTCACGAATGTATTCATTGGTGTGTTCTAAGGATGGAAAACTGTCCAGTGTTCCTGGCTTCTGACACCCAAAATTGATAAAGGGTGAATTTTCTTTCTAGAGACCATAATCTTCAAGATGGACTCTCAATATAAGTAAGGACTATAATATTTTTACTCTGTTTTGCTCCTTTATTCTTTCATTCATTGAACACTGAACAGTTATATGCCAAGCATCAGAAGAAACCATGTCTCTTTCCTCAAAGTGCTCATAGCCAAGTGAGGGAAACATACATCTCAACAACAACAACAAGGTTCACCTTCCTATGAGACTTACGATGACTGTTATATTTAATAGTGCACTCTGCCTCCTTATGTCCATTACTCCTTACTTTCCCTTTTATCCACACCATCTATCACCTTCTAATATAACAATGTCTAATATTACTATGTTTATTTTTATATTATTTTTGTTTATGTTATTTTTATTGTCGGACTCTCTTCCCCTGGAAAACAAGGTACATGAGGGCAGGGATCTAATTTTTGGTCACTGGTACCTTCCAAACACCTAGAACAGTGCCTGGCATGTAGTAAATTTGCAATACATACTTGAATGGATGAATAATGCCTACTGAATATACAGAATATACTTTGGTTTCAATTTTCAAAACTGCTTGGGTAAATATGTAGTATTAAACTGTAGTTTTTTGAAATCAAATAAGTTTTAATTTTAGTAAGCATTTCCAAATAGCTTATTTGATTTTTCTGTAATCTTTTGTCAGGGGAGATTATGACTGTGCTTGCTAATAAATGTTTAACTTTTGTTTTCCATAGTGTTATATTTATCTTTATACTGCTTATAGTTAAATATAAGCTTTGAGAAAATTAGAATTTTTATTCCCATTGGCACGTACGAAATATGTTATACCCATAGTTCAATGGTGAAGTTCTCTCTCTCTCCAGAAGTTCCGTAGAGAGAGAGAGAGAAAAATAACTAACACTATTCTGACCTTGGAAACCCTGTGGCATAGTGGTTAAGAGCTACGGCTGCTAACCAAAAGGTCGGCGGTTCAAACACACCAGGCACTCCTTGGAAACTCGATGGGCAGTTCTACTGTGTCCTATAGGGCTGCTATGAGTCAGAATCGACTTGTTGTCAATGGGTTTGGTTTGGATTTTATTCTGACCTTAGAGATACTGTATACATCATCCCCAACCCCTCCACCTTCCCTGCAAGCCTGGTAAGATTGACTTATTCAGTCAACTAACTTGAGTTTTGGAATGTTTGATCTAATTTTTCACAAAATAATAAGACAGTATAATGTTTTATTTCTATTTATTGCCCACATCCTTTAATAAGTACTCCAAAACAGCTCTTTTGGATAATCCATGTTCTTACAACTCTCATTTTATGTGGTTAAACCCCCACTTTTTTGTTGAAACTAATCTCTCAAATGCCACCAACAGCCTTCAAATCTAATTACCTCTTCTCAGTACTGCAGGAGATTCAAGGCCCATGAAAATTCTATCATCATTTTCCTCTTAAAATAATTATGTATCTATCCATAGTTGAGACATGACATATTAGGCATACGTGATCAATTCCTAACTTGACAACAGCAGCTAGACAAAATATGCAAATTGTTGGACTGTCCAGTCAGCCAAAATTTTGTGGACAGTTTATCAGCACCATTGATTGATCAGGCTGAATTGAGTTGAACATCCTACTTTTGTGTGCATGGCTTTCTCCCTCTGCAGACTGAGCTTCCCAAAGGCCATTTCTGAGTGTTATTCACTTCTATGATTCTCAGCCCAAGAGACTGCCTGGCATATTGGTTTAAGAAATAAATGAATGTGGACCAAGTCCATTGTTTTCTTGCAGAACTAAAATTATGTAAGAAGGGGCATGAAAGAACCAAAATGATTTTTATCAGGTACAGTCGTGGCATGATTATATACATATATTTAATTTCTAGCTTTCTGTTTATTTTAATTGCTTTTCTTTTCATCTTCAATGCATTTACCATACCAAGCTACATGTGTGTGAAACACAAATTCTCTTTCTACAAATCGAGATCAACTGAATGGATACTATTATTATTATAGCTATTGCTTTTAGATCTGATTTAATTCAATGCTATATGAGATTTAACACTTGAAAAGATTTGAAAATTGACCTACACACATTTGTATGGAAAAGAATCTGGATAAATTTTTCTAAGTGATGAATTACGTGGTATAACGTGATTTTTTAAGATAGGCACCTTATGTTTTCAAGCTGCTGTAGGCTGCTAATGAGTCAGGAGAAAATTGTGATTAGATATTTAAAACTTCCAGCCAAAAATATGCTTTAGACTCATATGATTGCAAAGGAAACCATTTCACAGTACTACATAGATATTATGTAGAAATTTAGTATGATTCAATTCATAAGAGCATGGATATTTTTATTAAGGAATAAAAAATGTGTGCATTTAGCATACAATAGCTTTTTCTGCCTCCCACTATGATGCTACCAAAACCTGTTGAGAGTTAACCATTTCTTTGTGACATCATTCAAATATTTTGTATATACATATCCATCAAAAACATCTAGAGTTCTTTATGCTCCAGATTTACAGTGCTGTCCAGTAGTACTTTCTCAATGGTGAAATGCATTGCCAATGTGTTAGTAGCCACATGTAGGAGTCTCTGAGTGGCCAAAGGGTTAAGCACTGGCCTATTAGCCTAAAGGTTGGCAGTTCAAACCCACCCACCCAGAGTCACCTCAGAAGACAGGCCTAGCTATCTGCTTCCAAAAGGCTATAGCCTTGAAAACCCTATGGTGCAGTTCTACTCTGCACGTGTGAGGTTGATATGAGTCAGAACTGACTCCGTGGCAACTAACAATGACAACAACAATAGCCACATGTAGCTATTGAGTATTTGAAACATGGTTAGTGCAACCAAGAAACAGAACTTTTCAATTTTACTTGATTTTAATTAGGTTAAATTTTATTTTAAATAGCCACGTATATTTGATATTTACTGTATTATACAACACAGCAGTGTAGGTTAAAGTTCCTCTAAGATTACTGGTCCCCTGCTTCTGGATAATATTAAGTCCATTTAAAAAATTGATATATAGAAATAGTAAAAAATAAAATACAACAAAGCATAAAAGTTCTCAAAATTCACAAGATGTGTATCATGAGAAAAATCTTAATTTTCAAATTTCAAAAATGTTCCTAGGACAAATAATTTGAGTTTCTAGATTGCAGTAAAGTATTTCCGAGCAGCAATCAAAAAATAAATTGACGTATTGCATTGGGCAAATCTGCTGCACAAGACCTCTTTAAGGTATTAAAAAGCAAAGATGTTACTTTGTGCCTGACCCAAGCCATGGTATTTTCATTTGCCTAGTATGCATGTGAAAGCTGGATATCTAGTGCTGCTGTAACAGACATACAAGTGGTTGGCTTTAGAAAGATATTTATTTTCTCACAGCCCAGTAGGCTAGAAGTCCAAATTCAGAGCATCAGCTCCAGGGGAAGGCTTTCTCTTTGTCAACTCTGGAGAAAGGTCCTTGTCATCAATCTTCCCATGGTCTAGGAGCTTCTCCATGCAGGAACCTCAGGTCCAAAGGATGTCCTCTGCTCCTGGTGCTGCTTTCTTGGTGGTATGAGGTCCCCCACGTTCTGCCCGCTTCCCTTTCCTTTTATCTCTTGAGAGATAAAAAGTGGTGCAGGCCACACTCCAGAGAAACTCCCTTTACATTGGATCAGGGATGTGATCTGAGAAAAGGTGTTACATCCCACTCTAATCCTCTTTAACGTAATCTAATCTTGCCTCATTAACCACAGGCAGAGATTAGGATTTATAACACATAGGAAAATTATATCAAGCACAAAATGGAGGACAACCACACAATACTAGGAATCATGGCGTAACCAAGTTGATGCATATTTTGGGGGGATGAAATTCAATCCATGACAAAGACTGAAGAAGAACTGATGCCTTCGAATTATGGTGCCGGTGAAGGATATTGAATCTACGATGGACTGCCAGAAGAACAAACAAATTGGTCCTGGAGGAAGTACAGCCAGAATGCATCTTAGAAGCTAGGATGGTAAGATATCGTCTCATGTACTTTGGACATGATATCAAGAAGGACCAGTCCCTGGAGAAAGATATCATGCTTAGTAAAGTAGAGGGTCAGGGGAAAAGTGGGAGACTTTCAACAAGATGGATTGACACATTGTCTGCAAAAATGGGCTCAAACATAGCAATGATTGTTGGGATGGCACAGGATGCGCAGTGTTTCCTTCATTATACATAGGGTCGCTATGAGTAAGAGCCTACTTGAAGGAACCTAACAACATCTCTGAGCATCAAAAGTGACCTTTCATCATACCCTTAATGACAGTTGTTGCACAGGCATTGTGTATTTGAGAGCAAACAAGTCATGTTAAGGTGCAGATGATGTCAGTCAATTCAGTTTATGTGATCCATAAGGTCTGTGATTCTTATTAATGAATCAGAAAAAATACAGATTTCTGCATGTCATAGCCCTTCAAGTTGTTTACAGTTAGTCCACATAAAGAATGTTAAATTCATTATTGAGAAAACTTCTTTATGGAAAAACTAAAGTACAGGTCTTTCCTTAAGTACAAAGTCAGAAACTATCACCTTCTCTTCCTGATTCCATTTACTGAATTATGTAATTGCATTTCCGGTCGCTATGAGTCAGAATCGACTTGATGTCAGTGGGTTTGGTTGCATTGATAGCAGCTATCTTATTCCTAATGTGGCCAATGAAAAGCAGTGTTAAAAGTTATGCTGTCAAAATCCTTCCCCAATGCCTATCAGAATGGCTATTCATAGATAATCACAATGAGTTTTGCCATCTTGTGGGAGTTCCATATCTAGGTTGTTAAAAATACATGTTTTGTGTGAGAAGAACCATGGCACCTATGGGAAAAACGTGTTTTCACAAAGCACAAAAACTTAGCTGGGCAGCATATGTAGCCACAGCTGGGCTACTTTCTGGGAAAAGGCATGAGCTGGGAAAATAGATGCAGATGCAGCATGTAAGAAGTTAATGATGGCAAGCATCCATAGATTCTGAAAGATAGACAAGGTTTCATGGATTGAACTGTGTTCTCCAAAAATATATGTCAACTTGGCTAGGCCATGGTTCCCAGTATTGTGTGATTGTCCACCATTTTGTCATCTGATGTGATTTTCCTATGATTGTAAGTCCTGCCTCTATGATGTTAATGAGGCAGATTAGGAGCAGTTATGTTAATGAGGCAGAACTCAATCTATAAGATTGGATTCTGTCTTGAGCCACTCTCTTTTGAGATATAAAAGAAAGAAGCCACTAGAGAGACATGGGGACCTCATACCACCAAGAAACAAGAGCTAGGAGCATAGCGTGTACTTTGGACTCAGGGTCCCTGTGCTGAGAAGCTCCTAGTCCGGGGGAAGGTTGATGAGAAGGACCTTCCTCCAGAGCCAGTAGGGAGAGAAAGTCTCCCCCTGGAGCTGCCACCCTGAATTTGGAATTCTAGCCTGTGAGAGAATAAACTTCTATTTGTTAAAGACATCCACTTGTGGTATTTCTGATACAGCAGCACTAGATAACTAAGACATATATCAAGGTCCTTACTTATGAGATTCTTGTGGATCTTTGTATTACTTTCCTTTTTAAAAAATTATTTTATATTTTATTTACATTTTGAAATTTCAAACTAAGAAAAAGTTGCAAAAAGAGTGCAAGAAATTCCTGTGTACCCTTCGTCCAGCTTCTCTTAATGCTAACATCTTATATAACCACAGTCCAGTTATCAAAACCAAGATATTATTATTAACACAATACTGTTAACAATTTCACAGACCTTATTCATATCTTGTCTCTCATTTTACCTTCAACCACTAATTTTAGCGTATATTGATGATTTTCAATCAGCAACTCTAAATCATCACTAATGCAGATATGCATGTTTGTCAAATAGAAGTTTCCCATTTATGTGATTTTGTCCACATTTATTAATTAAAATTCTACTATAAGGAAGCATTGTCCTCTACATCTAGGTAGCTAGCTAGCTATTTCAGCTGGATTCAAGTGTATTTATTTCATTTTAAGTGTTATAACCCATTACAATCAGTTTTTATTTTATTGCTCAAATTGCCCCATATTTGACCATTCAGAACCCATTGAAGTGGTTCTTCTGCCTTTCCAACATCCCCTCATCATTTTTTGAGCACTTCTTTATTTTATGGCACTTCAACATATGAAAATTAAATTCATAATAGACTTGTTAATCTTTATAACAAGATCACCAAACATACAAACAAAATCTATGTGAGCTATGCCTATATGAGTCAAAATTATCTGACTAAGGAAAAATTAATTGATTTAGTTTTCATTTCTTCAGCATGTTTATACATATCTTCATAGAATGTAGTAGATAATTGTTAATAACTGGTACTGATAATTGAAAATAAAGTGTATTGTATCAGAAAGTATACTTAATATATCTTATGCTCATTTTGTTAATTCTCTGATCATTACACCTTAAAAATATTTGTAGATCAAAAGCCAGTATATGCAGTATGAAATAATATTTATAAAAATAGGCTACTTAACATGGCTTGTAAAATTATGTCAAAAGAGTTATATAGAGAAGTTGCTGTTTATCAACTAGACTGACTAGATATACATTATTTTTTTCACTGACTCTGTATATATCATTTTTTCCATGAGTTATTAATGAGCTTGTAACTCAGGAGTGGTAGAGCAAAACAAAGTTAGAAAATCATGATGAAAGGTCATCAATAACTTTGTGAGTATATTCAAAGCCTGCCAATCGAATATATTGTTTATGCAGCACCGGTTTCAATACATACTATATCCTCCTTTGGGGAGTGTAGAGATTTATTTATTTCAGGGAATCTGTGTCAAAAAATTATTTCTGACTTACTAGATGACTGTCAATTCTACTTCAAAATATTATAACTAGCTTCACTTGAAATAATTCAAACTCCTAATTTTGAATTTTTTTTTGTGATACCATTGAGTTCTGTAGAATACATTTGGATTTTGTAGTGTGTGTGTGTGTTGGAAATCAACACAGGATTATCAGCTTTTATTTTGCACAGCAAAGATTATTTTGTCAACAACTGCTCCTTCCTATCATTACTACTTTACAAAATCAAAGACATTTTAACGCTAAAATGTAGTAAAAACGTAATCTAAGAATCCTGAACATTTCTTTAAATCCAATACATTTAACTTTGTGACAACCTCATTATATTGCACTGATTTTTCTTATTTCACCATGGAGTGGTGAACAGAAGATATGAATGCCATTTTTCTGATAGTACTAAAAACACTAAAAAATAAACAACGTATAGTATCAGTGGAGATTCTACTATTAAACTATTTACTATTCAGAGAATAGCTGGATGTCTCATTTTTCAAAAGCCATGTTTTCTCATATACTTATCTTGTGGATAGGTTCGATTAAAAATATATTTATATAGGAGAGTCATGAGGGAAAGTATCACTGTGACTCTAATTCTAACCATCTAGTGGTCAGAATAGTTGCACAAGCTTGCTATGTGTTCCCAGAGCTTAGGTGAGGCCTCAAAAACTCCATAAAAGTTCTCTCTACCACATAAAAGCTGCTTCCCACTGTTGTTGTTGTTAGGTGCCCTTGAGTCGATTCCAACTCATAGTGACCCTGTGTACAACAGAAAGAAACACTGCCCAGTCTTATGCCATTCTCACAATCGTTGCTATGTTTCAGCCCATTGTTGTAGACACTGTGTCAACCTCCCTCATTGAGGGTCTTCCTCTTTTTTCCATTGACCCTCTACTTTACCAAGAATGATGTCGTTCTCCAGGTACTGGTCCCTGCTGATAAACTGTCCAAAGTATATGAGACGAAATCTTGCCATCCTCGTTTTGAAGGAGCATTCTGGCTATACTTCTAAGACAGATTTGTTTGTTTCTTCTAGTAGTCCATGGTATGTTCAGTATTCTTCTCCAACACCATAATTTAAATGAATAAGTTCTTCTTCAGTCTTCCTTATTCATTCTCCAACTTTTGCATGCATACCAGTTGATTAAAAATACCATGGCTTGGGTCAAGCACACCTTTAGTCCTCAAGGAGACATTGTTGCTTTTTAACACTTCAAAGAGGTCTTTTATAGCAGATTTGTCCAATGAAATACATCATTTGATTTCTTGACTGTTGCTTCCATGGGAATGGATTGCAGATCCAAATAAAATGAAATCCTTGACAATTTCAACATTTTCTCCAGTATTATCATGATGTTGCTTATTGGTCCAGTTGTAAGGATTTTTATTTTCTTTATTTTGAGGTGTAATACCTACCAAAGGCTGTAGTTTTGATCTTCAGCAAGTACCTCAAGTCCTCTCTGCTTTCAGCAAGGAAGGTTGTGTCATCTGCATATCACAGGTTGTTAATGAGTCTTCCTCTAATCCTGATGCCATGCTTCTCATCATACAGTCCAGCTTCTTGGATTAGTTGCTCAGCATACAGGTTGAATAAGTATGGTGAAAGGACACAACTATGACACACACCTTTCCTGATTTTCAGCCATGGTTCTGTTCAGACAATTGCCTCTTGGTCTATGTACAGGTTCCATGTGAGCAAAATAAAGTGTTCTGGAATTCCCATTCTTCACTGCATTATCTGTAATTTGTTATGATCCACAGGATTGAATGCCTTTGCATCGTTAATGAAACACAGGTAAACGTTTTCCTGGTATTCTCTGCTTTCAGCCAAGATCCATCTGACATCAGCGATGATATCCCTTGTTCCACATCCTCTTCTAAATCTGGCTTGAATTTCTGGAAATCCCCTGTTGATGTAATGCTGCTACTGCTTTCGAATGATCTTCAGCAAAATTTTACTTGCATGTGATATTAATGATATCGTTTCATAATTTCCACATTCTGTTGGATCACCTTTCTTTAAATTGGGCACGTATATAGATCTCTTCCAATCTGCTGGCCAGGTAGCTACCTTCAAAATTTCTTTGCATAGATGGGTGAGCACTGTCAGTGTTGCATCCATTTGTTGAAACATCTCAATTGGTATTCTATCAATTCCTGGAGTCTTGTTATTTTGCCAATGCCTTTAGAGCAGCTTGGTTCTTCTTCCTTCAGTACCATTGGTTCTTTATCTTATGCTATCTCCTGAAATGGTTGAATGTCAATCAGTTCTTTTTGATAAGTGACTCTGTGTATTCCTTCTATCTTCTTTTAATGCTTTCTGGTCATTCAATAGCATCCTACATCCTGGTGGTTCTTCTTGTTTTGCATAATCTCACACCTGGCTTTTTTCTCACTCCCTAACATTTGACTTGATGTTTCTTGCAGAGGGTCTTGTTCTTCAACTTGACTTTTTTTAAACCCTATCTTTCAGTAACGTCTAGATCCAAGCTTTAAATCCCATGAGCTAGTTCTATCCCCACTTTTCATATCATACCTTAGCTCTCAGGGCATAACTTATCATAGCCAAAAACTTCTAGTTATCTAAAAACGGGCTTTATGCCCGGAGATCCATGTCACTGGCTGCATTTTCCTGCTCTGCCATTGGACTCTACATTGGCTTTGAATCCTTAGGACTCTTAATCAATGTTCAGAAGGCACTGGAACCACCCCATACAGTATTATGTCTGAAATTAAATTCTCATTCCAGGTCTCAGAAGAAAGGGCATTTCTGAATGCTGGGAGAAATCTCTGGGTGGTGGTGTCTTGACTTTCGAGGAGCATATGAACTTGTGGATTTCTAGAAGCTCTAGGGACTAAGTTTTGATTTGATATGCCTTGCTTTTGTATATGGTTCAACAATGAATATTAATAAATGTTCCCTTTTTTATGGGGGTTACCCATAACCCATGGACATGGGGCAGCCTGTGGAGACATGATATTGATGTCGCTTGCTCTTCATCCTCTTGTCTGGGTCCCATTCACCTCTGTCTAAATGTCCATGAGTCAGTTCTTTTGTACAGTCTTAATTTTCAGATAGTTAGGACTTCTAAAACCACTGTTGTTTAAGATCACGAACAGTTTATTTATCACCTATGAAGTGTTATTAATGTGGAAGTAAAGGATTTGTTTCTCATCGAGATCTAATTTGTGGCAGGCAGCCAAAATTACATATATCTCCTTTTCCCTAGATTTTATTCATGAGGGTCACCATAAAAGTTTTACTTTTTACTCAGAAAACTATGGTCATTCAGCCATACACCTGACACTGGTTGTTGGCATTAGTTAGAAATAGATACCTACCTGCCAAGTTGTTGTTGTTAGGTGCCGTCAAGTCAATTCCTACTCATAGTAATCCCATGTGACAGAATAGAACTTCCCCATAGGATTTTTCAGGTTATAATCTTTATGGGATCAGATTGCCAGGCCTGTCTCCCTTAGAGTTACTGGGTGGGTTCTAACCACTTACCTTTTGGTTAGCAGCCAAGTGCTTTACACTGTGCCACCAGGGTTCCTTCTTTGAGAACCTAACTCAACTTGGATTAAGAAATGAAAGGAAATGTATGGTTCATAAAACTGAAAAAGGCTAGGGTAGTAGCTCTAATATAAGGCACAGCTGGAATCAGGGTTCAAATGATGTGATCAGAACTTGCTTTTTTCTAGGTTATAGTGTGTTGTCTCAGCAGTATTGGCTAATTTTGAGTTTAGCGAGCTGTTGTTCAAAACCTGTTGCAATGGCTTGAATTTGATTACATTCTTGATCCAGACATTAAGGGCATTGTAATGAAATGGGTTGATTGGCCAGGCTCAATTCACATTCTGCACATTTGGAGCAACAAGTGAGCCTCATCTAAATACATGGATTAAGAATGGGAAATTAGTCAATTTTCAGAGAAGATTTTAGTTATTAATTCAAGGAGTAGATAGATGAATGCAGGTGGCTTAAATAACAGATGTCCATTTCAGTAATCCAGAGAGGAGTAGAATAATCAGATAGCCTGATATATAGAGTGATTGAACATTAGCTAAAGAAATGTTCCCTGGAAATTATTCCACTCCCCTTAGGGGGAGAAAAAAAAAAAGAAAATGTTAAAATATTATTAATCCATAGCCTTTTTGTTGTTTGTTTCTGAATATGTATTATTTACAGGGAAAAATTAAATTTGATGTCCTATGTTCTTTCAGTTTATATCAATGGGAAATAGTAGGAAAGTATACAGAGTTTGATGTCTTTAAGTAAGGCAAACAGGTTAGAAGTTAGTCTGTTTTTGGCAAATCCAAAATAGATGAAAACAGTTTCACTTGAAATAATTAAAACTCAGTTTTACAAGTGCCATGTTCAGTTATGCTCACTCAATCCCTTCTTAAATCCTCTTCAAAGGAATCTACAGCCTTGGTCATTATTCTTTTGATATATTCATTTTACAGCTATTATCTGAGAGGCACAAAACTAGATGCTATTTGAGATACAGTATGTAAAATATGATTTTTGTCCTCCAGATGTTTACAATTTAATTAAATTGTCAGTGCTGTCAATGGACCAAGAAGAAAGTCAACAGATTCTTGGAAGTGTCTTTGTTATTCTTTAGGGTTTCTTCATATGGGGTAATTTGATGTCTATAAAGGACTGGTATAAAATTAACTGATCTGCATGTTCCATTTAGAATTTCTTGACCATATAAGTAAAAACCATGTAACCTCAATACTAAAGAAGATTGTACAGATCATGAGAATATACAAAGAATGTAAGCATAAAATAGAATAAAATTAAAGCAGTGTGAATAATTAGACTTCCAAATCACAAATGCTTTCAACACAGGATATATCTTTAGTCTCCATATTAAAGAAGTTAATGATTAAATTATGTTCTCTTATTTTGAACTAACTTTTCAGATCTTTATTTCAAAATTTCCATAATGATCATGTTGTGCCTGTCAGAAGTTGACTGCATCACTGAAACTTTCATATTCATATCATTCACTTTCATCTCCAAAGTCTTAAACTTCTAGTCATTCTCTATAATTACTTTTCCCAGTCACACCTGTCATTAATCATCTCAGAAAAGCTTGTGCAGAGTCACAACACTTGAAGGGGAGAAAAAAGAAGCAAAACCTCTGATGGCACTGCCTTTCTTAGTTGACTTGACTTCACTTGAGAAAATATTGAGCTTTCTCCAAAAGGACCATTATTGGCATAGTTGGGACTACAAATAACAACGGGCCATATTCTGAGCTAGAAGAATTCTCTTTTCTGTGGATATTTGGTACCAGCTTTTCAAAAAATCCTGACGAAAACAAGAAAAAAAAAATAAAATAAAATAAAGGAAAAAAGGTCCTTAGTTTTACTCCTACCTCTTGTGAGTTATTTTAAAATATCTCAAAATACCATGTATTATTCTCCAGTAACTGAGCACTTTTGATGCATGTAATAGAACATGAGCTGTGTTTATAAAATGAAAAACAGAGTAAACATTTTAATCTTAGGTCTCCAAGCAAATATTTGATGGTGATTTTAACCCCAACTACCTATAACCCATCTAAATAAACATGCTATTAAATACAGGAACCTACTGGCAATTAACTTGGCAGTAGTTGTCAGGCTGAGATTATGCTTGGTTCGGGCTCTCTATTTTTATAGAGTTATAGGGAATACAAGAGGAGTAGCTATGGTATGGCTCTTAATTGATTTCTATACATTTACCATATCTACAAGACCATTCATAGAGATGACCACTTCCCACAATAATACAGTGCTTGCTGTCAGTCAATGTCCAAACTTGCCAAACCTCTGTTCAGATGGCAAGTTCATGGGAAACTTAACATTCAAACTGTAAGGTGTAGGAATTTTTAAATATTTGGAGGTTGATTAACTCTTCAAACTCTTTAATGCATAATTTTTCATCACTCTCATGTAATATTTTAACCCTTAACCCTATATGATTATTGTCTCTACATGTCACCTAAATCACTAGTTAAATGCAGAAGTTAGAAAATCTAGGTCATTTTGGATGATAATTTAAAAAAAATTAGGACTGATAGAAATGTTTCCACAAAGGCTGAACCCACGCAAATAGGAGTAAGCAATAACACATTATTCCATTCTCTGTGAGCTTTCTTGGAGTCCTTAGGTGGTGTAAACAGTTAAAAGCTCAGTTGAAAGGTAGGCTGTTCAAACCCACCCAGCAAGAGGCTCCCTGGAAGACAGGCCTGGTGATCTGCTTCCAAAAGGTGACAGCTTTGAAAACCTTGTTGAAAGTTCTACTCTGCACACATGGGGTCATCGTGAGTGAGAATCAACTCAACAGCAACCAACAAAAACAACAACATGAGATTTCTTATTAAAACATTTAATATATTGGATGAAGAGTTCTTGATGAGTATGCCCTTCCCTTGGGAAGATGAACAAATTCTTCCAATTTTTTTTTTTTTAATTGTTGTAAAAACATAGATGAAGCCCTGGTAGCACAGTGGTTAAGAACTTCGCTGCTAATCAAAAGGTCAGCAGTTTGAATCCACCAGCCACTCCTTGGAAACCCTGTGGGGCAGCTCTACTCCATTCTTTAAGGTCTCTATGGGTTGAAATTGACTTGATGGCAATGGCTTTGGTTTTTTTGGTTAAAAATATAGGTAACACATTTGCCAATTCAACATTGTTTGTGTGTACAATTCAGTGAGACCCTTTGCATGAATCACGTGCAACCGTCACCAATATCTGTTGCCAAATTTTCCATCACCGTCATTCCAATAGTTCTTATACCCAAGTCTTGGTTAGTTAAATGTTAGTAAACAGATTAGCTGGAAATAATAAGGCCCTCTGTCTGTGTGTTATTATTTTCATGCGGCACAGTGCTTAGAACACCTTTGAAGACATGACAGATTCATTAGATGCTTGCCTAACTAAATTTCATTTCTATAAAGATGCATGTGTTCTTTTCAATATTTCTGTTTGGCAGTAATTTTATACTTTCCCTTCTCCTAAGTCCTATGATACAAATATAACTTTTTAAAATTTAGGTCAATAAAATTAAAATTTGCTTGGCTTTTTCTTTTGACACTATACTTAAAATGTTTATATTCTTTCTGATATTTTTAGAATCATGTGAAAATAATGTAATATAAAAAAACAGAAGAGTACACATGTAGAATATTTGGTGTAGTAATCACATAAAACTCATATCAGCATTCTTCTGAAACTTACTGGGATAAACCTGGATTCCTTAGTTATCAGCCTCCTGGGCTTATGTCAGTATTTAATTAATACATATTAGTAATATGTATTCTGTTGTATAATGATATATTGTTTTCACAAATTAATTATTTCCCAATCTACTTCATGTAATAAATACAAGAATTGTGTACCCTAGTTGATTAAATCTGAAATGTGAGAATCAACTTGACTCTACATTTCTCCTCCTTCCCACATCTGGTATGTCAACCAGCCCTGGATCTTTATTTATATAGAATCCCCAGAGAAAACAGAAGAAGTTCCAAAAGTTCAAATAAAAAGACTTCAATAAAGGGAGTACTCACAGTGATAGGAACAGAATCAAGGAAACAAACAAGGATTGATGAGGCAACCAGAGACTAACAACAGTAGGAATCCATTAACGTATCAGGAGGTGAAGAGACAAAGGGACAAGGCAGTGTTACCCGGTCTGGAAGACCTGAACTCTTTATGCCAGGAGCTGTAGTCATGGAGAGATACAGCTACTCACAGAGATCCAGTGTTTAAGTAGGGAGTGTGAGGAGGAAGAAATACCTCCCCAGCTTCTGAATTCCTGCCAACATTTCCTGTAAGCCAAACCCAACTAGAAATTACCTGGAAAGAGAGTGTGGGTAATACAGTTTGGAAGCTCAGCCTCCTGGTTGCAGGGTATGGATTGGAGGTTGATAGGACAAATTCAGAAGAAATAGCATCAATTGTACCTTAAAATACTCCCAGAATTACTCCTTTCATCTTCATCTCACTGGAACTACCCTTCTGTAATCCACTATCAGCCCTCACCTGTCTCACTGAAATAGCTTCCCAGCTGCTAATTCCCTAACCATACATGCCTATTTCCTAATGATCAGAATGTTCTTTTAAAACAATAAAATATGTAATTATCCTACTTAAAAATCTTCAACAGCTCCCCATCACACTCAGAATAAAACCCAGTTTTTGTTTTTTTTTTTTTTTTTTTTTTTTTTTTACTGAAAGGGGCATGAAGCATAGGGTTGAAAAAGGATAAAATGTTGGAGGATTCTGATTTTTTTTCTGAGACTTTCTATGATGTTGACTGTAGCCATGACACTACCTTTCCCCTTTAAAACCCATCATCCTTCTTTGCAGCCATGGTTTGTGGGTTGGCTACCGACTTATTTCTGGTAGAATGAACCCAGTGAAGATCAGATGAGATAATGAAAAAGACCTTTGGTTATTTAGATTCTCTACTAAAACCGTTTATAATGGCACAGCACCCTTTCTTTGTTTCTCCATGTATTTTTCCCCACGTTCCCTCTTTACAAATACCACGGAAACCAGTGAGAAGATAGTATATACACTTTTTGAGATTTTTCTTGAAATTACGAAATGTGAGAGATGAGCTACAAGCGAGAAAGCCATTGGCCTAATGTTTCACGTAGACTCAGAAATATAAATTGAGATGTTCTATGTCTGTAGAGCTAGATAATGGCAGATTTTGCTTAGAATCCAGCTCCCCCCAACTCTCAGGTCAGTTTTTACACAATCAATTGGTTTTCTTCATGGTTTACAACTTATTACTGTATTTAATGCCATTTAGAAACTATAAGGTGGTACTATTTTGATATTTGATGCTTAAAGACTTATTGAATCCTTTACTGCTTGCTCAAAAACCACTGTAATAAATACAGCACTTCTCCATTTTTTGTTTTGGTCTTATCAAATGCATTTCAGATTAAAATAAATTGTTTGGTCACCAGAAACACAATTCTGACAATCTCTAGCTACTGTTTGGAAAAGTCAGGGATAAGCATCAGTACATTGCTATTATGTTTGTCAGTGCCGTGGCAGCTAATAACACACGTCTAGGTTTCAGAATCATCTCAGCCATGTGCACTGAAGCTTCCCACAGCAATCAGCTTGTAAGAGTCTAGTGTTGCTACAATGAGTTTTTTATCAAGTTCGGTGCAAATTTTGTCTTTAACTGCATTGTTGTTTGTCATGGTGGATGCATACATGTTGACAACAGTGAACAAGTTTGACTTGGAAGTTGTACAAGCAATAATGCCAGTGTTTTCTTATAGGAACCCAAATACTTAACAGGCATCAATCTAACAATGGCCTCCTAAAAGAACAACGTTATAACTTAGTTTTGTTTTGAGTGAAGATATCTTCATGTTGTATAAAATTTCTTTTCAGTTAAATACAAAAAAAAAAATAGTTTTTTTTTTTTTTACTAACTCCTAATAATTAATATTTAAGCCTAGAACTTTTTATTTTGTCAATGTTTTTCTTTTTTCAGAGGCAGCTCTTCTTTTCCATTGTATATCATGACATGCCCTCAGTTGCCATGGATTGCCACTGGGTTCTATTCCATTCCTTTTCATGGAATGAACTTTCAGTAAGGGTGTGTTATATGGTAGCTCTGAGTTGGAATCAAGGGTATTGGGTTTCGTTTTTTTATTATGTACCAAGCACTGTGTTAAGCAGTAGAACTATGAAGACAGATAAAGCTCATGTACTCAAGCAACTCATATAATAGAGAATTAAGATAATATTATGAAACATATTTCCTTTACTCATTTTTTAAAACATAATCTATTAAACAATTAGTGCTAGGCACTGCTGGTTTATAGAGATACAAAGCTAGGTAGAATAGTTTCTCTGTCCTCAGTGATCTCACAATCTATTGGGAAGACAGGCATATAGAGATCGTTGTAATACATTAGGGTTATGGAGTGCCTGGTGGATTCGAACTGCTGACCTTTCGGTTAGCAGCCATAGCTCTTAACCACTATGCCACCAGGGTTTCTTATGTAAGGATAGAGACATGCAAAGGGTATTATGGCAGCATAGAGAAGGAATTATAAAGAATAAGTGATTCAGGAGCATTTAGCAGTTTCTAATACAATACAGGGACATCCTTCTGGTGTAGTGGTTAAGAGCTATGGCTGCTAACCAAAGGGTCGGCAGCTTGAATTCACCAGATGCTCCCTGGAAACTCTATGGGGTGGTTCTACTCTGTCCTATACGGTCACTATGAGTTGGAATCGACAAAACAGCCCTGAGGTTTTTTTTTTTTTTTTTTTTTTAATACAATGGAGAGTCTACAACATGACAGTGAAAATGTGTTTTGGATTTGGTTAATTAGGAAAGACTGAGTTCAGTGGAATGGAAGAGGAAGCCAAATTGAATAATAAGTTCTATACAGTAAATGAGAGGTTAAGAAGAAAAGTCATAAAATTTACGTTACTCTTTTGGGAAGAAAAATTTGGAGTGGAACCAGGTAGATTTCATATCAAAGGAGGTGATTTTTAAGTTATAGTCTTGAGGATGCAAATAGGATAAAGAAAAGTTACATGTAGAAGGAGATTAAGAAAGAGGGAAGGAGGAAAGAAGTAAGAAAGGGGATACATAAAAAATATGATTCTCAAAATACATTAAGGCACTTCAGGAAAGTGAGGGTAAACATTTGCATGAAGCATTCAAAGGAAAATCTCACCGTCAGAAACTAGAAGAAAGGAGGTGAGAATGGGTGAAGATATCAATAAATGTGTGGATAGCAGAGTGGTGATTGAGAGTGGTGGGATCCTGGTAGCCTGGATTTCTAAATAAAAGACACGTTTGCCCTCTCAGAGTTCTGAGGTTAGCAGCTAAGTAGACAGTTTGAGGAGAAAATGTGAACATTTGAGTAAGAAGGGCAGACATTTGGGGTGATAGCTCTATATGAATTTTTTCTAGCAGTACTCAGCCATGCTATGCTTAGGATCAATGAAAGTGGATAGGAATGTTAATCGAAGTGATAATTTTACTGAACGAACACATTTTGGAAGAAAAAGAATTTAGAATGTTGGTGTACAAGTAATGTAATATTTGTAGAATTTAGGCTAAATCAGAGAATAGATGTTTTTGAGGGAAAAATAAGAGATCAAGTGATTAGAAATATTTATACAGTTGAAGAACAGATGTAGTGTGATTCAAGAAATAGTTTAGGAAGTGCAGGAAGCTGTGGTCTTTCAAGTGGGAGAGGGATAATAGATGCTGTCAAGCAGGTGTCGAGGTCATCAATAAACACATGATTCACACATAGGCACTGGATAGAAGGTCGTTTACTTGTAGGGAAAAGAAGCAGAGTAAGATCAGTTTCTATAGTGGGTGTTGGTCTCCCATGGCCAGCAGGTCACTCCAGCTGATACCAGATGGTGGGCTGCACTCACCTCTCCTGCTCTGCAGGTGAATTCCAATGGGAATAGATAGAGCTAGCACCTGGGGTTGGCCAGGTGCCACGTGATGCACACACATAAACAGAACAAAGAACTACTCATCAAACCTGTAACAGGATGATATTACCAAACAAAAGGAATGCCCAGCACCAACTATACCATCTTCTTGTAAAAAGACATTCCCAGCCCAAGGTCCTGTTTGGGAAGACCAGATGAGGCTAAGAGAGCTCTCCCAACAGATGCCATCACAGCATGGAGTATCATGGATGTCAAGCATGCAATTACTCAGTACAAAAAAAATCAAAAAAATCTTTTAAATATTTTCTTTGTGATTGTCAGCAAGACTTTTTAAAAAAAGATTTCTGTTATTTTTTATTGGTCTACTTTTTAGCATATTATAGGCATCTTAGTCTTGAGCATTGAATTTTTTTAGGGCATATTTTGTCCTATCAATGGGATCTGAAAAGTTATTCTAAAGGGAAATTTCTCTTTTTAATGTCTCCTACTATACTACAAACATATTACTAATTCTAATGAACTACTAAAAAATAAAGACTTACGTTTTAAAGGGAATTTGTAAAACACAAAAAAGTTGGGTGCCATGCTTATTTTTAAACTCCAGAGGCCAGAAAAGGAAAATTGTTTGGATTATCTCCATATAAAATTTAAAAGGATCGATAGTATAGAGTGGAGCAAAATAATATGACCCTGACATTTTTAACAAAAAAGGCGCAGTATACTTGATAGCAGTTTCTTTTTGAAGGAAGTCTTTCTCTAAACATTGTGTGAGTATTGTCAGACCTGGCACTTATTTACTGAGGCAGTTTGATGTTTTCAGAAAAACCAAAGGACATGAAAGGGTCACTGATGACACGACAAACAACTACTTTCAGCCTGTAAAGAAATGACAGCAGCCGAGGAGAGCTTCTAGTGTCGCAAGTTCAAGGTGGATTTGACGAAGGAACTACTCTGGAGAAATATAATTTTTAAAGTATTGACCTTGTACTAAGAAGAAAATATCTGAGGGAAAAGTGGAAGAGAATAAAATATTAGCTTTCGACCCTTCAGTAAGTAAAACTATGTCTGGGGAAAAAGCAAAGGAATTAAATAGAAAATCTAAATTTCCCACAATTCGGCCTGTAGTGGTTTAAATTTTCTCCAAAACTTTTGTACATTTTAAACAAAAATATCATAATAAGTATGGCTTAAGATTTCTTACAGTGCCTAATTCTACTAGATACATTCCAGTTCCCCCAGTTATTTTAACAACCAAAAATATCTCCCCCCATATAAACACACATGCTTAATAGCTTTACGGGGCCAGTACCGTTTTTGGTTAAAAACTACCACATGGAGCAGATGGACCCAATTTGCTCTCCATCTGTAATTTTAAGGTAAAGCAGGGTAACAGGATGAGAATTGGCTCAGGTAGATGATGATGATGATGGCAATGATGATGAAGAAGAAACAGATGTCATTATACTGAGAGGAATAGTGTATCAGACTTGAAGAATTAATAATGAAATTTATAAGAAAAAAATTACAAAATTGTTTTTTAACTGTTAAAGAAGCTCACTTTTCCTAAAGCTAAATAGTGTGTGGCTCATCTGATAAAATGGTTGAAACATTAAACAGATTTTTGGTGTCGTATTTGATTTTTTTTTTTTTTATTTGATTAACTCTATAACCGAGCAAGGCTATGTTTTAGACAAACAGGTTGATAGCAAAGTTGAAAAGCAATAATTAGAAACAAATTAGAAGTCTAATGTAATGTTGGCATGGAGGGGTTAGATAAATGCCTATGTTGCAAAGGGTTTTAAAATAGAGTTTACCTGCCTCTAGAATTTGTAAGGATTTTTTTAAAATGCCCAGCGATGGAGTGTCTAACTATAAACACAAAGTAAAGTGGGAAATAGGGCAATCATTCTCATAATTTAAGCCAAAACACAGGTTTGCCTCAGTTACTTAGATTTTTCAGCTGATGTATTTTTGGCTTGAATTATTCATATTCATTGCAGCAATTCTCCATGTCTACTTGCGTTCACAGATGGCCTTGGGTTCACAGAGATTGTTTGGTTTGCCTCTGTGACACGGCTGTGATCTGGGCACCCAAAAAACTTCAAAATTGTTGAGCAGAATGGTGTAAGTGAGTTACATTTCAACTGCACTCAGCAGGGAGCAAAAGGATTAGAAGACAGTATGGAAAATTGCTTAGCTAGTTCTTTTGATTATCGATGAGAAGGCAGAATAATCCAGAAAGGGACTGCTTACCTCCCACAGCAATGTATTCTCTGATTAACTAAAGGAAGCTTGTTTCAGAGTGGACTTGGATTCAATGGATTGCACCAGGAAAGATCTGCAAAAGGATTATCTTATTAGCAGAGGGAGAACACATAAAGAAAATTGATATACACAGTAGCTAGGAGGACATGACAAGTGCTCATGCAGTGTAGCCTTAATGACAATATTAAAGTAAAATGTATGACATCCAGGGTGAAATGTGGAATATTGAAGTTATTAAGACAGGGGCTTTACAAAAAGGTGAGAAAATATGAAACAGAAAAATATAACATGGGAAAAACTAGAAACTGAAAGCACGTACGTTGCGATAAGAAATTTATTGACATACATTTGGAAACAAATTAAGAACCATAAAGAGCAAAAGCAGATTCTTGGACATTGCTCTAGTATAGGACGCCAGGGCTTTAAAAAAAAAAAAAAAGGAGACGAGGAAATGTTTTTATAAATTGGTAAAGGCTGTAGCAAGGCACGTTCTTTGATCCTGGCAGGATTTTAATTGCTTTGCTCTTGATTGGCATGCAACTATGTTCAAATGAAGGAAGAGAACATATTTGGAGAGCTATTTCGGGATTGCTTTCTGATACACTTCATTGAACAGCTTAGGTGGTTAGAGGCTATTTTGGACGATAGCCTAGAAATGGCTCTGAGTATGATAAATAAGACTGAAATAGGAGAAAGTTGCTATCTCACACTGTAATCACAATAACCTTCATTTTAAAATACTCTGGAGAGGTAGAGAAAGCAACAAGAACATTACAGACAGAAGTATACAAAACCTTAATTGGAAGAATGCCCGAGATGCTTCGATAAATTTTGATTGCACTCTTAATATAAATAAATAGCAACAGAAGAAGTTAATTCCCCTTTGGGGTTCAAAAATGTGTGTGTGTGTGTGTGTGTGTTTGCTCACACAAAGCTCTGAACAGACAAAACGAACAAAGAGCTTCTGTGGATTGCTCTGCTTTTCTGGTCTCCCTTCCAAAATGATGAGCGAAGGTGTGATATGACAAGACATGACAGGTGCACTATCCTGACCATTGTGAGCTCTTGACAAGGTGTCTTGTGTACTGTTATTTTCTCTGGGGATTCATGACCCTACAATATGGGTCTGGAATAGGAGAGTGTTTGGGAGCTAGGAACCTCCATGAAAATTGTTTCTTCCAGTGATTGTTTTACACACTGAAGGTATGGTGCAAAAGCAAATTCACTGAAGCCCATGGCTAGGTGTAGAATGCTTAACAATATTTGCTCCCACTTTTCATTCAAATCTAATCATGGTGCACTCTATGGGTTAATTTTTGAAAGTTATTCCTAGCTGCTCAGAAGTATGCAAGGTCCCCAAAACTGTCCTCATGATTGTTTTTTCCTACTATCCACAGGGCAGAAGGGGAGGTCTGACAATAGCTTATGACAATTACATAAAGCACACAAATATCTTTGCTAGAAATTTTCCTTTAATACCAAACAATGAGCTACTGGTTAAAATGTTTTATTCACACATTTCCATTCTGTTTGCATAACAATTCACATCAAGACGAAATTTGAAAAAGTAAGTCATTTATCTGTGTACTTCCTGTAAATGGTGCCAAATACCCAGCCATATAGAGGCAAGTGAACAACGAGTAATTTTCAACTTCGCCCTGGGTGTTTCTTGTGGAAGTTGTACTCGAACATTCAGTGGCTTTATAGACTTCCTACTCCTTATAAAAAATAACCTTTTTAGTCACCTCTTCTGATCAAAACATTACTCAAGACCCTCTATGAATGCTCTGGCTTTGAACTTGCATGCTTCCTCTGACTTCTCTGGCTTTTGCCATATTGCCTCTGTCTTAGGCTGTCTTCTCTAGAGAAGCAAAACCAGTAAAGCATATAATTATATGTATATAGAGAGATTTGTATCAGGGAAACAGCTCAAGCAATTGTAGAGGATGGAATGTCCCGAGTCCGTGGATCATGATAGAGGCTTCTCCTGATTCATGTAGCCATAGGGGCTGGCAAACCCAAGATTGGCAGGTCAGAGAGCAGGGCTCTTGCTCACAGGCTGTGAAGATTGACAGATCCCAAGATCAGCATATAAGCTGCTAGCTCAAGTCCAAAAAGCTGGAGGTCAAATGAACAGGAGGCAGCTACAGGATCCAGGGAAGGCAAAAGCCAGAATGTCTACTTATATTCAGATGCAGGCCACACGCCCAAGGAAATTCCCTTTCAACTGATTGGCTACTCACAGCAGATCCCATCATGGGGGTGATCACATATAAACACTGAGAATCATGGCCTAGCTGAATTTACACACAATCTTAACCATTACAGCCTCGCACTACAATTCTCCATACCTCTTTACATTGTTTTCTCATGGATAATTGGTCTGGCTTCTCATGCTGCTTATTCTCAAGATTCTACTTCTTGAACTGCTCTTTGTACCCCTTACTTTTAAAACTACTGGGCCAGTAATACCTCTCTCAGCCATTTGGCTTCAGCTCTAACATATCTCAACCCAAACTGAGCTTGAGGGATTTGTTTATCTGGGAAGAGATATTGGATACTTTACTGACAGACTGTTTTGGGACATTGTGGTTTGACTAGAATAGTTGTTTTCAACTATGAAAGAATTATGTCTATGGTATAAACCAAAAAACCAAACCTGTTGTCATCAGGTCAATTTTGACTCATAGTCACTCTATAGGAAGGACAGGGTAGAACTGCCCCATAGGGTTCCTAAGGGGTGCTTAATGGATTCAAACTGCTGACGTTTTGGTTAGCAGCCTTAGCTCTTAATCACTATACCACCAGGGTTTCCATCTACAGTGTAGATAGAAGCATACCTACAGCAAAGTGAAAAGGAGTAAATGACCTAGCCTCAGGTTGTTGGTGGAGGGACAATGACCCTAGGAAATGGAGTTGTTGTTGTTAGGTGCTGTTGAGTCAGTTCTGACTCATAGCAAGCCTATGCACAACAGAATGAAACACTGCCCAGTCCTATGCTATCCTCACAATTGCTATGCTTGAGTATATTGTGGCAGCCACTGTGTCAGTCCATCTCATTGAGGGTCTTCCTCTTTTTCGATGACCCTCTACTTTACCAAGCTTGATGTCCTTCTCCAGGGGCTGATCCTTCCTGATAACATGTCCAAAGTATGTGAGACATAGTCTCACCATCCTTGCTTCTAAGGATCATTCTGGTTGTACTTCCTCAAAGACAGATTTGTTCATTCCTTTGGCAGTATATTCAATATTCTTCGCCAACACCACAATTCAAAGGCATCAATTCTTCCTCAGTCTTCCTTATTCATTGTCCAGCTTTCACATACATATGAGGCAATTGAAAACACCATGGCTTGGGTCAGGCTCACCTTAGCCCTTAAGGTGACATCTTGGCTTTTCAACACCTTAAAGAGGTCTTTTGTAACCAATTTGCCCAACGCAATGCATCTTTTGATTTCTTGACTGCTGCTTCCATGCGTGTTGATTGCGAATCCAACTGAACTGGAATCTTCGACAACTTTGATCTTTTCTCAGTTTATCATGATGTCCCTTATTGGTCCAGTAGTGAGGATTTTTGTTTTCTTTATGTTAAAGCGTAATTCATAGTGAAGGCTGTGGTCTTTGATCTTTGTCAGTAAGTGCTTCAAGTCCTCTTCACTTTCAGCAAGCAAGGGTGTGTTATCTGCATAACGCAGGTTGTTAACGAGTCTTCCTCCAATCCTGATGCCCCATTCTTCATATAGTCTAGCAGCATACAGATTGAATAGGTACGGTGAAAGGATACAACCCTGAAACACACCTTTCCTGGCTTCAAACCACGCAGTTATCTCCTTGTTCTGTTTGAACACCTGCCTCTTGATCCATGTGCAGACTCCTCTTGTGCACAATTAAGTGTTCCAGAATTTCTATTCTCTGCAATGTTATCCGTAATTTGTTATGATCCACACAGTCGAGTGCCTTAGCATAGTCAATAAAACACGTGTAAACATCTTTCTAGTATTCTCTGCTTTCAGCCAGGATTCATCTGACATTAGCAATGACATTCCTGGTTCCACATCCTTTTCTAAATCTGGCTTGAATATCTGACAGTTTCCTGTCAATATACTGCTGCAGCCACTTTTCAATGATCTTCAACAAAATTTTGCTGGCATGTGATATTAATGATATTGTTTGATAATTTCTGCATTCCATTGGATCACCTTTTTTGGGAATAGACATAAGTATGGATCTCTTCCAGTCGGTTGGTCACGTAGCTGTCTTCCAAATTTCTTGGCATAGATGAGCGAGCACTTTCAGCACTGCATCTTTTTGTTGAAACATCTCAATTGGTATTCTGTCAATTTCTGGAGTCTTGTTTTTTGCCAATGCCTTCACTGCAGCTTGGACTTCTTCCTTCAGTACCATCGGTTCCTGATCATATGTTACCTCCTGAAATGGTTGAAATTGACCAATTCTTTTTGATATAGTGACTTTGTGTATTCCTTTTATCTTCTTTTGATGCTTCCTGCATCATTTAATATTTTCCAAGTACAATCCTTCAGTATTGCAACTTGAGGCTTGAATTTTTTTCTTCAGTTCTTTCAGCTTGAGAAATGCTGAGTGTGTTCTTCCCTTTTGGTTTTCTATCTCCAGGTCTTTGCACATGTCATCATAATACTTTACTTTGTCTTCTGGAGCCGCCCTTTGAAATCTGTTCAGCTCTTTTATTTCATCATTTTTTCATTTTGCTTTAGCTACTCAACATTCTAGAGCAAGGTTAAAAGTCTCTTCTGACATTCATTTAGGTCTTTTCTTTCTCTCCTGTCTTTTCAATGACCTCTTGCTTTCTTCATGTATGATGTCCTTGATGTCATTCTGCAACTCGTCTAGTCTTTGGTCATTAGTGTCCAACACGTCAGATCTCTTCTTGAGATGGTCTCTAAATTCAGGTGGATATACTCAAGGTTGCACTTTGGCTCTTGTGGACTTGTTTTAATTTTCTTCAGTTTCAACTTGTACTTGTGTATGATCAGTTGATGGTCTATTCTGCAGTCGGTCCCTGGCCTTGTTCTGACTGATGATATTGAGCTTTTCCATCATCTCTTTCCATAAATGTAGTCTATTTGATTCCTGTGTATTGCATCTGGTGAGGTTTATGTGTATAGTCACCATTTATGTTCGTGAAAAAAGGTATTTGCAATGAAGAAGTCACTGGTCTTGCAAAATTCAATCATGCGATCTACAGCATCATTTCTATCACCAAGGCCGTATTTCCAACTACCCACCCTTCTTTGTTTCCAACTTTTACATTCCAATCACCGGTAATTATCAGTGCATCCTGATTGCATGTTTGATCTATTTCAGGCTGCAGCAGCTGATAAAAATCTTCTATTTCTTCATCTTTGGCCCTAGTGGTTGGAGCGTAAATTTGAATAATAGTCGTAGGAACTGGTCTTCCTTGTAGGCATATGGATATTATCCTATCATTGACAGCGTTGTACTTCAGGATAGATCTTCAAATGTTCTTTTTGACAACGACTGCAACACCATTCCTCTTCAAGTTGTCATTCCCGGCATAGTAGACCATATGATTGTCTGATTCAAAATGACCAATACTGGTTCATTTCAGCTCACTAATGCCTAGTATATCAATCTTTATGCATTCTATTTCATTTTTGATGATTTCCAATTTTCCTAGATTCATACTTTGTACATTTCACATTGCAATTATTAATGGATGTTTGGAGCTGTTTCTTCTCATTTTGAGCCATGCCACATCAGCAAATGTAGGTCCTGAAACCTTGACTCCATCTACATCATTAAGGTCAACTCTACTTTGAGGAAGCAGCTCTTCCCCACTCATGTTTTGAGTACCTTCCAAAGTGAGAGGCTCATCTTCCAGCACTCTATCAGACAGTGTTGCACTGCTATTCATAAGGTTTTCACTGGCTAATTCTTTTCAGAAGTAGACTGGCAGGCCCTTCTTCCTAGTCTGCCTTAGTCTGGAAGCTCAGCTGAAACCTGTCCTTCATGGGTGACCCTGCTGGTATTTGAATACTGGTGGCATAGCTTCCAGCATCACAGCAACACACAGCCCCCACAGTACGACAAACTGACAGACACATGGGGGAGAAAGCGGAGTAGCTGTATGTAAGTAACAACCCCCTTCCCATACCAGGGCAAAACGATGGCATTGTCCTCCTCCCATGATCACCACCAATATATACATAATTGAACTTCTTTTCTGACTTCATTTTCACTATGCCTTAGAATTTACTGTTTTAAAAAATGGCCCTGGAAAGAGTTAAGATAAAGAATAAATGACTGCAATCAACGAAAGACAGTGAAAATATCACTCATTAAATTTTTCTTCTAAAATCTTATACTCTGTCCTATTTCAGAATGGTGTCAGTTCAACCTCACTGCAAATAAATGTGTGTCCTAAGTAAAAGGAAGTGACAGCTTGTCTTTCTGTCTTTTTGATATTCAGGATTCATAAGTCCGTTTGTATGATAGAGGGTTAAATAAGAATATCTGATACAAACACCAACTAATGGGCTCATACATTCCTTCTATACAGCTCTTTACTCTCTCCATATCAGTTTAGATTTGTAATGTTCTAGGTGTTCCATTCCCTTTCATGTCTTTAGTGACTCTTTATATTCTTACGGATATCAGATCTGACCTCCAAACCCACAGATTTTCCTGGAGAGTATTTTCATGTGGACATTCCATGAGCATTTCAGTCTCAGTATGCTCAACTCTTGACTCATCATATTTCCCCTCAAACCTGTCCTTCTTCCTCTCTTCCTTATTTCAGGTTCATAAAGGGTCAAGCTAGAAACATGACAATGATCCTACACGCCAATTTCTTTAATTGTTCTCACCAAACTACTCACCTCACGTTTTGGATTCAACATCTTAAATCTTCTCTTAACCGGCCGTTGTTCTCTATTGCCTCCCCTGCAGGGTTAGTACAGTGAAATCTCTTAAATGGTCTATCTGCCCAAATATAGGTCCCCTTGTCTGATTCATGTCCCATATTGCAAATGTAAATATTTTTGCAATCTTTTAAAAATACGTAAGTCTAATCCTATCATTCTCCTGCTTAAAATCATGAAATTTTTCCTTAGAGCTTTCAGGGCAAAGATAAACTTAATACCTGAGGGTTTTAAGTCCTTGCCTTTTCTAAGTTCTTTCTATGTCTACCTGTATTACCTTCTCCTTCTCCACTAGCACTTTATTTAGTGAAATAAGAATAAGTCTTTTGGTTTCCCTAAATTCACCTATGCATAAAATCTACCTGGAATGTTCTATGTCATCTGGCCTTAAGCAGTATACATCATACACCACATGCTTACACACATATGCCCCCCACCTCCCCACGCACAAATGCACACAAACATATGTACATAAGACACAGACACATGTAGTTTATCCTACAAATTTTCATTTGCTTCCGAAATTTTCTATACCTCCCGGAATCCTTGGCCGACCTCACACTCATATTCTTCCACTTCTTATCATAATATTCTATAATCAGTGACCTACTTGCCTATCTCCCACATCAGACTGTGAGCTTCTTGAGGTCAGAGACTGTCTTAATTAACTTCATATCCCCATGGCTGGGCAGAGTACCTGGTCCATAGCACACATCATCTTCTGAATGAAATTGGGGGTTTTCATTCCTGCTCATTCCTGGGGTAAAGTGATTAATCTCATTTTGGGGGCCTTGCCCAGGTTTAATATATTATGGATCACAGGCTCAAGATCCATATATTTATGGATATAAATATATTTAGCAGGCAAATAGAAGGCCTTTATAGAAATGTGACAATAGCGATGTTATTGTAATAGTGAAGACTGGGAATTTGTTATGATCTGATGATGAACTCGAAGAACAAAGTAAGCAAGTTTTTTGCATTCCTTCTTGGTTCATTGTTTATGTTTGACCATCTGTTGGTAAGATATTCTTTCTGATGACTGCATCTGCCTATTCTTCCTACAATTATGGACATTGATAAGGAGTTAAAAAATGATAACTAAAAAGATCAACATCGGTGGACTCCCTGGGTGGCACAAACAGTTGAACACTGAACTACTAGCCAAAAGGTTGGTAGCTCGAACACACCCAGAGGCACCTCAGAAGACAGGCCTGGTGATCTGCTTCTGAAAGATCACTGCCTTGAAAACCCTATGGAGTAGTTCTACTCTGCACACGTGGGGTTGTAATAAATTGGAATCAACTTAATGTCAACTAACAACAACATGATGCTGAACAGGGTTCAGCATAGCTTTCAGAGTAGATGGAGTAGGAAGAAAGGCTTGGTGATCTACTTCTGAAAATCAGCTAATGAAAACCTTATACATCACAATGGTCCAATCCTGTTGTGCATGGGGTCTCCATGAGTTGGAGATCTACTCGATGATCACAATGGTCCAATCCCGTTGTGCATGGGGTCTCCATGAGTTGGAGATCTACTCGATGATCACAATGGTCCAATCCTGTTGTGCATGGGGTCTCCATGAGTTGGAGATCTACTCGATGGCAGATAGCTATATGAAAAACAACAAAAGACTGACAGCACAGGAACCGTGAGATATCCGAGATTGCGTTTCAAGATGACTTTATCTTTTGATAGATCTGATTTGAGATGGTGTTTACAGAGTAAGAGAGGCTCTCTCTTGTGCTTGCTATAAAAATAAAATAGCAGATTGTGTGTTTTATAAGCAACAAAGAGATACTAAGAACTGATATTTAATTGTGTATATGTATTTTTTTCAACTAGAAAAACTACATGTGATAAGATAAACTTATTTTTTAAATCATAGCTTTATTTTTTAAATAATATACTAAAGTTATTTTCCTTCAGTCTCTAGACACATTTCAGAAGCATCTTTAAATTTATAGCGGTAGATGCCATTGTTAACCTGAAGAAAAAGCAGTAAATACATTTTTTCCCCTCTGTGTTTCTAGACATTTATGACATTCTATATTGTATGTATTATACAGTTTCAGGTTAATGATTGTACCCATTGCAGTAAATTTAAAGATAGTTCACTTGAAAACATGTTGAGAATATTTTGAAAATGTAACTTACATATTGTTCAAAAATAAGTTTATTCTGTTTTCTAATTTTGTAGATACGTTGCTGGATAATGGCCTCGGTTCTTGTCTTCAGTGTAGGCAAGAATTCAAACACTGAGACAAATAGTGCCAAGTGAGCAGAGGTTTATTAGCTAACAGAGGGTTAGTAACAAAAGTACACTTGACTAGGGAGTGTCAAGCGGGCTACTCAGATATAGAGAGAATCTGAGGGCCCCAATAGTTGTTTTCTTAGGGTTTTATACCCTTCTTGTCTCTTATCTCTCCCTGTTAACATTTAACAGCCAAGACAGGAACCCCTACAGAGACTATTTCCTTGGCTTAAGGTGTTAATTACCAAGTTAGGGACCTTATCAAGTTAGGGACCCCATATGGATCATTTCCTTGGCTTAAAGTTTAACTATGTAGGGACCATCTTATTGAGGAATGTCACAACCCCTTGTCTCTTCCTCTTCCTGAGTGCAAGCTCTCCCCCTCCCCCTTACAGATACTCTGAATTATACAAGCATTATTTATTTTACATCTTTAAGGATGTGAGAAAGTTCATAGTTAAGTAAAAAATTCAAGGTACAAACACAATATTATATATGTCACAATCTAAAATCTATGAATTTATTTGCCAGAAAATATGACATGTCGACAGTAATTTTCTGAATTTTATAAAGTTTTTTCAAAAATATTTCTAATTTTTAATAATTGAAAAGGACTATTAAAAATTTTTTTTTTTTCCTGATTGTTTTCTCAGAAATATTCCTTATAGAATAAATCCTTGACAACATTTTGGAAAGTTCAAGTGGACAACCTGGATGTTCTGATGTCTGGTAATTTTCCGCACTTGTCTGGTAAACAGTCTGAATTAATGGTATTTGGTTTGATCCTACTTTTCAATAGTTAGTTTTGATCATAAACAAGGCGTCTATTTCATGGTGACAATCCCAACACCTGTTTGATAACGTTTACTGACAATTACTGGCTTAGCTAAGAAGTAACAACAGGGAGCTAAGCAGTCTTTGAACAAAGTCGGCCTCAGAATGAACGACAGTAGGGGACTGATTGGCTCAGTTTTATTTAACATTTTTAAGCCTGATCTTTGACATTTTCATCAGTGAGTGGATACAGCACATTGATGTAATTCTTAGGTGGCTCAATGAGGAAAGTGCTAAACATACCAGAAACAACTAAATAATTCAGAAGATCCCAGTACATTTAAAAATGAAGATGTAGGGGAAGAAATTTAGGACTGTGCCAATATAGAAAGCTAGGGAATATTTTTTTCTTCCATTCTTTAGAAGACTACAAAAGATTTGTAGAAATCAATCATTTTGTTGTCAAAATGATTTATTGATATTCTGACTGTGTTGTACGGGCAAAGGACTGTACAAATTTAATGAGATATCAGAAGAATTTTATCTTATTTGCTCAACTTTTGATCAGAAAGGTTTATGGTGGTAGAAAGAAATTCTTCTAACACCCTCCTTTCAACTACGGAAAAAAAAAGAAGAAGAAAAGGAAACAAATATTAACCAGATAAATCATGTCCAGGCAATGACATATGTTAATACATATTACTACATAAAGAAAAGCCTTTTTCTTATGGTTTTCACCATGTCATATCCTTACTATTTGGCCTGTCCATTGCCTACTACTTTAATTCTCAAATAAGAATAAGCACATGATAAAATCGGAGGGTGAATATGACACATATCCAAAAATATCAATTATTATGTAAGTAAGTGGAGAAACAGCTTCCGTATCTTTGAAGCTAATATTTAAGTAAGGAGTTGAGAATCATCTCCCAATGTCATTTAAGCCATTCTACAACCCCCATAAGGAGCTCTGGTGGCACAAAGGTTAAGTTCTCGGCTGCTAACCAAAAGGTCAGTGGTTCAAACCCACCAGTGGCTGCACAGGAGAAAAGACCTGGCGATCTGCTCCCATAAAGATTACAGCCCAGGAAATCCTACAGGGTAGTTCTACTCTGAACTATAGGGTCACTGTGGATCAGACTGGTCTTGACAGCACACAATAGTAACAATCCCCATATGTAAAGCCTTTATGTGATAGTAAATTTGAAATTCAAATAAGAGAATTATTACTGAACATTGGGAATAGAATCTATTTCTAAAATGGGAATTGCCTATACAGATCTTGTTTCTTTGTCCAATTATTCATTAATATGGGAATCTTCTAATGAGCCAAAGTATTTGCAAGGTGTTATGGGAACTAAGATTGGTGACCTTCCTTCAGTCTTAGAACTAGGCGGTCTTAAAGGCAGGGCATCATGTCATTCTTTTTACGTTATTTCCTCTAGCTCTGTATTGTGTGCAGAGTAGGAGCTCAAAATGTGTTTAGTGAAGGACTATGGCATAGAAATAGCCTCAGAGATTTTGGAACCAGGCTTCCTAGAGTTAAATCATGGCCTAACAACTTACTCCTTTTGGTGGCCCTGGTAAATCATTCAACATCTGTGAGCTTTAAACTACAAGATTACAGTTAGGCTTTTATTATAGTGACTTGATAAGGACATCAAAACACTAGCTATTGTTTTCAAGGAGTTCACATTATGTGTGTGTATGTGTATATATATATGTATATACATATGTGTATATATATACGTATATATATACACACTCACACATACATATGTTTTTTGCCAGAGTAGCATGAAGGAAAAAAAAAAAAGCCTACAATGCAAATAATTTCAATCTATGCCTGTAATTTTTATAAATCTCATATTATGTGTGTTTGTGTGCATATATAATGGAAAAAGAAAAATTAAATGTGTATATGGAAAATGGGACAGTCATGTTACAATGACAAGAAAACGGATTGAAAGGTTAGAAGGCGGAAGTCCCCAAAGTCATCAGCCCTCTATACCGCAGACTGAAAAGACAAACAGGTTAGAGGTGTTCATCAACTGAGAAATTGAAGTCGTATAAATCCAGTGAAATGCTATGTCTCTAACTTCTGGAAGCACCTCAGCTAGAACACTCCGTTCAATATCAGAGAAATTATGCATGATTATGCATTGGTATTATAGACGGGCAATATATTCTAGTAGACTCCTAAACTGGCATAAAGAGATAATACTGGTAATACAGTGTGTAGTAATCACTTAAAACGAATCAGATATTTTCTTGTATTAATGTTTATAAATTAAGATAATGCCGTTGGCTGACTAAAATCTTTTTCAATTTATTTTAAAACTCAATAATGTACACTCAGCAATTCAGATCAAGGGATAATTGGTTTTAGGGGCAATTCTATCAACTTTTAATTAATTCTTCAGAAGTCTTGAAACAGAAGAGAGAGCATAAAATAATGCTATAAATGGGTTATATGACCCTCGCTTCATTCAAAGTCATGTTTCAAAAGGAAATCTACAATTGCAATACTCCTAAACTTCAACTAAAAATAATTTTAATGGCCAAAAATTCTGAAAGTTGAAATAGAAAAAGAAATATGACTATTCCTTGCCATTGAACTTCTTTGAGAACAAAATCTCAAAAATCAAAATGAGTTAATTGAGCTTTTATTCCCAAGGAAACTCATGAGGGGGGAAAAAAAGATAACCTCAAATTCTCTTGAGAATAATAATGAAGATTTAACTGATGTCCATAATTGCACCTCATACATTCATCTTCCTCACAGAGTAGTGGAGTCTTAAATGAAGTTCATGTCTTTGTTCAGCCATGTCCACCTGGGTTAATGCCACTCCTTAGACAATAAAAAATAATGCAAACCAAGTGACGTTTTCTACCCTTAAAAAAAAAAAAAAATGGCTTTAGTAGAGAATATTGACCTGAACCACATAAACTGAAAGGACAAACCACACGTTGAAAAAAGTCACAAGAAAGTGCTGAGAATTATCTTTTTTTTTTTTAAATGAAGATTTTAGTGTAGAATTTTGAAACACAAAGAACTTTTATTATATCAAAGACCTTAACCAGTACCCATTGCTGTTGAGTCAATTCCAATTCATGGTGATTCACGTGTGTCAGAGTAGAACTGTGCTCAGGGCCTGATTTTTTGGGAAGTAGGCGGCCAGTCCTTTTTTTCTGAGGCACCTCAAGGTGAACTTGAACCTCTAGCCTTTCTGTTAACCATTTGTACCACTCAAAGACTCCATCAAAGAACTTACCTATGTTTGTTTCTTCAAAATCTGGTTGTGGCTTAGGAGTGTGGCGTCTGTTCCAACTGTACTGTTTTCCGTACATTCACTATCTGCAATCCTCTTGGTCATCCTGACAAGGGCTGGAGTTGAGAAAGAAAAAGAATATCCTGCTACAGCAAGGCAGGATTCAGACATGCTCAACCCAGATTGTGGATGGAGTTCAGGAGCTTTGCCATAGGCATGTGTGTTACCAGAGCAGAGAGGAGACAAGCATCAGGCAGCTGCTCTGTATTATGTTCAGTAGTTTTAAAGAACTGCTCCCTCCCTTGCTCCAGAAAAGACTTAGGGGCAATTCTTCTTTATTAAATAACATGGCATACTGGCTCAGATTAATAGTTGTCACTTTTAGAGTGTGAGGAAAAGGGAAAGGCTATAGGATGATTTAATTGCAGCACGGGAGTTAGGGGAAATCCTGGTGGCGTAGTGGTTCAGAGCTACCACTGCTAACCAAAAGGTCCTTAGTTGGAATCCACCAGGGGCTCCTTGAAAACTTGTGGGGCAGTTCTACTCTGTCCCATAGGGTCGCTATGAGTCGGAATCAACTGGACGGCAACGGGTTATGGGTTATGGGAATCAGGAGATAGGTGGGGAGAGGGACTTGTCTTGTTGGAATGTTATTTAACAGGGGGATTTAAGCGTCTGGGGAATAGCATGAAATCATCAAACACGTTGCGAAGGAGAGGGCATTATTCTTAGACCACCTGCTTGTTTACTTTGCCCTGAAGAAGACATGACTGTTCATCTCCAGTTCGGCACCAGAATTTCTGATATGGAGTTGGCCCTCCATATCCACGGCTTCCGTAGCTGCAGATTCAACCAACGGTGGATCCAAAATATGGGGGTGGGGAAGAAAGTTCCAAAAAGCAAAACTTGAATCTGCCATGCTGAGCACTATGCTGAACACACAGGAATGAAGGACTGTGTACGCGTCCCCTGCGGTCGCCTCCCACCATTTCACAGTCCTGCGTCTCTCTCCAGCGCTGGTTGTATGAGCATCGTTCGCCTCTTGTCTGCTCGCGGGGCTGCGTGTGTTGGGTGCTCCCTTGGTTTCTGTGAAAAAATGGCTATTCAAAAGCAATGACGTGGCCAAAGCAACTCCTCAAAGGCTAAGAGCGAACGTAAAGTGCTGTCTCTCCACAAGAAAATAAAAATCTTCAATGTTTTGAAAAGTGGCATGTTGCTGCTAAATGGGCCTTCAAGTCGGTAAGAAGGAGTCGAACATTTGCACAACAAAGCCAGAAGAACTGAAAGTCTTAGTGCTGACCCTATGACAACAAAAAATGGTTTCTCTGGGTAGTGAAGTGTTTGCAAAGACTGCGAAAGCATAAAGTGGTAAGTGTAAGCATTAACGACTGTTTTCATAGCATTTGCTTTGTATTAGGTATGGTAAGTAGTCTAGAGATGATTTAAAGTATTCGGGAGGGTGTGCGTAAGTTGTATGTAATTACTACACCATTTTATATAAGGGACTTGAGCATCCTAGGATTTTGGTATCCTGAGGGGTCCAGGAACCAATACCTTGCAGATATCCAGGGACAACTGTACTAATAAAATGCTTTAACTTGGTTCTTTCTCCGGAGAAATATGCAAGCATATTGGCCAATAATGTAAAGCAAATAGTTTTGGGCAGCAGTGTTTAATGTGAAAACTACTCTTCCTTCGTTTCACTTTTTGTTCCAAATATTTACTTCTGCTGTACTGAGAGGTAATTTCAGAACAAACTCCTTGACTTATCCTGTGAACGCATCAGTTTTCTTTCTACATGATTTTTAATACTCTCCGAAGCTGTAGGTAAATAGATTAATAACATAAAATAAATTGAAGTGAGGTAGGCCTAGAAGGAGGAGGTGGTAAGTGGAATATTTGGGGCTAAAAATAAAGCTAGGCTCCTATTTTAAAAAGATTGACTGGACATTAAATATGGTATTAGTAATAAACTATATTAAAATTTTCATTAGCATATCAAAAGTGAACGCTGCACTGCTAACTTGAAATTTTTTAATTTACATAAACAAATTCTAAGTCAGTACGAGCTATATATTATTAAGTAGAATTCCAGACACACGATCGAAGAGTTTGACAAACTCAAACTCTTCAGTTGCACTGTGTGTCTAGAATTCTACTTACTAATACACCTACCCCAATTTTATTAATGCTTTTTATTGTCTCCATGAAGTTTTCTTTAATTCTCTTTTTAGCTTTTATTAACTTCTCTTCCAAAGTCAGGGCTATCTCTCTTGCCTCTACCAATCCATGAAAATAATTCTTTTCAGAATTCTTTCTAAACAAAGATTCTGGTAAAACTACTCTATAAGCTGTTTTCCAAGCTGGTTTTTAACTTCTTGTTGAGCCTCTTAGTGAGAAATACCCCCAATGAACTTTTCTGTAAATGATCAGGTAATTAGATTAACTTTCCAAAAAACTTTTTCTTCTGGTCTTGTTTTCTGAAGTGTGCTTCATTTTGATTTGTAGTTCTCAATTTTCTTTTGCCTGTATATCTTATAGTTTAGAGCTGTTTCCTTTTGATCTTGCATAGTTCTACCTAAGGTGAGCAGAGGATGATAGAACTGTTAGATGTGACTGTAAAATATGGGAAAGGTGGAGGGGGGAGGAGAAAGAGGAAAGGCAAGAAAGTCATGGAAGTTGGAAGTTTCACTGGGTGGAGATGCAGAGTAATCCACTGGAATGAGTGTCAATAAAAGGCAAAGGCCTCTGAGGCAGCAAGTTTGGTAGAACTATAAGATTGGAAAGGAGTTTGCTGTGAGCAGGATGAAAGGAGATGAAAACATTACATTTAGATTGTTGTTGTTGTTACATGCCCTTGAGTTGTTTCTGAATCACAGCGACCTCATGTGTGCAGAGTGGAACTGCTCCATAGAGTTTTCAAGGCTATGACTTTTCAGAAGCAGATCTCCAGGCCTGTCTCCCAAGGTGCCTCTGAGTGAGTTCAAACCACCAATCTTTGGGTTAGTAATCTAGTGCTTAACTGTTTGTACCAACTAAGGGCTCTAATTTTTTAGATTACCACTATAAAAATACTCGTAGTAAAAAAAATTAAAGATGGGACTACCAAATGTAAACTGAATTGTTGATGAAACATTTTAGACAACATCAAAGTTCTGAGTGTGTGTGCTTTCCTGGGCTCCTCCTCTGAAACTCTTCTTACCTCATAAAAATTATTTTACCCAGTGTACTGATCATTTTTCTTCTATGGGATTATTTTTCCTTCATATATATTTTTTATATATTAGTAAAATGTTAAACATTTTAAATTCTTTATTTCTATACATTTACATCATTTGTGGAAAAAGACGTCTTCGAAATCTTAAAAAGCAAAGATGTCACCTTGATGATTAAAAGGTGCTGACCCAAGCCATGGTGTTTTCGATCACCTCATGTGAAAGCTGGACAATGAAAAAGAAAGACCTAAGAAGAATTGATGCATCCGAATTATGGCGTTTATGAAGAATATTAAATATGCCATGGACTAGCAGAAGAGTGAACAAATCCATTTTGAAGGAAGTATAGCCAGAATGCTCCTTAGAAGCCAGGAAGAAGGTGAGACTTCCTCTTGTTTACTTTGCACACGTCATCAGGAGGGACCAATCACTGGAGAAGAGCATCATGCTTGCTACAGTAGAGGCTTAGTGCAAAAGAGGGAGACCCTCAACGAAGTGGATTGACACAGTGATTGCAACGAAGGGCTCAAATGTAGTGACGATTGTGAGGATAGCACAGTACCGGGTAATGTTTCATTCTGCTATGCATCAGTTCCCTGTGTGTTGAAGCCAACTGACTTTTCAAGGGCACCTAACAACATATGTTTATATATTTAATTTTGTATTTTTTTTTATATATAAGTAGAATAACATGTAAATGATTTTGTTATTTTTTAAAAATCTTTTTCTGTTTTGCCTGTCACTCCCATCCTTGCTATTGTCTTTACACACAGTCCCTGATAGCAGACTGTTATTAAATTTGTATTTCTCACCATACTCATATAATCATAAGCATGCATATTAATACAAATACAGGGCTTTTGATCATTTTTACTTTAAAAAGGAATGGTATATTCATACTTGTTGGCTGTCCCCACCCCACTCAACCGTAGTGGAAATCCTTCCAATTCAACTGGGATAGCTTTGACTCCTTTTTTTTTTTTCTCTGCATGAAATTCCATAGTATCAACATTTAAAACTTTATTCCATCATCTCCCTATTGATGAGCATTCACCTTTTTTTCTACTTTTTGTCCTTATCAGCAATGCTGCATTAAACACCTTCCTGGTATATACATTTTATATGTTATGCTTTCATTTCTCTAGAATAAAAATCAAGGAGTGAGATTGCTATATCTAATTTTAATAGCTGTTATGAAATTACTTTCCAAAATGACTATAATAATTCACATTTTTCTAGCAAAGTGTGGGAAGTATCATTTCCCACAGCTTCTAGTCAGCAATAGGAGTAATTAATCTTCTTTTAATTTTACCATTTGGTGGGAGTAAAGTAATATCTTTATGTTCAAATTTATCCTTTCCATCTGTATGTCCCATACTGCTCTCAGGTATTCTTTACAGAAGTAGATTGTCAGAACTTTATGCTGCGGCACCACGGGGTAGGTTTGAACCGCCAACATCTTAGGCTAGTAATGAGCACAAACCATTTGCACCACCCAACTACTTTTCTAGGTGTTACATTAAAGCAGTAGTCTCTATTGGTCTGCTCTGGAGCTTACATTCTAGAAGGCAGGCACAAATAATTTGCAGATGAACATGTAAATATATGTCAGATGGTGTTTAGTACTATGAAGAAAATAATTGGGAAGTTAGGGGCGCAAAATGATGTAGCCCTATCTCATTTTAACTTCGCACTTTTTTCAATTTTTAGTGATTTTGAGTACCTTTTCATACATTTATTGACATTTGAATTTGCTGTTCAGTGAACTGCCAAGCTGTTCATATTTTATAGCTATTAATCTTATGTCATCGCATTGTAAATGATTTCCCCCAAATTATTTTTAACTGTTGACTTTATTTATGATCTCCTTTGACAGTTTTTATGCAGCCAAGTATATCTATTTCTTCTAAAGCTTCTGGTTTGCCAGTCTTAACTTGAGTAGATTTCTTCTACCTCTAGATCAGAAAACTAGACCCTAGACTTTCTCCTGGCGTTTCTAATTATTTAATAATTATTGAAAATAAAGGCAATAAGTCCTCTGGATTGTCATAAATTGGAACAATTGGTGTTGGCTAAAAATACGAAGATGCTTCATGAAGGAGGTTGAACCTAATGCTGATCTTTGGAGGACAGATGAAATTTGAATAGCGGAAGTTATAACAATTATTTTTTTTAAGTTGGAAAAGTACCTGCGAATATGCAACACACAACTATTACTTTGTCTTGCAGAGATGGATCACGCAAGTCCTGTGTCGCTAGTGATTATGAAAACTTTAATCTTTCATTAAACTAGACAATTGCATGATTAAACCAAAAAAAAAAAAACCAAACCCACTGCCGTCAAGTCGATTCCGACTCATAGCGACCCTATAGGACAGAGTAGAACTGCCCCATGGGGTTCCCAAGGAGCACCTGGCAGATACGAACTGCCACCTCTTGGTTAGCAGCCTTAGCACTTAACCGCTGTACCACCAGGGTTTCCAGTTACATGGTTACTACAGGCATATATAGATAAGGTCTTGCCTTAGTCATCTAGTGCTACTGTAACAGAAATACCAAAAGTGGATGGCTTTAACAAAGTAAAATTTATTCTTCATAGTTTAGTAGGTTAAAAGTCCAAATTGAAGGCATCAGCTCCAGGGGAAGCCTTTCTTTTTCTGTAGGCTCTGGAGGAAAGTCCTTGTCATCAGTCTTCTCTTGGTCTGGGAGCATCTCAGCACAGGAACCTCAGGCCCAAGGGACGCGTTCTCTTCCACCATTGCTTTCTTGGTGGTATGAAGTGCCCCAAGTCTCTGCCACACCCCAGGGAAACTCCCTTTACGTTGGATCAGGGATGCGACCCGGTGAGGGTGTTACAATCCCACCTAATCCTCTCTAACATAAAATTACAATCACAAAATGGAGAACAAACAGAATACTGGGAATCATGGCCTAACCAAGTTAATACACACATTTTGGGGGGGACACAATTCAATCTATGACAAGTCTTGACCTTTTTATGTACACATATGAACAATTATGATGACAATAAAGGTAGAGCCATAGTTAATTGTTGACTATCTTGAGATAGCTCAAATTTACCGTATTTTATAATTATAATCAATAGCTAAACTATTCTAACAAGCTAATTAACCTAAAAGGTTCCCTAAGATATATTCTTGGGTTGTTCTCTAGTTTAGTTTAAAAAGTTCCAGTGATATATTTCTCAGCATCTTCTCTGGACATGTTAGGCTACAAATTGTGGAGAAATTTTTGCATCTACCGTGAAGTAATCTGAAATCTGGAGCTCTTTTTAAAATCAGAAAAAGGTTTAATTTTTTAAAAATCTGTAAATATCTTTTTCTCCCTCTTCTAAATCTTTCCCTTATAAGCCATTTTAAATATGACAATCTAAGACATTTTTCTATTCATTTTTTTATCCAGGTTGACTGGCTTTCATAATGAATAACTCAAAGTATTCATCATACCAAGGTGGTTTTATATCACTATCTTCCTATAAGAAGAATAACACATACATTTGTTCTACAAATATATATTCATAGCCACATGAATAAAATTGCTTTCACAATACATTAATTTTTTCTGCCTTGTCCATGTAATAGTATTATATTTCATTCTACCTTATATTTGCATAGCACTTTCGACTTGAAAGAATTTAGTGTATTTTTTCACCACTACCTAACAATACACTGAGCTCATCATGGAATAATAGAGTCAATGTGAGTTATTTTCACTGAATATCTACTTTATTTGTTTCACATTTCTTTTAAATGCTGGCATATGGTTGAAATATTGTCATTAATAGATCATTTAGCTAAATAGCATGGCTACAATATCATTCAGCTAAATGGTGTAGGCACGTACACACATACATACAGATGCATTCTAATTTTGTAGGATCAAGTTATTCAAGCCTTACTTCATTTCTGTAGCTCTCATATGAGTTTCTAGGAGATAATAGAGGCTAGAGAGACTTCTTTGAGATAACTCTGTTTGTACAAACCTAAATCTCATTGAATTTTATTTTCTGCCTTATTGCATGCAATTTGCTTCTTCTCCTATATATATTTTTCACATCATTACTCCCTTTCAAGTTTAATCCATTAAGTGTTTTGTAGAATTTTCTTCCAATGTAATAGCCTTGCACGTTTAGAATATAAATTGTACACCACACCCATTTTCCATGCCACCTACTGTGCATTTAGACGTTGTTTATATGTGCCACTAATGCTTTTTAGATGAATCAAGTATGTAACTAGCCTGGCCACCTAAATGGCTTTTGCCGAATCTCCTAAATATAAAGTCCATATTTTTCTAGCTTGGAGAGAGTCAGGACGGTTACCTTCTACACGGAGGAGAAGCTCCAAATATTGTCTTCTGTGATTCTAGGCAATTAGATGATTTGATGCTATTGTATGAAATAGTTTCTGGGTCCAGAAAACGGCTTAAAGGGCAACATTCAGGTGGCTTTTCCACACCTCTTGGATTCGGTTTATAAAGAAATAATTTGTATCTGTGACTTTAAATGCATTCCTTCTGTAATTCCTAAATGCGTTTTAAGGTCTTTTTCTTACTTGCAGTCCCTACTGGTGTACTCCAGGCACTTTTTCATAGTAGACTTTTTAATATTTATCCTGTCCATAAGTTTAGCATCGTTTCAACTTAGATAATGGAGCCCGGACATTTCTTCTTTTTTAAATTAGAAATATTTAACCCATCACTTTCTAAAATTTTACACTAATTCAACACTACTATACGTTGGGCAAATCCAATATACAGTATATTTCACACTTTACTAACCTTGAGAAGATTAGCACAAATTAAATTTCACGTTAACCAGCTTAAAGCCATGAACAGAAAAGTAGGCTTAAGGGTATTTGGTTAATTGTGCTAAAAATATATGCGTGCTGTCTGTGTGGAGCATAAATGTAGCAAAAGTATTTCTTTCAATAAAATGATGTCAGCTTCATTTCTTCAGCTTTCCCATTCATTTATAGGTGTGACCAACAATGACAATTCTGTCATTTGCAAACTCGATAGATTGTTACTCACCAAGCTGTTACCACCTTACTATTTTGTGTTTGAGAGAGATGTATTAGTAAAACCAACATTCTTCATTTCTATTTTTATTCAAGCTATTTGTTACTATTTTTTGATTAAATTTTAATCGTTCAGTATAGGCATACACTGGAATAGAGTAAAATCATAATTAGTCTAATAATAAGTATATGAATTATAGAAGTATTATTCATTAAAAATGCAAAAGATAGTCATTCCATTTTTATTTGTTCTACCTTTTCTTAATTTAATGTTTTAAAACAGGGTATTATTAAGTTCTTATGAATAGGTGTGCATTCCTCTAAGGAGAAGGTACAAGAATTTCATTAAATTGGGCAAGGAATTTATCAAAATACTACCATATTAAATGTTAATTGTTTTAAGATGCTGTATCAGAATTTAAGGGAATTATAAAATAATTGTGGCTCTTGAGCTTGGTCTCATTAAGGTCTTCGTTAAGGTTATCAGGTGAGTCCCTGAAATACTCTGTCAACCTGGTACACTATTTCATTTTTCTCTTGCCTGAATTTTATCAATAATTATTGAAAAGTGTTAAACCTGAAAAACAACATATTCCATCATTCACTGTTGCTTTGTTGTCACACGCAGCATAGATTTTTCCAGCCACCCCATTTGCTGGTATACAGTTAGCCCTGATAGTTCTCCCTTTTTGTTATTTTTTTCTCTTATGACTGTTTAACCAGTCTGACTTCCTGACGCTTCCCTTTCTTACCCTCTATCTTGGATGTTTAATTTAGGATTTGAATTGTTAAAATGCCTTGATTATTACAAGCTCTAACTCACTGGATTCCATTTCCAAGCCTGGCAATAGACAATCCGCTCAGTAACGGGAAAATCACTGGTCCATTTGAAGGCTGTTTACTACACAAGTCCTGTATACTGTATCAAAACAGCACAGACACGGTCATCGGTCATCGGGGAGGACGGGGAAGAACAACAACAACATTTAAATGCTCCCCACAAGACTGAGCTTGTTAGAACCTACACTGATATTCAACAAAGAAGGAAAAGGGTTGCTTACCTGGTTGGGTTCCTTTTTTGGATTTGCAATTCATACGCTTTCTAGATGTGAGTGGGGTTCATGTTCTCTATCCCAACAAAAAAGGAGATTAAAAAAAAAGTGTTTTAAGCTTCTCAGAGTGCAAAAGCTGAAGCCAGGACAAAGGATGCTTGCCTGAAAGAAAGAGAATACGGTACAGAATGAAGTCTGGTTAAGGTCGTGTGAAACAGTTTTAGTTCATAGAAAAGGAAAATGACTGTTCGGTATTTTACACCAAACAGTTTTCTAAAAAACTGAAGGTGGTTGCTATTAACAAATACATCTTTTCACTGTCATACTTCTATTATGTAGCTAAAACATAATTTTTTTTTTCTCACCTGGATCACATCACGCAATTTTAGCCAAATGTAGATGTTGACATTTTACTGTTATCACCTCTTGAAAGATATCAAATTCATAAAAAGATTTAGCTGGTAAAACCCATTAAAACCAAACCTGGTGCTGTTGAGTGAATTCCAACTCATAGAAACCCTATAGAACAGAGTAGAACTGCCTCATAGAGTTTCCAAGGAGAGGCTGGTAGATTTGTACTGCCAACCTTTTGGCTAGTAGCCATATGGGCCCCAATTGATTCAAGTGAAAGGAATAGGGATGACATTGGGCAGAAGCAGATTCCAAGGCAGCAATACCACCAACTCACAGCAAATTCTTCTTGATTCTTACTTATAGTTTGTATTTCTTCAACGCTAATGTAAATATAAGATACCCTTCCCAACATAATTAGATCGTAGCAGTTCAGCAGGCATACAATCTATGTCAATTCCTTAAATTAGCAGCTTTTAAGTTTTAGTGTGGATTACCAGGATGCTGGTGAAAAACAGATTTCTGGGCCCCAGTTGCCCCAGGAATCTGCATGTTTAACAAACATCCCAGGTAATCATGTTGTAGATAGGGCCACATTACCTCAAATAAATGACATAATTAAATAGTGTTATACCTTTTCGTCCTCAGTGAATTTATCTGTTTTTCACTGGGGCTCTAGATGATATATTGTTGGAACTGCAGACCTCAGAAACAAACAAACAAACAAAAAGCAGAGGAAATTTTTTTTAATGCCTCTAGTATTTCTGAGTATTTCTGACTCAAATGACTCTATATTTCACTTCAGATTTTTTCTGAATTTAGGATTCTCTTATAGATGATTGTTAATAGGGTCTCTGGGTGGTGCAAATGGTTAAGCACTGGACTCTGCCTACGCAGAGGCACTTTAGGAGAAAGTTCTAGCCATCTGCTTCTGAAAGGTGACAGCCATGAAAACCCTATGGAGTGCAGTTCTACTCGGAAACACATGGCATCACCACGAATCAGAATCGACTCAACAGCAACTGGTTTTACTCTGTATAAAGGTGATCTTTAATTATCACATGAAATAACTATCACATTATTTTCTCACATGTCCATTAAAGGAATATGATGAGAACATGACACTCTCCTACCCCCATTAAAACGATGGAGGCAGGCTTCCTTGTCGCTAGGATTCTAAGTTATAAGAAATGAAGCTTCATCAGGATAATCATCCCTTTACAAGTATATACTGAGGATCTATTTTATGCCAGATAATTCCTAGACAATGGGTATACAAAGGGATTGCTCTAGACAGAGTAGATATTTTGTCTTTTGTTTATTTTCCCTTTTAACGGATTAGTTAGGACATGATGAAGAAAACTGTAGTCCTAGAAATTGATAGGATAAAAGTGTTTACCTGTATTTTCAATTTGTGTAGTTGAAATGGCAACGTTAATTTACATGCCCCCAGCTCTTTAAGGATAATTCTTCAGAAATCAGTAAAAAAAAAAAAAAGAAAGAAAGAAAGAAAAGAAAGAATTAACCTATTATAAAAAAAAAAAATCAAATATTTTGGAAAAAGGAAACCTAACATAAGAATAAAAGGCATTCATTCATTTATATATTCAACAGCTGTTTATTGACTACCAAATGCTTATGTGGCAGCGGGTATGGTGTGAGGCTAAGCTGTGTTTGCTGTCAGTTTCACATGTGTTCAGGCTTAATTTGGAGAACTAGTGAACACCATCCAGGGGTGTGTTTACATGGAAGATCACAAAATCTCCTAGAAAAATAAAAATTCATCCCAAGGGGAGAGACGGTCAAGATGGGTAAGTTTGGCAGAAGGATCGCTGGCATATATTGAGCACAGAGTAGAAAGGTGATTTTGGGCATGGTTTGTTTTCCTGAGATCATTACCTGGTCCAGACCTCATTATCCCACACTTGAATCCTTGGCTGAGGGGGCTGAAACAAAACTAAGAACAGTGATTAGAAAGAGAGACTGCACTATTACTGCTGTGAGGCATTGGCAGCATTGGTGCCAATGGTGTTAGCAACACTGTTGGGGAATGACATTGGCAGGGATCACTATGAAAATGACAGAAACAGTGTTGGCAGCAGTATTGGTGACCATGACATTGGGAGAAAGGTCAACCTTGACAATGCTGATATGATGGCTGTGTCTCTTCAGGCTCTTGTGCATTACAGAATGGTGCTGAGCATGAGAGAGAAGTAGGGTCAGAGATGACTTCTAGATTTCTTTCTTGAATAAATGACTATGTGCTTTCTAAAATAAAGAAGGTCTTGAACAAGAAGCAACTTTAAGGGGGGTAATATTTCATTTATAAACATATTGAGATTGAGGTGTCTTTTTTAATTTTTTTGAGGTGTCCGTTTTATATACAAGCTGTAATTGTATATATGTGTTTGGGTTCAGAAAGGGAGGTCATATCCTCACTTTAGGAAAAAAAAAAAAGAAAAAGAGTAACCAGTAATTAATGATATGGGAAGTAGTTAAGATAATCCAGGAGTGAATAGGTAATGCAAAAAGAAGAGAAAAAAAAAATTTAGAACCGAAGACCACGAAAAAATAATATTTAATAATAAGCTTTCTGGAGAAAATGAAACCTGGGCTGGATTTGAAGGAGAAAAGAGCTTCATAGGTAGAATGGAGGTAAGTGGTAACATGCAATCCAGGCAAAAGGCATAGCATGTAAGACAGCAGAAATGAGTAAACTGCAACTGCTGCATTTAAAGAACTAAAGGAAGTTCAATAGTGAGAAAAGTAAAGTTCAGAAGTAGTGGAGATGAGACTGGAAACTTAGATAGGGGCATGATCATAAAGTGCTTTGGATAGCATACTCAGTAACGTATGGGAAGAGAGACCATTATAAAGGTTTTAAGCAGGAGAGATAATCAGATTTGCATTTTTAAGAGATGACTTTGTTTGATAAGTTAAAAAAAAAATTAAAAGGTTGTAGGCTAGAAGTAGAGAGAAGAGTTAGGAGGTTACAGCAGTAGCCCAGGAGAGTACCATTAATGGCATAAAAAAGGTAAGTGACTGAGAATGGAGAAGAGAGGATGCCTAGAATTTGGAGCTCAAAAAAGAAAAGGAAAGAAGTTTTTGAGGATGAACCTTATTTTTGGCTTAGGAGAATAGAAGGCCTGGATTGCCCCAATATAGGAATATAGGAGGCAGAGGATCTTTGAAGGAGCAGAAAGAATATGATGATGGTCAAGCTGTTCAGATGGCAGTTGGCTTGAAATGAGGTTCTTCAGGATCTAGACCACATACAATAGTGGAACAGAACAGATTGATTAGGGGAAAGGTATTTGGGAAGAAGGGCCTGCCTATTCTAAAACCAAACCCATTGCCATTAGGAAGAAGAGCCTGTGTAACGGAGCTTAAAAGTGCATCCGTTACACAGGACATAAATATAACTCAAGTTACACTACGGAAAAAGAAAATTTTTGTAAGAATATGAGGTTTTCTCAAGAGATACAAAGACAAGAATGAGTCTGAACAGCAGGGATAATTGGAACCAGGTAGTCACACACCATCAGACCATTATCTTTTCTATTCATTCCTTTCTGCACATCTGCCTCCATCTCTCTCTCCTCCAGTCTTCTCCACTTTTTGGTTCATGTGGGTCTGATGGTCCTGGAGCTCCCCCCTCCACCTTATTATTTATTTATTTATTTTTGCTCAATTCCAGTTCTAAAAATTCCAGGAAGAGACTCTGATTGGCTTAGTCTCAGGTAGGTGCCCTCCCTTCAAACCCTAGAATATATATATATTTTTAAATTGTGATTTAGGTGAAAGTTTACAGCTCAAGTTAATTCCTCATAGAAAAATTTATACACATATTGTTTTGTGACATTAGTTGCAATCCCTAAATGTGACTGCACAGCCCCTCTTTCCACCCTGGGTTTGCTGTGTCCATTCACCCAGTTCCGATCCCTTCCTGCCTTCTCATCCTGCTTTTGGACAAAAGCTATCCATTTGGTCTCATGTATCTGATTGAACTAAGAAGCACACTCCTCACGTGTATTATTTTTTTGTTTTATAGTCCTGTCTAATCTTTGTCAAAGAGTGGGCTTCGGGAATGGCTTTGGTTCTGGGTTAACAGAGTGTCTGGGGGCCATAGTTTTGGGGGTTCCTCCAGTCTGTCATACCATTAAGCCTGGTCTTTTTAGGTGAATTTGAGCTCTGTTCTGAAATACTCTTAAGGCAGTAAAGCAGAATCATATTGTAGAAAATGTCTAGTCCATATTGTTTTAGTTACCTAGTGCTCTGGTGCTGCTGTAGTAAAAGTACCACAAAGTAGGTGACTTGAAAGAACAGAAACTTATTTTCTCATGGTTTTTAAGGCTATGCAAGTCTAAATCAGGGCTCTGGCTCTAAAGGAGAGCTCTCCCTTGTCTGCAGTCCCAGATGTTTCTTGCTGTTCCTTGGCATGTAGATAGTTCCTCACATGGCTACTTCCCCTTGTGTGTGTCTGTGTCCATCCTGCTCTTTTATAAGACACATATATAACAATGTAAATCTTGGAAATGAAGTGTTTTTTTTTTTTTGTAGTTGTTTTGTTTTTTAAAGCCTGCATGTATATATGTGTGCTTTGGGTGGAGGGGAAAGAAAGATTTCAAAAAAGAGAAGGCATACAAAGCACTGTGTCAAGTAAAATAAACATTCTTGTGAGATCATTTTTAAATCAGATGGGGGAGAACAGAAAAGGGTAAAAGAGGGCTTAGAAAGGATGATCAGAGGCTTAAGAGGAGAATGAGGGAATAATATTACGAAGGTCAAAAAAGGAGAGTTTCATGAAGGTGGGAAAAGCAAATACTGGCAAATGATATTATTGTTGTTGTTGTTATTAGGTGCCGTCTGGTCAGTTCTAACTCATAGTGACCCTATGTACAACAGAATAAAACACTGCCCAGCCCTGTGCCATCCTCACAATACCTGCTATATTTGAGCCCGTTGTTGCAGCCACTGTGTCAATCCATCTTCTTGAGGGTCTTCCTCTTTTTTGCTGACCCTCTACCAAACTTGATGTCTTTCTCCAGGGACTGGTCCCTCATGATAACATGTCCAAAGTATGTGAGACAACGTCTCGCCATCCTTGCTTCTAAGGAGCATTCTGGTTGTACTTCTTCCAAGAGAGATTTGTTCCTCCTTCTGGCAGTCCACGGTATATCCAGTATTCTTCACAAACACCATAATTCAAATGCACCAATTCTTTGGTCTTCCTTATTCATTGCCCAGCTTTCGCATGCATACGAGGCAATTGAAAACACCATGGTTTGGGTCAGGCACACTTTAGTCCTCAAAGTGACATCTTTGCCTTTCAACACTTTAAAGATTTCTTTTGCAGCAGATTTGGTTTAGTGAAAACGGAATTGGAGAACTAACTCCCTGTATGTAGTTGGTATGCTTTTCTGTTGTATTTATTTTGCACACCATTAAACCCTAAACATAACACAGTAATTGACACTTATTCAGAATCTCAATAGACAGCTTTGACTGAAAAATAAGTTTGGGTAACCCTAATTTTTTTTTTAAATGAAAATCAGTATTAAGAATTGATAAGTATAGGTTATAATGATTATATACAATAAGTCTGTGCATCGTTACAACTTAAATTTGTTGAGTACTCTCATATTATTTACAAGGTTCTTCTGAAATTACTAGTATTTGACCATCTAAATAAACAAGATGAGGACATATGGAAATATTTTCAAGTTTGAAACTATTTGAAAATAGAGGAAATACTTCCCTGTCTTTAGGGTCCTAATTTTCTATAAGGAACCCTGGTGACACAATAGATAAGCACTAGGTTGCTATTTGAAAGGTTGGAAACAAAGAATAATGATCCACAGTTGGAAAATACGGCCTTGGTGATAGAAAACACTCCAGAGATTACATGATAGAATTTTGCAAGACCAGTGGCTTATTCATTGCAAATACCTTTTTTAAAAAACATAAACAGCAACTATACACATGGACCTCACCTGATGGAAAACAAAGGAATCAAATCGACCACACCTGTGGAAAGAGACATTGGAAACACTCAATATCATCAGTCAGAACAAGGCCGAGGGCTGTCTGCAAAACAGATCATCAACTGCTTATATGCAAGTTCAAGTTGAAGCTAAAGAAAATTAGAACAGGTCCATAAGAAGAAAAATACAACTTTGAGTATATCCCACCCAAATTTGGAGACCATCTCAAAAATAGATTTGATGCACTGAACACTAATGACCGAACACCAGACAAGTTGTGGGATGACATCAAGGATATCATATATGAAGAAAGCAGCAGGTCATTAAAAAGAGAAGAGACTAAATGGATGGCAGAAGAGACTCTGAAACTTGATCTTGAACATAGAGTAGCTAAAGCGAATGGAAGAAATGATGATGTAAAAGCTGAAGGAAGATTTCAAAGGGCAGCACAAGAAGACAAAGTAAAGAGTTACAATCAAATGTGCTAAGACCTGGAGTTAGAAAACCAAAAGAGAAGAACATGCTCAGCATTTCTCAAGCTGAAACAACTGAAGAAAAAATTCTAGCCTCGAGTTGCAATTTTGAAGGATTCTTTATGGGCAAAAGTATTAACAATGCAGAAAGAATCAAAAGAAGATGCAAGGAATATACAGTCATTGTACCAAAAAGAATTGGCCAGGACATTCAGCCATTTCAGGAGGTACCAAGAACCGATGATAGTGAAGGAGGAAGTCCACATTGCACTGAAGGCATTAGCAAAAAACGAGGTTCCAGGAATTGATGAAATATCAATTGAGATGTTTCAACCAACGGATGCAGTGCTAGAGGTGCTCCCTCCTCTATGCCAAGAATTTTGGAAGACAGTTACGTAGCCAGCCAACTGGAAGAGATCCATATTTGTGCCCATTCCAAAGAAAAGTGATGCACAGAATGAAAAAATTATCAAACAATATCACTAACATCACACACAAGTTAAAATTTTTCCAAAGATAATTCAAAAACGGTTGCAGCAGTCCATCAGGCAGTACTAGAAATTCAAGCCAGATTCAGAAGAGGACGTGGAATGAGGAATATCATTGCTGATAGCAGATGGATTTTGGCTGAAAGCAGAGAATATAAGTAAGATGTTTACCTGTGTTTTATTGATCATGCAAAGGCATTCAACTGTGTGGATCATAACAAATTATGGATAACACTGAGAATAATGGGAATTCCAGTGCACTTTATTTTGCTCATTCAGAACCTGTGTATAGACCAAGAGGCAGTCATTCAAACAGAACAAAAAAGAGGACACTGTGCGGTTTAAAAAATCAGGAAAGGTTTTGTATTCTTTCACCATTCTTATTCAATCTGAATGCTGAGCTAATAATATTAGAAGCTGGACCATATGAAGAAGAACATGGCATCAGGATTGGAGGAAGACTCATTAACAGCATGCAACATACAGATGACACAACCCTTGCTTGCTGAAAGTAAAGAGAACTTGAAGCACTTACTGATGAAAATCAAAGACTACAGCCTTTAATATGGATTACACCTCAACATAAAGAAAATGAACATCCTCACAACTGGGCCAATAAGCAACATCATGATAGACAGAAAAACTATTGAAGTTTCAAGAATTTCATTTTTCTAGATCCACGATCAACGCTGGTGGAAATAGTCTAGAAATCAAATGACATATTGAATTGGGCAAATCTTTAAAATGTTGAAAAGCAAAGATGTCACTTTGAGGACTAGGGTGTGCCTGACCCAAACTATGGTGTTTTCAATTGCCCCATATGCATGCAAAAGCTGGGCAATGAATAAGGAAGACTGAAGAATTGGTGCATTTGAATTATGGTGTTTGTGAAGAATACTGGATATACCGTGGACTGCCAGAAGAAGGAACAAATCTTTCTTGGAAGCAAGGATGGCAAGACTTTGTCTCACATACTTTGGACATGTTATCATGAATGACCAGTCCCTGGAGAAGGACATCATACTTGGTAAGGTAGAGGGTCAGCAAAAAAGAGGAAGACCCTCAAGAAGATGGACTGATGCAGTGGCCACAACAGTGGGATCAGACATAGCAACTATCATGAGGACGGTGCAGAAGTGAGCAGTGTTTTGTTCTGTTGTACGCAGGGTTGCTATGAGTTGGAACTGACTCGAGGGCACCTAACAACAAAACAACTCACCTGGCTTCAGATATGTGCTGCTATTTATCATGCTTGTCTATGTTAAACAGCAAAAAAGTATAATAAATTATTAAGCTCTTTAAGCTACATACGCGTGTGTACATACTGTGTGTTAAATTTATTCTCATTTATATTGTGTGAAATATTGAATTTTTTTTTTAAATTAAATGTTCTTAAATCTTCAAAATGGATGTGAGTTACAAATATCTTTGCATAAAATACAAGGTCATCCACCAAAATTGAAAAAAAATCAGTTACGCACAGATGCATCATGCAAAATTATAGCAAAATTGTTAAGTGAACTATCCGAACGCATGCAAAAAAATTAGGTTGACTGTAAGCACCAGCCTTCATACTGCATTCATGTCAGTATTCTCAACCCTATATCCCAGTACAGCCTCTGAACTTGTGATGACTAAATTGTGTATCTTTAGATATTTCGATACAATATAGGATTTATGAGGCTAAAAGCCACTTTCTATGTGATACAAACTTATCTGACCAGGGGAAAATGTAATAAAACAAATGTACCAACAGAGTGTTCCATGATATTAGTGTCTTTACTGACAAGCTGTTCCTGAGGTGAACAAGTTAGAGTGAAACAGAATTTTGTTAGGAGTGTAGTCCTCAAAGAAATATTGAAATCAGGGCTGTAAGAGAAAACTGTGAGCCAGACAGCCTTAAAAGTTATCCTGATTGGGAGTGAGAATGCAGTATATGACATGTGTAGCCACTGCTGAGACCTTGCACAGGCCAGCACTCCATCTTCGGATTTTGTATTACCAAACAAACCTACAGTGTTTGTGACCTTGTAAAATCTCTTTGAGCCTCACTGAGTTCTAAAGCCTTAAATCAAGATCCTGCCAGGATGAAATGATTCTTCCGGGAATGATAACCTGTAGATAAGGCAAAATGAAATTTAGTTGGATCTTGAAACAACTTGGGTTAACTCTAGCAATGGACATGTCAATCAAAGGGTGACAAGTCAGGGCTAAATCCAAACTTGTGTTTGACTCCTAACACTGGATACTTTGGTTATTATTGTTTCTATTGTATTTATATATTTTTCAACTCCAAATGTAAAAATGAAAAGCCATAAGCCTGGAGTGAACAAATATCAGCGGCTGAGTACATCAGTAATTTAATTTGAAGTAAGAAAATGGAGGTTAGTTGTAAATCCAGAGCATTTGTACCTTGTAAATCAAGTCTGGGCATTAAGTGCTCTGGTGCCTCCCTGACTCCTTTTGTTTTGTTTTTCTTGTCAAGTTGAACCTGGTGATGAAAGGGTTCTAGGTAGCTGTGTACATTCTCTGAGGAGAAACAGCAAAATATCACAAAATATGCTCTTGTCCTCATATTTTAATATTGAAACATTATTTCTCACCATTAGATTCTGACATATTTTAAGGTGATAAAAGCATTGAGAAAATACATCTTTCTAATACATTGTATTTATTATATCAAATGGTCTTTTCTTTACATAAGAAATAGAGAATTTTCTGTCATTATAATACTACACTGCTGTGAAGTATTTGTGATATGTGTCATGCCCTCAACAAGAACTCTTAACACTGTAGGTACGAGTTTCTAAATAAAATGTAGAGGCCATGCTAATTTTGATTATCTAATCATTATTTTCTAAACTAAAAACAACACTTTCTATTTTTTAGCAAGATATTTAACAGTTACCTTCCATAACAGAAACTGATTTGTCTTCCAGTATCCATTCTTTTCTTCCTTGTTGTAATAGCCAAACCAAAGCCTTTGCCATCAAGCCGATTCTGACTCAGAGCACCCCTAGAGGACAGAACATCCATTCATTTTGCACCCATTACAATGAGTTTAAAATGAATGGAGGGATTAGTAAATTCTGGCTTCTTACCCTCAGAAACTTTGGACACAACAACAACCCAAATATGTATTACATTTTCCTGTGGTATTTATGCCAGAGAAGAGTTCCAAACAAGGTTTATAGTGATTGTTTTTTAGTAATATGAGGTCATTTACTTCTTTCTGAGAGGATCAGGGATGTCAGGTTGGATGCATTTTGTTCTGAATATTTTAAGTGTACATTTTTTAAATCATATTTTCAAGTGAAAGTGACAACTAGGCATACAGATGATTCCAGTATGAGTCTGGAGACCCGTGGAGAAATCTGAGCCAGGGTCAGGGCTGGAATTAGAAATTTTGAGTCATCTCATAAAGATGCTATTTAAAGTCATGGAACTGGATGAGGTTGCCTAGGATGAAGTTATGTATTAAAAAAGAAAACTGGCCCTGAGCCCTGTGGCACTCAGGTGTTTATTAGTTGGGAAAGAAGAGTCAGACGAGACTGAGATGGAAGAGTCACTGATCAAGACAGAACTGGGAAAATGTGATCACCTGGAAGCCAAGAAAACAAAGTCTTTTTATGAGAAGGTAGTGATTGAAGGTGCTAAATATCACTGAGACGTTAAGTAATGTAAGGAACAATAAATGGATTTTGGATTTGACAGCATGGAGGTCACTGGTGATTTTGACAAAACCAGGTTCAGTGCTGCGGTAGTCATGGAAAGCAAATTGAACGGGGCTGAGAATAGAAAGGAGGAAAGGAACTGAGAACAGCCATTATTGATCACTCTTTCAAGAAGTTTTCCTTGAATGAGGAGAAAAGATGTTTATTATTTTAGAATCTGTGTTCTTAATTTTATTGGTTTTGACAGACTGTTATGCCTTTCTGACCATCCATCTCTGTTTTTCTGTTATCATGTAGTTGACAAAGACCCAGCCTCTGGACTTTGGAATACAGCTAAGAAGTGGAATGCCAAACCTGGTGCCTTAATAATGAAATGACTGTCATATCTATGGTCCTTGATCCCTGCAATTCTGGTCATTTTATTTGTTTGAGCCAGTTTTATATTTTTTATAGAAGCTATATTTTAGGGGGACTAAAAAAAATAAAATAAAATAAATAAATTTATTTTTATTTTATATTTTTTAGGGAAAAACTGGCACTCGGCATGGCCTTGGGCTCTTATTTGTCGGTTTGAAGTTGGAATGCAGTTGTTCTTCCATTAACTACCAAGAAGGGAGGGGATAATGACGCTACCTATTGAAGGGTCTTCCAGCAGCAAAGAGATTCAGGCACTGACTGCTGTCAAAACAAAATTGACAGGCATAGTTAATGGGCACGGAGAGCCTCAAATTCAAACTAAAGAGAAACATCCAGTCTAGAGGGCTTTCAAATCATATGTTGAAATATCTCCTTCCTGTTGTTTTGTTTAAGAAATAAGTATTTACCCTGAATATAAAAATCTGTTTTTTTTTTTTTCTCCCAAGTCAAAAACAAGGGTGAATGCAACTTGTTAGAATTTATGTTAACAAGTACCAGGTTCCTGTGTGTTTCTATGTGTGAAATGTATTTGATGCAGGACTAGCATACTGTGACAGCCGACAGCTTATTCGTTATTGAACTATCTGTACCACTTAAGAGCTGTGTGGCCTTGGAAAAGTAACTTAAGATGTTAGTGCCTCAGTTTCCTTATCTGTAAAATGGGAATGTTAGCATAGTTAGCATTCTAAATTTGTATTGAAGCAACAAAAGATTTTAATTTTTGTTTCTGGCAACGACCACCCAAACACAGTCTTACCTTTCCTTGTCATTCTCAGACTTGGTAGTTACGATTTCCTCTAACTAGTTCCACGTCTCTCCTGCTTTAACTCATCTACTAACTTAGCAGCAGTTTTCCTAAAGCACTTTTAATACCTTGCTTTGTCTTCATTCAAGAAAACGTAATAACTCTCTCATTCCACCTACATCAAATTCCATATACTCTACCTAGATTTTAAGACCTTCCCAAGTTTGTGGATTACCTTATCTGTTTTAGTATCTTTAATATCCTTTGTTCCCATCAGGTGGTCTCACTTTTCTACATGCTCACTGCATCATCAATTTACTTTTACTCTTTTGTCGAAGTGTCCTGGAAACTTCTTGAGCTTGGTACCTCCCTATATTCAATAAGATAGAGTTTGCTTTTCTTATTTAACATTGCAGTAGATATACTGGATTAAACCCATAATTTGTCCAATTTCCTTCTGCTGTATATCATGTACTAAAAAGACTGGAAAATTTAAAAAATTGTCATCAGTATGCTTGGAGCTAGACTTTTAGGTGCAAATTAGGTCCCACCAATTAGAAATACTTGCATGACATTTGGAAATAGGTATCATGATGGTCCCTGGAAATAGATTGGACTAAAGAGTAAGAGGCAGATGAGGAAGCAAATACAACCATTATTGATTATTCATATTTCTGTTGCCTTGGCAAATTCTCTATTATCTTGCATGAAAGTGAGGACAATTAATTATTGGTAGCAGTGTCATCAGCTTCATGAGTGTTGAGAGGTCATTTATGGTAGCTCCAACAATGACTTCTTTATCCCTGGATTGTACCTGTGTTGACATGATTTTGGGGTTTAATCCTGGAAGCTCCACCTAGAGTCTATTGTGTTACATTTTGTAAACACTTAAATCTGCTTATTATTGCCAGAGTGTTTTCTGTTTTGTTTTGTTGTAATTTTTTTTTTTTTTCCTTTCCCCCTCCTGCCACAGATCCTTGTCTGATACCAGCAAATATGACAAATTGTTCTCAACCTCACTTTTTGGCCTAATATCCTATAATAATTGCCCTTCCTTGCCTTGTCTCAAATAGTATATGCTCTAGACAACTGCCATTTCTCAAACATAAGAAGTGCTTATGTAGTTTTGAGTATTTGTTTATTATAGGGTCGCTATTTTTTATGAGTCGGAATTGACTCGACGGCACTGGGTTTAGTTTAGTAGATTTTTTTTATCTCTTCTGTCTAAAACTCTTTCTATTCCCTTTTCCAGGTTTGTAAATAAAGTCTTCCCAGACCTTTGAGTCCAAGTTAATTTCTCCCTTCACTGGATTTCAGCAGCAAATCCTTCATATTGCTTTTAGGCCAGCACTGATCACACTATATTCTGAATATTTGTTTACATGCCAGGGTCATCAGTCCCTGAGCTCCCAGAAAGCAAAGAAGGTCCCATCCATCTGTGCCTTCATATACTAGGCTTTAGATCTGGAGAGCACTATCTAGTTTTCATCATTTTAAAAAGCCTACTGTACATCACAAATCCTCTTGGAAGCTTTGTAATGACTCAAACTGCAAAGCTGCAATTCTGTAACTGGAAGGAAGTTCAGATATCTTTTGGGTCAACCCATTTATGTGCTAGGACATTGTCAAAGTCCTAGCTTATTCGTTCTTAAGTTTTATTGTGTCCAAACTAGTCCTCAGAATGCTGCCTCATATCTAGTTCCTTAAAGTTTAACTAATTATTTCACACAAATAGTATTAATAGCTAATGTTGATAGAGCTGTGTTTTAAATACTTTATACCTATTAACTTACTTAATTTTTACAACAATCCTAGAATTTATCGTCAAACTAACTTTTAGTCTCTGCAAACACAGTAACCACCTCTTTCGAACATTTATTTTTCAATAAATCTTGAGCACCTACAGTATGCCAGGCATTATGCGCCAGGGGATACAACACAGACTGGACAGAGTCCCTGCCCTCCTGAAGCTAAGTTTAGGTGGTAGAAACAAACAAATAAAAACTGGAAAAGTAAGCAAAATTAGAACAAAGTTGATAAGTGCTGTGAAAATAATAATGAAATGTGCTGTATATACAGTTATCAGGATGACTAACCTTGTGAAAGCTAAGTGAGAGAGGAGATCCAGGGCACTGGTAAAGATTCCAGCCTTTAGACAAGGTACTTCCTTTATTGCAACAATAGCAAAGAAAGAAAAGGAGGATGTAAGTGTACATGGATTTGTTGCTTTGATTGTAGAAAAGTGAAAGATTTCATATCAATGTCTGCCATTTCTCATGCGAAAACGAAGGTCATCTGATAATATAGAGTATAATATCAGGGGGGAAAAATAAGTCCCTCTTCTAGCTTTTGGCAAATGCCTCTTCACTTTTCCTGTTATGAATTTTTCACTCATATTCAGTGTATCAGAATCTCATATCTAAATTATCATCCTGTCAAATTCTGAGCACATTTTTGGCAAACGATAAAGAAAGTACAATCATAGAGCGGCTAATAACATTCTTGTTACCTAGGCTTAACAACCATTGAGCTGGTTGGCATTATGCTATGGAGAGAGTTGGGTGGTCTTTGATGAATGTTTATACCTATATAAATAACTCAATTGTGACTGTCCAAAATTGAAAGCTCTTTCAAGGCTTTGTACATTTATACAAAAGCACAGCTTTTGTTTGCTGTGAGTTAATAGCTTCAGCAAACATGTAGCCAAGATGTTTTTTGAATGGAAGGTGACCCTTGAAGCTAAGTCACCTTGCTTGGCACATCAGAAGGGAAATAACTAATTATGTGTGGATACTAAAGAACAACTGTTATTTAGTGCACTAGAGATATAATACACTAGGGACATAATACTCCTTGATGGAAGATCTGATAATCGCTTCTCTCTTCTGGTTATCTCCAAAGATATTGTTATAACATTTTTTTTTCCTGTATACACCCAGACACTTGCCTAGCACCAACCACTGCTGCACTGTCAAAGGTAAGCTTTTGTAATAATTACCATAAAATGAAAAAAATACAGCATATTCTAAGAACAATTAAAAAGCTAAGCAAAGTTCTATGAAAATGCAGGGAAGGGAGTGACTTATCTATTTCAGAGACATTACATTATATCATGCCTGCACTGTTCTATATATTGTGAAACTTATTTTGTAATCTAGTTCATTACTTAAGCAGTCCTATTATTCAATTACTGGTAAGTTTTTTTTTTTTTAATGAGAAAAACCCCACAAAATACAGAATTTTTTTTGAAGGAGGGGGTTTATTAACTTATTGGAATTGGTATGGTGTATATACATATGTATATGTATATTTAGAGAGAGAGAGAGCCCTGGTGGCGCAGTGGTTAAGAGTTCTGCTGCTAACCAAAAGGTTAGCAGTTTGAATCTACCAGCTGCTCCTTGGAAACCCTATGGGACAGTTCTACTCTGTCTTATAGGGTTGCTATGAGTCACAACTGAGTTGATAGCACCAACATATACACACACATACAACATATACACACACACACGCATACATATATATATGTGTGTGTGTGTATATATATATATTTAACCAAACCTGTTGCTGTTTAGTTGACTCTGACTCATAGCTCCCTATAGAGCAGGGTAGAACTGTCCCATAGGGTTTCCAAGAAGCGGCTGATGGATTTGAACTGCCAACCTTTCGGTTATAACAACTGCACCACCAGGGCTCCTTTTATAAATATAAAATGTGTAAATTGAGTTGTCGATATATCACTTTCTGAGCTTTTTCTCCATCCCACTGATGTATTTTTTAAAAATTTTTAAATTATAAACTATATACAGCTAATCAGTTCATACAACTAGTAATCATAATGTATATTTATATGCATATTTTTCAGTTTACAAAGTACTTTCATAACCCAACTTTCAAGATGGGAAAAGTCAGGGAAGATAATAAAATTGACCAGGATCATCTGCTGAAAATCCGTATATAGATAGCCTAAATTCTAGCACTATGTCCTCTACATGCAGTCTTTCTCCTTTAGTAGTGTTTATAATTTATGCAAGGTAATCCATCCTATAAGATCCTATAAAGTCAACTGCTTTTGAAAATTTAAGTATGTGTCAGTTCATATGTGTGATTAAAAATAAAAACGAGTCTTGTCATTAGGAAATGAGAAGAATTTTATTGCCAGTCAATTTATGCTGTTGCAGATTTGTTTGCTCCTAGATACCAGGGCAGTAAATACAAGTGATGGTAGCACTATATATATATATAAAAAAAAATACTACACTCAACCAAATAATAAAACAAGACATTCCTTAGGACCATGTAAGGAGCTCTGAAGGTGTAGTGGTTAAACGCTCGGCTGCTAACTCAAAGGTCGGTGCTTCAAATCCACCAGCAGGTCTGTGGGAGAAAGATGTGGCAGTCTGCTTCTGTAAATATCACAGCACTGGAAACCCTATGGGGCAGTTCTACTCTGGCCTATAGGGTCACTATGAGTCAGAATTGACTTGCCAGCAGTGAGTTTGATTTATGGTTTAGGACCATGTTAAATGGCCGTAATGATATGTTGCAAACAGATGTTTTCAGAATCTGTTAATCCCTTCTTTGCATGCTTATTGAGATTGCCCTACTCTTTGTTCTCATATCTTGTAATGTAGTAATTTTATGAACAAAAGTTATCCAATAGATTTTAAATTCTTTTGAGACCTAGAAAACAAGGAGCAAGCCAGCCTAAGTCTATATTAAGGCTCTGAGCCTACCCCCTAACTACCCTAAATGACATAAAATTAGGGTTAGATGTGCCATAACTGGTCTAAAATTTTTGCTCTTGGGGAGAAAATAAGAGCAAGACATCTAGACAACATATTCATCTTTATCCATTCAGTTATTTGACAAGTGTTTACAGAGTTCGTTTTACATGCTAGGGACTATACTAGGTGCTTGATATGGTATGGAACAAGAGACATGACTTCTGCCATCATGAAACTTAGTGGAAGATTCAGCCAATAAACAAGTACCCACAGACTTACAAATCATGTCTTGCAGAAAGGATTTCTGTGAGATAAATTACTACAACCCAGTTTATGTTCAAGTGTTTGGTCTAGGAACACAGTCTGGATTTTTACCAGGCACATGTGTGCTAGCAACACAACACTTAACCCTTCTGGCCACATTTGAGTTTCTCTTGGCTTTAAAAAAAAAAAAAAAAATTTTTTTTTTTTTTTTTTGTAATGTGTGAGAAGAATTGATGTTTGGAAATGTTCATATCAACTCAAGCAATAAACAAGTTATAATATAGCAGAGACATCTGTCAGTGGAGGCTTGTATGTTGGCTATGGTACGTAACAGGTTTTAACAGGTCTTCCAGACTAAGATGGATTAGAAAGAAAGGACTGGTTGTCTCCTCCTGTAATTCAGCCAGTGAAAACCCTAGAGATTTCAACAGTCTGATCCATAACCAAAAATCATGGGGATGGTGCAGGACAGAGCAGTGTTTTGTTCCTTTATGCATAGGGTTGCCATGAGTCAGGAGTCAGCTCCATGCTGCTAACAATAACAGTCAAAACTTTATGTATCTAGGAAAAAGGTCAATTAGATGATAACATTAATATTTCTGGAGAATCAGCAAGTGCAAATTGAGATTTCTCAAAAAATGATCTTAGATAAAGTTTTAAGTAGCTAAATTGTAATTCAATTTGTTTATTAAGAAAAAGATAATTTATTATCTTTGTTCTTTTTTTTTTTTACTTGATCTCACCTTAGCTTTTTTTCTTAAAATGAGTGTTTTGAGCATATAACTGACCTTAGATAGAACAGTAAGTCCAGAAAATAAAATGACTTTTGTTTTTTTGTTTGTTTTAGTAGCATTTTGTTGAATTCTTCTGTTGTTTGGGTTTTGCTTTTTCAAAAGCTGACAAAAATTACTATATATTTTTGCATGTTCAGTAATTCATAGTTTAACTCATTTTTTTAGTTCAAATTAAATTCAATCATTAAAGCTGGAATTATGGTCAAATACTAATACAATGTATTAGCTCAACCAATGTGTGTTGAATATCTAATATTAACTGTATGTAATAGAAATAATAGTAGAATGGGGCAACTGATATGAAAGCCAAAAATTCATTGTGCATCCCAACTATATGTGAAGAATCATGATACCCATTAGTACCAACTGGAAAGACTGTCATGTTCAGAAAAAGAGAGATATAAGAGAATGGAGAGTGTGAGAAGTCTAGCTGTTCAAGTAGGACAACAAAGAATGCAAAACCTTCAGATTCCATATAGTAAGTAAGCATTTCAGAGCCCATTTGACCGTGGAAGTATTTTAAAAGTCATAACATATTGGTATAAAACCAACATAGGGATGAATTCATTTTTGGATTATAGTAAAGAGTGAAAAAAAGGTCTTAAGGACCAATTACTTGCTCTGAGAAACAGTATTTCAATAATATGTTTTTATATTAACTTGAATATCAAAAATATTTTTGAAATTTAAGATATATGATATACCAAAAAGCCAAAAACCAAACTCACTGCCGTCAAGTCGATTCCGACTCATAGCGACCCTATAGGACAGAGTAGAACTGCCCCATAGAGCTTTCAAGGAGCGCCTGGTAGATTCAAACTGCTGGCCTTTTGGTTAGCAGCCATAGCATTTAACCACCAGCCACCAGGTTTTCCATATTTAGTATAAGCAGCTAAAATCAAATAACAGCCCTGATGGTACAATGGCTAAGCACTTGGCTGCTAACCAAAAAAAATCAGCAGCTCAAACCCAGCAATCAGTCTGCAGGAAAAAAGACATTGCGATCTGCTCCTGTAAAGATTACAGTCTAGGAAATTCTATGGGGCAGCTCTACTCTGTCCTTCAGGGTCACTATGAGTTGGAACTGACTCCATGGCACAAAATAACAACAGCATAATCGAACAGACAATATACATTTGATGCTGATTGCACCCTCCCCCTTGAGGTATTTTTGTAAGCACACTATGCTATTTTTTTACAGCAGCATATAAACAAATGGGCCTAGTGACACTTGTGAAAATACCTTGCTGGGGAGGGCGCAGTTGGCAAACAACGTAGAAGGTGCACGTTATTTGCATAAAAATGCAATAGTAGGACATTTTTCCCTCTGCCATAAATGCAAATTGGATGTATATGTTTATACAGAAATGATCAGCCATGCAATTTCCCCGTATTCTTTACTTAGCAAAGCCATTTGATAACATTTATTATAGAATAATAATAGTAGTTTTATTATATATAAAAAAATTGTTTTTATATATATACAGCTTACTAAATATCAGAAGTAGTATTATTAAGATTAATCTTTTTCATACAATACATATTATCACTTAACAAAAATAGTATCCCACCAAGGAATCTGAGAAATGCCACTATCGGCAATGGTAGGCTTTAATCAGGGAAGTGAGATTATCAAGCTATTATTTTAAAGAGTTCAATGTGTGACTGTGAAGAAAGGGTAAATGAGACTTAAGCTTTTTATTAAGATTAGTTAGAAAAACGTTGGGAAAATCCAGAAAAAGTTGTGATGAGCACCTGAATTTTTTGGTAGTGGGATGGAATAGGCAAGGAAATAGATAAGGGATACTAATGAGTTAAATCTGGTGGGTTTGAACTTTTGACCTTTTGGTTAGCAGCCAAGCTCTTAACCACTGCACCACCAGGGCTCTAGCAAGTTAGATGGACCTGATTTAACAGCTAGTTGGATCTGGGTGTAAAATGAAGAGAAGAATCAAGAAATATTGCTCCTAGTTTTCTCTTTAAGAAAATGGGTTGTACGGTGCTGTCGTGTTTATTTGTTGGCGAAGTTATTTTGTTTTGATTTTTTTTTTTTGTGCGCGGGGGTAGTGGTGGTGAAAAGGGGAATGAGAAACAGATATTTAATTAATTTATGAATATTTAGGTTTTGAGATGCCAACAGGATGCCCAACAAATAGTAAATCCTCAGTAAATGTTGGATGAATAAATGAATATTTGGTCTAGTGACCAGAGGAAGAACTGAGATGGAATATTGAATGAAGTAATGGGGTTGGGTGGGTAAGAATGATTCACCCTTTGTGTTGAATACATAGGATGCCATTTATGTTAGAGAACTTAGAACTAAGACCTTGAAGAGGACAGCTCTGGTGGTGTGACGGAAGTAGAAGCCAGATTGCAGTGCGTAAGGAGTAAATGGCCGAGATTTAAGTGGTGTTCACAAGACTGTAGAGCTTTATTTCGTAACATACTCTGCCCGGTTCTCACCTCAAGAGATTCTGATTTAACGGTTTTAGTGGAGCCCTGGTCGGGGGGTGATTAAGAGCTTGGCTGCTAACCGAAAGGTGGGCGGTTTGAATCCTCCAGCCACTCCTGGAAACCCTATGGGGCAGTTCTACTCCATCCTATAGGGTTGCTGCGAGTCGGAATTGATTGAACGGCAACGGGTTTGGGTTTTTTTTTGCTTATTAAAACAAAAATTATTAAATGATCTCTGTAACAGCATTTTCATTCACTTCCATTTCAGAATGCTCGTGTGACTAGTACAGAGCCCATTTGCGCATGCACTGGTACTGTTCCTACAAAAATCAGTTGTCAGGCGAGTCCTAATCAACGCGAGTTTACGAACTATAGGTTGAGGACGAGGTGGAAGAATGAACAAGCACGGACAGGGATATCTTTTCACTGACATGGGAAAGAAGAAGGTAAGAATGGACGTGTTCACCGATACGTAAATGCCCTGATTATGGTAATTTAATATACAAATAGTCTAATGTATACAATACGTTTTATGTTCCTAAGTGAATGCAATCACAAACCTGTAAAAAATGCTGAAAATAATATATTTATTCAATGATTTATTTAATAAAAGTAAACTGTTCGTATTTTTAATTTTAATTTTAAATGAGAATGTTATTTTCAGTTGAAAGCTTAAAAATTTTACTTCTTACTGCTAGAAATGCTAAATGTTTCTTTAATATGTCCAGTTATGATCCACTTCCAAGAATTTTTAAGAGAAGGAGGAAGGAAGGAAGGAAAGAAGGAAGGAGGGAAGGAAGAATTAAAGCAATCAAAGAGCTTATAAGCTGGTAAGATGAATCTGGTTTATCGCTATTTCCTGGTAATCTTGCTATTGTTATTGTATTATTGTTATTCGCTCTCATTTGTGGTGTATTATATATATATACACATACATGTATTTATATATATATATACGTATATATTGTCTGTTGAAGATATGTTTGTTAGGTTCTTGTAAGATCTTTAAAGATGAAATAATTATTTTCAAGGACTAGTAGGAAATTTATCAAACTTCTGTATCAAATATTTTAATGGCCTTCTACTTTAATCATAAAAATGCACTATTAAGTGAAAGATCAACTAAAATCTTAATAAGGTTTGGCGTTAGCTACATTGCTTGATGGAATTTTTAGCTCTTTTTGCAATTGGCTTGGCCTAATAGACTCCTAATGTGTTCTCAGATCTGTTGTTTTTTTCCCAACAGAAGTCCACTTGAACCAATTGCTTTTTTGGTTTCTCTGCTTCTGTCCTGGAATATATCAAAGCGTTAGGCTGCCAAAGTCTGTGAGTAGCAGGTGGCAGTTTTGCGAAAAAGGAAAAAAAAAAATCCCGATTAGTAAAACATTCTTCTACTTGTGGTCTCCCACACTTTTCTCTTGGGGTGGGGAAAGGAGGGTGAAAGTAAGTCAAAAACAAGCCAAAACACACCTCTTTAGAAAAAAATGTATTACGTTGACAAGTTACAGCTGTCATATGTACTAATCAAATACCCAAAAACCAAAGCCAGTGCCGTCAAGTCGATTGCACTAATCAAATATAAAAAAAAAAAAAAAGTACCCCAGAAATAATCACAGTGTAACATTTAGATAAACTGAGGAGGCACAGTGAGGTCTCATAAAAGAGGCAAGTCTCAGTAAACAAAGAGTGCCTCAGAAATTATGATTGCAAACGAAGAAAACAACTGAGTTTCTGTTGTATTTGTGTGTTATGGCTGAGTTACTGTACTGTGTGTGTGTATGTGCATAAGTTAGTATGTTTGGTTTTAAGTTTGGATAACAAAGTACTGTAAAAAAATAAGATGATACTTATCACTTGTATGTAATTCAGTTCTCCAGAATTCATAGTTTAATATGTTTTAAATCATTCAGGTATACTAATTTAGTTATGTTTAGCATTGGAATGGGGAAAACAAAATTAAGCAAAAAAAATTTGTTTTCCTTTTGGAGACTGAAACAACTGTGAGACCTGTGGGGTGACCAGCAAAAGATTGGAACAATTAGTCTCTGTCATTGAAAAGCCTGTATATACCTGTGGTTAGAAAAGGTCAGGTTCCCTGGAGGGCAGTCATTTGTCCACTTCCGCACAAACTGGTCTTCTAGCAAATGATGGAGGTCCTTTGAAATTAAGTACAATTTCAATGAAATGGCCCAACCTGAAATCAATGCCTGAACATGAGCAATCAGCAGTTCAAAGGCCTAGAGGTAGACTGAAGCTATTCAGAAGCCAAACCACTCAAGTGAAGAAGAGAAGGAAAAATAAACTTTCTGTGGAATGTAAATGCACAGCAGAGAGTTCCATAGTTTAAAGGTTTCTCCTTTGTGAAGGAAATAACCCTACCATATTACAGGATTTTGGGTAAATAGTTTGGGCAGGGGTAATCATTCTTTCTGTATCATGCTTGTGCCAACTCACATGCCCAAGTGGCCAGATGTGACTGGAAGTGCTTCCATGTGCCTAAATGGTAGCACTTGCAGGCACAAGTCAATGATTGGACTAATGGATCTTGGCATGATGTCATCTAATCCAATTGAATGGGTGTTCTTGCCCTGCTGTGAAAAGAAGTAAAACCTGTCTTATTATTTCACTTCCTGGAGTGTCTTTCCATGAAAGTCAAACCCAGGTTGTCTGTTCTGAACATCTCCGTTTATTGTATTAAAGCCAAGCTAACATGGCCAATATGAATAATCATATTCTCATATTTCAGATTCAAAAACTATCTTTGTAGGCATTAGATAATTTTTAATATCAGTAATTTAAGATTCTTTAACAGTCTAGAAATTTTGCTGACCCTAGATACCAGATTATCTTTTATAAGGAGAAATCATTGTAGGGGAAACAAGGTATCACATCACTATTTGAAGAAATAGCTAACAAATTACTAATTCTCACATCAGCTCCTGAAAAAAAAGTGTAGGGATATGGAAAAGCTCTGACATTTTCAGGCAAGTTAATGACAACAATTTTTTCACATAAAATATTTTATACTATTAAGAATTCGGAAACCCTGGTTGCATAGTGGTTTGTGTGTGTGTATGTGCATAAGTTAGCATGTTTGGTTTTAAGTTTGGGTAACAAAGTACTGTAAAAAAATAAGATGATACTTATCACTTGTATGTAATTCAGTTCTCCAGAATTCGTAGTTTAATATGTTTTAAATCATTCAGGTATACTAATTTAGTTATGTTTAGCATTGGAATGGGGAAAACAAAATTAAGCAAAAAAAATTTTTTTTTCCTTTTGGAGACTGAAACAACTGTGAGACCTGTGGGGTGACCAGCAAAAGATTGGAACAATTAGTCTCTGTCATTGAAAGGCTTGTATATACCTGTGGTTAGATTAGTTTTAGAAGAGGTCAGGTTCCCTGGAGGGCAGTCCTCCTGGTTAGAGCTACAGCTACTAACCAAAAGGTCGGCAGTTTGAATCCACCAGGCGCCCCTTGGAAACCCTTTGGGGCAGTTCTACTCTGTCGTTTGGGGTCGCTATGAGTTGGAATACACTGGATGGCAACGAGGTTTTTTTTTTTTTTTTAATTAGGAATTCACACAAAAATGTTTGGGCCACTTTACTTCCCCTCCTAGTCTCCTTTAATATATATATATATACTACCTTTCAGAGAGCTATGTATTAAAAAATGTCCATTACAAATATTGTGCCTTTTATTCGATAATTAAAGAAAATATAACACATTGCTACCTTGCCTGAATTTCCAAAGAATAACATTAACTGAAAAATGGTTAATATTGGAACCTCTATCTTCTGATTTAGGAGCATATAATCTGTGGGAGACCATATTCTACTGGTAGATCGTTAAATTGCTTTTTTTTTTAATTATGGTTTTCAGTGACACATTCTAAAGAGTTAAGTACTTTTATAATCAGAGGGCTTCATTATTCAGAAGATTGTTTTAACTAATTTCATCCACTTATTCTATTTTTGTGGATCTTCACACTTGTGCTTCTCAGCAATTATAGGCATTTCTAGTTATTATAATATTTCTTCTGGGTTTTCCTAGCACCAGGAAATTACCTATATTCTATGAAAACAGCTGGACACTTTTGACATAGCTTTTGAACACTCCTTGTCTTTCCTCGTTTTTCCTGGGATGAGTTTTTTCCTCCTGAAAATGATTAGGACTTGATTGTGCACAGCATCCTTGCTGCCAAATGTGTCCTTCACATGTTGTGTGATTGCAAGTGCGTTGATGTACACAAAAAATTATTGCTGAGAAACATCACAACTTCATGTGTGAAACTCAGGCCTTGTGCTTGCTTTCTTTATCTGATTAAAATACATAAATGTTATTCCAATTCCAATCAACCTTGGAAAGTTTCAAAGATATTCCATAAGATCAAAATGTAATGGTTGCTTACCCAAAAAAGGATAAAAAGTCTTCCTTTTGCTCACCCTGTGTATGAAGGAAATGTCATTATAAAAACTTCATTAATATGTAAATTGCAACATTTTGATTAGCACTTGCAGACCCCTTTTGTTAAGCAAAAGACGGAAGGAGCTAACCAGATTGCAATAATTTACATAATAAAAACTCAGTGGAGGCAATGCCACCAAGTAGAGAACCTAAAGAAGGCTGGAATGCCTTTTTTAAACAGCTTAATAAAGTATTGGAATCACAAAGTACAAAAGGAGCAAAAATATTTTTCTTTTAACTGACAAACTCTACTTCAGGGGGAAATTACAGGTACTGCAGATTATATTAAGATGATATGTTTGAACATGTAGCCAACAACATCAATGCATAACATATTTGCTCAGTTTCAAAGAGTCTGTTTCCATCACTGTTGTTGTGAGGACATTTAAATATAATATGCAGCCATCTCCTGGTGAACTTGGTATTGATAAAGACAAGAGGAGACTGGTTTGTTGTAGAAGTAACTAACCCATATTCATTTAGTGGATCAAATATCGTAGTTCAATCTGATGTGAGAAATTAAAAGACTCTAAAACCAGAAAAATTAAGATATTTTATTTGACGATTTAGTGTTTTAGTATGCATTTTTGGTACTTTGTAGCCCAAGTAAAATTTTATGATTAGGCCATTTAGACAAAAAGAGTTAAATAGAAAATTGAAACAATATGCTGGGCAATTCAATAGAAAAGTACCTTTCTTGAAAATATAAGTAGCAAAACTGGGACTTAGGTGTGCATTTTTAAAATTATTATATTTTTTCTACTCCATTTCTTAATTTATTCAGTTACACTTATGCATTCATTTGATGTTAGCACAATAGCATTACATTAGACAAAAACTCAAGACTGTGCTACACGTGGCTGTATAGGGCAATATGGAAGTGAAATGTAAAAATATTAATTAGAAATTTTTAGAAAAGGATTTTCTTCCTGGAGAAATCTCCTAACAGAAGCTTGGGGCAAGGTAGGAAACAGTCAGATGGGTGTAAGGATTTGTGTATGAGAATGTCTTCCAGTTGAATCCAGCAAGGCGGAAAAAAAACTATACTTGGCTACAGTAATTTGTTTGTTGCTGAAAGGTGTTTGAGAATTGCGTTTAACAGCTGATTACTGCCTAGAAGGAAGGTAATTCTGGCCTCAAAGCTTTATCTTTTGTAATGTCCTTGTCTTTGGTGTCATAGCAATTAGGTTAGCACCGGAGAAACCTATTAATCATTTCTGTAACTGCTAAATTGCATAAGTGTGTCGATTTGAAATCTTGGGGAGAAAATAGAAGATTAATGAGCTGACCTCAGTTCAGTGTGATAATCCCAGAACTTAATATCTGGTGCCTATCTTGTTTTACACAGTTGACAGTATAAATTTTTTCCTCTTTTAATTCTACCCTATTATTAACCAGGAAATGGGGTAGAGGGATTTGTTCAGAAGTAAGGAAAAGAAAGAAAAACAAAAGGAGGATTACACCAAGCAACACACAATCAACAGAGAGAGATTTTTTCAGAGACTAAAAATAATATGGCTTAGCGGGTAGTGAAAACTGCGAAGATTTTCCCATATTCACTGAGGTAAATTTGATGCCTTCCAAGGGAGACAGTCCTCTGTATCTGTGACTTGACTGCCTCCAGGTGGCATCTACAGGTCATTTGGATTCAGAGTCCTTAGCCATAGTTAGCTGCCACCTATAGAGTCCAATATCAACTTTGATTTGTTCAATTCTCAGGAAGATTTTAATAATTCTTTCACACCATTGGTCTCCCAGTGCTAATAGCTAAGTCTGGCTTTGATATATCTTACAGTCCCAAAATCTCTAACCATACCGAACATAAATACTTGACAGAAGACAATAGCCCAATTTATTTTACTTGAAAACATTCTTGAAATTATTCTGAGTGTACCTTTTCCCCAAAGTGTAGATATCTTTAAAAAGTCTATAGATTTAGAGGGATTTTCTTTGTTACAGTTTTGAAGCAATTTTCCCTCTGCTAGCTTCTATAAAAGACATTCTATTTAACTAAAGCAAATATTGGTGTAATGGCTAAGAATAACAACAACATCTTTTTATTTTCTTGAACCAAGGGGCTATTTTATTTCACTGAAAAAAATCGTTCACGTGAAGTAGTGCACCCATGGGGAACTTAATATAGATTAAAAAAGAAGGAAAACTGCAGGGAGGTTTGAAGTTCAGTGAAACCCTCAGACCATTTACCATTATTTTTGACATCTTAGCCATCACAGAACTTTGAAAACCCTTTTGTTCAGAGGAAATTACTCATAGCATGGTAAAAAAAAAAAAAAAAAGAAAGAAAAGAAAAGACAATTCCCTATACCTCCAGCTTCCTAAGACCTTTTACACAGATCAAATGCTATTCTGCAGCCAGGTGATAAACCAAAAAAAAACAAACCCATTGCTGTGGAGTCAATGCTGACTCTTAGCGACCCTACAGGACACAGTAGAACTGCCCCATAGGGTTTCCAAGGCTGAAATCTTTGTGGAGGCACACTGCCACATCTTTCTCCCTTGGAGCAGCTGGTGGGTTCAAACCACCTACCTTTCAGTTAGCAGCCAAGATCTTAACCACTATGCCACCAGGGCTCCCATGTACCCAAGTGATAGGAAACTAAAAATAAGAATATCAGTGTTTATTTTAAAAGTGTGCAGAAATACATAATTTGGATGGTCCCTTTGCACATGTCTACAAACTCAAAGGGTAGAGGGTTAGATTTATTAAAGTACTTGTAATAGCTTACACTACAAGTCAAAATAGAAAACAAAGACAACTACCCCCCCTCCTTTTTCTGGATGTTGAAATACTTCTCTGATAGTTATATTTGTGACAAGATTAATCGGATTTGTATTTATGTCCTAAAATTCAACTTGCATATGTAAGCACAAGTTGTGATTTTATGATGAGTATTTAGATACAGAGTGACTATGTAGTAAGAGTTGTGGCATCCTACTCTACATCTTTGCTCAAAAATTGTGTATTTCTTTGAGCCATAAGTTCTTGATATATTTGCAGAATTAAAAGACCAAGTTATGATTTTACAACATCTTTTATGGAGTTCAAACTGCGAATCTTATTTTCCCTCTTTGTGTTTTTTTTGAATGAAAGGAAATATACTCAAGAAAATTTCAATGGGTTTTCTTTATATCTTACTATAAAATAATCCAAAGAAAAGTTACTGTGGAATGAATGAGAACCCTGCCTGACTCTCCTTGGTGGTGCAACAGCTAAGTGTCAGCTGCTGAGCAAAAAGTTGGCAGTTCAAACCCAACTAGTAGGTCCATAGGAGGAAAGACCTATGCTCCCATAAAGCTAACAGCCTAGAAAACCCTATGGGGCAGTTGTACTCTGTCCCATGGGGGTCACTGTGAGCTGAAATCCACTCAGTAGCACTTAACAACAACAACAACTGATTCTTTATACGCCAGCCATATTGAATAGCTACCTGCCTTCTTCAAGCAGTTCATGATCTCTGGCTCCCTACTCATTTACTCTGCCATTGGTTTGGAGTGCCCTTTCCTACTTTTCTCTTTTACTAACCATTCAAGATCTAATTAAAAATTCTATCTCTTCTATAGTGTCTTTTATGTTTCTTCCCCACGTATTTTAGTTGTTTCCTTCTCTGAGCTGCCATAGTATTTTTTTTTTTTTTTAGATTTTTATTACTTTTTTGTCGTGGTGAAAAGCCATAGTATTTTTTGTATAACAACTACAGTTCTTATCACCATTTATAAGTCTTGGTTTTTATGCTCTTCTTCCTCACTAGATAATTATTTGCTTGAGAAGGATAACATGTTTATTTTTGTTTCTCAAAAGCCTACCACATAGTAATTACTTGAATATTTGTGGTATAAATCAAAGAAAATGCCTTTGTATGAAATTGTTAATTCATGAAAAAATAGTTTGAATTATCTCAGTTGTTCCGATAACTTCATAAACATAGGATTGACCCTTAAAATGAAGTCTTTAAACCAGTAACTAATGTCTTAGTCAGCCATACCTAAGAAATTGATACCCTCTGGATTCATTTATAATCAACAATATTAAGTGAGCACACATAAGTGCAAGATACTATTAAGTGTGAGGAGTTAAAAAAAAAAAAATGGATAAAACTGTTGGAGCCCTGGTGAGGTTAAGAGCTATGGCTGCTAATCAAAAGGTTGGTAGTTTGAATCCACCAGTCACTCCTTGGAAACACTCTGGTGCAGTTCTACTCCATCCTATAAGGTCACTGTGAGCCAGAACTGACTTGATGGCAAGGGATTTCATTTTGGTTTTGGGAAGGCTTATGTTCTATGCAGTGCAGCAAACAATAGCCAGTATTTTCCATGATAATTTAGCTAGTCAGTGACAGTTAAAATTTGAACCCAGGTTTCTCTGATTCTAAAGGCTCTGAACTTCTACATTGGTGTAGCTCCTTAGTGAACATCAGGAAAATAGTGTGTCCTCTTTCCTCTTGTTTTCTTTAAATTCATGGAGCTAATGAGAAAGGGGGATTTTGTAAGATATTTAGAATTAGTTTATAATTTGCAAGCATGTTGGTTTCTAGATTAAATTAAATCATTTGATAATCATGTTCTATAGATTCCTAGCAAGTTGTTTGGTCATGACGAATCTGTTTTATAAAGTATATTGTCTCTGGAATGCTGGGACAAAGAGCTATCACCAACAATTTGTTATAATTTATGCCTGTTGTAAATGAAAGGAAGATATATACAGTTTGAAGTAAAAAAAAAAAAAAAAGTAGACTAAAAAAAGACTAGAATAGAATAATGCATTAATAGAATTGTAAATGAATGATGTCAACTGTCTTAGTCTATAATACTTTAAGGAGTAAGTTGTCTTTGACCTGGGCACTGAAGAGTGGGTATAAGACAAACAGATGGAGATGCAGAGGCGCCATTATTGAGGACGCAGACAGCAATCATAAGGCAGCAGGGTGTTTAGGTAATGTATAAATTTTTGGAGCTGATTGGTTGAGTTTGTGAAGACTAGTTTGAGAAAATGAATTTCTTGAAAACTATACTATAGATGATTGGAAGCCATTGAAAATGTCGAGCAGGGCAATAAACCGTGAGCGCCATATATAAGAATCTGCTGGCAACTTTGCATGTTGTGTACTGGGAATAGGAAGGGGCAAGTGTTAGGGGAACTGACACACTAATTCAGAACTCAAAATCTGAATTATCTCCTAAACCCGTTACTTACCTAGAAAATAAATAATATATACACACTGTTAAAAATGCATGCTTTCTCATTCTTTGATGGTTATGAGGGTAGGGAGGGTGCAGGAGGGAAATTCACTAACTAGGCTGTAGACAGGGATCAACTTTGGTGAAGGGAAGGACAGCACATAATACAGGGAAAGTCAGCACAACTAAAAACACAACTGGACCAAAGCAAAAGCTAAGAAGTTTCCTGGACACGTCCAAACACTTTGAGGGACAGAGTGGCTGGGGCCTGGGGCCCGTAGTTTCAGAGGACATCTAGGTCAATTGGCATAACAAAGTTTATTAAGGAAATGTTCTGCATCCCATTTTGGTGAGTGGCGTCTGGAGTCTTAAAAGTTTGCAAGTGACCATCTAAGATGCATCAATTGGCCCCATCCCACTTGCAGCAAAGGAGAATGAAGAAAAGCAGAGACACAAGGGAAAGGACCACGTAAACCAGAGACTCCACGAGCTTGAGACCAGAAGAATGAGATGATGCCTGGCTACCATCAATGATCACCCTGATAGGGAACACAGCAGAGAGTCCCAGAGGGAGCAGGAGAAAACTGTGGAGCAGAACTCAAATTTGTGTAAAAAGACCAGACTTCTTGATCTGACGGAGACGGAAGGAACTGCCAAAACTATGGCCTCTGTTAACCCAAAACTGAAACCATTCCCGATGCCCACTCTTCAGACAAAGATTAGACAGGACTATAAGCAAAATATAATATATGGGAGGAGTGTGCATCTTAGTTCAGTCAGGTGCACGAGACCAAATGGTAGGCTCCTGTCTGGAGGCAGGATGAGAAGGCTGGAAGGGACAGGAACTGGTTGAATGGTCACAGGGAACCTAGGCTGGAAAGGTGGAATGTGCTGTCACGTTGTGAGGATTGCAACTAATGTTACAAAACAAAATGTGTATAAGTTTTTCTATGAGAAATTAATTTGAGCTGTAAACTTTCACCTAAACCACACAAAAGGATGCCTTCTTGTCATTTTAACAATGACTAATTACAATAAAGGCCATCATAATAACACAAATCTATAAACGCCACTCTATCCCCTTTTGTAATTTCTCTAATTTTCAAAGTAGTTTATATATTTAGGATCTTAGGAAAATGCTAGTGGTGGAGGGAGAGTATGTTTATTATGGGTTTGTTCTAAACATGATTCTAAATGTAGGAAATACTTTGCAATTATGTTATTAAAATATATTAGTTTCCAAACCTGGGATAATTATACACAGTAAATAGAAAAAAAAAAAAAAATCAAGATTACAATATCCACCCAAAAGCAAACCTTGGGTTTTCTTGATCTTAAAGAATGTATATAGAAATAATAATAATAAAAAAAAAAAAACCCTGAGTTTTAGGTATTAGAGATAGAGTTGAACTGTTCTGACTTGGGAAAGAAGAATAATAAACCAAAGTAACAATGTGTTCAGAAAAATTGGAGTCAGCTAATCAATTTTCAGTGACTCTCTGATTTATATGTCTAATAACATGACTGGCAATTTATACTCCCTATAACTAAATCTCAAAACACAATTTGCTGCAGCCATAAGCAATTTGTTTAATATAAATGGCCTTTAATCCCATTGATGATTGATTAATAAATATATCACCAAAAGAGCCACATGAGCCTGAAAAAATGCCATAGCTTTCTTATTTTGTTTTTCTTTTTAAAATTTCTGTAATTATTATTATCTACTAAAAGCAGATAGGTCAAACCTCTCAAACAGCCAAGGTAAGAATGTGAACTAGTAAAATATAAAAACTCTAGCTCTTGTTACTCTTAAGTTGTTTTGAAATAAACCTTTCGTCAAATACATCGGGTCTGTTTTTTATTTGCTTGTCTGTTTTCTTCTTCTTCTTTTTTTTTTTTTGATTTAGGGATACTTTGAGTTTATTTAATATACTGAAAATCCAATCCAAAGTGTTGGATTAGCTAGGACACACACACACACACACACAAAAAAAAAAAGTTCGTATTATTTCTTCTTTAGAATCTGAAAATTTCTTTGTTCTCTTTTTTTGTTGTTTTTGGTGTAGGGATGATCAATTTAAGGTAAAAATGTTTTTGAGGAAAAGAAAACAAAATAGGTTAATCATTTAGAAATATGAAAGGTGGTGATTGATATATTCAGTGACAGCATATAATGACTTAACTGTTAGTTTCTTATATTTAGAAAGCACAGGGAGGCTAAAAGGCAAAAAAAAGAACATGTTTGAATGACTCTGTTTCCTTCCACAGGGATATAAAGTGCAGTCAGAGTGTGGAATGCTCACGTGGCTCTCTTATGGTTTTAATGAGTGAGCTGGTAGGTAAGCACTTTTATTAGAGGAGTGATTATAATAAAATAAATTCATCAACCTCTGCAAATGCTGAAAATTCCATCATCTTACCACTATCTGGTTTAACAGGGTAACTCCCATAGACAATATACCTTCCCATCTTATACTCCCATACAGAACCGGATCATGGACATTTCTATCTTTCCCACACTGAAGAGAAAAATATTTGAGTGAAACGTGACTTGCTCAGTTTTTGTTAATCTAGGTATTCAGCAACAAACTTTTTCTTTCTTCGTTCCACTAACTCCCCCTCCAATCCAGGTGTCATCAGGTTAATGCTGAGAGTTAAAACCTAGTGAATTCGGTGATCATCCTTCTTCCTTTATGCTGAAAGCCAGCTGGAAAGAAATTTGATTCTGTTGCTTCCTGTTAGACATTTCCAAATACTCAGATGTCAAATGAGAGGAATCGGTTTTGATGGAGTTCTCAGCCCAGCTTGTGTAGGCAAACTTTGACAGGGTTTTATTCACTCTCTTTCTAATCTTTCCGGTGAGCAGACTGCTAAGACATCATTCATGCATGTCATAGGAAGTTGGTAGTTCCATTTAGTGATTTACTGGCTAGGTTGTGTTTTGTTAAAGCCTGAATAAAGTGACAGGAATCTTTTTTACTCAGGATTGCTCTTGGCATAGCAAATGGAAGATACGCAACTCAAATAAAATACTCGTGAGAGTCCTAAATGCCATTAAGGACTTGGTTTTAAAAGGAATGCTGAAGTTTGGCTTGAATAAAGGAAAAAAAAAAAAAACCCAACAAGATCTCGTTGTTACAATGGCTGAAGTTGGCAGATATAATTGTTTCTTTTCTATCTGTAGGTTGTCAAGAGCGGAACTAGAGGAAAAGTTTTGTCCCTCCCTCAGTTCCACCTCCTGCCCCTTGCCAAGAGAAAATATCTGAAAGCTAAACATCATGAGAGGCTATGGCTCCAGTTGGAAAGGCAGAGCTTCAGGGACTTTGTCTCCTCACTTGCCTCCATTCCTCTCTTCTCCTCTCCCTCCTTCCTCCTCCTCCTTGACAGAGTACATGTTACTGTGTAATTATTCACTGGTGTCTTGTCTCTTCACGTGCTTTTTTTTTTTCTTTTTCTTTTCAAGAACATCAAAATATTTTTTTCTAGCAGGTGGTGACAGATTTTCGACAAGGCAATGAGCAAAGTGACAAGATAGCAAAGTTTTAGGATTTTTTTTTTCCTTTTCTTTCTTCTTTTTTTGGCCTGCAGAGCCAAGTCTTTGGGCCTTTGTGAATACATTAGGTTGGCTGGCAGAACAACATATCAAGGACGCCAAACCAATGTAAAGACCTAGTCCATAACCTCTAATCTTACAGACATGAACTCTATTATTTCCCATTAAAATTAGAGGTTACCAAATTGTAACAGATGTCCTTAATAGACATGTCTTTATTACTGGGGAACATTAGGTAAATGGAAATTGAGCCCCATATTTTAAGTTGCAGCTCATGAGAATACAGCTTTATGGTTGGATCTGGCATTTTAAGCCTAAATTATAGAAGCCTTTATACAATTTGCATTAATTGATGCATCAGCAATTTTTTTCTAAATAGCAAGGATAAAATAGTGGGAAATTAAACAAAAAAACACATACAATTGTATCCTAGCTACATCTACATGAACTATAGTATTTGACATCCCCCTAATTCACAAGGTCTCTACAGTGCATTTCAGTAGCAAAAGTATATTAATTAACTGCTAAACAGATAGCACTGAGGATGGAAATCTTCCAATAGACCTACAATGAAAACAAGCTGAAGGATGAATAACTTGATATTCAAGAGCTTTATGACTGTGTGTTATTGCAGGTGTTGGAATATTTTAAAATAGAGGGATTAAGATGATCTTTGTGTAGATCAGTTCAACTACAAACACACACACACACACAAATTGATGAAAACAAGAGACAAAACTGTTTTACTGACGTCATTGAGATTAGCAATCATATCCTTATGAAATTGCTCCCATGTTTAATGAAATTTAAATACATTAATATTATGTATTATCTGGGTAAAGTTCTATGTGCCTCTAGTGTCACATTAGAAGTTTTCATTTCATAGTTCTATTTTCTTCTGCTTAGCAAACTACTTTCAAAAGTAGTTGGGAGTAGAATTAACTTCACCATGATGGCTATGGGAAGACCTGGTGGCGTAGTGGTTAAGTGCTATGGCTGCTAACCAAAAGGTTGGCAGTTCAAATCCACCAGGTGCTCCTTGGAAACCCTATGGGGCAGTTCTACTCTGTTTTATAGGGTCTCTGTGAGTCAGGGAAACCCTGGTGGCATACTGGTTAAGTGCTACAGCTGCTAACCAAAGGGTCGGCAGTTTGAATCCACCAGGCGCTCCTTGGAAACTCTATGGGGCAGTTCTACTCTGTCCTATAGGGTCGCTATGTGTTGGAATCGACTCGACAGCACTGGGTTTGCTTTTTGTTTTTCTATGAGTCAGAATCAACTGGACAGCAATGGGTAATGGGTATGGTGCCTATGCATCAATGGATATGGTTTTCAAAGAGATGGAAAGTATTTAGTGCTTATGAAAAATAAGAAAAGGAAATGGTTTTTAAATGTATAGATTTTTGATTCATACTGATAACTCCTGGGGCAGGGAATGACCTACTTGTAGCATTTTTCCATTAGTCACGATATTCCTATGATTTTAATATAACCAGAAAGACGGCATGTTTCAATAAAAATTTGTTTTGCTGTTTTTTGAAGTGGCCATGGCCATTATGGGTCCATCTGGAGAAAATGTGTGGACTACGTATGAGTGGAGACGGCTGATGGCTAAACCAGAGGTAAGACCCCGATAAAAACCACAGAAAGGGATAGTGAGGGGGAACATTCAATATATGCTGTTGTAAAACTCAGAGGCAATCATTTCTTTTTGGAAGGGGACATATTTCTAAGTGCCACATGTTTGAAAAAATTGTTCCAGATTGGAAATAAACAAAAAGGAAACTGGGTGTTCTTTCAGTGAGTTGCTGGGTCTTGTCTTACAGACTTTCCACAGATTATCTGATTCTGTAGGGCTGTGCATCTTTGATGGACTTGCTGTGGACTAGGCTATTTTATAACTGGCCTAGCGGTTAAGTGCTATGGCTGCTAACCAAGAAGTTGGCAGTTCAAATCCACCAGGCACTCCTCGGAAACTCTATGGGGCAGTTCTACTCTGTCCTGTAGGGTTACTATGAGTCAGAATCAACTCGACAGCAATGGGTTTTTTACGGTTTAGGGGTAAAATTTAACTGGTAGAAAACTGATATTAATGAAAGTGTATCTTGTCCATATCAATGCAAACGAATTTTGTGTGGAAGTGATACAGCTGAGTCTTGTTCTGTAGAAAAGATAACCCCAATCATTACATTACAGTGCGCTATAGGACTTCATCCAGTTTCTATCTCCTGGAAATCTACCTTTGACTGCATTTTTGTTCTTTAAATTCTCCTTTGAATTAAGCATAACATCTTACTGGTTTCCACACTCATTAATGAGCTGAATGAAATTTTTGACATATATTCATTTCATGGGGCCCCGGTGGCGTAGTGGTTAAGTGTTTGGCTGCTAACCAAAAGATCAACAGTTCAAATCCACCAGTTGCTCCTTGGCAATCCTATGGAGCAGTTCTAATCTGCCCTATAGGGTCGCTATGAGTCAGAATTGATTCGAAGGCAATGAGTTTTTTTTTGGTTCATTTTATATTTTTATGAGAGTCAGACTTCTAACTGTTCGAAAATTATACTTTAGCAATCTCAATTTATTTGTTTATTTCTTGCCGAAAACCAGTGTGGTTTAAAAAGCCCTATTTGTTGTAACACAGCACAAGGATAAGAAAGCCTTCTCTTTTACATACAGGCAGCCACAGCATCCATTTTCCTGAGCTTTTATTAGGGGAAATTAAGAAAAAGCATAATAATGATAATAGCTCATGTCTACTGAGCACTTACTATGAACAACTATGTATTTTGCACACTTTGTCTCACTTACTTGTTAAAACAAATCTTTGAGGTAATGCTAATTTTTAGTTCCATTTAAAAGATGATAATTATAATCAGATGACGATAACGATGATGATAGCAGCTACCATATGCTGAGATCTGACTCTATGCCTAGCATTGTTCTAAGTGCTTTATATATATCATCTCATTTAATCCCCACAACAGTCACATCAGATCGATATATTTACTACTCCAGTTTAAAAGATGAGAAAACTGAAGCATAGAGAGAATAAGTAACTTATCTATGGTCAGCCTAGTTCTGGAATATACAGGTAGCCCCTGACTTAGAACAGGATTCCGTTCTGATGACTCTGTTGTAAGTCAGTTCTGACGTAAGTCAAATACTTTTTTTTTTAGTTTTCATTATAATTACCTTTTATCATCAGTATTTTTATAAATCCAATATTTGAACATCTGTGAGTGAACATCTGAGTATGATAACATCAGCAAATTACGTGCTGCAGTACTGAATACTGGGCATATTACTAAAGATAACGTATACAAAAAAAAAAAAAAAAAAAAACACCAGATGGTCCTAAGTGCTGGTACTTGTAACTTAAACATGTCGTTAAGTCAAGGACTACCTGTAGTGTCTTACCATCGGAAAGATAATAAGTTCTGGAGTCTATCTCTATATGAATCAAAAGTCCGTACTCTTTCTGTATCTGAGGCTTCTTACCTGTGTTGGATATGAAGACATCTGTGAGTTCTTCATTGTGATTTCCAAACTATATGTGTATGTGCATTTTTCTACGGGAATGCATCCATTACTCATATTTTCCAGAAGGTCTGAGGCCCCTATATATATGTATAGCGTGATGGTTACATTGTGGGTCAATCGACTGGGCCATGATCTTCATTGGTTGGACAGTTATGATGCAGTTTGCCAGCTTTTAAATGATGTAATCACCTCCATAATGAGATCTGATATGAGACCTGTTGTGCAGCGCAGTCAGTCAGCTGAAAGGGAATTTCCTTGGGGGTGTGGCCTGCATCCAATATAGGTGGACATTCTGGCAAGGCTCTCTGGCTTTTGCTGACTCTGGATCCTGCTGCTGGCTCCTGTTCATCTGACCTCTGGCTCTTGGAACCTGACCTAATAGCTTACCTGCTGTCTTACCAGCCTATCTTGGGATTCATCAGCTTCCACAGGCTGTGGGCCAGAGGCCTGCTGTCTGACCTTCCAACCCTGGATTCGCCAGTAACTATGGCTCTGTGAGTCAGGAGAAGCCTCCAGCCTCACCCATGAACTTGGGACTTTCCAGCCTCTACAACCACGTGAGTCATTTTCTTTATATAAATCTCTCTGTATCTATACATTTATATGCTGCACTGGTTTTGCTTCTCTAGAGGACCCAGCCTAAGACATGTGGTTACATACTATATTGCATGGCACTAAATCCTATCCTTTGCAAAAAGAGTATATTGAAAAAGATATGAAATTTGGTATTATAAAATATCGCCAAAGAAGATAAATATAATTCATCTACATGTTTATTTTCTAAGTAGTTTATTTGTTTGCTATTGCTAAAGAGATATCTTCTTGTGTCAAGACTGGTATTTGTTCCTTAGGTTGACTGTTGCCTGAAGAATGGAGTGTTTGTGACTCATTGAAAAGGCTGGAAAAGCAATGGTGTGGTACCTACAAGGATAGCTTTTTGCACACCTGGGGACAGTGGGACTCTCTGCTCTTATCACAAGTCTGTGGTTATTCTAGCTAGATCTGAATCTCTTATCTATAGCTATAGTTATAGATCAATTGATCTATCTATAATTACAACTGTAACTGATCTATCTATGTAAGTATAGGGCTTTTTTTTCCGTTTTTTATTTCAATCTCACTCAGTGCTGACTCCATTCTAACAATTAATGGAATGCTGATTCCATTAAAAGCAATTACCTTTTTCACTTTATAAAATAGTGCTACAAACTGACATAAAAAAAAAAAAGATTAAGGGGAAAAATTAAGTAAAGGAGGAAGGAAGGAAGAATGGAAGGAAGCGAGGAAGGGAAGAAAGGAAGGAAGGAAAGAAGAAGGACGAAAAGTTGTTATATAGTTCACTGGGCAAACATACAGTGATTTTCTAGGGAAATCCAATACCGCTTTCCCTACTGAACAAGCCCCTAATTTTTCTAATTAGTAATGTTTCTGTTTATACCTTTTTGCATTTTCAAGTTAAGGTACATTTGAATTTAAATTGTATTCCAGCTAAGTAATCGGTAATTTGGTCAAAATAACAGAGCTAATAGTGCATGCATATATATTAACCACAAACTTCCTAATATAATAACCACTAATAAGAGATGTTATTCTTTTGTAATTGCTTAAAGTCAGTTGTTCCTTGTGGATACCACGAAATTATTTTGTATGAAGAGCAAAACTGCCCATGTTCTGCCATGTTAATTCAAATTTATCCTTCATCAGACTTCATCAAATCCCCTATGAAGTGCCTGCTGTCATTGCTTTCTGTTTACTAGCTCCATCATCTTTGTTTTCAGCCCTTAGGAAAGGAAATATTAAAGCAATGTTAAGAGTGATGTCCTGTAGTCTGTGTTCACTCATATGAATCTAGAGTAATTTTATTTCTGAAGTGGACTTTTCTCTGATTGCATCTCAAATCTATTGCAAATGCACATAGCAAGTAAACGCTTTCTATGTGGCAGACACTGTCCTAGGCTGGGTTCTCTAGAGAAGCAAAACTAATGAAGTTTTATATATATATATAAATGGAGAGAGATTTATCTCAAGGAAATGGCTCACACTGTTGTGGAGCCTGCTAAGTCCCAAAGTATGTGTGTAAGGCGTTGCCTGGTGATTTCTCCTGACAACATGGCTGCATGGGCTGATGAACCCAGAATCGCAGGTCAGAGGGCAGGATGCTGGCTCACAGGGCTGCAGAATCTGGTAAATCCCAAAGTCAGCAGATCAGCTGACAAGTTGTTGACTTACAGGGCTGCAGAGATGGCGAATCCCAAAGTTGGCACATCAGGTGACAGGTTGTTGACTCACAGGGCTGCAGAGCTGGCGAATCCCAAAATTGGCAGATCAGGTGATGGGCTGCTGCTGGCTTAAGTCTCAACAACTGGAGGTCAGATGATGATGAGCCAGAAAGAGGATCCAGAGCAAGCAAGCTAGCTTTGCCAAAACATCCATATATATATTGGTTGCAGGCTACACCCTCGGAGAAACTACTTTTACAACTGATTAGTCGATCACATCAGATCATATCATGGAGGTGATTATATTATAATCACGAAACGGAGGATAATTACTTAACACTGAGAATCATGACCTAGCCAAGCTGACACCTAACATTAACTATCACAGACACCATTCTTCATTTTTACACAGATTATATCATTTGATCCTCACATTTCCATTGTTCAGATGAGTAAACAAAGACTAAACAGTTAATTATTGTTTTAATTTTTTTAACAGGTAAAATAATTTGCCTAAATTCTCACAGCTTGTACATAACAGAATTGTAATTAAGTGCCCAAATCTATCTAACTTGGCAGCCAGTACTTATAGGTTTCTGGGTGACTAACCACAAAAACCAATTCTAGTTACATAAGCAGGAAAGAACTGGAAGGATATAAAGTAACTTGTAGCAGCCACATAAGGCTTTATAAACAGACCCAGAATATGGACTTGAACCAAGGAAGCCTAAGCTGCTGAGAACAGAGCCAAGATCATGTCTTTGACATTAAAGCTACCGCCACTGGACACTCACTGCCACCATAGCTGCTGCCACTGCCACTGGGCAGACACCAGCTTACAGCAGAATTCTCAACCCTGACACCACTGCTGTCTCCTTCTGTGACTTTGTTCTATTGTGTTAGTATTCAGACACCAAGTATGAGCACACAGTTGGCTGAACCAATGTCCCCAAGATCCTGGAGAAAGAAGGGAAGTGGATAAATACTCCCATTCTTCAATTCTTAACTTCTTTAAGTGGGTGATGTTGATTTGCTTGCCACTCTGTTATGGCATTTCCTCCCAAATAGAATATGTTGGAATACTGGTACTCTTTATATTCTAAAGAAGACAGTAGCATTGAGTTTGTTACTGAGACATGGATTTCACTTATACTCTTTTGCCATTATATTTTAATGAATAAGTATGCCAGCAGAACTCTGTGTCAGAACAGACTGTATTACAAACTTTTAACAAGTTGTTTGGAACACAGGGTAGGGAAGAGATAGTAAAGAATACAGATTTATTAATAAATTTCTACTTAATTCTAATGCAGTGAATATTATAACAGTTTTTAGGTATATGATACTTCGCAGTTACAAAGCCCCTTCCATATATTATTTTAGCTGAGTGGTTCTCAAACCTTGTTTTTCTTTTTTTGCCTCTGGACATTTTTGAACTTCTTAAAAAATATTGGAGACCTCAGAGTTTTGTATATGTGGGTTATATTTATCAATATTAACGCTATTAGAAATTTAAACTAAAAAATTTTTAAAATGATCAAATATAACAAGAGTAGACCCATTACATGTTAACATAAATAAAATTTTATGAGAATTTTGAAAAAACTTACAAAACAAAAAATAATTCATGAGATGCATGGCATTTTAATATTTTTAGAAAAGCCCTTTATTTTCTGGGCTAATTGTTGTTGTGTGCCACTGAGTCAATTTCAACTCATAGCGGCCCTATAGGACAGGGTAGAACATCCTCATAGGGTTTCCAAGGAGCGGCTGGTGGATTCGAACTGCAGACCTTTTGGTTAGCAGCCTGCATTCTTAAGCACTTTGCCACCAGGGTTCCCTCTGGGTTAATAGAAGACACTATTTTGGATTCTCATATCTGCTTTTGCATTTATTCTCTTTTTGTATAGTATGATCTGTAATAAAAAAAATTATTGTATGATCTGTAGCTTCTGGTAAAATGCACCATATACTCCTGAGAGAACGAGAATGAAAAAGACAAAAAACAACTTAGTAGTGTTATTATGAAAACAGTGATGACCCCATGAACACCTTGGAAGGGTGGTGGAGACTGCCAGTTTCTTGGAGCACATTTTGAAAACTGCTATTTTAGCTGAACAATTATGATGGAAGGATTATAAGCATTATTATTCTCAGTTTATAGAAATGATATGCATTAATAAATCACTATTTGATTTTCAAATTAATTTCATGTGAAGTCTGTGTTGTAAGCTTTATACCTTTATACTAACACTTTTAAGTAGACAAGCGATAGAGATACAGATCAGGAAAATGAGGGTTACAGAAGTGAAAATCTTACCCATTGTTACTTAGCTATTAAGTACAAGATTAAGGGGCAGAACCCAGGACTTTTGTCTCCCTATTGCAAAAAAAAAAAAAAATTTTTTTTTTTTTTATTGCAGATATTTCCCTCCCAAACCTGCTGCCATCAAGTCAATTCCAACTCATAGCAATCCTATAAGATAGAGTAGAACTGCCCCATAGGGTTTCCAAGGAGTGGCTGGTGGATTCGAACTGCCAGCGTTTTGGTTAGCAGCCATAGTTCACCATAGTTCTTAACCACTGCGCCCTCAGAACTCCACTTCCTACACAGTGTATTAAAATACTAATACCATTTCAAGTTTATCCAAGGATAATTATTGACTAATTCTATGCAAAAATATAGACCAGGTGCCAATGTATTCCAGGTTCCAGTTTGGGATATTAGTCATAGGAAGATGGGGCTGATGGCTTCTCCAAACAGGACTGGAGGGGCAGATGGGGAAGGCTGGTGTTTTGTTGGTGTAGGTTAGTACTTAGGAGGAATTTGTTAACACTCTAGCCTAAGTGAGGATATAGCACCTTCGCTTCCCTAATGTTCAGAATTAGGAAACAGAGCAGCTTACGCATCCGAGGCTTCTAGACTTAGGGTCTTCTGATGTATTTTTAAATTGGTTCCTTTTATTTATTTATTTATTTTAAACTGGAAAGTGACTGTATTCACTCATTAATAAGCTTCAAAGAGCAGTGGCACCTCTCTTATTTACCAGTGGATTGCTCAGGCCTGGAGCTCCTACCAGAGATCAGTAGGTATTTGCTTCATAAATGATTGAATACACATAAGGGTCTATCCATTTTCTTCTACAGAAAGAGAGTCAATGTGACTTAACCTCTCTAGCCAATCCAACTGCTGAGTATGAAATTTGTCAATTAGAGGGCTGTTTGAACCTGCTGTGAGCTAAGCCACACCTCCCTTTTACTCTGAAAGGCTTCACAAAAGGTGGTGACCCCAGGATAATTAACAATTCTGTTGACACCTAATTGGTTTCAAGTGGTTTGCATACACCTAGAGAGAGTGAATAGGCTACTCTTTTACTTTCAATTTAAAATACAGGTTTCACTCACATTATGAATTAACAGGCTGAAAGTGAAAATGAATGAAGCTTAGAGTGACACCTCCTTCCTCCCTCCACAAGTCTCGGGAGTATGGCCGAAATGTCAACGGGTGGCCAATACACTTTGGCATCTGAAACTCTGGCCTGATTCACTTACAAGTACTTGTGTGCGTGCGTGTGTGTGTGTGTGAATATGACTTGTGTTAATGTTATCTTTTGAATGCTAAGTCATGAAACTAGGGACTGTAGTCTTTTCTCATTCTTTTAAATATTGCCAGAGGCTAACAAAAAAAAGCAATTGACAAATAAAAAATGTAGTGAAAATATTTTTAGTCTGTATCAAGAAATCATATTGACTTTAAAGAAGGAAAGCAGGAAAGCTCTACTGGAAAAGAAAACATTTCCCTTTGAAGTTCTATTAGAAGAGTGAAAATATCCTCTGGGAGAAGACTCTGAGAATTGCGCAAACAAAGTAAAACTAAAACTGTCCTAAGACATCTAGCCTTAGGAAGAACTTTTTCAGCTTCTGTGCCTACATAAATTAAAGCAAAACAAAACAAACCTGTTGCCTTTGAGTGGATTCTGACTCATAGCCACCCTGTATAAAAATCAAAAAACCAAACCCAGTGCCGTCCAGTCGATTCCGACTCATAGCAACCCTATAGGACAGAGTAGAACTGCCCCATAGAGTTTCCAAGGAGCGCCTGGCAGATTCGAACCGCCGACTCTTTGGTTAGCAGCTGTAGCACTTAACCACTATGTCACCAGGGTTTTCAGTGACCCTATATAGTAAGACCTAAAAAAAAAGAATTTTTATTCATGAAGCATTTTGATTATAATAGAAAATAATTCGTGTATTTCTAGATAGTCAACTTTTTTCATACTCACATAAACCCAGAGAATGGTGTTACTGGAAGGAGCCCATTGAGTTTACCTACACTGATTCTTTCTTGTTTTGCACGTAGTGTTCTGGTTGAGTTTATAGTCCTGGTGCCGGACTGCCTGAGTTCTAATCCTGGCTCCAGTACAAACTAGCTTTAGACCTAGGACATTTTTTTTTTTAAACTTCCCAGTACCAAAATTCCCTAATCTGTCATATGGTATAATAATAGTACCTATCTCATTGTTTTGAGGATTAAATGATTTAATGGATATAAGGAGGTTGACTATGGAAAATATTCAGTACTTGTCAGGCTGTATTATTATTTACACAAGAGGATACCAGGGCCCACAGAAATGAAAAGCTTTGCTCCCATTGATTCAGTGGAAAGACAGGTTCAGATCTAGTTCTTCTAATACTTTTGCCAGAGACATTCCATTATTCCAGGCCACAGGCCACCAGAATGAAACACCTTTTGACTGTAAGTCAAGAGAGGAGAATTTTTCCCAAGATGTTCATTTTACCTATTCTATACTCTCTTCCTCCTTTTTTTTTTTATACTCTCTTCCTCCTATGCTCTTTCTCTTATGTATGTGTGCTTCTTAAATTACCCGAATTTGAGAAGACACACGTACACACTAATATCCTGAAAGGAGGATAACCGCACATTATTTGATACTTATTGCTCCTTGAATTCAAATAAAGTAACTCAGATTTTCTTCTCTTGACAGTTGAAGCAAACGAACGCAAACTTTTTTTTTTTTTTTTTTTAGCGAGAAAGACAAAAGAACATATTTATTCCCACTCACAAAGCCTAGACTGGATTCATAAGCAGTTTGGTCAATAATAATAATATTTTTCATAATTTATGTCTGTAGTCACCCGTTAAACATCTGTGAGTTTTAGTGTCGGAGAAAAACAGATTTGGTCCGATAGATATGGACTGTATATTTCTCTTGTATGGGAACTATTTAAACAAGTGTTTTTGAGGTGCTAGGAATTTTATATACAGCAACTTATTTAATATTCAGAACAACTCTATGATGCCCACTAATAGGTACCATTATGTAATCAAAGGCCATGTGCCTGGCACTGTGCTAAGTCCTTAATGCTCTTGACAGCACTATGGAGGAGATCGTACTGTTATTGACATTGTATAGAGGAAGTGGGCTAGCAGTAGAACCTAAACTTAAATTCAAGTTTGTCTGATGGCAAAGTGCATAATATTTCACATACACTCTGCCTTTCTAGCTCCTAACACCTAGCTTAGTACCTAGCAACTAATGCAATACCTAATTCACACTAGACAGACAATAAGTGTTTGTGTAATAAGTAATTGTGAGGAACGGTGTGCTGTGAAGAACAGGGGATTTGATGTCAGAGAGTATTGATTAAAATCTCTGCTTCAAGGATTTCTAGTTAGGTGACATCAAAGTGTGGTCTTTATCATTTCTGCAAGTTGTTTCCTTTTCTGTAAAATGGCTTAATAACAGATGTGATGTGAAGATAGAAGTGGATTTAAAGTGCTTAGCTCGGTGTATTTATATTTTGTAGTAGATACTCAACGGTAATTATTTTTCTAAAACCAAACTAATTGCCACTGAGTAGATTTTGACTCATGGCGACCCAATGTGTGATAGCATAGAACTGTGCTCCATAGGGCGTTTAGTGGCTGATGTTTTATTTTTGGAAGTAGATTGCCAGGTCTTTCTACTGAGGTGCCTCTGGGTGGACTCAAATTGCCAACCTTTCAGTTAGCAGAAGAATGTTAATTGTTTGTGCCATCCAGGAATTCCTTGTTATCGTTATGTTTATGAAGTAATGAAATTTGAGAATAAAACTCAGTGGTTAATACCTAACAAACTAAAAACAAGGGTACTCTTATTGGTCAATTTTTGCTGATTTCTTTGTATCGTTATAGTGATATATAAAATATATTTATACATGTGACATTGATGCCTAATACACATATCATAGTTATTATTATCATTATGATACATGTATTAAGCATCATTGTCACGTGCGTTAATATATTTTATATATTGCTTTAAGAATGCAAAGAGAACAGCAAAGATTGATCAGTAAGAAAATTCTAATTTTTTGTTTTGTTATATTAACCACTAAGTTTTTATTTTCAAGTTTCATCATTTCATACATAAACATTCTTTGTCTTCATTCAATCAAAAATATATCCCCCTTGATTTTGCAGCTTTCTTCTCTAAAATTATATAAAAAGCACAGGCACAAGTACTTAAAGTATTATGAAATACATCAAGTACTTAAAATGTATTTTAATGGATTTTTAAATGGGGAGAGGACGTGAGGTTACATAAAAATGCTTTGTTAAAATATGTATTTGTATTCTCTGTATATATTTAGACAAAATGTGTACTAAATATATTTGTATATTAGAAGTAAGTTTTGTGTATGCTAAGCATTGATGATGGAAGTGTTTCCTAGGACCAATCTGTCCATTTTTCAAATAAGTGTATTTGGTAATCCTTTATTTACGTGGTTCATCCTTACTCATGATATTTAAGTAACTAATAGCTTGCAAATTCCCAGAATGTATCTTACAACCACTGTGTTTTCCTTCTTTCACTTGAACTAATGATGGTCATTATTGATTTAACCGGTGAAGAACGATTCTTTCTGGCCTTAGATATTTGTTGACATGAATGTTGATCTTGTTTTGAGGTACTTTAAATATGAAACATTTTGTTGAAACACCTAGCTGCAAAGTGGCAATCCCAGAGTAGGTGTGTATTTTAAGTTAATTATGAGAAAAATCATTTTTTTAAAATAATCATTTTCTTATTCATTGCCATAACATATGGATCAGAGTTTCCCATTATCCTTCTGGCAATTCAAGCAAGTGTTCAAAGCACCTACCTTTATTTTTACTATATTCTCCTGATTAGTGAGCAGTTCTCAGTATATCATGGTACATGGAATATTTTGGACTGAGTGGCTCTTGTTATCGTGTCCTCTGAGGATTTTTTGACATTCAAAATGATCTTTTACTACAATACTGAAATCTTTTTCTTTATGTCAAATTCCCAGTGTAAAAATACACAGTTAAAACTGAGATCTGTGACATGTTAGGGCTGTGTCTCTCCAGATCTTTTTGTATCATTAAAAACCTTTTAGGATCCAGTGTATATTCTGATTCATACTCTCTTTCAGAAAATAAGCTTAGGGTAAAATAATTTTATCCAGCTCTGATACCATGTTTGATATTTTAAAAAGCCTTTCCTATAAACTCTCTTATCCCAGGCTAAGTATAACCTTCATTCAGTTATTTGTACATTCATTCAGTTGATTCATTCATCCAAGGTTGTGTGATGGGATTTAAAAAAAAAAAAAAAATTCCCGCTCCCCTCCACCGTGACATTATTTCCCTAATCTTTGAAGACATCAAAATTTTTCATGGCTCCATTAGCATAAGTCCTGAAATCCCTCTGCAAATGTTTCCATATTTGATCTTAATTAATGAGGAAATTATCCTGAAATTCCTAGAAAGGTTTATCAGATTTATTAGACTCCTGTTAAAAAAAAAAAAAAAAAATTCCTTTTGTTTCCCTGCACCTTTTTTACTCAGTCCGCTTATGCCAGAGTTCTCTGGCCAAAGGCATTTCCTCCATTTAGCTGGCAATTTATAGAAAGATGGGCACAAAAGGGAACCATAGACCTGCCAATAACAAGCAAAGAACAGGGGAGGTGAACTCTTTCTATGACTAAAGTTAGTAAAATATGAAAGAAAGTCAAAGACATGTACTTCTTAAAGTTAGTAAAATATGAATGAAAGTCAAAGACATGTACATTTCAAAGTTAGTAAAATATGAATGAAAGTCAAAGACATGTACTTCTGAGTATTTTGTTGTTTTGTTCTCATTACAAATGTAATTTTGTCAAATTGAGACAGCAAGTAAAGCAATGGTTGCCATAAGATTTCAAAAAATATTGTATTATCTTTTTTCGAAGAATTCTATTCCACAAAGTTTTGAGACTAGGTAAGGTGCACAATTATCCTTTGTTAGTACTTTTGCTATTTTTGCCCATTTTCCTTATCTATTACTTTCTTTTTGAAATCAGAGGAATCTCTGGGCGTACCTGTTTTGTTATTAAGATGCTTTGCTCTTTGTAAAAGATGAGTCATGCAGGTAGATATAACCTAAAATTTACCTGGATCCCTTGCTAACATATTCATAGAACATTGCAAGGATATTCTCAACACTGTGAATAAAAAAATAAAATCCACTATTTTAGAAGCATACAAAGGGCAGCATGTATCAGGGAGTTTATGTAGTGTGCAATGTTTACTTAAAGTGTTATTTCGTCTCAGTAAACAAGATAATCATTCACCCTTATATGGACTTTTTAAAAAGGCATTATAACAGAGTTTGTACAATGTTATTATCAGGAAGAATTCATTGTACATAGTGAAGTTATAGATATGAGTCCAGAAAGAAACATACCATATCATTGTTTAAAATTTAATCTAAATTTCACAGAAAGGCAAAGACTTAAATGACCAACAACATGGAAAGAACAATGGTTTTAATCTGAAGGCACCAAATTTGGCAGTGATCTTTGATGGCCTCTTTACCATTCAGGCAACACTGACCACCTTTGGTCCCTGGGATCATCGTCTCTTCTAAATGCTCTAAAGTCTAGACTCTAGCTCTTTTTTTTGCATGACTGTGGTTAGGTATATTGTGTTCTCAAGGAGGTACTTGGATAATAATGGAAAAATGGATTAAAAAAAAAAAATTTCCTTAGCTGAGAAACTCTACCATTCCCTTAAATCAAAATCATGCACTTTATATGCAGAGCCAAAATAAGTAAGCTCAATTTCTTCATATGTTTTTAGGTAAAAAACAAAAAGGCCCATTTCTATGAGTCAGAATCAACTTGATGCCAACGGGTTTATGTATTACATTTACTTAAGCATGTATGATTTTTTTTTTAACTCTTATGAGATCTTTTACACTCGGAGCAGAGACATCCACCTTTTAAATTCCTGGTTGCTGCAAATCGTTCCTTCCAGGTCTCCCTCCATTTTCCGTTCGGCAAACTCCCTTGCCCAGGAGTTCCTGGGTGGTGGAAATGGTTAAGCGCTCAACTACTTGCTGAAAAGTTGGTGGTTGGGACCTACCCAGAGGTGCCTTGGAAGGCAGGCCTGATGATCTGTTTTTGAAAGGTCACAGCAGTTCTACTCTGCACACGTGGGGTCACCATGAGTCAGAATGGACTCGATGGTAACTAATGACAACAGGCTGTCTTGCATAGTGGTGCCACCAGAGAAATAGGTTCTATTTCCTCGTCCCTGAGAGCGAAGCATCGTATCTACAATATAAAGTTGCTCTGATGAATAAATTAGACAGTGCCGTTCAATGCCTGGCAAATCCTGGGATGCAATAAATGATAAGATTTATCCCTCTGTTCACCCACTTCATTTTTTTTTTTTAAGTAACAGTAAACATATTTTGAACCACAAATTAGGGATCGTAGTGTGCTCAAAGTTTTTTTTATGTAGTTTTCTAGTTCAGTGGGCAATATGGGACGTACATAGGAATTTGGGGACACAGTTGATGGTTTATAGGGACCACAGGACCTAAATTCTGTAGTTGGTGCTGTCCTGGAAAACCTGGAATGCACGGAGAGTATTGTGAAACTAATGATGACTCAGTTAAGAGGATGGTTTGCATTTAAGCATCTCACTCTTGTACTGGTGACTGAGTGGCTGTGTTTGCATTGTTCTCACTGGTTGGTAATCCTGAGTTGCTTGCGCAGAGGTTTTGTTTTTGAAGTTTCAGCCAACTTTGCAGGATGTTGTTTGATGAGCTTGTTGCGACTAGTGTTTTAATCCACTTCGTTGAGGGCTTTCTGCATTTTCACTGGCCCTTTTTTTATAATTTACCAAACATAATGGCCTGTTCTAGCAATTGGTGTTTCCATAGGAATAAATAAAACCAAAACCAAACCCATTGCCATAGGGCCAATACTGACTCATAGCAACACTATATGACAGAGTAGAACTTCCCCCATTGGATTTCCAAGGCTGTAAATCTTTATGGAAGCAGATTGCCCCATCTTTCTCCTTTGGAGTGGCTCGTGAGTTGGAACCACCAAACTTTTGGTTAACAGTTGAACGCTTAACCACTGTGCCATCAGGGCTCCTTGTAGACATGTACAAAGTAGGGAGTATTTCTATAGAGTTGGGGAGTCAGGAATTAACTTTTGGGGATGTAATCAGTTATTTTCATTAAAGAGGCAGCATCATAAATAGCAACCATCATTTAGAATTAGACTAAAATTATGCTTCTTACCTTGTCAATTCACACATGTGTGTTATAGTAGCACAGCTTGTGTTATTTTTGCATTTTCCAAAAAAAGATGTTTCAAGAGTAGCATTTTAACAATATTTTAAAATGGTATTTGTTTCTTATGAAGCTCAATATTACATTCCTCTGGAGATGTTAATATTGGGAAAACTGAACGTCAGATCCAGGTTCTGGGAAATCTGCTGTATCAGTGCCAGTAATAAGATGTCTCAATATAACTTCAGATCAAAACCCGTATAAGACAAATCAGGGATTATATTTTTATCTAGAATGGTATCAAGGTGGCTAATCATCGTTATTAAATTGAGGGCAGATAAGTCATGTGTGTGAAATGAAAGCGTGGACTCATTCCAGTTCCTCTGAGAAAGGCCCTGTAATTGGCATCAATTAGTCCTCTTGTTGGCAGTTTTAGTAAACCATCTGCAATTTAATAAACAGAGATTGAAATGCATTCTCAGTGAAAGACAGTCATCTTGGACATTGATGAGAGCCGATTAGCAAATTGGCAGTTGGTATTCACCCTCTCTCTTCACATATTGACTTAGTTGACTTAATGCTTTGATTTCTCCCTTTATCAGCATAAGACTTCATTTTCATCTCCTTTGAAAAGAAATTAAGTCCTCCCCAATAAATATTTATGTGATGGTTTTACTTTGCCCCCTTTGCATGTACTCTGTTATTAATGCGTTTATTACAGAGAGATGGCAAACACCAGGGTACCACCTGCTGCACTGAAGTTAGACTCATTAAGCAAAACTTAACGAAGAAGTTGATGCAGTTTCTCAAATGCCTTATATAGTCATGGGGAGTAGTGTTCACTGCGAGATCCTGACCAGTGTTTTTGTGTTATGTTTACAACTTTGTAGAAGAGGAGGCTGTGTTTGTTGTTTAATTCAACTGTGAGGTAAAATGAGATGCCAACCCCAAGAGAAATTAGATCAAGAAAACATAGCGAGTTTATGAATTCTTTTCAGAATTAACTTTTTTGTTAACTTCACAACCCACCAAGTCTGTGTTTTTGGGGCCATAGATGTTAACCAAGGGTCTTGAGTTTAGTATTAAGGGTAAATACAATTCCTTTTTATCAGTTCTAAAAGAATATAATAATATGAGGATCAGTGTGAGATAAATAAATTAAAGCAAAAAGACAGTCTGCCATGCTTTGTCATTTCATAATAAATCAAAAACCAGTTGTCATCGAATGGATTCCGACTCATAGCAACCTCATAGGACACAGTAGAACTGCCCCATGGGATTTCTAAAGCTGTAATCTGTTTTTTTTTTTTTTTTTAATCTTTATGGAAACAGACTGCCACACCTTTAAATTAATTTAGTATATCTGAAAAAAAAATTTTTTTTATAATAAGCTCCCATGCTGTGTATCAATGGGGAACATTTATTGAACAGTCGTTATTAGACATTGTATTTAGAGATTTGTATATACGAATTTATACTAACCATATTCCAGAAAACACTTCAGGTTTGTCATTACGATAAGGTCTAGTATATAGAACATACATTTCTTGAGTTGAAGGGCTTTCTCTGCTAAATGGAGACAAAGCAAATAAATGCTAGCTTGCATTTTTGACATATAGTACAGTGACTCTGAAAAAAAAAAAAGCACATTTAAAACAGAAAGTTAGCATAAGTGTTTAAAATAAAATACCAATAGGTGCTGATACCCCAACTGACTTAAAATTTTCTAGAGTGATGAAAATCCTCATGAAGTGCTCTGCACCTGTGCAGATATGATAGAGCCCCATTTCTTTGATTTCTGCCCAAGTACTTGGCCTCTTTTGTGAAATCTACCCCAATTATTTTATGCAAAACTCCTTAGCTCTCCACCTGCTGTGTATAGCCAAGGATGCACCGCTGTGCTGCTAAACTAACGGTGCTTCTCTGGGTCCCCATTTCTCAGAGAAGAAATAAGAAATGCTATTCTTTCTAACTTCACTGGTGGCTGGAAATGGTGCAGGAGAGAATTATAAGACCTTCATCGACTCTGATTTTAAATGGTGTGTGTGTGTTTTAAAGATATTACATTGATCTCCTTTAACAGTTCTATTTCTGTACCAAGGTCAGACTTTATAATAAATGGCAACTTATCATTTCTGATGAGGGTATAATATCCTTTCAGTCAACGAAATCAGTGCTTCCTGTTGGGTAGCTTCAGTGAAGAGATTACACACACACACATACAAATTGGTGAAAATTAGTAGTTTCTACAGGTTATAAAAAGAAAAAACCCAATGGCAAATATATTCATGAATTTAGAAGAGGTGGATCATTGAGGGTATGCTTGTTGTTGTTAGGTGCCCTTCAGTTGGCTCTGACTCATAGTGACCTTATATGTAACAGACGAAATGTTATCTGTCCTGCATAGTCTTTCCAATTGTTGCTATGTTTGAGCCCGTTGTTGAAGCCACTGTGTCAGTCCATCTCATTGACAGTCTGCCTCTTTTCCACTGACCCTCTACTTCACCAAACATGATGTTCTTCTCAAGTCATTGGTCTCTTCCAATGATGTGGCCAAAGTAAGGGAGATGAAGTCATGCCATCCTTGCTTCTAAGGAGAATTCTGGCTGTACTTCCTCCAAGACAGATTTGTTTGCTCTTCTGGCAATCTGTGGTTATGTTTATTATTCTTTGCCAACACCACAATTCAAATGTGTTAATTTTTCTTTGATCTTCCTTATTCATTGTCCAGCTTTTACATGCATATGAAGTGATTGAAAATACCATGGATTAGGTCAGGCACACCTTAGTCCTCAGTCCTCAAAGTGACATCTTTGCTTTTTAACACTTTAAAGAGGTCTTTTGCAGCAGATTTGCCCAATGCAATACATCGTTTGATTTCTTCACTGCTAGCTGTTTCCATGGATGTTGATTTTTGACCTTGTTGACCCTAGTAAAATGAAATCCTTGACAACTTCAATTTCTTTGCCATTTTTCATCATGTTATTTTTATCAGTCCAATTGTGAGGATTTTTCTTTTCTTTGTGTTAAGGTATAAGGTCTTTGACCTTTATCAATAAGTGCTTCCCATCATCTTCACTTTTGGCATGAAAGGTTGTGTCATCTGTATATCTCAGGTTGTTACTAAATCTTCCTCCAATTTTGATGCTGTGTTCTTCATATATCCAAACGTCTCAGATTATTTGTTCAGCATATAGATGGAATAAATAAGATAAAAGACTGCAACCCTGCCACACACCTTTTCTAATTATAAACCACGGAAATATCCCCTTGTTCTCTTTGATTGACTGCCTCTTGATTCATGTACAGGTTCGACATGAGCACAATTCAGTGTTCTAGAATAGCCATAATTTATTATGATCCGCAAAGTTGAATGCCTTCTTGTAGTTGATGAAGTACAGGTAAGCATCTTTCTGTTATTCTCTACTTTCAGCCAAAATCCATCTGACATCAGCAATGATATCCCTCATTCTACATCCTCTTCTGAATCTGGCTTGGACTTTTGGCAGTTCTCTGTCAATGTATGGTTGCAGCCGTATTTGAATTATCTTTAGCAAAATTTTGCTTGCATATGATATTATCTGACAATTTCTGCATTCTGTTTGAAAGAACAGTAGGGAAAAATAATTCTGACCTAGCATGAAAAAAAAAATTCACAGGGAGGTAGCTTTTTATCAAGAAGTTCTTGAGATGGTTAGTCAGATTTTTACAACAGTAAAATATTCAAAATACCGTGTTATTTATCCTTTTGCAGGGTCTTTTTTTTTTATCTCCTTAAATCCGTATCAGGTCCTTGTGGTCCCCTTTCTTGTAGATAATAGTTTTCTACTACTCCAGCATTTTGTCCTTAGCTAATGATGATCAAGGTTTTAGGGGTAATTTTATGAGAAAAGTCTTAGAACTGAAGAAATTTTTATAGCCAAATGAGTGAATTGTTAATGGAGGTAGATAAGAGGGCATTTTTGGTATAGGGCCCTACCTACGTTTGTGTCACTCCAAAGAGGCAACCTATTACTGTAGTCTGTTCGTACTGTACCCGATATTTTACCAAATATATTGCCTGATCGCTAATACCACATATCATGTGTATGTTACTAAGCTGTATTCTCCAAGGCATGTTGTTCATTTCTGTATTCCAAATCTTAGTAAAATGCCTGGAAAATAGTAGAATCTATACACAATTATTGAAGTGAAGTTATTTGGAATGAAATAGACTTCCTGACGATCCTCAATTTTTTATCCAGTTCACAATGGCTGGATTGCATTGTCACGGTGATTTCAAATTTGTATATTTCATTATTTGTCTGTTTACATGGGATAAGTTTTTTTTTTTTTAAATTATGGGATTATTTTATCCAACAATATTCATTGGAACTGTAGTATTATGTGTCACTGTTTTCTTATCTTTTACCATCTCCCTATTTTGTTTCTCTCAACAATTATTCTCAATCTTTTTTTTTCCCCCCTTTCCTGACTTCCATCTTTCTCTCCCTTAGCACACAATCTTGCTTTTTACCTGGCAGAGAAAACTAAGGGCATCAAAGGTGCCCTCCCTCAGATTTTTCAACAGCTTAAATATTAGCCTTTTAGCCCGTAGCATCATCGAATGAACTCATTTTCTTCCATTTAAGGACAATTCCTTTACCTATCTGTCTTCTTGGCTCAATTTACTTTCATTTTTTCCCAGAATTTTCCTGAAACTGTTATCTTTTACTTTTTCCACAGCTTTAATTGCTCATTCTCTACTGTCTCCTTACCCAAAACCTATGAATCTGCTTAAGCCTCTCCTATATTGAAGACCAAGCAAAACCAAAGAAACAAAACCATCCTTTGAGTTTACACCCTCAGCCCTCTACCTTCTCCCATTTTCATTTAAAAATTTCATGTAAAAATCTGTTTCCCTTACCATCCAATGAATTCTCATTCAGCCTCTACACAGTTTCTGCCTCTTCCTTCTGTTCAGACCGCTGTTTCTGAGAAACACCTTGGATAGTTCTTTGATGACTTGTCTTGATCTTATATTTAAAAATATCTGGGAGATGTTGCTTATTTGTCATGCAAACCTCATAAATGTGATAATTACTGTAGCTTGGTAACTACCTGAAGTGCAGTGGCCCCAAGATGCCCAGTGAATGAAAAAGAGGTACCTCACTCAGTCTGTAGAACTGAGGGTAGAATGAACATTTATTTCTGAATAGTCGGAGTTTAAGCACAGTCTGATGTGCGCTCCAGACTGCTCTAGAGTTTCTTTCAGCATTGTTTTTCTCCTGCTTGTTGAGCAGATTTCTCACGTTTATGAGGAAAACCTCCAAATTAATGTACCCCAAATAGAATTCATCACCTTTCCTCTTAAGTTTGGCTCATTTTGCTCATTTATCATCATAGTTTGAGTCATCACAATCTATCTTGTTACCCAGGACACAGAAGAGTTTTTTTTTTCTTTTTTTTAATGTGCTTTAAGTGAAAGTTTACAATTCAAGTTAGTTTCTCATAAAAAAAAAAAACTTACACACACGTTGTTATGTGACCCTAGTTGCCCTCCCTATAATGCAACAGCACACTCTTCCCCACCCTGTATTTCCCGTGCCCATTCAACCAGCTCCTGTCCCCTTCTACCTTCTCATCTAGCCTCCAGACACGAGCTCCCCACATAGTCTCATGTGTCTACTTGAGCTAGGAAGCACACTCCTCACCAGTATCATTTTATGTCTAATCTTTATCTGAAGAGTTGGCTTGGGGAATGATTTTACTTTTGGGCTAACAGAGAGCCTGGGGGCCATGTCCTCTGGAGTCCCTTCAGCCTCAGCATGACCATTAAGTCTGGTCTTTTTACTAGAATTTGAGATCTGCACCCCACTTTTCTCCTGCTCCATGAGGAATTCTCTATTGTGTTGCCTGTCAAGGCAGTCATTGATGGTAGTTGGGTACCATCTAATTCTTCTGGCCTCAGGCTGAAGGAGTCTCTGCTTTATGTGGCCCTTTCTGTCTCTTGAGCTCATATTTTTCTTGTGTCTTTGGTGTTCTTCATTCTCCTTTGTTCCAGGTGGGTTGCATCTTAGATGGCTTCTTGCTAGCTTTTAAGACCCCAGATGCCACTCACTAAAGTGGGATGCAGAACATTTTCTTAATACACTTTGTTATGCCAATTGACCTAAATGTCCCCTGAGAGCAGAGAGTTTTTGTAACTCCTCTTTCACCTTACCCATAACATCCCATTGATTAAACCTCTTTAGTTGACTGGAATATATTTGAAGTAGAACAGTATAATCTATCAAATCCTACAATCCGCTTTAATTTTTAAAATTTTATTCCTTTACCAAGTAACACTGAATGATATTAAATACAAAAAAATGTAATGTATGCTAAGGAAATAAAAAGATATTGTCCCTACTCTCTGTGAACCTACAGACACAAATTTAAAACAAGTTTGAATATTACAAATACCATAATATTGGAAATGTTGAGAGAGCTTAATGGAAAGGGAAATTGCTTCTAACTGAGAGAATCTAGGAAAACATATTTAAGAGGTGGAATATGAAATGAACTTGAATGACAAAAAGTGTTTAGACAGGGAGAGTAAGTGAGGGGGTTGTGTTGCTATTTCTGGCAGAGAGAATAGCATGAAGAGGACGTGGAAGTAGCAAATAATTTTTAAGAAGCAAGAATTAACCAGGGACATAGATTCTCAAAATAATAAAAATGAGAAACCAAAAATATGAAACAATGTTCAAATTTATTGTGATCAGAAAAATGCAAATTAAAGCGACAATGGATAATGACATTTTTACTATTATATTTATGAAAAATAGAAAAAATAGTTGCTGTTGCTGTATATAAAATCGCTCAAAACATAGTGGCTTAAGACAAGAATTTATCCTTCCTTGCAGTTCTGTTGGTTTGTTGGACTTGGTTGATCAGTTCTTATTGGGGGTTTCTTGGTGGTTGCAAAACCGGTGACTGGAATAGACAGAGGCTGGCTGTCTACACAGCTCTGTAGAGGGATAGCTTAGACTTTCTCACAACATGATGGTCACAAGGTAGTTTATATATGGTGGCTGGCTTCCCTGGGTGAGCATTCTAAGAGGCCTAGCCTCAACAGTCATGCATCATCAGTTCTGCCACCATCTCTTGGTTTACAAGCAGGTCATGGAGCCAGTTCTTATTCAAGGGGTGGAAACTACAGAAGGGTGGGAATACCAGGAGGTGTAGTTTACTGAAAACATGGAGAATTCTAGGAAACTACACACTGAAAAGGTGGCACAATGATTAAGCTTTCAGCTGTTAACCACCAGTGGCTCTGTGTTAGAAAAGACCTAAACAATCTGCTCCTGTAAAGATTCCAGTTTAGAAAACCCTATGGGGCAGTTTCACTCTGTCATATAGGGTCGTTATGAGTAAGAGTCAGGGCTTCATTTTGGTTTCATCCCCTGCTGAGAATTTACATTTCCACCCCAGATATACTGAATCAGAATCTACAGTTTAACAAGATCACCAGGTGATTCTTATGTATAATAAATTTTGAGAACCACTACTCTACTGGTGGTTCTCAGGACTGGTTCCTAACCAGCAACATTAGCATTGCCTGGGTACTTGTTAGAAATACGGATTTTCAGCAGGGGTTCAAAGCCCTGGTAGGGATCAACTCGAGGGCACAGAACAACACACTGAAATGATTTATCTCTAGGAAGGATAATCAATTGGAAGAAGGGTTAAAAGAGTCATTTATGCCAGTTGTATTATTATTTTCCAGCAAGATAAATTATGATTTATCTGTGTATTTTAAGATAAATTATTTTTAAAATAAAATTGTGTATACCAAAAAATGGCATTTTGTTCTTGTTTTAGTTTGTTTAATTAGAGAAAAATATAAAGAAGAAAAAGTGGCTGGGATCAGGATAATTAAGCCAAAGTCCTTGCTCTCATCGTTCTCATAGTATATTGGGAGAAACAGACTGGAAAACAGTTATAATGTAAAATATTAACAGTAGAATCATACGGAAGGTGGCATAGGTAGAAAAGGGAAGTGAAGCTTGTGAGATGCTCTTTACTATGGAGCTGATAATTAGATAGAAAAGGATAAAAGGGGGGTATCAGGGAGGTGGGGGGTTTGTTGCTGAATCAACTGGATAATTAAGACAATCAGAGTGATATGATGATAAAAAAATAAAAAGCTCCAGTGGCTGTTTAAAGGAGCATAAAGTAGCAAGAGACAGAGGCTGAGACACAGGGAGGAAAACAAATATACTAGGGGGAGAGAGAGAAAGACACAATATAGAGAGTTCCAGTAGGAAAAAGTCAGAGGAAAGCACTGGAAAAAGGTATAATAGAGAAAGGAGCAGCAATAGGAGAGGATCAAATGGGTGAGTCAGAAAAAGGAGGAATCCAGCCAGTACAGTTTAACTTCCTCATCTGTGTAGATCGTAAGCATTCGTAGAGGAAAAGAGCAAGTACGATAACGGTACACACTGGACTTGAGTTCACAGGATTTTTGCTCTTGCCTTGGGGAAAGCATCCTGCTCTATGCTAGTACTGTATGAGAATTACTTTTAGAGAATATTAAAGTTTTACCCAGCATGCAGCTGCCAGGAGGCAATAACAAAGGTGTCTGGGTTTTCTAAATACTTGTCTGAGTCCTCCAGTCATTTTCCGTTTGGTCTCCTGATGTGTCCTTGGAGAGGAGTTGCAAATGGACCTTGCTATTGTACCAGTCTACAGCTCCCTGAGCCTCAGGCCAGGTTCCTGAGCCTCCTTTTTCCTGTAACACAGGGACAGAGCCTGCTTTCCTCTCTCTTCTCTCAGTAGCTGCCTCCATCTCTGAATCCTCTTTAGACCTTAAGATACTACCTCCTCAAAGTCTGGTTGCAGAGCGCTGACTGCTCTTTCTCCCCAGGTAACCACATCCTGACTTCACCTAAAGACCATTACACAATTTGTTTGTTTAAAACAGCTGTGGTGAATGCCGAAGGACGTGGATACTGGAGCCAAAATGTCCAGGTTCAAATTCCGCATGCACTGACTGTCTGAATTTGTGTCTAAGTTATGCCTTTGAAAAATATAATAATGGTATTTTCTCATTTTTTTTTTTTGTCTTTAGCAGGTTTTAATAAAATTCATTTCAAAACGGTGTTCAAGAAATCTTGAGAAAACTGAATGGAGGGTGCTTCCTTCATGGCATGGAATGAATTCTATTCATCATAGAAATTCTCATTAAATATCTCCTTTACTTCTTTTGAAGAAATGCTTGTATAACTTTTATTGTCAACTGTGTTTGAACTCTTCCTGAGGTAGGGACCCAAATGTTCCTTCAAAATCAAAGCCCAAAACTGGACTGAAAGGTATTTCTGAGCACTCACCGTTGGGAACATCTCATCTGAATGGTTTATATCTAACGGGTAAGTTTATATTTTCTTTAAAATTTTCATGTTGAGTAGATACTCCATGTTCATCTGGTTGTTTTTTCACAAAGACTATGTTCTCCATAGTCACTTTTGATTGATGGAGCTAATCACATGTGGGCTGGTGGCTGATTCTCCATTTCCTGGCAGTTTGTCATACATGGAAATGTAGATACCACTGCTCCTTCAGTGAGAACCCTTTTGGCTGTATCTCTAATACTCTTGCCAGCAGCTTTCTTACTTGTAGCTTGTTTTTCTGGTTCTTTTCACAAGCTGCTCAAGTAGCTTCTTTGTCTCCAAGTATTCCTACTCTTCTTTTGAAATGCTTTTCTCATCTCTGTTGGATCTTTTATTCTTTATGAACCTGAGCTTCCTCGTCTTTCTGCAACTGAATGTCTTCCGTCTCCTCCCACTGCGTTTGTTCTTGATCTCCTCCTTGCATGTAGAGTTGCTCCTCTTTCTCCATAGTTTGTTCAGCTTCTAGTGGTTGGAAATCTTCCTCACTGCTAGCCCCCTCTTTAGCCTCCCTTGAGCCATTTCCTCTCTCTTTTGTCTTTCCAGCTCTTTCCTCTTGGTGCTCTCCCTTTCTTCTTCCTGCTACTCTCTTCTCATCTAGCAGCCTTGTGGCCACTTTGGGACCAGTAGTACCTGAAGAAGCTCAGTAGAAGCAGGGGCAGTCATGCTGGATGACTGGGCTGGGGCCAAGGCTGGGTCTCAGGCTGTGCTAGGGCAACAAGGGCAGCCTCTGGTTTGACAAATGACCTCTTTCAACTGTGGCTTCTTCTACCTTCAGTAGAGCTGCTCTGCTCTTTAGAGAGGGCTCACTGGAAACTTTCTGAATTTCCTTCTCTGAGTCTTCTTTCTTAGGCTCCACTCTAACTTCTCTGTTAATAGGGCAGATGTTGTTGAGGGATAGGGCTAGATCCGAATGAAAGCAGCTTTGTCTTAGCCCGGAGACAACATCAAATCACTCTGACTGTCTTAATTATCCAGTTGATTCAGCAACAAACCCCCCACCTCATGATACCCCCCTTTTATCCTTTTCTGTCTAATTTTATCAGCTCCATAGTCTTAGACTACCAGGAAAAGGAGGAAAGGACTTGAATGGAAGCCAAAGTTGAGAGTGACCTAGTGATCTAGCGTTAGAATGAGACGGAGATAGAGCCCTTCTGATGCCAGATGTAAAGTGGAAGGGTACATTTTCTATCTCTCTGTCTCTCTATCATATGGTTCTCCTGCACAGACTTCTCAGTTGTTACAAAGAGTTTAGTAGCTTTGGAGGACATGATATTGATGTGGCTCCAAGATACTGCATCTCCAAACAAGACAGCTAAGCTGTTATTTCTGGTCAGAAATAAATGCGTGGGTGTTAGGAATCACTTAGAATCCCAAAGGAGGAATGCATGGAGGCAGAGGTGATCCAAGGAAGGACACCCAACAGGGAATAGGAGCTGATGTTTTTTCATTCTAATCTCCTCTGCTGTAATGAGGCTTCAGACCATTAAGTTTTCTCACAGGGTTTTTATGAGCATTACAGTTAATACATGTCTCTTAAAACAGTACCCAGCATATAGTAAATGCTCAAAATATTAACTATTAATATTTATTAAGGGTTTTTCTACTAATTACTACAGGAAAACAGAAAGTAAAAAAGAAGCATGAAATGTAAAATTTTGATTATTTCTAATAGAGGAGTTTCTGGGGACTATAATTCTTAACTTGGGCTAAAATGGACTAGGCTTTTAGTCCTGAAAATGACCACCTTTATGATACCTTTTACTGAGGACAGAGAAATGAGTGTGACTTTGTTTCAGGAGAGCATTTGTGCTTCTGAGGCCCCCAGCTCAGCAATACCCTATTCACCACACTTCTGGAAAGCTCAGGAATGCACTGGTCATTTCCTGGACACTACTTTATGTTAACCGTTTAACTGAGTGTGTTCAATTAAACACACTCCAACACACCCTTTCTCTCTCTCTCTTACACATAGACACACACCCGAGCACATACACTTAAAAATTTTTAAAAGATTTGATGTTTTCCTCTTTCATTATTATTTTCCCTTTTCCTTTTTGGAGTGTCATATATGACAGCACTACTACTAATACATGTTCTTCGTGTAAATTAAAAGAAGAATTCATTACAGGATGTTTGCCCTAGATAAGTGTTCTTTCCTTCCATGACAAGAAATAAACCATCATTCAAAAAAGCACCTTTATATTTAGTGTTTGAAGCCAATCCATTTAAATTCCATTCAAAGATACATGTTTAGGACCTATGCAATGTCATGCATTGAACCAGATGCTAGTCAACCTTTTTAATAAATATTACATTAAGGAACTGGTTTGGATGTGAAGAATATGCTTATAACTTGGTAAGATGCTTGCTTGTCTGCCTTCTGTGTAGCTTAAAACATAGTTGTATTGTTCCTGGTAAAATATAGTACAAATTGAGTCCACATAATTTATTCGCCCTGAAAAAAATGTATCACTTTACCCTTTATCTAGATGCTTGGGCAGTGGGCACATTGTTATAAAATAAATAAATAATCCCATACAAAATACTAACCCATTATTTTCCTTTCGAAATACATCAGCTTCTATAGACTGAACACCCTAAGAGTAAATCAGCAACATTAGAAACCCCTGTTTTTGAGATAATGGGTAGGGTAAGACATATGGTAGAATGAACTGGCAAATTTTATTTATTTTTATTAAAAATGAATGTTATTTATTGCTCTAATCCTTAAGGCCTTTCTTTGGGTTAGAGCTATAAACTGAGTAAATAAAACTCCAGGTATCCCTCACTCTCAAAGATTTTGCAGTTCATTTTTCATCTTGTTCTGGGCTGCAGAGCAGATCAGACTTGAAGCTTAGAAAAGCACACCACACAGACACCAGCTTCAGAGGGATCAGGCAGAGCGACAAAGGATAAGCAACTTTTTGAAATGAGATTCTCTACTGCTTCTTTAGAGCTCAGATTGTAGATAAAAACAAAACAAAACAAAAACCTGAGTACACTTAAAAACAGCATAGAGTTAGAAGAGTAAGGGATGGTCATCACATTAAAATATATATGTATGACTGTTTGGACTTTAAACCTGTATACAGTTTGCACCACTAATTAACTAACAGTAACAACGTAGTTAATACGTACATCATACACGTGCTGTTAGTAAGCCATGATCTCCAGGCACACAGAGAAAAACATGAAGCCAAGTCATTGGTTGCTGATTGTTGTTCTGTTGTGAAAATGGATTATTTCAACTAAAGAAAAACCTAGTGACTTGAGGCAAATTCTCAGTTTCCACCCTGGATGTGAGTAGAATGCTGGCTGAAGCCTAGAAGATTATTTTCCCAGTTGTAAAATTCAAGAGCTTTTACTCTTACCTTGGGAACTAATAACTAAATAATCAAGTATGTTTGTGTGTGTGTTTTCTCCCCAGTAGGGTAAACATGACTCTGATCAGCAAGTTGGCTAATAGCCATTTAATTTTACAAAAGTTTAGGTAAGTACATATCTTAAAAAGAAAAAAAAACTATAGTTTCTTGACCAGGTGTTCTAAGGGAATTTTAAAACAAACATCTTAAGAAACTCCCATCTCCTTTCAGTTTCCAAATTAATTGATAGGTTCCTTGGCTAAGGCTACCCTATGGAGCAGTTCTACTGGGTAACACATGGGTCACCATGAGTCGGAATTGATCTGTGGCAGTGGATTTGGATTTTTCTTCTCTTTTTTTTTTTTTTTTTTGGTTTTGACTAAGGAAATGAATGAAGGGATCAAAACTCTGAGAGAAGACAATAATCAGAGGGTTTTCAATAAAGTCTGTTTTCTATTCAAGTCTTAATAATAATATTTTTTATTTATCAAATAACTGTTTTCTTGGATCCAGAATCAACGCCCATAGAAGCAGAAGCCAAGAAATGAAATGACACATTGCATTAGGCAAATCAAAAAAAAAAAAAAAAATCTGCTTCAAAAGACCTCTTAAAATTGTTAAGAAGCAAAGATCACTTTGAGGACTCAGGTGGGCCTGACTCAAGTCATGGTATGTCCAATTGCCTCATATGCATTCGAAAGCCGGACAATGAGTAAGGAAGACCCAAGAAGAATTGATACATTTGAGTTATGGTGTTGGTGAAGAATACTGAGCATACTAGGGACTGCCAGAAGAATGAACAAATCTGACTTGGAAGAAGTTCAGCCAGAATGCTCCTTAGAAGCAAAGATAGTGAGACTTTTCTCATGTATTTTGGACATGTTATCAGAAGGGACCAGTCTCTGGAGAAGGACATCATGCTTAGTAAAGTAGAGGGTCAGTGAAAAAGAGGAAGATCCTTTATAGATTGTCTTAAAGAGACTGTTGATAGAAGTGTGAATGTCAAAGGCAGTTCTGATGAAGGCTCAGCAGGAAGTGAGAGGAGCTAGAGAGAAAGTCTCTATCAGTACAGAGAATACATATGGTGCCACAACAGAGTGTTACTGGAAATGTAGATGTTAAATGTGAGGCTTTAAAAGAAAATGGTGAACATGTGATTGGACAATTGAAGAAGGATGACGTTTTTTTATGCAGTGGCAAAGAACTTATCTGAATTATGTTCAAATATGTGGTGGAAGGTAGAACTTGTAAGTGATAAACTTGGATATCTGGCTGTTGAGATTTATAAGCAAGATTTTAAAGGGGCCATGTGGTTTCTCCTTGCTACTTATAGTGAAAAGTGAGAGGAAGGAGATACACGTAAAAATGAACGGTGCAAAAATGAAAGCAGAACTTAAAGATATGGAAAATTCTGTTGTACAAAATAAGGACATGTGTTCTTGAATTTTGACCAAGGATGTGGCTACACAATCTTTCGTTAAAGAGATCAAACCTGTGGCTGTTGTATCTAACCAACTAGCACAGCAGAAAATCCATCAGCTTAGACTGAAGGAGACAGAGAAAGCATGAAAGGAAAAAATGTTGCCTGCCTTTTGAATTCTACAGGCAAGAAACAGGCCAAAGGTCCTCCAAGAAAAAAAAAAAAAAGGATCATCCCTAGAGCAGCTCAGATATCAGCAGAGCTGATGGAAGGAGCAGGACCTTCTTGGTTTCAAAAGGTGGGGCCATATTCTCCTGGATCTGAAAGGATGGGGCCACAACTTCCTGGGTTTCAAAGAGTTGGATCTCTGCCCAAAGCTGACGGGGTAGGGCTGCCATGCCCAAGAGGCAGAAGAATGGGGTCTGCCAGGCTGAGGGAGTGGGATCACCACTCAAATGGACCAGGAGAATGGGGCCACTCAAAGTCAAGCGAGCAGAGTTGCCATCCTGGTGGTCCTGGGAGGTGGGGCTGAAGCCCAGGGCCAAATGGCCACCACCCAGAATCCAGAGGGCGTGGCTAACACACAGAGTCTGGAGGGCAGGGACATTGCCTAGACGGCCTCAGAGAAGAAAGAATTATTATCAAGCCCTGAGAGCTAATATAATTTGTTCTGCTGGGTTTTGTACATGCTTGGTGCCTGTTATCCCATCTTTCCTTACAATTTCATCCATTTGTAATGGAAATGTCTACTTTGTGCCTGTTCCACCGCTGTACTTTGGAAACATAACTTTTAGACTAGATTTCATAGGTTCCCAAATGAAGAAGAATTTTGCTCCAGGATGGAATATGCCTAAAGTCTCACCCATATTTGATTTAGATGAGATTTTGGACTTTGAGTTGATTTAAGACTTTTGGGATGATGTGATTGGGTGAATGTATTTTACATAATATTCCACCCTTTGGTCCCCAAAAATTCATGTGGGAAGGACATGAATTTTAGGGGACCAAAGGGTGGAATGTTATGGATTAAATTGTGTCCCCCCACATATTTTTTTTTTTTAAATATGTGTTATAAATCCTAATCTCTACCTGTGGTTATAATCCCATTTGTGAATATGTTGTGTTTGTTACATTAATGAGAAAGGATTAGGTTATGTCGGTGAGGATTAGGTTATGTTTATCATGTTAATGAGTCAGAATTAATGTGCATCTTTAGTCAATCTCTTTTGAAATATAAAAGAAATTAAACAAGCAAGCGAGAGAAGTGGAGAAAGGGTAAGAAAGATTCCAAGCCACATGAAGATCACTCAGGAGCAGAGACTTAGAAGGGGAAAGGACCTTCCTCTAGAACCGGCAGAGAGAAAGCCTTCCCCTAGAGCCTGCATCCTGAATTCAGACTTCTAGCCTCTTAAACTGTGAGAAAATAGATTTCTGTTTGTTAAAGCCATCCACTTGTGGTATTTCTGTTAGAGCAGCTCTAGATAACTAAGACACCAACCATGATGTCCTTTTCTAGCTTTGGTCTTTACTGATGATGTGTCCAAAGTAAGCAAGAGCAGTCTTGCCAACTTCAATTCTAAGGAGCATTCTGGTTGTACTTAAGCCTACCTTATTCATTTTTATGGCAATCCATGATATATTGAATATTCTTCACCAACACTACAATTTGAATGCACTTAAAAGGAAAATATGGGCAATGCTAATTGCTCTAACTCTTCAGCTCTTTTACTTCATCACTTCTTTCACTTTAGCTAATCAGTGTTCAAGAGCAAGTTTCAGAGTCTCTTCTGACATCCATTTTAGTCTTTTCTTTCTTTTTAATTTAATTTTTTCTTAATGAAGAAATGAAGTAAAAGAGTTGAACAGAGGATTTCAAAGGGTGGCTCGAGAATACAAAGTAAAGTATTATGATGACATGTCCAAAGACCTGGAGTTGGAAAACTAAAAGGAAAGAACACGCTCTGCATTTCTCAAACTGAAAGAAATGGAAGAAAAAATTCAGGCCTTGAGTTGCAATATTGAAGGATTCTATGGGGAAAATATTAAACGACTCAGGAAGCATCAAAAGAAGATGGAAGGAATACACAGAGTCACTATGCCAAAAAGAATTGGTTGACATTCAGCCATTTCAGGAGGTACCATATGAGCAGGAACCAATGGTACTGAAGGAAGAAGTCCAAACTGCACTGAAGGCATTGGTGAAAAACAAGTCTCCAGGAATTGATGGAATACCAGTTGAGATGTTTCAACAAACAGACAAAATACTCACTTGTCTGTACCAAAAAGTTTGGAAGACATCTACCTGGCCAACCGACTGGAAGAGATTTATAATTATGCCTATTCCCAAGAAAGGTGATCCCACTGAATGTGGAAATTGTTGAACAATATCATTAATATCACATGCAAGTAAAATTTTGCTGAAGATCATTCAAAAGCAGCTGCAGCAGTATATTGACAGGGAACTGCCAGAAATTCAAGCCAGATTCAGAAGAGAACATGGAACCAGGGATATCATTGCTGATGTCAGATGGATCCTGGCTGAAAGCAGAGAACACCAGAAAGAAGTTTACTTGTTTTATTGACTATGCAAAGGCATTCAACTGTGTGGATCCTAACAAATTATGGATAACATTGTGAAGAATGGGAATTCCAGAACATGTAATTGTGCTCGCAAGGAGCCTGTACATAGATCAAGAGGCAGTCATTCGAGCAGAACAAGGGGATTCTCATGGTTTAAAGTCAGGAAAGGTGTGCATCAGGGTTGTATCCTTTCACCATACCTATTCAATCTGTATGCTGCAAATAATCTGAGAAGCTGGACTATATTAAGAAGAATGGGGCATCAGGATTGGAGGAAGACTCATTAGCAACCTGTGTCATGCAGATGACACAGCCTTTCTTGCTGAAAGTGAAGAGGACTTGAAGCACTTACTGATGAAGATCAAAGACCACAGCCTTCAGTATGGATTGCACCTCAACATAAAGAAAACAAAAATCCTCACAACTGGACCAATAAGCAACATCATGATAAATGGGGAAAAGATTGAAGTTGTCAAGGATTTCATTTTACTTGGATCCACAATCAACACCCACGGAAGTAGCAGCCAAGAAATCAAAAGACGCATTGCACTGGGCAAATCTGCTGCAAAAGACCTCTTTAAAGTGTAGGAAAGCAAATATGTCACTTTGGAGACTAAGGTTTACCTGACCCAAGCCATGGCGTTTTCAATCACCTCCTAGGCATGTGAAAGCTGGATGATGAATAAAGAAGACTGAAGAAGAATTGACACCTTTGAATTGTGGTGTTAGTGAAGAATATCGAATATACCATGGACTGCCAAAAGAGGGAACAAACCTGTCTTAGAAGAAGTACAACCCGAATGCTTCTTAGAAGCAAAGATGGCAAGACTGCGTCTTACATGGTTTGGACATGTTGTCAGGAGGGATCAGTCTCTGGAGAAGGACATCATGATTGGTAAAGTAGAGGGTCAGCGAAAAAGAGGAAGACCTTCAATGAGATGGATTGACACAGTAACTGCAACAATGGGCTTAAGTATAACAACGGTTGTGAGAATGGCGCAGAACTGGGTAGCGTTTCATGCTGTTGTGCATAGGGTCACTATGAGTCAGAACCAACTCGATGGCACCTAAAAACAACAATTGCTCTAAAGAAGAATAAAACAGGGAAAAGGTATGTATATAGAGAGAGTGTGTGTGTGGTGTGTGTGTGTGTGTGTGGTGTGTGTGTGTGTGTGTGTGTGTGTGCAGGCACTTGTAGGAAGGTATTGGGGAGCTATGAGTTCCTTTAGGATGGAGACATAAGGCCTCTCTGGAAGGAGATTTGAAAAGAGACATAAATATAAGAGTAATTCTTAGGGAAGAATTTTTTTTTTTAATTTCTTTTCCCATACCACTGAATCCCCAGCCATCTTGCACAATATTAAAGAAAAATAGTTTGATGATTGATCTCTCAATTGATTTATATCAAGGCTTCCATGAAGTTTGATAAGTTTTAATCAAATGTGAACAACTTATATTTGAAAACTCAAGGGAGAAGAGATTTGAACTTTGCCATTTAATAATAAACAAGGACAGCCAATATGTTTTTCGTTGTCACTGACACATCTTAGACAAGAAAGAAACTAAATAAGGTCTGTTTATAGAACCTCTTGGAAAGTTTAAAGAACTGCAGACTTAGTGTTGGAAGAGAGCCTATTGAATCTGGAGGAGTGATTGGCTTCATCACTAAACACATTAGGGGAACATGTAAAGTGTACTTGGCACGAAGACTTGGATTCTGTGAATCTTAACGTTTCTATGACTTTGTTTTCTCTTTTATAGTCTGAATTATTGTGCAAATTAAGTAAAAGTAAAGTTGTAAAAGGGAGCTCTGGTTGTGTACTGGTTAAGCGCTTGGCTACTAACCAGAAGGTTGGTGGTTCAAACTCACCTTGTGGTTCTGCAGGAGAAAGACCTGGTGTGTTGGATTGAATTGTGTCCCCCCCAAAATATGTGTCAACTTGGTTAGGCCATGATTTCCAGTATTGTGTGGTTGTCCTCCATTTTGTGAGTGATGTAATTTTTCTATGTGTTGTCAATCCTAATCTCTGCCTGTAGTTAATGAGGTAACATTAGATTATGTTAAAGAGGATTAGTGTGGGACATAACACCCTTTCTCAGATCACATCCCTGACCCAATGTAAAGAGAGTTTCCGTGGGGCTGTGACCTGCAACACCTTTTATCTTACAAGAGATAAAAGGAAAGGGAAATGAGCAGAAAGTTGGGGACCTCTTACCACCAAGAAAGCAGTGCTGGGAGCAGAGCACCTCCTTTGGATCCGGGGTCCCTGCATGGTAAAGTTTATAGCCCCGGGGGGAAGGTTGATGACTAGGGGTTTCCTCCAGAGCCAATAGAGAAAGCCTTCTCCTGAAGCTGACACCCTGAATTTGGACTTCTAGCCTAAACTCCTGTTTGTTGAAGCTATCCACTTGTGGTATTTCTGTTATAGCAGCACTAGATAACTAAGACACGTGGCAGTCTGTTTGCCTAAAGGTTACAGCCAAGAAAACCCTATGGTGTATTTCTACTCTGTCCCTTGGGGTCACTGTGAGGAAAAATGACTTGAAGACATCTATCAAGTTTGTAATAGCACTTTATAAATTATAATGTGCACTGTAAAAAAGTTTTTTTTTTTTTTTTTAATTCAACTCAGAGATCAATTAATTTCACTCTTAAATGAAGGGGGAAACAGGAGCTAGAAACGCTTTCATTTCATGCATCATTCTAGCTTAGGGCAAATTATCATAATGCCCTGCAGGTGGAGAAAATGTATGGCTTTTTCAACAGATTTAAAATAATTTATGTCATCTCTTTTGTGATCCTTTCCTTGGCCCTAGAAAAATTACAAATTAAACAAGTAGAATGCTCCCTGTAATCACCCTTTTTCTTCTCTGAACCATTTTTGTTTTACTCCTATATCCTAGGTAAAGCTGTAACCACGACAGGATATATTAGCCACTGCACTCTGAACAGAAGGGCAATTCCTAATCAAATTGCCACTAATTTTTTTAGTACAAATTATCATCATTCATGGAAAATTGGATTTCAGAGATCTGTGCCAACTTGAGATATGGTTTTCAGAACTTTTATCTCAGCCCATCAAAACAACTGATCAAATCATCCTACAACAGCACTTTTTTTCCTACTCATTTTTTATGATGACCAGTAGGTAGAATGTATACTTCCTATTCGTTCTAACCTTGTTCCACTTAAAATGAAACCGCTGTAAATGATGCTCTCCTTTTTTAATATTTCTTAATGCTATGGAATTTGGGTAAAATATAGACATTTTTAAAAAGCTATTGTAGATATTGCAGTAATATTAAGAAATATGTTTTATTACTTATCAATTTAGCATTTATATTATTATCTAGTCTGACACTATATATCCAAGAAGAAAACATAGATCAGACAAGAGACTCATATGTTCCAAACTGTTAATGTTACTTTATATAAATTGTACAGGATTCCAGGTGTCATCATAATATTTATATATAGTTCTCCAACTCCTCTTCATTTACACTGTTGTAGTTTGCTACACCATCTGCTCAAAATATGTGTATATATATTTTTTTTCTTCACAAACCAAGCTCAGATATTTCCTTTTCCTTTTGTTGGTTGTATGATAGCACCTCTCCCACAGCCATAGGTACAAGCTGAGGCAAGGGCAATGATTCAACTGTTGTGAGTGACATGGAGATCTGGGCTACCTCCTCACGCAGCCCAGGTCATATATAAAATATATTTTTTGTAGGTATAAAATAATGTCATTATCTCAATAACATGCTATATTGCAAAAATTGTAAAAAATAACAGAAAGGCGGAAACACGAGGCAGTGTTCTGTGATTCTGCAGTCTTACACCTGTATGCGTGCAGTTACCTTTGGTTGTTGGCTCAGGTGTAAAGCAGTCTCGTGTGCAAATTTGTGGCTGGGAAATTTTCATAATTATGGTTTTATTACTTCAGTTTTGCAGCTTTAACCACAATAAGATGAAAGACTTCAAAAAAAAAAAAAAAGTCTTTACCGGTAAAAAGTGTTAATTACAACCTAAATGATGTCAGAGAAAATATTTGAAAATTTCAGATTTAATTAGGTCAGCCACAAAAATAGAACTGTCATAAGGCTTGGCATTTTGGCAGTTTTAATCCCTACATGGATTTTCTTCCCTCAAGAGAATAACATATAGAGAGTGAGAAAATGAATATGTCATTTGTTTAAAACATATTGTTCAAGGATGTACCCGAGCTGAAGTGTAATATCCATGGGCAATATGTTACTGTGACAAAATATTTTCAGCCAGGGTTTCCAATATTGCCAACCAAGAGATACATACTCGTTCCTTATGCATTGCTTCCTTTCCTCTCCTTTTCCTAAGATATGATTAGAATCTGAGCCCATCTAGATAAACACAGTTTCTCTGACATATTTTAAAGAGTTGTGCCTTCTGTATATTAATAATCTATGTTCAGTAATCTTGAGACTTGGAAATAACCATAAGCAAAAGAGTGGGATATATTCTAAGCCCAGAGGAATCACAGAAGCAAAGCCTCAAGATTGCAAAGCTGTAGTCTTCCTGCCAATAAGAAGAACTTAATTGCTATAATTAAAAATAAGAGTCACTTTTATTAAAAACTGAACCCCCCATTGTGCGAATCATTCTAGTGATGCTTTGCATAGCACTCAGGAATTTATAATGCCTAAGGATAGTGCAAAATGTAACTTTCCTTGACTACTTACAACTGTAAATACATGATTTGCCAGTGACAGTGTCATCAAAGTGAAATACTAATTAATAAATTAAATAATAAAGACCCCAAATAAAGATCGAGTAAAAGGAGAAATTGGTAATGACTTTATAACTATATTTTTGGAAAAAAGGTCAGATTTTATTTGCTCCCTATCCTGGCAACAAGGCAATTCTAGCCAAAAAAAAAAAACTGCGTGTAACTCTCTCACCATCACAGCCCCCTAGCATTCAGCGGGAGCCATGCCAACAATTGAATGAGTAACCAGCAGGAGTCCAAAACAAAGCCAATGAAGTGAAGAAGAACGTCTCGTCCATGACATGGAATCCATGTCTTCACGATGCAAAAGGGAATAAATATTTTGCATATGGATCTTGGTGATATTTCTTAACTCCTAAAATGCCTTTTACTGTATTTATATATGAGGAGGTAGCTTTGGAAAAATTAGATATTGCCAGCCAAAACAACTAGGTAGAGATTATTAATGTGGTAAATGTTTCCTTTGGTTATCTCCCCCCCGCCCCCTTTGGTTATTCTTTATCCTTCTGAGTAATCTCTTTAGCTCAGAACACTCTATCTACTCCTTTATGTCCTCTTTCACTGCCCAAGGTCCAAGCTGGACACTTTCTGAGTTGTAGAGTCTGTAAGATCACTTGGGTTACAAAAGAGAAGAGAGGGTGAAGATGTTCTTGACTAAACGTGGTATCTGTGTTCCTTGGAGTATAGGGTTGTATGTGAATTTAGTGTATGGCTCATACTTCTTGTCTAGAGAAATCAAGGGTGTGAGGATTTCTAGGAATTTTTCTGATGTTTGCAACTTCATGTAGGGTGCTTGGGAAGAAAATAATTCTTTTCTCACTCAGGTGGCATGTTTCCACAGGAAGGAGCAGAGTAGATGTTGTTGATAAGTACTCTTGAGTTGGTTCCGACTCATAGTGACCCCATGTACAACAGAACAAAACACTGCTTAGTCCTGTGCCATCCTCGTCATTGTTGCTATGTGGGAGCCCCTTGTTGAAGCCACTGTGTCAATCCATCTTGTTGAGGGTCTTCCTCTTTTTCACTAATCCTCTACCAAGCATGATGTCCTTCTCCAGGGACTGGTCCCTCCTGTTAACACTTCCAAAGTATGTAAGACGAACTCGCACCATCCTCCTTTCTAAGGAGAGTTCTGATTGTACTTCTTCTATGACAGATTTGTTAATTCTCCTGGCAGTCCATAGTGTATACAATATTCTTCACCAACACCATGATTCAAAGGCAACAATTCTTCTTGAGTCTTTCTTAGTCATTGTCCAGGTTTTGCTTGCCTATGAGGTGATTGAAAATACAGTGGCTTGGGTCAGGCACACCTTAGTCTTCAAAGTGACATCTTTGCGTTTCAATACTTTAAAGAGGTCTTTTACAGCAGATTTGACAATTGGAATATGTTGCTCATTTACATGACTCCTGCTTCCATGGGTGTTGATTGTGGGAAAAAAAAAAAAAATCCAGTGCCGTCGACTTGATTCTGACTCATAGTGACGGGATCAAAGTAAAATGAAATCCCTGACAACTTCAATATTTTCTTTATTTATCATGACATTGCTTAATGGTCCAGTTGTGAGAATTTTTGTTTTTTCTGTATGTGAAGGTGTAATCCATAGTGAAGGCTGTGGTTTTTGATCTTCATCAGTAAGTGCTTCAAATCCTCTTTATTTTCAGCAAGCAAGGGTGTGTCATCTGCATATTGCAGGTTGTTAATGAGTCTTCCACCAATCATGATGCAGTGTTCTTCCTCATATAGTCTAGCTTCTCAGATTATTTGCTCAGTGAACAGATCGAATAAGTACACTTAAAAGATACAACCCTTATACATACCTTTTTTAAAAATTTTAAACCATACAGTATTCCCCTTGTTCTGTTTGAATGACTGTCTCTTGGTCTATGTACAGGTTTTGCATGAGCACAATTAACTTCTGGAATTCCCATTTTTCTCAATGATTTTCATAATTTGTTATGATTCACACTGTTGAATGCCTGGTCATCAAAACACAGAAAGCGTGGATAGAGATGGAGGCAAAATCTTTTGAACTCTCCTGGTGGCCACTAAACCAGGCAAGGCAACGTCCATGGAGGGATTTTTGAGTTGAGATCATATTCAGGCCATGAAGAGATTCAGCTGCCATTCTCTGAGACAGAACTCTGTCTTGAATGAGATTGAGGTGAAGATGAATTCTATTCCGAGAAAGTCACAGTCTATATGCGACTATGATATCAGTAGATGCTACCAGCTGAATATATAGAGAGCCAGTGTGAGACCAAGAATGCTACCCTGGCCCAGACAGGTGCTCAGGAATGCAAGCTGACTGCTACTTCCTCTATTCCATCTTCCCAACCACCCACCACCCAATAGCAGGGGATTTGGGCTTTGAAAAAAGAGAAGTATCTTCATCTCGATAGATAATGGAATGGAAAGAGGAGTGAAAGCATGTCACGTCTTTTCCGCAATTCATGTCCTCCTCAATCATCAATATGGCAGTGCTCAGAAGAATTTTAAATAGCATAGAATACTGTAGCTTTAAAGTAGACCTAAAGTAACCAGAGAGTGATAGAATCTGTCCAAAATAGAAAAGGAAGGAATGTCAAAATAGGATTTGAAGGTGGCTATTGGAAAAATTACATTGGTTCATTTTTATATCCAGTATAAACTTCTCAATGAACTGATGACTGTGTGTATACGCTCTTTTTTTAGCTGTCTAGTGTCTTTGGGGAGTGCCATGCTAAGCAATTTGGATTTCCTTAATCTTTATCATTTCCTACTGAGGTTTTTACTGAGGTCATGTTTATGCCCATTGTAGAGCTAGGGACACTGAGTGAAAGTGAAGCTGTATTTGAACCCACATCTGTTTGATTCACTCATCTCTAATGACTCTTCTATGACTTCCCATTGTTCTTGGGAAGAGACTCAAATCCCTAAAAGGGGTAATAGGACCCTTCATAAGCAGTACCCCGTCTTCCTCTATGACTCAACAAGAGCTCTTTTGAAAATTTGGCTATTTTTTTTAGTTCTGAAAATTTTGCACAAATATAGAAAGTAAATGCATGTACAGTATTTTGTTTCATTTTGTTTTGTTTTTGACATGTGCAAAAGAGGAATACAGGATTATGCCGAATTACAGGAAGAACAATTTCTTTTCAATTCTATGATCATATAAAAGATTTTAGAGGTCATAGCATGAGTAGAAACATTTGTATGCTTAAAGTCATCTGCCCAGTTGAGAAAAGGACAAAGACAAAATGTCATCGGAAACCATTAAGGATCATTAATTCTTTTTTGGATGAGATAATGAGATTCTCTTTGGAATGTAAATGAATATGCATGAAATATTTTAGGTTATGAAGGGAACATCATCCGTTTTGAAAAAGTTCTTACTGAAACTATAACAGGAATTAGCACCATTTTTTCATGATAAGGAGTTTCTAATTTTATATTCTCATTTTCCAGAATTAGACTCTTTAATGTCAGGTAAATAAGCATATTTCAGTTTGATTCCAGATTTTTGGTTCATGGTCAACTTTTTTCTTTTGTTCCACAGCATTAAAAAAAAAAAGAAAAAAGTGTGCTTCAGCGTTAGTATTTTTTTAAAATAATTGAGCCATATAGCCTTTTTTCAAATAAGATTTATAAGCAATTTTCAAAATAACAGGCATATATCTTATGTTCAGTCCTTTTGTTTTTAATTTCTTTTTACTGTTTGGACTTATATCTATTTTAAAAATCATTATTACTGGCCATGTGGACATTATTGAGGTATAGATAATTCACAAATAAATGAATATGTGTTGAGGTCTTATCTATGCCAGGCACTTTGGCATAACAAGCTGACAGTCCAGTGTAGCGGATGGATGGTAATCACATAATTAGAGTACAAACTGGTAAGCATGGTAATGAGTCATAGAGCTATAGGCACACAAACTTTAGCTGAATCAAATTACCACCACAGTTAACATAATCTCTGCTCTTATAAATATAATGGTAAACTATTCAGTCAATTTAGCGATCAGTCAAATCAATTTTTTAAAATTGAAATGAAAATTAAATAATGATTTAAAAACCCCCCAGTTTGTTTAATTAATTTGCAAGAAACTTGAAAATAAATAATTCAAGTTATTCCCACAAATGACTTAGTTTAGTGCTTTGGTCAATCTGAGTAATTCTCAGCCCAATATTTGACTTGAAAGAAAAGAAAAAAAGGAACTGCAGCTTCAATTGCTTCACTTTAAGTAAATTTTGCTTTATCCAGTGGAATTCAAGAAAGCATTATGACGGTGTGTATGTAAAAGTGCTATAGCCATATTTAATCTGAATATTCCATTTTATAGGAATCTTATGTTATTGCAGCTAGGTCTGAGAAATATTTCCTTAAGTCATTGTTAGTTTTCACTTTCTGAACATCTGTAAATGGTGTGATTTGTAAAAGGAATTCTGTGACACATCCTTGAGGGTTCTTGCTTAAATCATCACATGACTTTGTCCCCATGATCTTTATTGGTAAATACTTATTATTCACAAGAGGAAATCAGCATCTTCTTTTTTGAAAATCATAGTTAGTTTGCTTTCATATGTTTTGAACTGGTGTTTGGGAAGGAGGCCTTTCTTGGGATTGGGGGCATTTGAATGGGCCCTGTGAGAGAATTAGAGGAGGCTGAAGAGATGAACTGGAAAGATCTTTTACTAGACTGGAGTTAATCAGCCTTTGCTCTGTAAATGAGCTAAGTGGCGTCAGCCTTTACACTGGAAATTCTGTGAGAGTTTCAAATAGAATAAAATGTAAACAGATGACACTGGAGCTGCAGTGCAGGAAAAAGAAGATACAATTACCTTGGCTTCTGGTATCATCAAGAGGAGCCCTGGTGGCGCAGTGGTTAAAGCCGTCAACTGCTAACCAGAAGGTTGGTCATTTGAAACCACCAGCTGCTCTGCAGGAGGAAGATGTGTCAGTCTGCTTCTGTAGAGATTTGCAGCCTTGGAAACCCTATGGGGTCGCTATGAGTCGAAATTGACTCGATGGCAATGGAATTTTTTTTTTTCCTGGTATCAGGACCCATGACCTTTAAAAAGGATTCTGATTTTAGCTTAGAGACATTTTTTGGTTGTCACAACAGGGGGAGGGGTGTTGCTACTGGTGTCTGTTGTGTAGTTTACAAAAATGCTGCTAAACATCTTACGATGTATAGAACAGTCTCCTACAACAAAAACTATCCAGCCCAAAATATCAATAATGCCAAAGTTGAAAAACATTGGACTAGATCGATGAGGCCATCGACATAATTTGTGCAGCCCAATACAAAATGAAATATGGGCCGCTTGTTCAAAAAGTAAGAAAAAAATTTTTTCCTTTCTTCTGCGGTCTCTTTCTCAACCTGTTATTATGCTTTTTATTCACTAATTAACATGTTTCATCAAGCACAGGAGTACTCCTTGGGTGAATGCAAACCCTCATAGGTGCACTGCACTTCACCCTGAAATTTGGTGCTGACCTTGACTTTCCAGGTTCTCATGTCTAGGTATGGCCAAGGGCTTAGGGTGTCAGTGGTCATTGGGCAGTGGTAGGGGGTGGGTGACTTAGAACCCATTCTAGGGAGGTGGAGATGAGACAGGAGTTGAGATGGCATGTGAGCTGAGCTTTTCATTGGACATTACTAGCAAAACATAAGTTCAAAGGTGAAGTCACTAAGAATTTCATCATGGCAACTAAAGAACATTAAATCCCAAGCGTAAGGGCCCCCGTCTGAGTACAGAGCCCTGTATGAGTGCATTGCCCATTGGTCGGGCACCTGAAAAGCTGGCCCTGCGTACTGATAATGACTACTGGAAGGGATTAAAGAAGTGACTCCATGGTTGGTGCAGGATCTCAAGAGAGGAAATTTAGAGGCCTAGATAGCAATTGCTTTTTCACCCAAGGGTTTTGAAATTATGGCAAGAATTTACGTTCTATTGTCAAAGTATCCCTTGACATAGAGGAAGATAGAGTGCACTACCAGAGAGCAGCAGCCTTTTATAGTGACCAAAGGTGAAAGTGTGAGAGAGCAATAATGAAAAGCTAAAATGGGATGTTGTCTAGATGGTATAGGAGTGGACAGCCATTGGAAGCCATTTAAGAGCAAATTTGGAGACCAATCAGGGGCAGTAGAAATTCTAAACCCTTATAGGCAGGATGAGGGAATCTTGGAAGATCTAACTTAAGGGATGGGGAAGGGATGACTTCAGAAGTGAATAGCATGGATGGTGAGAGTTTGAGGCTGGTCTGGGTCATTCTAGGATTCCATCTTAAATGAGAAAACAGGAAAAGGTGATAAGAGTGATCTAATTTCTTTGGTTTGATTTTTGCTACCAAACATGAAACACTTGTGTCAGTCATTTGGTAACATGCAGTAGTAGGCAAAATGATGGCCCCCCAAGATGGGCACGCCCTAGTCCCCAAACCTGTGAAATGTCACCTTAAGTGGCAAAAAGAGCTTTGAAGATGTGATTAAGGCTAGGGACCTAGAGATAGGTAGGTTATCCTGGATTATGCAGATAGACCTAATCTACTCATGTGAATTCTTAAAAATTGAAGTACTTTTCCAGCTGCAGTTGATCAGGTGGATACGATATGAGAAGGACCCCATCTGCTGTTGCTGGCTTTGAAGTTTGAGGAAGGGGGTACAAGCCCACAAATGCAGGTGACTTCAAAAGTTGAAAACCTCAAGAGCACTGATTCTTCTCTGGGCCCTCCAGAAGGGAGTGCAGCCTTGCCACACACTGATTTTAGCCCAGTGATAACCGTGTCAGACTTCTGATCTACAGGGTGGTGAGATAAGAAATTTGTGTTCTTTTAGGTGGCTATGTTTGTGGTGAGGAGTCCTGGTGGCACAGTGGTTAAGTGCTCGGCTGCCAAGCAAAAGGTCAGCAGTTCAAAGCCATCGCTGCTCTGCAGGAGAAAGATGTGGCAGTTGGCTTCTGAAAAGATGTACAGCCTTGGAAATCCTATGGAGCAGTTCTACTCTGTCCTACAGGGTTGGCATCAACTCAACTGCAATGGGTTATTGGTTATGTTTGTGGTAATTTGTTACAGCAGTAATAGAAAGCTAATACACATGTACTGAGCTTGCGTGGGGAACTGAGCACTGCGAGCAGTTGCAGAATGAGAGAAAATTCGAGTTAGGATGAATCACTGAGGTTATTCAATCTAACTTCCTCATTTTATAGAGGTGAAATCTGATGTTCAAGGGAGTTAATTGACACAGTCAAGGTCATACGACCAGACCCCTGTCAGCCGATTCACTGCCCTCTGCTCTACACTCCACATCTCCTGATAAAGGTTTATGGCCAGGAGGTGAGGATAGATCAGAATAGATGCGGTGCTCACAATATTAAGTTAAAAGCTGAAAGAGCTTGGGAGAGAATAAACAAAAGCAAGAGGAAGAAAAAAATAAAGAGAGAAGTAAATCATTTTGGTTCAAAGACAAGTTCCAGTCAGAACTAGGAACATTTAAAGCATAGCAGGTGAGAAAAAGGATGAATCAACCTCTAGAAGCAGAAGTAAAACATGAAAAATGATCAAATGGGACAGGAGGGAGAAGCCCTCGCCTGTGTTTCTGCACCATTTAAATCAGAGGAGCTTCCTTTTTGTAGTTGCTCCTGGAGTCAACTTCTCCTTGATAAACTAGGTTGTGAGTCCATGAGGTGACCGCCATTGCAGATCTGTGTATCTCATTAGTCCCCAGAAGGACAACAAGGGGAAGATCTACATCCCCTCAGAGAAAAAGTGCTGCCTTTGGAGAGTAATTCCACCTGAGTGGCTGACCTGAAGACAGACCTTTTCTTCTAATACCAAGTCTCAGAGGAGAGCCGCCGTTCTCACGACATTCTTTATGGGCCTGTGCTTGAGAAATATGTCAGATACGGGGTCTAGGAACAAAGTATAAAACATGACTCTAATAGGTTTCTAATAGCTCTGGTGCCATTGGAAATACCCAGAAAAGAGCAAATTGTCAGGATTTAAAAGGTCACTGGGATCTTCAATCATGTAAGTCTTCTCTTGTTTGCTAATTAATTTCTTTTATGGTGAAGGATATACATGAAAAATCCAGTGGTACAAATTTTTCAGTGGAGGTTCAGTGTGTATAGAATGACATTTGTATCCATGCATTGGTTTTCCATCTGTTATGATGAAACATTCATAGATATGAATGAATGTATAGCATAAGTGAAAGAGTAAGAACTCCTATGTTACTTTATTTTGATTACATTTACCTATTAATTGTACCTTAAAAGACTAATTATGCAAACTTTTAAAATAGGTAGTATTCGTCTTTGGCATGGGTCTGTTTTCTGTGGTTTTTATTTGGTTACTTCATTGGCCATAGGGCCTGTGTCTTCCTTTTACTCTCTTTCGTAGTTTCCCATAGGTGGATCCTCTGGATTTTCCATGCGTGCTACCCAACTGTGGTAGCAGAGACCATGTAACTTAAAACTCGTTCTATAATTTGCAATACAACACCTAGAAACCTTAGTGGTATTAGCTCAAAGAGAACAAAATTTTCTTCTGACAGATTTTTCTCCATCCTCCTCAATCCCTCTGAACCCCGTGTGAAGCCCAGAGCTGACAAATCTTAATGTGGTATATTTTTCCCCCAGGGCATCATGGTCACATTCTACAATTGGCAGGTGCCAAGGTCAGCTCAAGAACTAACTCTTGTCTCAGCCTTGTTCTACTCACATAAATCAATCCTTCTTTGGAAATACAAAGCCAAGGTGAGAGGGGTTTCTCTCTACTGAATTTAAACGGTGGTAGTCACTTACTACACTTATCAGGATAAAACAACAAAATAAACAAAAACAAAAGAGAAGGCAGAGACTATGGAGTAAATTATGTAAACTTCCTGAATGTAGGAACTCTGTCTTGTTTATCTTTATTTCCCAATTTCCTAGCATAGAATGTAACATGCAATATTAAATATTCAATAAATAATTATAGAATGCAATTATCAATCTACAATAATGAAGGCAGAGCAGAGAATTAAGACAGCAGCCGATGGCTCCAAAAACTCTTAAGAACATTGGAGCAAAACTCTCAATATAGTCTCCTTGGGTAAATAATATTTTTAAACTATTTTTTTTTTGTTACTCCTGAAGACCTTGAGCTTGATAGGGCAGAGAAGAAATCTGATGGAAATGGGGTGACGAGAAGAAGCCTATCCTTTAATAGAATGTGCTATATTGAGATAGAGTCATCTGTGGATTATTTTTTTTCTAAACTATAATGTTCTTTCCTGAATGAAATCTCATTATTGAATAAAAATTCAAATCAAATAAATTCCCATTTGGGAACAGTAAAGGTTTTTTACCTCAACTTATTTGATGAATGGAAATGTCTTTATTATGTAGCCACATTTATTTAAATATATAGAAATGAAGAGGAAGAAAGGGTCTTTAGAGATAAATTGATCACCAGGACATTCTGGCAAAACTATTTCAATACTGCAAAGTAGGCATGATTTGTGGGAAAGGGAACATGGTTTTCCTGAGGAAAATGTCCCTAAATCATGATGGATTTTTCTTCTAACTTCACTTATGTATTGTTTGCTTCAGGCTTCACATCTTTCTGGAAATCAGGAAACCTGAACTTTATTGATGTATTGATCCACCTCTCATCTTAGTAACTGTATGTAATATTTTCTTCCACATCATTTGTGTATGTATGTATACACTGTGAAAAACCTGGCTGAACAACCACTTCCTGTTTAGAGGTAGAAATTGTGTTTTAACATGGATTTAAAATGTCTAGCAGAAATTCTCTTGGAAATGGCTCTTTCACAATCTTGTACATTTCACAAACTCATATTAGTGGTAGTCTGCCTTGTACCTAAAGGAACAAATTTACTCATGTAAATTCCTTTGTCAAAAAATTTAATATCATAGCATCATAATTCCCCAGGGAATAATTTTTTTCTTTTTCTTCTTTAGGTAAGAAAAAGGAGGACTACATTAATCAACCCATTCTCAAAATATTAGATGCTTGAATATGACAAGAAATCAGTGTTAATCTGGTCCCAGGTCAACCTGTTAGTGCAGAGACCCTTAAAGAAGGAGAAGCAATCATTTTTATTCATATAAGATACTGTGACAAAAGTTTTACCAATGGCTGAGGCAAAGGGAGGAAAAGTAAGTTCTCTGAGAGCACACAGCCCAAGTACTAATGCCTCCCTTTCTTCCAACCACCCATCACATTCCTATTGATGACTTCAAGGTTAACTTGGGAGTTGTTGAGGGACTTTTATCTGACTGGGATTGTGGTCAAGAGTTCCATTTGGAGGTGATTTGTCTTTTCTCAAAATCCAAAATCTCAGAATATTTGCTGTGAAAAAACAGGAGCTTGAAAATAGTATTTTCAATTCGGAATTTCTTAACAATTAAAGTCCAGAAATGCAGAATAATGGCTCTAATGAGTGGAGGGCTGAATGACTCGAGCGTATAGGGAAAAAGAGGAAGACCCTCAATGAGATGGATTGACACAGTGGCTGCAACAATGGGCTCAAGCATAACAATGATTGTGAGGAAGACGCAGGGCCGGGCAGTGTTTCGTTCTGTTGTGCATAGGGTCGCTGTGGGTCGGAACCGACTCGATGGCACCTAACAACAACAACAACAGACCTATAAACAAGGAGCCTGGTGGTGCAATTGTTAAATGCCTGGCTGTTAACTTCAAGGTCAGCTGTTCGAACTCAGCCAGCAGCTCGGTGGAAGAAAAGACATGGTGATCTGCTCAAAGATTACAGCCTAGGAAACCCTATGGCACATTTCTACTCTATCCTATAGATTCGCTATGAGTCAGAATTGATGGCACACAACAATAACAGTCTTGTAAACAGTGACTTGCTAAATTTATTCAGGAGAAGCAGCTTTGCAGAGTTGTTACAAATATGGACTGTGAAGCCACACTACAAATGCTAGTTCTGCTACCTTCCAGCTTTGCTTAAACCCCTTTTGCCTTGGGTTTTAAATTTCTTTTTCAATCTGAAAAGTGGGGATAATTAATGATAGTTCTTACCAGAATTGGGTACTGTGAAGAATAAGTACATTTATTTATATCAAAAGCTTAGAATAGTTTCTAGCCCTCAGCAATTACTTAATTGTTGTTGCTAGGTGCCATCAAGTCGATTTCAACTCATGGTAACCTCATGTGACAGAGTAGAAGTACCCTGAATTTCAACAATAACCATCACAAAATTAATACCTCATTGTAATTTGATAATGTTCCATAGGTAATATTTTATGTGGATGGAAAGAAAATTGTTGATATTATCAACTTGTGTATCAATACCAAAACCAAACCCACTGTCAGTGGGTCGAATTTGACTCATCGTGACTGTATAAGACAGAGTGGAACTGCTCCATAGGGTTTTCAAGGCTGTAAATCCTTAACAAAAGGAGACTGCCACATCTTTCTCCCGTGGAGCCGCTGGTGGATTCAAACTGCTGATCTTTTGGTTAACAGCCAAGTGCTTTAACTGCTGTGCCACCGGGGCTGGTTATATCAATTAAAAAAAATTTTTTTTTTTTAGCATATCAAAATCCAAATTAAAAGTAATGGATCAGCACATTTCTTTTTATCAGTACGTAAACGTGCATCATTTTCTAATAGTCAAGACTTCAGTTTTATCTAGGCTTTTATGCCATTAAAAAAAATAAATAAAACCCATTGCCATTGAGTCAACTGGTTTTTACCATTATGTGGTATTTATTCTGTTATGTGGTAATTCAGTGAGTTTATTGATTAGACAATTTTATTCATTAATTTATTGTTTTGTGGCATATTTATAATTAAAAATTACGTATTAGCCAGAAGAGAAACAACTGGAACTAAAATCACACAATTTGGCTACTTGATAAATTTTTGGCAAAATTTTAACTAAAAGATATTGGTAACATTGGCCAAAATTAAGAATTTTTGGCTATTTTTGTGAATTCCTGTGATTTTGCCATTGAACACATACATAATAGAAATTTTGCTTCAAGGGCATATTACTGTCAGGTTAATGTTTTGGGATCATAAAGCTCTGTATGATTTAAAGTGAAATGGTACACTGTAATCTGTATAATCCTGAAGTAATACTGAGTTAATTATCAGGTATTGATAATCCCTGGATGGCTTATCATCCCTGGTATACTCAAAGTGTGGCATAAAGAAGAGGATCTCTGAAAAGCATATGTGTCATTTGCAGAAGTTGCAAAAATTGTAAGAAGCAGGCAATCACCTAGTTATGTATATGTGCAAAATTGTCTATATGCACAGGCTAGATAGATCATGGGTCCACTTCAGATGATAGTAAATATCCTCTCAGCCTAACACTCCAATCAGAACATGATTTTCTTCCATTTATATAAGTGAAGTTTGTATAAACAACACAAATAAATGTGTACATGTTCTCAGCCATTGCTCCCTTTCCCATTTAGAATCTATTGAATTGAACATTGCTAGGTATTTTGTAGAAATAATACAATATTTATTTATGTAAAATATGTGCACAACTTTACTAACTGCAAGAGTGAGTAGGTTAATTTACTCTCTTGAGCACCTGCTAGCTCAACCCATTCACTTGTGTTTAATATTTAGGCCAGTTGGACCAAAGGTGAATTCACCTGATCAGAATTTAGCAGTGCTCACATGAACAGTGATCTCAATTCAGAAATTATGGTATTAATATGGAATTGTAGTATGCAGCATAGATCCATGGAAATGGTTAGCCACTATTACCATTTCAATAAGGTTATACTCATTGTAAAAATTGTCCAGAGTGGGAAAACAACAGGTCACAGAGCCCCACATTACCTACATCTACCTCTAGTACTTAAGGCTCCTTAATAAAAGTTTGGCTAACAATTAATGGTAAGCATTTTATACCCAGGGCTCCAGGAACTCTTCTAAGCCCTTTACACATATTACCTTAATTCTTTGAGGTACAAAGTTGTCATGGATTGAATTGTGACCCCCAAAAATATGTGTATCAATTTGGCTAGGCCATGATTGCCAGTACTGTGTGATTGTCCACCATTTTGTCATCTGATCTGATTTTCCTATGTGTTGCAAATCCTAGCTCTATGATGTTGATGCGATGGGATTCCCAGTAGTTATGTTAATGAGGCAGGACCCAATCTACAAGATTGGATTGTGTCTTGAGCCAATCTCCTTTGAGATATAAAAGAGAGAACAGGCAGAGAGACATGGGGATCTCATACCACCAAGAAAGAAGCACCTGGAGCATAGTGCGTCCTTTGGGCCCAGGGTCCCTGCACAGAGAAGCTCCTCTACCAGGAGAAAATTGATGACAAGGACCTTCCTCCAGAGCCAGCAGAGAGAGAAAGTCTGCCCCTGGAGCTGGTGCCCTGAATTTGGACTTCTAGCCTACTAGACTGTGAGAGAATAAATTTCTCTTTGTTAAAGCCATCCACTTGTGGTATCTCTGCTGTAGCAGCACTACATAACCAAGACAAGAATATTATTTTTAACCTCACTGTACATATAGGAGGAGCCCTGGTGGCGCAATGGTTGAAGCAATCGACAGCTAACCAAAGGGTTGGCAATTCGAAACCAGTGGCTCCGTAGGAGAAAGTTGTGACAGTCTGCTTCCGTAGAGATTTATAGCCTTGGAAACCCAATGGGATTACTATGAGTGAAAATCTACTTGATGGCAGTGGGTTTGGTTTGGGTACATATAGCTAAACTGAGGGATAAAAAAGGTTGATAATTTTTTGTATGTCACAACCAGTTAAGTGGTAATCACCTGTATTTGAATCTGGGTCTTTTGGTTTTATACTCTGTGCACTTAATACCTTATATTTATACTGTACTACTCTTCACAAGGAGAATGCACCTTAACTGAAGAACAATCACTCTTGTGATTATTAAGACTGAGTTGCATTAATAGTACTGTCCTCTAGACATCTTAGAAAAAAAGGTAAGTGCCATAGAGGTCTACCAGGAGAGCTGTGTCTCAGAAACAAGGTACATCCAAGAACCTGAATGCCACCAGGAGTGTTTCTTTATCTCTCAAGTTAGCTCATCTCTTTGTGTCTGTTTCTTTCTCTTTCTGTTACTATACATAGACCTGCAGTCTATGGTTCCTGGACACATGGCAGAAAACATGATTGCAAATAATGTGAAGTTCTCTGTGTTATACTTCTAGTACCCTGAGAGTGACTGCTAATTTATTTGTCTTCAGGAAGGGATTAATATGTTCACTTTGAGCCAGGATCGCACTGTGAATAGTTTTGGCCAGCCTATGGAGTTATGTTGTAGACACACAGGAATCCACTTTCTGGACACTTAGGGTACAACTTTGCCAGCAGGAAATGTATAGAACATGACAAGCGTCCTGACATAATGAAGAGCAGATGATGAGGTGCAAAGAGGTGTCTTTGTGTTAAATATTTAAGTACAGTTTGAATAACTGTGGAGGTAAAAAAATCTGTACATTTAATAGGCAGGAAACTGGAGGCTGCTGTATCTAACCTGTTGCAAATATGCCTCTTGTTAAAAAAATAATTACCGTCTTGAGCATACACATTTATCTTACAATGAGGTACAGTAGGTTTATTCAGAACTGTTGAGCTGGTTGTAGTCTATTCAGATGTTTCTTAATTCTAACAATGGCAAGGTTGGATAAAATCAGAGATAATAGCATAAGGAATGTTCATACTGCATGATTTGAGAATCAAATTTACTTGCATCTATTGCAAATAATCTTACTGCATGTTTCATTAAATCTTAATTCTTTGTCACTGAGTTATACTTATGGAAGAAACATTGAAGGGAAAACTTGGACATATGTTCACGAGGAGAATGCAACTTAACTGAAGAACAATCGCAGTCATCACAGTCATCCATCACCACAATGACTAACCAAAACCCTTTGAAAATAATATATCTGGCATTGAGTAGATTCCAAAGCATCTTCTTCTGCAGCAAACTTTAAGAGGCATTAATATGAATGTTATGCTAATTTGTCTGATTTTGACCTAGAGTTTATTTCAAATCCTAGAGGATTTTCAAGAGGCTATTTAACTAACTTCATTGAACTAACTCAGAAAGCAAAGCTAACTTCAGCCTCTTATTTTATTAGGATGAATTAATCTAAAGTATTATTTGACGAATGAATCAACACAAGTCCTTCAAGAACTGTAGTTCAATTTAAGCCATAGAGGAGATCTGCAGTAGTGCTTAAAAGCTGGAGTGAGACAGTCCTAAATTTAATTCACAACTCTACTACTTGTTAGCATGTGTCCTAAGGTATTTTTTTTAAAACACTATTTAGTCCTTAGTAAATTCGACACTAAACTTCAATAAATAATACTTAGCTCAAAGATTGTTATAAAGATTAAACATAACCATTATATAAAGGGCTTAGAATACATAGTAAGCACTCAATATATAGCTATTACATATCTCTTAATCAGTTTCAGAACATGAATTCATAACAAGAGTTGTGTAGAATATAATACAAACTTTTAATTTTTTTTTTTCCTCTGCAGGCAATGATAATGTTTTAATAATTTGAGAGATATGGTTTCTTTATGAAATCTTTAAAAATGTTTGGGGTATGAGCATTTTATAATATTTACTGTAGAATTTCACTGAATGAGGTCCATGATAAGTCCTGTAGATAAAACAGAGGTCTTAGAATCAGATGCTTATGGTCTAGTTTTCCCAACAGGAAATGTACAGAACATGACAACAAGCATTCCAAAATAATGTGTAGCAGATGACAAGTGGCAGAGGATATAAGAAGAAGAAAATCATTGGGAGCTTATGAAGAAGGCAAACCTTAAACCTAGCTTTGAAGAAAGAGTAGAATTTAAGTTCACAGAATGTCATAGAAATTCACAGAATTTAAAGTCATAAGTGTGTGGTGGCGCAATGGTTAAGCATTTGGCTACCAAGTGAAAGGTTGGTGGTTTGAACCCACCCAGCAACTCCGTGGGAGGCAGACCTGGAGATCTGCCCCCTTAAAGATTTCAGCCTGGAAAACCCTGTAAAATAAACAAAAAAACAAACCCATTGCCGTTGAGTTGATTCCGACTCATAGCAACCCTATATGACAGATTAGAACTGCCCCATAGAGATTCCAAGGAGCAACTGGTAGATTCCAACTGCTGACCTTTTGGTTAGAAACAGCCATAGCTCTTAACCACTGTGCTACCAGTGCTCCCTATGGGACAGTTCAACTCTGTCACATGGGGTAGCTATGAGTCAAAATCGACAGCACCTAACAACAACAACAACAAATATGAGGTTTCCCTAGGTGGGGCAAATGGTTAAGTGATGGGCTACTAGCCAAAAGGTTAGTGGTTTGAACCCACCTAAAGTTACCTTGGAAACCCTGGTGACGTAGTGTTTAAGAGCTACAGCTGCTAACCAAAAAGATCAGCAGTTTGAATCCACCAGGTGCTCCTTAGAAACCCTATGGGCCAGTTCTACTCTGTCTTGTAGGGTCACTATGAGTCAGAATCAACTCCACTGCAATGGGTTTGGGTTTTTTGGAAAGGTGCCTTGGAAGACAGGCTTGGTGATCTGCTTCTGAAAGGTCACAACTTTGAAAACGCTATGAAGTAGTTCTACTCTGCACACACGAGGCGCCATGACTTGGAATTAATTCAACAGCAGGTAACAACAGCAATAAATACAATTAAAAAAAAAAAAAAAGCCCTGCAGTTTGCTTGTGAGACTAAGCTTCAAAACAGTTGCAATGTGAGAGCTACTATGAATTGGTGGAAGAAAGGTTAGCTGAAATTGGCTAGAAAATTGTAACAACAGGTGTGGGTTGTTGTGGCTCAATACACACATGGAAAACTGAGGTCGCTGGTAAGGGGCTGAGGTGTGTGCTTAGGTGCATTTTGTTTCTTCCTAAGGAGCTTGGTGGTATTTTTTTGTGTTCACCTAGTGTTTCTCGTGGATGAGATCATGTATATGTAAATACAACATTTGTTTTGTATTTGAATTGTTCCTTACTATGTCATTCATGTTGGAACAAATTTGCATTTCTAAAACAGAAGTAAAAACCAAAACCAAACCCACTTGCCTTCTAGTTGATTCCAACTCATAGCTACTCTATAGGGCAGCGTAGAACTGCCTGTAGGGTTTCCAAGGCTGTAATCTTTGTGGAAGCAGACTGCCGTATCTTTCTCTCGAGGAGCGGCAGCTGTACTTAAATTTATGGTGGAGGGGTATATGAGAATGGATAGAAGTAGTTTGTGCTATCATCAATATTCTTTGCAAATAAGTCTAACTTACCTGTTAAGAGTGAAAGTGATGGACAGGAGATTCTGAAAATAATAGATATCCGAATCAAACATAGTATTTGCTCTAGTATGTACTCAGTAAACATTTATTGAATGACAGAATAAAAAAATGAGAAAAAAATTTATGCTGAATGAAAATTGGAGCAATTTGTGCATCGAGCAATAGAATTTTAAATTGGCATTGATTGTTTACTTGAGTTAAATGGAAGATATTTGCATTGATTCAAGTAGGAAATAAAAAGGCTCCAGGCCCCGCATGGACAAGAAAAGGAATGAATTCAGGAGGAATAATAAGAGAAGGGTGGAGGAGGATAGAATGACAGGGAGAGAGAACAGAAATCATAGTGAGGACAAGGAGAAGCTGCAGTAGAGATAAAGAGAATGTAGAGCTAAACGGGTTTGAATGGGTGGCCTAGGATATCTAGGACTCATCTCAGACTTACTGTTCATCACAGCTATGGCTCCAAGACAAATGTTAGAACTCTGGTGGGGACTGTGATTGATAAAATAATTCCTGCCTCTTGGTCAGGATTTTTCAGGGAAATTGAATGGGAGTGAGGCTGTAGTGGAAATACTCCTGTAATGATAGGGAAATTAGCAATTTCAAATTACCATCAGAGTGTCATGAAAATCACAATCAGATTTAGTTTTTCTTAGTTACCTAGTGCTGCCATTAAAAAAAAAAAAAAAAAAAGAATCACCACAAGTGGGTGGCTTTAAAGAACAGAAATTCACTTTTTCACAGTTTAGAAGTCCGAATTTAGGTCATGATTCTAAGGTGAGGTCCTTTGTCTATTTCAGCTTTTAGTAGCGACAAGCCTCGGAGTTCCTGGGCTTGTAGGTGCATCAGCCACGTGTGCCTGTCTTCATAGGGCGTCTTCCCCTGGGTGTGTCTCTGTGTCTATTCTACTTTTTTTATAACTCAGAAGTGATTAGGTTTAAGACCCACATTTCTGGTATGATCTCATTAACATAACAAAAGAAAACCACTATTTTGAAACAGGGTCATAGTTACAGGTACAGGGGTTATTGAAACACATATTTTTTAGGGAACACAATTCAGTCTGTAACATAGCTTAATATAACACCCATCTAACAAACTTTCTAACAATTTGTGCTGTAAAACAACTGGAATAAGCTGCATTTTGAGGTATAATATGCACTTTTCCTATAAGACCAGGGTACACATTAGTGTTACTTCTGCTGTTATTAGCCCTTACTAACAATCTTCTCAAAGGTATTTTTGAATTACTGGGAAAATTGAAGTGGGTGTTTCTTAAGGGTCATCTCATTTTACATATTGTGGTGTTATTAAATAGCTGTATCACAATAAATTGAATGGGTTACATATTTTTATTCTTCCTTACCTGGCCATATACATAAGTCACAGTTCTTCTACTTGGGGGTGATGTTTTATGTACATAAAATCCAAAAAGAGGGACATTTTTAGATTTCTGCAGAGTAAGACAGAAAGGCTACATTTAGTACCTGAAAAAGCATTTAGAATTATACCTTGAGCAAGCGCCATTCCACTCCTCCCTAGCTGTCTGCATGCTAGATTCCAAGTCTTAAAATGTCGCTTTCCCAAAATATGGAGTTTAGGGAATAACCTTAATTGTATTTTGCTAATACTACCCACCAACAATTATGTTTTTTAAAATTTAATGTGCATAAGAATCATCTGGGGTACTTGTTTAAAATGTAGAACCCTGGACCCCAACACAGGACATTCTTGTTTAGTAGATTTGAGGTGGAAACAGAATCAGAAGTTTGAATTAGCACTGCAGAGATTCCAGGGCAGATGGTTTGTGGGCCAGAGTTTGAGAAACACCAGCCTGTAATGATCAATTCTAACAGCTGATCAACTTGGTCAAGTCAGCTTGACTGGTTAATTTTTCCACCAATCAACTCATTTGAACTGAAAGATCAGTTAAATAATACTCAGGTTATACATAAACACAACCTTATTGTATGGCCTCGGATCAATATTTTAACTTTCCAATGGCTTGATCTATAAAGTAGTAACTATTTCTTCACAGCATTGTTTAAAGGAAGAACAATTAAAATATTGCAAAACAAGTTTTAAATGTGAACATTTAACAGCAGAATACTGTCAGGATATTATGGAAATTAAATAATTAGTATGAGAGGAATTGATTTCAGCGTTACAAAAGTATGTTTCTGCTCGACAAGGAGTAACTTCAGTTCTGATAGGATTTGATCTACTATTTTTATACTGAATATGCATTCCTGGAAATAGGTCACAGCGGGAAGATAGATTACAGCAGTTTAAAGGAAAATAGAAACTGTAGAAACTATAAAAAATAAATTTGCAATTATAATAAGAGAGCAGAGCTGTCATCTTTTCTTTGTTTACTCAGCAGCCAATATAATCATCCTCTATTTCACACACCTGATTAACTCTTGCATCACCTGATCTCTTCTTCCACATTCTCAGAAGGAAGGAGGTGTTTTCCTTCAGGTTTTAATATTAGAACAAAGTGTATTTAGCCCTCTGTGAGTACATGAGGTGCCGAGGGCTCCACAAATATTAAAATTAATAAAGTGTAATCCCTTACCAATGTAATTTAGAGGACAGGTATGAATTTAGATTAAAAAAAGGGAGGGTGGATAAGGACAAAATATTTAAATGTAGAGGACATGTGTGAAGAAATATTGGAAAGTGTATAGTATTAAGATTCTGTGATGCATGGATATGGAAGTATAATCGTGAGTTATTTGGTTATAATATTTTAATAGCTCTTCATTTAAACATTGCACTGGATAGAGTAGTTTCCTGCATAGCTAGGAATCACTAGGTGGGACAAATGCTTAAGCACTCGGCTCCTAACCAAAAGGTTGGTGGTTTGAGTCCACCCAGAGGCATCTAGGAAGAAAGGCCTGGTGATCTGCTTTCAAATGATCACTACCATTGACAGCCCTGCGAGACACAGTTCTGCTCTGAAGCACCTGGGGCCATCGTGAGTTGGAATTGACTCAAGGGCAACTGGTTTAGTTTTTTATTTTTCGACACAGGTCTTCCTTCGCACAATTCCAGTTATGTTGGCTACTTTGTTGTTCCTCTAATCTTCCCTCAGCCTCTTGCCTCAGGATCCTTGAACTTGCTCTGTCCTCTTCTTGGAACACCTTCCTCCAAATATGTGCAGAGTTCACTTTCACACTTGAATCAGATCCTTCTAAAATATCACCTCCCCTCCTAGGACTTCTCTGACCTCTCTGTCTAAATAGTGTCTTGGGGTTAATGGAAGTGTGTCTTGACTGTTCTAAGAGAGCTCTTGTACTCTTAGATTTCCTTGAGACAGATAACTAGTGCTTCAACCACAGATGGATGACTGACTTGTGTTTTGGCTCTCACTGTCCTCCACTGGGCCTGATGAAGATGACCCATTGCAAAATGAGAAACTGACTTAGAGATATCTAGATAAGCTCTGGTGGTCAGCTCTGCCACTCTGAAAAACTCCCCTAGCCTTTAAGTTAAAACCAGATAAATGTGGTACCAAATGCCTCAGATTAAGGTAGGCATTCTTAAGGTGTGAGTTCTTAGTAAAAAATGTGAGTTAAGTCACAATCAGCCAAAAGAGGCAATAGCTGAAGCCCCAGGAGAAAACAATGTGGCCGTGGCTGTTGAGTCAAGAAGTCCCCAAGCTGAAAAGACAGTCTTTTTAACAACTGGTGCTGGCATAACTGGATATCCATCTGCAAAAAAATGAAACAAGACCCATACCTCACTCCATGCATAAAAAATAACTCAAAATGGATCAAAGACCTAAATATAAAATCTAAAACGATAAAGATCATGGAAGAATAAATAGGATCAACGTTAGGAGCCCTAATACATGGTATGAACAGTATACAAAACATTATAAAGAATGTAGAAGAAAAACTAGATAACTGGGAGCTCCTAAAAATCCAACACCTATGCTCATGCAAAGACTTCGCCAAAAGAGTACAAAGACTACCTACGGACTGGGAAAAAGTTTTTAGCTATGACATTTCTGATCAGCGCCTGATCTCTAAAATCTACATAATACTGCAAAAAGACAAATAACCCAATTAAAAAATGGGTAAAAGATATGAATAGACCACTAAAGAAGACATTTAGGTAGCTAACAAATGTATGAGGAAATGTTCACGATCATTAGCCATTAGAGAAATGCAGATCAAAACTATAATGAGATTTCATCTCACTCCAACAAGGCTGGCATTAATCCAAAAAGCACAAAATAATAAATGCTGGAGAGGCTGTGGGGAGATTGGAACACTTACACACTGCTGGTGGGAATGCCAAATGGTACAACCACTTTGGAAATTGATTTGGCGCTTCCTTAAAAAGCTAGAAATAGAACTACCACACGATCCAGCAATCCCACTCCTTGGAATTTATCCTAGAGAAATAAGAGCCTTTACAGAAACAGATATATGCACACCCATGTTTACTGCAGCACTGTTTACAATAGCAAAAAGATGGAAGCAACCAAAGCAACCAAGGTGCCCATCAATGGATGAATGGATAAATAAATTGTGGTATATTCACACAATGGAATACTACGCATCGATAAAGAACAGTGAGGAATCTGTGAAACATTTCATAACATGGAGGAACCTGGAAGGCATTATGCTGAGTGAAATTAGTCAGTTGCAAAGGGACAAATATTGTAAAAAGACCATATTACAAGAACTTGAGAAATAGTTTGAGAAGAAAACATTCTTTTGTGGTAAGAGAGCGGGGAGAGAGGGAGGGTGGGAGGGGCATTCACTAATTAGATAGTAGATAAGAACTACTTTAGGTGACGGGAAAGACAACACACAATACAGGGGAGGTCACCACAACTGGACTAAAACAAAAGCAAAGATGTTTCCTGAATAAACTGAATGGTTCGAAGCCCAGCGTAACAAGGGCAGGAGTCTGGGGACCATGGTTTCAGGGGACATCTAAGTCAATTGGCATAATAAAATCTATTAAGAAAACATTCTGCCTCCCACTTTGAAGAGTGGCATCTGGGGTCTTAAACGCTAGCAAGCAGCCATCTAAGATGCATCAATTGGTCTCAACCCACCTGCATCAAAGGAGAATGAAGAACACCAAGGACACAAGGTGATTACGAGCCCAAGAGACAGAAAGGGCCACATGAACCAGAGACTACAACATCTTGAGACCAGAAGAACTAGATGGTTCCCGGCTACAACCAATGACTGCCCTGACAGGGAACACAACAGACAACCCCTGAGGGAGCAGGAGAGCAGTGGGATGCAGACCCCAAATTCTCATAGGACCAGACTTAATGGTCTAACTGAGACTAGAAGGACCCCAGTGGTCATGACCCCCAGACCTTCTGTTGGCCCAGGACGGGAACCATTCCCGAAGCCAACTCTTCAGACAGGGATTGGACTGGACAATGGGTTGGAGAGTGATGCTGGTGAAGAGTGAGCTTCTTGGATCAAGTGGACACTTGAGACTAAGTTGGCATCTTCTGCCTGGAGGGGAGATGAGAGGGTGGAGGGGCTTAGAAGCTGGCGAAATGAACACAAAAAGAGAGAGTGGAGGGAGAGAGTGGGCTGTCTCGGAGGGAGAGTAATTGAAAGCATGTGGCAAGGTGTATATGGGTTTTTGTGTGAGAGACTGACTTGATATGTAAACTTTTGATTGAAGCACAAAAAAAATTATATATATATAAAAAAAAAGTCCCCAAGCTGACATAGATGGTGTCAGTGATGATGATCTTGCCACCCGATACAGAGCTTTGGGGGGACCAACACCATTAAAACTTTGCTAGAATGAACTGTAAGCCACCATAACACAACTCCAAACTATAAGTAAACGTGCCTTGCTCACTGTTGCTTTCTCCCTCCCTTGCTCTCTAATCCAACTTTAGTTGTGAAGTCTAGGTTTTCCTAGTGCCAAGGAAGGGCCAAAGGCCATAAGCACCCATCTGAATATGCTGGGAGAATTTTCAGCAGGGGTTGGACTCATACTTTGATGACTCTGCTGGATATAGTATCCCCTGTCATCATCTTAGTAGACCCAATGGGTAGATTGCTGAATTTCAAATCATGGAGAAGGGAAGCTAAGGAGGCTTACGGATGGGGCCATCTGAGCCTATTCAATGTGCTAATGTTGTAGATCCCACTGTACGGATGCTTTACATGCCTGTACTCTCTCTGAATGTTCACAAAGTCCAGAGATGATTTTTTTCCAATCAAGAAGAGTTGCATGTAGATGTGATAATGTGATTTGTAAATTGCTCCTCAGATCCTCTCCTGGTTCTTTCCTGGTTAGGGCAACAGAAATAACATAGAATCCCAGGAGAAGAAAAGGAAATCACAGCCTTGATTAAGTAAATAGAAGCAGCAGGAGTAAGAAATGATGCAGTATGTCATTACAACAGCTTTTGACAGCCAGCAAAATGGGAGCTGGAAGATTGTGGCCAATTAAATTCAGCTGTTTCATTGTAAGTGAGTCCGTTGCACAGACTGATGCACTTGGTATACAGTCTTGGACGTTGCCAATGCCACCTTTTCTATTCTACTGACACCCAAGGATTAAGATCAGTTCTTGGCAGTCATTAACTGGCTTTCATGCTGAGCATGGCCATTGTAATGCCATTGAAAGCTTTTAAGCAGGAGAGAAATATGAACAGTTGATTGAGGGAAATACTTTTAGTAGGATGGAAAACTCAGTGGAGGTATGGAGATCATTGCAAAGGTTCTGGCGATCCATCCTATCCTGGACACATCAGTGAATGTGGCTCAGTTATGTCTATGAACATGGACCATGTAAAAGTCCCCACAGGCAATGTTACCCTGCTGCAAAATTAATCCAGGCACCTCACATTTGTTTTCTCCATAGGATACCCACTGCTTGTTTCCTCCTTCCCTAATTCTTTGATCCTTACTTCTTCCTTTAAAAAAAAAAAATTACCTCCAACCAAAAGCATGCCTCCTGTTATTTATTTATTTATCCAGTTGACCTGGGTGCTTTCTTTTCTTCTTTTTTTTTTACCTTTTATTATAGGTCATGAGGAGCACAGGTTACATTTCTGTTTCCTCCTGAAGTCTTTCTCTGTGGTGATGGAGTCAGACAAAGAGGAGAAGTGATGGCATTGAAATGAAGGCCATGGAAGTGGGAATGAAAAGAAAGGGTGGTGAAGAGTATGCTGCATTCAAGATCATGTGTTAAAGCGAGCAAATCACAGTTGCTGAATATATGGAGAACAAGGAGACAGAAGAACATATAATGATTTCCAGGAATCTAGCTTTAGTGCCTGATACACTGTGCTGTGATTTTCTGAGACTAGAAATAGAAAAGGAAGAGCAGGTTTGGGGATGTGAGGGGATGATCCTTAGTTTAGTTTTGAACAGGCAAGTTTATGTAGTTCTTCCCCCTAGCTATGACTATTTCTGTCACTGGATCTTCTAAGCACTATAGTTTATCTACAGAGGCACAGTTATTTTTCAGATATATAGAGAAAAACGCAAAAGAAACCCAACTGAAGAACTATCCTTGACCCAGTCTGTGACCAGAAATTTGTGCTTGAGGTAATCTAGTTATGTGCATTTTATGAAGCTATTTGTTTCTTGAACTTAGAAATACAGCAAGGTTATGGTAAGATAAATTATTTATTGTGCCTTTTCTTTTCCCAAAAGAACTTTATGTAGGACAAGACGGGTGTCTCCTAAAGCAGTAACTCATGATGAGCTATTTACTTGACTTTGATGTCTGTGTACCACATCTCCTCGGTAACTATAGCACTGACCTAAACAGCTCCCTTGAAATAGTGAATAACTTTTGTATAATAGAAGCTACTTTCTCCATATGCCTTTCTCTCAGTAAAACATGTTTAATGATTTTGAAAGAAAATAAGATAATTTTTTTCTTAAATCGAGTGTTCAGATTTTATTAATTCAGTAAATATTATGCATTTATTGTGTTTCTTCATGTTGAAACTTTAACTTTCATCCATCAGTCCACACCTTTGCCCTTCTAAGTGATCCATTTTTCTTTTGGACTCTTTAATTTATGTTATGTGCTGCTTTATTATACCCATAAAGCACTTATGTTGTGTATAGATTTTTCTCCCCCACTGGTGGCAGTATAAAACTTTCTTGAGGCCAGAACCTCTAGATTCCTCATTTTTGTGTACATGTGCATTAATCAGGACTCTTTCAGTTAAGGGAAAGGTGGAAAGAAAAGTCAAATTATTTTGAGAAGAAAAGGAAAAAGCAAGTTTTATCTCACATAAGGTGAAGTCAAAAGTTTATACACTGATTTCTTGCATGGTTGGGTTTAAGGGTTTGCAAGATGGTAAGCCTTATTGCCATTTTTTAAAAGTATTTTATTGTGTTTTTGGTGAAAGTTGACACAGCAAGTTAGGCTCCCATTTGACAATTTCCACACAACTTATTCAGTGACATTAGTTGCATTTTTCACAATGTGTCAACATTCTCTTTGTGTTCTAGTTGTTCAATTTCCAGTACTCTAATTTCCCTGTCCCCATATCTTCTCATCTTTACTTTAGAGTAAGTGTTAGTCTTTTGGTCTCATACAGATGGAATTTAGTAAAGCACCATTCCTACTGGTAATATCCTTAATGTTGTGTGCCACCTTGCTATTTTACTAAAAGGTGATCTTGGGATAGTTTGGTTCGAAGTTTAAAGAACATCTCAGGGAGTCCTCTGGTCTCAACTGGTTCAGGTAGTCTGGCTTTTTTAAGAATTTAAATTTTATTCTACAATTTTCTCCCATTCTACCTGGGACTATCTATTGTGATCCCTGTCAGAATGATTAGTGATGATAGCTGGGCATCATCTGGTTCTTCTGGTCTCTTCATCTCAGTATAGATGAGGCCATGGCTCAAGTAGGCTCTCAGTTCTGCAGCTTTGTTTCTTCTCTGAGATTTTGGTTACCTTCTTACTTTTTTCTCCTGATGTGTAGAGACCAATAGTCATATCTTAGATGGATACTTGCAAGCTTTTAAGACCTCAGATGCTACTCATTTTACTAGAATGCAGAACTTGAACTTTGAGAACTATATCATGCCAATTGACTGAGTTGTTCCATAAGCTTATGGTCCTAATCCTTCAAACCCAGAAAACCAATTTGGAAAATGTTTGGTTATGTCTGAGGAGTATCTGTAGTTGTGTCCTCAATGAATATATGTGTTTGCACACACACATCAGTATTTACACATACATCTGTTCTCAGGTATATATATACTTGTCTGTACCCATATATCTGTATGACCATACCCATCCATATGTGATCTTATACTCATTTTTTGGTCTTTGTTGGAGTTGTTGCCATCTTTATAGAGGTCGAATTCTTTAGTAAAGTTATCATATTTTCTTGAGTGTTTCTCAGTGACATCATCCACTGAACATTTTTTATTTTTTTCCAGTGACCTGGTTTCCATAGGTAAAATTTCCTCTTCTTTGTGTTTTCCTTCTGAATGGTCCTTCTCTTGTGATTTTGTGTGTTTTATTAATTTTTGTTGAACTTTGGACATTTTGATATCTTTTAAAAAATCTTCTAATTTCTAAGTTTTCTGATTTACAAAGGAATTAACTGGTGCAGTGCTTAAGTGCTTGGCTGCTAACCAAAAGGTTGGCAGTTTGAATCCAACAGCCACTCCAGGGGAGAAGGATGAGGCAGACTGCTTCAGTAAAGATTTACAGCCCTGAAAACCCTGTGGGGCAGTTCTGCTTTGTCCTACAGGGTCACTATGAGTCAGAACTGACTCAGCAGCAGTGGGTTTGATTTTTGGTTTTATACTTGTTAGATTTAGCTTCTCTGTCTTCTCCTAGGAAACCCTGGTGGCACAGTGGTTAAGTGCTATGGCTGCTAACCAAAGGGCTGGCAGTTTGAATCTGCCAGGCGCTCCTTGGAAACTCTGTGGGGCAGTTCTACTCTGTCCTATAGGGTCACTATGAGTTAGAATTGACTCGACGGCATTGGGTTTGGTTTTGGTTATCTTCTCCCAGGGGCCCTGGTGGTACAGTGGTCAAGAGTTTTGGCTGCTAACCAGAAGGTAAGCAGTTTGAATCCACAACCCGCTCCTTGGAAACCCTATGGGACAGGTCTACCCTGCCCTCTAGGGTTGCTATGAGTTGGAATCAACTCCATGGCAACGTTTCTTTTTTTGGTTTATTGTTTCCTAAGAACCACTAGGGGGCACACTTGTACTTAGATATTTTTTAGTGTTCAGAGTTCTGTCTGCAGGATTTATTTGGGGCTTCTGACTGAAAAGTTGGAGGTTCAAGTCCACCCAGAGAAGTCTTGGAAGAAAGACCTCATAATATCCTTCTGAAAAATCAGTCACTGAAAACCCTGAGGAGCATGGTTCTAATCTGACACACGTGGGATCGACATGAGTCAGAATCAACTTGACAGCACCTGGCTGTTTTTTAGCATTGTTGTAAAAGGAGAAAAGCCCTCTCTGCTACTTACTAATAATATAGGTAAAATATCTCACAGAAAAAAAGGGTAAAATAAATGACTAAAATCAGGTTTTTAGGTCACTCACTCACCATTCATTTAACCTTCATTCAGTGAATATTTATTGAGCAGCTGCCCAGTGTAAGTGAAGTGTGCCCTTAATCCTATCCTGTGGAATTCTAACTTTTGTAATGGGAAAGTCAAGGTTGATTTCATTCATATTTTCCTCCTCTAAATTACTAAATGGCTTTGAGTCTTCCATAGATGTGAAATTAAGTAACGTTTAAAAACTACTTTGTCTAGGCACAGAGCTTAATGAATTAACACTAAAAGAATTCTGGTACCACGATGTTTTAAAACATTTTTATATAAAATCTTATATTAAACAAAATATTATTTTATCATTTTTTTACCCTATATAATTTATAGTTTGAAAAAAATGTGATTTTTACATGGTCTTTTGTTACCTATTCTACCTCTAACTTGTCTTTTTTTTTCAATGAGTTACTTGAATAGCTTTTATTGAAGATACATGTTATCAAACTTATCATGTTGTATAGTTTTTGTCTTTATTTTTCCTTAAAAGATTAAAATAGTACACTAAGATATGCCCTATTTTTAGGGATTAAAAAAACAAAACAAAAACTGCCTAGCATATTTTCATCTTTTAGAATATTTACTGAATACTAATTAAAATTGAGATTTAATAGAATTGCTAGTGATTAACATATATATTTAGCGAAGAAACGATTATGTGCAGTAGCTTTTCAATTATTTTGGCTATCCTACTGCCCAGCAGGTATATCCATAGCCAGCAGCGATGCTAATACTATGTCAAAAGACATTATAAACTGAGATGTTTTGGGAATGAGTAATTTTTTTTCTTCGTTATTTTTTACTTAGGACATTGCAAGTATAACAGAGAATGCATTTCTGATGGAGGAATTTTCAGTAAATTAGTACAAAAATATTCGGGTGTCTGTCACCATCACCGTTCTAAGCACTACAGATAAGATAGTGAGTAAGACAAAAAGCTCAGTAGGGTTTAGGTTAATGGAAAGAGCATGCATGGACTGTACTAGAGAAAAGAAAGAGCTGGAGTGGGCTTCTGGCTCTCCCTCTTACTAGCTTTGTGATTTTAGGGGTATCACTTACCTCTCTGAGTCTGTTTCTTCATTTGCAAAATTGGGTCATGAAGATTTAAAAAGATGCTTTATATAAAGCACCTAACTCATTAGTATAGTATTGACTCATAGTAGATACCCAAAACATGTCTCTGAAACAAGACCTTACAATTTTTTAAACTTTCATGCTTAGAAAAGTAGATCAACATTTAAGCTACTAGTAAGGGTTTTTTTTTTTTTTAAGGGGAAGGCTCAGGATTTAAACCTTGGTGTGCCTGACAACAGAAGCCACACTTTCACCCACTGTGCAACAACGCCTATAAAATGGGTTCCAGTTGGGAACCCTTGTAGAAGTAACTATGATATGGGTAATGGTGATGAAACAGGACATTGTTGTTGTTGTTGTTAGGTGCTGTCGAGTTGGTTCCAACTCATAGCGACCCTATGCACAACAGAAAAAAACACTGCCTGGTCCTGTGCCATCTTTACAATTGTTGTTATGCTTGAGCTCATTGTTGCACCCGCTGTGTCAATCCACCTCCTTGAGGGTCTTCCTCTTTTCCGCTGACCCTGTACTCTGCCAAGCATGATGTCCTTCTCCAGGGACTGATCCCTCCTGACAACATGTCCAAAGTATATAAGATGCAGTCTCGCCTTCCTTGCCTCTAAGGAGCATTCTGGTTGTACTTCTTCTAAGACAGATTTGTTCGTTCTTTTGGCAGTCCATGGTATATTCAATGTTCTTTGCCAACACCACAATTCAAAGGCGTCAACTCTTCTTAGGTCTTATTCATTGTCCAGTTTGCTCTTCAACGCTTTGAAGAGGTCCTTTGTAGCAGATTTGCCCAATGCAATGCGTCTTTTGATTTCCTGACTGCTGCTTCCATGGCTGTTGATTGTGGATCCAAGTAAAATGAAATCCTTGACAACTTCAATCTTTTCTCCGTTTATCATGACGTTGCTCATTGGTCCAGTTGTGAGGATTTTTGTTTTCTTTATGTTGAGGTGTAATCCATACTGAAGACTGTGGTCTTTGATCTTCATTAGTAAGTGCTCCAAGTCCTCTTCACTTTCAGCAAGCAAGGTTGTGTCATCTGCATAACACAGGTTGTTAATGAGTCCTCCTCCAATCCTGATGCCCCGTTCTTCTTCATGTAGGCCAGCTTCTCGGATTACTTGTTCAGTATACAGATTAAAGAGGTATGGTGAAAGAATAGAAACCTGACCCACACCTTTCCTGACTTTAAACCAATCAGTATCCCCTTGTTCTGTCTGAACAACTACCTCTTGATCTATGTAAAGGTTCCTCATGAGCACACTTAAGTGTTCTGGAATTCCCATTCTTCACAGTGTTATCCACAGTTTATGATCCACACAATCAAATGCCTTTGCATAATCAATAAAACACAGGTAAACATCCCTCTGGTATTCTCTGCTTTCAGCCAGGATCCATCTGACATCAGCAATGATATCCCTGGGTCCACATCCTCTTCTGAAACCGGCCTGAATTTCTGGCAGTTCCCGGTCGATATACTGCTGCAGCCGTTTTTGAATGATCTTCAGCAAAATTTTGCTTGCGTATGATATTAATGATATTGTTCTATAATTCCACGTTTGGTTGGATCGCCTTTCTTGGCAATAGGCATAAATATGGATCTTTTCCAATCAGTTGGCCAGGAAGCTGTCTTCCATATTTCTTGGCATAGACGAGTGAGCACCTCTAGCACTGCATCTGTTTGTTGAAACATCTCGATTGATATTCCATCAATTCCTGGAGCCTTGTTTTTTGCCAGTGCCCTCAGAGCAGCTTGGATTTCTTCCTTCAGTACCATCGGTTCCTGATCATATGCCACCTCTTGAAATGGTTGAATATCGACTAATTCTTTTTGGTATAATGACTCTGTGTATTCCTTCCATCTTCTTTTGATGCTTCCTGCATCATTTAATCTTTTCCCCATGGAATCCTTCACTATTGCAACTCGAGGCTTGAATTTTTTCTTCAGTTCTTTCAGCTTGAGAAATGCCGAGTGTGTTCTTCCCTTTTGGTTTTCCATCTCCAGCTCTTTGCACATGTCATTATAATACTTTATTTTGTCTTCTCAAGAGGCTCTTTGAAATCTCCTGTTCAGTTCTTTTACTTCATCAATTCTTCCTTTTGCTTTAGCTGCTCAACGCTCAAGAGCAAGTTCCAGAGTCTCCTCTGACATCCATCTTGGTCTTTTCTTTCTTTCCTGTCTTTTCAGTGACCTCTTGCTTTCTTCATGGATGATGTCCTTGATGTCATTCCACAACTCGTCTGGTCTTCGGTCACGAGTGTTCAATGCATCAAATCTATTCTTGAGAAGGTCTCTAAATTCAGGTGGGATATACTCAAGGTCATATTTTGGCTCTTGTGGACTTGCTCTGATTTTCTTCAGTTTCAGCTTGAACTTGCATATGAGCAATTGATGGTCTGTTCCACAGTTGGCCCCTGGCCTTGTTCTGACTGATGATATTGAGCTTTTCCATTGTCTCTTTCCACAGATGTAGTCACTTTTATTTCTGTGTGTTCCATCTGGTGAGGTCCATATGTACAGTCGCCATTTATATTGGTGAAAGGAGGTATTTGCAATGAAGAAGTCGGTCTTGCAAAATTCTATCCTTCAATCTCTGGCATTGTTTCTATCACCAAGGCCATATTTTCCAACTACTGATCCTTCCTTGTTTCCAACTTTCACATTCCAATCGCCAGTAATTATCAATGCATCTTGATTGTATGTTCGATCAATTTCAGACTGTTGCAGCTGATAAAAATCTTCTATTTCTTCATCTTTGGCCTTAGTGGTTGGTGCGTAAATTTGAATAGTCGTATTAACTGGTCTTCCTTGTAGGAGTATATATATTATCCTATCACTGACAGAGTTGTACTTCAGGATAGATCTTGAATTGTTCTTTTTGACGATGAATGCAACACCATTCCTCTTCGAGTTGTGATTCCCAGCATAGTAGACTATATGATTGTCTGATTCAAAATGGCCAATACCAGTCCATTTCACATCGCTAATGCCTAGGATATCGATGTTTATGCATTCCATTTCATTTTGATGATTTCCAATTTTCCTAGACTCATACTTCGTACATTCCAGGTTCTGATTATTAATGGATGTTTGCAGCTGTTTCTTCTCATTTTGAGTAGTGTCACATCAGTGAATGAAGGTCCCGAAAGCTTTACTCCATCCACATCATTAAGGTCAATTCTACTTTGAGGAGGCAGCTCTTCTCCAGTCATCTTTTGAGTGCCTTCCAACCTGGGGGGCTCATCTTCCAGCACTATATCAGACAATGTTCTGCTGCTATTCATAAGGTTTTCACTGGCTAATGCTTTTCAGAAGGAGACTGCCGGGTCCTTCTTCCTAGCCTGTCTTAGTCTGGAAGTTCAGCTAAAACCTGTCCTCCATGGGTGACCCTGCTGGTATCTGAATACCGGTGGCATAGCTTCCAGCATCACAGCAACACACAAGCCCCTACAGTACAATAAACTGACAGACACGTGAAACAGTACGTAACAACAAATATTGTAATCCTGGGATATACCTACAAATCATGAAAAGAGGAAGAAAAACAGTGGAATTTTTTGGTCAGAATTAATTGACTTACACATCTACAAATTCTACCATGACAAATTTATGGTAAGTATACATAACTAGAAGTCCAAACCATTTGCATTTATCAGTATTATATTGGGAGAAAAAGAAAAGAAAAGAAAAACATCTAATCGCTTAAGAGCAATACTTTCCAATAAAATGCCAATTTTGTATTTTTTTTTGGTCACTTACTGCCTGCAGCATTTGTTTCTACATTTAATGTTTGTTTTTCTTGACGGAAAGTAATCGTTTAATTAATCAACCAGCTGCTCTAAAAGAGACAGCGTAATATGTTTTGATCCTTTTATTCCTGGGGAAAATCTTGGATAAATGGCATTTTCACTGCTCTCAATTTCTATTTGTATATTTCAGTCTATTCTGAGTGAAAGCAAGTACTTAAATGCACTATCAAATTGAAGATAGACCCTCAGGAAATGTGGCCTCATTTACATGCAGCTTATAGTGCTTTTTGTAAGGACATGTTTGACTTTGCACTTTTCCTTGGTACAAATGGGAACAGAGTAAGTGTAGTGTGCAGAATCTGGTTGACAGCTTAAAAACCTTAATAGCATTTGGGTTTTTTTTTTTATGCTATATATCCCTAACAATGCAAATTTTATAGGAGAGTGAAATCTCTGGTATTTCAAAGAGCAGCATTTGCATGATTTCAGATTTCCAAAAAAAAAAAAAAAAAGGTCATATAACATACCAGAATATAGTAAAAATATTTGAAAGGATCCACATATTTAGTTCTCATTTAATTAAATTCAAGTAGAAATTATTTGGAAATGTGCATGCTAAAAGTAGAACTAACAGTTTTGTTTGTTGTTTGTTTTGTTTTTTAATAAAGGATCACTGACCTATAAAAAAAAAACCTATAGGAGGGAAAATTACAGATTCTATGAGGAAAAAAAAAATGACATTTTCTTTGTTGACGATAGACCTGTAAAACATTTCATATATAAAATAAAGTCAGAACAAACAAAAATTCTATTTTAAAAATCTAGAAAGAATTACAAATGAACTTCAGCTTTCTGTTATAAAATAAGAGTGAGTCCAAGCTCATGATGAATCCAGTCCTCAGACACTGTATTATCAATACACACATGACCTGAAATTATAAATATGATTACATATAAATGTCTCTTCATTTAGTTGATGCCAGGCATCGCTATTCAGCAGGCATTTTTCCTGCCCATGACTGTACTTGAAATCAGTGGACGTGTCATTGGAGTACCTGGAGAGCCACCACAAGTTGCAACCAAACACAATGTCCTTGTCATTTCACAATTGGTTTCAGAATCTATTTGGGCAATGATCTTTGGATCCTTTTCCAAGAAATTTGACTGCAACCAGATAAATACACAGTTCTTTTTTTCTCTTGGAAGAAATTTGTTCGTTTTGAGGAAAAATGACAGCTAGCTTTGGAGTGATCACTGGCAATAGCGAGACCAACTTTGTTTTTGAAGTCACTTTAACCTCTTTGTGAATTGGAAGTGGGGGAAGGAGATTTCTCAGTAGCTTGTCTATAACTTACAGTCTTTACTTTTGGGGAGCCTGTTGCAACTTTCATCAACTCTAATTTATTTTTCATCACTTCTCCCTCTTTAAAAAAAGTATGCTAAAATATATATATGACAAAAATGTTGCCCTTTTAACAATTTTTAAATATGATTCAGTGACATTAATTACATTCACCAGGTTGTGCAACCATCACCATGTCCATTTCCAAAAGTTTTCCATCACCCCAAACAGAAGGTCAGTGTCCTGTAATAAGCAATAACTCCCTACTATCCCCTTCTCTAGGCCATGTTAACCACTATTAAACTTTTGTCTTCTATGCATTTACCTATTCTAGCTATTTCATGTAAGAGGGATCACATAATATTTGTGCGTTTGTGTCAGAGATTTCACTCATCATACATGTACGTTACATGCATGTATCAGAATTTAATTTCCTTTTATGGCTAAATAATATTTCATTGTAGGATTATACCACATTTTATTTATCCATTTATATGTTGATGACACTTTGTCCTTTCCACCTTTTGGCTATTGTGAATAATGGTGCAATGAACCTTGTTATACAAAGCATCTAATTGAACCCTTGCTTTCAATTCTTTTGAGTTAATACCTAGGAGTGGAAATGCTGGGTCCACTGTCCTTTTTACTATCAAAGGTTGCTGGTAGCACACCTAATGTGAACACTTTATGGCATGGGTTTGCATAGATAATTTATTTCACTTTTGTCAGCAAAGTCAAATCCTGGCTCTCTTTCATTAAGTGTATTCACCTGATCCCACTGTTATTATACATGACCCCATAAAAGTGAGTGACATAAGGAAGTGTTTTGAACCATCTCAAATAGTTGTCTTTACTATTTCCCCAGATTTGGCAAGTTTTGATTATGATAAAAAAATGACTTTGTCATAAATACAGCATTAAACATATTTTAAAAGCTTTTTTATTTTGATATAAATTCATACCCAGTTTTAAGAAACACTACAGAGAGTTTATGTGTACTTTTTACTCAGTGTCCCTCAGTGGTAACATCTGGCATAAGATATCACCCAGAATATTGATATTGATGCAAACTACCAATTTTCTTCAGGTTTTCCCAATTTTACTTGTAATCATTTATGTGTGTGTGAGAGAGTACTTAGTACTAGGCTATTTTGTCTCTACTTTTTTCCTTCTTACATATTTTTTTCTGGTATATTTTCTGTATCTCTGCTTCTCATAATCTTTTTTATATTTTTGATTGATCAATTTATTTCTTCATGCATTTTAACTCTCCATACTATTTCATTGCATGACAATTTACCCTTTCTCATAGTGGACTTTTAGGTTATCCCCAATTTTCCCTCAGTAAGAATGGCCCTGAAAAAATTCTTTTCTACAAACCCTTGTATGCATGTGCATGAATTTCTATAGGGTATTTTTTTTTTATATATATATACCTAGAAAGGAGCCCTGATGGTGCAGTGGTTAAGAGCTTGGCTGCTAACCTAAAGGTCAGTAGGTAAAACCCACCAGCTGCTGTATGAAAGAAACAGGTGGCAGTCTGCTTCTGTAAAGAATACAGCGGAAAACCAATGGGCCAGTACTATTCTCTCAAAAGGTTGCTATGAGTCTAGAAGAGGGTGTGCTGAGTCATAATACTTTCAAAATTTCAACATTATTGCATATAGTCAGATAACTCTCAAAAAATATTGTAGCAAGACTGCCCAAGATCGCAGCTTAGTCAGACACACCATGCTGTACCCCTTCAGCAAAGACCCAAGAAGCCAAGTAAAACAGATACAGATGGCAATCTTAAAACCCTGAGCAGCAAACAAAAGGATGAAGAATTAGATGAAATGCCGAATGGAAGGAGAAACTGAATGAAAACAGAGAATGAGGAGATTTATGGATTGCAGGCATCCTGCCACCAGCCTGGGTCAGTGAGACCATCTTGAGACAAAGTGAACAGTGTTCCCCAGTGAGGAGCACAAGAAGACAAATTCATGGAATTACCAATAGAAGACAGAGATACTGTGTAGACAAACTCAGAGTGAAGCAAGGTGAGCAGAATATGAAGCAGATCTAAGGAGGGAAATTGCAGGAAGCTGGGTGAGAGCTCCAGGGATCCAGGCAACCATAGAGCAGAGAGGGAGCCAGAAAATAGGGACAGAATTACTCACCAGAAGCAATTCCCAGGTTGTTTGGGTGGGTGGTTCCCCTGAAGGGGAGGATCTGTAGAGTGGCAGTTGAAGATCCTCCACCTGACTGGACTCCAGACAGCCCCCCTCCCCCTAGACTTGGTTGGGATCAGGTCCTGATAGCCAGCAACATTCTAAGAGGGGTGCCCTGGCACTCATGCCAATGACCAGAAGTGCATGCTCCCCTCTTCCCCTTACCCTCCTGGTGACCACAAGCCCCCCTCCCTCTCACCCCACCGACAACTGTTGACACAGACCTGCCCTGCCTACCTGGCATCCAGTGAAGTTCCCCACCACCACACCCACACAGAGATCTGCCGTGCATACTCCCACACTGCTGGACTGGCAACTGGCAGTGCACATGTGCCCTGCCCCCCGACACCACACCTGCCCTAACACAGAAGTAGAATTGAACCAATGGAAGAAAGAATCAGAGAAATAGAGGATAAATCCCTTGATATAAATTGGTCTGAGGAACAATCAGAAAAAAAAAAAAAGAAGAAAGCCTAAGAGTTGTGTGAGACACCATCAAGAGGAATAATTTATGCATAGTAGGAATTCCAGAAGAGAAGGAGAAGAAAAAGGTACAGAGAGAATCTTTGAAGATAAATTGGCAGAAAACTTCCCAAATATGAAAGATGAGAAGGTTTCCATCCAAGAAGTTCAATGGACCCCATACAGGATAGACCCCAAAGGAAACTCACCAAGACATATCATAATCAAACTTTCCAAAATGAAAGGCAAAGAATTCTGAGATTAGCTTGTGAAAAATGAATTATCATTTACAGAGGGGCACCACTAAGACTTCAGCACTGATTCCTCCTCAGAAAACATGCAAGCAAGAAAGCAATAGAATGACATATATAAAATTCTGAAAGAAAAAAAAAAATTGCCAACCAAGAATCATACATCCAACAAAATTATTTTTCAGAAATGAAAGTGAAACCAGAATATTCCCAGATAAACAGAGATTAAGGGAATTTGTAAAAATCAGACCAGCCTTACGAGAAATAGTAAAAGAGTCCTTTGGATAGAGTATCAACAACATCAGACACAAATCTTAGATAAAGACACACCACAGTGTCACATAGATAAAAACCTCACAAAAGTAAAGCTGCAAAACTGATAACAGGGAACCAGAGATGTGAAGCTCTAATAGATGATAACTTCAAAACAAAAAAGGGGGAATAAATGGTATAGTTATAGAATTTCCATGTGAAGAGAAAGTCAAGGCAATATTAAGATATATCAGACCATTTTAGATTTAGGAAGATAAAGCTAAATTTCAGAGTAACCACAAAGAAAATTAACAAATCTACTCACCAAAAGAAAGAAGAAGCAAATGAAAAAGATTCAGTAAACACAAACAGTACAACAATGAAGGATAGGAAAAGAAAATTATATACAAAAAGAACTCATCATAGAAAATTAAGTTGAACAAAGAAACCATAATTACCAGAAAAAGCAAAACAAAATGGCAGCAGTGAATTCACACATATTGAAAATCACACTGAATGTAAATGGATTAAATGCACCAGTCATAAGATAGAGAGTGTCAGAATGGAGGAAAAAAAAAAAAAAAGGCCCATCAATATGTTGCCTACCAGAGACACACCATAGACACAAAGACATAAATAGGTTAAAAATCAAAGAAAGGAAATAAATATATCAAGCAAACGGTAACCAAAAGAGAGTAGGAGTGGCAATAATAATCTCTGATAAAATGATTTTAAGGCAAAATCCATTATAAAAGACAAAGAAGGGCATTAAATAATAAGTAAAGGGTCAATTCACCAAGAAGACTTAACAATAATAAATATTTATGCACCCAACGACAGATCTCCAAAATATGTAAAACAACTCTAACAGAATTGAAAAAAGAAATAGTTCTACAGTAATAGTAGGAGACTTTGACACACCACTTTCAATGATGGACAGAACCACTAGAAAAACTCAACAAAGATGCAGTAGATCTAAATAACAGTCAACCAACTCAAGCTATACAGACTATATAGACTATACAGAACACACCACCCAACAGCAGCACAGTACATGCTCTTCTCCAATGCACATGGATCATTCTCCAGAATAGTCCACATTTTAGGCTACAAAGCAAGCCTCAATAAATTCAAAAACATTGAAATAAGCAGAGACTACAAGAAGGATGTTCACCTGTGTTTTATTGACTATATAAAGGTGTTTGTATGAATCATAGCAAATTATGGATAATATTGTGAAGAATGTGAATACCCCATATATGTGAATACCAGGATACTTAATTGTGTTCATGTGGAACCTGTACCTAGACCAAGAGGCAGTCCTTTGAACAGAACTAGGGAATACTGAATGGTTTAAAATTGGGAAAGGTGTGTGTCAGGATTGGACCCTTTTATCGTACTTACACAATCTATATGCTGAGCAAATAATCCAAGAAACTGGACTATATGAAGAAAAACGCATCATCAGGATTGGAGGAAGACTCATTAACAACCTGTTATATGCAGATGACACAATCTTCCTTGCTGCAAGTGAAGAGGACTTGAAGCACTTACTGATCAGGATCAAAGACAGCCTTCAGTACGGATTACACCTCAACATAAAGAAAACAAAATTCCCACAACTTGATCAATAAGCAACATCATGATAAATGGAGGAAATATTGAAATTGTCAAGGATTTCATTTTACTTGAATCCACAATCAACACACATGGAAGCAGCAATCAAGAAATCAAACAAAGTATTATAAGGCAAATCTGCTGCAGAAGACCTCTTTAAAGTGTAAAAAGCAAAGATGTCACTTTGAGGACTAAGGTTTGCTTGACCCAAGCCATGGTATTTTCAATCACCTCATATCCATGTGAAAACTGGACAATGAATGAGGAAGACCAGAGAGAATTGGATATGCCATGGACTGCCAAAAGAACAAACCAATCTGTCTTGGAAGAATACAGCCAGAATGCTCCTTTGAAATGAGGATGGCAAGTCTGTCTCATGTACTTTGAACGTGTTTTCAGAGGGATCAGTCTCTGGACAAAGACATCATGCTTGGTAAAATAGAGGGTCAGCAAAAAAGAGGAGGGCCCTCAAGGAGATGGATCGACACAGTGGCTGCAACAATGGGCTCAAACATTGTGAAGATGGCACATGACCAGGCAGTGTTTCCTTCTGTTGTATATAGGGTCGCTAATAGTTTTTTTTAATAGTCGAAACCAACTCCACAGCACTTAACAACAACATCCGTACATCTAGTGATACAGCTTTTATTAAGGTTATCGTTAACGTTCATACTGCTAAATCCAAGGATCTATTCCCAGTCCCATTTTTACTTGGCTTAACAGCAGTGTTGACTGTAATTAATTGCATTCTCTTCCAAGCTCTCCTGATGTTTTTCCCACTTCTCGTACAACTCATCAGGGCTTAGCCTTTTATCTGTCTGTATTTACTCCCTGGATGGTTTCATTCTGATTCAAGACTTTAAATATCAACTATGGACTGATGACTCCCCAATTTGTATCTCCAGCCTGGACCTTGCCTTCTAACTCTAAATTTGCACATCCAAATGCTTGTTTTGTATCTCTCCTTGGATGACAGTCAACATCTCAAACGAAATATCTTCAAAACTGAGTTTCGTTCTCTCTATATCTACTTCTCCCTATGTCTTCCTCATCTCAAGTTAATGACAACCCTCAATTCTTTATGGCTTTTTGCTCAGATGAAAAAATCTTGACTTCATCTTTATCTATTTTTTTTCTCCCTCTCATGCCCACATTCAGTCTATAGTGGGATCCTATTGTCACTACCTTGAAATTGTTTTGAGACAATCATCTACTCTCTTTTGAGTTATTGCAATGGCCCCTAATTGATCTCTCTGGTATCAGTTTTGCTTCTCTCCTATCTATTTTTCCACAAAGTCCAGAGTAACTATATATTTTAAAATAAAAGATCTACTTAAGAGAACTGGTTTGTTGTCTGCTTTTTTGACTGCAAAACTCCAAAATCATAGTGTCTGTGATAAAATGAATGTGCACTGATCTTAAGTGAGACTTTTATCTGTTGGGATTCTTATGTTTGGGTTAGGGGCATGTTACTCCAAAGAGTTTCATCTTTGTTTCTGCTAAGTGTCCTTGGGGTATTGCCAAGCTGGGGCCAATTTTTAGATTAATGTCTTGAAGGAATCTATAGATTATATAGATAATAAATTCTAACCCTAAACTCTTATATGACATAGGTCTCTAATTACAGCACCCCAGTTGAGGCATCTCTTTTCTATTATGAGCCCAGGCCGAGAATGAAAAACCTTCCTGTCATCTTTCTTGCATGTGGATTAATCTTTGCCTCCTTCTTCCCTCTTTTTTTTTTTTTTTTGGGCTTTCTTTCTCTCCCCTCTTCCCTTACCCCTTTCTCTTTCTTTCTTTTCTCTCTCTTGCTTTTGTTCCTACCTTCTTTTATTCACTCTTCCTTTCTTATGCTTCCTGTTTTTACTGAAGATGATGCCCTTTGGGGGCATTGGGAAGAGGGTCTGGATATTTTGTGTGGAATCTTGGTTCCAACTTTACGCCTTGCATAGGTCCAAGATAACCTAAACTGACGCATACCCTCAGTGTACTCTCTAGATTTCACTTTGTGAATTTAAATATTTTCTTCGTTTATAGCTCCAGGATATTATCCTAATTTCCTTATGTTTTACTATTAATTTGAAAAGGTAATTATAACATTTACGCGGCATTTCTAAGTTTTATACACATCTTGTTTGGAATATTTCTGGAACTAGAAGAGTAGCCTTCCTTAACTTCCCTTAATTCTGATTTAATAACATCGATAGTAGAAAAATCTAGAAATATTTTGTGTTTAACCATCTGCTGTTAAAACATGGGTTAAATTAAAAACAATAGAAAAAAGTCAAAGAGGTCATTCATTAGAATTTGAATAGAATAATTAAACTGAGTTAACATTTTAAGCTAGTCATGCAGACAGAAATATTTTAGCCTTTAAAAGGGAATTTAGTTTAGGTCTGTTCTAGAAAAGTAACTCCCCTGATGTTATTCTAAGGGAGAAAGTTAATACCACCAAGATTATTTCAAAGGCTGATGACCAATGTACTCACTTCTCTATTTAGAAAACAGAAACATTTACTTCCGGACTGAGAACTGAGCTACTGGCTGAGCACAGAACACATACTGGTTAGTTAAAGTCACCTCAAATTCTTAGGAACCTACGATCCTTAGGAACCTAGATTCTGTAGTAAATACTTTTTCACTATTCAAACTATGAGTTATTAAAATACGAGAACAGCCTTTGGTTAAGTAACATTTGCTATGTATATAATGTTATTCAGATGAATAACAACTGAAAAGTAATATTTGCCTATAGAAAAATTTTTGTATCTTGTTATAGGATAAAACTCTATACTTCAGTTTCTGCAATGTATATATCTTCTGTAAAATTCATTTTATATATAAATATAGATGGACAGATAAAGATATATAACATTTGAATGGATATAAATTTAATAGAGTATAGAAATTAACAGATCTCTTGAATTTGAGTTAAGAGCAGACCTCTGAAAATGGTTTCTAGTCTGACATACCCTTTAAACCGATATTAGCGGAATATAACGTGTGGGGTAGAAAGAATACTCAACAGATTTCCGAAGGTAAAACATGAATGTATTTGCTCTACATAAGAAAGAACAATAGCCTTAGGAGACCTAGGTTCTCAGGCTGCCTCTGGACACACTTCTATGAGTACATATTCATTCCAGTATATAGCAATACTACTATATCATTGTATATATTATATATAGTTATATAAATTATATATATGATTAGATACATGGGTCCAATGGAAAGAAATTTGACAAAGAAATTATATTTGTAGCTATGAAAACACCATTTTTACTGTACTTATGAAGGACATAATAATATGGACAAAATTTTAGACTGGACACTTTTGGTTGCAAGTGAAAGAAATTCAAACCAAAGTAGCACAAGTCAAAAAGTGAAATAATGAACTTTCACATTTGCAGGTTCTCAGTTGGATTAGACTTCAAGCAAGATTCAAGAGCGTATACCATATTTTTATGTAAATAACATGTGTATTCTACATTTGTCTGTCAACCGCTCCCTCCCCCTGCAAGGGATTTTCCTAAGTGCCACTATGAGAAATTTTTTTTTACACGTGATTGTAAAAATGTTAGCATCCTGCGCTTAGGAAAATCCCTTGCAGGGGAGGGAGGGAGTAGTTGGCAAACAAACACAGAAGGCGTGTGTTATCTGAGTAGAAATACGGTATATACAGTGAAAGCTGAGAGAGCCAGAACTTGACGGAACTGCCTTGTTTTTCTCAGTCTCGAAACTTTTCTGCCTTTGACAGAGTGCAGCAATACCACTTTTCAATCACTCTCTCTAAGTGGAAATATTTAAGTTTTCCTTCTCTGGCAGGTTTCTGCCTTACACAAGTTCCACCTTTCTCAGATTTGACTGCATATAATCTTGTCTCTTTTTCTATAGGCGGGTTTTCTCCTGTGGTTGGAAAACTGGTGAATTAGGGGTCTAAGAGTTCCAAGGAACATTTTTTTTAGATTGCAACCCAAGAGGAAAGAGCTTTTTCTCTTAGTATACAAAGTTATACACTGAGAAATACTTCTGATTGGACCTCTCAGGGTCACTTTTGGACCATTGCTATATCCAGAAAATGTGGCATTTCACAGGGGAATGAGGTCAAGTTTGGAAGGAATAGGAAGAGAAGCACGCAGAGGTAACAAGTGACAGCTTCCCCAGCTTGTGCAGGCAATTTCAGATTTTAATTCTTAAATTTTGCATTTGTCCAAAGAGTCTAAACTAATCACTCATTTCGATCCTTTTCGGATCTACAACATTCTGCCTGTGATTATAAGCCTTGTTTGTCTTTACACCAGACACATATGAAATGTGAAGAACTAAATCAGGTATTTAATATTATTCAACCTTTTGAAAACTCGTTTTTGTTTACAGACAGTTTCTTAATCCTAATCTCAAATCGGCTTTTAAAAGCACTTTTTTTTTTTTCCGCCTTGGCTTTTATTGTGTCTATTGCTTCCTTGAAAATTCTCTCATTCTTTTCCTTTTATGTTTCCTCTTTGCCTGTCTTCTTACTCATTTTCTCTTTTGAAAGCTTTAGCTCTACAAGGCCATGCAGTGATTTCAGAAGTCTGCTAGTGAAGGATTTTTCAAATATAAATGGAGCTCAAGACTGCCTTTGTAATTGGTTTGTTTTGCTTCTGTTCTTTCTAGCCACATCCTGACTCCAAATGTTCAGCACAATTTTAGGTGTTAGTGATGTCATGAACTACAAACTGAAATTTTGGCAGCAATACAAAGAGCGCGCTAATTCTCAAATACACCTTGAATGTATTTGCAATGGCTGAACTAACATTTGGCGGGTGATTTGAGGTTTAAACACTTTAAAATATATTTACTTAGGAATGGACTTATCTAACCTTTAGTTTAGTTTACTTTCTGTTAAAAAAAAATAAGGCAGTGTGCATGTGAATGCAGATATATTATGGTGACAGTCTAAGTCAGCAGAATATTTGCACTGCCTGGATGATATCTGCTATGTTATGCCATTTGAGGTTCTACCTCTAAGAAGGGGGAATATATATATATATCTACATACATATATATATATATATATATACCTGAGTGATCAAGCATGCTACATATTTACGATAGTGTAAAATGTATGGTTGCAAATTTACTTTGAACAATGTAAAGTGTTGGCTACAGATTTGTACAAAGTGGTTCTTAGAGCAGAAATACATATGGAGAGGATTTTGGCAGAAACCAGTTCTCATTTAGACAAAGATTGCAAAGTCACAGCCTGGGTGGCCCAGACCCTCACGTTAACAATACTATTCATCCCAGGATAAATAAATACCACTATAAAAATTGGTCAAAGAGGAAGGATAATGACAAAGAATAATACTTAGAACAATCGAAATATTGTCCATACTGTACTTCTGAATGACAGTATTAGGTTTTCATGACTTGGGCATTTATTTACTGGTAATAAATACAATGTCTCTGAGTGGTCCTACTATGTACCAGCCTTTAAGCTTTAAATACTTTATTTTTTCCTCATAACAACTCTATGATGTAGGTATAAGCTGATAGACAAAGAACCTGCCGCACTAAGTGGTTAAATAGTTTCCCCAACACACATATTCACATACATCTTGGAGATGTTGTTAGGTGCCATTGCGTCAATTCATAGCAACACCATGGACAACAGAACGAAACACTGCCAGGTCCTGAACCATGCTCACAATCATTGTTATGCTTGAGCCCATTGTTGCAGCCACTGCTTCAGTCCATCTCATTGAGGGTCTTCCTGTTCTCTGCTGACCCTCTACTTCAGCAAGCATGATGTCCTTCTCCAGGGACTGACCCTCGTGATAGCATGTCCAAAGTATGTAAGACCTAGTCTCACCATCCTTGCTTCTAAGGAGGTATTTGTAGGTACTAAGTTATAAACCTAAGATTCTCTGATTTTAAAGCTGAGATTCAATATTAAGCAACATGTTCCATATTTCTAATACCTATAACATGTTTGATAATAAGCACAGATATTTCACATTCACACTATTTGAATTATCTACTGAATTCCTATTTGAAAGCACCCCTTATTGTAATAAATAATTTGAAACACAGCAGCAACCTCTCTGTTCAAACAAGTTACAACTTGCTACAAATTTGTATCTCCTTGGCAAATAATAAAAGCTCAGACTAGAAAGATGGCTGAAATGTCAGAGAGGGTCAAAAGACAGCTGAACAAAAGATCAGACAGCAACTCAGAACTGACTGTGTTTTACTGTTCAGCACCATTAAAATGAGGATTATCTCTTTGGAACAGTTAATGGGATGGAAATTGCATATAAGGTTTCTTTGCATCAATAAAAAGCAGCTCAACAATGAGATCTTTTTAAAAAAAAAATAGACAGTGGGAATGTGATAAAAGAAATACTTTGACAATCAGCTAAACATCACGTACTACTGAAGGAGAAAGATTTAATGTATACAAAGAGATTTCAGTTCTGGTGCTAATGGACCACAATTGTGAAATAAGAAGCACCTAATCCATATGCAATTCAGATCTGTGATGGAGATGTTCTGGAAAGAATGAACATTGGACTTCTGTCTTCCAACTTGCTGTTCAGTTAGAAATCAGATGAAATTGTATGTCATCTGAATAAAAACGACTCAGTAAAAGCAGTAAAGAAATGAAGCAAGACTTTTATTATCCAAGTACAGAGAAACAGCAATATAAGAGATATAGACAATGAAAAGCCTACTGACAATAAAAAAAAATAGAGTTGTCCAATAATGAGAAGCAACCTTCACTTTAGGGCATCCAAAAGGTCAGAAATGGCCACCCCAGCTCTAAACATCTTGATTTATAAATGAATGAACATAATAGTCTAAAAAAAAAGAACTGAAACTATTCTATTGCAATATGTAACTGGATGATTATTAGCCTCATTTCTCTTTCTTTAAAGAATGGGAGAGATAATGATATGTTACAACTTGTGGGAATGTTGTAATTTACATTTATATTCAAGGGTTGCTTTCAACATGCCTCTCTCTTAAAGGCTCCCTTACCCTTTCGCCAACAAAATAAACAAAAGAAAAAAAGGACTTGCTTTAGAATTGGAGTAATCAATGATCTACCAGTTTTCTTTTCATTACTTGAAAGGCACTGGGTAGGAGAATGAGGTTGTGGATTGTATGTACTCAAAGCACCAATCTGCAACATAGACATATATAATTCTTTTTTTTTTCTTTTAAGCTTTTTTCTTATCCATTATCACACAGAAGAAACTTGCAGTAGAATTTAGTAGCAATAATCACGTTCTTGGAGGATTGGTCAGGTTAGGGCTTGATCCTATATATCCATTTCATTGAACACTGAGTGTCTTCTTTTTGGCCACAATAATGTTGGAAATATTTTCTTTTTATGAGTGGTGATGGTATGATGGGCCAACAGGGAATGTATGAAATAAATAAAGCAGAATAATTCTTGATACCTATACAAATATATGTGTGTGTGTGCACGTACATGTGTGTATATATATATATATATGTGCACGTGCATGTATGTATGCCTATATATGTGTGTGTATATGTATGTACATTTGCATATATGTATATATATGTAAATGAGATAAAGCAAAGACATATATATATGTCTGTCTTTGCTTTATCTCATTTACAAAATGAAAATGAAATGAAAAATCATCAGAGAAATGACTCCTTTATGGGATACATCATTGTCTAAAAAAGTTAATCATTAAATATTCACCGTGATTATATTGAATATTACAGTGTGGTTGCTTACTGTAAAATAAGAAATCTGAGTACTGAGCCCACAAGATCTTCAACATTAGGAGGCTGGAGAGAAGAGGAGAGACCAGTAAATGAGACTGAGAAGGAGTAGCCAGTAAGGAAGTAGGGAAACCAGAAGAATGGATGTCAAATCAAGGATGCATTTGTAAGATGAAAAGATGAGTCAACTCTGCCTTGACATGTAGGATAATTATACAATTTAACATCCAAAAATAAAATTTTTGCTTACCCACTATTATACAGAAGGAATTTGCAGTAGAATTTAGTACCAATAATTATATCACCTCCAGGCCCAGTAGTGGGGGGGTGGGGGAGAGAAACAGTAACCACTTGAGAAGATGGCAAAGAACTAGTGTTACCAATAGATAGGCATGTTTCTATTAGAGAAAAATGGAAGAAAAGAGAAAGCATAGAGAGGAAATTGCTGTTAATGATTTGTAAATTCCAGAAGGCAATGTGGAAGGGTTGCAGAAACTGGAGAAAATGGGAGAAAGGAACAGATATAGGGCCTTGTGGGCATTAGAGTACAGGAGAGGCTGGGCAAGTCTGAGGGTATTGTGATGGTTAATATAAATGGGAATATAGGACATATGACTTCAGTGTTATGCTGAAAATGTACCCCAAAGATTTCAGGTCCTAATCCCCAGGAACTCTGAATATTACCTTATATGGATGGCAATGGGATTTCCTGCAAAATATGTGATTAAATTAAAGATTTTGAGACAGGGAGATGTGTTCTCTTAAGAGAGAAGAAGAGAGAGATTTTACATAGATACACACAGAGGAAAAGGCAATGTGAAGACAGAGGTGGAGATTGGGATGGTGTGACCACAAGTGAAAAAATGCCTATAGCTGCCAGAAGCTGGAAAAGGCAGTGAGCATCCAGAGCGAATGTGGACCTCCTGATACCTTGATTTCAGGCCGCTGGCCCCCAGAACTGTAAGAGAATACATTTCAGTTGTTTTATGCCACTACATTTGTGGTAATTTTTTATAGGAGCCATAGGAAACGAATACACCATAGGTTCCAGGTGGATTCTTGTGGGAAGATTATGAGTCTTGAGGAATGAGGGGAGTGAAGATCTGGGGTATTGTCTTCCCCTCTTATGATGTGAGAGAGAAGGTTTAGGGAGACGTGGTCTTAGACCCAGTGGTCCTTGTCTTTTCTTGACTCTCATAAGGAAGAATGATTTTCCACTGAGCATACGTGCTAGATCCCAATCCGTATTGATGAGATTAGAAGACTTCTCGAATGGTCTGGTGTTAAACTAAGCATTCCGGCTCTTTACAAGTGAGGTCAAAAGAGTTAAGAAAAACAACATGTTAATGAAGGCAGAAGTATGGGAAGTGAGATGTTGTCCCCAGTGCGCTGGTTCATGCCTGGTCTTCTGGGGGGAAAGGCAACTCACGCTAGTCCCCGCTGAGGGTCATCAGGAAGCTACGTTACATTAAACTGACATTCCTCTCTTCACCAACAATGATGGAAGTAGAGGCCTAGATGGAAACCATACCTGCATAAAACAATAAATATTTGTTTTATCAAGTGTAACACGAATGTTATTTTTACTGTAAAATATTTGGAAGTGTATTATACAGTTAAATTTTGTCAAGAACAGTTTTGAAGTTTATTATATTTAAGTGTATAAGAGTTTTTTGACTAGCTGCTTGATATAATCAAATATTGTAGACTTTTAATTAAATATTTATTAATTTCAATTTTGAGGTATTGGTATTTGTATTTTGGACCTAATTTTCTTGTTTTGTTTCAACCAAACCAAACCGAACCCATTGCCATCGAGTCGATTATGACTCATAGCGACCCTATAGGAGACAGTCGAACTGCCCCGTAGGGTTTCCAATGAGCAGCTGGTAGATTCAAATTGCCCATCTTTTGGTTAGCAGCCAAGCTCTTAATCATTGTGCATGTTTTGTTTCAGGTCTCAAAAATTTGTATAGATCTTGGAAAAGCCTATATATCTATGGAAAGCTTATGGTTCCTTGGCACCATCGTGGAGACCATGATGATTTTGAAATTTTGATTTGGGGAGATTCAAAGTATGGTGTTCCCTATTAAGGAAAGCATGTTTGCAGTGAAAGTAAAGAATTTGGTTTAGACCAGCTGATTTTAGAGTATCTGTGCAATATCTGGTACAGACACTCAGAAGGCAGTTGAAAATATAAAACTGAAACTTAAGAAATCAGATCTAGAGTTAGGCAGAAGAGTTTTATGATCAGACATAGGTGATATTTCAAGTTGAGGAAATAGGTAACAAGTAATTAAAAAAAGCTTAAAGACAAAAAGTTATCCATCAGTTATCTATTGCTACATAATCTTCTATATCAAAATTTGGCCATAAAAAACAGCAATCATTTTATTATACTTACTGTTATGAATTGAATTGTGTCCTCTTCCCTCCCCCCCCCCCCCCAAAAAATATGTGTTAGAATCCTAACTCCTATACCTGTGGATGTAATCCTATTTGGGAATAAGACTTTTTTCGTTATGTTAATGAAATTATATCAGCATAGGGTGTGCCTTAAACTGAGTCACTTTTGAGATACAAAAGGAGCAGATTAAGCACAGAAGCAAGGAAGCACAAAAAAGGGGAAGGAAGGTGCCAAGGAACCTACTAACTCCTGGGCTAGAGAAGCTGAAACATGGATGTTCCCCTAGAGCCCACAGAAAAAGAGCAAGAGAGCCTCCTTCACCGTGAGCTGTGCCCTGAATTCGGACTTCTAACCTCCTAAAGTGATTGAGCCAATAGATGCCCATGGAAGCAGCAGTCAAAAAATCAAATGATGTATTGCATTTGGCAGATCTCCTGCAAAAGGCCTCTTTAAAGTGTTAAAAAGCAAAGAGGTCACTTTGAGGACTAAGTGTGCCTAATCCAAGCCATGCTATTTTCTGTGGCCTCATATGCATATGAAAGCTGGACAACCATTAAGGAAAACCAAAGAAGAATTGATGCCTTCAACTTATGGTGTTGGTGAAGAGTATTGAATATACCATGGACTGCCAGAAGGATGAACTAATCTGTCTTGGAAGAAGTACAGCCAGAATGCTCATTAGAAGCAACATTGGTGAGACTTTGCCTTGCACACTTTGGGCATGTTATCAGGAAGGACATTGTGCTTGGTAAAGTAGAGGGTCAGGTAAAAAGAGGAAGACCCTTATGAGATGGATTGACACAGTGGCTTCAGCTATGGGCTCAAGCATAACAAGGATTACGAGGATGGTGCAGGACCAGGCAGCATTTTTTTCTGTTGTACCTATAGGGTCATTATGAGCCTAAAACAACTTGATGGCACCTAACCACCACAATAAACCATAATAAAATAAATTTCTGTTTGTCAGAGCTACTGACTTGTGGTATTTCTGTTACAACAGCACTAACAAGCTAAGACACCATTTTGTAGGTCGGGAAATCAGTCAGGACAGAATGGCTAGATGATTCTTGGAAGCCCATTTTGTGTGTTTGAATGACTGGAGTTAGCTGGAACAACTTGACTAAGACAGCGTGGCTGTGGCTTTGATTTTGGCTGTCAGTTGGGCTCCTGGGTTTTCTCCAGGTTGCTATCTGCTGGGACTGGAGAGTTGAAGATGACTCTTGAGACACATGTCTGACTCCTGGTTTGGGTGGCTAAAAGGCAGGCCCGGCTGGGCATCTTTCACTTTTCATGCTGCCTCTCCTCCTGGCTCATGTGCACTTCCTCATAGCACTGCAGTCTCAGGGAGGTTGGACTTTCCATGTGCTTGTGTACTTCCCCCAGAGTGGGCACTGCAAGACGAATGAACAGAGATTTCTCTTATGACCTAGGCTTGGACACAAAAAAAAAAAAAAAAAAAAAAAATTTCTGGCCTAGTCTATTGACCAAGCAGGTAATTGAGGCCAGCCTAAATTCATGGGAAGTTAAATTCTACCCCACTTTTCAATGGAAGGAGCAGAAAAGGATTTGTAGCTTTCTGCTGCCAAGAAAAAAAAAAAAATTTTTTTTTTTTCTTTGCACATGTATCAAGAGGCAGTTGTTCGAACAGAACAAGGGGACAATGCCTGGCTCAAAACTGGAAAAGATGTGTGGCAAGGTTGCATTGTTCTTTGGGCATTTTATAGTGTACTTAGTATTCTTTGCCAACACCAAAATTCGAATGCATGAAATCTTTTTCTGTTGTCTTTTTACATTGTTTAGCTTTTGTATGCATTTTTTTTTTTTTAATGCATATGAAGTGATTGAAAAGACCATGGCTTCGGTTAGGCACACCTTGCAGAACCTTAAAGAGGTCTTTTGCAGCAGATTTGCCCAGTGCAATACATCATTTGATTTCTTGACTGCTGCTTCCATGGGCATTGATTATTGATTCAAATGGAATATAGTCTTTGACAACTTCAATATTTTCTCCATTTATCACGATGTTACTTATTGGTCCAATTATGAGGATTTTTGTTTTCTTTGTGTTCAGCTGTAATCTATACTGAAGGCTGTATGTAGTCTTTGACCTTCATCAGTAAGTATTTCAGGTTATCTTCATTTTTTGCAAGCAAGGTTGTGTCACCTGTATATCACAGGCTATTAATGAGTTTTCCTTCAGCTCTGATGCCATGTTCTTCTTCATAAACTCAAGCTTCTGATATTTGTTCAGCATAGAGATTGAATGAGGATTTTCATTTTCTTTATGTTCGGGTAATAATTCTGGGGGATGTGGGAGGCTTAGGATACAAACGAATGCCTTTTTTTTTTTTTTAGCACATAACATTTAGAATATAGTATATGTGAGACTCAGGACACTCAGGTTTTGTTTTGTTTGGACAGTAATCTTATTTGCACCCTGAGTTTGTTGATAGTTAATTAGCACATGCACATGCAGACACACACACAGAATCTACCAACAATTTTCTCTTGCATCTATGAAGAAAAAGGTTTTATAGCGTCTTTAAGCTTGATTTAGTACAGTAATACTTGAATTTCTATGTTTGGAAGAAAAAGATAAAATTTTCTGATTTTCATTTATTCTTCTGATATGTTCTTCCTGGCCTTTAAAGTTGTTGTAAAGACGAGCATGGTGAGGGAAGTAAGAGAGTCAGTTGGTTAGCACTTAAATTATCTTGCACTGTTCTTGGTATTGTTATTTTTAAAATATATGCAAGTCTTGCCTTTATTCATTGTGAGCTTTTTAAGGGCAGGGGCTTCTTTCCCCAACGCTTTTATTACCAAACCAAAACCAAACCCTTTGCCTTTGATTCAAATTCCGACTCATAGTGACCCTATAAGACAGAGTAGGACTGCCCTACAGCATTTTCAAGGCTCCAAAGCCTCACAAAAGCAAACTGCCACAACTTTCTTCCATGGAGTGGTGGCTGGGTTCAAACCACAGACCTTTCTGTTAGCAGCCAAGCATGTTAATCAGTGCACCCCCAGAGCTCCTTTCCTTTTAGGACAGATCTCGATAAATATCTATAACATGACAAACTGAGAAAAAATGACCTTAAGTATTGGATTGGTAGCTTGAAGATGTAGTAATTATTTTGACATGAATTCAAATCAAACTAATGTAATTGTGTCCACAGAAAGACCAAATGATGACAAATACAATATTATTCTTTGTGTTCTGCTAAGGAAAAGTATGTTCTCAGCAGTCAGTTTAGTTTCTGTGCTGGACTTTTAAAGTTAGATCAATGTCTTCAATGTACACTAAACTGACAAATACTATAAATATTTAAATATGAAATAAACCCTCCCCTTATAAAGTATGCATTTATTTTTGACTTCTCTGAATTTAGAATTGGAATGAAATTGATAACAACATCAGCCAAGGCCATAGTGTCAGTACTTCTTGATTGGGAATACAATAAATACACACTCAGCTTTGCATAACAACATGATGTTGACATTCTCTACATTGTAAATAGGACATTAAATACAACACAGCAATTCCCCGGGGGCCTGGGAATTTCAGACCTTTCATCTCCCTATACGCCTCCTCAGGACTCATAGAATCTTTCCCTTCTCCTGGAATCATCTAACCAGGAATCAAATGTACCTCAGATTTTTTTGAGCATCTAACTAGACCCTACGGTGTCCTGCCCGTTATATTTTGCATTTTACCAGCATTGATCCTGTGTCCCCACTTTAACTTCCCTGCTTATTTATTTGTATCTGTTTAAATGTTAAGTGATTGATTTTGAATTCTATACTTTAGCATTCTATTTTTATTTGTCACTCTAGATAATCCTAACAACATATTCTCCTGTACTTACTCCATAGATTTTGTTGCCTAACCATAAAGTATATTTTACTTTCTATGTAACATGGGAAAGAAATTGAAAGATGGGATTATATCCTTTGTAGAATTTTTATTATCATTAATCCTGTCCTGATTTCTTCTTATTTCTCACATATTTGTGAGTTCCTACTATGTGCAAACCACTACAATCTATGAAAGACACCAATAAGAATTGGTAGTATCTGAAAACTCAAGGAGTTTATAATGTTTTGGGAGAGATTAAAACATACAACATAAAACCCACAGTTTAAAGATATTGAGTGACAAAGAGAAGAAAAAATTAAGAACAAATTAATGATGGATGAAGAAGGAACATTTTTTGCTAGGTGTTGATGATGTTTAACTATCCTCCATGTTTCAGTTGGAATACAGTGGGAGAGCATCCCTCGCCTTTGAAGTTCCATACCAGGAATGAGGATCTCAGTCCTGATGAGTTCTGTCTCCTTGTTGTTGTTAGCTGCTGTGGTTCGGCCTTCCGACTCATGACAACACGAGACACAACTGAACGAGACACCGCTTGTTCCTGAGCCATCTCCATGATCAGTTGCAGATTGGACCATTGAGATCCATAGGGTTTTCGTTGCCTGATTTTCAGAATTAGATTACCAGGCTTTTCTTCCTAGTCTGTCTTAGTCTGGAAAACTAAAACCAAAACTTGTTGCTGTCCAGTTGATTTTGACTCATAGCGACCCAATAGGACCAAGGAGAACTGTCCCATAGGGTTTCCAAGGAGCAGCTGGCAGATTTGAACTGCCGACCTTTTGGTTAGCAGCTGAGCTCTTTAACCATTGCACCACCAGGGCCCCTCTTAGCCTGGAAGCTTCACTGAAACCTATTCAGGATCACAGAAACACACGAAACTCCATTGACAGATGGGTGGTGGCCATGTATGAGGTACACTGGCTCGGAATAGAGCTCAGGTCTCTCACATGGAAGGCAAGAATTCTACCCCTGAACTACCAAAGACCTCTCTGTCTCCTTGTTGTTCTTGTTAATTGTCGAGTTGACTGCAACTCATGGTGACTCTGCATTGTGCAGAGTAGAACTGTGCCCCGTAAGTTTTTTGAGGCTGTGACCTTTCGGAAGCAAATTGCCATGCCTGTCTTTGGAGGCATCTCTGGGTGGATTCAAGCTGCCAGTCTTTTGGGTAGTAGTTCAGCACTTAACCCTTTGCATATCGGTGCCCCTTAAAGTTCATTTATTTAATATATAAAAACATGTATAGTTATTAAAAGAATAAGCAGTAAATAAGGACTTAGAATGAAAAGAGATAATTTGTCTTACCTGCCACACCTAGGCTTGCACTCTAAAGGCAACCTTTTTTGAACGTTATTTTTAAAATAAATTAAATTTTTATTATCGATAAATTGTACTTATACATGATAATTTATTCAATCACTACAAAAGTGTATGTGGAGAAAAATAAATCTTACAACCCCTGTCTCCTGGTTTTCTCCAAAAGAAACCAATCTTTGGAAATAATTTTGTATTCTTTATAGGCAACCACATCTACGCATCTCTCTTTTTGGTGTTTCAATGGTCAAATCCGTATCTCTAAATAGCATGCTTGTACTGCTGTTTTCTGATTTATCGGTTTTAGACTTTTATATTGATTTTCTGCTGTGATTGATAAGGTCTTAGTTTACTTATACTATCCTCTTTCCTCCTCCTTTCTCTCCTACCAAATACTTACATTGCTATTTCAAGTTCTTCCACTAATGAACTCTGCAACTTCGTGTTGTTGTTATTGTTGTGTACCGGTGAGTTGATTCTGACTCATAGTGACCCAATGGTGACAGTAGATCTGCCATATAGGGTTTCCTAGGACAGACTTATGGAAGTAGATAGCCAGGCCTTTCTGCAGCAGAACAGCTGGGTGGATTCCAACCATCAACCGTTTGGTTAGTAGCCAAGTGCTTAACCATTGCACCACCACAGCTCCTTTCACAACTCCATACAGCATGCTTAAATTCTTTATGCTTCATCATGGGAATTGACAAACATCAGTAGTTCTGATATTCACTATACCTCCTTCACCCTGTTTTCCCTCCAACCTCTGACAGCTATGTCTATTGTGATACCATAGTTCAGACGTCCAACATTTGTCTACAACTTTATTATAAAATTTTAAAACTGCCCCATAGAGTTTCCAAGGAGAGCATGGTGAATTTGAACTGCTGACCTTTGTTTAGCAGCAATAGCACTTAACCATTATACCTCCAGGGGTTCCTTAAAACCAATAAACAATGTTTATTGTGTTATTATAAATATAGTTCTCTGTAGAGCCAAGTAGTGTGCTAGGCTTACGTTTCCTTTCCAAGGAGCCTGTACCAACCAGTTGAATTAGGGAATCAGATCCACTAGAGGTATTATTGAATAATAGATTTATTATTATTAGAATTTACACAAGTGTGAGAGGACCTAGGGAAATAGGATGGGAAAGGGGAGAAAGGAGAGTCATAGATAAGTTTCTAATCAGCTTTCCTGAAGCACTAGAACGACTGGACAATTTGGAACAAGCGTGTCCAGCTTCCAAAGTAGGGTTGAAATGGTAAACTGGTGAGGAAATCTATGAGAGAGGGCCATCTGATCTAATGGTTGGGACTAGGGTGGCAATTGACTAGCAGGGTTTGTCATCATCCAGAAGAATTGAATTTGGAGTAGGAGATAGTAAGGACGGTGTAAGGGATTTCCTTCACTGCCACTGTTTTCCTGGGATTTTTCTATGTTTTCTTCTTTCTCTGTTCATTGCCTTGATTTGTTTAAGTATCCATCCATCACTTCTTAAGTAAGGTGTTAAGTTTTCTGAGATCTAAGGGTCTTAAAATATCTTTATACTATCTTACTGTTTACTGATAGCTTGGTTGTACACAGAATTTGACAATAAAAGAATTTTTTTTCTTGTAATTTTGAAGGCACTGCTTCATGGTATTTGTAGGTATGGTATCCTGTGAGTCTAATGCCAGTCTGGTGTTTCTTTCTCTGTAAGCAAATTATAGCTCCTTATTTTAGAATTATATTGCATGTTTATAATCTGGTAGTCCTGAGTTATATTTTTATATTTAAGAATGAGTCCAGTAGAAAGGTTGATTGGGCTTCTATGCATAAAGGCAGCACTTGACATGTTACTTTCGAGTTGTTTGGTAAGGTATCAGACATTCTGAGTGACTCCTAAATGTCCAGATAATGAAGACTGCTGTGCGTATTACACATGCATGCTTCCTTAGCTCTATTCAGAAAGTTCGTTCAATTTATTTAGTGGACAATGCTATAATTTTTGGCTTGCAGATGAATGGCTTTCTATGATCTGGAAGATGAGAGAGGTTGGGGATAAGAAGAAACTATTACCTTTGGAGACTTTTGATACTTCTCATGTTTTCAGCCCCACTTCTTACATCTGCACACTCTGATACTATTGTGTTAGAATCTCTGATTGTAGGAGTATCTATGGAGCATAAGATCACCCTCCTCTACCATCATGCTAAAAGGAACTTCTTGCTCTTTTCTTCATTATTATCGCTTTTCCATCTGTGTTTAATTTCCTAGAAATTTGTTGACTTTTCTTTGTTTGAGTTTAATAACTTTTTTTTAATTCCTTTAGTGTAGCTTCACAGGTGTCTTACACAGGAGAGCGTGCATGCTTAGTCTGCCATCTTTAACTGAACCTGCCGATGTAGTTTTGTATATGTGGAAAAAAAATCTTAGTGATCCAGCAAAGGTGATTAGGAGTTCCAGCAGTGCGATAGGTTGAGCATCAGCGCCAGAACTGAAAGTTAGAAGAATTTATTGGGAACATATTATGTGACATAGAAAGGCAAGAGAGAGTTAAATATGAATAGGACATGATGTAAGTGCAAGAGAATTCACCATCCAGGATAAGGAGACAAGAATGTAAATAAACAAATGTAATGCAATGATACAAGAGCTATGGTAGAAATTTTTAGAGTTCATGTATGTCATAGAACAAGACTGGCCGCTTTTAGTTAAAAGAACTAGGACTTCATAGAGGAGGTAATCACTAGGCTGAAAATATTTCTTGACCCAGATGGGCAAGCAAGTAGGTGACTATGGTAAAGAAAATTTGTGCACTGAAGTGCTTTAAATCTATTCTTAAAATAAAATATCTTTTTTGTTTTATCTTCCATAACTCCCTCCCATGTCTATGCTCCATTGTCTAATTGATGTAGGCAAAGCATTGTTTCCGAAAGTGATGGAACATCCAAGCATCTAAGAATGATATGTGTATTTTTATTTGCCAAGTATTTGCAAGTATCATCTGACCAGATCAATTTGCACTATGCCGTAAAATAACATTTGTGTAAAATAGTATAAACATTTATCAGTACAAACAAAGCTCATAGAATGATATGGTGTGGTAACTCATCAAAACTTGACATAGTCTTGGAGAAGTATTGTCGTAATAAGCCATGCCCACTGACGCTCCCCACCACTACATGATGGCTAGCAGTAAACACATTCAGCTTTTTTTTAATTAATGATTTTTAAAAAAGCCCTTGCATATGGCAGCCTCTTTGACAGAACATGTCATTTAATTTTCATAAAATACTATGAGATTGTTATGTTTCCATTTTATAGATGAAAAAATTATATGTATATGATCAAACAACATGTAAGTAGCAGATTCAAACTGGGAACTAACTTAAAAATTCTTGTAAAAGCTGCTGTCCTTCTTTGATCCTTTTTCCATTTCTCAAGCTTTTGCAACTGCTCTTCTTCTGGAAATGAATCCCATGACTCCACCCATCACTCAGAACCCAACTCGTATGCTCTCTCCTCACTGAAATATTCCATGGTCACTCCCATCCAAAGCTTATATTCCTCTCATCTTTACAGTGATGTGTGATATCCTTAAGGATTTTAGAACAGATAACTTTTAATTTAGTGTTTCATTTACTATTCTATCCCCTAGGACAGTTTTTAGAACCACTGAGAAAGAAACATGGTGTGTACATTCTGTTCTGTTCTAGAGTTTTGTGCGCTCCCCCTCCCTAAAGCAATTAAGAGGCTCCTTGGAGAGGCTGCACTGCAACTGTGGGAAGCACGTAGCACTTGTTGTGGGAGAGAAGGCTGAAGAGGTAATGAAAACTGCCAATATAGTGCCTAGGACACAGGTGAAGCTCAATAAACGTTAGCTTATTGTTATTATTCATTTGGCTTGCTCCCCATATCAAGATACATATGAATGAATCTCTAGCATGATATTGGACAAGAATTTTCAAAGGAGCACAACAAAACCAGTTTTAACTGAGGCTTGCTAGCAAGTCCTCATATTCTTTTCTGCAGTCACTATTTGCTTTTAAATTCTCTATGTCATTGCCTCACTAGGTTGGAAGCTCCTTAAAAGGAAGCACCTTGACCTATTTTTATTATTTGTTGTATCTCTCATAATGCTAGCATGCTTATTTATACATTGCAGAAGAGAAATAAGTATATGTGAAAATATTTGTAAAAAATTAAAATTAATGTGTTTACCATATTAAAAAAAACCTACTGCTGTTGAGTCGATTCTGACTCATAGCGACCCTATAGGACAGAGTAGAACTACCTGATAGAGTTTCCAAGGAGCGCTTGGTGGATTTGAACTGCTGAGCTCTTGGTTAGCAGCCATAGCACTTAACCACTGTACCACCAGGGTTTCCTTTTACCATATACTGCCTTGTATTATTATTTCTCTTGTTATTTTTCCTTGCCTCCCTAGTTATTTTCTAAGCAACTTTAGAGCAGATATTTAACGCCTCATATACAATAGGTTCTTAACTTCTTTATGAAGAGAATATGCTTCTAGAGGTTTATTTGTTCTTTGACAATATAATTTGACCTTGAATATACGAAAAATTTCCTTTTTTTTCCTAAATGAATTCTGTGCAGATTATTTTGAGGGCAGCAAAACCAAGGTCATTTGAAACAATGAAGAAATATAAAGTTCAAATGGAAAATACATCTACATGGCTCAAATGCTTGCTCATCAGTGAGTTGAAAGGATGTGATTTTCTTGTCAGATGACATGTCATAAAAAATAAAATGGTGGCAATCCTGACACTTTATATTTTGAATAAGCACAATTACAAGAGCCCGATTTCTGTTTGAATATTCCACATATACAACTATTTCTTCACAGCTGGCCACTGTGGTTTACCTAGGATAATCCTAAAGAGATTAACCCACTGCAGACCAGCCTCTGAGTAGTTTATCTTTGATTCTGTGTCATTTAGAGACCAAAATGCTGTACAACATTTAAGATGAAAAACTAAAGGACGCAAAAATGAAAGAACAGAAATATTGTGTATTTAATGTAATTATTTATTCAAACCTGTAATCTAAATGAAAGCCTTGGTGGTGTAGTGGTTAAGAGCTAAAGCTGCTAACCAAAAGGTCAGCAGTTCAAATTGGCCAGGTGCTCCTTGGAAACTCTATGGGGCAGTTCTACTCTGTCCTATAGGGTCAGTATGAGTCAGAATTGACTCCACAGCACTGCGTTTGGTTTGGGTGGTTCTGGTAGTCTAAAAATTGCCTTTTCCATCTCTTTCAAAATAATATTTCTTTAGTATATCTGGGAAGGAAAGGACTTTTTAACATCTTTTCTGACTTGCCAGTGGCAATTGTTGCTCTATGTGAACTTTTCCCAGATATTTCCAGGCCCACTGTAGACTATGGCTATCTTCTCTGCTAGTTATAGACTATGGCAAAGTTTTATAAATTGTCCCAGCAGAGGGGCACAAGTGGGGTAACCCACACTTCTCTTCACTGACCCTTCCCTTAATTCAGTACCACCGCCATTCAAGGCTATACTGGTATGTAAGACTGGCCTGAAAAATTGGGGGTTACTGATGGGAATGACAGGGGAAAGTGGTACTGAAATGGTAGAATTCTCACCTTCCACGCAGAAGACCCTGTTCAATTCCTGGTCAGTGCACCTCATGTATAGTCTGCCAGGGAAGGCTTGCTTGTTGCTATGATGTTGAACGGGCTTCAGTGGAACTTCTAGACAGAGTACAAAGAAAGGCCTGGTGATCTACTTCCAAGAAAGAACCAAAGAAAACCCAATGCATCACAATGACCTGACCTACAACCAATGATGGGGATGACACAGGACAAGACAGCGTCTTATTCTGTTGTGCATGGGGTTGCCATAAGTCAGGGATCAACTGAATAGCATCTAAATAAGTTAAAAAAAAAGGGGAATAACAATATAACGGGTGGAGGAAATTACATATCAGGTGAGACTTTCTCATAGGCCAAGCAAGAGCACTTCATCCGATTGGAAGTGGTCATTTCATCTGATTCTAGTCTTGCCAACATCCACCCATATGAAAGAAGAGTACCTTTATTCAAACCTCTGTGGTATAAATATCCATCTCACCCCTATAATCTTTATGAGGATACACAGGGTTTGTTCATACCCTGGGATGATCCTTCTTCCTCTACTTGTACAATCTCTAGGACAAAAATAACATTCAGCAGTATAAAACCCAGAGTCTAAGTTAGTGGTTCTAAAATACACGGGATGGGAGGGAGGAGTGGTGTTGTTTTTTCATAGAACTGTCCAAGGTGGAATTTAACACTCTAAATCCTGACCAACTCAGTTTATCCCAGACAATGTAATTTTGTATATTCCTCTTTATTCATTCTAGTTGTCTAGGACACACACATACACACCCACACCCACACACAACCCACAAAGAAACACACTTCTCCCAACAACAAACACTAAATCCCAGAGACGGTAAAATATAGGTACATATTATGCAGAATCCTCTCCCTAAATACCATATAATCTTCATAGGCCACTCCCACAGGGAGGATAAAGCTATGTGTATATATTTTTAAAGGAAGAGGTATAGATGGCCCCTCCTTTTGTTATCCTTTTTTCTAAACTGTGCATAGAAATCTACGGGTGCATAAAAAATAAGGTCTAATATTGCACTTTGTTTTCAAGCTGCAGAGCCATCTGCTTTTTGATAGCCACCCTCTGGCTAAAGAGAGACAAGTCCAAAGCTTTCAAATGACCTTTTTAGTATACTTTAAGCAGAACCACTTTCAAAAGCTTATTTTCTAAGTAAACAGGAGACAATGTGAGATATTATTATCCTTCTACTGAAGCAATCCCTGGAGGGTGTGTGTGTGTGTGTGTGTGTGTGTGTGTGTTTAGGGGGAACTTTGTATTTTAAGTTATAATCACAGTAAGAAAGAAAATAAATTAAAATATTTTTACTGCAAATTATTTTTCCCCCAAACGAAGGGTGTTGGTTCTATAAAAATATAAATAATATTTCCCATTAACACTTTACTCACCAGATAAAAATAGATAGACTCAAACAGAAAGATGCATGCTGAAAACATGAAATGTCTCTCTGTCCCTCACATGGCATCTTTCTCTATGAATTTGTATGTAACTAGACACTATGAGGAAGAAAAAATTTAAACGTATGTTCGGTGCTATAGGGGAATCCATTCTGGAAGAAAGATCTATAAATATTGAAAACTTGAGAACATAAATAATTATGTACGTGAATAGGTATAACTGTAATGATAAAACAGTAAGAGAACAATTAGCTTGAATCATTAGTAAGGCTTCCTGGAGTAAGGAAATAAAATATCATAAAGAACAAAGTTTTGGGGGGAGACATATTTTATATACAATGAAAGAAACGGATTTTATATGCACAGTTTGACAAGAAGGGCACAAATCTTAAGGGTACAGTTTGATAAATTTTGAGCAGTGTATAGACTCAAGTAACCACTACCCCAATCAAAACGAAGAGCATTTTCATCATCTCAGTAAGTTTCCTTCCACCACTTTCAAACCAATCCTCCTTCCCCCCACCTCCTGCAGACAAGTACTGCTCTGGTTTCATCATCACAGCTTAGTTTAAGAAGACAGGTTTTTGAATCGTGAGACCTCGGTTCAAATTTCAGCTTTACACGTATTACTTATGTGACCACGAGCAAGTTACTTAGAGTCTTCGAGCCTCTTCATCTTCCTCTACGCAATTGTTGTTGTTCTTGTTAGGTGCCGTCCAGTCGGTTCCAACTCATAGCAACCCTTGGTACAACAGAATGGAACGCTGTCTGGTCCTGTGCCATCTTCATAATCGTTGTTATGCTTGAGCCCATTGTTGCAGTCACTGTGTCAATCCATCTCCTTGAGGGTCTTCCTCTTCTTTACTGACTCTCTACTTTGCCAAGCATGTTGTTCTCTGTCTAACAGGGGAAATAATATGTCTACATTGCAGATGTTTGTGAAGATTGTGTTGTCGTACACCACTGAGTCAATTTTGACTCCCAGTGACCCTGTGTGACAGTGTAGAACTGCCGCATCGGGTTCCCTAGGCTGGGCTGTCATTTTTAAGGGGAGCCCTGACGGCGCAGTGGTTAAGAGCTTGGCTGCTGACTAAAAGGTCAGCAGTTCAAATCCACCAGCCACTCCTTGGAAACCCAATAGGGCAATTCTACTCTGAATCAACTTAATAGCAATAGGTCTGTTGTTTCTTTGTTTAACCTTTAAGGGAGCAGATTGCCAGGTCTTTTCTCCCACTGAGCTGCTGGTGAGTTCCAAGCACCCACCTTTAGTTTAACAGCCCAGCACTTAATTATTGCAGCACCAGGGCTCCTTTCTGAAGATTCGATTAGTCATGTATGTAACCTGGAAACCCTGGCGGCATAGTGGTTAAGAGCTACAGCTGCTAACCAAAAGGATGGCAGTTTGAATCCACCAGGTGCTCCTTGGAAACTGTATGAGGCAGTTCCACTCTGTCCTATAGGGTCGCTACAAGTTGGAATCGACTCCACGGCAATGCATTTGGTTTTTGGTATATGTAACCCAGTAGTAGAGTGTCTGGTGGGCAGATGCTGCATAGGTAAGGAATAAAGCCTTCGCTTTGGACTAATTAAAGAAAAAAGGTTAAGACAGGGAATACAAAGTGTCAGTGCCTGCTTTTTTGGAGGGAGGAGGTGGTGAAATGCATGCTGGGAGAGTGCTGGAAAGGGGGAAGCATTGCATCTCATTATAAGAACAAGAGATAACGTACTGTTGCTAAACAGTGTTCAAAATGCTTTGCATAATTCAACTCATTTGATTCTCATAACACTACTAAAGAGGTACTATTATTGTTATCCTTACTCTGTAGATAAGGAAACTGAGACACAGATTAGGCTCATTAGTTAAGGTCACACATCTAGCAAGAGGCTGAGCTATGATTTGAACCACCCGACAGTCTGGTTACTGAATCTGTGTTTATGTGTTTTCAACTACTATGCAATATTATTGTAGTTAAATTAAAAAAAAAAAAAAAAAAACTATCTGAAAGGTAAAGGGAAGAGTTTTCCTTTTAAGAATATTTATATAAATATGCTAACCATGGCTTTTGTTACTCATGCAAGGCTATTACTGTACCTATAATAGTTTTCCTTTAACAGTTGTGGGTGTCTCAGCCAGTAGATTAAGATGAATTTCACAATTAATTAGAGTTACTAACCGTCACCAATTAAGATGTTCTCTGAGGATAGAAACATCTTTCTGTTGGGATTTTGAGCACTTTGATTGGTTCCTGAAAAATCTAAAAAATTAATTGCTCTTAATTCATTTGACACACTATGTGATTTACCTGGAAATCTCAAATTATTTATATCAGTTTCAACTTCTCATAAGTTAATGTTTTTCTCCTGATACTCTGCTAGTTTTCAATTCAAAGGGTATATATTTTAACATATTAACATTTTAAAACTTAAGAAGACTCTTAAAGGTCATTTTTCAAGCCTGTGTCTTCAGTCAGAGATCTACCTAAACCAATGCATACAAACGGTTTAAGATAATCCGATTCTCTTTAAACAAAGACACTCATATTACTGGTAAGAAGCTTTATAATAATAATACCATTCTTTACATTGATTTGCAACTTATCAAATGCTTATAGAAATATTATTTAATTCAGTCTTTATGACAAGCTTGTAGGTAAACAGCAGAGATATTTTTATCTTCAACCCTCAAATATGTGACCCAAAGTGAATGATTAAATAATTTATCCACAAATCACAATATATAGTGACACCCAAAACCAAAACTGCTGTTCTAAATCTGGCAAGCTTTCCACTAAACCAAACTCCATGAAGACAGGAGTTATATTTCCTTTCATATTTTTTTTCCATAGGAATTTGTTCATTTAGTTGGCAAGTGTTTAGTAAGTAATATTCCACCATATTAAAATTTTTCTAGACATTGATTTCTAATTAAATAGTATATTACCCTTATTGATTTCATTATGCACAAATGCAAGACTGTCCTGTGCAGATAGAGTTATAGGCTGTGATTAGAGAGTTATTAGGAAAGCATATCTTTCCCTCAAAATGTTGTTCATATTTGAAATACTGTCATTATCAAAGTAATCACTTAAGTAAATGCTATCATTACAAATATAGAAATGCCAAATGGAAAGATGAGTCAGAAATTGTCTTGCTTGTATAGAAAAGGAGCTAGAATCTGTTGAGCTCTTACAACAGAGATAAATCATGAATTGTAATTTAAAGAAAAGAACAGCTTTGTAGAATGATGGGCAGTAAGAAACAGACAGGTCAGTGGTGAAATCCCTGACTGCTGTGGTTGTGGCCAGGAGCGGCTGTTTTTGTTGTCACTAATACGGACCTTTAAGTCTTTGAAATGAGAGTGGAACCAAGGGAGCAGACAGGGAGTCCGACTAGCTAGACTGACTTTCTAAATTACGAACTTGAAACATCTTGGAAATAGGATAATCATGGTGGAAGGAGGGAAGGAAGGAATAAAAGAAGGAAGGAAGGAAAGAAAGGAAGGAAAAAGGAAGGAAGAAAGGAAAGGAGAGAGAGAAGGAAACTTTTATCTTAGTTACAGGTCCTGCTGGCTGAAGGATGTGAGTGAAACTGAATTATGAACGCTATACTAAATCCTTGGTTTCCTCACGCCAGTTTTGGATTTTTGCAGTCTCTTTTGTGGTTGTAAATTTTGTTTTCCTTTTCTTAATACAACCCAAATCAATTTTCTTCACCCTTGTGAAAACCACATTGACACTCAATTCAGATTATTTACTTTCTTAGACCAAAAAAAAAAAAAAAAAAACTTTCAGCTGAATCTAACCGGTTCACTAGTTGCCCTCAAAGCATTCTGCTCCCCCAATGGGGTCTATGATAAATAGCTCTTTGGGGATTAGTGTTCTCACTTCTTCATATCATTTTCTTTTCAAAATTCCTCAATAATTTTCAAAAATAAATTTGATTCTTTTCTTTGATCCCAAGAGGGCATTAGTTACACAGGATCTTGGCTACTGGCCCTTGCATATTTGTTACTGGAGCCAGGCTTAATGGGCCTGGAGTAGAGAATCATATACGTATTGCTAGAAGCCTCTGTGGATACTTACTAATATTTCAGTAACTGATTAAAATTTACTGGTTGCTCTTTCTGTTATTATCTCATTTAGTTTACCATAACTCTATGAGGTACATTGCATTATCATCTTCATTTTACAAACAATGAAAAAGAAGCAAAGAGAAGTAAAGTAACTTAGCCAAGGCAACATGGCTAGTGAAAAAATGGAGACAGGCATCCACCCCATGTAGTCTAGTTATGGAGATTCTATTTTTAATAACCACAGTGTATGTCTTACGTAACTAGAGAAATGATAATGGCAAAAATAATGATAAAAAAATCATCTTATAAAAGCAAAATCATTTACATACATTGCTCCATTTAGAACTTCCGTAATTATCTAAGGGCTGTGTTATTCTTACTATTTTACAGATAAGGAAAATGAAACCCTCAAAGGAATGCTGTAAAGCATGTACCTCTAAGGGTATACTTAAGGGAAAAGATACTGTATTCTTAAAATTATTGGAGAGAGCCTTGAGTATACTTAGCCTGTTCATCTGGTGAGCAAAACTTGATTTTGGATCTGTATGGCATTGACTAAGAGTAGAATGACTGCGTTGTCCTTGTGTACACATCCCTAATGCCCACTCTTACTCAATCAGGTTAGATTTTCCTGAGTATACAAGACTGGAAACCCTGATGGTGTAGTGGTTAAGATTCTGGCTGCTGACCAAAAGATCAGCAGTTCAAAGTCACCAGGTGCTCCTTGGAAACGCTTTGAGGCTGTTCTCCTCTGTCCCATGGGGTCACTATGAGTCAAAATCGACTCGATGGCAACAGGTTTGATTTGTTTTGGTTTTATACCAAAATTGTTTAATTACTCCTTCTCCCACCCATCAGGATCCTCTTAGTTTAACTGAGTTGGAAGACCCTGATTGTCTTCTCTTTCAGAATGAAAAGCAAGTAAGTCATGAGACTTAAAGTAGCCTGAACATTTGAGTCACGTTTGAATTGTGCACCTGTCACCCGACAATGCACATCTAAGCTGTTATGACCCTTCGAAGCTGCTAGAGACATTTCTGAGAAGCCCAGCTATAGTAGGAGAGTTAATGTGCCAAGATTCTCAGTTATTAATAAAATTTAGAAATCACTCTCATACATATTTTGGGTAAATTAAAAATACAGATTTATTATTAATGTAAATTTCACCAGAGTTTTTATTTGTCACATATATGTACACTCTTTAATAATTGAAATACATAGTTTTACTATCACTCTAAGAAAATACTTCTCATTTCTATGTTACAGGTATTCTCAACACATACATATACACATACACACATTCACATAAACACATACACATATTTAGACTTCCAAATTCACAGTCTATACCACACAAATATGTAAATTTCAGGACCTTGGTAAAACTTTAAGACTTCTAATAACGTCCTTGTAACTAAATTACAGAACATTGATTCTTGCACATCTGGAATTTGTTGGATAAGAAGTAAGTGGGAAAAATGGAAGTAAAATATTTTTTTAATGTGATGGTCCTTTTGAATAATACTTCTAATGTAGAAAAAACTTATTCAACTGTAAAGAATCTTACTGTAGATTCAGAAGGTCTTTCTTTAAATCCTGGTTCTACCCATTATGTAATTCATTTACCTTCTCTAAGCTCATTTGTAAATGAGCATGGTGATGCTTTACCCGTACACCTAATGAATTGTTACAAAACGGAAACCAGATATTTTATATGAAATTTCTTTGTTATAAACTATAAATCATTTTAAAAATATTAATCAGTTTTTGCTTTTAAAGAGGTAAAATCTAAATGTTAAAATGAAAATTATAGAAATGAGAAAATGGCTCAAAACACTGGATCAATTTTCTAAGAACATGTACTTTTAAGATTATAACATTTTTCTTACTATTAGACAAAAGTTCAGGGCAGACAATTTAGAATATTCAAATAATCAAAATGAAGAAATAGTGTTATCTATTATAAATATACTGGTGTTCATCTGACAAAGACATAATAATAGTTTTAATTTGCTTTTTATTAATTAAAAGCATGTCTTGAACATTTTTTATTGCCATTACGTAATTTCCTTCAATATTATTCTAATGGTGATATCATAGTTCATTGAATATCATTGGACAAGCACAATTAGTGTATTAATAAGAAAACAAATTTTATTTTTTGCCTTTCACTGTTCCTTTATACTTGATTCAATGAGAATAATCTTCCTCTGGCCCTAGATGAAAATTCTGGCTGAACCCTTAGCTTTTCTTTTCACTCTTAAGAAATAGGCTGACCTAGATTCTCCTCTCATTTTAAATTGCATAAAGTCTTAAGTTAGAATTTCTATTTCAAGATATTAATCAAAATTCTGGATTTGGTTTAAAATAAAATCTTCTCTCCTACTTCAGCTTGGACTTGCTTCAATCTAAAAGCCTGCATGGCATGAAGGGGTGGAGGTAATGAGAATATTTGGTGTCTTTTCTATTCCTCACACTGTCCTTGGAGATGAAGTAAATACCGTTGTAAGCGGGCTTCGTAGACTTTGAGCCTAGCCTAAGCTTTTGTTTGATTACTTTCTCAGTATGGTGCTTTTGAGGACTCCTTAAAGGTTTCTTGCTGGGCCTCTTTCTTCTGCAGTTGCTTTAGCAAAATGGATATATGTATCTCTTGGTTACATGCCACTTCTTTGTCCATCCAGAGTGGTCACTTCCAATGTCTTGTGGATATGTTTCATCTGCTCCCTAGGTGTCTTATTAGAGAAGACCCAGAATGTCCTCACTCAGGTACTGTCACCAATGTGGAACATGGGGACACTCATTTATCCCTCATTCTTATAAACTTTGGGAGCGTAAGGTGATCTGTGTGCTCCTTGTTCCATCTCCAAAACACTTGTTGAGCACACCTCTTCTCTTTTAGATTCCCCATGACTCCTAATTGTGGGACATGATAAGCTCCTCTCGCTTTACCTTGAGGCCCTTTATCCATCAGAGCCCTGCTTTTTTTTCACAGATATTCTCTTCACAGTATCTTTTCTCCATACTCTAACCTTTTATATGTTCTTCCAAAAGTTGGGGCTCTCTTACAGCCAACAATCAATATGCCACCATATTCTTTGCAAATTGGCAAATGGAAAAAAAAAATCACGTTTCTTGTATCTGTGTGGCTAGTTGAAATTTCTATTTTAGCATTCTGTTAAATTGACTGTTATAGTTTAATATATTGAACTACTCTTCAATTTTTTTTTTTTTAATTTTTCAGTTGGTCCCACAAGGTTATTTTGAGCCATATCATTAGATACTATAGAAAAGAGGATTAGAGTAGTGCAGCATTAAGCTGAACTACTGTAAAGGGAACATGTGTTAGGATGCTTTCCAAGGTTGATAAATTTGCAGTGGCTCATCTTTACTCTTACTTTGGCTCCTATTCATGACCGTTAACCTCAACAGATCCTTTGCTTCTCCCATATTCTCATACCTTACATCTGCTTCATCAGCATTCTGTTAGCTCTATTTTCATAATCCATCAGAATGTATCCAGGTCTTGTCAGTCCTGTTGCCACCACTGTTGTATGAGCAACCATCACTACCCACATTGATTGTTACACTAGATAACCTTTTTCCTTAACCTCGTTCAATCTATTCCATACATAGCAACCATAGGGATCCTGATAGAAATAGTCATATCACGTTATTTCTATGTTCAAAATTATCAGATAGATCTCCATTTTCATGAGAGTAAAAGCCAAATACTTATCATCTACAAGGACCTACATGATCTAGCCACACACACCCCCTTCCTTATCTTTACTTTTCTGAGTTCATCTCTTAATACTCTTCCCCATGGTAGTTCTGCTCTAGCCACAATGACATCCACCTTGGATTATTTGTACTTTCTGTTTCTTCTTCCTGGAATGCTTTTGAATATGCAAGGGTTAAGTTTCAGGACTTGTCCTCATATAAATAAGACTTCAGTTAACTGAACTAGCTGTGCATAGCCATACACTCTTTATTTTAAAATAAAGAAATAGCCAAAACAACATTCAAGAACAAAGTTGAAGGGCTCACACTTTCTGATTTTAAAACATACTACAAAGCTACAGTCATTAAGACAGTGTGTTTACTGGATAGACATATAGATCAATGGAATGGAGTTGAGAGTCCAGAAATAAAGTTTCACGTTTATAGTCAATTTATTTTTGACAAGGGTGCCAAGACAACTCAATAGTAAAACAAAAGTTTTTAATAAATGTTACTGGGAAAACTTCATACCTACATGCAAAGGAATGATGTTGGACCCATTCCACACACAATGGACAGAAATTAACAGAAAATGAACCATAGACCTAAATATAAGAGCTAAAACTAAACTCTTAGAAGAAAATATAAAAGTAAATCTTCATGACCTTGGATTATGCAAAGCCTTTTTTTTTTTTTTTTTTTTATGTTTTAGAGTTCTCTGGAAAAACAGAACCTGTGATTTTATATATATACATTTGTGTATGTGTGTGTTTGTATGTATGTATGAATGAAGAGAGAGTGATTTACTTCTAGGGATTGGCTCTTGCAATTATCAGTGTTGGGAAATCCAAAATCCGTAGGTCGGGAAACAGGCTGGGGACTTCTGCTGGCTGATGAGATTGTGGGGAACTGGCAAATACAAAATCCAGAGGTCAGACAACAGGCTGAGACTTCTGCTGGCTCATGGGATTGTGGGGAGCTGCCAGTTCCAAAATTTGTAGGTTAGGCAGTGGGGTGAAGACTTCTGCAGGCTTGTATTCCAAGATCTGTAGGTCAGGTGATAGGATGAGTGCAAAGTCAAGAGAAGGGGGAGAGTTATGCCCAAATAATTATAATTTGAAGGAGGATCATACCCTAAGAAATTCCCCTTTAAACTGATTTATCACATTATATTAAATTATGGAAGATAATTAGATTACATTATGGAACAGGAACTAGTCTAGTGTTTGGCAAAACTACTAGGTACAACGGCCTAGCTTGTTGACAAACAAAACCAATTGTCATACCTCCTTAGATATGTCACCAAAAGCATGCACATACACACACAAATAATAAAATTGGACTTCACCAAAATTGCAAACTTTTGTGCTTCTAGAATACCATCAAAAAACTGAAAAGACAACCCACATATTGGATAAAATATTTACAAATCATATATTTGGTAAGAGACTTGTATCCAGAATATATAAAAATCCTTACAACTAAACAATAAAAAGGCAACCTAGTTAAAAATGGGCAAAGGATTGAATAGACATTTCTCCAAAGGAGATACACAATTGGCCAATAAGTACATAAAAAAATACTCAACATTATTAACCATCAGAGAAATGCAAATCACACTCCAATGAGATACCATTTCACATCTATTAGGATGGTTATAATTAAAAAAAAAAAAAAGATGTATAATACCAAGTGTTGATGAAGATATGGAGAAAGTTTGGAGTGCTCATATACCGCTAATGAGAATATAAAATTGATGAGCAGTATGCTAGATCCCCACCACTCGTGTGTCAGTTTGTCATACTGTGGTGGCTTGCATGTTGCTGTGATGCTGGAAACTATGCCACTGGTATTTCAAATACCAGCAGGGTCACTCATGGTGGACACATTTCAGTGGCGCTTTCAGACTAAGACAGATTAGGAAGAAGGAATTGACGATCTAATTCTAAAAAAATTGGCCAGTGGAAACCTCATGAATAGCAGCGGGACATTGTCTGATACAGTGCCAGAAGATGAGCCCCTCAGGTTAGAAGGCAATCAAAACATGACTGGGGAAGCGGTGTCTCTTCAAAGTAGAGTCGACCTTAATGACATGGATGGAGTAAAGTTTTCGAGACCTTCATTTGCTGATGTGGCACGACTCAAAACGAGAAGAAACAGCTGCAAACATCCATTAATAATCGGAAGCACAACTGCTTTCCTTTGATACATTGTTTTTAAAAAAATACTAAATTTTGGAAATCAGAGCTCATCAAAAACAACTTTAAAGGCATATTTTATTTATTTAGTACCCACTGAAACTGTCCTGGCAAGGCTAGCTATTGCTCTTCCATCTCTCCCAAATCGGAGTGTTCTCCATGTAGCTAAGAGGAAGTAATACAGTTGTGTTTAAAAGACTGGAGGATTCACCTATACTGTGTAGGAAATTACCTACTTAATTCAATTACCTGGTAGAATTAACTGTCAGCAGTCATGTCCACCTGATTATTATACTACAGTTTTATATTAATAATTTACAGACTTTTATCTCACCTGCACTCATGTTCAGATTATTAAATGTCTTAAAATGTAACTGATTAATCAGTATTTGGTCAATCATTGTCTTGATTTTTTTAATAAAATGTATTTTTCTAATTACAGTTTTTAAAGCTGGGAGATCTGGTTGAATAAATGTTTATTTTCCTGAAGGTGTTTTGAAGATAAAGCTTCAAAAAGGCCTGTAAACTTTGCATATCTCTGTAGTTTGATATGTATTGTTGCATGAAAATCTTGTGTATTGTAACTTGTTTTACACAAAATATTTAATAGTGGAAATTGTATAATTGTAATCAGGTAATTAAAAGTATTAACCAAATTTTTAAAAAAAAGTTAATATGGCTATTACTCAATTTTATCTTCTTACAATTAACAAAAATATTTATATTGGAATGTTTGCACTTAGGGAAGAAAGAGCTGGCTGCATCATCAACTGTGGAATGTTGAGGAAATAGTTAAATAAAGACTCTGAGGCGGCTGGTGCTGGCTGAGGCCAGGGTTAACAGGCCTCTGTGAGTCAGCTTTAGGCCGCAGGGGCAACCCTCCTTAACTCCTCCTGGAAGCAGCACAGCTGGGACGTAGAGTCTCTCAGATGCTGGTACAGTGAGGAAGCTCACTCTCCACTCTCTTCCCTTATTTCTGTGACAACATCTATCAGGCTCTGGAGCCCAAAGATATAACCAGTGTCCTGGTCCTTGTGCACCATGTTGTCCTCTCCATATAGCCTGCAGGTGGTGTGTGCGGAGCCGATCATGCGCATGTCCATTGAGCTGGTGCCATTGGGATTATAGGCATAGACACCAGCAGTCTCGTCAGCTGACTCCCCTGACAAGTTCTCTAAGTTCTCAGCATCTGAGTTCAGAGCCAACTCCAGCCACTTCTTACCATTGTAGATGAGTAATAGGGTGCTCGAGTAGAAGCAGTAGGACTCCCATCACTCTAACACCAACTTCAGCTCAGCCAACTTCTTGAGCACAGGGCCCAGGAGCTCATAGCATAGGCATGCCCATTGTGAAAGAACTGGAAAAGTGCCTTCTTGAAGCCTACGCTGACAGCTTCCACCCATGGTACTTATTCATGAACATGACCTGCCCACTGCCTATCTGGTACACCTGCATGCCACAAACGTGCACCCCAATGACTGCATATGTGCTCTGTTGGCACTTGAAGATCTGGTTGTCTGCTTTCTCCTCTGAAGTACTGTCACTGAGCTAGCATGTGCCCATCTGTCAGTGGTAGCATAATATCCATATGCCTACAAGGAAGACCAGTTAATAGGAATATTATTCAAATTTACACACCAACCACTAATGCCAAAGATGAAGAAATTGAAGATCTCTACCAACTTTTGCACTCTAAAATTGATCAAACATGCAGTCAAGATGCATTGATAATTACTGGTGATTGGGATGGGAAAGTTGGATGCAAAGAAGAAGGATCAGCAGTTGGAAAATAGGGCCTTGATGATAGAAATGATGCCTGGGTTGCATGATAGAATTTTGAAAGACAAATGACCTATTCCCTGGAAATACCTTTTTCAACAACGTAAATGGTGACTATACACAAATGACCTCACTGTATGGGATAGACAGGAATCAAACTGACTACATCTATGGAAAGAGATAATGGAGAAGCTCAATACCATCAGTCAGAACAAGGCCAGGGGCTGACTGAGGAACAGACCATCAATTGCTCATATGACAGTTCAAGTTGAAGCTGAAGAAAATTAAAACAAGTCCACAAAAGCCAAAGTATGACCTTGAGTATATCCCAACTGCATTTAGAGACCATCTCAAGAATAGATTTGATGCACTGAACATTAATTATTAAAGACCAGATGAGTTGTAGAATGACATCAAGGACATCATGCTGAAGAAAGCAAAAGGTCATTAAAAAGCCAGGAAAGAAAGAAAAGACCGAAATGGAAGTCAGAAGAGGCTCTGAAACTTGCTCCTGAATGTGGAGAGTATCTAAGGCAAAAGGAAGAAATGATGAAGTAAAAGAGCTGATCAGAAGATTTCAAAGGGTGACGAGAAAGACAAAGTAAAGTATTACCATGACATGTACAATGACATGGAGTTAGAAAAACAAAAGGGAAGAACATGCTTGGCATTTCTCAAGCTGAAAGAATTGAAGAAAAATTCAAACATCAAGTTGTAAGATAGAAGGGTTCTGTGGGCAAAATACTGAATGCCTCAGGAAACATCAAAAGAAGATGGAAGGAATACACAGAGTTACTGTACCAAAAAGAACTGGTCACTGTTCAACCATTTCAGGAGGTAGCATATGGTAAGAATTGATGGCACTGAAGGAAGAAGTCCAAGCTGCGCTGAAGACATTGTCAAAAAACAAGGCTCCAGGGATTGACAGAATAACAATTGAGATGTTTCAACAAATGAATGCAGCATTGGAAGTGCTCATTCATCTATGCCAAGAAATTTGAAAGACAGCTACCTGGCCAACCGGCTGGAAGAGATCCGTATCTCTGCCCATTTCAAAGAAAGGTGATGCAACAGAATGCAAAAATTATCAAACAATATCATTAATATCACACATGAGTAAGATTTTGCTGAAGATAATTCAAAAATTGTTGTGGCAGTACATTGACAGGGAACTGCCAGAAAATCAAGCCAGATTCAGAAGAGAACATGGAATGAGGGATATCATTGCTGATGTAGAATCTTGGGTGAAAGCAGAGAATACCAGAAAGATGTGTTCACCTGTTTTTATTGACTATGCAAAGGCATTGGACTGTGTGGATCATAACAAATTATGGATAACATTGCAAGGAATGGGAATTTGGAACACTTAATTGTGCTCATGCAGAACCTATACATAGACCAAAAGGCAGCCATTCAAACAGAATAAGAGGATACTGTGATTTAAAATCAGGAAAGGTGTGCATCAGGATTGTATCCTTTCCACATACTTATTCAGTCTCTATGTTGAGCATATAATCAAAGAAGCTGGACTATATGAAGATGAATGTGGGATCAAGATTAGAGGAAAACAATTAACAATCTGTGATATGCAAATGACACAACCTTTCTTGCTGAAAGCGAAAAGTGCTTAAAGAATTTATTGATGAAGGTGAAAGACTACAGCCTTCAGTATGGACTTATACCTCCATATAAAGAAAACAAAAATCCTCATGACTGGACCAATGAGCAACATCATGATAATATTGGAGAAAATATTGAAGCTGTCAAGGATTTCATGTTACTTGTGTCCACAATCAACACACATGACAGAAGCGGTCAAGAAATCAAATGGTGTATTGCGTTGTACAAATCTGCTGCGGAAGACCTCTTTAAAGTGTTAAAAAGCATGTCACTTTGAGGACTAAGATGAGACTGACCCAAGCCGTGATATTTTCTGTTGCCTCATATGCATATGCATATAAAAAGTGGACAATGAATAAAGAAAACTGAAGAAGAATGGATACTTTTGAACTATGATGTTGGTAGAGAATATTGAATATACATTGACCGTCATAAGAACGAAGCAATCTGTCTTGGAAGAAGTACAGCCAGAATGCTTCTGAGAAGCGAGGATGGCAAGACTTCGTCTCACATACTTTGGACGTGTTATCAGGAGGGACCAGTCTCTGGAGAAGGATATCATGCTTGGTAAAGTATGGGTCAGCAAAAAAGAGGAAGACCTTCAGCAAAATAGATTGACACAGTAGCTGCAACAATGAGCAGAAACATAGCAATGATTATGAGGAAGGCGCGGGACTGGGCAGTATTTCATTCTGTTGTCCATGGGGCCGCTATAAGTTGGAACCAAGACAATGACACCTAACAACAATAACTACAACATGCTAGGTCCTCAAAAGCTTGAATATAGAGTTTCCATAGGACTTAAAAATTTGATTCCGAGGTGTATAGTCAAGAGAAATGAAAGCTTGTGTTTACACAAAAGCCTGTATGTGAATGTTGGTAGCAGTAGTATTCATAATAGCTAAAAGTAAAATAATCAAAATATTCATGATGAATGGACATTGGGCATTGAATAATTTAATAATACATTACATGTGGTATATGACTATGGTGGAAAATTATTTGCCCATTAAAAAAGAATAAATATTGATGCATGGTATAACATGGATGGATCTTGTAAACATAATGCTAAGTGAAAGAGGTCAGTCATAAAAGATCACATATTGTATGAAACCGTTTATGTGAAATTCCAGAATAGGCCAATCTCTAGAGACAATGTATATCGGTGGTTGCCTAGGGCTCGGGGGCTAAGGGTAAATGGGAAGTGACTACTAAATGGGTAATGTTCTAAAATTGACTGTGGTGATGCTTGTATAATTCTGTGAATATACCCCAAACTGCTGAATTGTACATTTTAAGTGGGGGAATTGTGTAGTATGGTAATGATATCTCAATAAAGGTGTTCTATATTACACTTAGCAAGAAACACACAGAGCAACTTCCATATTCATTGTTAACTGCATGGTAAGGGTCAAAATTAACAAATTTTTATTAGCATAATTATTTTTTATGAACTACCATAAAATTAAGAAGTATTTTCTACTTTCCTCCTTGAATGTCCTTCATTATGGTTAAAACAAACAGGAACATTTATCTAAGACATTCTTTATTAGCATATCTGCAAGGTGTTCTAATTTTTTTTAATGCAGTCAATATTCATTTTGATTTACTCCCCTATTTACAATTTCTAGTTAGGGATACAAGTCCTCAGACTTCCAGTTAAGACTCAAGAAGATAGAATTTGTTTGCTAATGTAGCCATCTCATTGATCAGCACTGTGTAGCCACAACTTTAAAAAGGATAAGCTTTCCTTGCTATTCAAAGGCATAGGTGGGTGTGCACTGGGAAATGGGATTAATGAATACTGGCTCTGGCACTCCGTGATCGTGCCTTTAGATAAATATGCCTAATTAACTGATGCAACTCTCTGCAAATGAGCATTGAGGTAAACTCAGAGTTTTCTCACTTTACTTGAACAACTGGTTGTAGATATGGGAATAAATAGAAGAGTCAGAAATGTGTCTTCATGGTCATTCATTTTGCAATGTCACAAGTATTTCTGTGCATTGTAGTCTCATCTAATTCTTTGTTAGAAGGATCTGTTTTTTTTTTTTTTTTTTTTTTTTGCCACAAGAGTATTTTATTTTAGAAAATATATAAGCATCTACCCAGTGGCCTTTAGGATAACCTACATCTTTCACAATTTACTGAAGTTGAAGAGGGCAGCCAGGATCTACCAACCCAAGAAATATGGTCAACATGTTTTGACCTCATGGAAATTTGCTGAGCTATTTTACCAGGGTCATCCTATCTTGCGCTCTCGTTTCATCAGCTCACTTCTCCAGAAACGTGAAACTGCACGAAAGGGAAAAAAGGTGCCCTGACCTGGGTGCGTATAGTACAGATTTCTGCTCTATGCCTTGTTAGAAAGAGTTCACTAAGGGTAGGAGGCCAAACACAGGCTCATAAACATCACGCTGTTTTCAATAAACCAAGAAAACATTGAACATTTCTGAAAGCTATGTAGGTATCAATTACCTATAAAAGACTAATTGTGGGCAATAGAAATTGCCAAAAACAAGGTTAAAAATCTGAACTGGCTGAGGTTTCATAGGAACCTAAAAAATAAACGAATTTGAAAAATATTTCTGGAAAAGAATAATCAATGTTTGGTGACTTTTTAAATGTATGGAGTAGCAGGAATTTTTTTGGTGACTTTTTAAATGTATGGAGTAGCAGGAATTAATGTGGCTAGAAATTTCACGAGAAATGAATGATTTCCATATTAACTAATATTTGCAAATACTTTTTTTCCAGCGCTGAGAGAGTTAATCAACAGTAATGTGCATGTGATATACTTGAGAAGTTCCTTCACTCTCTTTCCAATTGTTTTGCTTCTAAACTTGATGGTATGTAATTTTGATTAAAAAAGGGAGAAATAATCAGATTGCTTTCTATGCCAAATTTGTTCTTATCTGGTTGCTATGACAATTCCCTTTGACAGTTATTTTTTCTTTCTTTTGTGGTTTTATCTCTTTTTGATGTTATAAAAAGAGTTTTCCTGGGTAAGGAGTTTGATTTCTGTATGCTTAAAGGATTTTTAAGAAATAGAAAAACTTGTAGCTGAAACCTCTGCATTCCAGGGTGTTGTGTCTTACTTAAGACTTAAAATGAAAAAGCTGTTATCTCTTGTAAAAAAAAAGAATGAAGTAGGTCTTTTGTGGTGAATCTAAATTTTTATTTCCTCCACGTTATAGGGAACTAATTGCATCCCCTGCCATTGTTCTCTGCACATAAATGTGGCTTTCTGTACTTGATTTTTGTTTTATGATTTTGTCATAGATTGCGTTAAACAATCACATACTTCCCTGTTTCTACTTCATTTAGTTGGGTGGATTTTAAAGAAGAAAGTACTTGAGTTTGAGTAAGGAGACTACATTTTTCATCCTACTTTTGCCTCTAAAAATCAGTCTGATCTTGGAAAAATCACCTGACTCCCTCTGGGCTGTGACTTCTTCCTTTTTAAAGAGGCTGTTAAGCCATATGGACTTTCCCAGCTTTAAAACAACATCACTGTTTTTCATTGGAATATTTGAGCTATCTTCTTCTTGAAGTATTTGTTAAGAATCCCCTTTGTATCTTGTATGAAATTAGAACAAGTGAGGTTAACAACTATTGATTAGTATTTTTTTTTATATGCCAAGCACATGGCCCATGTTCCTCCTGATGAACTAATGTCACATGGATTTTTCCAGGGAATCTTAATGTGCAGAGACATCATTCGTGTCCCTGAACGAAGACATCTTTGCTGACCATTAAAAACGGAAGAAGGCAAGAATTAGATGGCAAGATAACAAGTTTGTTCTATCCAGATGATGCCAATTTTACTGCTTAGATGTTTTACCAAGTAATATTGGCTAGTCCAGTGGTTCTCAAACTTTAGCGTCCATCAGCATCACCAGTAGGACTTGTTGAAATACCAGGACCTTGTCACATAGTTTCTGATCCCATCTATCTGGAGCTTGGCTTCAGGATAGGCATTTAAGTATGTTCTTAGGCAATGCTCACACTGCTGGTTCTATACCTGGATCACAGTTTGATAACTACTGAGCTGATCAATCTATAGTGTTCTTTAAAATTTTGAGGCATTTCCCAAACTGTAGCTAGGTCCTGCCTGAAACCAGTTGCTATGGATTCGATTCCGACTCATGGAGACGGCATGTGTCAGCATAGAGCTATTCTCTGTAGGGTTTTCAGTGGCTGATTTTTCAGAAGTAGATTATCAGGCAAAACCCTGGTGACGTAGTGGTTAAGTGCTATGGCTGCTAACCAAGAGGTCGGCAGTTCGAATCCACCAGGCACTCCTTGGAAACTGTATCAGGCAGTTCTACTCCATCCTATAAGGTCACTATGAGTTGGGATCGACTGGACAGCAGTGGATTTGGTAGATCATCATGCCTTTCTCCCAAGGTGCCTTTGGGTGGACTGGAACCTCCAACCTTTTGATTAGCAGCTGACTGTGTTGTTTGCATCACCCAGGTCCTCCAGTATCTGCCTATGAGGGTATAAATATATATTTTTGAAAGCCATACACCAATGCCCACATCATTGTTGTGTTTCATTCTCATTTTGTGTGATTATGTGGATTACAATTCTGTTGAATTAAGAAACTGCTCTTCAGTCCAGATAACCTGGAAGCTGATCACAGGCTCAAGTTGGACCCCCATCGAGACCTTATGTATAAAAAAAAAAAAAAGAAAAATATAGCAGAACAAAAAGTAGCCCAGTCCTGTGCCATCTTTGTGGTCTTTGATATGTTTGATATATTTAAGCCCATTGTTGTGGCTATTGTATCAAGTCATCTCATTGAGAATTTTCCTAGGTTTTCTGATCTTCTAGTTAACTTATGCATACACCTTCTGAAACAAATTCATAATTGTCTTCCAATATCTGTTCTTCCTTTGTTTTAGCAATTAGACTCACTGAATATTGAATGAGCACATTCAAAAAAATTGTAACTAGGTGTGCTCATGTAATCTGACTAATTTCCAAGTAATACACTTCTTAAAAGTCTGTTTGCCCTCCATTTCCTCTTCCCACCCTTTTGCTGCCTAGAGCACAGACATGGAGGTGGTGATTCCTTCAATATTTGGATGAGAATGATACTCTACCAGAGGCATATTATCCAATAAGCAAGGTAAGCATGGGCTTATTCATGTTTACTAATCTGCAGTGAACAGACTATAAGCACAAGTAAGCCTGTGCTTACCTTGCTTACTGGGTCTTCTGTCCCTGTCAGGGATTGTGAATTTTGAAAGAGGCTTTCATTCTGTAGGAAGGTGCTGTGGGTTAGGAGAGACAGATGCCAGCCATACCTAGAAGCAAAATCTTTGATGTGGTGAAAAAATATGAAATTGTTCACTACAGATTAGTCTTTGCTAAATACTTTCCATATTGATAAAAAATCAAACTGTCTTAGGATGAAAAATCATTTGTATAAAAGCATATGAGTGAAAGTGATAAAAATATGTTAAGATACATTTTATGAATTCTTTATATCCTACACCTACAATAGAGTAGAATTCCCTGAAAGTAGTTACATAGCCACAATTTGTCATTTATTATAAAATATGTATTATCTCACTTAATTTTCAAAACAAACTTATTAGATTCTGAGGTATATACAAGATAAGTAATTTGCTTGGTGTCACATATGTGCTAAATGGTGGAATAAAGATTTGAACTGAGATTATCTGGTTCTAAAATCAAAAGTTATGTAGTCAATGTCTTCCAAATTTTATAAAATTTTCCTTGTTACAGAATTTAAACCGTGAAGCTCAAGAAAAAAACATCCTAGGCTGGATGATTGCAAAAGTGATCTTCTAGAACATAATTAAATTTTTATTTTTTGCATCTTTTATCTGCATATTTGTTTTAGAATTCTTTAATTGCCCTAAATTTTCCAAAGTAACTGTCTTAATTCTCTGTTTTCCCTACAGTATAGTCTAATATGATCTAATTTTTTTGCAGCAGGTATTTTCTACCATCTTAATGAGCATTTGGGAGGCCACTGAGCAGCTTGGCATTGTGTTCCAGGATGATGATAATGACAGTGAAAAAGCTAGATATACCATTGTTGATATGGTTAATTCAGCTGTACAAAAATAGCTCTGTGTATTGACAAGGATTCAAACTGAGTAGTCATGGATCTTGGATAATTTGAGTGCATCACAGGCAGGACTTGCTCATAACATTCCAATCAAATTGTACTTTAGATGTGTGACAGCATCACAAAAGTCCCTGGATTTCGAGGTGGAAGTCACAGCCTAGCATCATTATGAGGACTATATGTATGTTTATGTAAGTATATGTGTGTGTATACACACACACACACACACACACACACACACACTCTTGTTTTCAGTATACGATCAAACCATCAAAATCTGTTGTCTTTGCCTACTAAGTTTCACAATGGGATTGTCCATTCTGGCACAATTAACTATCCTGTTCAGGGCCTTCCTATTGTGGCAGGTCAGGTTTCTGGAACATTGTCAGAGCTAGGACAGAAGGCTTTAACGACACCTGCCGGTGCTGTGAACAAAGGAGTATTGCATTTATACAGTGGTTTTCATCACAGGGTTTCAGTTAGCCTCAAAGGGGAATGCAGAGCTCCTATTCACAGGCCAGGAGAATGCTTTTCTTTTCAAAGCTCAGCAGGTGACTCACCTATATTCAATGTCATATGGACTACCCTCCTGTTTCCATCCCAGAAGGGCCAGAAAAAGTGATTTTCTATGTAACATCTCAAAACCCCTTTGCCCATTGTCAGTGTGAGAGATAGTTCTACATAATCACATCTGGAAGGAATTGCAGAATGTGCAATGTGACTGAGTACAAAAATTACTTTCATTTAGAAGGATATTAGACGGTTCTTATTCAGTTAAGATAAGGACAACCAGCGACGCAAGCCAAATGGAGCTATTTAAAGAGAGCGTGTAGCTGCTTCTCTGGAGAAGCTATATTTTTAGTAGGCCAGTCCTCAGAAAACATGATTATTATTTTGACAAAATAGCCTCATTTTCTTTACAAGGATCTGCACGGAAGACTGAATGAGTTATTAATTGATTTTTTTTTTTTTTTAGATTTCTGATCTAAGGGAAGTTTTTTCAGGCAGCTAGTGCTCCTGTTTTAATTCCTCATCATCGCATCCATTTCCCTCACCTCACAGATGTCTGAACGTATTCCATGTATCATGATAGTGTTGTGTAAAATGTAACCTGACAGGAATATTTAAAATTGTTCAGAGCTGTACTGAAGGAACTGGTGTGCCTTGTGCTGGCTGTCTGTAGTGTGGTGGGCATATTTTGGCTTTTCATACTCACATTGAGAATAAAGTTGAGGGTTCAGACATTGCAGGTGGGCTCGTGTTAGGTCCCTTCTGGCCATTTCAATACAAACAAGAGCCCAGCAATGAGAAGGAGAACAAGGGAATCGGCTGTTGGCATTGCTGGGGCATAGACACAGCTGCTGAGGCTTTGTCTCACAGCGCAGAGTAAATCTCAGGAAATTTCCTCATAAAAGACAAAGAACAAGCACAGGGGAGTCTTAAAATAAAGGCAATGGAATCTGAAAGGTGTCAGTATAAGTGGTTTTGAACAAAAGAACATGAAACAATGTTCACCTTAAGAATCTGAATTACCTTTTGCTTTTCAAATTAAGTAAATGGAAAAAAGAAAGAAAACAATAGAAAAAAAATACTTCAGTTTAAAGAAAAGATGAAGTAATGAGATGGTGAATATTGGGAAAGATGAGAGTAAAAAGAGAAATTTTGATCTTGTGTTCACTAATCTGAAATTATACCTAGAAAATGCTACCGTTTTCAGTAAATGATGGCACTTTCAAAATTTATTTTATGAATAAAAAAAAAAATAGTTCCCATAAAATTAATTATTTAATACATGCATTTAATGCACATTTTTAAAGCATCTATCATGCACAAGGTATTTTATTGCCGTGATATATATTGTTAAAGTCCCTCCTGTAATTCAAACCTTAGAATTTTTATAATAAGAGTTCTAGGCCCGATTCTATCAAGAGTTATTATGGGCTTTGTTTTTTGAATAAATTACCTAATTTATCTTAATCTTGATTTCCTCATGTTAGAGGAAAGAGATAGGCAAAATTATTGTGGGTGCCCTTTCCAGCTTTGAGATTCAATAATTTATTACCATAAACAGTGGTATCACAGCAGACTCACATTCTGCACCCTGGCAGCCAGCGTGTATTCACTCTTCTCTTTGAAATATGCTGAATGTATCAGTCTCTTCTGAGATTTTTAAGCCACATAATATTATCTGGTTTTTATTCTCACCCTATCCTCAGAATATATTTATAACATGTCTGGGATGAAAGAATTGCAAAGTCAATGCATGTCCAATATTGAAACTAGGAAGAAAACAACAATGCGAATCTTCTGTCAATGATAGGTCCATAGCACTTTGTTCATACTCATTTATTTTACAAACAATACATTTTACAAATACAGAGTAGACTATTTTAGGAATTTTAGTGTGTGTATTTTAGATACACAGGTACTATATATGATACACTACATAATATATGTTGTTTGTTATAAAACACATTGGATGTTTGTGTAGTAGCTTATTGTTTAATTTGCATGCCTATGGCCTGAACTGTTTTGGATTAATGATGCTATTGAAATTTAAACAGCTTAACTCCACGAGGTTAAATAATTGAAACCAGACCAGATCTAGGCCTGCCATCTCTTCTGTGTTTTCTATTACTTATTCTTTCTGTTTTATGTATTAAGTAATGGGATATATAGAATAAATTTGCATAATAAAAATTCAAACCTTTAAAAATATTGTTACTTGACAAAATACATAAATAATGAAGAAACTCCAAAATCCATATGTCATCACTGAGACCACCAAGATATTACTATTCTCCATTAAGATAAAAAAATACCATCTTGTCTGTGATCACAAGATTCGGGCCACCAAGACATCACAGTTTAGTGACTCAAGCCCAATGGATTGCTGTGCATTATTTCAAATGACTCTTCAATGTTCACAGTGGTGCGCTTGTAAAAAGCATGCCATTATTTTTAATAAACCTTTTAGAATAATTCTATTGTTTAGATCTTCTGTTGTAGGCTTCTGGATAAATATTTGCCCTTGTCATTAATGTTTATGTTTTACTTCAGTAACGCAGCTCAGGGTGTAAGTTCATAACTGATAAAATTCTCTCATCATATTCAGTGTAGGACTTTCTGCAAAATGGTTGCTCAGTAAATCCTGCTGGTGTGACAGAAATTTTCCATGATACTGTTGTTTTGCACCACAAGCTTTTATTTTTTCCACTGCTTTTCCCACTTGGAACTAGACGAGGCTTCGGATGTAAATAGCTCATCATTTTGACCTATTGAGGGCCAGTTGGAAATTTAAAGAAAGTCGTGATAATTTGTTCTGAAGAAAACTACTTTATGAATATTCAAAATACATTATGTGTCTGTTTGAGAGACTCAGTTAATTTACAAAGCATTGCTTCATATAACAATTTACAAAGCAGTTTGGGGGAAACAGAAGCTAGTGGCTGAATTTCAGAGAGTACAGCTAGTCAGTGAATGTTATGACCTATGTAAGAAACAGCAAGCAGTGACGACCACCATTTTATACTGTGCTCATCACTTCTTTTATAGAGCAGGCAATAATCATAGAATCGAGGGTGGCACAGTCATCAAATTAATGGTGTTGCTACTTCAACGGGAGTAGACATAGAAGCTAAATGCTACAGAATGGGAAAGACTAAGACCTTTCTCCCCTCTAAGAAATTCGGAAGCTGACTACCCATGACTTATTCATTATCACAGATATCCTGCATTCGCCAAATAGATAGCAGGAGGAAACATCAGGTTAAAGACAAATAGAAGGATATACTACATTCAAAGGTAAAGAACAAGTACCCACTAGAAGTAAATGCCTGATAGCATTAGTGAAGAATTACGTCTTGAGATATGTTTATATTTGGTCTCTATTATTTTTTCTCCCCTCCATCTCAAGCAAGTAACTAGGTGGGGAAGGCTTGAAGCAGAATAGAAAAAAAAAAAAAAAAAAACCTGCTTGAAGTTAATTGTTCTTCCAGTTGAATAGACTTTTCCTGGATCTCTGTAGTGAAGGAAAGAGAGGAAAAAACAGTTACAGGCAACAAGAGGAGAGACTTCTTGCAAATTGGAAAGAAGCTGGTTGTCAGATGGGTTCCATAAGTAGCAGCGACTCATGCCCCAATCTGTGATAATCCCTAAGTGAGGTGATAAGTCCCCACATGGTTGTGTTGGGTGTTAGGTGCATAGTACATTAAGAGGCAGAACCCTAGGCATAAAAAAAAAAACATGTCTATGTCTCAAGCATGGAAGCAGCAGAGTCACTAGAAAAGATTAGCAGGGACAAAAGACATAATGACAACTAATGTGGATGGATGAGTAACCACTGGGTGGTAAGGTGTTTGCTGCTATACTTTGATGCTATGTGAAGCCCAGGAAGCTCTACACAACCATGGGAGAGGGAGAAAATCCCAAAACCCCAGTAATGACGAAGACCAAATTTTATACCACTCCCTACCTTCACACAAAGAATAAGAATATATTATGGATTAAACACTTGATTTCATGGACCTGGATTTACGTTTGCCGCCATGCCTAACTGAAATATAGACCAAGGAAACCAGACTTATGAATTACAGATTTCAGACCAGACTTGATGAGGCAAACCTGAGTGTCTAGAAGAGCTTCATGGAGAAGATGATATGTTCATAATTGTAATAAGACACTCACAGAGCTACCTGACATTAGTGGTATGCGAAGCAGAGGTTAATGATGCCTTCTGGGAATTTCAAGCTCATGTCTCATGGAGGACTGAACTCAAAATCATGATGATTCATAACAACCAAATATTCTATAAAGCTATTATTCTATGCGGATAAAATAATTCATTTACTGATCTGCTTCTGTAGCCATGTTTTTAATATGCTTTGACATAAACATCAGTTATTTAGAGAGAAAATAATAACAAAGCCATAAGCTACTGAGAATTAGAAGGAACTTTAAAAAATATCTAATCCCACCCGCAACCAAAGCATAAATTCTCTTGACAATATTCGTGATGGATAGACAACTAGCAACTCTCTGACCAGCAAGTAGTAAAAGCTTACGGAAAAAGGGCTAGAAGCTCCTAGGCTTCCAACTATTTCCTATAAAGAGAGGCGTCTGGGGGTTCTGGTGCAAGGAGAAACTGAAGGGCATTACTTGCAAATGTCAGACCCTAGACATGTTTTTCCATTCTAGTGATCCCTTACCTCTAAGTGACTCTGTGTTTTGTTGGGGATTTTACAATGCCTGATAGAATTTTGCTTTGTCATATAGAAATATGCTCTAACTTAAAAAATGCTATATATTGAAAACTTCAGTTTCTGTAAAATGAAGTATTTATTTCCTTCAGAAATTCTGAAATTAGAAATTGCATACACAAAATATTTCAGTGAAGAGGTCATAGCATTATTTGTTCTGGGTTTGTTCCTTTTATTTGAGCTATCTCCTTAAGTGGTTGACAAGTAGATCAAAGAATGGCATTAATTTTTTATGTCATTTCTAGGTCTTCTTCGGATTTTATTATCTATAATAGAAAATATTCCTGTAGATTATTTTTTCTTAGTTTTATTCTTTAGTGAATATGGGGGGAACATCAGTTTCCTGTTACTGTATATGTGTGTAATCGGTTTAAGTAATACAACAATTGCGTGGTTAAGGCACTATTATGCTGTGGGCATAAAAGTAAGGAGATCACTCCCCTCTATCATTATTGTTATATATGTGAGGTGAGTCTTGCCTGGAAGGTGAGGTAATTCATTAGTCATTACACTGCCTGTACAGTCCATTGCACATGATTAAGGCTAGTCCCTCAGATTAAAGACTGGAACCAAGAAGAGCTTTGAACTGGGCCTCTTGGTCACAAAAGAAAAAGGGAATCTAAAGGATAGCTCCAGAATGGTGGGAAAAAACACCACTTTCTGAGATAGGCAGGCAGCCAGAAATGAAGAAAGCCAAGAAAGGTGTCTGTGAAGTTGTAACAGACTTTCATGGCTAGAGGGTAACTGATGTTGGGTCAGAGCTATACTTTAAAAACAATGCTGTAAGTTTTTTTTTTTTTTTTTTAGCAGTTTCTCGGATCAGCTGCTATTTGCTATTTGTTTGTTCAGTTTCCAGGATTTGCTTCCATTAACTACAACATTAAGAGTATTTCTCATAAATATCTATAGCAACCAGCAAAAAGTCTTGATGTGTTAGCCTTTGAGTATTTTTAATACTGACCTTATTCATGGGGAATAAATACATTTTTTCCTTGGATGAAAAAAAATATTTTTTTTCCGTCTTCAAATTCTGTTCCTTGGTGTAGCACCGTGTGTTTGTCAAATCGATAACATTAAGATGTATAAATTTATCTCCTGGTGTTAACTGTGAGAAAGTTACGTCCGTGTGTCAGAAGATTGTAAACTGATAATGTCATTTTTCAGAGTTCAAATGGTTTAGGGAATCCTGATTATTGAATAAAATAATTTAACGGCATTTTAATGACACTGCGTAAAATAGAACATAAAAAGTGCATACTTAGCATAGTGCCTGGCACAAGAGTTATATATATAAATAGCTGCTGTTATTTTTTATTATTGTTTTATTAATAGAAAGAGGAAAGATGCATCAATATTTGCATAGTTAATCAGAAAGCAACAACCCATATTCATCTGCGTTTCAGGGAATTGTGAAACCCCTTTGAGAGTTATGATGAGGACTGTTTGCTGCACTACTGGAATGCTATAGTATCAATAAATTGGCTACATCTGCCTTCATAGCTCCTGGGTTCAAAAGTTAACAATGTTACCACTAACTACTTATGAGACATTTGAAGTGAGCCCCAAAACTTGCCTGACCCTGTGTCCTCTCTTACGTGATGTGGCACATAGCTCAGAGTTCAGTAAATACTAGGTAATGGAATCTGGTTATATGTCTTGGCTTAAATTGTGGCATTGCCAACGGTGAGAAAAAGGCATTGATGGAGCTCATGTTAGGAGATCATTAAGCATCTGTATTAGTTACCTTAGAGGACTAATGTAAATTAGTAACAGAGTTTGTATTTTAATTTGTAGCATGTAATAAATAAAGTTAGGCCGAAGAAAATATTTCAGAAAAACATCACTAAATAATTGTAAAAGTCCTCATATAAACCCCCTGAGCCCCAAACAGAAATCATCTTTGAAAGTGAAGGCATCTGGTGTTCTGATCCAAGGGTTGGAGAGTGGAATGTGTCATCCACAGAAATAGTCAAAGGAAACCCCTGAAGGACGAGAAATGAAGCAGGAGGACAGTTGATAGATAAAATCCAGTGCACCCAATTAAATATGAATTTCAGACAAACAAGTATTTTTAGTATAAGTATGTCCCATTCAATGTTTGGAACATTTTGTTGTTGTTGTTTTGTGCCATCGAGTTTATTCTGACTCATAGCGACCCTACAAGGACAGAGTAGACTGCCCCATAGAGTTTCCTAGGCTGTAAATCTTTATGGGAGCAGATCCCTAGGTCTTTTCTCCCGTGGAGATGCTGATGGGTTCGAACCACCGGCCATTCCGTTAGCGGCCGAGGACTTAACCATTGTACTCTCAGGGCTCCTTATTTGAAACATACTTATATTAAAAAAACATATTTATGCTTTCTGTCCCATGCAATATTTGGGACATCTTATAAAAACATTATTCATTGATTACATGAGATTCAAATTTAACTGGGAATCCTGTTTTTATTTGTTAAATCTGGCCACCCTTGGCAGAGGTACATGAGACTATGTGGGACTGTGGTGTGTCTCCAAATGGTTTCTCTTTTTGCCACATATTCAACACAGAGTAATGGCGCTTAAAATATGCCCTGGAAAAAAGCCCTATTGTTCTCTCAAGAGAAAGCTCAGAAGATAGCTTCCACAAGGCTAGGTCTGCAATGCAAGCTTTTGTTTTTAGTTCATGATACGGATTAGGCCTCATTGCACAACATGCTACTGCATCTAGCCTATAGGTGCCTGTGCTTTGCCTTCGTCCCTTTGCATATACCATTTACCTACCGTGGATTTCCAGAAGCACTCATTTCTGCTTTTTTGAATCCTATCTTTCTTTCAAGGTCAGACTTTTGCCCTTTTGCTGTTGTGGTAGACTGAATATATAAATATCATTTAAATTGAAACATTTTTAAGAGTGAAAGTATGTGATGTTAAATTGCCCTAGGAGTACAGGCATGAATTGGAATTCTTCCATTCAAACCATAATGTATGGCCACCCTACGTATGGACACATTGCTGACAACTTCCCCTCTTGGCAAGTCTTATTCTGCCACTACCTATAGGACCAATTGTCTGTAGCAAGCATTTTGCCATACCTTGCCTTATATTTATGATTATCTTTTACATTTTAATGTTTATCATTTCTTCCATTAGACTAGAGTTGAATTTTTGAAAACAGAGTCTATCTTACATTCTTCGTAATTCCAACATTGTTATACCCCAAATCTAGATATGTATTGAAATCAGTATAACAAAGTTCATCATTACATGGCTATGGGTATATGGAGGAGCCCGAGTGGCACAGTGGTTAAGCACTTGGCTGCTAGCTGAAAGGTTGGTGGTTCAAATCCACCAGTCGTTCCTCGGGAGAGTTGTGGCAATCAGCTTCTGTAAAGACTACAGCCTTCGAAACCCTATGAGGTAGTTCTACTCTGTCCTATAGGGTCACTATGAGTTGGAATTGACTTGATGGCAACGAGTTTTATGGGTATATGGTGAGACTGATTATGTCACGTAATGTATTATATATTGTCTGTGTGCTATAACATTAAGAATCCCAATTTCCATTGTCAGCGTTTTGATGTATCACATAGAACAATAAAATGATAATATTTTCTAAAATGTTATAATTGTATAGGGCTACAATTGAGAAGCATTGTTTACAATGTACCTATCATTCTTATGGATATTAAAGAACCGCAGCTTGGAGTTGGGAACTGATAGCTTATAGTGTGGATTCCATTTTAAGAAAAGATTGACTTCTGTTATCCCATTTTTACAAGTTTTGTTGGCTTTTTAAATATTTAGTTTGTCTTAATGTGTGCATTTTGGGATTTAAATGTGTGTGCTTGTTGATTTCTATTGTTTCGGTAATAAATTTGAGGAAATGAACATAAAAAGCTGATGGGATTTTTGGAATGTCTCTATGTATAGTTAGTGTAATTGCCATGAATTTGGCCAGGTGTAGCTAAAGGATATTTCAGGCAAAAAAACTAATAGTGAAGCTTTTTACACAGTAATTTCCTGGGTAAGGTTCAACAAAATGAAAACTCATCAGAAGCCCTGCTGGGATTCTATCAGCAAGCATTTATTTGTAGTCGCATGTACACCTGCTTACATAGTAATAATACACTAGTGAGTTAAGTCACTATGCCAATGCAAATTAGCTTTATTTTGAATCTAACACTGGATTGCAGCAGATATGCTAACCGGAGGAATGAATTGACACTGGAAGGGTAGAATAAACTGGAAAAATTCTATAGCATTTGCGTATTTCTTGGGTTGCTTTTGATTGTAGATAATCTTTTATGAAAACCCTTTCCTTTGCTAGCTCCTACCATTTAGGTGAAGAATTTACAGCATATGCCTTGCTCCATTGGTGCAGCAATATTGAGCAATACAATCAGGCTGGCTGCAATGTGATTTTTCCACTTAAGAGATCAAACTTAATATCAATTTAGCAAATATTTATAGAGGACTAACTATGTGTAAGGCATTGTGTTAGGTGCTGGAGGTAGAGGTAGGGAAAAAAGATGGGTATAATACCAAAAAAAAAAAACCAAGCCCGTTGCCTTCGAGTTGATTCGGACTCATAGCAACCCTATAGGACAGAGTAGAACTGCCCCATATGGTTTCCAAGGAGTACCTGGTGGATTCAAACTGCCGATATTTTGGCTAGCAGCCGTAGCTCTTAACCACTATGCTACCAGGGTTTCCGGGTATAATACCACCTGCTACAAAAGATTTCTAAAGAAGTAATGGAGATAAGATAAACACAATACTATATGGCAAAGAACAAAACTGGGAAAGCCATAGGAGAGCCAAAAAGAGCCACAGAGCATAGGAATAACTGAACCCAAAAGTCTCTGTAATCAGCAAAAAATTAGTAAAGGGATGCCTTATCAGACCGTCATAATGTCTAAAACCAAAAAAAGAAAAAACCAAACCCAGTGCCCTCGGGTTGATTCTGACTCATAGCGACCCTATAGGACAGAGTAGAGTTTCCAAGGAGCACCTGGTGGATTCAAACTGCCAATCTTTTGGTTAGCAGCCATAGCACTTAACCACTACACCACCAGGGTTTCCAGTCATAGCGTCTAGTAGGATTTAAATATGTTAAGGTGAGTGAAGAGGGCAGCAGGAGGGGTGGATTACCCAATAATAAGCAAGGTAAGCATGTTAAATTGTTCACTACAGTTCAGTAACTGTGCTTATTCTTTCTGTTTTATGTATTAGGTAATGGCATATATAGAATAGATATATAGAATAAGCACAAGTAAGCCCGTGTTTAGCTTGCTTATTGCTGCCAATAGCTAGGAATTCAGTTTAGCTGGAGTTATCAGGGCTCAAAGGAAGCAGTGGGAGATGATCCTAGAAAAGAAGGAATTCAGAGATCTAGTTACCAGGCATCTCCAAGGGCCTATTCCAAGTAAGGCAATGCCAGGCTGAGAAATAAGAAATTTATTCTACAGGGAAAGATACCTCCCTCAGTGAGTTTTGCTTTCTAGTCAGGGAGTTACATGAGTTCTGAGAATGGAATTCAAAATATAACTTTTTCAGGACAATTTTTAACCCAGGTTTTCTAGCTATGTTTACTTAAAGAAACATAGAGATTTGCATCAGTATTGCCTGAATCTGCTAGTCTATAAAATTAACCTCCCCACTCCATCATTTTCTCTCACTTCTACTGAGTTGTAAGGTTTTTGTTTTCAAAATTCAAAAATTAATACTCTTAACAAATAAGCCCCAGTTTCTTTATCTGTACACTAGATATAATAATACTCTCTTTCTCAGATTGCTGAGAACATTAAATTAAATACCATGTGAAAGAAACCTAGCATGATGGCACAATATTAGCTCCGTGGTTGGTACTCAGTAAATATTAATACACTCAATTCAAGCACCTATTTTCAGATCTATCCTGAAGTACAAGGCTGTCAGTGATAGCATAATATTTGTATGCTGGCAAGGAAGACCAGTTGATAAAACTATTATTCAAATTTACACAACAACTAAGGCCAAAGATGAAGAAATTGAAGATTTTTACCAACTTCTGCAGCCTAAAATTGTTCAAGCATGCAGTCAGGATGCATTGATAATTACTGTGATTGGAATACAAAGTTAGAAACAAAGAAGGATCAGTAGCTGGAAAACATGGCCTTGGTGTCAGAAATGATGCTGGAGAGCACATGATACAATTTTGCAAGACTAATGGCTTCTTTACTGCAAATACCTTTTTTCAATAACATAAATGGTGACTATACACCTGGACCTCGTCAGATGGAATACACAGGAATCAAATCAAAGACATCTGTAGAAAGAGACTATGGAAAAGCTCAATATCATCAGTCAGAACAAGGCCAGAGGCCAACAGTGGAACAGACCATCAATTGCTCATATGCATGTTCAAGTTGAAGCTGAAGAAAATTAGAACAAGTCCATAAGAGCCAAAGAAGGACCTTGAGTATATCCCACCTGAATTTAGAGACCATCTCAGGAACAGATTTGATGCATTGAGCACTAATGATTGAAGACCAGACTAGTTGTGGAAGGAATAACATCAGTGACATCATACATGAAGAAAGCAAGAGGTCATTAAAAGGACGGGAAAGAAAGAAAGGACCAAAATGGATGTCAGAAGAGACTCTGAAACTTGCTTTTGAACCTCGAGTACCTAAAGCAAGCAGAAGAAATGATGAAATAAAAGAGCTGAACAGAAGATTTCAAAGGGCGGCTCAGGAAAAGAAAGTAAAGTATTACAATGACATATGCGAAGACCTGGAGTTAGAAAACCAAAAGGGACGAACATGCTCTGCATTTCTCAAGCTAAAATAACTGAAGAAAAAATTCAAGCCTCAAGTTGCAATATTGGAGGGTTCTACATGGAAAATATTAAAGATGCAGGAAGCATCAAAAGCAGATGGAAGGACCACACAGAGTCCCTGTATCAAAAAGAATTGGTTGCTGTTCATTTGTTTCAGGAAGTAGCATACGATTAGGAACGGATAGCACTGAAGGAAGAGGTCCACGCTGCACTGAAGGCATTGAGGAAAAACAAGTCTCCAGGAATTGATGGAATATCAGTTGAGATGTTTCAACAAATGCTGCCGCTCTAGAAGTTACACTCGCCTATGCCAAGAAATTTGTAAGACCGCTACTGGCCAACCGACTGGAAGAGATCTATATTTATGCCTATGGCAAAGAAAGATGATCTTACTGAATGTGGAAATTATCCAACAATATCATTAATATCACAAGCAAGTAAAATTTTGCTGAAGATCATTCAAAAACGGCTATAGCAGTACATTGACAGGTAACTGCCAGAAATTCAAGCTAGGTTTAGAAGAGGTCGTGGGACCAGGGATATCATTGCTGATGTCAGATGGATCCCGGCTAAAAGCAGAGAATACCAGAAAGTTGTTTACCTGTGTTTTATTGACTATGCAAAGCCGTTAGACTGTGTGGATCATAACAAACTATGGATAACACTGTGAAGAATGGGAATTCCAGAACACTTAATTATACTCATGAGGAAACTGTGCATAGACCAAGAGGCAGTTTTTTGAAGAGAACAAGGGGATACTGCATGGTTTAAAGTCAGAAAAGGTGTGTGTCAGGATTGTATCCTTTCACCATACTTATTCAATCTGTACCGTGAGCTAATAATCCGAGAAGCTGGACTATATGAAGAAGAATGTGGAATCAGGATTGGAGGAAGATTTATTAACAGCCTGTGTTACGTAGATGACACAGCCTTTCTTGCTGAAAGTGAAGAGGACTTGAAGAACTTAGTGATGAAGATCAAAGACTACAGCCTTCAGTGTGAATTATACCTCAACATAAACAAACAAACAAACAAAAAACCCTCACAACTGGACCAATAAACATCATGATAAACAGGTAAAAAATTGAAATTGTCAAGATTTTCATTTTACTTGGATCCACAATCAACATCCATGGAAGCAGCAATCAAGAAATCAAATGACTTATTGCATTGCACAAATCTGCTACAAAAGACCTCATATTAAAAAGCAAAGATGTCACCGTGAGGACTAAGGTGCTCCTGACTCAAGCCACGGTGTTTTCAACCACCTCATATGCATGTGAAAGCTGGGCAATGAATAAGGAAGTCTAAAGAAGAATTGACACCTTTGGATTACAGTGTCGGCAAAGAATATTGAATATATTGTGGATTGTCAAAAGAACGAACAAATCTGTATTGGAAGAAGTACAGCCAGAATGCTCCTTAGAAGCAAACGTGTCAAGACTTCATCCCACATACTTTGGACATGTTATCAGGAGAGATTAGTCTCTGGAGAAGGGCATCATGCTTGGTAAAGTAAAGGGTCATTGAAAAAGAGGAAGAACCTCCACAAGATGGATTGACATAGTGGCTGCAACAATGGGCTCAAGCATAACAACGATTGTGAGAATGACGCAGTGTTTCCTTCTGTTGTACATGGGGTTGCTATGAGTTGGAACCAATTCCACAGCACCTCACAAGAACAACAACATTTCCAGAGATAGCCTTTAAAAAGTGTTATTTGATTATGTTCTTTACAGCTATCTGATTTTGAGTACCAGATCCCACCAGTTTTAAAACAAACCACAAATACTGTGGAAATAGTTAAAAGAAATAGGTTATCAATTCTGATACAAGTAATCATCTATATGCCCTGAATCAGCATAAGGCTTGAGAGCCAAGTTGGAATGGATTTGTCATCTGAAGTGATAATAGAACACGAAGGCCCATTTTGACCAATAGAGCTCTTAACCTGATTCTGGCGTAAGCTTCTTGGTTGATGGTATCGGGACTAACAGAAATACACATCCATAGTGGAAAGTATGGTGCAGTGGTTTAGAGCACTTGGATTTTGGTTAATTGCTGAATCAAATCAATCTGGTCACATAAGGATTTCTGTTCTTACTCTTTTTCTTTCAGTACTGCATGGCTAGGTTTTCACTGTTTGGATAATCACCTGAACTTTCCTCTTTTCTTTACCCTTTGGCTGCTAACCAAATGGCTGGCAGTTCGAATCTACCAGCCACCCCTTGGAAATCCTATGGAGCAGTTCTATTCTGGGTCACTACAGGGTTGCTATGAGTTGGAATATGCTCTATGGCAACAGATTTGGTTTTTTGGTCTGGTGGTATACATTGATCAGGCAAGGCACATTGGAGATGCTGCCTTAGGGTTGCAAACTTGTGAAAGTAGCTTTTTTTTTTTTTTCACTCAATCCATGTTAGGAAAATTTCCCTACAACATACCCTGTGGTGGGTGGAATTTGTTCCTTAAAATCAGACTCAGATGAACAGCTTCTGACCTTTAAATTCCCAGGATTATTTTTAGTCATCAAAGATGGTATGTGGGATTTGGACTACAAGGAGAAAGTCTTTCCCTATTTTTTTTCTCAGTTATCCTTGTGTTTATTGCACATGACTCAGAAAAGACATTTGGTCATCCTAGGACTTTCTTTAATATTAACCCACTGCCATCAAGTCCATTCCAACTCACAGAGATCCTGTAGGACAGAGTAGAATTGCCCTGTAGGGTTTCCAAGGAGTGGCTGGTAGATTCGAACTGCCAGTCTTTTGGTTAGCAGCCAAACACTTAACCACTGCACCACCAGGGCTCCTTCTTTAATATTAGGATATTCCAATAAAAAACCAAATATGTAGAAAACTTGCAAACTAGTGCTTTATATCCCTGTTTCCCCCACTCTATAATAGTTCTGACTATTTTTAAACCATAAGGCAGCATTGGATTTTGGTTAATTGTGAGTCAGATTAATCTGGTCACTTAAGGATTTCTCTCATTTTTTTCCCTCTCATTATTGACTGGCTGGGTTTTCACAGTTTGGATAATCACCGAAACTTTCCTCTTTTCTTTGCCCTTTGGCACCAGCACATGCAAAGATAAATATGATGCAGGGACATCATCTGGCACATTTTTCCAATTTGGAAAAGGTAAACTTCCAAACCTCAGCTGAAATATTTTTATATTAGCCTGAATTTTCAGGATAAGTGCTTCCTCATGTCTCCACTTTATTTGTTTTGTGTAGATACAATAATATGAACACATTTGTGTACTGGAAAGTTTTCTTGCTATCAGTAGGTTGAGTATCCATAAGGGATGGTGCATGGGGATTCTGGAATTTATAATCCTTTCACTCTGTTGTTAATTAACAGTGCCCCAGAGACAGATTGGGAGTGACCCAGGGTTATGGGGCTGGAGGTTAAGCCTTTTAGCTTTAAGTCTCCAGTTTGAATCTGTTCTAAACTGGCAATAAACAAGAGCTAGTGCTATTTAATAACAGTTTGGTGACCCATATGAAATGAATTAGTAATTTCAGGCTCATTCTGGTAGACAGGTGTCCTTATATCACTGCAACTGATAGCCTCTGCTGAAGAGCCCAATAGCCTAAAAAAGATGGAAAGAAAATGACTTCTTAAATGTCCTCTTGCCCTGCTGGGATTATTGTTCAGTAACATAGAAAAGTACTAGAACTTAGGCTTCCATGTGCCCAGCTTGTAAAAAAGCAATGTGAATAAAAGAGATCAGGATGGGCTTAATATGATCCAGACAGTGGGTCAAATGAGAATCAGGTGGTGAGTCTAAGGGAAATTTAATATCCTTGGCTTCTCATTTTTCCCCTTTTTGTTTGGTTGTCATGGGAATTTGTGTTGGAGAGGAAACGCAATTGTATTTGCCCATGGCAGACCTGTATATCCCCTAGCCTCTGAATTAGGCAGTAGCAGAAGAGCTGTGGCTAGGTGGAAAGAGAGTGTGGTACCGGTAACCCTGGTGGGAAAAATGAATGCATTACAAGCATTTTTTGTTTTAAAGGTATGATGTGCTGAGCTGAAATATGAGAAGAACATTTACTACTGAACTGAGTAAACTCACCACTTGGTTTACTCTAATTCTGTTGTTTTGATTAATTTGGTTTTCAGTATTTTCACCCACTTTAAAAATAAGTATTAAGGTGGATAAATATGTGTGTCTATCTCCAGATGATACAAACAGTTAACTACTCAGCTGCTAACTGGAAGTTTGGTGGTTCGAATCCACCTAGAGGCTTGTTGGAAGAAAGAAGCCTGAAGATCTATTTCCAACACATCCCAGCCATTGAAAACCCTACGGAAAGCAGTTCTACTCTGAAACACACAGGGTTATCATGAGTGGGAATTGACTTGATGGTAAGTTTTGTTTGTTTGTTTTAAACATACATGCATATATCTCTCTCCCCTGAATAACTGGAAGGGGGAAAGCCAAAACCAAAACCATTGCCGCTGAGTCGATTCTGACTCAAAGCAACCCTATAGAACAGAGTAGAACAGCCCCATCGGGTTTCCAAGGAGCGCCCGATGGATTCAAACTGCTGACCTTTTGGTTAGCAGCCACAGCTCTTAAACATTAGTGCACCAGGGCTTCCAGAAGAGGGAAGCCTTAGGAAATTAAATGGGTAAAAGAAACATCCAATCACTTAATGTACTTAAAATTTATTTCTTCTTTTCATAAAAATATGAATCAGTAATATTACCTATAAACCTCAAAGTATAAAAGTTACCATTTCTTTCTGAGTCAGGTTTTGGTCATTGTGAAGTTCCAGTTTTGTGTATATACCCTAGTGCTAGAGAAGTCATGGCATTCTTCTTAGCACTTTTTATCTGACAGAATTCTACAGAGAAAAATTCATCAGTCTGTGGTGAATGGTGCCACAATTGTCGTGTCTATCTAAGATTTAATCAGATCAAATCCTTGAAAAGCCTGTAAGTATTTTTCTTGATTCTCTTTTCCTTTAGAATGTCTTACCTTTTGTTTTGCACCTTTTTGTAATTCATCCAGAAACAGGTTATCCCATGCTTTTTCTGTTTGTTTAGCGGTTGCATTGTGGTGCCATCATAAGGTAATTCCATTTTCTGAGTCTGGAACTTTCTTAATTCCTTCTCCCATCTCCCATTGTCCCATTTCTGCATACCATTCCTTCATTTCCTACTAGGTAGGTAAATAATTTCAATTCAGATATCAATGCCTGTATTCATTTCCTAGGGCTGTCATAATAAAACATCGCAAAAGGGATTCAAACTGCTGACTTCTTGTTTAGCAGCCAAATGCTTAAACCACTGTGCCACCAGGGCTCCGTGGATGACTTTAAACAAAAGAAATTTATTGTGTCATGGTTCTGGAGCTAGAAGTCCAATTCAGAGTATCAGCCACATTGATTCCTTCTGAGAGTTTTGAAAAAGACTGTTCCATGTCTCTCTCCTAGCTTCCAGTAGGCCCAGGCATTTCTTGGCTGCTGTTTCTTTTCTGTCTCTTGTCTCTGCGTATCTTCTCCTCTTTTATAAGGATCTCAGTCATACAAGACTAGGACTCACCCTACTTCAGTAAGACTTCATGTTACCCTAAATTGATGAAACCTGCAAAGACCTTATTTCCAAACAGGGTCACATTCACAGATACATGGGTTAGGACTTCAACATATCTTTTGAGGGGGTACAATTCAATCCATAACAGTGCCTGATTATGAGTTAAATTATAAACATTGAACCATATGAAAATTACTGATATTTGCTTGTTTTTGACATATAGGAACAGTGAGTTTGTATGGTTCAGCCTTAAAACTTTCAAATTAAATTTGCATTTAACAGCAGAACTTGAATGGTTCCTTGTGGTAATATTAGGGAATTCGAATCATGGCAGCCAATGATAAAAGTATCTTAGGTGATAGAGACATTATGGGGGACCTCCAAATCCCACATTTTTAGCTTGAAATAGTACTTGCTATGCCACTTTGATAAAATATTAGTTTTGGAATCAGAAAATATTTGTGATAAAATTGCTATTCATTATTCATTTAGTGTATTTGTATTAGTAGAACCTTAATATTCTAGGAGTCCATCCAGGAGCTACTGAAATTTCAAAGACATTTCCAGATAACCAGATACACCAGGGGTAGTATTATCCGCATTTTGAAAATGAGCAAATTCTTGCTTACAGTTTCTAAGTTATTTGCCCAGGCACTCAGCAAATAGTTGCCGGAACTGAATTTCAAACTCAATTTAATTGGGCTCAACACATTCTTTTACTGAGCCCCAGAGGAAAATTCCTTCAGGCAGGTGGCATCACGTCACATTTTCTGCTTTAAATGCACTTTAAATGTATAATCGGCATAATTAAGACATCACCAAAGACCACAATGCTGCCTCTATTTACAATATTTATTGACACTCAATTGATGAATTGCATTTTCTAATTGACTAAGTTAGTGAGATATAACTTTTTTATTCAGTCCTGTGTTAATATTTTTTCCTGAAAACTTGTGTGCCTGTTTCTCAGCCTGAAACTCTACATTTTATTCATTAACACTTGCATTCAAGAAATATTTCCTGAACATCTACTATGTGTCAAGTACCTCATAACAGGGAAGATTAATACTGAATGATCAATGTTAATTGTAATGTGATGTGTTCATGTAAACCATGTTATGAATATTTTAAGTCATTTTCACAAGAGTAACTCCTCATTATACTCCTCATTATATTAAATACAATATGTACACCGTGTGAGATTATGAGTTGAACCACACTCTTTCTATGTATTTTTTATTGTTGTTAAATCAATTCTTTCTTCTAAACTGCATTACTGCAAAAAAAAAAAAAAGAAAAAACAGAAGTCCTTAAGCCATTTAAATCATTAATCGTATATAAGATTTAGCACTCACCAACTCTGTGCCCAGTATGGTGGACTCAACACACGTTCTTTATTCACTGATGGTCAGAAAATATAAGACATTTACATACAATAACACACAAATAAATAAACCAGGATCAAGTACAAAAAGTCATCAAGGGAATGCTAAAAACTTGTTGATAGAGTTAATGACAATGTGAAAATAACAAATATAGATGTTGTTGTTGTACTCATGGTGGCCTTATGTATAACAAAATGAAATGCCTGAGCCAACTTCATGATCACTGGTATGTTTGAACCCACTGTTGTGGTTATTGTGTCAATTCAATCCATTGAGGGTTTCCATTGTTTTTGTAGACCCTCTACGTTACCAACCATGAGGTCCTTTTCTAGCAATTGGTCTTTCCTGATGATATGTCCAAAGTAAGTGTGTTACAGTTTCACTATCCTCACTTCTAAGGAACACTCACATTGTATATCTTCTAAAACTGCTTTGTTAGCTCTTTTGGCAGTCCAGAGTATATTCCGTATTCTTCATCATCTTCATCAATAGTACAGCCCAAATATAACAGTCCTTCACTGTCTGTTTTTATTTTTCATTGTCCTGTTTTCTCATGCATATGAGACATTAAAAAAAAAAAAGGCTTGGGTCAGGCCAGGGACAGACTATCCAATAAGCAAGGTACACCCTGGTTTACTTGTGCTTACTTATTAATCTGTAGTGCACAATTTTACTTGTTTTTCACCCATGTGAAATTGGGCATTGCAGATTAGTAAGCAAACACAATTAAGTGCCTGCGTACCTTGTTTACTGTAAGCCTGTGTATACCTTGCTTACTGGTTAATCTGCCTCACTGTGGTCGCATCTTAGTCATCAAAGTGATATCTTTGCTTTTTAACACTTTAAGGTAGTCTTTTGCAACAGATTTTCCCAGTACAATAAGTCATTTGATTTCTTAACAGCTGCTTCCATGGATGTTGATGTTGGAGTAGCATAAAATTGTTGACAACTCCAGTTTCTTGTCCATTTACCATGATGTTGTTTATTGGCCTAGTTGTAAGAACTTTTGTTTTCTTCACATCCAGTTGTAATCCATACTGAAGGCTATATAGTCTTTGACCTTCATAAAAGTAACTGTTTCATGTCATCTTCATTTTCAGCAAGCGGGTTGAGTCACCTGCATATTGCGGGTTCTTAATGAGTCTTCCTCCAATCCTGATGTCTTGTTCTTCATATAGTCTGGCTTCTTGGATTATTTGTTCAGCATACAGATTGAATGAGTAAGGTGAAAGAATACAACCCTGTCACATGCTTCTTCGGGTTATGAACCACACAATATCCCTTTGTTCTGTTTAAATGACTGCCTCCTCATCTATGTAGAGTTTCTGCAGGAGCACAATTAAATGTTCCAAAACTCTCATTCTTCACAATGTTACACATAATTTGTTATGATTCACAGAGTTGAATGTCTTCATGTAATCGATAAATATCTTTCTGGTATTCTCTGCTTCCGGCAGACCCACCTGGCAATGGCAATACCTATTGTTTCATGTGTGGCCATAGTCATTTTTAAAATATCTTCAGTAGAATTTTGGCAGCATATGGTATTAATGATATAAAATTATTATCAAATGGATAAAAATAAATTGGAACAATTTAAAATCAATATCCTAGGTGTTAGTGAGCTGAAATGAACTGGTATTAGCCACAATTATATGATCTAACAATTATATGATCTACTATGCTGTAAATGATAACTTGAAAGGAATGGCATTGCATCCATTATCAAAAAAAAAATTTCAAGACCTATCCTGAAGTACGACACCTACAAGGAAGACCAGTTAATACGGCTACTACTCAAATTTATGCACCAATCACAAATGCCAAAGATGAAGAAATTGAATATTTTTACAGGTTGCTGCAGTGTGAAATTGATCAAATATGCAATCAAGATGCATTTATAATTACCAGTGAGTGGACTGAAAAAAGTAGAAAACAAGGAAAAAGGATCCATAGTTGGACAATATGGCCTTAGTGATAGAAATGCCACCAGAGATGGAATGATAGAATTCTGCAAGACCAATGACTTATTAATCAAATATAATTATTTTTCAACAACACAATCAGCTATACCTGTGGACCTCTGGATGTATTACACAGGAACCAAATCAACATCTGTGGAAAGAGATGATGGAGAAGCTGAGTATCATCAGTCAAGGCAAAGCCAGGGTGAACTATGGAAAAAAAAAAAAAGAACTATGGAAGAGACCATCAAATGCTCATGTGCAGTTCAAGCTGAAGTTGATAAAAATCAAAGGAAGTTGCCAGGGCCAAAGTATGACCTTGAAAACAACCCCCCTGAATTTTGAGACCATCTCAAGAATAGATTTGAAACACTCATGACCAAAAGTTAAAGAATTGTGGGAAGACATCATGGACATCATAGTGAAAGATTATCAAAACCAATATAGATAGTGTGATGGAAATTAATGAGAATTTGACATTTAACCTGAGAACTAAAGAATGAGAAGCAAATCAACTATGCAAATAACTGAAAAATTTCAGGAAAAGGCAATAACTTCTGCTGAAATTCTGTGGTAGAGCAGAACGCTGTATGATCCAGGAATGAAAAGAATGCCACTTGACCTAGAACAGAGCTCAGGAGAATAAGAGAAGTACTTGATAGGGTTACTGAATTGAAGTAGGTATGAACAGACACCTTCATTCAGGTTATTTCAGGTTTTACTCCATTTTTGCAACTAAATACAGAGAAAAGTGTTTCACTGAAGCCTAAGGAAAGTGCCCTGGGACCCATGATTCTAGCATCTTACTGGAGAAGAAGGGGGGTGTCATATGCCAGCTCATTTCTGCCTGCCATTTTTTTTTTTGAGACAAAGATTGCATTTCTTATGACTCTGTAAGTAAATGTATTTGTTACTTAAATTTTCTTCTGAAAATGCAGCGTAAGAGAGCTGAAGATATTATCATAGAACATCACCTGTAACTGTATTTACTGCAAAGAAAATAAAGCAACATTGCAAGAATAGACTTTATTTTATACACCCATTATAGAAATCGCTTTCATTAAATCCTTAGTGTTAGCCAAGAAAGTAGATTAACATGAGTCCCTTTGGACTAGCAAGCAATGCCATCCATGAACCACTTAAGAGGAGTTTCAAAATTTAATCTCTTCTCCATTCCCTGAACACATCTTCCAAAAAAAAAAAATATATATTATTTTCTGCCTTCACAGGCACGCCCTACTTTTAGGTCAATAAAATTACTTTTGGTAGGCTTTCTTTACTGGGAAAAATATATGTTGGCATACATTGGACAGCAGTTTTAGCAATGAAGGTAATTAAGGCTTATATTTTGCAATGGGTTTCCAAAACTACAGCCTCCAAGGACCTATATTTGTAACCACATTTTCAATTGCCAATTAGATAAAGAGTATATCATGTGAATCCACTGAAATGTGCTCACAGCTCCACTGTAATCCCTTTGTAAACATTGTTTTCAAAGATACTTCATAGGCTAAATTGAGTTCGGTTGTAGTTGACCTATTTTAGTCATTATTTGACTTATGGTATTTACTAACATCTGTATTATAAGGAATTATATTCTAACGTACTTTTCTCATACTTAAAATATTTGTAATAATTAAAATTATGCCCATGAGTTATAGTATAAAAACAAAATGAGAATAAAATTATTAAATAAAATGATAGATCAGATAAAAATATTGATAGCAAATCAAGCAAAATCTTTCATGAAACATAATTTTTAGGTTTCTCTTTTAATAAGCATGTAATTTGAAAATTAACTAGGCAAAATGGAATTCGCTATGCCTTTAATTTATCATATATGATAATGTTAAGATCTATGCCATTATTTAACAAACATTTGAGCACATACACATGCAAGAGACCAGTCTAGAGAATGGAAAGGAAAAGAAAAAAAAAAAAAAGGATAACTAAGAAGTAACCCCTACCCTCAATGAGGTGGGAAGTCCACAAAGAAATAAATGAAATGTTACAGGTTTTATGAAGATGGGAGCATACTCATGGTACAGTGGAATGACTAAGAAGAAACATTAAAAATGGAAGGACAAGAAAAATGATTTTATGTATTTATTTCTGATATTTAAAGGTATTGGATAATTATTTCTTAACATTTAAAACTTTCATGTTAAAGAAACAATTAAAGGAACTACTAAAACCAAGCTGATTGTAAAGAAATACTACACATAATTAACCCTAGCATACCCTACTTATTAAATTATCCCTATTTTGATATCCATGGATAAAAGTGATGTGATCAACCTATAATTTGAAGTTATCATTCTGACAAATGAGTAAAAAATAGTTTGGAAAGATAGAAAGCTTAAAGGTAGATTGGAATAGTCTGAGTGGGTAGTAAGGAGGATCTGAAATAACTAATGGGTGATAGGGAATGGGAATGGGAATGAGAAGCAGAGAGCAAATTTGATAGCTATTTTACACAGAAAAGATCCGTATTCATCAATTAGATTAGAAGAAAAGTGGCAATGGCAGAAAGAAATGAAAGATAACACTGAGATATTTTTTAAGCCTTGTTAATTAGAAGAATAGTGATGCAGTTAACAACAAGGAAGAGTTCATAAAAAGAAGTCCAGATGGGGAGGTGGAGGGAAATGTAACATATTTGGTTTTGAACAGATTGAAGAATGGTACTAGAAGTCATCCACACCATCTCTCAGAAAGTTATAAATGCAGTAATATAACTGCAAACAGAAATCGGCAATGGAAATGTAACTTCTGGAGTCATTTACTTCAAGTGGCTGTTGAGGTCCTGGAAAACCTGAAACCAAGAGAAAAGACGCTGAGGAGAAAAAAAAAAAAAGGAAACTTAAATTGAATTGAGGAATGAACATCAAAAAATGCTTACAACGATCAGGAGAGAGGATTAGAAGTGGCAGGTAAAGGGCATGCAGAAATATTGAAAGAAAGCAAAGATAATATATTGGAATGGAAACCAAAGGAGGAAAGAATTTCAAGAATGGTGTTGTAATGAACAGTTTTAAGTCCCGTAGCAATATTAAGGAAGGTGTAGACAGGGAAAGTAGTAACCAAAATAACTTCTTGCTTATCTTTGAAAGTTGCTTACCTTTCTTACCTCGGACTATTTAATAAAGTTGGCCCAGAAAATAGATTTTATAAGGATAATGAGAAAAAGGATTTAATGAGTTTAGCAATAGTGGAAAGGGAAGATGTACAGCAGTAACTAGAAGGAAATATTTATGTGACAAAAGAGTATGTAGTTTTTGTTTGTTTTGCTTTTAGTATAGAATGGCTCCAAACATACCAGGAAAGGGAATTTTAGCAGGCACCAAAAAGATAATGAATGGAGCAAAGAACTAGAGGAAATGTGATAAAATGGAGATTTTGGCACACATGGAGTCCTTGGGTGGTGCAAATGGTAAATATGCTTGGCTGCTAACTAAAAGGTTGGAGGTTCGAGTCTACCCAGAGGTGCCTTAAAGGAAAGGACTGGAGATCTACTTCTGAAAAATCAGTCCTTGAAAATCCTATGGAGAACGGTTTTACTCTGACACACATGGGATCACCATGAATCAAAGTCAACTCAATGGCAACTAATGGTAGTGGGTGGCACAAATAGTACAGTTAGTATCACTAAGAAGAAAAGACTTGTTCTTCAGGGGAAAAAAGGTAGAAGAAATGATAGATGAAGAAGAAGCATTGAAGTGGGAAAAAGAAATGTGTGAACTTGCTTTGCAGGATCTCCACTCATTGGCAGAAATGATGAGGTGATAGACTAGTTTGGAGAATGTTAGATTAGAAAAAAATTACCTGCTGCTTCCAGATCTAGGTTATATAGGCAAAATGTGTATTACAAATGTGTAGAGAAACCCGATTACAGTTATAAATATGGAATAAAATTTGACACAAGGAAAATAAGTCAAGGTGGGAAGCTTCGGAGGGATGAAGCATTCTATCTTATGTAACTGACAATATGTAAATGATAATGAATAATGTGAAATATTTTAAATTGCTATATTGAGTCTCACTGAAATGGCTAATAATGGGTTGAAGTTTGGGACAGTGGGTAGAACACACATTGGAGAGTAATTGCCTGGGAGCATATAAGAAAGTATAGAAGATAAATTTCACCATCAGGAAAAAAAAAAAAGTGAATTTAAATTTCTGGTAAATATGAAGGATTGAACATTCTTGGTGAGTTTTGCTCATTCCATAACTCCATTAACATAATTGTAAAAGGATATTTTAAAGACGTAAATCTATAACACAAAGACAATGGAGGCAAAGAAAACAACAAAAACCTTCTGAAATGGGAAAATAGATGGCAAGTGATTGGTAGATATGAGTCTACAAATTTACAAATTAAAAAAAAAATCAGTTTTCACATAAAAGATCAAGAAAGGAAATAGTGTCAAACTTATCCGAGTATAATCAACACTAGAACCTAGAAGATAATGAGACGTTTCTCCAATATTGAGGGAAAAATTGCCAATCCAGAATTACCTACCTAGCTAAACTTTCAACTAAATGTGAGGGCAGAAAAAAGACGTTTTCAAACACACAGGTTCAAAAAAATCTGGACCAAATGAACCCCTTTTCAGAAAGCTAGTGGAGGATTTCCTCCTGATATTAGGGAGCAACTACAAAGAAGAACATGGGATCCAGGAAAAAGAAGAGGCCACACAGGAGAAGTATAGGGAATCCCCAGGATGATGGTGAAGGGAATCACAAGACAACAGCTGTGTCGTGGGCCTCCGAAGCAATCAATCCAGTTTGCAATAGGGTAAAAAGCTATGGGAAAGATACCTAATAAAGGATTAAAAGTGATTGACAGAACAAGTAATATATTTTTAGATATTAAAAGAAATATATTCAACTTGGTCATTTGAGGATTTGAAAACAATACAAACAAAACAATAAAATTATTAACTTCAGAAAAAAACAAAAAGTAAGAAAAGAAAATTATATTTTATAAGTATCAGGTGTGAATATTCTTAACAGAAATAAAATGTTTCAAACACTGAATAATGATCTAATAAAAAGTAAAATCAGAACTGTATTCCGAGGATTTTGTGCTTGATATGGGTGATGAAAACGGCTAAATGCCAGGCTTCCATATCAAAAAAATAGTTAAGACCTAATAGATACATTTCAAGAGGTATCAGTATACTCAAATTATTTAGGGAAAAGGTTAATATTTTAAAAATCTGTTAATAGGTACAGAGAACAGAAAATTAGAGAGACTGATTTCATAAAAGCCTTTTATTTTTTAAAATATGCACATATACCTTTGCCAAAAATGCAACTGTGTTAAAACACGAGTTCAATAAGAGTGAGGAAAAGATAGTGTTTGGAAGACCAGAGATTGGATGGGAATTTTAGGATGAAAATTTTGAAGGAGGCATAATTCAGAATGATACCAGAATTCAGTCATGAGTATGGTGGTAGACGAGCCCTGGTGGTGCAGTGGTTAGGAGCTATGGCTGCTAACCAAAAGGTCAGCAGTTCAAATCCACTAGTCACTCCTTGGAAACTGTCTTTAGGGTTGCTATGAGTTGGGATAGACAGCAGTGGATTTGGTTTTTGTGTGTGTGTTTATGGTTGTAGATAGCAAAAACTAAATGCATTTGAAGCTCCTGGGAGCTGAAGAGGCTGAGAAACTGCAATGACAAGGTATTTGAAGGATCAGCACATAGAGGATGCCGCCAGCAGCTTCATCTTTTGAAAAGGGCACAAATGATAAAATTCAAAGCAAAGAATTCAGATGGCTGATTGATGGTGCTATTATGAAACGGGAAAATAATTAATCACATGATTTAAAACTGAAACAATGAGGTAAATGAAAGTTGAAAACCTGTCCTAAATTGGAAAAACGTATGAGCTGGAAGCTTACTTATGTATTAAATATTAGTATTCAAAACTATTTCCTTGTGAGTTTGATGGTCTAATTTATATGCCCACATGTTTATATAAGCCTCAAAGGAAGAGTTCTTAAAGAGAGGAAAGGTTTCACCATTTTTTAACAAAACTGAAATGGAAATAAAGATTGGATTTACCTCTCTATCGAGGGTTGTACATTTTGCGCTAATACCTGCGTTTCAAGGTAAGGACATAGACAAGTGTGAACATTCTGTAGGTGTCTCAAATCATACTAATAGATGATTGGAAATTGTTTCTTTCTCTTATACATTCTATAGTACCTTTATGTTTTTATCATCCCAGTTAACGGTTGACAAAAATACGAGAGAAATAGGTCTTTTTTTTTTTTTTGGTCATAGTTTATTTGGATAAGAATAATGAAAATGGAAAAGAGCTTCTTTCTTTCTGTAAAAGCTTTATACCACAGTCCAAAGGTGTTAAAAGAGGGAGGCTAAAATAGGGGGACTAATAGTGTCACCTAAATCTTATGACTCTATGGCTAAGGTTTCTGTGGTAATGATAACATTATGTGGGAGGAAAACATGTTTTTTCCATCTTATCTATTTATTGGAAACCCTGGTGGCGTAGTGATTAAGTGCTATGGGTACTAACCAAAGGGTCGGGAGTTTGAATCCACCAGGCACTCCTTGGAAACTGTATGGGGCAGTTCTACCCTGTCCTGTAGGGTTGCTATGAGTCGGAATCGACTCGACGGCACTGGATTTGTTTTTTAAATCTGTTTATTACTTTTTAGCACCTTAGCAAACAAGTGTAACAAACTGCCACAGAGGGAAGGGGGATGAAATGAGAAAACAAGAGGATTTTAAGATTCTACCTTGTTGTCATACTGAAAATACAAACAAAAACAATTTTAGGAGGTCATTGAGTGAGAACAAGTATGGAATTCCACTGTGGAAATTTATAATCACTTTCCTAAAAATAACTCCACTTTGATTGTCTAAGAAAAAAATTTACATGCACAAGTACCATTGAGGCAGATGAACCATTGTGATAAAGGCAACAAAGAAAAATGAAATTCAAATCAGACTCTTTGCTTAATAGCTTAAGCAGTTGCTAATGTTTATATATTACGATGTGAATTATGATGCTTGGATAATGAATTTGTTTCTTTTTAAAAAGTCATGAACATTTCAACTCACCACTTCTCATACTAAACAGATATGCAAATATTGTTAAGATGATTGTCTATTTTACAATAAGGTTAATTTTGCTAAAAGACACATTAACTCTATAATGATAATAGGGCTAATCAAGACTGGGCTTGATAAAGAAAGCAACAAAGGTAAATGCTAAAGAAAAAATAGCCAATTTGAATAATTTAGGACAATACAGTAATTTTTGTTTTTAAATAGAAGGGTCGGAGTCTTTAGGCCTGATGTAATATGAAAAAGGGATGATTTCTTTTCACTTACCCCTTTTGTGTAACTTATTAAATATGTTCTGATTGTATATTAATATGAGCATGAAGAGGGTAAGGAAATCTTGAAAGTAAGTACTTACAGTCTTGCTACTGTTTTATATGTATATTTGCTAAGGAAATATAATAAAACTCATACTGATCATATTCACTTCAGTCCTGATTTATTTTACTGAAAATTATCATTATATTAAAATATTTGTAGATATACAAAACCAAACCCATTCCTGTCAAGTTGATTCCAACTCATAACTACCCCATAGGACAGAGTAGAACTACCCCATAGGGTTTCCAAGGAGCAGCTGGTGGATTGGAACTGCCAATCTTCTGGTTAGCAGCCAAGCTCTTAAACCACTGTGCCACCAAGGCTCCATATTTCCTTCAGTCATGATTTATTTTACAGAAAATTATTATTATATGAAAATATGTGCAGATATGGGCATACTATATTTGGTGAATTAATTAGATGCTAAATTAAATGTGCCTTTTTAACGTTAGAAGTGATTTAAATCCTGAAATCTTTTGAAATATTCTTTTTAAATAGGACATCATTCTGTTGAAATTTGAATATACAATATATTTTAACCAGACTCAGAACTGTAAATCTGGAAGAAACCTCAGAGGTACTAGTGTTCTATCTGTTAACGTCTCAGGGGAGGCAACTGAATGAGACTCAGAGAGGTGCCAAGTAATTGACCAAGATTACATAGCTAATTGAATAATAGAGTTTTGGTGTACTGTATACTTTACATTTTACAAATGCACAATCAAAAACATATTTAAAAATGAGTAAACAAAAGCTTAAAGTGATGAATCTCGCCGAAGAACACGCAACTAATTGATAGAAGATCTGGGAATCAAATTTAAATATGTATTTTATATTAGCAGTATATAGAAGAAGGAGGCTAAATTGTATAAATTCATATAATTAAATCTCTTGCCCAGTCTTTTGCCTGAGCTCCAGGCTTTTATTTCCCATTGAGTATTTGACACTTCAAGTCTAGCAGATATCTAAAATTTAACATGTCTAAAACTGGCCTTATGTCTTTCCCCCTCCATAAGTATTCCCATTCCCACTCTAAGGTCTTGCCCATCTCACTTAATGGGAGAATCATCTCCTGACCGTGTTATTTAAGCTAGAAAATTAGCAGTCATTAGTTTTTCCTTTTTCCTCATCCTCCAAATTCAAGCCATGTGGGTTCTACCTCTAAATATATATCTCAAATCTGTTCCCATTTCTCCAATGCCACTGCCACCTCCTCAAAACCACCACTGCTGTGACATCCTTTCCTTCATCTCACAGCAGCCTTTACTTACAAAAGAAATGAAATCATGTAACTCCCCTGCTGAAATGGAATAGATTTCCCTACAGTCAGAATAAAATTAAACTGCTTACATTAGCCTCTGTAGACTTGTATAGCCTATCTGGAGCCTCTCTCTCCAAAATCATCTCTTAACACTCTCCCTCTCATTCATAATTTTCTAGCTATTTTGCCTTCTTTCAGTTTCTTGAGCACTTAAGGGCTTTTCTGCCTCAGACTTTCAGCATTTTCTTTTGTCGGGGCACTGTAGTGCGATGGAATTCTTTTGTGTAGCCTGTCTCGCCATGGTCTTGTAACTCCCACCTAAGTCATTGGGTGGGACTGTGAAAATAAAGTAATTGTGGCCCACCAACAGAATTGGTCAGTTTTACCATTGTGCTGGGCTTGAAATGAGCCATCCCAGAGGTGGGAAGGAGAGGTTCTAACCAACACCAAAGAAGAAGAGCCAGGAGCGGAGCATGTCCTTTGAATCCAGGATCACTGCGCTGAGAAGATCCCGGAACCAGCAAATCAAAAGAGATTGAGAGTGGGAGCAGGAGTAAGCTGTAACTCTCAAGATGGTGAAAAACAAGCAGCGGCAGAGAAACAGAGGCAGCAGAACCAGAGAACAAGCAGGAGAAAGCCCAGCCTCTGGAGCAAGAAAACTGTCTTTGGGCAGGAGCCTTGCTGGTGGAGTAGGGTGCCTCCAGGCACTTGGTGGAGCTAGGATTGTTGACCCACAGAGTTAGAGCTGAATGCCTTTGGGCCAAGGCTTACTGGTGGAGTGGGGCTCCTCTGGGCCCTTATTCACAGAACTAAAAGAGCTTTGTAACATTTCACTGAGTGGGGCAAAGGCCGAGGGACCAGAAACAGGTGTGCCTGTGGGCATGGCTGAGAAGAGGCTGTCCTGATGAAAGAACCGTATCCTGAGTATCTCTGAGCCTGAGTTGTAACCCCTAATAAACCCAGTAATCATAAGTATTGTTGGTGAGTTTTGTGTGGCCATTGCAATGAATTATCAAACCCAGCAGAGAAGTAGAGAGTGCAGAGGGAGGAACGGATAGTGTCAGAATTGGTAAAGATGGTGGGGAGAAGAGACATGCCTGACCTCTGCCTCTTAGGAATCAGCCTTGGGCTGTTGATCTTGATTTTCATTCCCCCTTGTGAATTCAGGGGTCAGACACCACCCCTACGCCATTCTTAGAGGTAATCCTCCCCTTACTTTTCTAATGGTTAGCTTTAAGTGATACCTTCTGTGGTAAAAAAAAAAAAAAAAAAATTGTCAAATGCCCCTTACTCCACAGTATTTATGGCCTTGCATCTTCCTCCTCCTCCTTTAATAACTTACTTTGAACCAATAGAATTTCTCAGCATGGTGGGGAGAGGGGCTGTCATTTCCATTATTAGACTACAAAATTCTGACTGCTGTCTTCCTAGGAAACTCTCTCCCTTGGTGACTTTGATGAAGCAAGTTGCCAAGTGGACAAGTCCACATATCAAGGATCTAGGGGCAGCCCCTGAACAACAGCTATTTATTGAACCGCTCAGTTCAATAACCCAAATGGAACTGAATCCTGCCAACAACTACATAACTGAGCTTGAAAGAGAATCCTTTCCCCAGCAAAGCTTCCAGATAAGACATTAGTCCTGGTTCACTAGTACTAACTAGATACCTACTACTATGTAACAGATTACCACTAACTTTGTGACTTAAAAAAAATACAATTTTATTACCTCAAAATTTCTGTAGATCAAGAGGTCTGGGATCAGTTTAGCTGGATTTGCTACTTTAGAATCTCTCACAAAACTGCACTTATACAAGCAAGGTGTTGGCTAGGACTAAGGTCTTATCTGGAAGCATCAATGGGTGCAGGATCCTCTTTCAAACTCAGTTATGGAGTCATTGTCAGGTTTCAGTTCCACTGAGATTGGTGGATTGAGGGCTTCAGTAGATAGCTTTTGCTCAGAGGCTGTCCCCAAGGCCTTGACATGTGGACTTGTCCACTTGGCAACTTGCTTTATCAAAGCCAGCAAGGGAGAGAGTCTGTTAGAAAGACAGAAGTAGATAACTAGTAGTCCTTGGGTGGTGTAAATGATGAAGCACTTGAGTTCTAGCCAAAAGGTAGGCAGTGCAAACCCAGCCAAAGGTGCCTCAGAAGAGAGGTCTGGCTATCTGCTTCCAAAAGGTAATAGCCTTGGAAACTCTCTGGAGCAGTACTACTATGCACACATTGGGTAGCCAGGAATTGGAATTAACTCAACTGTAACTAACAACAGCAAAAACAGCAGGTACCTAATGTATCTTCCCAAAGGGACTTCACTGTCTCCTCTAAAGTAGATCTTTCTCTATTTCAACCACTTACCTAGTTTTCATGCACCTTGTTATAAACTTGAAAGATTTTATCTATTGATCTCTCTGCATACTTTATTTGGTTAGGCTCTTTATGTGAGTGTGAGTTCTCTGAGTTTGAAATGAGATATTCATCACTGGTTTATTCATGCCCTTAACTCTTATCCTCCCAACCTCCTCTTTGCTTCTTTCTGGCCTGGGGTGCTTATGAAGACTATGAAGTCATTAGGGCCATACCGTTCTCTATTCAGAATATCGGGGTATTCCTTCATTGTGGACTTATTCCAATAAGTGCTTGATCTCCTGGAATAACATTTCCTTCAGCTTCCTGCTCTTCTTTTTTTTTTTCTTCCTGTTCTGAAGGCAGACATAGGCGTACTTAGCTTTGAGGTTAGGTACCCTTCACAACATTACTATTTTCTTTTTTCACTGTCTATACAGACAAGGTAAGGTAGCATACAGTTAACTGATTATTCAACCAACCTAGATAGTATAGTCAATCTGGTAATTCATGCCTCAGCAAATGCCTGGTTCTGACTTGCAGGGAATTATTTTTTGCTTGGTTAAGCAGGATAATTGCTTTACTTCTCCACTTTGCTTTAGTAGACACAGTCAGAAACCAGAAGGGCTAAACCTGTCTTGAACCCTTCAGGTAGTTCAGGGAGCTTCCATCTTGCATGCAACTCCACAGAATATTAGTTTGTCTTCTTTTGGGAATATTTGCAACTGAAGTGACTCAGTTCATGTGAAGCAGCTGTCAAGATTGTCTGATTCTATATATTTTTTGACCCAGTATAATTATCATAATGTGTTTGAGTCTTTTGCACACAATTACCTTAAATTATTATTAGCAGGTTTATAGTCCTAAACCTCAATAGAAGATTTTGACTTATTTGGTTAATTTCCTTTGTTGGTTGTTTTTCCAAAGAGTTGTCCTACAAATGTGGTCTATCAACTGAAAATTATTCCACGGTCTCTGATTGACCTATTTGTTGATGTACATATCTATCTATCTATATGTGTCTATGTCTATATAAATATCTATATCTCTCTATATATTTTAAGATGGAAATATCAATGGTTTAATTAAAATGCTTAATTTAATAAAAACTGGATATTAGCTAATTGGTGTCTCATCAGAAATATTACAGCTATTCACATTAATTCTCACATTTTCTTTTCTTTTATTCAATCCATTGGCAAGCTACAGCAGGTGAGATGAATTGATTATGGGTCGTACCTTTTGCCCCATAGTAATAGACCAAAAATGGAGAAGTGGAAAAGGCACTTTTACCAAGATTATAGACTGTGTTATTCAAGACTCAAAACATTTGCTCAGTGCTTTCATCATTAAGAAATAATGTCATTGACTGTGTTTGGGTTGTGATTTTATAAGAGAAGTCCTGAGAAACTGTAATTGTAAAGTATTTTTTTTTCTATTTCATGGCCATTGCCATTAGTCTTTCTTTTAACTAAATTCCAAGCCTCAATTTCTCCACTGTCAGAAATTACCTAATCTGTTAAAAGAGAATAGGTAATAACTTGGAATAGTTCACTGTAGCCACATTTTTCTTTCTTGCATTTTAACGAAGTAAACCTTTTCAAAGTTTAGTCTGAGTGTATTTAAAAACAATTTCCCCTTATTAAGAAAAATTTGTAAATACTTTTTAGGTCAAATTACCCACTCTATTAATGGTATGATGCTGTTTCCACTAATAATTGTGAAAAGTACATTTGAGTCAATCTTGAATGACTCTCTGTGGCATAGTCTCTTGTGTGCATAAAACCTCTAGTGTATACAGTGGTGAAGGAAGTATAGGCAGTTCATGTAGATGCGCCCCTCACCTGTCTGTCAGTCTATCCTACTGTGGGTGCTTGCGTGTTGCTGTCAATCTGGAAGCTATGCCACCAGTATTCAAACACCAGCAGGGTGACCCATGATGGACAGGTTTCAACTGAGCTTCCAGAATAAGACAGACTAGGAGGAAGGACCTGGCAGTCTACTGAAAAGAATTAACCAGTGAAAACCTTATGAATAGCAGTGGAACGTTGTCTGGTATAGTGCCGGAAGATGAGCCCCTCAGATTGGAAGGCACTCAAAATACAACTGGGAAGTCCTGTCTCCTCAAAGTAGAGTCAACTTTAATGACATAGGTGGAGTCAAGCTTTTAGGACCTTCATTTACTGACGTGGCACACTCAAAATGAGAATAAACAGCTGCAAACATCCATTAATAATCAGAACGTGGAATGTACGAAGTACAAATTTAGGAAAATTGAAAATCATCAAAAATGAAATGGAATGCATAAACATCGATATCCTAGGCACTGGTGAGCTGAAATGGGCTGCTATTGGCCATATTGAATTGGATAATCATATGGTCTGTCCTATAGGGTCTCTGTGAGTCGGAATCAACTCAACGCCAACAGGTTTGTTTTTTGGGTACTTTATTAGGAAGGACAATTTGAAGAGGAATGGCTTTGCATTCATTGTCAAAAAGACATTTCAAGATCTATCCTGAAATAAAACACTTGTCAGTGTTAAGATAATACCCATACTCCTATAAGGAAGATCAGTTAATAGACTATTAGTTGAAGAAGGATCAGTGGTTGAAAAATATGGTCTTAGAGATAGAAAAGATGCCGGAGATCACATGGTAGAATTTTGCAAGACCAATGACTTATTCATTGCAAATACCTTTTTTCACTAACATAAAGGGTGACTATACACATGGACCTTACCAGACGGAATACACAGCAATCAAATTGACTACATCTGTGAAAAGAGACAATGGAAAAACTCAGTATCATCAGTCAGAACAAGGCCCGGAACCAACTGAGGAACAAGCTGTCAGAAATTATCGAGTAATATCATTAATGTCACTTGGAAGGAAAATTTTGTTGACAATCATTCAAAGGCAGCTACAGCAGTATATAGACAGGGAATTGCCAGAAATTCAAGCTGGATTCAGAAGAGGACGTTGAACTAGGGGTTTCATTGCTCATGTCAGATGGATCCTGGATGAAAGCAGGGAATACCAGAAAGATGTTTACCTGTGTTTTATTGACTATGCAAAGCCATTCGACTGTGTGAATCACAACAAATTATGGATAATATTGCAAAGAATGGGAATTCCAGAACACTTAATTGTGCTCGTACGGAAACTACATAGATCAAGAGGCAGTTGTTCTGACAGAACAAGGGGATACTGAGTGGTTTAAATTCAGAAAATGTGTACATCAAGTTTGTCTCCTTTCACCATACTTATTCAATCTGCATGCTGAGCAAATAATCTGAGAAGCTGGACTATATGAAGAAGGATGTGGCATTGGGATTGGAGGAAGATTCATTAACAACCTACCTTATGTAGATGACAGAACCTCACTTGCTGAAAGTGAAGAGGACTTGAAGCACTTACTGATGAAGATCAAAGACTAACAGCCTTCAAAATGGATTACACCTCAACATAAAACCAAAAAAAAAAAAAAAACCCCAACCAAGTGCCATCGAGTTGATCCAGACTCATAGCGACGCTAGAGAACAGAATAGAACTGCCCCATAGAGTTACCTCAACATAAAGAAAACAAAATCCTCACAACTGGACCAATAAGCAACATCATGATAAATGAAGAAAAGATTGATGTCAAGTATTTCATTTTACTCAGTTCCACAATCAACACCCATGGAAGCAGCAGTCAAGAAATCAAAAAATGTATTGCATTAGGCTAATCTGCTGCAAAAAGACCTCTTTAAAGTGTTGAAAAGCAAAGATATTACCTTGAGGACTAAGGTGCACCTGACCCAAGCCATGGTGTCTTCTATCATCTCACATGCATGTGAAAGCTGGACGATGAATAAGGAAGACTGAAGAAGAATTGACACCTTTGAATCACGGTGTGGGCAATAAATATTGAATACACCATCAACTGTCAAAAGAATGAACAAATCTGTCTTGGAGGAGGTACAACTAGAATGCTCCTTAGGAGCAAGGGTGGTAAGACTACATCTCACATACTTTGGATGTTTTATTAGCAGAGATCGTTCCCCTGAGAAAGACATCGTGCATGGTAGAGGGTAAGCGAAAAAGAGGAAGACCCTCAACAAGATGGACTGACACAGTGGCTGCAACAATGGGCTCAAGCATAACAACAATTGTGAGGATGGCCCAGGATCGAGCAGTGTTTCCTTCTGTTGTACATAGGGTCACTGTGCTAACAACAACCACCCTGATGTGCAGATAGTTGCATTAGTGATCAAAGCTCGGTCACCAACTGAAAAGCGAAGCAGAGAACTGAGATCTAGCATTTAGTTATTCCAGCAAAACTTATACTCTGAAATTGATTTTGCCTGGTACAGTCATATAAATGGCTCTGAGAAGTTTTAAGTTTTGTTTATTTTTATTTATTTACTATTTTATTTAGCTATTTTGATCATTGTATCTATTATTCACCTAATTTAGGATAAAAAAAAAAAAACATAGCCACAATGTAGGCAGTGTAGTAGGAAACAAGATAATATTTTTCTTCCTGCATCAGGGATATTGCTCCCATGTAATAAAATGTAAAAAAAAAAAAATTAGAATTCAGTTAAAATTGCCAAATTGCTCATGATTTATTAAGGTATGTTCCCAGATTTCTCAAAGATCCTGAGCCCTGCATATGTTCCAAGGCTCACACTCACTAACTGTAATTTCCCTACACCAATTACATCTGAAAAATACCACAGGCTTAAATTGGTCTAATTAATTTTATTCTGAAGTTTTAGGATGAATTAAATTAAGACTCTTATTCCTTTGTTCACTGCATTGTAAAATCAGTGTTTCTTCTTCTCTCTTTGGTGGTCAATCTATGCAAGCTAGAAGGCAAGAGTAATCAAGCACAAAATGACCAATGTCTAATTGTAAGACTTTATTTTCTTCTCATTCAGCTATAATTTTTTTTTCATTTCATTAACGAGGCAATTGAAATTAATACTTCCTAAATCAAACACCCCTCTTTACTTACAATGTGTCTGCGGTTGAGGGTGTTGTCTTGATGTTCAATCTTTCGAAGATACTTTCCTCTCATTTTTCATTTTGAGGTGTTTGGAAGTTAATGAAGCCCTCTGTGTGGCTCCTGTCTTCGGAAAACACTTCTGTAGAATAGACTTCAACCATGTGTTCTAATCTCTTTGGGTACAAATGGTCAGCAGGGCATATATTTTTGCCCTGGTGTTTTATTTTTTGAACATTTTGCTGTAGCCAGAAAAGGCTAGACCCCCATGGAATCTTATCAAAACACTGCAGAGTGCTCGAATGCATTGTATTATTGGTATTAATAACATGAACAATTAGCCACTGCAACTACAAAAACTGCAACAGACACTGGGAAATGTTTCACATCACAGAGAGAGGCTTTCTCCAGGATGGAAGCTGAAAGAAAATAGGACTGCAGGGAAATGGATCTGAGGAGGAGATTTTTAAAAGTATGGAAATCAAACAAAGCTTTTGGTGAATGATAGGTTTCTACTGGACTAAATTCAAATGTTTGTGTGTGCATACAGTGTGTGTGTGTTTGTGTATCGTATATGTAAGGGCAATGCTCTATGGGATAATTAAGTTGAGAACTGACGTACCTTTTGGCTGGAAATATGAGAAATAAAGCCAAGTGTTTTTTTTTTTTTTTTTTTTTTGAATTATTTGTGAATTCCCTCAATTATTTAAGCATACCTGTCCTGGACTTCAGGAGTTAGATGAGTAGATTTTTACTTAACTACAAAATTAGGTTGAAAAACATTCTAAGGCTTGCTACCTAAAAAAAAAAAAAAGTAAAGATTTAAATAATTTCTTTAACAATTGCTATTGAAAGTACTTCATTGAAATCTTACTGTTTTTTAGATTGATACTCTATATATAGCCCAAATATATTAGGCGGTTGCCAAAATCCTTTTAACTTAAAGGTAAAAGCAAATGAGGACTGTAATATTTTAGAAAAATGAAATTAAAATGGCTAATAGATGTATTTTTTTCCCAAATGATACTGCGAGTTAACTGTGGGACAATATGATACATTTTATTTCTCCATGGAGAGAGGCATTTAGGAATTTAGTAAATAAACAATAGTTGTTGGATGAATGAAGAATTCCCAGGAAAATAAATGGAACATCTTTTTTTCTTTTTTAATTGTACTTCAGGTGAAAATTTACAGCTCAAGTTAATTTCCCATTCAAAAATTTATACACAACTGTTTTATGACATTGGTTGCAATCCCCACAATGTGACAGCACCCTTCCTCTTTCCAGCCCGGGTTCCCTGTGTCCATTTGTCCAGTTCCTGTCCTTTCCTGCCTTCTCCTCCTACTTTTGGACAGGAACTGCCCATTTGGTCTCCTATATTTCATTGAACTAAGAAGTACATCCCTCATGTGTATTAATTTTGTTTTATAGGCTTGTCTAATCTTTGTCTAAAAAATGGGCTTTGGGAATGGTTTCAGTTGTGGGTTAACAGAGCGTCTGAGGGCCATAGTTTTGGGGGGTCCTCCAGTCTCTGTCAGACCATTAAGACTGTCTTTTTACATGAATTTGAATTCTGTTCTACATTTTTCTCCTGCTCTGTCTAGAGCTCTCTGTTGTGTTCCCTGTCAGGGTTGTCATTGGTGGTAGCTAGGCACCATGTAGTTCTGGTCTCAGGCTGGTGTGAAGTATCTGGTTTATTTGGTCCTTTAGTCTTTTGGGCTAGTATTTTCCTTGAGTCTTTGGTTTTCTTCATTCTCCTTTGCTCCAGGTGGGATGGGACCAACACATGTGTCTTAGATGGCTAGTCGCAAACTTTTAAGACCCCAGATGCCACTCACCAAAGTGGGATCTAGAGCATTTTCTTTATAAGCCATGTTATGCCAATTGACGTAGGTGTCCCGAAAACTATGTTCCCCAGGCCCCAGCCTCAGCTACTCAGTCCCTTAGAGTGTTTGGATGTGTCTAGGAAACTTCTTTGCTTTTGCTCTGGTCCAGTTGTGCTGACTTCCCCTGTATTGTGTGTTTTCCTTCCCTTCACCAAATTCGACACTTGTCTACTATCTATTTAGTCAATTTCTCTCCCCCTTGTTCCCCACCCTCCTAACCATCAAAGAATGCTTTGTTCTCTGTGTAACTTTTCTTGAGTTCTTATAATAGTGGCCTCATGGAATGTTTGCTGTTTTATGACTGACTTATTTCACTCAGCATAATGCCATCCGGATTTATCCACGGAGTGAGATATTTCATGATTCATCATTGTTCTTTATCATTGGGTGTTATTCCATTTTGTGTATCATAATTTGTTTAACCATTCATCTGTTAATGGGCATTTGGGTTGTTCCCATCTTTTTGCTGTTGTGAATAGTGCTGCAGTGAACATGGGTGTGCATATGTCTGTTCTTGCGACAGCTCTTATTTCTCTAGGGTATATTCCTAGGAGTGGGATTGCTGGATCATACGGTATTTCTACTTCTAAGGAAGTACCATATCATTTTCCAAAGCAGTTGTACCATTTTACATTCCCATTGGCAGCGCGTAAGAGTTCCAATCTCCCCACAACCTCTCCAACATTCGGGGTGAGATGGCATCTAAATGTAGTTTTGATTTGCATTTCTGTAATGGCTAATGATCGTGAACAATTCCTCATGTGTCTGTTGGCCACCTGAATGTCTTCTTTGGTGAAGTGTCTGTTTATATCCTTTCCCCATTTTGAAATTGAATTATTTGTGTTTTTGTTGTTGAGGTGTTGCAGTATCTTAGAGATTTTAGAGATTAGACCCTTATTGGATGTCATAGTCAAAATTTTTTTCCCAGTTTGTAGGTTCTCTTTTTACTCATTTGGTGAAGTCTTTTGATGAGCATAAGTGTTTGATTTTTAGGAGCTTGCAGTTATATATTTTCCCTTCTGGTGTTTGTGTATTGTTAGTTATGGTTTGTATGCTATACATGCCATGTGTTAGGGCCCCTAGAGTTGTCCCTATTTTTTCTTCCACGGTTTTTGTTGTTCTAGATTTTATGTTTAGGTCTTTGATCCATTTTGAGTTAGACTTTGTGAAGTATGGATCCTGTTTTTTTTTTTTTTTAATACAGATGGATATCCAGTTATGCCAGTACCATTTGTTAAAGAGACTGTCTTTTCCCCATTTAATGGACTTTGGGCCTTTGTCAAATATCAGCTGCTCATAAGTGGATGGATTTACATCTGGGTTCTCAATTCTGTTTCATTGGTCTATGTGTCTGTTGTTGTACTAGTACCAGACTGTTTTGACTACCGTGGCAATAGAATAGGTTCTAAAATCAGGTAGTGTGAGGTCTCCCACTTTGTTCTTTTTCTTCAGTAATGCTTTACTTATTCAGAGCCTCTTCCCTTTCCATGTAAAGTTGGCGATTTCTTTCTCCATTTCATTAAAAACTGCTGTTGGAATTTGGATCGGCATTGCATTGTGTCTGTAGATTACTTTGGATAGAACTGACATTTTCACAATATTGAGTCTTTCTATCCATAAAACATAAGCATGGTATATTTTACCACTTATGTAGGTCTCTTTTGGTTTCCTGCAGTAGTGTTTTGTAGTTTTCTTTGTACAGATATTTTACCTCTCTGGTTAGATTTATTCCTAAGTGCTTTATCTTCTTGGGGGCTATTATAAATGGTGTTGATTGATGATTTCATTTTCAAAGCTCTCTTTGTTGGTGTAGAGGAATCCTACTGATTTTTGTATGTTAATCTTTTATCCTGCTACTTTGTTGAAATCTTCTGTTTGTTCCAGTAGCTTTGTTATGGATTCCTTGGGGTTTTCTGTGTATAAGTCGTATCATCTGAGAATAGGGATAATTTTACTTCTTCCTTACCAAATTGACTGTCCTTTATTTTTCTTGCCTTATTTCTCTGGCTAGGACCTCCAGGAAAATATTGAATGAGAGTGTGACAAAGGGCATCCTTGTCTGGTTCTTGTTCTCAAGGGAAATGCTTTCAGTAGCTCTCCATTTAGAATGATTTTGGCTCTTGGCTTTGTATAAATGCCCATTATTATATTGAGAAATTTCCCCCCATTCCTATTTTGCTGAGAGATTTTTTAAATCATGAATGGGTGTTGGACTTTGTCAAGTGCTTTTTCTGCATTGATTGATAAGATTTATGTGATGGATTATGTTGATTGATTTTCTAATGCTGCATCATCCCTGCATACCTAGTATGAATTCCACTTGGTCATGATGTATTATACTTTTAATATGCTCTTGAATTCTACTGGCTAGAATTTTATTGAGGATTTTTGTGTCTATGTCCATAAGGGATAACCCAGTGCCATCGAGTCATATTGGTCTGTAATTTTCTTTTTTGTGTGTGTGGTGCCTTTGCCTGGTTTTGGTTTCAGGGTTATGCTGGCTTCATAGAATGAGTTTGGGAATATTTCTTCCTTTTCTATGCTCTGAAATAGGTTCCATAGTACTAGCGTTAACTTTTCTTTGAAATTTTGGTAGAATTCCCCAGTGAAACCATCTGGCCAGGGCTTTTTTTTTGTTGGGAGTTTTTTTTCATTACCTCTTCAATCCCTTCTTTTGTTATGGGTTTATTTAGTTTTTCTACCCTGGTTTGTGTTAGCTTAGGTTAGTGTGTTTCTAGAAATTTATCCATTTCGCCTAGGTTTTCAAATTTGTTAAAGTACAATTTTTTGTAGTCTTCTGTTATGATCCTTTTTATTTCAGTTGGATCTGTTGTAATATCACCCATCTCATTTCTTATTTGGGTTATTTGCTTCCTCTCCAGTTTTTCTTTTATCAGTTTGGCCAATGGTTTGTCAATTTTGGTGATCTTTTCAAATAATCAACTTGGTCTTGATTCTTTCAATTGTTTTTCTAGTCTCTATTTCATCTCTAATCTTCATTATTTCCTTTCTTTGATGCCCGAAGGCTCCTTTTGCTGCTCTCTTTCTATTTGTTTGAGTTGTAGGGTTAGTGTTTTGATTTTGGCCTTTCTTTTCTGATGTGTGCATTTATTACTATAAAGTTACTTCTAAGCACTGCTTTTGCTATGTCCCAAAAGTTTTCGTAAGATGTGTTTTCAGTCTCATTTGATTCTATGAATTCTTTATTCCATACTTGATTTCTTCTATAACCCAGTAGTTTTTAAGCATTTTTCAGTTTCCATGTATTTGATTTTTTTTTCCTTGCTGTTGCTGTTATTCATTTCTATTTTTATGGCATTATGATCATAAAAGATGCTTTGTATTATTTCAATGTTTTGGATTCTGTTAAGGCTTGCTTTGTGGCCTAATATGTGGTCTATTTTGGAGAATGTTCCATGTGCATTGGAAAAGAATGTGTACTTTGCTGCTATTGGGTAGAGTGTTCTGTATATGTCAAAGAGGTTAAGTTGATTGACTGTGACATTTAGATCTACCATATCTTTATTGAGTTTCTTTCTAGATGTACTGTCCTTCACCAAAAGTGGTGTCTTGAAGTCTTCTTGTGGAGCTATTTCTCTTTCCAATGCTGTTAGAGTTTGTTTTATATATTTTGGAGCCCTGTCATTGGGTGTGTATGTATTTATTACGCTTATGCCCTCTTGGTGTATTGACACTTTAAACATTTTATAGTGTCTTTCCTTATCCTATATAGTGGATTTTGCTTTAAAGTCTATTTTGTCGGAGATTAATATAGCCACTCCTATTCTTTTTTGATTGTTGTTTGCTTGATATATTTTTTTCCATCCTTTGAGTTTTAGGTTGTTTATGTCTTTGTGTCTAAGTTGTGTCTCATGTAGGTAGCATATAGATGGATTGCATTTTTTAAATCCATTCTGCCATTCTCTGTCTCTTTACTGGTGCATTTAGGCCATTTACATTCAGTGTAGTTATCAATAGGTATGAGTTTACTGCTGTCATTTTGATGTATTTTTTATTCTATTGCGGTGTTGACAGTTTCTTTGTTCCACCTAATTTTCTGTGCTGAGTTCTTTTACATGTATTTTTCTTTTCATATTTTTCATTATTGTTGCTTTTGTGTTTGCTGAGTCTTTATGTTTTTCCCCTTTTTTTATTTTAATGGGTAGGTTTGTTAGCTTTCTTTGTGGTTACCTTGAAATTTACCTTTATTTTTCTAAATTTAAACCAGTATTTTTTCCTTCATAATTGCCTTAACTTCCTCTCCATGTGGAAGGTCTATGACTACATTGTTTATTTCCTCTTTTTTTTTTTTTTTTTGACATTGTCATTGTTTGCATATTGATGTCCCTGGTTCCCTATTTTCAGTTTCTTAGCTTTGATTTCTTTTTATGAATTCCCCACCTGAGTTGATGGCTGGTTGATCTGTCCTTTGTCCTAATCTTGGATTGTTGTCTGATATTGTTGGTTGTCTTACTGGAGGACTCCCTTTAATATTTCTTGTAATTTTGGTTTGGTTTTTACAAATTCTCTTAAATTCTGTTTATCTGGAAATGATCTAATTTTGCCATCATATTTGAGAGACAATTTTACTGGATATATAATTCTTCACCTGCATTTTTTTTTTTTTCCTTCAAGGCTTTATATATGTCATTCCATTGCCATCTTGCCTGCATAGTTTCTGCTGAGTAATCAGAGTTTAATCTTACTTGTCCTCCTTTGTAGGTGACTTTTCATTTATTCCTAGCTGCTCTCAAAATTCTATCTTTGTCTTTGGTTTTGGCAAGTTTGATTATGATATGTCTTGGTCACTTTCTTTTGGGGTCTACCTTGTATGTGGTTCATTGAGCTTCTTAGATCGATATCTTCTCTTTTATGATATTAGGGAAGTTTTCTGCCAGCAAATCTTCAACAATTCTCTCTGTGTTTTCTGTTATCCCTCATGTTCTGGTATTCCAATCACTCATGGGTTTTTCTTCTTGATAGTATCCCACATTATTCTTAGGATTTCTTCATTTTTTTAATTCTTCTTTCTGATATTTCCTCAAATCGGCGTCAAGGGATTTATCATCTATCTCATTAATTCTGACTTCTATTGTCTCAATTCTGCTCCTATGACCTTCTATTAAGTTGTCTAATTCTGAAATTTTATTGTTGATCTTTTGGGTTTCTAGTTGCTGTCTCTGTATAGTTTCTAGCAGCCTGTTTATACTGTCATTTTCTTCTTGTATTGTTTTCCTGAATTCTTCTATTGCTTTGTCTGTGTGTTCCTTGGCTTGCTCAGAGTTTTGCCTGATTGCTTTCCTGGTCTCTTGTAGAGTGTTGTACATTAGTCTTTTGAATTCTTTCTCAGGCAGTTCCATTGCCTTATCTTCTTCCAGAAGATTTTCTGGCTCTCTATTTTGGTTGTTTCCTGGAGCCATCTTGACCTGCTTATTTATGTGATTTGATATTGACTATTATCTCCAAGGCATCAATAAGTTATTATATTTACTTATTGTATACTTGTTTACTGTGTCCTGACTTTTTGTTTTGATATGCCCAAGTAGGCTGAGTGTGTGAGCTACTTTGGTCATTGACATCTTTGAAGCTCTCATGTCCTGTCTCCAGATGGTCAGAGCAGCTACCATGTGTGTGAGCCCAGGAGTCTGTTAATTTTCTCATGGAAGTGTGACTATTCAAGGCACAGGTTTCCAGGTCATCAGTCACTGAGTATGTGTTACAGGCTCTCACCTACAATCCTAGGCTGGCAGGGCTGTGTGGGGGTGTTCAGAGCAGGAACAGCTGCCTGGCTGCTGTGGGGGGCTATGTGTGGGGCAAGGAAGGGAGGCTGCTGACTGCCCCCAAGTGCCAGGATGGAGGGAGTGTCCCTGTCCCCTGGAGTGCATAGTGAGAGTGTGTGTTGCAGCTGGTCCTTGGGCACCTGGTGCTGTTGGCTAATTCTCAGGCCCCTGTTGTGGGGGGGCGTGAGGCCCCTGCTTAGGGGACATGGGGATGTTGAATGTCACAAAGCAATTCTCCCTTGGCTGCTTCAGGTGAAAATGGTCTTCATGTGTATGTCCTGCTGTTTAATACCAATGAGGACGGGCAGTGTTGAATTGGTCCAGATGAGTCTGGATAAAGGGTGCTGCAATTCTGTGGACCCATTATGCCAGTGGCTGAGCAAAGGGGCAGGGCCTCCTGACAAGCCCTGAGTTCCCAGCTTAGGGGGCGTGGTGTTGTTGATTGCCACAAGACTGGTATGGGAGCAGAGGGTCCTGAGTTTTCAGCTTAGGGGGCGTGGCATTGTTGAATGCTGTGGGGCTGCTGTTAGAGTGGAGCAGGGTGGGACATAGGTGAGGGGAAGGAAGTACTTCTCTACTGTGAATCTCTGGGGGCGAGGGGTTATTTTGCCCCTCCTCCCCAAGTAGGTTAAAAGCTTGCACTTAACTTTCACAGGTCTGGTGTCACTCCTACATGGTTTTGGAGGTACGTGCAGATTTGCTGCTGCTTGGCTGCATCCAATGTGGTGGGGCTGGTCTTTGGATGTTGCTGCTTGCCTCAGCTTGTGTGCACTGCACAGGTTCAGCTAGCAGGGTGCTGGCCAACTCGTGATCTGTATTTCTCTGCTGCTTTTGAATTGTCTCTCCTTCCACCTCTGCTCAGTCCTATTCTTCAGCTTTGTCTTTGATGATTAGGATTCCAGGATTGTCATATATAATAGATTCACTTGTTTTTTCAGGTCTTTGTTGTAAGAGGGACAACAGGAAGCATCTGACTATTCTGTCATCTTGGCCTCACCCTGAACATCTTTCTTTATGTTGACAAAACATGAGCCCTTTTTAAAATCTAGTTAAAATGTTACTTCAAATGGTTACAAAGTCAAAATATTGATAGACTATATACTGCTCAAACTTCAAGGTGGACAAGGCTGTTAGCCATAGTAGTCCTTCAGCCTTTAAGCTGCGAAAAGATAGAAAAGGAAAGATAATCATATACTCAACAAACCTGGCACCAACAGCCACAAACTGATTACTGGCTTAAAGGATGATCTTCCTCTAAAATCAGAAATAAGTATAAAAATAGGAATTTAATAGCACGAAAAGAAAAAAAGAAAAGGAAAGCAAAGCAGATACCAGAGCAAGAGTCTATGTTTTTGTTCTGCTTGGGACAGATAAAGAAATCTGAGGCAAATTACCCTGGTCCTAGGAATTAGTCTGTGGCTTCAAGAGGCAGGGGGATAGGGTGGTGAGTAATTTTGAGGAATTATATAAGAAGGATTCATAAGGCTAGGAGAGAGTATTGTGCTACATTCAGTTGTGCATAGAGTTAATACGGACATTTATATATTGGGGAAGGAAAGGAAATACAGCCCAATTCATTAGGTTCAAACAGGAAATTTCATTTCTAGAGACCAGGTAAGAGAATTTCAGAGAAGGAGATCAAAATTTTTCTACATCAGTCACGCAAGTCCCTCTATCCCCTGAAACAATAGCAGGACACAAAATTTCTCCTTTCATAAGCTCCATTTCAGTTGATGGCAGCACCATCCACGCTGGTATGCTAAGGATCATGCTTGACTTTGCCTTGAATGTATATCTATTCAAATATTATGAGTCATATAGATATCTTATATTAAAAGATATTTTTGTTGTTGTTATTAGCTGCTATGGAGTTGGCCCTCAACTCACGGTGTCCCCAATATATAAGGGAATGGAAGTTTGCCCAGTCCTGCACCATGGCCATGATCCATTGTAGATCAGACTATTGTGATTCATAGGGTTTTCAATGGCTGATTTTCAGAAGTAGACTGCTAGACCTTTTTTCCCAGTCCATCTTAACTAGTAGCTCCATTAATATCTATCCAACATCATAACAACACTCAAGCCTCTACTAACAGAGTGGTGGTGGCTATATGTGAGGTACACTGGCCAGGAATCAAACCAAGGTCTCCTGCATGGAAGGCAAGTGTTCTTCCACTGAGCTATCAGTGTCCCTATAATTTTTTTTTTAGAAATGTTTAAACAGAAAATATCAAATCTACTGCCTCTTCTGCACCTCTCAATAATGTGAATTACCATTCATATGTATAATGATTTTATTTTATCTCACTTGATCTTCATAACCTTCGGTTGAGTTGGCATTATTAATCTTATTTTAAAGATGAGGGAATCAAGGCTTACACAAAGCAGTCTGCTTTCCTATAGTGACATAGCTAATGAGCAATATAACCAAAATTATAACCCAGGCCAGACATTCTAGGTATGATGTACTTTACTTTTTACTACATCATGCTGCTCCTTAATAACAGAAATCTGTCATTATAGTCACTCAGTGACCAAAACTGAGAGAGCAGCCACTATCTTAAATATTGTCAGTCACCATGTCATAGGAAAAGAGAACTCTAGAAGTATTTTCAGTGCAAACAAGTGTCTAAATTGTGACTTCAGGTTCCAGGCATGGCAATAGTATCTTATCAGCATCAACATATGAGTATTGTCTAATATGATGTTCTGTAAAATCTCTCACCAGATGGGTAGAATAGCAAAGCCAGCATACACGTGAATTATACCTAGGATCAACATACCACATTAACTGTTTTGCTTATAGCCAATTGCAACAATAGAACAAACAACACCACCCCTAGGTGAGCCAATGGGCATATTCGTTGCAGATATATAAAGCTTGAGCTTTCATAGCTTCATGACTCCTGCTCCCAGTTCAGAAGTGAATGCTGTCCCTCCATTCTCCAAATGCTTCAAAGAGTCAGAAGTTCCAACTCTCATATCAAATCTAATTCACATTGACGGCATAGGCAGCTGCTAGAGAAAGGGAGAACATATGTACCTATCAGGCAACTAATGGAGCACTGCTGGCACTGTGTCCCCTTTATTTCTAGCCTGAAGAATTGCTAGATAGACAGTCAGACAGTCAGACAGACAGATAGATAGATAGATAGATGCAGACAGATAATTTTAGTCTAGTAGATTGGATATGTTTTTATATTAAATAGCTTTTTGTTTCATCAAATCATCCTATAATAAATAAGTTATTTGGAAGGCTAATTCTGCTCAATTTCCACTTATTATGTCAAAGGTAGTAGAATGAATATGACTGAGTTTTTCGTAGGTCTTAGCTCTCACATAGCTTTGACAGTCTTGCACTGGTAATAAAATGCTCCAACTCGGAAGGGATTTATGTTACTTCCACACATAAATTGTTGGATAAGATAACCACATGTCCACACCAAACCCCGAGACAGCCAGGAAGTAAAACTCTAATATGTGCCAGGAAGTAGATTATTTGGCAAATGGTCTTAATGACTGCAGCACCTATAGTCACTTCACTACATGAAATTCAGATTGAGTCTTGACCATGTGTAAATCTGATTTTTGTACTGACAGAGTTTTCTGAGCCAGGTTTTTTTCTCATCTTGTGGTATAATTTGTTAGATTTCTGATTCCTTATCTCTTGCTGAAGTCTGGTGTCTACATGCTCCCTAAGCCGTAAATTTTTCTTCCTAAATCAAAGCTCTTTCCTAGCTTTCATAGCCCAGAATAACAGTGTCTGGCCAGCCCTGCCGTTATCCATGCTCCAACATCTCATTTTTTTTTTCTAATCTATTGGTTTCCTGACCCCATAATGCATAGAATTTCCAGATTGAATTCTCACAACACAGCTATGTCACTTGAGTATAAAAACCTCCAGTATTCTAATAGTTCTCTGAGAATTTCTGGCAGCAGAGATGGCCAAGGTGAAAGCATTTCCAGTCAGGAAACACACACAGGGTGGGTGTTATACAACAGTCACAGGGAGCCCTCAAAACTCATTGACTAGCAGAGTGGATACTCTCTAGTTTGGCCATTTCAGTGATTGTGCTATTAAAAGAAAATTCAGACTCTTTGCAAAGAGATTGATTCTATGTGTACATTCCAGCTGTAGGTCAAATCTAAATGCCTGACAGAAAAAACTATTGAAAGTTTCTTACCTTCCTCTAAGTCAGCAAGGAATCCTATGCTTCATACAGGATCAAGACTGATCTTCTACACCTGTACGTGAATCATCAAGCATCAGATTAGATTACTGCCCAGAACTGGGTGAAGTTGTTCTTAATTGTTGAACTCACTTAAGTTACTGAATGTTTTTCATTAAACTCATCCTTAACCTCAGTATTTGAAATTAATATAATCTGTTGCTGACAGAGAAACGAAGCTTTTCAACCTGTACGATGAGAATAAAGTAATACTTCTATCCTTTCTTTTCTAGCAGAATACAATAGAAATATTAAGTGTGCCAAATATAATTTTCATTTTTTAGTAGCCACATGTGAAGCACGTGTAAAGAAAGAAGTGAGTGGATTTTAGTGATTTATTTAGTGATTGACACAGTGGCTGCAACAATGGGCTTAAACAGCAATGATTGTGAGAATGGCACAGATGTGTTTTGTTCTGTTGTACATAGGGTCGCTATGAGTCAGAATCGACTCAACAGCATCTAACAACAACATTTTATTTAACACAATATGCTCAAAATATTACCATTTCATCATTCAATCAATATAAAAAATTTCAATGAGATTGTTACTATTTATTTTTTTGTAATAAGCCTTCAAAATTCAATGTGTATTTTATAATATATATATTAAAAAAAATTACCATCCAGTTAATTCTGACTGCTAGTGACCCTATAGGACAGAGTAGAACTGCCCCATAGGGTTTCCAAGGAGCAGCTGGTGGATTTGTACTGCTGATCTTTTAATTAGCAGTCAGGCCCTTAACCACTGTGCCACCAGCACACCCTAATTCAGACTAGCCACATTTTCTGTCCTCAATGTGTCCAGAGGCTACCATAGTGGACAGTGGCTCTCTAATAGATTTGTCAGTTACTTAAGAGACCTTGTTTCTGATCAAGTATTGTTATAACTTCTCTATAACTTAGTTGTCTCGGGCAAAACGGTAACTCAGCTAACGTATCTTGACACAGTGCCAGTGCCCAGCAAGTACTCAATAAATGTGTACTAAGTGGTTTTAAGTGGTTTTAAGGCTCAAATTACAAGTATATAATTTATTTAGATGCTGCTATGGGTGTAATGGTTAAGAGCTCAGCTGCTAACGAAAAGTCCAGCAGTTCAAATCTACCAGCTGCTTCTTGTATACCCTATGAGGCAGTTCTGCTCTGTCCTGTAGGGCCGCTATGAGTCTGAACTGACTCATAGCACCTAACAACAACAATGACATGTGCCAGAGACTTTTCTAGGCCCTGGGGAATCCAGCAGTGACCAAAATAGACAAAATGCTCTTGTGGAACTTAAGTTTTATTGGTCAATTCTGATTCCAAAGATTACAAAATTACAGAGACATACCATCTGATGAGTCAATCATTTGTGTTTTAGATGGATTTTTCCATTTCCTAGTGTTATCTTCTTCTTCTTCTTTTTTTTTTTTTTTTTAGTGTTATCTTCTGTTAGTTATCCCCATAATTTCCATCAACTATCACCCTCTGGCTGCCCAAAATCTTTTACTGCAACATCTCACATTTTCTTGCCTTCTTCAGAAGACACAAAAGTTCTTATTGTTTTTCAAGCTAAAGAGTCTTTTTCATACCTCTAATCTTCTCTTTCTTAAACATCTGTTAAACCCCTACTCATGATTTAATGCCAAGTTCAATTGATATCTTGTCCATGAAGCTTCTCTTGGTTATCTTTGTCAGTTATTTATTCTCCGCTTCTTGCTTACAACACTTTGTGCAGTTCTCTTTTATGGCATTTATTTTGGATTTTAATTATATATTAATTATTCTGCATTAGGCCTTTACTTATTCACTTTAGCTTTTTTAAATAGCAATGAGATTGGCACATGAGATATTCTCAGAGAAGGCATGTAGGATGGAAGCATAGTATGTCTGTCCTATATTACAGTCCTTCTTACTCTCTCCTTATTCAAAGAAATCTGTAGTTGTGAGTTTCTGTGTTACCTAGTAATACCTTTGCAATTTATTGGTGTTCTCAAGGATGGGTTGGAAAGGGTTACTAGAATGTTGTTAGCATCAGAATTATGGGTGAAATGTCCAGGAGAAAGTCTGAGCCTATCATACCATGTTGACATGCTTTCCTCTCTCCTTGAGAGAAGGAATTCTAATCTTGCATCCAAGTCATATTATTTTTCCTGCCTTCAGTGTTATCCAGATATCAGTGTTTCTTAGTCTTAGTGGTTTTCCAGTGCTAATTCAGGAAAGATATTTCTAAACTTTGCATTTTGAATAAAAATAGTGATCCATTTCCCACCCAGCTTTGAAGGCAGCTTTACTCACAACTTGATGAGGCATAGAGGCAAACTTTATCTTTTTGACATCATGGGAGAGAGAAGGTTGATCCTTTTACTCACATAATAAACACATGAAAGCTTTTCTATATTTATCATAATATTTTCTATAAAGCTTCATTGTAATCCAGTTTCGTATCATATGTATGAGAACCTGACTGAACACAATCAGGCAAGGGGGTCCTAACAGAAGTTACCATCCCTGCTTGTGATGATGTCATCGTTGTGTGTGGTTTGTTCTATTTGCGGGACTCTGGAATTAGTTCCTCTTTTTTTTTAGGGACTCAGGGAATTTGTAGCTGCAGTTCTCAGATTTTACCACTAGATGGTAACATAGGTTTGTCTACCAAGATGTGGAATCCCTATTCAGTTAAATGTGATACAGATACAGGGTGGACCATGACTGTCATTCTTTACGGAATTACTGAAATAGAACTTTTAGCATGGTATATATTTAATTGATCTAGAGAGAAAGAGAAAGATCATAAATAAAGAAAAAGCCTGGTTGAATATAATCTTCTAATCCCATAAGGGCCCATCTGTGTATTTTTTCACTGTAATGTCACAGTTTCTGGAGTTTTTCTTTTTATGAAATAATGGGGTATCTAATATGAATCTTACAGTGTTTTCAGAAACCAGGCAGCGTATTTTCTACAGTTAGCCATAGGGATTTCTAACTATTCCATGTGTTTCAATGTCTCCACATATGTTTTTATTTTAAAAGATTCCCTCTAGAGAAAATGCCTTAAGCCTAAGAAATGAATCCAATGGCAGGAATTTCAGACAGTAGCTTCCTCAACTAGATCATAAGCTTATGGAGGAAGTAGATCACACTTTGTCCTTTTTATATTTGCTCAGAATTTAAAGACACTAACCACTAAGGATTGGCCACTATGGATTGACACAGTGGCTGCAACAATGGACTCAAGCACAACAATGATTGTGAAGATGGTGCAGGACCAGGTAGTGTTTCTTTCTGTTGTGCATGGGGTCACTATGAGCCAGAACTGACTTGAGGGCACTAACAACAATCTAAAAATAGCACACAGAAGCCCCTCCCTAAAGTGATTAATAAGTGAGAAAGTGATGAGCTCTTCTCTCCTCAACTGAGGTCAGTAAAAAGGAAAATTTGATTTAAAAATATAAATCCTTCCAGAGAGATAAATGGAGCCAAGTAATACTTCATGATATAGAGTTTGCATTATCAGAAGAGTTAGGCTCACATCACATTTAAATCTCTTTTGAGAAAAATCTTTCGTTCTGAACTATAAGAAATTTCAGACAGCAGCATTCAATTAGATTTTTAAAATAAAACTGATATATAATCTTCCAGGTTTTTTTTTTTTTATGATGACCTATGTTATTTCTATAATGTTCATTCAGGACTCTGTTTAACAAAATGTTCAAAATTATGCAAGATACAAAACCAACAATGGTTGTATTGTTTTATATCACCACCAGCAATGTATGAGCATCCCAGTTGCTACACATCCTTGCCAACATTCTGAAATTGTCATTTTTTAAATTTTAATTGTTCTAGTACACATCGTGTACTCATTGTAATTTTAATTTGCATTTCCCTAGTGACTAATGATATTAAGCGTTATTTTCATGCTCTTATTGGCAACTTATGTATCTTCTTTTGCACAGTGTGTTCAAATGTTTTGCCTATTTTTACAGAGTTGTTTGTCTTTTTATTATTTTTAAGAGCCTTATTGTGTTTTAAATTTGCATATAATTTATGAAGGATTCCATAAATTTTGCAAAGAACCAGTTGCTGGATTTTTTATGTTTTTCACCAATAAACAGCTTTAGCTATTTTATTTTTGCAGTACAGTAGTTTCCTGCCTCTCTTGAGGGGTCCCTTTCTCCTTCAACTAAAAATCAGTTGCGTCTCTTTGTTTATCCTTGAACTTCCCTGATCTGCCTTGAATGGTAGTATCAGGAGGGGTTGTAGTCATTCTGGGTTTCATTTATGTTTAGCAGTTTCTTCGTTGAACCAGATCTGAAAAACCTTCCCCACCTAAACAGTAACCAGTGGACTTGACAAACCTGCTGATATTTTATACTCAAACTGTTTTCTGTGTAGAGTTTACTCTTCACATATTTTATACTTTTTCTAATAGCCTTCAAATGTACAAATAATTCATATTCCTTTAAATACATTTATTTGAAAAATAAAAAATCGGTAACATTTTCATTGATTTACAGTAAGTTCCTGGCATCACTGAACAAATTTTAAAATTGACCAGGCTAAAATGGAGCCTTGGTGGTGCAGTGGTTAAGAGCTACAGCAAGCACAGCTGCTAACCAAAAGGTCAGCAGTTCAAATCCACCAGCCACTCCTTAGAAACCCTGTGGGGCAGTTGGAATCGAAGCAATGGGTTTGATTTTTGGTTTAGGTTCAAAATATGTGAATGGATTGAAATAAAATCCACAGATTGGCACATGGTTCCATTTGTTGCAAACTTCCAAAACTAGTTTTTCCCTGGTGTTTCTTCCCTTAAGGTATAAACAATGCTGCTAGAACACGGGCAGAAGCTTGGAGAAAAAAAAAAGAGAGAGAAGGAGGAAAAAAAAGGAGCAAGACATATGAAACTCCCAAATGCTTCTCCACGTTACTTCAATAGCTCCCACTTCTGTTTTTGATTCAGGTCAGGCTGGATGGTTATTATACTTGAGATGGGAGGTAGACAGACATTTTGTTTCCCTTGCTTCATTGCTTTAACAACCTAAAGTATGGACCTCAGGGTCTTTGGCACTGTTTCAAACTCCAAAGTACAACACAGAATCCTGAGTGACCGTTAGTGTAAAGCCTATAAAAACTACGCCTATAGCTTTGGAAATACAGCCAGAATGCTCCTTAGAAGTGAGGATGGAGAGACTTCTTCTAACATACTTTGGGTATGTTATTGGGAGGGACAAGTTCCTGGAGCAGGACATCACACTTGGTAAAGTAGAGGGTCGTCAAAAAAGAGGAAAGCCCTCAACAAGATGGATTGACACAGTGCTGCAACAATGGGCTCAAGCATAGCAATGATTGTGAGGTTGGAACAAGACTGGGGAGTGTTTCATTCTGTTGCACGTAGGGTCGCTATGAGTCGGAACCAACTCGATGACACTAACGACAATAGCCTTGGAAATAAAATTGTCATTGTTAGAAATGCAACAAGGAAGTATAAATTCTACCAGTAGCAGATATATGCAAGGCAATTTCTAACACTGCAAGAAGAGAATGAGAACTCCTCAGTGACTAGTAGGGGCAAGAGGAGCCCAGGCCAGCATGAGAGAAGCCCAACAGGGATACAGAAAATTTAATTTTAATTTCTGAAAGTAGTTAGAGTCAACACAAAATAATTCAAATTAACCAACTACAAATGGAATGTATAGGGATAAACATCTGTACTTAAAATAATCAAAGAGCCAAATGTTTGTACTCAGGACTTAATTACTGAATGTTTACTATGTGGCAAGCACAAATACCTTACATGGGTAATCTCATTTAATCCACTCACATTAGCCTTATGGGATAATCATTTTCATCTATAGGTGAGGAAACAGGCCTCTGGAACCTCTGTAAGGCGTCTGAGGGCTCTTGGCCATCGGAAGCAGACCTGAAATTTGAGCTAGGGTGTAATGGACTCCCGAGTCCTTGTAGCCCAGTTCAAATCCTAAAAGTGTCTTTTACCAAATCTGAAAGTTTGTTAACTGCTCTGTGTCTCAATTTCCCATTGTAATATTTGGATAACAGACTTTTAGGATTATTATAAAATTAAATTGAGGCAGTATTTTTAAAGTACTATAAATATCATGATGCCTGGCTCCATATTTGGTGATCAATAGACACTAGCTATGCTTTTTCTTTCTGATGTCTAGTAGTTTCTTGGAAACCCTGGTAACGTGCTAACCAAAAGGTCGGCAGTTTGAATCCACCAGGTGCGCCTTGGAAATTCTATGGGGCAGTTCTACTCTGTCCTATAGGGTCGCTATGAGTCGGAATCAACTCGATGGCAACAGGTTTTTTTTTTTTTTGGTAGTTTCTTTTCCGTTCGCTTAATTTTATTCAGGTCCTCAAACCTGGTGAACTGGAGTAAGCTACTAAATTTAGTTTCTGAACCATCAACCACAAATACGTCAACAAAGCACTATTATCTGTGAGGCCTTGTCTGTATGTCTGTTTAATCTCTCACTTTTTAACACCATTTTTAACTCTGTCAGGAATTACTTTAAAAATCAATGTTCAGCTTAAACTGACAAAAAGACACAGTGTTCTATGAACGAACTGCAGATAGATACTGGTGACAAAAAAAAGACAAAGCTAAAATTGAGGACAGCATTTTTAACTGAAACTATCTAAAAATACAATGTATATTTAATATCTGGTTACACCTTTATGTGGGCCAAAAACCAAACCCATTGCCATGAGTCGATTCGAAGTCATAGCAACAGCTGAGCCCAATCTGCCATGTGGACTTGTTTGGTTTGGCAGGCAAAATGTTTCATATATTTTTGAAATGAGAATGTCTTTGAGTGGGGCAGGTAGCCTCCAGATCTGTTCAGGAACCTCCCTGCCAATACCCTCCCACCCCATCTTCAGCCCAGCCATTGCCTTGGCTTCTACTACATATTTCTGTTACCTACTTTTTTACCTGGTTCCTGGGGACATTTAATTTTGTTACTTTTGATTTGTTGGTCAACCCAATAAATTATCGTTGTTAGGTACTGTTGAGTGTCAGTAGTATTAAAATTACGGACACTAAAAAAAAAAAACTAGTTGTCTATAAATATAGATAATTTCCAAATATCTAAACTTTACAAAAACTTTTTAGAACTTTAAAGTTTTTCAGTGGTTAAATTTTGGGGCCAGACTTCAACAATTCCCATATGTTACCATATGAACTTGTTATACTATATTATACTTCACACATACGTTATGTGTGTGTATATCAGCATTTAGTGAGGTACTTATTTGTACTAAGCATTGATGCTTATTTTATTTTGAATATTAGTTTACTTATTCATCTCCTCCACTAAATAAGAGTCTGTTTTATTCAAATTTTATTAACAATGTCAAAGATATATTTGGCCTTAAATTCTAGTTGAATGAATATATGTAAGCATAGACAGCCAATATGGAATTAATAAGAAAAGCTCTTTTAGAAAATTAAATTGACATACCTAAAAGGCTCAAATAGCTTTAGGCATCCTGTGCCTTTAAATTATAGAGTCTTATACTCTGTACCACAATGGTATAAAGAATTAGACCCTGAGAATATAAAAAAGGAAGTAATTTCTGCATTTGCATAGTTTTTCTAATGCAGTATTGTCATAGCCAAGTCTTGCTATAAAAATTCTTTATGCAATAAAAAAAGGAGTTTTAATAAAACATACTAGTTTCTTTGGAAAAAGATAATGTTGTGAGAAAATATATCCTGTCTAATGTTTTTTTCAGTTTTATAAAAACAATTTCTCCAAAGCTGACATCTTCAATATGCAGTTCAATACAGAGCAAATGTTGATAGCTGAGATATAAACCTCTTGAGGCCTGGAAGTGGTGGCAAAGTGTTAACTGTTAGCGGCACCATTATAATCAATTATAGCAATATATGGCAGACTTAATACTTAGAAATGTTCAATAATCCACATTTGGAATAAAGATTTGCTCATTTAATTTCATTTCCCAATTGCAACCTTAATTACTTATAGAGATAGAAAGATTAAATGGATAAAACTGTGCGTGCTTATGGGCAGGATATATTTGCATGGATATAAATGGGTTTAAGTGGAAATTGCTATCTGTCCATTTTCTTTTAAGATTATTTAGGATTATATTTTAAAATCATGCATTAGAATTAGCAGAGACAGCCTTAAAAATCATTGACTCTTTCTTTTAGGGAAACTCATTTTCCCATTAAAAATTTGGGATTTAAGTAGCTTGTATTTTGGAAAAGTTTCCAGAGAAATGGACCATCAAGGGATAGAAACTATTCTATTCATGGTGGTTCCCTTCTCTGTGAAAGAAAAAATATAGTTTCACAAGTTTTTAAGATATTTATGAAAAAGTTCTTGAAAAAGAATCATTGAAACTTCAGGGTTTTGTTATATTGTTTTTTGAATTCATTCATTAGATATTTAAGATTTTCAATTCATTAAGGCAAGCTTTCCTCTCTGCAAGAAGCATGTCAGAGACTTTAATGTTCCTTGTACTGATCTAAGCTATAAAAAGGTGTGTGCTGCTAAAAAGCTCACCCTACTTTTTTGCATCTTAGAAGATAGCTCCAATCTAGAAACATCTGATTAATACAATTCTGAATTGTTTTAGAAGTCTTATCTCTAATGAGTTTCTGTTATTCCCTTATCACAAGTGTATATGATAGAGTGAAGTCTGAGTGAGGGGAGAAAAGGCTGCTGTTACTTTAAATAATATCGAGGAAGTAATGTCTACTTTTTTTATGCTGATGGACATTACTTACATTATGGATATAAACATGTATAAGTATACCAAGGACTTCAACCCTGGAATATCACTGCATAATTTTTTAATATCAGAAACTCATTATATAATACTGTGCAGTTAAGTTTTTGGATAAATGTGAATGTGGCCATCTTTCAGGAAATATAAAGACCAGTTCCTGTCAAGTGGGTTCTGACTTATGGTGGCCCCATGTGTTTCATCATAGAACTGTGCACAGTAGAGTTTTCAAAGGCTGATTTTTCAGAAGTAGATCTCCAGGTCTTTCTTCCGAGCTGCCTCTGGGTAGATTTGAACCACCAAACTTTTGGTTAGCAGTGCTAAATGTTTGTACCACCCAGAGACTCCTAGAAAATATACCATTGTACAAATGAACTCTCTTTCTAATTCAACAGCCTATTACAACTCTACTGGCCTATCCAGTTTTTTATTGCAAAGATAAGGCTATTTGTTTTCTGTTGCACTATAGATAAATATGTTGCATAATTTAAACTGGTACAATATTTTCTTGAGTTCCTTGATGTTAGAGTGAAGTGGATTAGATAAGTAAGTTAAATAGATATTTTGGCAATGAGCTAGGGGTGAGAGAAAATGAAAATATGAGAAATCAAGGAGTGATTTTTGTTTTTGTGGTAAAATAGATCTTGTAATACACTAGAGAGAAAGTAAAATTTCATATCATTAGGAAGTAAGATATATCCCCCCCGCCACAAAAAATAAAACCGTCCACACACACACCAAGAACAAACAAACAAACAGCATTTCCTCCCAAAATAAGAACTTTGCCTCATCATAGAACTTTGTCAGGGAACAAATCACTTTACCGAAAGCAAAAGTGTGCTACAAAGAGACAAAATAAAGTGTTGCTTAGAAGGAGCAAAACACTTTTACACAGAAGTGGTGATTATAATCTAAGTATTATTGGTTATTTTATGTTCTCTTTTTGGTGTGTTGTTAGTATGAAAAATTTTTACATAAAGAAAGAAAATAGAGTATAATGAAGCTTCATTGTCACAGATTGAATTTTGTCCCCCCAAAGTATGTGTATCAATTTGGGTAGGCCATGATTCCCAGTATTGTGTGATTGTCCACCGTTTTGTCATTTGATGTGATTTTCCTATGTTGTAAATCCTGTCTCTGTGATGTTGATGAGAAGGAATTAGTGGCAGATATGTTAACGAGGCAGGACTCAATCTACAAGATGGGATTTTGTCTTGAGCCAATCTCTTCTGAGATATAAAAGAAAGAAGCGAACAGAGAGAAGGGGGACCTCATACCAACAAGAAAGCAATGCTGGGAGCAGAGTGCGTCCTTCGGTCCCGAGGTTCCTGCACCAAGAATCTCATACACCACAGGAAGATTGATGATTGATGACAAGGACCTTCCTCCAGAGCCAACAGAAGAAGAAAGCCTTCCCCTGGAGCTGGTGCCCTGAATTTGGCCTTCCAACCTACTAGACTGTGAGAGAGTAAAATTCTGATTGCTGAAGCCATCCACTTGTGGTATTTCTGTTATAGCAGCGCTAGATGACCAGGACATGCATGTACCCAGATGAACAATTATTCCAATTTATTCACATTTCTTTCTAATTTTTTAGCTAAATGTTTAATGATATACCATTAACATGTTATTTTCATCACCAAATATTTCACTATGCATGTCTAAAATGTAAGTATGTTTCTAATATAACGACAAGGTAATTATCACACCTAAAAAATAAAATAACTCCATATGCAAATTTCTGCAGTAGTCAAAGAAAATGTCTTTCTACAGTTGATTTGTTCAAATTGGGATCCAATATTGTTCCAAACATTGCCCTTGTTTCGTATATCATCTATACACTTAAAAATGATAACAACCCTCTCATTCCCTTATATTTTCATGACATTGAATTGATGAGGAAACTGGAACAGTTGCCATGGATCTTCCGACATGCTGAACATGTCCAATTGCTTTTTTCCAGTATCGTTTTTACTTGTTCCTCTACATGCCCCTTATGTTTCCTTCCAACTGGAAGTTAGATCTAAATGCTTGATGGGATTCAGCTTTATCATCTTTAGCATGTACGGTTTATGGATGGTACTGTGTATTCAAGTCTGTACATCAGGAATACCATAATGTTCCATTTGGTTCTGTTTTTAGATGTATATTTCCTTCAAGTGTGCTGCTATAGAGTCTAATATTCTAAGGTGTCTTGTGAGCACACGAGGCTGAAAGAAACGACTTCAATGTGTACATCTAATATTATCATTATTTATAGATTTAATTATTAGAAAAATACTTTTCAAAAGTGTCTGAATTTACTCACTTGAAGCCTTAAATACTTAGGTGTTTTTTGTGTGAATGAAGTGTTTTTTTGCGATTTTCCAAATTATTTAGAATGGGTTTCAATGATGTGCTTTCAATTTTTGTTTTTATCATCTTTAAAAGCTTTCTGTCTAGAATATGCATTCAAAGTATTGCTTTACCTACTTTAAAAGGGGGCCTGTAGGGTTATGCCTATTGCCTCCATCTAAACCCTGGTGGCACACTGGTTAAGAGCTACAGCTGCTAACCAAAAAGTCGGCCGTTTGAATTCACCAGCTGCTCCTTGAAAACTCTGTGGGGCAGTTCTATTCTGTCCTATAGGGTCACCATGAGTCGGAATCAACTCAAGGGCAATGGGTTTGGTTTTTGGTTTGGCACTGTTCATCAAGAATATTCATGTTTCGTGAGATGATTGATATAATTGGTCTCACTGAATTGTACAAACAAAAATGTTGAATTGGTAGATATTGTGGTACCTATATTTTTAAACTATAACAAAAGTTAAAAATAAAAATAAAAAAACAACCCAGACAAAAATTATAATGCAAAAACAATAAAATGTTTGTAGTCCCTAAACAGATATACACTCACTAAAAAAGGTTATTCTAAAAATATTTTTTCCAGCGTTATAAAATAAAACAGAAAATTATGTTATTTGAAGATGGATTCAGAGGAAAATATTTGGAGATAGTGTTTAACTATCATTTTCTCACTGTTTTTTGACTAGTGTAGAATCAGAAAAGACTTTCAGAAGCTGGGGAAATTTGCACAAAATACACTCATTACTGAACAATGATACTATTACAGCATTTGTTTTTTATTATCTCACATGTTTAAAAAGCTAAAATCATATTATTTCCTGTCAACTTTTCATGATTATTTCTATTTTTTTATTTTAGAATAAATAGTAACATTTGTAAATATGTTTTTTTGCTTCATGGTTTTATTTTCGTATAATTTTTCAACTTGAAAGAAATTGAAGTTTTACTCCACTGTTGTTAATAAAAAAAAAAAAAAAAAGAATAATCATGTGCATAGAAACACGATTACCCAACAGAATACTTATACAAAAAGGTTTTTTTTTTTTTTCTTTCTATAGTTATTTTTTTTACTGGATAGGTGTATTCATCTCCTGTGGCTGCTGTAATAAATTACCCCAAACTCGGTGACTTAAAGCAACTACAATTTATTCTCTTACAGTTCTGGGGGCCAGAAGTTGAAAATCAGTATCACTAGGCCAAAAGCAAGGTTTTTGTAGGACAAGGTTCCCTCTGGGCGTACTCAGGAAGATTCCATTCCTTGCCTCTTCCAGCTCTAGCGGCTGCTTGCATTCCTTGGCTTGTGACCACATTGTTCCAATCTTTAAGGCCATTATCTTCAAAGCTTTTTCTGTTCCATCTTTGTATCACTTCCAAATAGTTAATATTTACAGGTTCCAGGGATTAGGACATGGGCTTCTTTTGGGGGATCATTTATCAGTCTACCACAATAGACTAATAATGTTATTTGCAAGAAAAAGAATAAGTAATTGTTCATGGACAGTGCTCAGATTTTTTTTTTTATTTCATAATATTATCATTCAAAATGAAAATTTGGTAAAACTGAGCCACAGTATGTTATCTGTATCAGATCTAAAAGAAAATGTGTACTTCCGAAAAAAAAAAAAAAATTAAAAACAAAGGAAATATGAATAAAGCAGGCACAACATTTCAGGTAATACGGTGAAATCTGTGAAAGCCAGAACTTGACAGGACTGCTTGTTTTTCTGGGTCTCCTAAGTTTTCCACCTTTAACAGGGTGCAGCCTTACCACTTCTCTATCAGTTGCTTTAGGGGAAATATTTGAGTTTTGCTTCTCTGATAAGTTTCCAACTTACGCAGGTTCTGGCTTTCACAGATTTTACTGTATAATTATATATGAGAGGTTATAGTCTTTTATTTTTCCATAGCTGAACATACTTCCTATCTTCAATCCCCATTTTCTCAGTAACATAAAACTTAAGTTTGCACTTAAAGACAAATTCAAGTGTGTCATGGATTTCTTAGTTGGTTCAGGTAAACTTTGTCACTATAGAGTTCTTCTCGCCCTCTTCACTCCCACAATGGCTTGAAGGTTTTGATTGTAGATGGTACTGTGAGAGGCATCCAGTCAATAGCTGACATGACTTCGTGACTGTATTCACAAAGACTACAGTGTAACATTGTGGTTTCATTTATGGTCACCATCCACATTGGGATCTGTCAAGATGCCATATTAACAATTGGTTGTTGGACCTACTGCTCAGGCAGCATTTGTTGATGATGTCATCTCCTTCTGAGCACTAGATGCCTCCATGACCACCAGTTGTCAATGCCATGTCAGTACAATCCTCAGTCTTATGGGAGGCTATTTAGTTAATGCCCACATGGTAATGGAGTGAGTCACTGTAGGCTTTCTCCCAAGGTAAAAAAAAAAAATAATTCACTGACCTCTTTACTCTCTGCCCTCCCATATCTCCTCATGTCCAGGGATAGGCAGGGAGGACAGTGAAGAGGCACATACGTGGAAAGCCTGGCGGTATTTATTTCACCCCGCTCACTGACTTTCTCCTCTTTAGCCCCTATCCAGCGAGAATTTTATTTAACCTGAGAGATTGGGGAGAATCTTTTTATTATTTTTTTCCCTATCAATTTTATGCCAACTAATAAGCTGCTGCAAACGACCCCTTTAAAGTGTTGAAAATCAAAGATGTCATCTTGAGGACTAAGGTTAGCCTGACCCAAGCCATGGTATTTTCCATCACCCCATATGCATGTGAAAGCTGGACAATGAATAAGGCAGACCTAAGAAGAATTGATGCCTTTGAATTATGGTGTTGGTGAAGAATGTTGAATACACCATGGACTGCCAGAAGAATAAACAGATCTGTCTTGGAGGAAGTGCAGCTAGAATGCTTCTTAGAAGCGAGGATGGTGAGACTTCATCACACTACTTTGCGCATGTTATCAGGAAGGACCAGTCTCCAGAGAAGGACATCATGCTTGGTAAAGTAGAGGGTCATCGAAAAAGAGGAAGACCCTCAATGTGATGGATTCATACATTGGCTGCAACAATGGGCTCCAACACAGTAAAGATTGTGAGGATGGCACAAAACCGGGCGGTGTTTCATTCGGTAATATATAGGGTTGCTATGAGTTGGAACCAATTCGATGACAGCTAATAACAGCAATGGGCTAAGATTTTAGTTCTTAGTCAGTAGATGAAGGCTTTTGGAGCTTAAAACACTGTCAAGAAACATTTCCTTTGTATCAAGTTTCAAATGCACTCTCAAGCTAAAAATACTTAATACTGAGCCAGTTTATGTTTCTCTTTGCAGGTCTCCTATAACCTATCTGAGGCTAGTAAATTCAGAATGACAGTGCTGCTTCAGCTACGGATACAATATAGTACAAGACCGCTCCTTGTCTACCGCTAATCTCTTTTATTCTTGTATTTGAAATGATCTAGGCTGAGTAAAGAGAACCTCTGAAGAATTGGATATTGACCTTCAAATTTTAGAGGAAGGGATGACTTCATTTGAGTTAATGTATTTGTAAAGAGTAGAAGAAGAGACTAAATCTGCTTTTCTTTTATTAATATTAATAGGCATTAACCCTCAAATACTGGTGATGAACAGAACTGATTGCATATGGATGCATTTCTCTTGATAGACACACTATGTTATATGGACATTTGTTAATTTATCTGCAATGTATACCACATTGGTTGATTTATGTTCCTCACATATGTTATTTGAAAGAAAGGTCAATTAATGAGTGGGAACGCAGAGTGTAATTAAGAACTCTTTACTCTGTTTCTCTTCAAGCTAGAAAACAGTTCTGAATGCTGATGAGACAACATCTATTACAATGCCATCTAGTCAGAGTTAGGTAATTAACTCAGAATGAAGCACACACCAAAATATCTTTATTAGAGGCAGAAGTCCACGGAAAATCAGGTAGCAACGAGAGCAACTGAGTGTCACAATTATGATGTAGAGCATCATGGGCCACGTCTTTATTGACTCAGAATAAGAAAATTATTCTCTAAAAATGGAATGCTGTACATCTGACTAGTATTAGTTCGTCATAGGCACTGGGAACCAAGCTACCATTTCTTCAGCCGGTGAATTGATGTTTTCCATGGTGCACATAAATAAATGTTTTAAAGAAACAATTGGTTCTCTATGAGAGCTTTGGCATAGATCTCACTTTCCAAGGCCAAATCTTTGCTTCCCCTGAGGATGAATACAAACTAAGTTTGTGTAGTATGCTTTGCAAATTGCTGTTCTACTTTAAACTCTCTTCTGAGAAGAATGTGTACCAGAGATTTAGACCAGACCCATTTTCTTTAACTCAACATGTTAACCGTAATGGAGAATTTCCTCCCCAGTCTGCATTTACATAAATCATTCAATTTGAATCACTTCTGAACCTAAAGCAATTTCTTAAACCTACAGGATTTCTTAAAGAAATGTACCAGAAGTAATAGGCATGCTTTTTAAAAATGAAAATTGTATTTGGGGCTATCAGATACTTACTGATTCAGAAGCTCTGTGGACAGGGCAAGGAAATCTGCATTTTTGTTGTTGTTTATTTTATTGTGTTTTAGGTGAAAGTTTACAGCTGAAATTCATTTCTCATTCAAAAATTTATACACAAATTGTTTTGTGACGTTGGTTGCAATCCTTGCAAGGTGTCAGCACTCTCCCCTTTTCTCCTCTGAGTTTCTGTGTCCATGTGTCCAGTTTTCCTGTCACTTCCTGCCTTCTTGCCTTTGTTTTTGGGCAGGTGTTGCCCATTTGGTCTCATATACTTGGTTGAACTAAGAAGCATACTCCTCACATGTTATTGTTTGTTTTATAAAACTAAACCAAACCAAACCCATTGCATTGAGTCCATTCCAACTCTTAGAAACCCTATAGGACAGAGTATAACTGCTCCATAGTGTTTCCAAGGAACGGCTGGTGGATTTGAACTCCTGACCTTTTGGTTAGCAGCTGAAATCTTAACCACTAGGCCTGGCTTATCTTTGGCTGAAAGGTGGACTTCAGGATTGGCTTTGGTTCTCAGTTAGCAGGGTGCATGGAGAACATAGTCTTGGGATTCCTTCAGTCTTTGTCAGACCAGTAAGTCTGGTCGTTGAGCTGATCATGTGATTCTTTTCTTTTGTTTCGTTTATGTGGTGAATTTTGCTGATCGATTTTCTACTGTTGAACCATCCTTGCATAGCTGGTATGAATACCACTCAGTTGTGCTGTATTATTTTTTTAATATGATGCTGAATTCTATTAGAATTTTGTTGAAAATTCATCTATAGTCATGAGAAATAATTGGTCCCTAATTTTCCTTTTTTGTGCTAGCTTTGGTATCAGTGTTATGCTGGCTTCACAGAACAAATTTGGAAGCATTCCTTCATTTTCGGTACTCTGAAATAGTTTGAGTAATACTGGTATGAGCTCTTCTTTTCGTGTTTGGTAGAATTTTCTAGTGAAGCTGCCTGGGCAAGGGCTTTTTTTTTGTAGGGGGAGGGGATTTAAAACCTCTTCAATTTCTTCTCTTCTTATGGGTCTGTTCAGATTTTCTCAGTTTGTGTTAGTTTAGCTAGGTAGTGTGTTTCTAGATATTTGTCCATTTCCTCTAGGATCTCTAATTTTTTGCAGTACAGTTTTTTGTAGTATTCTGTTATGAGCCTTTTTGTTTCAGTGGGATCTGTTGTAATGCCCCCCATCTCATTTCTTATTTGGATTATTTACTTCCTCTCCTGTTTTTCTTTTGTCAGTTTGGCCAATGGTCTGTCGATTTTCTTGATCTTTTCAAAGAACCAGGTTTTGGTTTTGCTGATCCTTTCTATTGTTTTTCTATTTCCTATTTCGTTTATTTCTGCTCTATTATTTATTATTTCTTCTCTTCTGGTGACTGTGGGCTTCTTTTGTGGCTCTCTGTTTTTTTGAGTTGCAGGCTAATGTTTCAATTTTTGCCCATTCTTTCTTATGTGTGCTTTTGTTGCTATAAATTGATCTCTGAGCACTGCCTTTTCTGTGTTCCAAAGGTTTTTTGATGATGTATTTTCATTCTCATTTGATTCTAGGAATTTTTTATTCCCTTTTTGATTTATTCTATTATCTGGTTGTTTTTAAGCAAGGTATTATTCAGTTTCAATGTATTTTATATTTTGTTTTTTGATCTTCCTGTTTGAATTTCTACTTTTATGGCATTGTGATCAGAGAGAATGCTTTGTATTATTTTGATGTTTTGGATGTTATTAAGCATTGCTTTGTGGCCTAAAATGTGGCCTATCCTGGAGATGTTTCATGTGTGTTGGAAAAAAAGTATGTATATTTTGCTGCTTTTGGGTGAAGCGTACTATGTATGCCTATGAGGTCAAATTGGTTGACTGTGGCCTTTACATCTTCTGCATATTCGTTAAGTTTATTTCTAGATATTCCGTCCTTTACAAAGAGTGGTGTGCTGAAGTCTCCTACTATTATTGTGAAACTGCCTATTTCGCTTTTCAGTGCTGCAACTCAACAGTAGTGGGTTTGGTAATGGTTTATTTTATATATTTTGGCGTGCTGTCATTGGGTGCATAGACATTAAGGTTATGTCTTCTTGGTGGATTGTCCCTTTAATCATTACATAATGCCCTTCCTTGTCTTTTATGGTTGATTTTGCCTTGAAGTCTGTTTGATCTGAGATTAATATTGCCACTCTTGCTCTTTTTTGGTTACTGTTTGTTTAACGTATTTTTTTCCATCCTTTGATTTTTAATATATGTATGTCTTTGTGTTTAAGGTGTTTCTCTAATAGACAGCATATTGATGGGTCTTTTTTTTTTTTTTTAATCCATTCTGCTGCTTTCTGTCTCTTTACAGGTGCATTTAAACCATTTACATTCAGTGTGATTATTGATAGGTATGAGTTGACTGCTGCCATACTGTTGTGCTTTTTCTTTTTTATAGCACTGGCATTTTCTTTGTTCCTTTTACTTCCCTGTGCTACATTCCTTTTTTTGTGGATTTTTATTTCTTTCATTATTATAGATTTTGTGCTTACTGAGTTTTTATGTTTTTCTTCTTTTTTATTTTGATGAGTAAGTTGTTAACTTTCTCTGCAGTTATTTGAAATTTACCTTTACCTTCCTAAGTTTGAACCAGTCTTTTATTACTTGATATCACCTTGACTTATTCTCTGTTTGAAAGTTTTATAGCTACACAGTATATTACCCCTTTTATTATTTTGATGTTGTTGTTATTTACAAATTGATGTCTCTTGTTCTCTGTTGTAAGTCTTTTAGCTTTGTTTTATTAGTGAGACAGTGTAAGGAGCTAGGTGAGCAGGAAAAAGAAAAAGAAGAAAGAAAAAAAGAAAAAAAAGCCATGTAGCAAGAGTGGTAGGGTGGACCCGGGGTGGGGGGAGGGTCTCATATTGTGGACTCTGGTGGTGAGGGCTGCCAGATGGGAGAGTTCTTGCTTCTACTCATCAGAAAGGTGAGGGGTGGGAAAGTGTGTTTCTCTGGTTGCTGTGTGTTCTGTCTCCTATTGAGATCTCTGTGGAGTTGCCTTCCTCTACTCCCTGTCCAGGGTCATTTTTGGCTGTGTTTCAAGATGGCCACATTGTGCTGTTAGTTGGCTGTGGACCTCCACTCTACCTGTCCTCATTCTCTGTTTTCCATCAGTTTCTTCTTCCATTTGGTGTTTGATCGAGTTCTTTATCCCTTCATTTGATGCTCAGGGTTCCAGGATTGACATTTGTACCTGTTTTATTTAGTTTTTTGGGTCTTTGCTGCAAAGGAATGGCATGGTGCATCTGTTGAGGCCACCATGTTGTCCCTGCCCCCCAAGAAATCTGCATTTTGACAAACATTGTTTCTTATAAACATTAAGAAACACTGGCCTATAGATTTCTAGGGGTTTGGCTATAGGAGTGTTCTAAGCCATTTGAATCATACATTTATATATGAAGGCTGATTGGAGTAAAGTGCGTTTCTTGTTTTTCTTTTCAGTAGTTTCCTCAAGTAATAGTCAGATACCATCTGTTATGGGTTGAGTTGTGTTCCTCAAAATGTTTTGTTGAAGTCCTTCCCTCCACCATATTATTTCCTTAATTGGAAATAAGGTGTTCAAGATACCGTTAATTAAGATAGCAGGAGGTTATACTGAAGTAGGGTGGGTTCTAATCAAATATGAGTGGTATCCTTATAAAACAGACACAGACATAGAGACAGAGAGGGAAGAATGTCATATGAAGACAGAGGCAGAGAGTTAGCTGCAAGCCAAGAAACACTGGGCTACTAGACGCTGGGAGAGACAAGAATGGATCCTCTTCTAAAGCCTTTGAAGAGAGCAGGGATCTACCTAGACACTGAATTTGTACTTTCTAGCCTCCAGAACTGTGAGAGAATAAAGTTACGTTGTTTTAAGCTACGCAGTTTGTGGCCCTTTGTTAGAGCAGACCTAGAACCTAATACACAATCTGAGCATCTGCTATTTACTTGCTCATTCAGTAGGCCATTTATCAAATAGCTACAGAGTACCTGCTCTATGCATACAGACCATGGGAATAAAGCAGCCAACAAAATACACAAACATCTCTGCGCTCCTGGAACCGAACCTTTATTCAAGATGGGAAGATAGATAAAAGCACACTGATAAGTAAATTATGTATTTACTATGTTAGATAGTGATCAATGTTAACAAAAGAAATAAAGGAAGGGAGAAGAATTTTACTATTGGGAGGAAAACATTAAAACATGACATGGAATGCCTAGATAAGAACACATTTAAGTGATAATTTTTGAATAGACACTGAAAGCGAGGGCGCTGTAATGTGGACATCCCAAGATGCCCTCAATGAGAAAAAAGAAATTGTGATATTCTGGAGACAAAAGAGAGTCCAGCAAGTTAAAGGAAAGGAAGTTATAGTGGCTAGAGTGAGAAGAGTGAGGAAGAAGAATGGAGGTCACATAGGACCTTGTAGATCATAAATCATCTGACTTTCATTCTTAGTGAATTAGGAAGTTCATGGGGTATTTTGAACAGACTACACTGAGAATGATTTGAAAGGGTCAAGAGAAGAAGCAGGGAAATAAGTTAGAAGGCTTTTGCTATAATCATAAGATGATGATGTTTTGGACCAGGGCAGTAGGAAGGTGTGGTAAGAGGAGGGAGGGGAGAAATAGACATTCCCTGGAAAAGAAAGAGGGGACCATGCATGACTCTACAGTTTGTGGCCTGAGCAATTGGAATAATAATGTTGACTTTAATGAAGGAAAAACTGTAGGGGAAACAGATTGGGGTGAAACTTCAAACTTCATTCTAGATATATTAAGGTGCAGATGCCTCTTAAATATTCAACTGGAATGTTAAGGCCATTGGATATATAAGTTTTGGGGTTTAGAAAAATATGGAGGAATCAACGAATATATAGGTGCAATTTAAAATCATGAAATCAGATGAGATACTCCAGAGAATGAGTAAAGAGAACAAAGAAGAAGTCCAAGGGCTGTGAGACTCCAACATTTAAAGGTTGGGATGAGAAACTATCAGTAATTAAGACTGGGAAGGAGTAAGAAGTGAGGTAGAAGAAATATAAGGCAATTGGGGTATCCTGAAAAACAAGCAGACCAAGTATTTCAAGAACAGACTGATCAATTGTGTCATAATGATGTCACTAAGCTAAGACCAAAAAAAATTAGGATTTAGCAATGCAGAGCATGTTCAGTCAAGTATCAGGGGCAAAACCTATATTAGAGTAGATTTAAGTGAGAATGGGAGGAAACCAATTGAAGTCAGATATTGAAAACAACTTTTGCTTTAAATGAGAGAAATGAGTATTATCTAAAGTGGAAATGGGGTTAAAAAAGTCTTGCTTTGTGCTGTTGTTTAAAGAGAGAAATAAGTACATGTTTAAGTGAAATGGAAATGTGAATAATCTAGTTAGAGAGAAAGAGACAAGACTAAGGAAAGAGTGGAGAAAATTGCTGAAACGATGTCATTCACAAGGCAAAGGTAGAGATGATTTATTGTGCACTTGCAAGGGGTGTGGCCTTAGCTTAGAGAACACACGACATCCAGTAGTTACAGAAGTAAAGACAGAATGTTCTGGCACAAAGGCGGTGGTGGATGTGGTGATGGAGGTTTGTAGGGCTTCTCCTGTTTTTTCTGTTTTCTTAATGAGGGAGGTTATGAGGTCAATGACTAAGAGTGAAGATAGAGGAGTGTTGGAGGCTTGGGCAGAGAGAAGAAAGCCTAAAATAGCTAGCAGAGAAAGTAAGGGAATGGACTAGGGACATGTCTTATGATTTTCTGGCAGTAAGGAAGGTTAGTAATGTACATTTAAAGTAACACTATTCAACGTAAATTGTACGTGCTTTGATTTTTTTAATTCTGCTTTGCTTTGCTTTTCTCTCCCATGTTCACCAGCATGATTTAGGCATTAAGTGTGTAGGGAGTTGGATTTAGATGGGAATGTGGCTTAGTGACACACGAATTAAAAGGAAAAAGGAAATTGAGAAAACATTTTTAAAAAGTAATTACAATGATTGGCCATCTAATTAAAACTGAGGTGGGATAGTGAAAATTTGGAGGTATCCAAGGATTGAAATTTCTGGTAGAGAAAAAGGAATGTTGGAGTTGGGTTATGGTATGAGGCAGGATGATCTGAAAATGTGTGAGTTCACTATTTGAGACTGAGATTATAGAACAATTGCAGCTAGTAGCAATGACCGATTCAATGCAAAGACCACGTGATTGTGTGACTGAGGAAGACCGAAGAACATTACAGAAGAAAACATCAAGGAACTGAGAGTTTCAGGATACTGCAAAGGATGATTAAGTGAAGTTGAATTTGCTAAGAATTATAAGCAGCAATGGAATGAGTAAAAATGGAACAAAGATCTAAATTTTTCAAAGAATAAAGTGGGGATAGGATGGGAGTTGGTGCAGTAGATGATACAACAAAGTAAAATGGTAAACAGTGTTTTTAATTGACATGAAATTAAAAATCTGGTATTGTAAAGAGGGACACCTATTCAACCCTTGTGCCCACCCACCAGTTGAGAAAGCTACAGGGGAATCAGTGTCCTGAGTAGAGATAAACATTTCCCTAGAGCATGAAGATACAGGGATGGCTTTTGAGTTTGGAAGAGACTTTGTTGATATTTTATATAGAGTTCCATAAGGCATATTGAAAGGGCCTCAGTAACTGGGGAGGAGCTAAGACACAGTCAAAAGAAGAGATGAGCGGAGTCATATGTGGATTAGAATCCAGGTGATTAGGATTGACCTGGGAGTCTTGGACTTTGTATGGGGACTGTCATGGGACAGGAATGAGGGGTCTAGAGAGGTGAGTTCTAATAGCCCCAGGCACGAGATGATGGAGAGGCTATGAGTGAGGAAAGGGAGGGGTGTGGGCATGTTTCCCCCGTAATACAAAGGCCCTGGGGCTTACACTTGACTCTGCTGATAGAAATACAGAGTTTTGCCAAGTAGTGGTCGTACTCCAAATCCTAAAGAAGGGTGGGCTTACTCAGGTTCACTAGTCTCCCTTTGTCAGTTGCTGAATGGTAGCCTGCAAAAGAGTATAAAGAATAGATAAATAAACCAAAAAAGTCTCCCTGCTGTAGTTTTAGAACTATATCTTAAATCATCTGCGCACATAGACCACACAGACTACGTCACATTGAGATACACAATTCAATTTTTCTAAACATATTAATGTGATTTGTAGACTGAATTAACATTTTTATAGCACCCCTATGGAAATTGATAAGAGACAAGTAATGTATATGTAAGTACCTTATGCCAGGATAACTTGCGTGAGAGGCTTACTGTTTAGGTTAGTGTGAGTAACCTAGATGGTCGATATTTTAACTCACGTACTTAGCTTGTTTAGTGTCAAATATTACATTTGAAAAATCATCATAGGCTATTATTCTTTCCCTGATTATGAATGTTCAATTGTCCCTTGTGACTAGTGCACAAAAGGAGAAGAATATCAAATTATTGGATACATAAAAATGCATAGAAATGCAGGCAACATTGAAAAATACAGCAAAACTGTGGACATTTTTTTAGATTATACAACTCGGATGCATCCTTCACAATCTTTTGTTTAAGAAGAGATTTTCCAAGAATCATCATAAACATCATAAAGAATTCTCAATAGTGTACAGAGAATGCTATTCAAAGACCCCCCAAAAGGTTCTAAAACTATGGAATATTTGAGGCAAGGGTTTCTAAGTACCAGTGTTTTCCTTGGCTTCAAATCAAGACAAATTATTCACTGAAAGGGCAGTTCCTCCTGGGTGTTGAGAACAACTGTTATTCTCATGTGAACTGAGTGTGCTTTGTTCAATTCATTAAAAAAGTGTTGTTTTCCTTGGAAAACAGAGAGTGCAACTTTTTTTTTTTTTTTTGAGTTAGCTCCCTGACACTTTTAAAAGGCACAAATTATGTTTTGGTTTTTAGACAAATAAAGTTTCAGACAAAGACAATTTGTATTCTTACCATATAGGTTTAATTGTTTTTTAGAGAGAGGTGTTTGAGGATTTAGAGAATGGGACCTAGAAATATACTGCAGAGCTTTGTCACCAGCATTTTTTATTACTTCATCTACATATTTAAAAATTGAATTTATTCATGATGGCAGTACAATGCATAGTATTTGTTCAGCAGCCTATACTTTGTGTAAACACTTTAATTGACAAATTAAAAAATATTAATTAAATAAAACCCAATAAATTTGAACATTTGTTCAATCTTGTCTTTATTTATTGAATTCAAGAAAAATTTATGGGGTGGCTTTTATGTTCCAGGTGGTGTACTATGCATTGGAGAAACAAAAGTGGTTGCAATAAACATGGTACCTGTCTTCAGATGAGACAAAGGAAAACAAAGAGGCAATTATAATACTGAGTAGTAATTGGAGTAATAGGGGAAAGTACAGGGTCTGATACACAAAAAAATGAAACTAATCCAGATATAGTAGTTGAGGAAAGACTTCCTAGATTAAGTATAACTGACTCAGAGGATGAACAAGAGTTGTCCTGGCAAAATAAAAAGGAAATTGTTTTCCATGCAGAGAATATCACTATCTTTTATTAAGATTCTTTGGTTGCAAATGACAGAAAGGCAGAATTATTTCTTGATAGAATCCAAGAAAGGGTTAAACAACGAAATTTTAGAAAGTGCAGGGATGCAGCTACACTTGCCAGGACCCAGGAACAATCTTCTTTCTTGCCTCTTATCTTCATAAGACAGCTTCCTTCTCCTTCATTCCACAAAATGACTTTGTACCAAATGACAGGAAAAAAAAAGCCCACTTGACTTTGACTCTTTGAATTTAGAATTGTAACATCTGAGGAGAGATTTTTTGGTTGAGCTTGTGTCAGGTCACCATTCCTAAATGAATCAACCTTGGCCAGACTGGGATATTGTGTGACAATTTAAACACTTTGGTAGTTACCACATGAAGATGAGGTGAAATAATCTTGAAATAGCAGAACCATACGTGTTTAGATGCCACTTTTTTATTACTTAACAGTTTCCTGATATTTTCAAATCTTCTAACAGTGATTATCCCCCACGTGTCTGTCAGTTTGTCATACTGTGGGGGCTTGTGTGTTGCTGTGATGCTGCAAGCTATGCCACTGGTATTCAGATACCAGCAGGGTCATCCATGGAGGACATGTTTCAGATGAGTTTCCAGGCTAAGACAGACTAGGAAGAAGGACCCAGCAGTCTACTGCTGAAAAACATTGGCCAGTGAAAACCTTATGAATAACAGCGGAACATTGTCTGATATAATGCTGGAAGATGAGCTCCCCAGGTTGGAAGGCACTCAGAAGATGACTGGAGAAGAGCTGCCTCCTCAAAGTAGAGTCGACCTTAATGACGTGGATGGAGTAAAGCTTTTGGGACCTTCATTCACTGATGCGACACTACTCAGAATGAGAAGAAACAGCTGCAAACATCCATTAATAATCAGAACCTGGAATGTACAAAGTATGAATCTAGGAAAACTGGAAATTGTAAAAAATGAAATGGAGCACATAAACATCTATATCCTAGGCATTAGTGAGCTGAAATGGACTGGTATTGGCCATTTTGAATCAATCATATAGTCTACTATGGTGGGAATGACAACTTGAAGAGGAATGGTGTTGCATTCATCGTCTAAAAGAACATTTCAAGATCTATCCTGAAGTACAACACTGTCAGTGATAGGATAATATCCATACACCTACAAGGAAGACCAGTTAATACGACTATTATTCAAATTTACGCACCAACCCCTAAGGCCAAAGATGAAGAAATAGAAGATTTTTATCAGCTGCTGCAGTCTCAAATTGATTGAACATGCAATCAAGATGCATTGATAATTATTGGGATTGGAATGCAAAAGTTGGAAACAAAGAAGAAGGATCAGTAGTTGGAAAATATGGCCTTGGTGAAAGAAACAATGCCGGAGATCAAGTGATAGAATTTTACAAGACCGACGACTTCTTCATTGCAAATACCTTCTTTCACCAACATATACGGTGACTATACACATGGACCTGGCCAGATGGAACACACAGAAATCAAACTGACTACATCTGTGGGAAGAGAAGATGGAAAAGCTCAACATCATCAGTCAGAACAAGGCCAGGGGCCGAATGCGGAACAGACCATCAATTGCTCATATGCAAGTTCAAGCTGAAACTGAAGAAAATCAGAGCAAGTGCACGAGAGCCAAAATATGACCTTGAGTATACCCCATCTGAATTTAGAGACCATCTGAAGACTAGATTTGATGCATTGAACACTAGTGACCAAGGACCAGACGAATTGTGGAATGACATCAAGGACATCATCCATGAACAAAGCAAGAGGTCACTGAAAAGACAGGAAAGAAAGAAAAGACCAAGACGGATGTCAGAGGAGACTCTGCAACTTGCTCTTAAGGGTCAAGCAGCTAAAGCAAAAGGAAGAATTGATGAAGTAAAAGAACTGAACAGAAGATTTCAAAGGGCCTCTCGAGAAGACAAAGTAAAGTATTATAATGACATGTGCAAAGAGCTGGAGAAGGAAAACCAAAAGGGAAGAACACACTCGGCATTTCTTAAGCTGAAAGAACTGAAGAAAAAATTGAAGCCTCGAGGTGCAATAGTGAAGGATTTCATGGGGAAAATATTAAATGACACAGGAAGCATCAAAAGAAGATGGAAGGAATACACAGAGTCATTATACCAAAAAGAATTAGTCGATATTCAACCATTTCAAGAGGTGGCATATGATCAGGAACCGATGGTACTGAAGGAAGAAGTCCAAGCTGCTCTGAAGGCACTGGTGAAAAACAAGGCTCCAGGAATTGATGGAATATCAATTGAGATGTTTCAACAAACAGATGCAGCGCTGCAGGTGCTCACTCGTCTATGCCAAGAAATATGGAAGACAGCTTCCTGGCCAACTGACTGGAAGATCCATATTTATGCCTATTCCCAGGAAAGGTGATCCAAGCAAATGTGGAAATTATAGAACAATATCATTAATATCACACACAAGCAAAATTTTGCTAAAGATAATTCAAAAACATCTGTAGCAGTATATCAACAGGGAACTGCCAGAAATTCAGGCCAGTTTCAGAATAGAAGGTGGAACCAGGGATATCACTGCTGATGTCAGATGGATCCTGGCTGAAAGCAGAGAATACCAGAAGGATGTTTACCTGTGTTTTATTGACTATGCAAAGGCATTCTACTGTGTGGATCATAACAAACTATGGATAACACTGTGAAGAATGGGAATTCCAGAACACTTAATTGTGCTCATGAGGAAATTTTACATAGATCGAGAGGCAGTCGTTCAGACGGAACGAGGGGATATTGATTGGTTTAAAGTCAGGAAAGATGTGCGTCAGGGTTGTATTCTTTCACCATACCTATTTAATCTGTATGCTGAACAAATAATCCGAGAAGCTGGACTATATGAAGAAGAACAGGGCATCAGAATTGGAGGAAGACTCATTAACAACCAGCGTTATGCAGATGACACAACCTTGCTTGCTGAAAGTGAAGAGGACTTGGGGCACTTACTAATGAAGATCAAAGACCACAGCCTTCAGTATGGATTACACCTCAACATAAAGAAAACAAAAATCCTCACAACTGGACCAATGAGCAACATCATGATAAACGGAGAAAAGATTGAAGTTGTCAAGGTTCTCATTTTACTTGAATGCGCAATCAATACCCGTGGAAGCAGCAGTCAAGAAATCAAAAGATGCATTGCATTGGGCAAATCTGCTGCAAAGGACCTCTTCAAAGTGTTGAAGAGCAAAGATGTCACCCAGAAGACTAAGGTGCGCCTGACCCAAGCCATGGTATTTTCAATCTCATCATATGCATGTGAAAGCTGGACAATGAATAAGGAAGACCGAAGAAGAGTTGACGCCTTTGAATTGTGGTGTTGGTGAAGAATATTGAATATACCATGGACTGCCAAAAGAACAAACAAATCTGTCTTGGGATAAGTGCGGCCAGAATACTCCTTAGAGGCAAGGATGGTGAGACTGTGTCTTACATACTTTGGACGTGTCTGGATGGGTCAGTCCGTGGAGAAGGACATCATGCTTGGCAGAGTGCAGGGTCAGCGGAAAAGAGGAAGACCCTCAAGGAGGTGGATCGACACAGTGGGTGCAACAGTGAGCTCAAGCATGACAACAATTGTAAGGATGGCGCAGGACCGGGCAGTGTTTCGTTCTGTTGTGCATAGGGTCACTATGAGTCAGAACCGACTTGACGGCACCTAACCACAACAACAACAGTGATTATATTTATTATTTCACTCCAAATACTCATACAAATGTAAAGATTTTTATTTAGTTTATTCTAAAAATACATGTCTCACTTTACACACATATTTATATGTATATTTGTAAGTATGTATATATGCCTATCTTTTCTACCTACCTACCTACCTATCTATCATCTATCTATCTATCTATCTATCTATCTATCTATCTATCTATCTATCTATCTATCTATCTATCTATCTATCTATCTATCTATCTATCTATCTATCTATCTATCTATCTATCTATCTATCTATCTATCTATCATCTATCTATCATCTATCTATCTTCTATCTACCTATCTACCTACCTATCTACCTACCTATCTACCTACCTATCTACCTACCTATCTACCTACCTATCTACCTACCTATCTACCTACCTATCTACCTACCTATCTACCTACCTATCTACCTACCTATCTACCTACCTATCTACCTACCTATCTATCTATCTATCATCTATCTATCATCTATCTATCTACCTATCGTCTATCATCTATCTATTGTCTATCTATCTGTCTGTCTATCTATTTATCATCTATCTATCTACCTACCTATCTACCTACTTACCTATCTGCCTGCCTGCCTGCCTATCTTATCTATCTAATCTATCTACCTATCATCTATTTCCACTGCTCATCTTTCACTTTGTTGTCCTGTGGTGGCTTGCATGTTGGTATGATGGTGGAAGCTATGCCACGAGTATTTTGAATAACAGCAGGTCATGCATTCTGTACAGGTTTCAGGGAGCTTCCAGACTAAGACTAGGAAGAAAGACCTGGCTATCTACTTCTGAAAATTAGCCAATGAAACCCCTATAGATCACAACAGAATACTTTCAAATATTCTGCTGGGAGATGAGCCCCCTAGATTGGCCACAACAATGAACTCGACTATACCAGTGATCGTGAAGATGGTTCAGAATCAGGCAGTGTTTTATTCTGTTGTGCATGCGTCACTATGAGTTGGAGCTGACTTGACTGTAACTAAAAACAACATCTGTCTATCTGTCTGCCTGCCTATCCATCATCTGTTTATCTAGTCTTGTCTAACTGGGTAATGTGAGCTTAGCTATGTTAGGGATTTAGTACTACATTCAGTAGGAAATAGGTCCTTATTATAGGAAGTCAGATATTTTCTAGGATGTACAACACACCACACAACATACCACACTGAGTCCCTGAACGAGAATGCACCCATACCGTTGGCATTTTACCCTTACTCTTTTTTTCTGCCCGGAGGTAGCGAGGAATTTGAGGCAGGTATCTTTTTGTTTGTTTATTTGTCTCCACTCATCTCTTAAACTTTCTATTACCAGAATACAGTGACTGATGTTGAACTCTGTACTTTAACCTTTGTGTTGGTCACGTATCATTCTGGGAACAAATTTGGATAGGAAGTGAATCAGGTAAGTATTATAACATGGTTGCCCAGGCTTCTGGTTGGTAGTACTTTACTAGTCAGTGTGCAAAAAATCCTACTACTTTAAAAAGATAGTTGTACATAAGGTTACTATGCAGGATTATATTCCATTAAAAGGGTAGTTATATATAAAGCTATTGTTAACCTGAAATAGCCTTAGTTCATAACTTCAGAACATTGGAATTTAGGTTCAGGTTAAAGGTTCTTCTCAGGAGCCTTTAAAACTTACTGTCTGAGATTTTGGTAGGAGGGTAACGAATAAGAGCTGTAAATTAAACCAGCTGCTCATCTAGCTTCTGTCTTCTTTCATGTGGCTAATTCCTAGGGCCTATTATCACTGAAGAATAAAATAAAATATTTTGATTTAATATAGAAGCTGTAGCTGAGTTTCTAAGAGATTCTGAAGCAACATAGATGAAAAACACATCACGTCAAACTTATTCCTTTAAATAAACATAAAATTAAGGCTAAAAATAAAAGGGCACTCTGAATTTTTGATCATCACATATTGCATTCTTATGTTTTCTCAGTATTATTTTCTTAAGGTCTCATATGTTTCAAAGAATTCCCTCATTCTGAAAAAAAAATAGTTAAATGAATAACAGTTGTGTAGTGTTCTATGTGCATTATTTTACATAAACTTGTAAGTGAGGAAGAGAGTCTGAATTTAGTATTAAGAGTGTGATTCTTTATTTTAAACCTTATGAACAGAAGATCTGAGACCAGGAGCATATACAACAGAAACTAGAAACATGAATTAAAATTTATTTGAAATTAGAAAAGTCATCATAAAACACAGAGAACACATTTTTTAACCAAAAATTGGTTCATTATTCTATCAAAGCAATTTTATTTCTCTGATTTGTGATTTTATTTAAAATGAACACAAATGAAATTATATGTCATCTTTCATTTAAATAACTACATTTATTAGAAAAAAAGTTGTTATCTGAAATAATACTTTAAGCAACCCTAAGAGAAAAAACCTGCATACTTCCCTAGACCCAGATAAGCTCCAGGTATTCAAATATTACTGTCTTAGTAGCAGAAATGGACTCAAAGAAAACCAATTCTATGTAAGGTTGGAGTGGAGCCTTGGTGGCACAGTGGTTAAGAGCTACGGTTACTAACCGAAAAAGGTAGGCAGTTTGATTCCACCAGCCCTCCTTGGAAACCCTATGGGGCAGTTTTACTCTACCCTATAGGGTCACTATGAGTCAGAATCTACTCAATGACAACAGGGGAATATAAGGTTGGGGGGGTGGGATAGGTGGAAGAGAAGTGATTAAGATGGAATAGGGGAAGAATTGACGTATTCATAGCCAAGGGGGCGGGGGGAGGGGACAGCCCTCGGTTGAGAAAATACAATTTTTTCCAAAAAACCTGAGAATCTCTACTCTTAATTCTGTATGGTAAAATGAAACTATAGAACATTTCTGGTTGTCTCATTCAGATTCAAAATGTTGCAGTTTTCATTTGTCACCCATTTCTCAAACACAGCATATTAATTCTACCAAACCATGACCATTTCTAGTAGAGGGATTATATTTCAAAATGCCTTTAAGATATCTCTATCTGCACATAGGCAGGGTTTAACAAGGATATAGACTTATATCTAGTAACTCACTAGACTCTCAGGTGTTCTGTGACTTCTAATACCTCAAAAGATGATCTGTATAGTTTTGATGGGGGCACTGAGGAACTCTGAGTTTCTTTTTCAGTTTAAAACTTTAACTAGGAATTAATAAATCCCTATATTTCTCTCTCTCTCTATTTCATGTATATACCCACTGCTGTCGAGTCGATTCCAACTCATAGCGACCCTATATATATACATATATTTATATACATATATGTGTATATTTAATGAATCCTTATATTGCTCTGATGCTGGAAGCTATGTTACTGGTATTTCAAATACCAGTGGGGTGGTCACCCATAGTGGACAGGTTTCAGTGAACCTTCCAGACTAAAACAGACTAGAAGAAGGACTTGGTGCCTTCTGAAAAAATTGACCAGTGAAAACTATGAATAGCAGCAGAACATTGTGTGATATAGTGCCAGAAGATGAGTCCCTCAGGTTGGAAGGCATACAAAACACAACTGGGGAAGAGCTACCTCCTCAAAGTAGAGTTGACCTTAATGATGTGGATGAAGTCAAGCTTTCAGGACCTTTATTTACTGATCGAGGATGACTCAGAATGAGAAGAAATAGCTGCAAACATCCATGAATAATTGGAACATGGAATGTATGAAGTATGAATCTAGGAAAATATGAAGTTGTCAAAAATGAAATGGATCACACAAAGGTCGAAATCTTAGGCATTAGTGAGATGAAATGGGCTGGTGTTGGCCATTTTGAATCAGACAATCATTGGTATGACAATCACAGGAATGACAAATTGAAAAGGAATGGTATCACATTCATCATCCAAAAGAACATTTCAAGATCTTTCCTGAAGTACAATGCTACCAGTGATAGAATAACAACCATACATATAAAAGGAAGACTGGTTAATATGACATTTATTCAAATTTATACAACAACCACTAAGGTCAAAGATGAAGAAATTGAAGATGTTTACCAAATTCTGCAGTCTGAAATTGATCAAACATATAATCAAGATGCATTGATGATTAGCGGTGATTGGAATGCAAAAGTTGTAAACAAAGAAGAAGATTTGGTAGTGGCAAAGTATGGCTTTGGTGATAGAAATGATGTCTGAGAACTCATGATAGAATTTTGCAAGACCAACAACTTCTTCACTGCAAATACCTTTTTTAAACAACATAAATGACTTTACATGTGGACCTCACCAGATGGAATACACAGGAATCAAATCAACTACATCTGTGGAAAGAGTCAATGTAGAAGCTCATTATAATCAGTCAGAACAAGGTGAGGGGCTGACTGTGCAACAGACCATCAATTGCTCATATGCAAATTCAAGTTGAAACTGAAGAAAATCAGAGCAAGTCCACGAGAGCCAAAATATAACTTTGAGTATATTCCACCTGAATTTAGAGAGATTTCAAGAATAGATTTGAAAAAGTGAATACTAATGATTGAAGACCAAACAAGCTGTGGAATGATGTCCAGGACATCATACATGAACAAAGCAAAAGGTCATTAAAAAGACAGTAAAGAAAGAAAAGACCACAATGAATGTCAGAAGAGACTCTGAAAGTTGCTCTTAACATAGAGTAGCTAAACAGAAGAAATGATGAAGTAAAAGAGCTAAACAGAATTCTTCAAAGGAAACTGGAGAAGACTAAGTAAAGTACTATAATGAAATATGCAAAGAATGGGAGTTAGAAAACCAAAAGGAAAGAACACACTCAGCATTTCTGCTGGAAGAACTGAAGAAAGAATTGAAGCCTCGAGTTGCAATATTGAAGGATCCTACAGGGAAAATCATGAGCTACACAAGAAGCATCAAAAGATAATGGAAGAAATACACAGAGTCACTGTCCCAAAAAGAATTGTTCCATGTTCAAACACTTCAGAAGGTAGCTTATGATGAACTGATGGTACTGAAGTTAGAAGTCTAAGCTGCACTGAAAGCAATGGCAAAAAACAAGGCTCCTGGAATTGACAAAATACTAATTGAGATGTTTCAACAAATGGATGCAGCAGTGGAGGTGCTTTGAAAGACAGCTACCTGGCCAACCAGCTGGAAGAGATCTATAATAGTGCCCATTCCAAAGAAAGCTGATCCAACAGAATGTGGAAATTATCAGACCAAATCATTAATATCACACACAAATAAAATTTACTGAAGATCATTCAAAAACAGCTGCAGCAGTACATCCACAGGGAATTGCCAGAAATTCAAGCTGGATTCAGAAAAGGATGTGAAACAAAGGATATCATGGCTGATGTCAGATGGATCTTGACTGAAAGCAGAGAATACCAGAAAGACGTTTACCTGTGTTTTATTGACTATGCAAAGGCATTCGACTATGTGGATCATAATAAATTATGAATAAAGTTGAAAAGAATGGGAATTCCAACAGTCAATTGTGCTCATGAGGAACCTGTACATGGGCCAAGAGGCAGTCATTCAAAGAGAACAAGGGGATACTGAGTGGTTTAAAGTCAGAAAAGGTGTGAATCAGGGTTGAATCATTTCACCATACGTATTCACTCTGTATGCTGAACAAATAATCCTAGAAGCTAACAACCAGCAATATGCAGATGACACCAACTTGCTTGCTGAAAGTGAAGACTTGAAGTACTTACTGATGAAGGTCAGAGACTACAGCCATCAGTAGGGATTACATCTCATGTAAAATAAAAATCCTCCCAAATGGACTAATAAGTATCATCATGATAAAACCAAAAAGCCAAACCCATTACCTCTGAGTTGATTCTGACTCATAGTGACCCTATAGGACAGTGTAGAACCTCCCCTTAGGGTTTCCAAGGGGTGGCTGGTAGATTTCAACTGCTGACCTTTTGGTTAGCAGCAGTAGAACTTAGCCACTGCACCATCAGGGATTTGATTTCTTGACTGCTGCTTCCACAAGCATTGATTGTAGATCCAAGTAAAATGAAGTCCTTGACAACTTCCATAATTCCTCCAAACACCTACAAGGAATACCAGTTAATATGACTGTTATTCAGATTTAAGCTAGAAGATGACCCCCTCTGGTTGGAAGGCACTCAAGTTAAACAGAGTAAATATTCAAGTTGTCAAGGATTTCATTTTACATGGATCCACAATCAATGCCCATGGAAGAAGCAATCAAGAAATCAAATGATGTATCACATTGGGCAAATTTGCTGCAAAAGACTTCTTCAAAGTGTTAGAAATCAAAGACGTCACTTTGAGGAGTAAAGTGAGCCTGACGCAAGCCATCATGTTTTTAGTCATCTCATATATATATGAAACCTGGACAATGAATATGGAAGACCGAAGAAGAATTGACAACTTTAAATTATTGTGTTGGTGAAGAATATTGAATACACCATGGACTGCCAGAGGAATGAACAAATCTGTCTTGGAAGAAGTATAGGCAGAATGCTCCTTAGAAGCAAGGATGGCGAGACTTCGTCTTACATGCTTTGGACATGTTATCAGGAGGGACCAGTCCCTGGAGAAGAACATTACTCTTGGTAAATATAGGGTCAGTGAAAAAGAGGAAGAACCTCAACAAGATATATTGACACAGTGGCTACAACCATGGGCTCAAACATAACAATAATTGTGAGGGTGATGCAGGACCGGGCAGCGTTTCCTTCTATTGTACATAGGGTCACTATGAGTTGGAACCAACTTTACAGCACCTAACAACAGCAATAAATTTTTAAGATATGACCTTGTGATCTACAGACTCTGGAATGGCTCCTTATGAGTCCTGCTTTCTGATGTCCATAAACTTGTATAGTCCTTTTCCCTTGAGTGTGACATTTTTCTATTAGGTGACTTACTTCTAACCAGTAAAATGTGGCATCAGTGACAAGATGAATGTCTTTACATGTATGTGATTATGTGATTACATTACATAATAGTTTCCAGCAAGACTATGGCATCCATCTTGCTGGAAACCTTTACTCCCTTGCTAACTTTGAAGGAACGAGCTACCACACTGTGGATTTCTTTGCTTGGAAAGACCCCATGCCAGTAACCCATGTAGGAGATGAAAGCAATTTCAGGCCAACAGGTAACAAGACACTGAAGTCCTCAATCACACAGACACAAGGATCTGAATTCTGCCAACAAAGCAGATCCTTCACCAACCAAACCTCAGATGAGACCTCAGACCCAGACAACACCTTGTTTGCAGCCTTGGGAAACTCTAAGCAGAGAACCTGATTAAGTCATATCCTGAATCCTGACCCACAGAAACTGTAAACTGAGATAATAAATGTGTTTTGTTTTAAGTTCTATGTGGTAATTCACTACACAGCAATAGATAACTAACATAAACCTGTTCTTTAGGTTTAGATAAGAGAGGAAATGTATTTGGTCAGGCACTGGGCCAAGGCCGCAGAAATGCAGAGCAATTATAATCTAGCCTACTCTTCTTCATCCTCCATACTTGGACAGCAGGCAGGTCAGAGAAGGGAAGGTGTTTTCACAACATGACTATGAAAATGAGTGTCATAAATATTGGCATAGTAATAGAGAGACTGCAAGACCACAGTCTGAGAATGATCTGATATTGACTCTTTAAAAACTAGCCAGGCTAGATTGGTCTGTACATTTTTATATCCAACAGTACACCTAAAGCTGTGAAATCTTCAGGAGATATCGTTAAGGGAAGAGAGAGGGAAATTTGACAGAACATTTAAAGGTAGTGAATGGAGAAAAATACAATATGCCATGCTTATGCCCTACTGAGCTCAGACTGTTCAATGAGTGATTTATTCTTTTTATATTGCAAAAATCACAGAACATGAATTAGAATTCAGAGCTTCCCACTTTGCTACTCATAAGAATTGTAAATTTGAAAAAATTATTTAGCCAAACATTAAGCTTCTCCTATAGACCAGACTTTAAATGGGAGACTTCACATGTTGTACTATGTATTTCCCATAATAACTCCGTGAGCTGTCATTGTTGGCTTCATCATATGTAAGGAAAAAGTTCAATTCCTTGTCCAAGGCCATAGAGCTAGGGTTCACAACCAGATATATTGGATGCCAAAATCCTTGTTATTTCTTATCATTTTACATAACCACTTAAAGTTACGTTCTCTGTCCTTTTAAATTGAAATGGTTGTGAGAATGGGGGAAAATACATAAAAAACCTTGCCCATACTATGTGCTCAGTAATTGGTAGCTTGGTTATCATTGAGCTCCTATTCCCCCCCATATCATAATTTGTATCCACTAAAATCCAGTTACAATGAATAGCAAGGGCATTCTTTAAAAGGAATAGAAATCAGAAAAGAACAGCATTCTATTTTATAGAGGCTTAAACGTTAAATCTGAGTGTGTATAAATCTTAGCAATTTTTCAAGTTTTATTTTTAGTACTGGCCAATTGAGCTTTTCTCTAAGCCTGTTGAATCACAGGCTTAGAGAAAAGCTCAGTTGAACAGTAGAAATAAAGTAAGATCCAGAAACACAGGCTGAGGGCAAATGGCCCAAATCTCCAATCCTTACAGATGGCTTAGGGTTTTCTATCCTTCAGGTTTATGCCCCAGAGATTTGTTAGTGTAGCAGGAGTCCCCAGAGGCTCCATCCCTTCCAAAAGAGTACTGCCCACAAAATTCATTTTTCTGCATCAGTGAAATTTCAAAAATAAATCCAGAAACTGATATAGGTTTGCCAAACAAAGACACACAACAACATATAAATATAAACATAAAATATGCCATATGTAAAATCTATCTTTTAGTATCATTACCATTTTAAAATGAAAGGACATTTTAATTTTAAGAAGTAGAAAGGAAAATAAAGAACAGTCCGTTAACTGAATAAATTTAGCCTGATGAAAACTACACTCTATTTGCTTTCCTTCTTGTTTTTTTTTTTTTTTTTTTGCATTTTGCTGCAGACTTGTGAAATCTTTTACACTGATGGATGCAAGCCTTCAGACTGACCTTTGGGAACCACAGACCCAAAGGATTCCTGAGCCCACCTTGGAGTTAAGAGTGAAGTTGGGATTTCCAGTGACTCTGCTGTATAGTCTGAGAGCTTTGGTTAATCAGCTCTTGGCCAGCCATACCGCAGTGAAAGGCTTCAAGTGGACACCACGTTGTGGTGTACGGTTTTACAACCCCTGGAGCTCTGCGTGGTCTAAATCAGCACTCTCCAGTGGCTCCCAAAGGCCAGCAAATTACCCAATTCCAATGTATTTGTTTATGTAGTTCTGGCTCCACCTCTTCCTGAGGTGTAGGCCAGAGTGGTCACTGGTGCTGTTTGTACAATGCTTTGTCCTTTGGGATCTGAGGAGTTGAATCAAATGAATACCAACTGTGAAGGAAAACTGAAGTCAGGAAGGGATCAAGATTATGGTTTTTCACAGTTTTCCCCAATGGAGTTTTCACTTTTCTTTCAGCCCTTGCTTCATTGACTTTTCAGGGTTCTGAAACAGAGCACACTCAAGAGCATCAACAAATAAGACATTACAGACTTCTGAGATCATTCAGGTTGATCTCATCAGCATATACGTGAGGAATCTGGGCCTCCAAAACACACACATTTTGCACAAGTCATATAGCAAGATAATAGCAAACACCACTTTTAGGAATATTAGCATCCCCCATATTTACTGGGGAAGAAAACTGTTTTCCTCTTGATTTAGTCAAAGCAAGGGTATAGTTTTCTTTCTGTTTTTGTTTTTCAAACGGAGCTTTGGAAGTGAGAGAGGGAAAAATAAATATTCAAACATAGAAATAAGTGAGTTTGCAGAATGTACGTATTTCTTTTACCCCCTTGGACCTTGAAAGGCAGCAGTGCTTGGTTAAAACAATAAAGACTTCAGAGATAGGGATGAATCCTACTTCTGACATATATGATGAAACCAGGGAAAATTAACCTATATCTTTGTGTCTCCACATCATCAGATGTAAAATGGGACTGAGAACTGTACTCAGGATGAAATGCGACAGTGTATACAAATCACTTAGCTCAGCGTCTAACCCGTAAAACCAGTTGCTGTCAAGTCAACCCTAAGTCAGGGCGACCCTGTGTGTGTCAGAGTAGGCTTACGTTTCATAGGGTTTCAAAGAGCTCATTTTTCAGAATTAGATCACCAGGCATCAAGGCACTTCTGGGTAGAATTGAACTTAAAATTTTTGGCTAGCAGCTGAGCATGTTAACCATTAAATCCATCCAGGGACTCCATCTGTCATGGATTGAATTGTGTCCCTCCCAAATATCTGTCAACTTGGCTAGGTCAGGATTCCCTTGTATGATTTTGTGAATGTCTACCATTTAATCTTCTGATGTGATTTCCCTATATGTTGTAAATTCTATCACTATGATGTAATAAGATGGATTAGCAGCAGTTATATTGATGAGGTCTACAAGATTAGGCAGTGTCTTAAGCCAATCTCTTTTGAGATATAAAAGAGAGAAGGGAGCTGAAAGACTTGGGAACCTCATACCACCAAGAAAGTAGCACCAGGAGCAGAGCGCACCCTTTGGACCTGAAGTTCCTGCACTGAGATGCTCCCAGATCAAGGGAAGATTGATGATAAGGACCTTTCTTCAGAGCTGACAGAAGAGAAAACCTTCCCCTGGAGTTGACACCCTGAATTTGGACTTCTGGCCTACTAGACTGTGAGAAAATAAATTTTTCTTTGTTAAAGCCATCCACTTGTGATATTTCTGTCAAATTCAACTCATAGCAACCCTATAGAGCAGAGTAGAACTGCCCCATCAGGTTTCCAAGGCTGTAATCTTTACAGAAGCAGACTACCACATGTATCTCCCATGGAGTGGCAGGTGGGTTCAAACTACTGACCTTTCAGTTAGCAGCCAAGCACTTAACAGCTATGCCACCAGGCCTCCTCATCTAACCCATAATCAGTGCTAAATGAAAGGTGGTTGCTGCTTCCATTGCTTTTCCTTATACAACTAGGATCAACTCTATCATCTCAGCACTTGCAGAAACCCATGGTCTTGCATTCCGCTTCAACCTTCTTATGAGACCCCTTCCTCAAGATCTCTATTTTCAGTCTTAGGGCATTTCCATCTTCTACCTATTCTTTAGTTCTCTTTGCTCCCTTTCCCCCAGCCTGTGGGCAGGGTGGGATTATAGCATTAAACATACCCTCCCCCAGAGCCAAATAAAGAAATGTATTCAATGACTAATGTTTCACTCATAGAGAAAGAATCCTCTACAATTCTTCAGGTGTTCATTAAAATATTGTGAAAAAAATGGTTAATTCCCAAGTGTCTCTTTTCTATGGGAATAAAGCAGAATCCTCTCTATTCCTGGGATCTTCAGACCCAGGACTTCTTAAGAATCAGCTGTATATATATATATATATAAATACAGATTGACAGAAGCTAAATTAAGAAGCTACACTAATTAATAATGATGGTACAGTATTCCTGTAGTATAACACCCTATTCCTGTTCCTATAAAAGCTAATCAACATAAGAGGGACAAAAAAATTAACTTCTAATTTAGTTGTCTAGCAACATATTCCACTCTATTGTGTTGGATCTGTGTTATCACATAGTACTTTGGGTTCCACCTCCCAGCTCACAAGGTGGGCAGAAGTAGAATTGCTGCTGGATGTTAAAACAGCCATCAGAGACTCTCTAGACTTCACAGAGGAAGGAGGACAAAAGGATTGGGGAACAAACCTAGTAAGTACGTCAAGTCCAGGTCTCATTTCCTGGTGACCCAGCTGGACTCAAGGGTTGATTTGCATTTCACTTTTCTGGAGCTTACGTCAGAATTTTACTTCTCCCTGAACCATGGCCTATAAATATAATTAGATTTTTCCAACATTTTCTTATCCTTAAATGCAGCATAAAATCCTATGCATGATTTTGCAAGGGATAAACCATAAGTAGTGATGATATAATAATTTCATTTGTAAAATTTTCCATTATTTGTCACTTGTCTTTGTCTTCCTCTTTTCTCCACTGATCCACTCCTCTAGGATCTGCTAGTTACTCAGACCAAATTCATATTGCATTGAGAATCAGAGGGGTTGGGATGGGTACACTAAAAGCAAGAGCAAGTTGGTCTAGATTGTGTAGGGAAACTAGACTAGGCTTTTTAAGAACCGCCTATAGCCACTCTAGGTAAGGGTCAGATTGCAGGAAGGGTGGGCTAGGGCCTAGGCTTGGGATAAACTTGAGTTTGGAAGATTATGCAGACCTGAGAGTTAAGAGTATCTCTGGGTAAGAATAGTACCTGGAAAAGGAATGAAAAAAGGAGGGGAACATCCGAAAGGCAACTGTAGACAGAATTAAGTTCCCATGTTCATTGGCCCATCAGCTATATAATAGTTCGGCTTAGGTGGTCAAATTATGTAAGCAAATACTGCCTAATATGTTTGTACTTGGGTGGGAAATGGATATTGAGGGGATGAGGGAGTGGGAACTAAGGGAAGGATTGTTAGAACTACACAGATGCTAAAGCTACCAATTACAACCACCTTTGTCACTGAGAAAATAGGAAGAGCATTTGATGTTTGTAGAAAGAAATGTTAGAAGACTCCTAGACCTCGACTGTTGTAATTTGCTGAAGAAAATTTATAAGCCAAAACAAAACAATGAACAAACAAAAGACCCTTTTGGTTCTAAACCACAATGGTTCCATGGGTCCAAATATAAATAAGCAAAGATGCTTCCTATAGTTCCTTTCATGTTTCAGGAAAGCTTTGTAAGAGCTCTGTCCATAAATCTCCTTGAGTGATTATTACCAGTATCGTTTTGATATTATTGATGCCTTCCCATAGACTCTATTTGAGATGAGAAGAGTGTTAAAATTATAAAATCATCAGCTAAAATATTTTAAAACTCAACTGAAATCTAGGATAAGAGCTGATTAGAAAAAGAGAATACATGATTAGAAATGTAGTTATTAAGATTTTTATACAGAAAAGGAAAAAATTGAGAATAGTGTTATTGAAATGTTTTTTGTATTATACTACTCAGCTCTGGACTCCACAGCATGGTTTCACAGTAATCGTATTTCTTTACCAACAATACTGTTTCTTACGATAATGGATTGTGCATAGGAGAAACCATATACTACCATGTGAAAAATGGCTGGGGATGTTATTCACTGACAGATCACAAAATAAGTATGCACTGGAGAGCTAAATTCCTCTCCTTAGTGACTCTTAGGGACTTTTTCCACAGTGTTTCCAAAAATGTGAATCTTGTGTTTACGTTGCAATGAACTTGCAAACAAAATAAGGAGAGAGAAGTCTTACAATAATATAGGGATAGAATATCTTAGGCACATATGAGTATTATCTTTGCTCAGTGCTAAATAATGAGGTTAACCCCAAAGAGATCTTGAGATGATATATTTACCATTAAATGTGGGGAAATGGTTTTCCATAAAGACCATCCTTGTTATGTCAAAGGGGGTTTTCTTTCATTTGGGCAAAAGTCTTTTAGTTATTTATGTGCAAGGAAAGTGATGCCATCATACTGGGCTTCTATGAGAACCATAAAGGGTCAGCTCTTCGGGTGAAATGAATTTGAAAGATGAATAAGAGAAGATATGTATTGTTATTATAGAGAGATTTAATCTATGGTTAAGGAGTAAGAAGATATGACATGATATGGTAGAACTAAAGTATAAACAGATCATATGAAAGATGTAGGGTGGAGATAATTTTATGGCACTGGAGAGCTGAATCTACAACCATTAAAGACTCTAGAATTAAATGACTAGAAGTAAAAATAGACTAAAATATCAAATTTCATCACAAAGCAATCCTTTCTCCAGCACCAACCATGTGTCTTGTCTTTGACAGATGTCATCTCCTTTAAGAGAGGAACAAAATTGAAACAATGCACAATGTTTCTTAAAGAAAAGAAAAAACAAAAAATACATTCAAAATGCATAGTCTGCACCTGGGCAGAGAAGGCTCTGCCAAAGGACCCATTTCTCTGATGCCAAGAATCAGTACACGATTGAGGAATAAAGCAATGCGTTGATGTACAAGTAGTGGGGACTCCACCCACAAACAATAGCCAGAATATTTGGGAGCAGATTGATGTTAAAATAGTGATGGGCTTCACCCAAACCCAATGAGAGGAATGTTTGGGGACACTTTAATTATTGTTATTTCTCACTTCTTTTCCGCAAAAAATACAAACTAAAATAAAAAATGTTAAGCCAACTTAAAGACAAATGTTCAGGAACAAGCATCTTTTATTTATGCATCTAGGAGAAATAAATTAAAATATTTACATCATATCATTTGCGTTGTCTGCACCTAGCTCTTGCTTTCTGGCCTAAGTGCCATGCCATGCTGGTCACAGGTGATTTCCTCCTCATATTCTAGCCTAGCAGCACTTCAGAATAAGTTCTTACTTTAAACTGTATTGAATTATGTTACACCTGAGACACATTTATTAAACTGCCTCTGTGTTCCAAGCACTGCGCTATGAGTGAGATTAGTCTCATTAATAAAGGCCTTCTTGGTAAAGAAGGGAAGCCCTGGTGGTGTAGTGGTTAAGTGCTACGGCTGTTAACCAAAGGGTCAGCAGTTCGAATCCCCCAGGTGCTCCTTGGAAACTGTATGGGGCAGTTCTACTCTGTCCTATAGGGTTACTATGAGTCAGAATCGACTAGACAGCACTGGGTTTGGGTTTTGGTACTGAAGTTTGCCTGGGGCCTCTTCAATGCCCATGTCTCTCCTTATTGATTCCTGACTCTGTTGGCTTTGGCTATCTGTCCTGCTCTTTGACAGTTTTGTCTTCTAGTTTGTAAATAGTCTATTAATTGTTGATTTATTGTTTGTACCGAGCTTGAGTATTTGTAACTGTCTCTTTAATTTTATGCACCTGCCTAGTTTCTGACATAATTTAGTGATATGTTACTAAAATATATTCTGCTCATGAGTAATCTGTCTGTTGATCACATCTGACATAGATTCCAAACACCAGTATTCTTCTTCTCATATTCATATTTTATATTAAGACTTTTTTTTTTTTAACTCTGTCAATTGACCAAGTGCTGACAAATTCTCTATATAATGTGATGGACAATTGGAATGACTCCCCAACATCTAGTTCAATCCAGCTGATATACCTAAAACAATTATAATAACTACATTCCCCTTAAAAAAAACAAAAAATCTACATGCCCCTTGCCAATGATTAATTCCGGATGGGAGGGCCTGGCCAATTTGAATGAATGAGCTTTGAGAAGTGATTTGTTGGGGGCTTTAGTGGCACAATGGTTAAGTGTTTGGCTGCTAACCAAAAAGTCAGCAGTTCCAATCCACCAGCCACTCCTTGGAAACTGCCTATGGGGCAGTTCTACTCTGTCCTATAGGGTTGCTATGGAAATCCACTCTACAGCAACGGGTTTGGGTTTTTTTTGTTTCTTTTTAGGAGAAAGTTTCCCTGTGCTTAAGAAAAAGTCATTGAGAACTGGTTTTTGCTTGCCTTGTAAACTAGGAAGCAAGCAGTCCTGATTACTAGTAATCATGAGAAGCTAAGGATGAAGTGGGCATGAGATCTGAAAAATGGAAAGAACCTGATTCCTGGACACTGTTGAACTATTGGAGTAACCAAAGCAAGACCCCTTAATTTGGATTTTTTCCTTTTATGTGGACATTTTCATAATTAATAGAAAAAAAGAGAAATGAATAATAAACATCAGAGTGAGAAGATATGGTAGGCAGATGACAACCTTATGGAGCACAGTTCTATTGTGACACACATGGGTTCACCATGAGTTGGAATTGACTCAATGGCAACTAGTAAAAAACATGTCCACATTTAATCTCCTGAATTTGTGACTATGTAACCTGTGAATAGTTTCATTTTCCAAAACTATTACTGTACATGACAATAAGGACTTTCCAGATATGATTAAGCTAAGGAACTTGAGATGGGGAGATTATCTTGGATTATCTGGGTGGGCCCTTAAAAGTGGAAAACAGAGGCAGAAGAGGAGGTCAGAATGGTATAATGTGAGGAGGAGTCTGTCTGCCCTTTTGATGAAGGAGGAAGGGGATCATAGCCAAGGAATGCAGAAAGCTTCTAGAAGCTGGAAATTCAAGGAAATGAATTCTTCTCTCCAAAGGGAAACAAAGTCTTGCTGACACCTTGATTTGTAGCCCAACAGGACCTGGTAACCTACAAAATTCTAAAATAATATATTTGCATTGTTTTAGGCCACCAAATTTGTAGTTTTTTGTTTGTTTTTTATGGGAGCAATAAAATACTAATACAGATGGACAAGAGCAGCCCCAGATATTTGGGAGCTGACTTGGCACAGCAAATTCTTGGTGTTCTCTTGAACGTAATTTCTGAGAACATCAACATCAGACAAAGCCACTCTGTGACTATGATAGTGTTGTTGTCAACTGACATTGAGTCGATTCTAACTCATAGAGGAGCACGCGTGCAGAGTAGAACTGCTCCGTAGAGTTTTCAAGGCTGTGATCTTCTTGAAGCAGGTCACCAGGCCTGTCTTTCTAGGTGTCTCTGGGTGAGTTCAAATCACCAACTTTTTGGTTAGTTACCGAGAACTTAGCGATTTGCATCACTCAGGGACTCTGACTATGAAGTCCTGATACAAAAACAAAACCACTCCATAACCATGTCTGAACACAGACAAAAACATGAATCACACACCTGGACCACAAACTGTTCAATCATCCTTCTACCCTCACTAATATAATGACTACTGCTGTTGCTTCTACTTCTTTTTTTTTCTTGAGGTAAAATATATACAACATAAAATTTGTATATATTTGTATGTATAATCCAGTGGCATGAATGGCACTCATAATGTTGTGAAACCATCACCGCTATTGTTTCCAAAATGTTTCCATCACCCCAAACAGAAGCTCTGTACCCACTAAGCAGTGACTTCCCACTCCATCCTCCCACCAACCCACTGAAACCACTAATCAACTTACTGTCCCTATGCATTGTCTATTCTAGGTATTTCAAATAAATAATAATCATACAATATTTGTTCTTGTGTGTCTGGTTTGTTTCACTTAGCATAATGTTTTCAAGGATCATCAATGTTGTAGCATGTATTAGAACTTCACTTTTTTTTGTGGTGGAGTGATAATTCACTGTACATATATAGCACATTTTGTTTATCCATTCGTCTGTTGATGGACACTTAGCTTGTTTCCACCTTTTGACTATTGTGAATGATGCTACAGTTAACATTGGTATACACATATATATTTGAGTTCTTGTTTTCAATTCTTTTGGGCATATATCTAGGAGTGCAATTGCTGGTTCATGTGATAATTCTGTGTTTAACTTTTTGAGGAACTACCACATTGGTTTCCACAGCAGCCACACCATTTTACATTCCTACCAGCAACGGCCAAGTGTTCCAATTTCTCCTAATCTTCCTCAGTACTTGTTATTTGCCTTTTTCTTTTCACCTGATAATAGCCATTCTAGTGGGTTTGAAGTGGTCGCTTATTGTGGTTTTGATTTGCATTTTCCAAATGACTAATGATGTTGAGGAAGTTCTACTCTGTCCTATAGGGTCGCTATGAGTCGGAATCGACTCGACAGCAATGGGCTAATGAAGTTGAGCATCTTTTCATGTGCTTAATGGCCATTTGGATATCTTTTTGGAAAAATGTCTATTTAAGTCTTTAGCCCATCTTTTGATTGGGTCGTTTGTCTTTCTGTTGTTGAGTTGTAGGAGTTCTTTATATATTTTGGATAATAAACACCTCTATTATGATACTCAAATACAAAATTGCTTTTACTTCCTAACAGGAGCAATCCTGAGTGACAGTAATTTTATATTTGGGTATCTTAATGGATCTTATGGAGAAGTGAAGGCTAAGTGAGTCTAAAAAAAAAAAAAAGTTAAAGAAGAAAGTAAAAAAATAAGTAAAATGAATTTTTTTTTTGTATCAAAGAACATTATCAAGAAAGTGAAAAGACAGTGTACAGGATGTGGGAAAATATTTAGAAATCATATTACCTAGTAAGTGTTTATAAACTCTACTTGTTCAGCTGCAGGTATGTTTTTGGTGCACTTCGGTTAGAGTACATTAACAAGAGATATATACAAATACATTTTTTAAGCAATATGTATCGTATGCAATTTAGTTAGAGTGCCACAAAATAGCAAATTCCACTGACCAAAACTCAGAGAGAATACCAAGAGCTTTCTTGTACCTACTTATAAGTTTGTAAATGATATGAGTAGAAGAAGTATCACACATGGTGAGTGAACGTGTAACATGTGCAGCCATCTAGTTGCAGATATGTCCTTGTCTTGGAGAGGGATTGTATTTAGAAGACGCCAGGCTGTTACTCAGAAAAATGAAGACAAGTGAAATCCTGGGGCTGAAGTCAAGAAGTTAAGGACAGCCAAAGAACAAGATTATTGGCCAAGAAAATAAGATACCAAGGATGAGACTTGTTGTGGGTGATAGACTCACTTTATTCTGTGAATCTGTGAGATAACATACAAAGAGAGGTGACATGCCTGTGTATGTATGAAGATATGTATGTATGTTGTTGATATGGTATCAGAATGTTCTTCTGGGGTGGGCCACATTGCTCAAAGATATCAGATAGGATAATGCCCTAAAATACTGCTGAATAACACAGGTCTTTATATTTTAAACGTAAGGAATCCCTAAATTCTTATGAGTTTGTCCCACATAAAAAAAAGAGAGAGAGAGAGATGGCCATGAAATCTAAAAAGTAGGTAAAAGCTGTTTACTCTAATTACAGTTCATAATTCAAATATTTCCAAATGTGTCCTAAACTTTTATTGATTTTTATTTACCTTTAAAACCAAATATCAGTACAGTATATGCATAGTAAAAATCCAGGAACTTAGATCTTAAATCTAGATATTTTAGAGAAAAATGTGAAGCATAGATATGTATTAAAGAGTGTACCACGGCTTGAGCCAGAGAGTAGTTTATTTCAGTGGCATACCAAGGGTAGACGTATATGAGCCGTCTGCCCTGGTGAGGAGGAATGTTTTAACACTGATATTGTTTAAAATTGCAGTATATAGTGATAAAGAGCAGACTGAATTTTAGTCAATTTTACTACTGTTTAAAAATTCTCTTCAAAAATGCACCCATTAATACCTGCCCTGAGCAGACTGATTCCAATGGCTCATTCCCTTGTTATGTCACTGTTTACATCCTGCTCATGTAATAGAATCAAGGGAAGTGGTACAAGGTAACGGGGCATCATTATTCCCTTCAGGGAACGAGGTTCCCATACAGTTGCTTCCGCATCTCTTAGGGCACTGTCTCCATGTACATGGTGAAAACTGATCCTATGTACATACTAATGGAGATATATACAATAGTATAACCACTTTGGAAATTGATTTGCCAGTTTTTATAAGACAGTTAAATATACACTTTTTATGGCCCATCAATTCCATTCTGTTTACTCAAGAAAAAGTAAACATGTATGTGTCCATGCAGAATCTTTAGTAAGAATATTCATAGCTCCAGACTGCAAACAACCTAAATACCCATTGATAGCAGAATTGATAAAAAAAAAATAATAATAATATTGTGTATGTACAAGTGAATACTATTTAACAATGAAAAGAAATGAAGCGTGCAACAACATGGATAGAAAAGGGGCATGAGGGGGATTCCAAAAATAATGGAAATGTTCTATATCTCTTTTTATTGTTATTGAAAGTATACACAGCAAAATATATACAAATACAACAATTTATACATGTAAAATTCAGTGACATTGATTACATTCTTCAAGTTATGGAGCCATTCTCATCCTCCTTTGCCAAATTGTTGCACCCAATTAACATAAGCTCACTGACTCCTAACCTTCCAATCTGATCTTTTGAGTTGCTGTTGTTAATTTCATTGCTTATAGATAGTTCTTAAAAGAGTACAATGCTCAAGGCAAACCTTCTTTACTAAATAAACTAATCTATTGTTTGGTTTAAAGAATACTCCAGGGGATATTTTTGGTTTAAGGTTTAAAGGTTATCTCAGGCAACAGTTATCAGGCTTCATCCAGCCTCAGTGGCTCCAGAAAGTCTGGATTTCTTGAGAATTTGGAATTCCGTTTAACACTTTCACTCCTTTTGATCAGTATTCTTCTATAGAATCCTTAATCAAAATGTTCAGTAATGGTAGCCCAGCACCATCCAGTTCTGATCTCATGTCAAATGTGTCATTTGTTCTATTTACACAGGTGTATATATCTTTTTTTTTTATATATCTTGCCAAAATTTAGCACTTAGTACTTGTGCATTTTATTCTATGTAAAATGTACCTCAAAATACAAACAAACAAAAGCCATGTCATAGGCACATCACTGTTCTAGCTTGTGAGCAGGGAAAAGAAAACAAGTCAAGGTCAAACAATTTCTTTAAGTAAGTGAAGTGGAATTTGTACAAAGGATTTCCACTCTTATTTAACGGGGTAAATGAAGTTATGAGTCCCCACCCAGCCACAAGGAAGTTTTCTCTAACTGGGAATCATAGATGGAGAATAATTTTATTACCCTGGAAAAACAGAGAAAAAGTTAAATGAACAAAGCACAAAATTTAACACATACACAAATACACACTATGTATATCTCACTATATATATAACTACACATAACTCTCTAATAATTTTCAAATATTATTTTATTTAAGATAATGGTAAAAGTTAAACACTGTTATAGCACTTGTTCTAAGAGACCAGTAGAGATTCATTTTATACCAAATAATATTTGATGTAATGACCACAAAATTTCACGTTGATTAATCTAAGCCAAGAAATAGAAATGCTGTGTACAGGAACTGTTTAAGCTTTGGAGATCTTGCTATAACAATGTCTATTTAAGTTTCAATTTGTTTCAACAGTTTTAATCATTATTATTTTGAAAGAATAAGATACATCTACCTTTGTTTGCTTCATAGTGGCAGTATTCTGATATTTGCTACTTTTCCAATGACTATGGAAATTTGTAGTGATTTTCAGCTCAATTATATTTGCCAGCCTATCCTGAATAACTCATAAGTTTAATTTTCAAGGCTGACAAGCTAAATACTCACACCTAGGCATAGACTTCCTTCTGCATAGCGGAAATTCCTTTTATAAACCAAGACTCCACTGGTTTCATATTGTTATTTATAGAACACATAGATAAAAAGTAAAATGAAAATAAGAATGCCTTGATAATTACAATGATTTTATTTTTACACTTAAATTTTATTTAGCTTTAATAACCTTATTTTTATTTCATAGCAATTAATATCCATCCCATTGCTACCTTTCGGGTTAGCTTCTTGAAAGAATAATTTACTGTGACCTGTCTTCCCTTCCTTTCCCTCCATCCATTCCCCAAGGCCCTGCAATCTGACTTCTGCTTCCATCACTCTAAAGAAACTATTCTCTTTAAGGTGCCTAGAAAACATTTTTAAGCAAATACAAAACATGCTTTTATTGTGTTTCTTAATTGAATTTGGCATCATTTGACTTAAAAAAAAAAATCTTATCAGATTCTTTTGCTATCATTTTTTCCTTCCTCTTCTCCTACTTATCAGGATGTTCTCCAGATCCTTTCTTTGGCTCTCCCTTTACCCTTGGCTAGATTTTCTCAGGGTTCTATTCTTGGCCATAGGCTTCTCTTACCATTTCTATGGCTTCCATTCTATTCTAAATACTGTTGACACCTAAATCTTTATTTTGACCTTTCTTGAGCACCAGTTGTCTTCCCTGCCAACCACCCAACACAGATATTTCAAAGTGACCCCAAGCTAATCTTTCTGGAAACTAAACATAGTTTTTTTTCTAAACTGATCTTCTGCAGGTATTTGTTACCCATTCTAATAACATCATTTTCCACTCAGCCTCTTAGCTGGAAATTTCTGAAAAAGCTTCTCATTTTTAGCCATCTATCAAAAATTTAAAAATTCTCCTGAGTTTTACAGATATTTGATATTCTCATTAGCAGCTTCTGGGTGGCACAAATGATTAAGCACTCAATTACTAGCCAAAAGGATGGTGGTTCAAAACCACCCAGCTTCACCTCAGGAGACAGGCCTGGTGATCTGCTTCCGAAAGGTCGCAGCCTTGAAAACCTTGTGGAGCCGTTCCACTCTGCCTACATGAGTTCATTATGAGTCAGAATTGACTTGATGGCAAAGCACAACAACAACAATTCTCATTACCTCTCTTTTCTCTCGGGTTCTGTTCTTTTAAGTTATTGCAATAGTGTTTTTTTAATTTTTCTTTTTGTTTCTGTTCTCTCCTATCTGTCCTCCACATTATCATTAGTGTTACCTTCCTAAAGCATAAATACCATCCCATAACAATCCCTAAAGACACTACTCAGAAATTGCACATTTTTCATTGACGTATAAATACAAGTCATATCTAGTTCATCAAGGTTATCAAGAGAAGTGGGTTCAACAGATGACCCCATAGTTATCAAAACTATTTCCTGTGTCTGTGTTTAACTGGCAACTCATGAGCCAGACTTTTTCTATCTGAACTGTAGACTGCATTATCAACCATGCAGGCACTGACAGGCAATGTGCCTTCCAACCCCACATGCCAGAGTGCTTGTGATCTCTGCAGCCTGCCAGATAAGAGAAGAATAAAAAGATCAACATCAGAACTTCTGAACTGTGTTTATTGGATTTAGAAAGCCTTCAACATCCATAAGCCTCAGCTTCGGCAACACTCAGAAAGTTTCTCTTTCCTAAGAAGACAGCAAAAGCTCAAGGCTATATCTGGAGGATGTTTGAGACTAGCCAGAGCCGGTGACATGTCATCAAATGTTTAATAATCAGATCTTCAAACATATGGTCCAGTACCGGATACATAGTAGGTTCTCAGGAAATACTTGGAGATCTGATTCTGAGAAAAAGGATGAGGAATGGTGATCTCCTATTTCCATTTCATTTCATGCAGCCACGCATTGAAAGGATCTGGGTAACTCATTTCAGAAAAGTATTTCGGTTCTGGGAAGCTCTTGAGTCATTACACTATAATTGTGTTCAGAAGCGTGTGTGAAAAGAAGCCAGAAACCACTGTATGCTGGCAAGTGACTTCCCCCTTAGAGGACGTGCAGAGGAAGGTCATCATCAAATTATGAATTAACGTGTAGGGTCAGCTAAATGCTATGAAACTAGTATCATCTGAAGATCCACATGGCTCTGATAGGCAATGTCACATTCTAGAAAAAGCATTTTACCATGATAGGGAAGACTCATGTTCTCTTCCTGGCTGTGACAATTGCTAGCTTGGCGACCATAGGCAAGTCTTGTTTCTTCTCTGCAGTTGACTTTTACCCATTATGAAGTGGGAATAGAAATAGAGTTGCTTTGAAGATCAAATGAGATAAGAGTACTGAAACGTGCTTTACAAAACTTTGAAAATGATGGGCTACTTAAACTGTCCAGCCTCATGATTAACAGCAAAACTTACATGCCCTCAATAAAATTATTTAATAATACAGAATTGGAAGTTGCTATGGAATTCTGTTCTACAAACAGAAGACACTCTGTTATTGATGGGTAACAAAGAATTAAGAAATTGAAAACTGTTAACATATCTACCTGTGGGCAGTGAAACAAAGGGCAGAGTCATCAATGTGCTGATTTCAGGTCTAAAATAATGGCCCTGCTTGTATTTTGGACCTATCATAAGAATTGCTTGCAGTTTCACAAGTAGTTTTTATTGTCATTATTTCTTTCTTCAAATGTTGCATTAACACCTACAGTTACAATTTAATGAAACAGTAGAACATGGTGAACAAAGAGAAGAAGGCTGAAGCTCATCTGGGCTATATACCTCTCTGTGTTCAGAGTCTAAAAGTAAGCAGACTGGTGGAGGGCATGATGAGAAACGTGGCAGCATGCAGATGAGTTTCATGGGACACAAATAGCAATAACTCTTCTCTTCAATGAGAAAGGAACCCTGGCAGTGCAGAGGACCACAGGAAAGGCAGTGTCTACTGCCAAAACAACTGATGAATTAACTGGAAATTTGAGATATATCCATTTATGTCCTACTAAGTGTATATAAGAGAAGAACCTTGCCATTTTTGCCTACAGCATTCAATTTTCATCATTGCAACATTGTTGGAGACAATCTCTCACAAAGAAAACCATGTTTCATAAACTCCTGTCATAGTCTCAAACAAAATCATTTTGTATACAAAAATAGAATTATCATTTTTTTATTTTGTTTTATTTTTCCATTTGTATCATCATATGAGTATCAAGCATTCATCATCTGACAAATATATTCTAATTTTACATGTTGAAATGAATGGGTAATCTTAAATCTTACCCTTCAGAGAATTGGATCAGGATCCTGACTATAATAAGAACTGGATTGCAATTTTGGCTGCATTAATGCTCTCTTCATGCAAATTACATCTTAGGGAAATGCTTGAAAATCTAGCATTAAATGTATTGCATGAAGATATGCCAAAGGCTATATCCAAGGAGAGTCTGAAGAATTTGGAAACCACGTTGGAAACATTTGCAAAGTTAAAGGATCAGTTGTTCTATTCTAGACAAAAACTAACTTGCTTCCAAACTTCTGTACCATCCTGAAAAAAATGTATCCACATGCTACTCAGATTCTGTCATCCATCAGTTTCTGATTAAGCTTAAATCTCATATGTGTGTGTGTATGTGTAAAACCAAACCTGTTGCCATCCAGTCCATTCCAAGTGCTAGTGACCCTATAGGACAGAGTAGAACTGCCCCATATGGTTTCCAAGCAGTGGCTGGTGGATTCAAACTGCTGACCTTTTGGTTAGCAGCCAAACGTTTAACCACTGCACTACCAGGGCTCTGGCATACGTGTATATAAAACTTTATTGATGCAAATGATATTTTAAAACTTTCCCCCAGATATCTAATACTGAGCACCATAAGGGTAAAACAGTACATTATAAAAAAAGAAAAGAAACAAACAAAAAAGGCCTCTCTGTTATCCACAGTTCTTAAATGATTTCAGTTATGTCCCTCCTAGTCCAAGTCATTTCCTGCTCTGTACATAGTCCCCCACATTCCACCGTGGAATTCCTGCATCACCCTAACTTGCCTTATGCCAATCTAAAATAACCTTTTCATGCCACAAGCCTTTTTATTAATAGCATTTCACTTCGGATTGCATCTAAAACTAACTGCTACAGCAATTTCCTGAGCAATAACTAGAATTTACTGCTGCTTTTCTTCATTTGGTGACCTCTCATCACATACAGTAGATGGATGGCAAATCTAGCCAATTAAAATTGAGACAATATTTTTTGCCTTTTTGTAACTAGAGTTCACCTTGCCTGCAGGCGGCACGCTAGCCTTAATTACTCTCATTGTTGACTTAGGACACAGTAGCAAGTCAAATTTCAAAGGAAAGTCATAGATTATAGCAAAGTTCCAGGTTTCCTGTGTGGGTCTGTGCCTTCCAAATGCAGGTGTGGAGTTTTCGGCAGCAATCGGTGTGTTTCCACAGCTGCTGATCTTTCACATGTGTTAAAAGATTCTGGCTGAGCTGCAGTTTGTCTTTAAAGAATAAATGAACACAATGATTAAATATCATCCCCCACGTAAGTTTTTCTTTACTCCTTCCCAACATGGCAATAACTGAAAAACTCTTCGGGAAAGTCAATTCCCAAGCAGAAAAAACTTGGGTATAAGCATTTCCTCTTTTGTTTAAAAACTGTTCTTTATTTTTATTTCTTTATTTTGGCATGACATTGATCAAAGTTTTTTTTTAAAAAAATGGTAGAAACAATTTTCCAGATTATTTATTCATGTGTTCCAGGTAAGGTTTAATGAGGAAATCCCCTAATTTGAAATTATTCCCTTCCCATATGCAAGGAATTCTAGAATGTTGACATTTATTAGAAGCTATAACAAGTTTCTTATTCAAATTTGTCATTGTAAAGACGATAAAAGTGATGCCTGGTGAGATTTTGTGACACGATGAGTTTTGCACAGGTAGCCGATGACAGAGCTTGGATGGAACCTTCTTCCTGTGTGCCAGCTGCTTCCTTCTCTTGTGAGTGTAGCTTAGGTTAATAATCTCACTTTTAAAACAAAAATAATTATGGGAGTAGCTGAGCCTATGAGCTGTTCATTCTTTACCGTGAATGAATTTAAATTATTTTCTTCTTATCTGAAGTTAGTTGAGAAAATGAGGAGATGTATAAGCATTTTTGGAAGGAGGAGATTATTGGCATATTTGACAGAGAATATACTGTCAAAAGTCAGAAGAGGAAAAGGCTAGGGTTTAAAAAAAAAAACGGTTAAAATCAATAGATGAATAGGTCCATAAGGGGGAGGGGGCAAAAGGCTCCAAAAAACACAAATACAACCTCTTTTGCAATTTTGCGAAAGGCTTTGATGATAAACTTGCTTTTTTTTGAAATGTATCTTATATGCCAGGTTGCCTTAGATACACGTTTGTCTTCTGATAAGGCTATACAATACTATTAAAACAAAGATTTTTCATTTTTTAGAAAAGGATTTTGGGGGTATGTGGAAAGAAGTGGGGAGTTTGAGGGGCCATGGATCCAGGGTTGAAGAAGATCTCCAACTCACAGTGTAGCTGACCTAACTGTACAAGTATCACCAGGGCTATGATTTTTATAAAGTATATTACTCATAAATACCTGTATTCAAAGAGCCAAAAAGAACAGTTTTGAACAGTATCTTTCTTTTGCATGGCTGCATTCATCAATTGGTATTAAACACTAAACCATAAATATATAACACTGAATTGTCCACAAAAGTTAAAGAGAATTTATAAAATGGGTTTGGCCCAAACATTTCTGTTTGGGAAGAAAAAGTTTTTGAGAACTCTAAATGATCACCCACATCCTGATACTTTAACTTTTTATTTTCAAAGCTTATTTAGACTTTACTGTAAATATAACCTCAGTTAATAAGAATTTTTAAGTTAAAGATTTGTTTATGACTACTTGTGTTGATTTTGGTGTCTAAGGGTATGTCTACTCACCCATATAAACTGCATGAATAGTAGCTTATGTAATTAAAAAAAAAACTTTTAATTGATTTTAAAAATTAATTACTTTATGAATAAGACCATGGTAGGCAATCTACAGCAAGCTCTTTTTGCATTTCTACTACACTATTCTTGTCATAAAGCCTTTTTATATTGGTGCGTATGTATCTCCTCATAGTCATAAGATGGCAACTGTGCCTCTTGAAATCAAAACTGCATTCATAGGCAAAGGCACATTATAAAACTCTTTCCGTGGAAATGAAAGGCCCCTAAAATATTTCCTCTTTTGCCTCACTTGTCACAGCTAGGCATATATCCTGCATGTAAAAGCTGGACAATGAATAAGGAAGACCAAAAAATAATTGATGCCTTTCAATTATGGTGTTGGCAAAGAATATTGAATATACCATGGACTTCCAGAAGAACTAACAAATCCATCTTGGGAGAAGTACAATCAGAATGCTACTTAGAATCAAGCATGGCGAGACTTCATCTCACGTGCTTTGGACATGTTGTCAAGAGGGACCAGTCCCTAGAGAAGGACACCATGCTTCTTAAAGTAGAGGGTTAGCAAAAAATAGGAAGACCCTTTGTGTGATGGATTGACACAGTAGCTTCAACAATGGGCTCAAACAAAGCAACAATTGTGAGGACGGTGCAGGACCCAGCAGCATTTCAGTCTGTGGCACATAGGGCAGCTATGAGTTGGAACCAACTTGATGGCACCTAACAACAACATAACAGGCATATATCCAACTTTAGACCCACCACAGACAAGGAGAATAACGCCATAATAATGGATTTTTAGACCAATTATGAATCTTCCTCTGAAACTGCTTCAAAATTGAGTGTTTTTAGTGGAAAGCATGACAGAGGTAGATATGGCTCTTTATTAAGCAGTGATTGTATCTATTACATCACCATCTTTAAGGAAAAATACCTAGTTATGGCTGGAGCTTTATCATGATATATCAGCTATTCTGTGAAACGACACATTCTCATGATACATTAACTGTCCTTTGAAACAATATATTTAAAACAAATCCATTATTAATGCATCTATAAACACATGTAGTTTAAATAATAACAAGTTGAATCTATTTAATGTTCTTAGTTGCTATTGAGTTGGCTCTAACTCATGACAACCTCACAACTGGACCAATAAGCAACATTATGATAAACAGAGAAAGGACTGAAGTTGTCAAGGATTTCATTTTACTTGGATCCGCAATCAATGCCCATGGAAGCAGCAGTCTAGAAATCAAAAGATGCATTGCATTGAGCAAATTTGCTTCAAAAGACCTCTTTAGAGCGTTGAAAAGCAAAGACGTCACCCTGAAGACTAAGGTGCACCTGACCCAAGCCATGGTGTTTTCAATCGCCTCATATGCATGTGAAAGCTGGACAATGAATAAGGAAGACCAAAGAATTGATGCCTTTGAATTATGGTGTTGGCAAAGAATATTGAATTTTTCCTAATTTTAATTAAAATTATTCACTGTTCCATTCTAACATAATAGATTGGAAAACATGCTTTATTATTTTGTCTTTTATTGAAACTGAATTTGAAAAATCTCTTGGATTAATTTTTAAATAATTTTTATTAGATACATATAATATTTGAAGAGAGAGAATATTTTTCTCCTGTGATATACTGTGTATAAGGAGTTCTGGTGGCACAGTGGTTAAGCGCTTGGGTGCTAACTGAAAGGTCTTTGGTTTGGACCCACCAGCCGCTTTTCATGAGTAAGATGTGGCAGTCTGCTTCCATAAAGATTACAGCCTTGGAAACCCTGTGGGGCAGTTCTCCTCTGTCTTATAGGGTTGTTATTAGTCACAATCAACTTGACAGCAATGGGGGCAAAGGGGATACTGAATATATATACATCCTATGATACTGAATGTATACATATCTCACATCCTATGACAAATATATATGTATATACATATATGGTGCCCTGGTTGCCCAATGGTTCAGAGCTTGGCTGCCAACAAAAAGGTGGGTAGTTTGAATCCATCAGCCACTCCTTGGAAACCTTATAGGGCAGTTCTACTCTGTCCTACAGGGTTGCTGTGAGTTGGAATCAACTAGATGGCAACAGGTTTGATTTTTTTTGGTGTATATGTATGTGTGTATATATATGTGTGTGTGTGTGTACCCCCGACTTATACTGTATTCGAGTTATAATGAATCACACTTATAACCAACCTTTTTTGTACACCTTATCATTAGTAATATGTACTACATTCAATGTTGCAGCATGTAATTTGCTGATGTTATCATTAAGTTTGTACGTAATGTTTCCAACCCCTAAAGACAAATAAAAATCAGATATATAAAGATACCAATAAAAAAGGCAATAATAATGAAAACTAAAAAAAAAAAAATGAGGTATTCAACTTACTTCAGAACCAACTTATGACAGAGTCATCCAAATGGAGCCTCATCGTAAGTCAAGGACTGCCTGTACACACACACACACATGCACACACAAAAATATACATATACATATATATTCACACGTATATAATTTAAGGGGATGGATCAAGTTGATTTTTATTTCTAAAAGTTTAAATAAGCATTTTTTGTCTTCTAAACATTTCTTCTGAGTAGGAAGTCTAATATTTCCTTCTCGTCCAGATAACCAGAGCTGGATCTACTCTTGCGAGCAGGAGTGGAACTATTCTGAATAAAGCGTAGCCCATAAGTCACCTCTGCCTGGTCTCACCAGGCCACTTGAAGCTTCCCAGGCAGATGATCATGTCTCACGCCCCATTGTGTGAGGGCACTTGGTCATTTGGAAACATGGGAATTTCCTCACTTCTCAACTCCATTTATCTTCAGGATCTGTTGCTCTGAGTGATTCCAGACCTGTTACACTTCCTGCGGGAAAAGCAGAAAATTTTCTTTTCAAGTAATACAACATCAGATAGTCAGAAACATCCCTATGACTTTATTTTAAAAAAGTAGAATATTCATGAGAAAGTAACTGTTTCCATTAAGAACTTTTCAAAACAAAGACCTTTTTAGTTCATTTTTTTTGTATAAGACATGAATGACATGAATTTATCAGGCTCTATAATTCATGATCTTTTGCTGTGTTTATACTTCATTTATACAGTATGCAAAGTTTTCCTCTATCACTTTGAAAAATAGAGGAAATTGTCATCAATGACTAGTATCTTACCTAAAATCACAGGAAAAGCAATAGATTTTGAGGATAAATAAGATCAAAGAAATAATAAGATTAACAAAGTTTCTCATTGAATCAATCAAAGATATTGACTGGGGATCAGCTATATAAAATACAAATGACCATAAAATGAATTAGAAATGTGCCAGTTTAGTTAGACTGTTTCTCAGATAGCATGAAGGTACCTTTAATCACAGAACGTTTAAATTTTATAGGAACAATGTGACACAATTAGAAGAGGAGGTATGAGTATTGCCCTTATTTATCAATAGGTGGGGAAACTGAGGCTGAAAGTTACTGCCCGAACTAACATTGATCACTCACGAAGTACTATGTGCAGCTTTTTAAAAAATATCTCACGGCATCCTCATTTGCTACACTATAAGACTGGTGCTACTGTGCTCACTTAACACTGAGAAAGTGGGGCGGGAGGTTTCAAACTCAGGGCTCCACCTGCATGCTCTTTTCATATGTAGGTTTTCAGAAAGCTTAAACAGGGATTTTATTTTAATATAACTCAGGAACTATAAATTCGGAAGAAATTATTATATATATTTTTAAAAGGTACTTAATACTAATACCCTCTTAGCTCTATTTTACCTAACAGTCAGGCGAACACTGGGTATTGAATTTTTTATTAGGAGAAATGAGTTCATTAGAGGGAACTCAATGACATTATAACTAATTATTAAGTTTAGATAAGCATTCTAGTGGTAAGGTTACAAGTCACCTTGGTTTTGAATCTTAGCTAAATACTATCTTTTGCCCGGAACAGATATTTTTCAAGGAATAAGAAGTTGGGAAAATGACAAAAATACAACACTATCCTGGTGAATTTAGTTTCTAGGTCATATAGTGGCTCAGAAGATAAGATTTACTTTAAACTTGAGAGAAGGCGGTTTGGGGTAATTTTATTAAACAGTTTATCTACTGGTTACTAGAAGGGAAAGTTTGTTAAACATCCAATGTCTTTTCTCACCTCTTATTTCAATATACACAATTGAATAGCCTTTGTCTACCAGTCACAATTTTATGTCAGAGGTAGGTACAAAGACAGCTACCAAAATTTAACCTACCCCTATAAGAGCCTGTCTCTTTCCCCACTAAATGGTGAATACTACTTCCTCCGCTGGAGTCTGGGTTTGTCTTGCGACTTGCCTAGACCAACAAAACATGGTGGAAGTGGTACTATGCCTGGTCTGAGACTAGACTCTAAGAAGCCTGTTAGCTTCTACTACCGTTTTCTTGGAACCCAACTGCCATGCTGTGAGGAAGCAAGTCTTGACTACAATGGGGAGAGAGGCCACATGGAGGACAATCAAGTGGCCCAGCTGACAGCCATGCCCAACTTCCAGACATGCAAAAAATGTCTTTCTGGACATCCAACCTTAGCGGTGCTATCACATGATCCAACTGAAGGCAGCAACATGAACAGTTCCAGCCAACACCATATGGAGAGAACAACGCAGCTGAGCCCAGTCAATCACAGAATCATTAAATAAATAAACAAACCAATCATTGCTTTAAGCCACTAAGTTTTGGGGTAGTTAGTTGCAAAGTAATCATTAACTAAAATACATAGTGATATCAATCCCCATTCTTATAACTTAATTCCTTCCAAAATCAAACATACCAAAAAAACTCGTAGATTAGACTACATAGCCAAAACATCTATTACTATTACGCCATTCTCTTTCCCTCTCTTTATTCATAGCAAACCCAATTTCTTCTTTTTGTAATGATTACCAATGCATATCATGGGTGGTAGATTAATACAATTGGTTTTTCTATGAAAAGCTGGAAATATTTAAAGACAGAATAAGTCTAAATATTGAAGTAAGTTTTTCCTAAAACTGTATTCAGAACATACTGGGCTATTGTAAGGGGGCCTCAAAATTTGGGAATAAAGTCTTACTCTGAGACTTGAACAGAAAAAAAAAAAAATAAATAAAGCCACTTATAAAAAAGGCACGGTAGGGGGAGCCAAAGTTAGCGTTACATACCATAAAAAAAAAAAAAAAAACCATAAGAGGTGATTTATAAATGGGCTGATGTAGGGACCTGGGCTATACCTGCGTCTGATCAAGGTAACCTCAAGTAGACATATCTGGAATGTAACTCATGGAAAAGAAAATTGGAGGCTATTCAATCGCGTGTCCCACCTTGCTTGACTTGACATAATGGTGATGTGGCCACTCAGAAAGAAAAAGAATACTGTAGAGCAAGAGCTCTTAGTGTTTATCCATACTGTGCAGGGAAGGCAGCGCTCTGGTTCAAGGGGACAGCTTTTTAGATAGAAAAATTCCTAGAGTCAAAGACATACCATCAATTCACATAGCTTCATGCTTATACCCTGTGAGAATATTTAACTTTTCTTGTTCAAATTTTAGTTTTTCCAGTCTTATGACTTATAATCTTGGGTTTTGAAAGGTCTTTGCCACCAGGAAGAAGTTGCTTGTGCACATAAGTGACCCCATTTCTTGGGAAAGGAAAATTTCTCATAGTGGAGAACATAGTGGCATTAAATTGTTGGATATTATTATAAAAAAAATAGCATATGAATATTATCTAATACAGTACTGGAAGATGAGCCTCCTAGGTTGGAAGGTACTCCAAATACACAGTGGTGACAACTAGGGACTTGAACATACCAATGACCATAAAGTTGGCACAGGACCAAGCAATCTTTCATTCTGTTGTATATGGGCTTGTAACAACATTATAGCCTATATTCATAAAATGCATAATAATGGTAAGTGGAGATCAGCAGAGCCATTTCTGAGCGTTGGATATGGTGAGAGGAGTTAGCTGGAATCCCCCACTAAATAAGTGAATTACTTACTGCCTTACTCAGATTATAAACAAAATCTGTGGCTCAGGAAAATCACAGCTGAGTATATATTATTCTGTTGGGTCTTATACAAGTAGTCAAAAGTGTAAATGTAAAACTATAAACACCAGAATTCTGGAATACACATTGACATTTGTTTGATTTATAACCCATTGCCGTCAGTTGATTCCAACTCTTATCGATCGTATAGGACAGAGTAGAACTGCCCCACAGGGTTTCCAAGGAGCGCCTGGTGGATTCAAACTGCCGACCTTATGGTTAGCAGCTGTAGCTTCTTAACCACTATGCCACCAGCGTTTCTGTTTGATTTATAGATATTATCTAAAAATTGATCAATGTTTCTTGATAATTCTGAGCCTCACCAAGTCTGGGTGTTTCATGGTACATAGGGTTGCTATGAGCAATTGCTGTTAGATGCCATCTACTCAGTTCTAACTCATAGTGACCCCATGTGCAGTGGAACACTGCCCAGTCCTCCACCATCCTCACAATCATTGCTGTGTTTGAGCTCATTGCTACAGCCACTATGTCAATCCATTTCTTTGAAGATCTTACTTTTTTTCACTGACCCTCTGTGATGCATGATGTCCTTCTCCAGGAACTGGTTCCTTCTCATAACATGTCCAAAGTACATGAGAGGAAGTCTCCTCATCCATGCTTCCAAGGGGCACTCTGGCTGTACTTCTTCCAAGACAAACTTGTTCATTCTTCTGGCATTCCATGGTATATACAATATTCTTTGCCAACACCATAATTCAAATGCATCTGTTCTTCTTTGGTCTTGCTTATTCATCGTCCAGCTTTCACATGCATGTAAGGCGATGGAAAATACTATGGCTTGGGTCAGGTGCAGTCCAGTCCTCAAGGTGACATCTTTGGTTTTCAATATTTTAAATAGATCTTTTGCACAGATTTTCCTAGTGCAATGTGTCCTTTGATTTTTCACTGCTCTTTACATGGGTGTTGGTTATGGATCCAAATCTAATTACTGGACCAGATTTTCTCAGGTATTAATGATAAAATTTATTATCACCTTTCTCATATGCCCAAATATTTAGTTGACAGTTCTCCTTCCCTCTCTAATATATTCACAAAGTTGATATAAGCACAATGAAGTTTCACTTTTTAAAACTTCTATTGCCTATTTACCTATGTCTGAGAAGTCAGGGTGTAGGAGCTGAAAACCATTTGTGCATGCAGGTATTTGAGTCTCATGAAATAAATCAAAATGCATAGGGTTACACTTGGGCCAAGTAACTAATGGTATCAGCTCTGAGTGAGAGAGAATGTAGTGTGATTCCATCATTTTTAGGTGGCCACATATGAATGATTAAACCTAATGGTTCAGGTGAGATTGGATTGATTATAAATAATCATACACCCTGGTTTGCCTGAGATAGTTCTGGATTACACCTGTTATCCCAGTAAAATTTTTAGTAATGCCTCCTTTCAATTTCAAAAGTGTCCCCTGTTTTGGAAGATAGATTTTATGATCACTCTAGAATTTTAGAAAAATTGGAAAACACTTAAGGAGTGAATTAGAGTAGCTGTTAATAATAAGTTGTTGCTTTTTTCTCTCATGTAAGTTAGAAATTTATGCATGCGTGTGTTGAGTTGAATACCCTACACAACTAAAAATAAGAATAGACTCTAAGAGCCTAGTTGCTCACTAACCTATGTCTTCTCCCATTCAGTGACTTCTCCAGTAGCTCTTCCTCCTGACACTTCCAACCTCTAGAAAATTCAAGGTGTAGGGACCTCTGGTTTAAAGGTTCTGTGGAATCAACCAAAGAAAAAACAAAAGTTCATTTCCTTATCACTCTACTGGCATTGGGCAGGGAGGTGGGAGGTAACTGAGACGTCAATTGAAGATTTCAACAGCAAACCCATCTCCCCTCAAAAATACGATGTGTACAATCTGTAGGTTGTAATCTAAGTGGATGGCAATTTACAGATTTAAATTTCAGACTCTTGATATTTCAGGAATTCAAATTAAAGATAGTATTTTTCATACTAAATTATAAATATTCTGTATTCATGACTTACCCAAAGTTCCACTAATTCTCATTAAGATACTTTCAATAATTATTCATAGTTTTGTCCATTTTATTTAAAAGTATTTTTTGAAAACTCAAATTTATTATTTTTACATATATTAAATAATCATTTCTCTCAAATTAAAAAAATAATTATGTAACATGTAATCCTACCCCTGCTTCTATTTGTAATTAAGTGGTAGCATGTCAAGGCATCAGGACAGGGTAGTGGGTCAGAACATTAATTCTGGAGTCAGAAGTCCCTGGTTCAAGTTTTATGTCTGCAACTACTTGTTGTATAACCTTGCCCAAGTTGTTAAACAATGTATGCCTTGATTTCCTCACCTGTAAAATGGGGATAATAGACCAACATCATAGGGTTGTTATGAACAATCAGTTAGTACCTGTAAAGTGCTTAGAATAGTCCCTGGCACATAGCAAGTACTTGATAATGTTTGTTAAAATACAGATAAAATGATAAGAGGTTCATTTTGGACTAACGAGAGCTCCCAAATTATGTGTCCCAATGCTACACATGTCTCAATTTTTCGTCGCATTTTTGATAAACTATTACTCTTGGTTCTCCTGTATCCTGTGAGGCAGTTCTACTCTGTTCTATAGGGTTGCTATGAGTTGGAATCGACACAACGGCAATGGGTATCAAATATCAAACATAATAAAAAGGAGAAATCAACCAAAAGTGAGATTTTTTTCTGTTTTACTTTTTTTTCAATTTTCTCATTTTTTTTCCTAATCTCTTTATTTTTGTTGACAGATAGTAGATGTGTCAGAGTTCTACCAAAGGAGGTATATTAGGGCTAAATTTGAGTCTGTCAAGCACATACAAATTAAATATATAGCTGATTGTACCCAGTTAGGATTGCAAGAGGTTATAAATGAACTTTTTGTATCTCGTGGTGATGGTAAAAGTGAAGGAGTCCTTGCGCCAGGGCTGACTTCATGCGTGGGAGATCTATTCAGTCACACAGGGCCCAGCGTTAAGAATGAATCCAGCTTCAGTTTAATCCTCTGCTTTGCTGCCTTGAAATTCTTAATAATTTTTGGAAGGGCAGTCCCACATTTTGCACCAAGCCCTGTAAATTATGTAGCTGGTCCTGCCTTGCACATCCCAAACAATTATTCCAGTAATATTCTCTTACAGAATTATAAATCCCCGGATTATGTATATTTTTTGTTCCCATTGGCAACAGAGATGAGTTGCAACAAACAAACAAAACAGGATACAGATCTTTGAATTAAATATACCAAAGTCTTAGTCTCATATTGTCAGCTTTCTACTCTGAACGTTGCCTGAATGGCAAGTCACGAGATTCCTCAAAGCTAATCTGGCTGAAGCTGGATATACTGTGCTCCTTCTCCAGTCTGTCTGGGGTATTAATGGTGTTGTCTTTCTCCAAGTCATTAGGCTCAAATCCTCAGCATCTTTGGCATTTTCCTCTCCTCTGCCTGCCATATCCAATTACTTGTCAAGAACTATTGATTTTACTTCATAATAACTCTTACCTTGGTTCCTAAATTCCCATTCTCACAGCCACACCATATTAGAAGCCCTCATTACTTTCCTTCTAATTGACTTCAATAGCTTCCTTACTGGTTTCTCAATCCAGTCTTGCACAACGCACCCGATTAATTTTACCTATTGCTCTAAGCTTTATTTTCCTAAGCTACGGTGCTGATCATGTCTCTCCTCAGTTGAAAAACTTTAAAGTTTTCCCATTTCCTTCAGAATTAAGTTCATATTCTTTAGTATGTCTTTTATGTCTCTCTGTGAGTAGATCCAAATCTACTAGTCCAACTTTATCTCTCTCTACCTCTCTTCATATAACCTATATTAAAATCACACTGACATCTGACAGGCTACCAGATTTGTTAACTGTTAATTTTACTCAATAAATAGATTTGGAAGTAAGAACTGAGACCTAAGAGAAGAGACTGGAGGTCTAAAAAAAGGATCTAAATCATGTTGGACCTTGGTTGCAAAATAAAGTTGGCTTTATTCTGAGGCTAGTAGGAGCCACTGAAAAGTTTAAACATAGGTGTGAGATGATCAGATTTTTATTTTACAATGATCTCCCTGGTTACCTGGTGCAAAAAGGATTGAGTGGGATATGAGACAGTGAGGGGCCTTATTTAGGAAAGAGTATATGGGGAAGGAGTAAAGTAGTTGAATCTAAGAAATATTTTGAAGTTCCAATCAATAATACTTAGAGATTGATCAAACATGGAATAAAGAATCGCATCATGGTTCTTCCATTAATAACTATGTGAACGATGAGCCCATTTACTACTACAGGGAACACAGAGGAACAGGCAACACGGGCATGAGGAGCGGGTAGAGTGGGACTGAGTGAGGAAAGGGAGAGGCACTGGAATCAGTTTGGAATATGATGAGTTATTTAAAGAATATGTCCTGGAGGCAGTTTGAAGGGGTTACTAAAGGGAACGAACTCAAAGACAAATGTCATTTATTTAATAATGCTGCATGGGGCCAATTTGAATTAGTAGGATTTTAGCCAATTTTAGTCATGAGCAAGATGTCAAAAGAAATGGAAAGTGGCATCTTTTAGAGGGATCAAGAACATAGAAGTAAGAGATGAAACTGCTCAAAAGAGAATTTAGTATCAGAATGATAGATTTATTTCTGGCTGTAGGTCCTTGCATTTTTAATCTTCCAGTTTCTCCTTCTTACTTTTTAAATTAATTTAATTTTTATCTCTTTAAAGGAATTTCAACAAATATCTACTCAGCTTGGGATGGGTAAGCCTTTTTTTTTTTTATGAGAAAAAGGTGGTGCTCACTAAGTATTCAAGTGTAACAGATTTTACAAAGTATAGAAATAATGACAATGAAGGAAAGAAAGTGAGGATGCTCAAGTCTTCGCATTTTAACAGAAAGATGTCAAAATCCTCTGAAGACAATTTCCAGGCTGAAATGATTGTCACATTTTGTGGATCAAAGATAATTCTGCCTGTAAATTTTTGCATGGCACTTAGTTTCTTGGATAATGGTAAAAGATATTACACATCCTCCCACCTGATATTACAACATGCATAGCAATAACGAAGACAGATTAGCGCTATTTACCTACTGACACTGACAAGAGTATCTTGTCTTTGTTCCTCTATTTTATCATTAAAGCCTTGTTTTTCAGCATTACATCGCCTGAAGACAGCATGCTGCAATCTTGAATACCAAAGGAAAGATGTTTAAATAGCATGAATGGCCTGGATCACCCTGACTAAAATCAAGGAATTTCGAACTTAATGCTTTCCTCTGTCCTTAATTTACACTTTTATGGAAACATAATGAACTTGAAAAAAGTCATTCATGTGATAGGGAGAGGCATAGAGGTTGGGAAGGAGAAGGATAATTTCCTATATCATAGTATTATTTTTAAAAAGATATTTGGGTTTATTTCATAGATTTCAAAATTCCAAAGGTTGCCTAAATCATTAATTATGCTCGCCCTAAAGATTACAACCTAGAAAACCCTATGCAGGCAGTTCTACTCTGTCACATAAGGTCACGAGGAGTTGGGATCATCGACCCGACAGCATACAAACAATAACTTCAGACACCCTCTCACAGATGCCCTGTCAGATAGAGACAAAGTTGATGTGCAAGTTAAATTTTTTGACAGGCTATGTCGAGAGGAAAATTGGAAAAATTTAGTCTTAATGTTACTTTAAAAATTTATTTTGGGGTCTGCTAATTTTTACTCTGATTACCCTAGGCAATCAAGAAACTTGGTTACCTGCCTTTTTTGTTAGTATTGTTGCCTCTCCCCACAACAGTTTCCTACTTACTTCAAGCATAAGTCTTTGATGTAGAGTATGAAAATCTTTGATAAAGTTGAAGTAGGTTATATCTTCCTGCCTTCTTCCTGTCTGCTGTCACTGTCATTTCCTCAAAACAGTTAATCAAATTTGTTCAGCTTCGTCTCCTCTTCAAAAACTCAGCCGACTAGGTCAACGTGCAGAATTCTATACCAGTTCAAGGATTCTTCTTATGGCAAAGACAAAGTGGGCATTTGTCCGTGGGTCATGTTTTCAGTAGCAACGATGTTAAGTCTCTTAATGGTGGGGGATTGTGTTGAAATTACTAAATTTCCTCCCAACGACCAAGGGTTACAGTTGGCCACTATTGCCTAAATCATTTTCTCTCTTCATTGACGATCAGGAAACCATCCTTTCCCTTTTATACTAGTTTGAAGTTACACTACTGTGTTAGTTGCACATTTTTAGCTTGCTTTCAATCTCTTTTGAACACTTTGAAGAGAGATGCTATATTTGTTCATAAATATAAACCTTAGAGCCGTAAAATTAGAAAGAACTTTATTCTTTCAACATACGTATTGAAGGCCTACATCATGCCACAAAGTTAAGTATGCCACATTCACTCAAATTAAGAATGGGGAGGAACAGATGGTATCAGGGTACCTTCTTAATTTGAGTTAGTGCTGGAAGGGTTATTAGTTTATCCAGAGATCATGTCATCCCCTAAAAGGAAAGAGTATAGGTTTCTTCCACTATAGTGGTGAGGGAATTTCAGATCATGTTTAAGATTCAGGCTGTAGAGACAAAATCCTTTGTTTTAAATCCAGTATAGATCCCTGGAAACCCTGGTGACGTAGTGGTTAAGTGCTACGGCTGCTAACCAAAGGGTCGGCAGTTCAAATATGCCAGGTGCTCCTTGGAAACTCTATGGGGCAGTTCTACCCTGTCCTATAGGGTTGCTATGAATCGGAATCGACTTGACAGCACTGGGTTTTGTTTTGTTTTGTTTTTATAGATCCCTGGAATGTGCAAAGAGTTTGTGCTAGGCTAGTAGCCTAAAGGTTGGCCATTTGAGCCCACCATTGGCACTGTGGAAAACAGACTTGACAATCTGCTTCTGTAAAGATTACAGCCAAAATCCCTATGAAGCAGTTCTACTCTGTTGCATGAAGCCGCTATGAGTCAGAATTGACTTGACAATTTTTTTTTAATTCCTAGTTAACCGAGAACAAGTTATTAACTAATCTAATCCCCAGTTTCCTTATCTATAAAATTTGAGGTAAAACATTATTTATTTGACAAGGTTGCCTTGTGGATAAAATTGAGCTTTACCTGGTAAATCATTTAATACATTGCACAATACGTAAGTGCTCATATCTAATTGTTATTTGCTCAACAATCAGTAGATTGTCACCAAAATTTCCCTTTTGAACATAAAACTCTCTGTTGAAGAAATGACCTAATCAGAGATAGAAAAGGACAGTTTACTCCCAAAGCTACAAGGTATAGAGACAAGTTTTTACACTTGCTGTTGTTGGGCAGAAAAGACTATGTTTCCTTTGATCTGTTTTTTTTTTTTTTAATTGCATGTACAGGACAAACAGCAATGTGTAGGCTGTTAGTTGGCCTTCAACATAACCCACAATCCAGTACTGCACACACCCCTATTCCACAAAACACAAACATATTCTCACTTTCTGAAAAGAGACAAGAAAAACTACTTGGGATAATTTTTTTTTTTTTTTTTGAGTAAAGGGCGACAGATGAGCCGCATTACTACAAGGATCCCAGAAGTGAAGGGCAAAAGGGTTATGTGACATCAGATTCTCATCACGTGGAAGGTCGTAGAGTGGAAAAAAGAACATGATTTAAGGCACAAGATGGTAGACACAAGATGGGTTGTAGTTGAAAGAGTGTTTTTTCAAGGTAGAAAATATGAAACTCCTAGAGCATGGGATGCTATAGAATTTTAAAAGAAATATTTTAATAAGACATCCTGGGGCATATACTTGAACCCATAACATTTCAGAGATATCTATAAAGAATTTGCCTTTGAACTGAAATGTTTAAATATGATATCCCTTTTAGGCTGGGTGATGTGGGTCCCAGCTTTACAAGAATTGCACAATCTGTAACTGAACGTTTGAAACATCTTTCACACTGCAGAAACTCATGGAATAGGAATTTGTGCCTGCAGGGTTTCCCAGAAAGCCATGCCAGTAATAAGACAAGTAATCAAATATCTCTCTACAGAAAGGGGTCAGAAAATAATTTACAAAGTGGGAGAGAAGATCTTTATATATGGAAAAAGAATTTTACAATACAATATGATGATGATGGTATATTTATGAAATCCCTTTCTCATAGGTGTTCAATACTCAACTTGCTTTGAACACTACTTCTGATAAATCACTGCTCCAGGGCAATGTCTATTCCCTTTTCCAAGTTATGAAAACCTTCTGTGGAGAAGGCACAGACTGGGTGTCCAAAAACTATAATGTACTTTTCATTTTTTAAAATCTTTTTGTAAAATATTTAATTAATGGTTTGTCAATGCCATTACAAAATTTGCTAGATAGCATTCTTTTGTTCAGTTGGTTTCTAGTTTGCTGAATTTGGGAAAGACTTCTTAGCTTTTAAATAAACTGTAAATTAGACTGACTGGTATGGTGGGGGTAGAAATGCATACTTTTGTAAATTGCTCCTTTCCATCATCCTTAAGGAAAATTTAAATCATAAAGAAATACTGATTATATTTCCCAGCAGGATTGGTTGATTCAATCCCTTAATCCCTTCTTTGCATGAAATATATCTTGCCTTCTTTCAGCATTCTGAATACTAATAATGGAAGCAAATTACTGAAGCAAATTAATGAGACAAAGGCACATTTTAAAACAGTGTGTTAGAAAGTCCTTTGAAGACACTGAAGCAGTATATTTCCCCTTCCTCTATAGTTTATTTAGCCATAGAATTTGCAACTGAACAATCTTACCACAAGGAGTGAGAAGCCAGACATGGGATCTTGCACCTCCAGGTCAGAAGTTCAAATCGTTACCAGTGGATGGTTTCATAATGTTCTCAATGAATGAACCAGTGGACTTGTCTGCACTGTTTGCTAGTAGACAGGTGCCCAGGTGACAAATCGTGTCACACTATGAATGACACACCCTTAATTACATTTACATTGCCACTAAATGATACCTTTGTTGGCTATTTCATTAAATTGGTTCAATATTCACTGACGTGAAAACCAAGTAGCGAAAATGAAGTGAAAACCACAATCACTTCACAGTCATATTCATTATTGTATAATTTGATTTTGCTTAAAATAATAGTGCAAAAAGTTTATATTTTGGATAGTACACTTAGAGATATGATACTAAGCTTCATAAATTATATTTTATATTTCTAAGAGTATACCTTAGAAAAACCCTGCCTATTTCAGACATATATTATTTTTCAACAGCCAGGCGTTTAATTGAAATATTTTTTCCTATATATGATATAATCATTTAAATGGGCAAACTTCTTTTTTCTGCTCCTTATCTCAACTACTAGTAAGAAATGAAATGGAATTGTTCCAACATCTTTCACTAATTTTTCTAGTGGTATTTCAGAGGAATGCTTATAGTGTTAAGGACTGCACTATGCTTTTAAGTGGTTAAATTGAGTTTCAGTAGCAGTAGTCTAAGAGTGGCTCTTGGAAGGCATTAAAATGGCACATTATTGAACTTTTGTGGTATGATGGGAACCAAGAACTGTGATAAGTTGAGAGGAGCTGGCCCACTGTGCTCTCACTATCCCAGGAAGAAGAGAGCTCAGGTCAAGGAGGAAAAAGCCGGAACTGTGTGTTATACCATCCATAAAATATCTCTACAATGGTGTTTCTCTGAAGGAACTGCCAGAGATTTGCAGCCCTCTTATTCATACCACACGTGGTCCTCATTCAGGCTTTTTCTTCTTGTCCTTGGAGATAATTTTACTTTGTTTTATAACCTGTTTGATGATGCATTGAGGGCTTTTACAGACTTCATCCTATTTAATTTGAAACCTCACAAACTGAAGGACCTAGAAGCTAAGTAATTTGCTCCAAATTATATAGCCGATGAGGGGCATGAAGTCAAGTTCCCTTTCCCTTCTTCCATTTGTTTTCAAGTTGTGGCCTTCAGATCTGGGAATGTGGCTGTGGAGAGGAGCTAAATCGCCATTGCAGTGATCATAAGACTCTGGGTATTTAGAAAGTGCATTCTTTTGACTGAATATATAATATATCCTTCCCTTATGGGTACAAATTATCAAGAGTATGTAGATGTTATTGTCTGATGGAATTCAATTTTATTTCAGAATAAAAGAATGTAATAGTTTTATTTTGTGGTTCTTAATAAACAAATCTTAAACACACAGATATTATGTAGGGAACTCATTTTTTTTTTTCTTTTATATTGTAAAAGTGTCCTCATGGATTAAGTGGTTGAGAACCACAACACTATAACTTGGTGCCTCCAAGTAAGATCCATATACTGCCTCATATGTGTAAAATAACAAAGAAATTTTCAAAGTGAGGTCACATCCCTGGAAACGGTGTTGCTTTGGGATTTCCTCTTCATTCCCTTACTAATCCCTGCAAACCAGGTAGTAGGAAGCAGCAAGTAGAAGAGCCAACGGAACATCCTAAACCTCCAAGAAAAGCCTTCATGGGAGCAGTGGCAGAGACAAGGGACAAAAAAAATTCTGTTTTATGAAATCTGTAGAATTATAGCACCTGAGAAACAGGAGCAAGCAATTAAAAAAAAAAAAGAAAAGCCTATTGGCCTTTTGAATAGACTTTTAGGTTCATAAGTGGAGAAGTGAATTAATGGACTCTCTTCTACAAAAGCAGAGATTTAAAAAAAAAAAAGCATCTTGAAAGATGTAGAATCAGAGATAAGATGATTGTCAAATTAGAACGGTAAAATAATCATTCCCGTGTTGGGGGACATTTTTCTTCAACGGCATAGAATTGGCATTAGCACAGAAGCTAACACGTGACTTTATAATTATTTAACCAACTGGAAAAGGAATCTAAACTAGCGTTATAGGTGGAAGGTGAATTTGCAAAATAAGAAACTTGGTTGGAAAGCAGAAAAAGATGAAATTATTTATAAGTTTGTGTTGCAAAAATGGGCTATTTTTATTCAGAGCACAGAACTGAAATGAACATGATTAAGGTTAAGATGTCTAAGAATAAGGACTGGAAATTCAGCTAGGAAAACATTAAAGGAATATAAAATATGGGTGTGGAGATAGACATCTGTTATTCTAAACAGTAATATTCCATTAAGTAAATAAATAACCACTAAATTTGATGTGATGTATAGTCTAGTTATCAGGAGACTTGAAAGCAGCAGTTAATAAAGAAATACATTTAATTTTTTAAAAATATAAAATCATGAGGAAAATTTTAGATAAAAATAATGCCTGTAATTTGAACTAAAAGGTTGGCTTTTTACTGGAGATTAATGGTGACCACAATGTTAAGCTTAACTCCAGCATTTGTTATTTTGTCAGCTTTCAGATCATATACCCAAGAGGATCTCAGAGCTCCAAGGGTCAAAATAGGTTGTCAGGAGAAAAAAAAAATTTACACACACACTGTTTGTGTGACTCTAGGGGTTAGTCTGTGCACGAGAACAGTAATAATTATTTACAACATTGATCTGCTGAGTTTCCTTAAAAAAAAAAAAAAAAGTATGTTAGCAGAAACTCAGGTATAATAATAATGAGGGACGTTTGTCATTATCATTGCCGAACCACAAAAAAAGAATTCTGCTGGGCCTAATAAATACTTCAGGACTCAATAACATATACTCATTGTAGATGATAGCAATTTTTTTTTTTTTTTTTTTGCTGTTCAGGTGGATTTTTACTATTTGTGGTTACCTTTGTATGATATAGGGAAAGAAATTGGACTTCTTATATATAAAAGAAATACATTTGACACAATTTATTTTTCTCTTCAGGCAGATAGATAAAGTGTTTTGTTGTGTGTTATAACAATGTTAATAAATAACACATCGTTTTTACACTGAGATTGTTATGTATCATTTTGGAATAGGCAAAATATCCGTTTTTTAAAAAATCTATCTTGCTAACAGGGGTGCCGTGTGCATGTATAATTGACTGGTTATTTTAGTATCAAGTTGATCTAGCTTTTGTAAATAAGTAAACATTATTTACATCATAGAGAGAGCATTCTAAAGAACTATAGTAATACCAATACATAAATATTCTGCCTTTGACTTCGAAATATCTAACTTTTTAAAACTTTGGCTGATTCACCAGATGGTTTTTAACATTTGCCATGAGCCCTGCACTATATTAGGTAAGGAGACATACGGTTTTAAATTGATGGAACTCAGAGACTAGTATGGGAGAATGATATAAAACAAAACAAGTACTACATAAATAATGAATTGATTTTAAACAGAGAATCCTGGTCTAACCAGTGGATGGGAGAGGTGGCCATAGAGATCTTCCCAGGGGAGGTAAATTTTAAATTTGAAGGGGGAGAGGCATTATGTTGACAGAAATTTTTTTTTTAAGGCCTTTTTTTTTTTAAGGCCAGAGGTTCCTGGTATATTGGAGGTTCCAATGGAAGGCCAGTGTGGCTGGAAAAGAGATGATGAGGGAGAGGGGCTATGGTAAAGTTGATGACTTGATCCTATAGCAATGGGAAGTTTCAACAGGGAAAATACATGATCAATTTTGCATTTGAAAACATTCTGGCTTCTCTGTAGAGAAGGGACGAGAAGGGAGTTTGAGTGGATGTAGGAAGACCTGTTAGGAACTTATTATAATAATTCATGTGCGAGGTGCTAGACGTTTGAATTGGAATGGTAGGGTGAATTGAGTGAGAAGTGGATAAATACATAATATTTTTTGACAGTAGAATTGATAAGACTTTATGGGATGGGGGAAAAAAAGCTTTGAGAAGGCTGCAAGAGAAATTCCTAAGAAAACAGGTTTCAATTAAAGGAAGTGGGTAAAAGTGATGTATAGACGAAGAATTGAGAAAAATAATAATACTTAATATTTGTTCAGCTTTTAGTATGTCAGATATGTTGCTAAGAATTTGCAGAATCGACTGGACGGCAATGGGTTATTGTCTTTTAATCAACATAGTGCCTACACTGTGGATATTTGATAGAGATTCTGGATAAGTACCCTTTTGGGGGTCCTGGGATCCCCTTTTATCAGCAACTTGTAAGACTCTCCCTTTGTCACTGGACTGCCCCATAAATTAGATAAGTTTCTATCCTTACGTTAAAAGCAGGCGATGCAACTTGAATATGCAACAGCAGCTGACTTCAGGAACAAAACTTTTGTTTGGAATGTGAAAGAGTGGATAGCTCTTTGAAAATGTAATTTAGAAGGACAGCCCATGGAAACTCTCAAAAAGAAGAACTATGGCTTTCCCTTAGGGATGGCCCCAAGGAGATAAACCTATCCCAATCTATGTGGTAGCCCTTGCTGAAACCTGTCAGGGAATTCCTGTCCAGAGTAGTCAGGGTCAGCCAGGACTTATGGGCTCCAGAACAACACGCTTTAGAAGGTCTGTAGTCAGTGGACTTGGAAAGGTAAGAAGTTGTGACTGTATTTTCTTTAGAGCTACAAATCCTCCTGCTTTCTATGCTCTGTGTCAAGGAATAATAGAATGTGGCAGTAAAGGAGATGGTTGCATAAAACTCATAGAGATATTTATAGCGCAAGGCCGTTTAAAGGAGCTAAAAAGTGGCCCACTGCCCATCAGTACGGAGCTATTTAAATAAGTTCTGGGGTGCTAGTATAATACACTATCAAGCCACCGTTAAAAATATAACAACGTGAATCCATTGAGAGATGCCTGGAAGGAATTCACCAGAACGGTCACAGTAAGATATCTGCAGGGTGAACTTCAGAGTGATTTTTGCATTCTTCCAATTTGTTTTGATTTGTTTGTATATTGTTGGTGAACAACAATCATGGATATATAATGTTCATTTTTTTTTATTAATGATTGTTGGCATGGATTGAATTATGTCCCCCCAAAAATGTGTGTATCTATTGAGCTGGGCCATGATTCCCACGGTATTGTGTGATTTTCCTGTATGTTGTAAATCCTGCCTCTGTGGTGTTAATGAGGGAGAATGGGCAGCAGTTGTGTTATTGAGGCTGGACTCAGTGTCTTGAAGCAATCTCTTGAGGTATAAAAGAGAGAAGTGAGCAGAAAGTTGGGGAGGGACCTCATACCACCAAGAAAGCAGTGCCAGGAGCAAAGCGCGTCCTTTGGACCTTGGGTCCTTGAGCAGAGAAGCTCCTAGCCTGGGGGAAGATTGATGAGAAGGCCCGCAGAGACAGAAAGCCTTCCCCTGGAGCTGACACCCTGAATTTGGACTTTGAGCCTACTTTACTGTGAGAAAATAAACTTCTCTTTGTTAAAGCTATCCACTTGTGGTATTTCTGTTACAGCAGCACTAGATAACTAAGACATTTTTCATAATAATTTCAGTAAATTTAATCACCACAAGTATAAGACATGTGTGTTTCAAGGCTGTTGAATATTTACTTGCTTATATCAAGAAATTAGACTATAGAGAATACTGTTTATATAAGATTTATTTGTATATTCTTTGAATCAGATTTTCAGATAGTGGTATTAGGCATCCAAAAGAAGCAACCCCTTAGAGTTTAAGTTTCTTGAAGACGTAACAACTATCAATTTTGTTCATATTGATGAATACAATGAAGGAAATCAATGAATCTGTTTGGTGATTAAGGGCACAGATGTTTTGAAGAAGATACATGTTTAAATACCAGGTCAGTCATTTTATCTTTCTAAGCCTTCTTCTCTTAATCTACAAAAGAAAAAAAAAAGTGGTAATAGAGTATCACGAAGTATTTGTAAGATTTAAATAAAATAATGTATGTAAAGCATTTAGCACAGAGTCGAACACCTGTCAAGCATGGAATAAACTATTATTATAGATGTTGGCAAAAAATACTGTCTATACTATTTTTTTTATACTATGGACTGCCAGAAGAACAAACAAATCTGTCATGGAAGAAGTGCAGCCAGAATACTCCTTAGAAGCAAGGATGGTGAGACTTCACCTCCTGTACTTTGGACACTTTTAGGAGTGACCAGTCCCTGGAGGAGGACATCATGCCTGGTAAAGCAGAGGGTCAGCAAAGAAGAGAAAGGCCCTCAACAAGACAGATTGACACAATGCCTGCAATAATGGGCTTAGACATAACAATGATTGTGAGGAAGGTGCAGGACTGGGCAGCCTTTGGTCTGTTGTACATAAGATCGATATGAACCAGAACCAACTCAATGCACACACCTAACAACAGGAGCATAATGATGAAATATACCATGGATTGCCAGAAGAGCAAACAAATCTGTCTTGGAAGAAGTACAACCAGAATGCTCCTTAGAAGAAAGGATGGCAAGACGCCGTCTCACAAAATTTGAACATGTTATCAGGAGGGACCAGTCCCTGGAGAAGGACATCATTCTTGGTAAAGTAGAAGGTCAGTGATAAAGAGGAAGACCCTCAAGGAGATGGACTGACACAGTGGCTGCAACAATGGGCATAATAACAATTGTGAGGATGGCACAGGACAAGGCAGTTCTGTTGTTATATAGGGTCACTATGAGTTGGAACCAACTTGACTGCACCTAACAACAACAATTGATGTTCAATTACCTAGAATTTATTGATAAGCTCTTAACTGCTATGTATACCAGGGAAGTCTTGTGGTTGTTCTAATGTTAGTGCTCATCTATTCCTTCGATATTTGTTTAGGTTTTTTTTACTTTGAGAAGCTTATAGTTATTGAGACCAAGAAATAGAATTCAAGTCTTTCAGTGACACTGAGTATGGTGAAATAAAGATATGCTGTTAAGCATTGTTTATCATCTGCTTTTTTTATAATTTATTTCATTTTCTTCTTGAGAATATATACAGCGAAACACCAATTCAATACTTTCTACATGCACAATTCAATGACATTGATTACATTTTTCAAGTTGAGCAATCATTCTCACCCTCCTTTTCTGAATTGTTCCTCTCCCCTTAACATAAACTCACTGCCTTCTAAGTGTTCTATCAAATCTGTCAAAGTTGCTGTGGTCAATTTGATTCAGTGTAGCTAGACCTTGAAAGAACACCATGTTCAAGTCAGACATTCTTGTTATCTAAACTATTGTTTTGTTTTAAGAAGATGTCAGTGTATCATTTTTGTTTAAAGTTTAAGGTTTAGAGGTTATCTCAAGGCAATAGTTTCAGGAATTCATAAAGCTTCCATGGCTCCAGAAAATCTGGATTCTATGAGAATGTGAAATTCTGTTCTACATTTTCTCCCTTTTAATCAGGATTCTTCTATATAACCTTTAATAGAAATGTTCAGTAACGGTAATCAGGCACCATCCAGTTCTTCTGGTCTCCTGGCAAAGGGGGTAGTTGTTCACAGAGGCAATTTAGGCTCACATTCATTATTCCTCCGATTCTTGACTCTCTTTCTTCCTCTGTTGTTCCAGGAGAATAGACACCAACTGCTGCACCTTGAATCGCTACGTGCAAGCTTTTAAGACCCCAGGCACTACTTAAGGAACTAGGAGGTAGAACTGAAGCATTAAAAATGTTATTAGGTCAATTATTTAAGATGTCTCATGTAAGCATGACCCTAAACCTCTAAACCAAGGAACCAAATCCCAATGAGGCGTTTGGGTGTACATAAGCAACCGTACATAAGTGGCTACTTTTTTTTTTTTTTCTCATTGTAAATATATCTATCACACAACTTTTGCCAGTTTGACTTTTTACGGGCACACAACTTATTGAAAGCAATTACATGAATCAACTGTGCAACCTTACCCTTAATCAGTGTGGTTTTTCCCTCATCTGCTCTTAGTCCTACTCTACAGCAACTTAATTTGTAATGTTGTTTCTCTGGGTTTATTACCAGAAAAGCTGAGGTTAGAGGCATGTAAGGCAGATTGCTAACTTTCAAGCAGGAATTCATCCTCATGTTTTAAAGATCTTAAAAAAAAAAAGTCTGAAAAATACCTGATTTTGGAGTTTATATTTCCTTCAAACTTGATTCCAAACGGAGGAATGTTGTAGATGTGAAGAACAAATCATGAATTGAGAGATTAGGCAAAGAATAAACATAAAAATATGTCTGTTTCATTGTTAGGTTTTTGTTGTTAGGTGCATGCATCGAGTCAGTTCCATCTCGTATCTAACCTATGTACAATAGAACAAAAGGATGCCCAGTCTTGTGCCATCTTCACCATCATTTCTGTTTAAGGCTGTTTTTGCAGCCACCGCATCAATCCATCTTGTTGAAGGTCTTCCTCCTTTTTTATATTTTGCTGACTCTCTGCTTTACCAAACATCATGTCCTTCTCGAGGGACTGATCTGTCCTGAAACATCCAAAGCACATGAGATGACATCTAGCCATCCTTGTTTCTAAGGAGCATTCTAGCTATACTTCTTCCAAGACAGATTTGTTTGTTCTTCTGGTAGTCCATGGTATATATGATATTCTTTGCCAACACCATAATTCAAATGCATTGGTTTTTCTTTGGTCTTCTTTATTCATTGTCCAGCTTTCACATGCATATAAGGCAATTGAAAATAACATGACTAGGGTCTTTTTTAGGGTCAGGTGCACCTTAGTCCTCAAAGTGCGACATCTTTGCTTTTTAACATTTTAAAGAGGCCTTTTGCAGCAGATTTACCCAGTGCCAATATGCTGTTTGATTTCTTGACTGCTGCTTCCATGAGCATTGATTGTGGATCCAAGTAAAAGGAATCCTTGACTACAATATTTTCTTTTTATCAAGATGTTACATACTGGTCCAGTTGTGAGGGTTTTTGTTTTCTTTATTTTGAAGTGTAATACGTACTGAAGGTTGTAGCATTTGATCTTCAGCAGTAAGTGCTTCATGTCCTCTTCACTTTCAGTAAGATTGTGTCATCTGTATATCACAGGTTGTTAATGAGTCTTCCTCCAATCCCGATACCTCATTCTTCTTTATATAATCCACTTCTTAGATTATTTTCTCAGCATACAGATTGAATAATCATGGTGAAAATATACCACCTTGACACACAACTTTCTGATTTTAAACCACGCAGTATCCCCTTGTTTTGTTCAAACCACTGCCTACTTGTCTGTGTACAAATTCTGCATGAGCACAGTTAAATGTTATCCATAATTTGTTATAACCCACACGGTTGAATGTTTTTGCATAGTCCATAAAACAAGGGTACACATCTTTCTGGTATTCTCTGCTTTCAACCAAGACCCATCTGACACTCTTCTGAATCTGGCTTGAATTTCTGGCAGTTCCCTGTCAAAATACTGCTGCAACCACTTTTGAATTATCTTCAGCAAAATTTTACTTGTGTCTGATATTAATGATATTGTTCGATAATTTCTGCATTCCATCTGATCACCATTCTTTGAAATGGGTACATATATGGATGTCTTCTAGTCGGTTGGCCTGGCAACTGTCTTCCAAATTTTGCGGCATAGATGAGCGAGTGCTTCCAACATTGCATCCATTTGTTGAAACATCTCAATTGGTTTTCCCTCGATTCCTGGAGCCTTGTTTTTTTGCCAGTACCTTCAGTGCAGATTAGATTTCTTCCTTCAGTATCATTGGTTCTTGATCACATGCTGCCTCTTGAAATGGTTGAATGTCGACCAATTCTTTTTGGTACAATGACTCTGTATATTCCTTCCATCTTTTTATGCTTCCTGTGTCATTCAATATTTTGCCCATAGAATCCTTTAATTTTGCAACTGGAGGATTGAATTTTTTTTTTTTTCAATTCTTTCAGTTTGAGAAATGCTAAGTGTATTCCTCCTTTTTGTTTTTTAACTCCAGGTGTTTGCACATTTCATTATAATACTTTGTCTTCTCAAGCCACTGTTTGAAATTTTTGGTTCAACTCTTTTACTTCATTTTTTCTGTTCACTTTAGCTACCCTACATTCAAAAACAAGCTTGAGTCTCTTCTGACATCAATTTTGTTCCTTTCTTTCTTTCCTATCTTTTTAATGACCTTTTGCTTTCTTCATTTATGATGCCCTTGATGTCCCACAATTTATCTGATCTTTGGTCATTAGTGTTCAATGCATCAAATCTTTTTTTGAGATGGTCTCTGGATTCAAGTGGGATATACCCGAGGTTGTACTTTGGCTCTTGTGGGCTTGTGTTAATTTTCTTCAGGAAAATCACTGTTATAGATATATTCATATAAAATAATTCACTTCATGTATATGTTCTTACTCATTCACCCAACAAATTTATGAAAAGGCACAGATACAAAAGTAAATAAAAGATGGAAAAAAATATAATCTGAATGTAGATTTAAATCATACTGTGAGATAGAGGAACATCTCTCAACATAGGTGGCTTGAAAATACAGTTTTTTTTTTTTAATTATGGAAACATTGAAAGAAAAGTTCATATAAGCACACAGCTCCATAAATTTTTATTGTTGTAACCAGCTCCCGGAAGCTGCCTCTCATCCACCTCTTTTCCTAACTACTGACTTCTAACTGCATAGATTAGCTTCACCTGTTTTAGAACTTTTGTAAATGGAATGATACAATATATAATTTTATTGTCTGTCTTCTTTTGTTTAACATATTATGTGAAATTGATCTATGTTTACGTACTTGTGATAGTTCATTATCATTACTGCAAAGTATTCCACTGTGTGAATAAAACAAATCAAAACAAACCTGTTGCTGTTGAGTTGATTCCGGCTCATATTGACCCCATAGGACAGAGAAGAACTGCCCCATAGGATTTCCAGGAACTGGATGGTAGATTTGAACTGCTGGCTCTTTGGTTAGCAGCTGTAGCTCTTAACCACTGCACCACCAGGGCTCTGTATGAATAAAGTATACAACTATTTATTCATTCTGTCCAAGTTTTGCATGCATATGAGGCAATTGAAAATACCATGGCTTGGGTCAGGTGCGCCTTAGTCCTCAAAGTGACATCTTTGCTTTTCAACACTATAAAGAGGTCTTTTGCTAGAAATTCACCCAATGCAATACATCATTTGATTTTTTGATTACTACTTCCACGGACATTATTGTGGATCCAAGTAAGATGAAATCTTTAACAACGTCAATATTTTCTCCACATTGTTTATTGGTCCAGTTGTGAGGATTTTTGTTTTCTTTATGTTGTGGTGCAATCCATACTGAAGGCTGTAGTCTTAGATCTTCATCAGTAAGTGATTCAAGTCTTCCAGTCCTGCATCTGTTTGTTGGAACATCTCAGTTAGTATTCCATCAGTTCCTGGAATCTCATTTTTCACCAATGCCTTCAGTGCAGTTTGGACTTCTTCCTTCAATATCATCAGTTTTTGATCATATGCTACCTCCTGAAGTGGTTGAACATCTATTTGGTTTAGATATACTAAGTTCAAGAGCAAGTTTCAGAGTCTTTTTTAACATCCATTTTGGTCTTTTTTTTTTCTTTCCTTTTTTTTTTTTTTTTTAATGACCTTTCGCTTTCCTCAGGTATGATGTCCTTTATGTCATCCAACAACCCGTTTGGTCTTTTGTCATTAGTGTTCATTGCTTCAGACCTATTCTTGAGATAGTCTCCAAATTTAAGTGGAATATACTCAAGGTCACGTTTTGGTTCTCATGAACTTGTTTTAATTTTCTTCACCTTCCACTTGACCTTGCATATGAGCAATTGCTGATCTTTTCAGCAGTTGGCCCCTGGCCTTGTTATGACTGATATTGAGCTTTTCCACCATCTCTTTCCACAGAGTGAATCAATTTGATTTCTGTGTTTTCTGTCTGGTAAGGTCCAGGTGCATAGTGGCTGTTTATGTTGTTGAAGAAAAGTATTTGCAATGAATAAGTCATGGGTCTAACAAAATTCTATCATGTGATCTCCAGCATCGTTTCTATCATCAAGACGGTATTTTCCAACTACAGATCCTTCTTCTTTGTTTCCGACTTTTGTATTCCAATCACCAGTGATTATCAATGCACCTTGATTGCATTTTTGATCAATATCAGACTGTAGAAGTTGATAAAAATCTTGAATTTCCTGATCTTTGGCATTAGTGTTTGGTGTGTAAATTTGAATAAGAATCGTATTAACTGATCATCTTGTAGGTGTATGGATATAATCCTATCACTGACAATGCTATACTTCAGGATAGATCTTGAAATGTTCTTTTGGACAATGAATGTGATACTATTCCTCTTCAGTTTGTTATTCCCACCATTGTATACCATATGATTGCCTGATTCAGATGGCCAATGCCAGTCTATTTCAGCTCACTAATGCCTAGGATATTGGTCTCTATGCATTCCATTTCATTTTTGATGACTTCCAATTTTCCTAGATTCATACTTTGTACATTCTGTGTTCTGATTTTTAATGAATGTTTGCAGCTGTTTCTTCTCACTTTGAGTCATGCCACATCAGCAAGTGAAGATCCCAAAAGTTTGCTCCACTTATATCATTAATTTCAACTCCACTTTGAAGACGCAAAGCTTTCCCAGCTGTATTTTGAGTTCCTTCCAACCAGAGGGGCTCATCTTCTGGCACTTTGTGAGACATTGTTCCATTGTTGTTCATAAGGTATTCGCCAACCAGTTTTTTTCAGAAGGAGACCAGCAGGTCCTTCTTTATAGCTTGTCTTAGTCTGGAAGCTGAGCTGAAACCTGTCCACCAAGGATGACCCTGCTAGTATTTGAAATACTGGTGACATAGCAACAAGCAAGCCACTATGGTATGACAAACTGAAAGATATGTGGGGTAAGATTGAGTAAATACACATAAATATGTTTTCAGAATTACTCATTAGATTTATTGGATTAATGATAAGTATTCAACTTTGGATAGAAATTAGTCCATTGATATGATTAAGTGCTAGACTTTCTAATTAAAAAGTAAATTAGCCTGGAAGTGCAAGTGCTGGTAAAAGTATGTATTCTGTTTGATAAAGTTTTTTTCACCTTAATGGAACTGAAGAAATGAAATGATTTTGCTTGTTGTCTTAAGTATTAAGCACTTTTTTTTTTTAACTCTATGGCTTGGTGGCTTGAGAAAGAACTTTGTTTATATATCAGCGAAGGAATATATGGAGAGGAATTAATAGAAATATTATTGAATAGATGCAGAGTTAGAGCCTTATCTTCAGAGAAGATGATTAGAAATTATAGTTGTATTTTACTCTTCATTATAAAAAAGCCTATATTTAATTACAGTCTCTTAGATATGCCTATTGGGACCCAGTTAATAGTAAATACATATATATTTGTTGTTGTTGTTGTGTGCCATTGAGTTGATTACAACTCATAGTGACCATATATGTGTGTGTGTGTATATATATATGTATATATATATACATACATATATTTTAAATTAAAAAAAGGTCTTAGTAAAAATATTTTAGGTTATTGGATGCTTAGATATCAACTAAAGATTATGCTGAGGACAGTACACTTTATAAAAGAAAATGAATAATGATATATGCAGCTCACCCATGTGAAATAACACATTTTATATCCCAAGTTTCAACTTTAAAAAAAACATTATGAACAATCGTATTTGGAATATTTTTAGAAACATCTCCTTTCCCTTTTTGATTCATTCAAATTTACTTGAAATTTTCTTTAATAGATTTTGTATTTTAATAAAAAAAATAGAGTTCACACCTATTCTTCTTATAGCACTTTCTTGTTATGAGTGATGCTTATTACCTTTCCTAGCATATCCATTAACCCCATTTTAACTGAGAGCTGAAAAAAGAGGCAGATCCAGATTTTCTGGAGTATGAAGTTTATACAATTTGGGGGCTATCTTTAAGGAAAAATATAAAATTACTAATGCAAAATTAAGACATGGCCTTGGAAAACGCAGGGGATTAATTCCAAGTATAGGTCTCCAATATTTAGGCTTCATAGACTTTGTGATAAATCTACCTCTCTTATCTGGGCAAGGAGACTTATGGATTATTCTATTGCCTCCTCTTACCTACTTGACTATACATGGGCTGTCCTTACTGGGTTAAAATAAGAACTGATTCATGTACAGAAGTTGAGACTATGGCACAGAGCCAAAAAGAGGAAGTTTGGGGAACAATCTTCACGGGACTCTCATATTTCTGTAAGTCTTGCTAGCAGTGGCACTGACTTCCATCTATCTTATCAAGGATTTGTGTATAGTAAATAGTTCTGGTAGCTAGAGATAGTATTTTCTTTGGCACAAAAGGAAGATTTGCTTTGAAATACAGAACTAGAACCTTTCAAAAGGAACCTTGTTTATTGCCCACTTTAAGATTCTGGTTCTCTCTAAGGTCAGCATTTCTCTTCTGTAACACAGCCAGATTACATGTAAAGGTGTCACCTGGAATTTTTTGTGTTTCCCTAGGGAAACTGACTCCAAGACCTGATATGAATTTTAATACTTTTTGCTGTGAGTAAAAGCCTATCCTTTGTCTTTGAACCAGGGAGCTTGTTTCTTTTGACAGCATTCAGGAAAATGCACAGTAACTTGTCATCTTGCAAGTAGGGTACAATCTTAGATCTTTCACAGTTCTTGACAGGACACTGTTGAGTGACCCATTCCCCACTAAGTTTATGTCTAGGAGGTGATTAAAACCCCAAACCAAACCCAAACAAGTTGATTTAGACTCATAGTGAACCTATCGGACAGAGTAGAACTGTCCCACAGGGTTTCTAAGGAGCACCTGGTGAACTTTGAACTGACTCTTTGGTTAACAGCTGAACTCTTAACCATTAAGCTACGAGGAGGTGATTAGATCTGTCCAGAACTGTTGTAATAGTCAGTTTATGTGCCATTGATCAGATATTCTCACATCTGTATTCCCAGAGTACTTTTGACTTATTTTGCAATTTATATTGGATCTGAATTTTTTTTTCGTCTTCTTGTCATTCCTTCCTCCTTGCCTTTCTCCATCATTCTCTTTCCCTCCTTGCCTACTTCCCTCCCTTGAGATTATGAACAACACCTTCCTTGCGTTCTTCTTTCTTTCCTTCCATAAATAATTATGTTTTAGGCACTGTACTCAACAATGGGAATAAAAAGTGGGCAAAACACACCCACTCCTTGATGTTGGAGAGCTTCCAATCTAGTCTATGAGCATGCCTCCTCTACTAGATATTTGAACTTCATAAGGGCTGAGTCACATGTCATTCATTTTTGCTTTCCACTTCACCATAAGCTGAAACATATTAACATTCTTGATGCTTTTGGAATTCAATTAAATTGATATTAAACTCTGAAACACTAATAATAAAAATAGGTACTTTAGGTTTCCCATTATGTGCTAGACACGGTATATGGCACATTGCATAAATTATGTAATTTAATCATATAGCAAACCTCTGAGTTAGGGATTGTATTCTAGTCTTATAGGTGAGAATTCTGAGGCTTAGGAATGTTTAGTAACTTACCGAAGGTGACAAACTCAAACGGACAGAGTGTGAATTCAAACTCAGGTATTCTTATAATTTCATTTTAAAAACTATTCTCCACTTTCTTAGTCTACTGAGATTATATTTAAATCATTGATGCATATCATTCCCCTAGGAATATGGACTTTTTGCTGCTACTTATTACACATGTGGAAAGGAATAAATAACAGTTACAATTTATTTATACATTTCTATGATTTTTAATACACTTTAACATTTCAAAAGAGCCTGAGTATCTGAGTTGTAATGAGAGTGAGGGGATATTTTATTGAAAACATTCATACACATAGAAAAAACATCTGGGAAACTGGGTGACTGAAGTTGAGAATAAGGTATTCTGGGATTATTTCTTGAGTCAATCTAGCATTTTCGTAAATGATTTGGACAAGAGAATACCTGATTAATTTTCTGACTTTTTGTATGACTTGGACCACTTCCAAGAAAGCAGAGATTAGATCTGCCTCATTAACTACTATTTTTTTTTTTAAGTGATCAGAACAATGCTTGGCACATGACAAGTATTTTATAATAATTTGTCAAATAAATGAATAAATGAGGGAAAAAATTGAAATTATACAATAGTAAAGCTACTATTTTGAGCAACAATCAGACTGATCATTCTTAAATCTCAAATCATGTCTCTCTTCAATAATATCTATATGATATTAAGTCTAAACTTGACCTGGTTTTAAAGGCTCTCAACAAATATGACTTCATCCAAATGATGAAATGGTCCACTGTTGACAAGCAACCACTGCTTTTAAAGTCCGCTTCAAACCAAAAACCAAACCCATTGCTGCTGAGTTGGTTCTGACTCATAATGACTCTACAGGAAAGAGTAAAACTGCCCCATAGGGTTTCCAAGGAGTGCCTGATGGATTCGAACTGCCGACCTCTTGGTTAGCAGCTGAAGCTCTTAACCACTACACCACTAGGGTTTCCAAAGTCTACTAAGTCTGTTTAAAAAAAAAAAAAAAGTCTGCTTAGTAGCCGTAAATTGTGCCTTTCCTGCCTAGATACCTGTATTAACCTTGCTCATTTTTTTTTTAACCCTAAAATGCCCTTCTGTCTCATCACTACTCATCAATTGCCCTTAATTCAACATACTCTGAATAGGGCCTCCTACATATGGGCTGTTCTTCAAATATTATAACTTTTAATTCCTGAACTAACCCTGCAAGGTCTTTAATATCATTTCCATTTTCTAAGAAGGAAAACAAAAAATGAGGCCTAGAAGAATTAATCAATTTGCCAATAAAATTGCCATCCAGTCAATTACTACTCAAAGCAACCCTACAGGACACAGTAGAACTGTCCCACAGGGGTTCCAAGGAGCGGCTGGTAGATTTGAACCGTGGAACTTTTGGGCTCCAATTTGCCTATAATTACCCAAATAGTGAATGACAGAACTGGGAGTTCAACCAGGTCCCTTTGGTTTTGTGTCTGAAATCTTGGCAATAGATTATTAACTCTTCAGTCTCCTTAATGAACTTTCTATACAGTGGGAGAGACAGAAATATTGTTATTGTTAGTTCTGGTCAAGTCAGTTCCAAGTCATAGGGACCCTATGTACAACAGAATAAAACACTGCTGGGTCCTGCATGTTTCTCATGATCATTTTTATTTGTGAACCCACTGTTGAAGCCACTGTGTCAGTCCATCTCATTGACAGTCTTTCTCCTTATTGCTGACTCTCTAATTTACCAAGCATGATGTCCTTCTTCAGGGACTAATCCCTCTTAATAACATGTCCAAAGTATGTGAGACATCATCTCACCATCCTTGCTTCTAAAGAGCATTCTGCCTGTACTTCTTCCAAGACAGATTTGTTTGTTCTTTTGGCAGCCCATGGCATATTCAATATTCTTTGTCAACACCATAATTCAAAGGTGTCAATTCTTTTTCTGTCTTCTTTATTCATTGTCCAGCTTCCTCATGCATATGAAGTGATTGAAAACACCACAGCTTGGATCAGGTGCACCTTAGTCTTCAAGGTGACATCTTTGCTTTTTAACATTTTAAGGAGGTCTTTTGCAGATTTGTACAATGCAATGTGTCATTTGATTTCTTGACTGCTGCTTCCATGGGTGTTGACTGTGGTTCCAATTAAAATGAAGTCCTTGGCAAGTTGAATCTTTTTTTCTGTTTATCCTGATGTTGTTCACTGGTCCAGTTGTGAGGATTTTTTAATTTTTATTTATTTATTTATTTTATGTTGAGATGTAATCCAACTGAAGGCTGTGGTCTTTGATCTTCATTAGCAAGTGCTTTAAGTCGTCTTCACTTTCAGCAAGCAAGGTTGTTTCATCTGCATAACACAGGTTGTTAATGAGCCTTCTGTCAATCCTGATGCTCCATTCTTCTTCATATAGTCCAACTTCTCGGATTTTTTGCTCAAAATGCAGATTGAATAGGTATGGTGAAAGGATGCAACCCTGACGCACACCTTTCCTGACTTTAAGCCATGTAGTATCTCCTAATTCTGTCCGAACAACTCCCTATGTACAGGCTCCTCATGAACATAATTGAGTGTTCTGGAATTCCCATTCTTCACAATGTTATCCATGACTTGTTATGATCCACACAGTTGAGTGCCTTTGCATAGTCAATAAAACACAGGTAAACATCTTTCTCGTATTCTCTGCTTTCAGACAGGATTCGACTGACATCAACGATGATATCTCTCATTCCATGTCCTCTTCCGAATCCAGCTTAAATTTCTGTAGTTCCCTGTCAATGTACTGCTCTAGCTGCTTTTTAATGATCTTCAGCAAAATTTTACTTGCATGTGATATTAATGATATTGTTTGATAATTTCTGCATTTGGTTCGATTGCCTTTCTTTGGAGTAGGAATAAATATGAATCTCTTCTAGTTGCTTGGCCAGGTAGCTGTCTTCCAAATTTCTTGGCATAGATGAGTGAGCACTTCCAGTGCTGCATCCATTTTTTGAAACACCTCAATTGATATTCTGTCAATTCCTGGAGGCTTGTTTTTCGCCAATGCCTTCAGTGCAGCTTGGACCTCTTTTCTCAGTACCATCAGTTTCTAATCATATGCTACCTCCTGAAATACTTGAATGCTGACCAATTCTTTTTGGTATGGTGATTCTGCACATCCCTTCCATCTTCTTTTGATGCTTCTGACATCTTTTAATATTTGCCCAATGTTGCTACTCAAGTCTCAAATTTTTTCTTCAGTTCTTTCAGCTTGAGAAATGCTGAGTGTGTTCTTCACTTTTGGTTTTCTAATTCCAGGTCTTTGCACATGTCATTATAGTACTTTAGTTTGCCTTCTAGAGCCACTCTTTGAAATCTTCTGTTCAGCTCTGTTACTTCATCGTTTCTTCCATTTGCTTTAGCTGCTTGACGTTCAAGAGCAAGTTTCAGAGTCTCTTCTGACATCCATTTTGGTTTTTTTTTCAGTTTTTTTTAATGACCGTTGCTTTCTTCACGTGTGATGTCCTTCATGTCATTCCACAATTTGTCTGGTCTTTGGTCATTAGTGTTCAATGCATCAAATCTATCTTGAGATGGACTCTAAGTTCAGGTAGGATATACTCAAGGTTGTACTTTGGCTCTCGTGGACTTGTTCTAATTTTCTTGAGCTTCAACTTGAACTTTCAAATGAGTAATTGATGGTCTGATCCACATTTAGCACATGGCCTTGTTCTGACAGGTAATATTGAGCTTTTCCATCATCTCTTCCCATAGATGTAGTGGATTTGATTCCTGTGTATCACATTGGGGGAGGTTCATGTTTATAGTCACCATTTATGTTGCTGAAAAAAGGTATTTGCAACGAAGAAGACGTTGGTCTTGCAAAATCCTATCCACTATCGTTTCTATCACCAAGGTTATATTTTCCAATTACCAATCCTTCTTTGTTTCAGATTTTTGCATTTCAATCACTAATAATTACCAATGCATCCTGATTGCATATTCATTCAATTTCAGACTGTAGAAGGTGGAAAAATCTTCAATTTCTCATCTTTGGCCTTAGTGGTTGGTGCTTAAATTTGAATACTAGTCATATTAAGTGCCTTCCTTGTAGGCTTATGGTTATTATCCTATTACTGACAGCATTGCACTTCAGGATAGATGTTGAAATGTTCTTTTTGTCAGTGAATAAAACACCGTTCCTCTTCAAGTTGTCATTCCCGGCATAATCATAAACCAACCAAACCCAAAGCCGTCAAGTTGATTCCAACTCATAGCGACCCTATAGGACAGAGTAGAACTGCCCCATAGAGTTTCCAAGGAGCGCCTGGTGGATTCGAACTGCCGACCCTTTGGTTAGCAGCCATAGCACTTAACCACTATGCCACCAGGGTTTCCTAATAGACCATATGACCTGTTCAATTCAAAATGACCAATATCAGTCTATTTCAGCTCACTAATGTCTAGGATATTGACGTTTATGTGTTCCAATTCATTTTTGATGATTTCCGGTTTTCCTGGTTTCATACTTTGTGCATTCCATGTTCCTATTATTAATGGATATTTGCAGCTGTTTCTTCTCATCTTGAGTCGTGCCACATCAGCAGATGAAGGTCCCAAAAGCTTGGCTCCAACCACATCATTAAGGTTGACTCTACTTTGAGGAGGCAGCACTTCCCCATTCATCTTTTGAGTGCCTTCCGATCTGAGGAGCTCAGCTTCCAGCACTATATCAGACAATGTTCCAATGCTATTCATAGAGTTTTCACTGGTTATTTCTTTTCAGAAGTAGACCACCAGGTCCTTCTTCCTAGTCTGTCTTAGTCTGGAAGCTCAGCTGAAACCTGTCAGCCATGGGTGACCCTGCTGGTATTTGAATACCGGTGGCATAGCTTCCAGCATCAAAGCAACACTCAAGCCTCCACAATACAACAAAATGACAGATGCATGGGAGGAGGCAAACAAACATATAAGGCACTAATTTTAACACAAGTTGCTACTAAATAAACACTAAATTGTTACAAGGAATAGGGTGTTGTTATATTAGGGGAAGAACAATTGACCAGGAGGAATAAAAGAAGGCACCACAGAGGTGGTGATGTTTGATGTTTGAAGTGGATCTTGAAGGCTTTGAATAGATTGAGAAGAGGTGGGAGAGTCTTTTTCAGACTCAGGAAACAATATGATCAGAGTTGTGGAGGTGGGAAAGTTGTAGAATAGGGTTTATGATTGGGATGGGTGTTGAGAATCAGGATGTAGTTGAACTTCAAAGACATGGCAGAGATTTGTTTTTTGAGCAACAGCGAGCCATTGAAGAAAAATGAGAGAAAGAAAAGATACGATCTGACTTGTATTTTAGAGAAATTGCCATGGAATTCTTGAGAAGGGTAGATTAGAGGATATTGAGTTTGGAAGCAGGAAATTTCAGGAAGGAGTCTTGTAGAGTAGCCCATTTTTGTGGGGGGAGGACAGAGAGGACAAAGAGATATCACAGAATTCATAGAACTTGATGCTTGGGAGTTTAAGGGGATGAATAACTTAAAAAAAAAATACATCAAAACCTGTTTATTTAATAAGGATACACAAATAACCAGTCACTGTGTTACTCTACATGTCCCAACCCCTTGAGATATCTGTGGAGTTAGGGGTATGATTGGGATCTGGGAAGAGTGAAACATTTCAGAATAGCCACTCCATATGAAATACAAAATGTGGAAGAAAAACAAAGATTCTTAAATAACCTTGAGTGTCCTGCTAAGGTTATAATTTGCCAACATATGGAACAAACCTGTGTGGGCATATGCTTTTTAGGTGCATATGAGAAAAGTGTTGATGTTGTTAGGTGCTGTCAAGTCAGATCCAACTCATGGCGACCCTATGTGCAACAGAACGAAACACTGCCCAGTCCTGTGCCATCCTCACAATCTTTGCTATGTTTGAGCCCATTGTTGCAGCCACTGTGTCAATCCACCTCATTGAGGAGCTTCCATTTTTTTGCTAACCTTCTACTTTACCAAGCATGATGTTCTTCTCTAGGGACTGGTCCCTCTTGGTAACATGTCCAAAGTATGTGAGACATACTCTCGCCATCCTTGTTTCTAAGGAGCATTCTGCCTGTACTTCTTCCAAGACAGAAAGTCAAAATTAGGCAGGAAAATATCAGGCTCTCCATACATACGAAGCTTCTTTAGACATAAAATGCAGGATGAACTTCAAACCCTGAAAGATTTTTTCCACGTTTTCATCTTCCAAATGGAGATCTAAATAGGAAGATATAAGAAGATGACTTATTTCTCTCTCCAACCCTCACCCTGTACCAGACTAGGTTTAAATAACTACTATCTTTCTAGGACATGTATCTCAAAGTAATGTGAAGGCCTTTGGGTCACAGAGAATGGGGGCAGTAAAGGTATTTACTAGGAACGTACATATATTTGTTGAACTTAAGTATTTGCATTTAAGGTATAAAAGGCTGGATTTTATGGTTGCAGACAAAAATCAAGCTGGGTCATCATGGGGAGAAAGCCTTCCAAGTGGGCATGTAGGAAGCAAGTGTGATATAGCTAGGAGGGAAACATGGTAGCCGAATGTGCAGTATTACTGTGCCCGCCCCTGCAGGTCAGCCAATGTTCTCAATGCTCTTAGGGAATAATTATCAGCATAATCATAATTGCTCTTATATATCTCTTTGCAGTTACAAAGTAAGGGCCGTAAATCATCTCATTATAGAAGTTAGTGTTTTATAGATTGGGGGGCTTTTCTTTCACAATTTCTCTTGATCTTTATATCAGTCCCATGAGGCAGGCACCCAGATTGTTGTCTTTCTTTGATAAATGAGGAAACTGAGTCTCAGATATTAGGCACTTATTTAATGTCACTGTGAATTGGCAGCAAGAGCAGGACAAGAACGTATTTTCTGGATTTCTGGCTCTGTAATCACTAACAGAGAAAGAATTTTTTTTTGAAGCAGAAAAGCAGTGCCTGACCTCAAATCTATGACCACATAAAAATTGTCCTGGAAAAAATATTTCCTTCTGGCAGCCAAGCATGAGGTGAACTTCAGCAGGAAATAAAGAGGGACAAGCAATCACCCTTTCCCTCTGCAGATGCTTCATGGGCTCCCAACTGCCACCTGGAATGATTTTTGTTCATGAGAAAAATTCTGAAAAGAGACCTTAAATACAAATTTTGCGGGAAGCCTAAAATAAAAATGTCGTTGTTGTACTACTCTGATAAAAAATTAAAAAAAAAAACTTTTTTTTTTTTTGATAGCTCAGATGAAATCAATACATCTATTAACTTTCAAGCTAGAAGGAGACATCTAATTGGCACAACCAAGGCAGCTTGGAAAAGAACCGAAAAAGCCAGAAGAGATGAGCAGTAGCTATTATCGAATCCAGGAGAAATTATAACCCTGGAGAAGGCAGGAGGGGGAGAAGTGGAACGTAATTGGGAGCTCCCGTAGGAAATCAAGTCCTTGTTCCCCCAGCTGACATTGAATTTTCGCCCTTGCTATATTTTGCCTCCCTTGAGGGCTCCAGTGACCTAATGCCCCATGATCTTCCAACCAACAAAACAGTGGTGAAACAATTTCTGTTTCTATTGAGACACAAGCAATAATAGCCAGCCTGCTGTGTGTTCACCAGCAGAAGGAAGTTCCACTCCATTTGTGTGCAAGTGTAGAAGGGACTGGACCACACGGTGGCATGATTGCCCCTTACTCCTTACAACATTGACCCTCAGTTTACTATCCTCTGCTCTCTGAAAGTAACAGCTTCCATCCCAATAAGAAGTGGGACCATCACAAACCAAATTCCAACTTTTTCTTGCCAAAACTTAAAGATGATGATTCTTTTCTATTTCTCATAGAAATAATTCTTTGGAGACAATGCTATAACATTTTTGATATATCCGGCAACCAGGAAAGTGCAGTAAGTCTCAGGAGCAACCTGCAGCCACAAAGATCTTGGTGCTCATTTTGTAGAAGGGTGAGTAGTGCTGTCAGGCTTACCCCCCAGGCAATTGATTAAAATAAAGCCACTGGCACAAGTTGTCCAGAGGATATAGAACCTCCTGAATCAAATGCCTACAGCTTGTAGCCATTTACTCTAGGGACAAAGAACTAAACATGCCTTAGTGGCTCTTGAGGGCATTAGAACCCAATACAGTAATGATAATAAATTTTGTTCTGAATCAAAGAAAAATAAATCTCACCTCTATTTAAAGAGGCAAAGATAACGCGCAATGTGATTTGTTTAGAAATCACCAAAATTTTCAGTCAAATCAGCTCAATCAACACATACTTGTTGCTGAAGATGCTGTGGACTAACAGAGACAAATGCAATTTTTCCCCTTGCCTCCATGTGCTGTTATTCTAGAGGGGTGGTCAGCTATACATGAGTGAATGCAGTAGATGACCTCGTAGTTAGTGCCACGATTGACATTTAAACAGCTCTTATGACAGTACAGGAGAGAACCAGAGTAATTCTGAGTAGTGGCATCTGAGACTAGTTTGTAGGAGGTGAGATGTAGTCTGAATCATGAGGTTTCTTAATTCATTTCAGATGAAAGAAAGAACACGGGCCAAGACCAACAGGGAGCACATCCTGGGAAAACATGAAGAATGACAAATAATAGTTGCATGTGATTGGGGAATTTGGGTGTGTGAGGGTGGAAGTAGAGGGAGAAGGTTAAATTATAGGTTGGGGTCATCACAGCATGGAGAGCTTTAAATGCTAGGCAAGTAATTGGTTATTTATTCTAAGCAATAGGAAGTGAGTGTTTTACAAGAAGGTAAATAAATGGCAATAATTCTGATAGTAGTATATAGAATTGATTTTGAGCGAGACCCGTTAGGTGATCATTTCAGTATAGGTGTTTTGTGCCTTATGATATATTTGAGTTATGAAGAACCATACTTAGGACAATCTGTTTTTGTTTTGTTTGTACATCTAATTGTTAGTAACATGCACTACATACAATGTTGCAATGCGTAATGTGCTGATGTTATTCTCCTGCCAAACCCCAAAGATAAATACAAAACAGATTTATAAAGATACTGAAAAAAAAGAGGCAATAGTAATGAAAACTAAAAAAAATAAAAATGAAGTACTTGACTTACATCAGAACCAACTTACAACGGAGTCATCAGAATGGAGTCCCATTGTAAATTGGGGACTACCTGTATATAGAAGAGGAATTAAGAGGGTCAAGACTGAGTTCGCAGTGAGAATGGAAAGAAGAAGGTCTATGCAAGAGACATGTGGAAGTGATTCAAATTTTTAAGTACCCAAAATCTCTCATAGAGCAAACAAATACAGGCATGTTTAATTTTTTGTCAATTTGAATATACAGAATGAATTATGTTAGGAGTGAAACTTCACTGGAAGGAAGAAAAGCAGGATGATGATAACTAATTTAAAAAAACTACCTATTTGTGTGTGTATGTGTATGTATAGGGAAAACAGGATATGTGTTCTATGGAGATTAATTAGTTAATTAAGCATTACCATGCTTTAGGCAAGTTTTTCAGTATTCCTGGGTTTCAGTTGTCACAAATTTAAATAAGAGCACTGGGCTAAATGATTTCAAAAATGTAATTAAATATGTATATTCTATGCATATAGAAAATGTTTTTAATTATAAAGGCACGAAGAATATGCTAAATTAAAATTTCCTACAAAATGTAGAATTAAAATGTGTTCATTAGGGTAATTGCCCCTAAAGATGATGGCACTTGTCAATATATACATGCAATATTTAGATTGTCCCCTGTTTCTGTAACTCAGAAGCAGAAAGCTTTATACAAATTTCTAAAGGGATGGTCAAACCGATGCAGGTGTTTTTATATTTCTTCTTTTACTGCTTAATTTTATTGTCAGATATATTTCATGAAAAGCACTGCCCTTTGAATCAATACTGTGTTTACAACATTAATCTATTGAATAATGAAAATAACCACTACACAAGGCAACCAGGTTAAGTAATTTATAAATAACATTTAAAGCTGCAGCTGAGTAATTGATTTGCTATAAACCATTTTTTTTTTGCCTTTAAAAAATACTCTCTAGCCTCTTAAAAGATTGCAATTCTCATAAAATAAAAAATACTTGTGCCTGTCAAAATATTTATTACTCAAGTATTTCTGGAAAAGTTTTAGGATGCAAGTGATTATATCATCAAGGCATTATTGACTTTCTCTGAAATATGACCTGTTTGAAGCGAGTATTAAAAAAAAAAAAAATTGCTGTCAAGTTGATTCCGACTCATAGCATCAGGCTTTTCAGAAGAATCCAATTCGATAATAATGTCAAATGGTTAGAAAGTTTGTGTATTTTTGGAAATTACTCTGCTGATTTTTACATTTAAAGTAAATAATTGCAACAGCTTGAGCATTTAGAAACAGCTCTGATTCATAGAAAAAGCCCAAGTATCATCTTTTTTGTCTTTATAAGACTACTCACTAAATCCAAAATCACAGTCAAATTAAAAAATGCAGATAGCCAATAGAACAAGTAGAGTAAGTATTGGAAGAGAAAAATACCAGTCGATATCGGTATTTTTTTTTTTTTTTCTCACAATCTATTTTTTGCCTACCTTTCTGATTCCTTCAGCGCGGTCCTTTCTTTCTATGCTACTTAAAAATATATAAAGAACAACTTGTTTTGTGTAATTGGTATACATAGTCCTCAAACAATCCCTAAAATGGAACAGATTCAGCCATTTTTATAGCATAAAACCAAGAAAACCAAACTCACCGCCGTCGAGTCGATTCCAACTCACAGCGACCCTGTAGGACAGGGTAGAACTGCGCCATAGAGTTTCCAAGGAGCGCCTGGTGGATTCGAACTGCTGACCCTTTGGTTAGCAGCCGTGGCACTTAACCACTGAGCCACCAGGGTTTTCTTTTATAGTATAAAAAAATACACAGTATAAAATATCCGGAAACATCTGGGTGACTGACGAAATATTTCTCTTTCCATCCAGGTGCCTGGGATATATTAATCCCAGTTTAAAAACAGACTGCGTTTAAAATCCTCTAACACATGAATGGAAACCCTGGTGGCATTGTGGTTAAGTGCTATGGCTGCTAACCAAAAGATTGGCAGTTCGAATCCACCAGGCCTTCCTTGGAAACTCTCTGGGGCAGTTCTACTCTGTCCTATGAGCTCGCTATGAGTTGGAATTGACCCGACAGCAACGAGTACAAGTTAATATGTGAATTATGGATTGAGTATAAACATTCAGTTTCTGAAAACAGAGGGTGGTAAGAAATAGAATTTGATCCCTGGTACTTCTTTTCTCATATACACACCCTTCTACCCTGTGACTGTGATGATTTAGGTCTTAGGGAGCAGGAGGTAGACAGCGGATTCGTCAGAATGGACAAGTGAAGAAATGTGCCTCAGAAGACAGGCCTGGCAATCTGCTTCCCAAAAAACCACAGCATTGAAAACCCTATGAAGCAGTTCTACCACCAAGGATTAGAATCAATTCCATGGCGATTAATAACAACGACCCAGAACCCAGTGCCGTCAACTCATAGCAAGGACAGCAAAGCTAAACTGCCTGAGTCAGCAAAGACCAGCATGTTCCATTTCCTTACAACAGGATGTAAAATATCTTCTGTTTGGGCAAAGTGAGAAGAAATTGGGATGTTCTATACAGAGTTGGAGCCCTGGTGGCACAGTGGTTAAGAGCTCCGCTGCTGACCAAAACATCAGCAATCAAATCTACCAGCAGCTCCTTGGAAACCCTATGGGGCAGTTCTATTCTCTCCTGTAGGATTGCTATGAGTCAGAATTAACTTGATGGCAACAGGTTTGGTTTTTAGTTTTCGAGTACAATAGCATGCAAACATTTTGCCTCCTCTCCCCAACAACCATTTTCACCCACAGATCAAATCCAAAGAGGGAGATGAAATTATATAGTATCCTCTTTAAATTTAGGGATCAAAATTTAACAGAATGGGTGCTTTTTTTTTTTCTGGATGGAGCCTAAGAAGGCCACAAGCTTCATAGGGAAGTCCCTTATGTTGCAATGGTGTATTAACTATAGAATAGAAAGACTGTCATGGCATATCTAGGCATGAGAAGATCAAAGATAGCCCTTCCTGTCCTCAAGTTTCCCCTGCCCAGATGTGATATGGGAAGGCAGTCTAGGTTACTTGGGTGTAACAACTCCACCAGGGATTAGACGAAGACATGGCTCAGTCTTAGCCAACTAGCAATAGGGTTTGGGACGTGACCAAACACCAGAGGGGGTGAGTTACATCTGGGACAGGTGACAACGTTAGACCCACTAAATGAAGGCATATCAAGACTTAGAGATATACAGCCCTCTTCTACCCAGAGTTTAACAGTTAAGCATCAATCTCAGGGAAAAGTCTTAAGAAAGATTAAGTTTCTAAGTTTTATAACCAAGATAACTTAGAAATGTCTGAAATTTTCTGAATTTTCCTGCAAGTAACTGGATAAAGCATCAGACAGAATAGGGGCTCAAGTAAATATCAAATTTCTTTACAGAACAAATAAAAACATTTATAAATTTGCACATCTGTTATTTTTACCATGAATTTCATATTTTTCATAAAAGAAATGGAAATGAAATATTAAATGGTAGGCATATTCAGTATTGCATAAAACTCATATCTTTACACAATTAGATTCTCCTCTTTTCTGTATCTGAAAAAAAAAATCTAGGTACTATTAAATAATTTTGTGTTTAAGGGTTGGATGTTGTTTTATTTTGAACTTGCCTCATTGTCATTGACAGTGTGTGGATTTTTAGATAAGGACTTGTTCAAATCACAGGTCTACAACTTACTGTTTTATGTTGAAGAATGACCTAAAGCAGGTTACCTAATTTCTCTCAATCTATGGAAAATGGAAATATTAATATTTACCTTATAGGGTTGCCGTAAAATTAAACAATGTTATGTAAATATAAGTGCTCAAAACTGCTCATTTTTTATTTCTCTTTATATCCCAAACTTTAAGGCATAAAGCACGTAGTTAGTGCTCTGTACATGGCTGGTACTCTTCAAACGTGTTGAGAAATTGGAGCCACGTAGCTCCCCAAGTACAGTGGAGCTAGTGCTACTTCTATACAGCTTTGCCATTCTTTCATCCTCACCTCTCAACAGTCAAGTCTTAGCCGTTTGCTTGTTTGCTCATGCCATGGTAGACTTTCCCTTACATAGCTTTCTTGAACACGTTGACAAATTCCTACTCCACCTAAGACTTCTTTAAACAAAACTAAAATATTAAAGTGCAACATCAACCTACCCAAACCATCTTTTACTGTTATCATCCTCTTTGATAATCTCTTACTCTATCACTCTTCCATGTCCGTATGTTCTATGTCAAGTGAGTCCATTTATTTATTATGCATGCAGGAATAATAGAGCATAGTAACAAGAAAAATAAAGTATCTTATGTCATATAAAGCATGTTAGACAAATGCCAAGATTTTTCATCTCATTTAATTTGACAAGAAGCCAAAAGTACATAATGTTTATCTTTGGATAATAAATATGATTGCTTCATTGCTAACGAGGCTAATAAGTACAATCTACTTACATAAATAATGTTCCAGTGATCTAGTTAGAAAGCAGTTATGACCTAATGGAGGGTGTGGTTTTGTTTCTGTTTCAAAATCCTTCCAAACCTAAAGTCCTGTACAAAACAAAAAGGGAGCCTCAACAAATAATAAAAGCACTGTTCATTGATTTATGACAATAAATATGATTGCTTCTGTGATTCCACTGTGGCCCTACAATCTCAGGATAATGTAATGTCACCTACTCGAATCATGATCTAAGTCTTTGCACGTCTTTTCCAGCACTTTGTCCCTGTCAGGAGTTACAACATGTTCTACTTAACAACTTATTTGAGAACAGAGAACAAACATTTTTTCATACGTCTATTCTTTCTTCATGTCGAATGAGAACAAGTCATAGCACTTCCCCAGAATGTGAAGTACATTTAAAAATAACCAGCTGTACAGGCATGGCTTCTGTTTCCTGAAAATAGATGTCTTTGCAAGGTGCATACCAACCTAGAAGAACTTGGAAAAATTCATAGAGGAAACATCCCAGAGGAATCTGAAAGGATCAATCAAGAAAAGTTTTCAAGATTCAAAATATTGGACATGTTATTCAAGAGAAGATAATACAGGGCAGGAGTCAACAAACAATGGCCTATGGATCAAATCTGACTCAATGCTTATTTTTATGAATAAAGTTTTATTTTAACACAGTCATGCCCATTTATTCACAGCAGAAAAGAGTAGTTGCAACAGAGAGTGTCTGGCTCATAAAACCAAAGATATTTACTATATGGCCCTTCACAGAAAAGTTGTTTGATCCCTAATATAGAGAAAAGATAGAATCTGAAGTGCCATTACATATTCAAGAGATTACACCAAGTTCAATATAAAATTTAAATATATAGAATTTAAGGCAGAAAAGGGAAGGGTATTGGGTTCATAAGAAGGAAAAAGCAAAAAAAAAAAATTTTTTTCCATTGTGTTAATTCCAACTCATAGGAACCCTGTACTGTAAGATAGAGTAGAACTGCCCCACAGAGTTTCCAAGGCCGTAGATCCTTACAGAAGCCTACTGCCACATCTTTCTCCCAGGGAGTGGCTCGTGGGTTCAAACGGCCGACCTTTGGTTAGCAGCTGAGTGCTTTAACCACTGTGCCACCAGGGTTCCTCCCATAGGGAGGAGATATGAAGTACTATGATAGGCTAAGGTGCTTGTGTTTTATTCCTGGCATCATGGCATTACGAGTTTTAAGGAGCAGAGTGACATGGTCAGATTAAGCAAGATGCTCCAGCTGCATTGTGGAGACATTTAAAAGATGTAATATAGGATATGAGGGATTAATTAAGAAGTGAGAAATTGTGGGGACCTGAAGTAGGACAGAGAGAAAAGGGAGAAATAAAAAGGGAAATAAAAAGGGACCTAGAGGAAACTCTTTAGTGAGTAAAATTGGTGAGACTTGCTGAATTTCATCTGTCATCATTTTAAAATATGTCTGCAAATAGCTTGACACCCCTTCCCTTAAATGGTGGAGTCCAATTACTCTCCTCTTGAATGTTTTTTTTTTTTTTTTTTGAATGTAGGCCAGGCCTAGTGACTTCTTTCTAACAAATAAATGTGGCAGAAATGATGCTATGTGGTTTCTGAGGCTAGGTCATAAAATGCATAGCTTTAACTAGGTTCACTCTCTCCTGGATCATTTGCTCTAGAAGAAGCCAGCCTCTATGTCATGAGTATACACAAGTAGCCCTAGGAGTGGTCCATGTGGAGTGGCACTGAGGCCTCCCACAAATAGTCAGCACTAATTTCTGGCAAAGTCAAAGAAGCATTGTGGAAGCAGATCCTATAGGACTATTTAAGCCTTCAGATAAATGTAGCCCTGACCAACCTCTTGGCTGAGACCCCGAACCAGAATCCCTCAGTCAAGCTGCTTCCAAATTCCTAACTCAAAGATACTGTGAGAGATAATGTTATTGTTTTGGCCTCTGATTTTGGGAATACTTTATTATGCAGTAATAGATAATACATCATTATTAATTGCAATGGGAAAGCAGGAGGGGAGAAAAAGTACAATGTGGAGTATTGGCCATGCTGAATCTGAGGCGACTTTGGGGGATCAAGATTTCTTGGGTGGTAAAAATGGTTAACATGCTTGACTGCTAACCAAAGGACTGGTGACTCAGGTCAACCCAAAGCCACCTCGGATGAAAAGCCTGGTGATCTATTTCCAAAAATCAGCCACTGAAAACACTATATAATACAGCTCTACTCTTATACAAGTGGGTCACCATGAGTCAGAATCAACTTGACGGCAACTGGTTGGAAGAGACAAGTAAACATGTCTAGAAGCAGTTAGTCCAGTTTGACACTCAGGGAAGGCCAGAGATTAAACCAGTATTACTTGAGATGCCAATCTGTTCTAATGTACAATTTCCAAACTCTCTTCAATTCCATTTTTGTTTTAGTGAGGGTATCTCCATTCCAGCAAGCCATTTGCTCTTACTTGTTTGCTTCTCCACCCATTGGTGTGTGACATCTTCTGGTTCAGCAAATAACTACTATAAAAATGAAACATTTCTAAATGAAGAAAACTTGCAAAGATAAAACTTCCAGCCCTTTGGCTTACATTAAAATCCCCTGGGAGAGAAGCAAGGCTATCAACCAACAACCAGTGTACCTGGAACCAAGAAAAGGTTTCCACCAAAAGCCAAATTACAGACACTAGCCGTGAGTCATAGAAATTCAAACCCTAAGATTTGGTAATATTTTCCTTAGGTAATCTAAACACATTCAAATTCAATGTCCTTGAGTTGGAATTTGCTTGGATATGTGCAGTAGATAAGGCCAGTGAGGCTGGTGAAGTGTCCAAATACATACATAACAAAGATAGAAAATGACTGTACACTGTTGTATTCCTAGGCTCTGCTTGTAGCTCCTAGCATAAATATGCCCCTAGCTCCATAGTTTGAATGTCAGCAGAATTGCTCTCTGCCACGGTTCAGAGCACATGAATAAAATATATATAGTTAAACATTTATATATCAACAAGGAACATCTACAGAAAATATACTCACTCTAGTTCATATGAGATTGAATTTGGAAATCATATGCGAGAAAAACAGATATCTCAAATACCATCAGGCATTCTAGAGATGATAAATGTCAAATAATAAAAATTAAGATTTACCATTTAGAGTGTTTAAAAAATGAACTTTTGTATTCCGTGGGGCTTAAATGCTCAACAAACATTTAAAAAGTCACCACTATTCATCAAGTGGACGGAGCCCTGGTCGCACAGTGGTTAAGAGCTCAGCTGCTCACCTAAATGTTGGCAGTTCGAATCCACCAGCTGCTCCTTGGAAACCCTATGGGGCACTTCTACTCTGTCCTATGAGAGTGTTGTGAGTCAGAATCAACGGCAACAGGTTTGGTTTTGGTTTTTATTCATCAAGCATTATGCTAGGACCCAAGGACGTGGGGTTGATAATACAAAATATTCACGACAGACTGAAATGTGTCACCTTTTCTTATCACTAAGGTCATTAAAATTTTCATGTCCACAAAATTAAACACACACAATTTCAAAGAGAAACCCAATCACTCTTGTCTGTGTCAGACATCACAAGTTCTGTGGCTCCCCTTAACACCCGTAAACCCTACTCTGCCAAGTTTAGAATAACCATATGCAGTTCCTCATGCCGTAAACCTTCTTATTTGCCATTCTCTCCCTGCAGCAGTGTAATTCCTCCTTTTCTTCAACATGATTTTCTCTTCTAAAAAATCCAAGAAAGTCATTAATCAATTATTTAAAGATCCTTTTATCCTGGATAAAACTTTAAGCCTACTTAGTCGCTTTCAGAGGGATGAGGGGAAGATGGATAGCAAGCAGGATTTCTCTTAACTAGAAGATCCCAAAGTTGGTGTACCCTTTTAATATTGAAAACAGAATGGAAATTGATTTCTCACCATAGTGGGGGATAAATTAAGTATTCACATGTCATCATCAAGGGGGATGTTAGCCTGACTTCAATTAGTTGTGGTCAAAAAAGGAACATAGAGAACTTACTATCCAAAATTAGATGATGCTAATAGACACAGCCTACATTATCCTAAGGACTGCCATTGTTTTAGAACAAGATCATCCCATCTGACTTTAATTTTTCCTATTAAAACAACAGTAAAATATTCCTGAGGTCCTTGTGAAACTTCGAAAGACTGTATCCCAAGCAGCTAAGTAGGGGAGCTCACAGGGTTGTCCAAGGGGGGTGCAACTGACAGCTCCCTAATTTGCTCAGAAGGAACTGCTATGGGAATGAATCAGAGAAGTGATGCAATACTCACTCACATGCTCACTAGGGTATTGCTCCCCCTTACAACCCACCCTCCCTCAATGCAACACCCAAGGACACACACATAACACTACATAGAATTTTATTTGGATTGCAAAATCATTTAAAGTTCAAATCCATAGACAGCAAATAGCAAGGCAATCATCCCTAATAGCCCTCAAACTTGCCAAACAGAAAGTTCTTTCGGAGAGGCCTACAAGAGAATGATTTTTTAAAGTGTTTGTGTTCTGACAGAATTGTTTTTATGATTGTATACCCAATTTCCTCTAAAAGACTCTCCTGAGGTACTTTTTGAAGACTAGAGGAAAACGAACAAAGGATTCTCGTGGTTTATTAAAAAAGAATGTATTATTTAAAGGATCTCAAAGCGGAGAGGGAGCTTTCACATTTACAGGATAATACGTATTTAAAAAACATAATCTCTACAATATTTATAGATTGTCCAAAGGTTTTTATTTGTTTTATACCCAAGAAAAGGCAAATTTTAATGCTGTACAATCAAGATTTTCTTAGGATTATAAATAATGAAGTTTATTATAATTCCAGTTTTGTCTTTGCTTTTCATATCTGCATTATATGGGAACCTCTCTTCCGTGATCCCATGGAAGCCTCTGTGTACTATTATAGCAGTTTCACATGAAACTGCATTTGTCAACTTTGTCAAAATCTCCCTCATTAAACTGTCAGTTGTTTTTTTCTTTTAATTCATTACCAAACATAGTTCCTGGCTAGTGCATTTAACTCAACTGAACCAGGGAAGGACTAATAAATAGCAAACTCTTAGGAAAATATGGTGTAAAAAGGATTATGTAATAGCTTAACTTTTTTACTTATTTATTTTGTTGGATATGGTCTGTTGATAGTACACTTTGTCTTAAAAGCAACTGAATCTGGAGACTTTGGGGGGCAGATTTGGAGTTGAATGTATGAAATATTTCTTACCTGTTTCAAAGAAGCATGTATCTCTAGGGAACATGATCTATCCCAATAAAACCCAACAGTCTCTGCTCATTAGAATTACATGTAGAACTGGTGTATGTGTTTATAGACACACACACACATATGCAAACACACACACACATGCACACACACACACACACACACACGTGTTTTAACAAAGATTCTCATTCAACAGGCCTCCAAGTGGTACAGAAGATTCTATGATTCCACACTTTTGACAGGCGATTCTAACACACAGTGTTGAGAATCACTAAGCTATGTTTCATATCTACCAGTATAAATCCAATATTGCAAGATTTAAAATCATATTTCATGTACAGTGTGATAATGAAAAGAACTTTGAAAAGAATTAGAATACTTGAGAAGGACTCTTGGATATATTAGGCTAAATAGTTGTTTAGCCTTAAGCAACTTGCTTGGATGAATTTTCCTTGGGTTTCCCCATCTTTAAATGAGGTAGTTAGATGATGTTACCCTTCATACTTTTATTGTATTAGTTCTCAATTGCTGTACTTTTAAAGATGTGTTGTCAAAGTGGAAACCCTGGTGGTGTAGTGGTTAAGTGCTATGACTGCTAACCAAGAGGTCGGCAGCTCGAATCCACCAGCCGCTCTTTGGAAACTCTATGGGGCAGCTCTACTCTGTCCTATAGGGTCTCTATGAGTTGGAATAGACTGGATGGCAGTGGGTTTTTTTTTTTTTTTTGGTTGTCAAAGTATGTACGTTCTAGTTACCTAGTGTAGTATAGCTAACCAGTCTAAAATTAGGGGCATAAAATAATAACAACATATACTTTGCTCACTAATGTGCACTTTGGGAAAGGCTCAGTGGGGACAGATTTGCTCTGTTCTACTACACATCAGCTGGGATAGCTCAAAGACTGGTGTCTGTAATGATCATAAGGCTCACTCATTTACAGGTCTAATGGTGGATGTTCAAAGTCACCTGGGAAGATTCAAACAGCTGAGGATGTGGCAAGAATACCTACACATAGTCTTTCCATGTGGCTGCTTGACTTCTTTACAGCATGGCTGCTGGGTTCCAATGTCAAGCATTCCAAGAAAGAGCCTGGTGGAAGTTGTTTTGCCATTTGAAACTTAGTCTCAGAAGACACACAATATCACTTTGTTCTGTTCATCAATGAAGTCACAAAGTCCCTCTCAATTTCAGGGGGAGGGAAAAGAGACTCTCATTCTTGGTAAGGGAGTGATTGTTTTCTGGAAGAATACATCAGACAAGGAATACTCTCACAGACATTTTTTAAATAATCTACTATAGAATAAAGTTACATTTACTATGTTGTTAGCAGCCATCAAGTCAGCTCTGATTCATGGCAACCGCATGTGAAACAGGACAAAACATTACCCTGTGCTGCACCGTCTTCATGATCATTGGTATGCTTGAGCCCATTGTTGTGGCCTTCCAACCTAGGACACTTATCTTCTAGCACTATATTAGACAACATTCTGTAGTGATCCATAAGGTTTTTTGGGCTAATCTTTGGAAGTAGATCACCAGGCCTTTCTTCCTCTTATGTCTTAGTCTGGAAATGCCACTGAAAACTGTCCAGCATGGATGAACCTGCTGGTATTGAAATACCAGCGGTATAGCATCCAGCATCATAGCACGCAAGCCACCACTATAAGACAAACTGATAGAAGGGTGTTGCATTTTTACTATAGCCTGAATATAATATTATTACCAACAAGGGTTGAGTGATAGCTTGTAGAGCTGAGTGGATTTTACAAAGCAAGAGGAAAGGGCACAATGCTGAAAGTCAGAAATAAGAAGCATGGTGTAAGTCTAGTAAATTATGAGTATTGATCTTATATTTAATGTAATAGTTGAGAATTTTGCCTTCTGACTATAGAAAGGAACATGGCCAGGGCAATAATAGTTGTGTTTTGACAGTGACATCAGCGACACAGTGCAGAAGAAAGTGTAAAAGAGTTGTTGGCTGACTCCTAGTTCCATGCTCCAATACCCCTTTCCCTTTTCTTCTATAAGAGAATCCCAGATTTTTAGCTGCACATATGGCCAAATGAAATAAAGACTACAAGACGTCCTTGTAGCTAGGTGTGGCCATATGACAAAGTCTTGGATAAGACTGGTATGAGCAACATCTGGGAAGTGTCTCTAAAGGAGGGGAGCATGCCTCTCTTAAGCCCTCTACATCTGCCTGCCTTTCTAATGGCTCCTTCCTGAGCTAAGATCATGTCCCAGCTGCAAGGGCAGATACCTAACTTAAGGAGGCTCATGCCACAACTCAAAGGGATTCATGCTTGTTGCTACAGTGATTGATCCAGGGTTATTGACCAAAATACTAGACAGGGACTTTCTGAGGGGTGAGGTGGCAGTGGTAAATCATTGTGATATTGAGTCAATTTTCGACTCACAGTGACCTCATGTGACAGAGTAGAACTGCCCCATAGGGTATTCTAGGCTGTAATCTTTACAGGAGCAGACTACCAAGTCTTTCTCCCACAGAGTTGGTGGGTAGGTCCAAACCACCAACCTTTTGGTTAGCAGTCAAGTGCTTAAGCATTGCTCTACCAGGGCTCCTTAAATCATTGTAAGGATGTGTAAACAATCAGCCACTGGAAGCCACTATCTAACTCATATGAAAAAAGCCCTTCAGCAGAAAGGTAGAATGAAGTTATGTGCAGAAAGAAGTGAAGGTGGGGGAATGTGGAGAGAGAGAGACTTCTTAATATTTATCAAGTCAATGGTTTCAGACATTTATTTTTATATCACCTTTACTTCTGATTTTTCCAATTTTGTTATTGTTGTTCTGAGGTGCCATCAAGTCAGTTCCAACTCATAGTGATACTATGCACAACAGAACGAAACACTGCCCAGTCTTTCACCATGTTCACAATCGTTGTTATGCTTGAGCCCATTGTTGCAGCCACTGTGTCAATCCATACAAAAAACTGACAGGCACTTGGAGGATTTTTCCAATTACATAAGCCAAAAAATTTCCCTGTTTCACTCAAAGTGCTTGCATTGGGTTTCCAACTTTTGCAAATGAGTCCTGAAGACATCGGTAAAGCATTAGATCAGAAGAACAGAGCTATTGAAAATTGCAGGTGAATCTCAGATTCGAAGAGTAAAATGGGTCAGAAATGTTGTAATTATATTTTCTGTGTATTTGCGTGTGGATAAAGGTAGAAAAAGAATTGACGCCTTTGAATTGTGGTATTGGCGAAGAATATCGAATATACCATGGACTGCCAAAAGAACAAATGTCTTAGAAGTACAGCCAGGATGCTCCAAAAAGGTAAGGATGGTGAGGCTGCATCTTACATACTTTGGACGTGTTATCAGGAGGGATCAGTCCCTGGAGAACGACATCATGCTTGGCAGAGTACAGGGTCAGCGGAAAAGAGGAAGACCTTCAACAAGGTGGATTGACATAGTGGCTGCAACAATGAGCTCAAGCATGACAACGATTGTAAGGATGGCTCACTACCGGACAGTGTTTTATTCTGTTGTGCATAGGGTAGCTATGAGTTGGAACCGACTCGATGGCACCTAACAACAACAACAACAACAAAGGTAGATCACCAAACACTAGAAACATACCTATTAAAAATACTGTTTTTGTTTTCAATTTTAATCTTTAGATTTTATAATATTTTCTTTAATATTTATTTGCTCATGTAGCTGAAATCTCAACACTTAGCCACCCTTTTTAAAAAAATTTTATTGTGGTAAGTGAAAGTTTACAAATCAAGTTGGACTCTCATACAAAAATTTATACACACCTTGTTATATACTCTTAATTGTTCTCCCTCTACTGAGACAGCACACTCCTTCCCTCCACTATCTCTTTTTGTGTCCATTTGGCCAGCTTCTGACCCTCTCTACCTTCTCATCGCCCCTTCAGACAGGAGATTCCAACATAGTCTCATGTATCTACTTGATCCAAGAAGCTCATTCTTCACCAGTATCATTGTCTGTCCCATAGTCCAGTCCAAGCCCTGTCTGAAGAGTTAGCTTTAGAAATGGTCCCTGTCTTGGGTTAACAGAAGGTCTGGGGACCATGACCTCCAGGCTCATTCTAGCCTCAGTCAGACCATTAAGTTTGGTCTTTTTACGAGAATTTGGGGTCTGCATCCCACTGCTCTCCTGCTCCCTCAGGGGTTCTTTGTTGTGTTCCCTGTCAGGGTAGTCATCGGTTGCAGCCAGGCACCATCTAATTCTTCTGGTCTCAGGCTGATGTAGTCTCTGGTTTACGTGGCCCCTTCTGTCTCTTAGGCTCATAATTACATTGTGTCTTTGGAAGCCACCCTTTTAAATTCCAACCAATCAATTCATCTAAAAACCTAATTTGTGTTATGAACAGCAGCCTATAATGTTATTGAGGACTAGTTACATACCGTGCAGATCTGAGAAGGTGCTCACATTTTTCTGTAAGCCTCACGCAACAAGCATGCAACTTAGTTTTGAAGATCAAAGTCAGTCTCGTGTTTTGATTCTAATCTTTTATTTTTTCAATAAAGCACTATTTAAAAAATTAAGAAACCATCTTAATTTTGAAACTTTTAGAATAATTTCAAAATCGTTTCATATAAATCAAAGCAAACTCTTTTCTCAGTGACTTGGACCTTCATGAAGAAGGGCTGACATAGCTAGTATAAAAACAGTCTGATGGTTTGGATAACAAAAGAACAAAGATGAACTACGAAGACTTCGTATAAGAATGGCATGAATGAAAATCCAGCTGTCAGAATATTTTTGTCAATAACATTCTTTGATGTAGCTAACCAGTTTTTGAAGGGAAAAGCATCTAGCATGCATATGGTACTGCACTTTCAGAGAACATTGTGGTGTGTGTGCGTGTGTACATTGTGTTGTGTGTGTGTAATTATATATAGAATTTTAAAAAATGCATAATGTATTTATCTTAACACAGGTAATTATAGTCAAGGAGCCTTGGTGGCACAATGGTTAAACACTCTGTTGTTAACCACAATGGTCAGTGGTTCAAACCCACCAGCTGCTCCATGGGAAAAAAGACTTGGTAATTTGTGCCTGTAAAGAATTACAGCCTAGGAAACTCTATGGGGGCACTTCTACTCTGTCACATGGGGTTGCTATGAGTAAAAGTTGACTTGACAGCTCGCAACAATAACAACATAGTTCTGTAAAACAACAAATGGACATATTTTCTATTACTCCTAAAATTTAGAAATCATTGCCTTAACATTTCACATAAACCTACATGGATCAGTGATACATGATAATTCTAAAATGATTCAGTCTAGTCTAGTTAACCATTCTGGATACAGTGTAGACGAATTACCCATGAAAAAAGCCGAACTGTCCATGAAGATTGTTACCAGTTGTCCCATGGCTATGAAATCTCACAGTCCTCTCTTGTTCATTCCTCCTTCTCTTTCTCTTCCTTGTACATTCTCTTCTTCATTCCACATTTCTTACTTCACATGCTATTCTCTTATTTTCTTTATATTTTCCTTGTCTTCCTCCTCTTTTCTGTAAAGAGTGAGATTTTCTAGTAACTATTGAAGGAGTCCCTGGATGATGCAAATGGTTAATGCACTATGTTCCTAACTGAAAGGTTTGACCCCACCCAGAAGTACCTCGGAAGAAAAGCCTGGTGATCAGCTTCCCAAAAATCAGCCACTGAAAACCTTGTAGGCACATTCCCACTCTGACACACATGGGATTGCCATGAGTTGAAGTTGACTTGATGGCAACTGGCTAAGTGGTGACAGAGCTTTCTGCATGAATTTCTGTTGCTCCCAGGATTGTTTTTATGTTTTGCTTCTCTCCACACTCCCCTTCCCAGGGACTTCGCTTTCAGTTCTGCTCTATAACAGAAGCTCATTTCCACTCCCCAGGTAGATCACGAGCTTCAGCAAAATAATAGTTTCTCCTCACAAAGGATAAGGTAAACTGTAATAAAACATAGGGGGCTGTTTGACAAAACCCTACATTGTTTCTGTGCTTTAACTGCTATGTTAAAAGTAAATGGTTTCTGGCTTGAATAAGGCTATAAATCCATGGAAGTGTATATTAGCCCAGTTTCCAGTTTGAAACGCAAACCATGTGTCATTGAAACACGTGTTTGATATAAATATAAGCACTGAAAAGTACATTTTAGGAAGTTCTTAATTGTATTTCACTCGCTGTGAGCTTTAGAGTTTAATCTTCAGCAAGAGAGGTGGGTAAGCAGGTGTAATTTCAATGTAATGAATTTGAAAGGGAATCCAATTCCTATTCTAAATTCAAACACCGTTAAAATGGAAACACATCACTGTGCAGTACAAAGCCAAACACGACCTCATAGTTTAAAGAAATCACTGTTTGGCAGGCACTGTGTTTATGAACATTTCAAGCTTCTGGAAGCTATAAAAATAGAGCGTTTTTGGTTTCTATAATAGGGCATGTGTAGTCTCTCGGCTTCAAAAAATTGAGAAAGGGTCGTAATGATTTGAAGAGTTGATGCTGTATTTTTCTGTTATCCTTTCTTCTGTTACACATTAAAAGGAAGTATGAGATGTTGTTATTACTCAGATTTTCAAAAATTGGCATAAGTATTTTGAGGAGAAAACTTTCCAGAATTTAAGTAAGAGGGCATGCAGAGAGACAATAAAATTTCATCTTAAATGGTAGATCTCTGAGTGATTTCAGAGACGTCTTCCCAAGTTTCAGAGGTTAAAAAAAAAATTGTGAAAAAAAGCCTAGGTGTGACTGATAGAATTTGGGTGAAATAGGAGATAAAGAGATGAAAGCAGAGGAAGACTTGTTAAATTATTAGCCTGAAGCAAAACTGGAAGCAAAATATGAAAATGAACGCCAAATCATCTGAGACAGAAGCAAAAACTAGATAATATTTCAAATTGTTTTCACATGAACACTGGTCTACCGAAATATTCTTCAAAAATGCTTCATGGTCAAATATATTGGGGGATACTTTTTTTCTCTTCATTGAAGATTCACAATGTAAAAAGAATGTTAGAGATTTCGAGAACCGCAGTTAAATTCAATTTTCCTTATGCAGTGGGAAATTAATACATAAATCCAATGAAATTCACATAAACACAACAAAAAAGGGCATTTGGAAGAAGACTACAATGATTTTAATGTAAGGGTAGAAGTACAGTCAGGCCTCAGAGAGATTCATAAGTGTTTCGGTATTCCTTTTCCAGGGTTTAGGAAAGAGAATCTGGTGGGTCCAGCTTTTAAAGAAGGGTCCATTTCTTTTTCTGTGATCCACAGCTGAATTCACACTATGTAATGCTTTTTTTTTTTTTTTTAATGCTGAATCATACTTCATAAAGAAACCCAAAGACACCAGGGTAGAATCCCTTTATATTATCATTATGTTCCTACTGTTGTTAGGTGTTGTTGAGTAGATTTTGATTCATAGCAACCCCATGTGACAGAATAGACCTGCCCCATAGGATTTCCAAGGCTGTAATCTTTATGGAAGCAGACTGCCACATCTTTCTCCAGGAGCAGCTGGCGGGTTGGAACCTAGTAACCTAGTTTTTTAACCACTGCACCACCAGGGCTCCTATATTCCTACTACGATACTTTAATATTATACATATGGTCACTATGAGTCAGAATTGACTCAATGGCAATGGGTTTTGGTTTTGTTTTATACTTTTATATTGCCCATCTTAAAAAATATATATAGAATATATTATATATATATATATAGTGTTATGTGTAGGGTCACTGTGAGTCAGAATCAACTGGATGGCAATGGGTTTTGGTTGTTTTATACTGTAATATCTCCCATCTTTAAAAAATTTTCTTTTCTCCATGTTTTCTTCATTTACCCCGCAAGTTTCCTAGGGCTATCGTAACAAATGACCACAAACTGGGCAGCTTAAAATAAAAGAAATTTAGTCTTTCACACCTCTGGAGGCTAGAAGCCTGAAATCAAAGTGTTGGCAGGACCATGCTCTCCCTGAAGGCGCTAAGGGAGAAGCTGTTCCATCCCTTTCTCTTAGTTTCTGATGTTTCCAGCAATACTTGGTGTTCATTGGCCTGTAGGCACGTCACTTCCATCTCTGCCTCCATTTCATCACATAGTATTCTCCCTGTGTCTCTGTGTCTGTCTGTTATCCTCTTGTTGTAAGGACACCGGTCATATTATATTTAGGGCCTGCCATATTCCAGTTTGACCTCATCTTTACCTCTGTAAAGACCCTCCTTCCAAATAAAGTCACATTTACAGATATGTGGGGTAAGGACTTTAACATATCTTTCTGGGGGATACAATTTATCCTATAACACTCCATCTGATTACTGCTACTGACTATTGCTTTGTTTCCTTAAAACCCTTACGGTAAAACACCTTAAATGAGATACTACCTTGATGGTCCCATTTTATAACCAATAATTTATTTTTCACACTCAAATCTGGCTCCCCTCTCTAAAAGTCCACTGAAGCATCTAGGTCAGCAATGATCTTCATGTTTTGTTTTCATTATAATAAACTTCTCAGCAATGATCGACATAGGCGATCATTCTCCTTGGGAACAAAAACTCCCTTTCTCTCCCTTCACGTCAAACTGATCTCCTGATTTCTCCCAGCTCACTTTCTTTTCCCCATGGCTCTTTATTTCTTATCCTATCTTTAAATGGAAACCCTGGTGGCGTAGTGGTTAAGTGCTATGGCTTCTAAGTAAAAGGTTGGCAGTTTGAAACCACCAGGTGCTCCTTGGAAACTCTATGGGGCAGTTCTACTCTGTCCTATAGGGTCACTATGAGTTGAAATTGACTTGACAGCAGTAGGTTTGGTTTTTTGGGGTATCTTTAAATGCTGAAATGCCTTAAGGTTCAGTTCTAGGCCAATGTGTCTCTTATCTCTAAATTCTTCCTCTGTAATCTCATTTATTTCCATCACTTCAAATATTCTTATTTGTTGACAGTTAGTCTTGTCTGTCACTTTCATGTCTTTCTAGAAGCCAGCATAGATGTTGTGTTACTTGATATCCCTAGTAAACATCTATATGACATCTCAAATTTAGTATATTCACAATGGAGCTCTTGATTTTTCTTCCTTTTATCCCTATATCAGGGAACCCTGATGGTGCAAAGTTTAGCTCAGCTGGGAACCCAAGTTGGTGGTTCAAATCCACTAGCTGCTCCATGGGAGAAAGATCTGGTGATCTGTTTCTGTAAAGATTACAGCCTAGAAAACCCTATGGGGCAGTTCTACTTTGTCACATGGGATCTCTACAAGTCGGCATCTGCTCAATGGCACCCAAAAACAACAACAGCAACATTCTTATATCAGCAAGTGGTAGTAGCATCCACACAACAGAAGCTCAAGCCAAATCCCAGGAGTCATCCTGGATTGCTCACCCTCCAGCCAGCACACATGCACAGTTCACTGCCATCCTCTATATTCAAAGAGGCATGAAAACCTTTCACTTCTCTCTATCTCCACTCAGAAGAATACACAACTAACTTTTTGATCTGGTCCTCATTAGCCTCAGAGTAATAGCCATGCTCTTTTCTTTTGGTTCTATTTGAGAGGTTCTAGAGAGAAATGGTCTATTTGTTGCTGTGATTCATTGAAGTCTACAAGTACTGACCAACATACTGAGAGATTGTTATATTTAGCCACCAAATCCTGCAATATGTGGTCTGGGCCCTACTAGACTATCAACCATTGTTTTGCTATTTTGCTGGTTTATACAAGCTTCCAGCTTCCCCTTCTGGAGTAAGTGCTTATTTCTAGAGTTAAAACAAAGGCTTGAGATCCATATATACATGAAAAAAAAAAAATTTATTCCCCCAATTTTCTCTAAAGGGAGTCTGCCCTGTCCTTTTTCTACCCATACTCCACATACTCTTAATGTTTTTCTCTTCCCCTTCATTCTCCTGTTTCTCCTTTAATCTGTTTGTGGCATATTCTCTCTCCTTTTCTTTGCACTCTTAGAGCTACTTTTGGTCTTTAACTTTGTTTCCTTTTGCTTGCTTAAAATTATTTCTCTAGTAGGGCCAATAGTTTTTACTGAAGGTTTCTGAATATGGATACATTTTCTCTAAAATTAGTATTTGTAACACTACAAATAAAGGAACAATTCATTAAGAAAGTCATCTCAGTTTAAACCTATCAGTACTTAAATGAGAAGTATTTGCAGGTGCCCACGGACTTGAGAGGAGCCGTGGTGGTGTAGTGGTTAAAAGTTTGGCTGCTGACCAAAAGGTTGGGAGCTCAAATCTACCAGATGTTCCTTGGAAACCCTATGGGGTAGTTCTACTCTGTCGTATATGATGCTTATGAATCAGAATCGACTCAACAACAAGGGGTTTGGATTTTTAATTTTTATAGCCTTGAGAATAACGCACTTTGCTTCATGTCCAAGTACATAAGATGGAAGGAGGGGAGAGAAAAGGAGGAGGAGGAAGATGTCTACTACACGAAAAAGGGAGAGTTTCTTAACCAGAGGTGGCATGTGAATTTCAATCTTATGAGAATTATAAGCCATTGCATTTTCTGTAACCTTTTTATATGAAGATTATTATAAGCAGAAAAGAATGAAGTGGGTACATATGATAACTATCCAGAAAAACAAATGATTTTTAAAATTGCCCAGAAGGATCAAGTAACAACTGTAGGTCAGAAATTCTGAGTTTACTTCTGGGAATAGTAATTGAAAAACAAGTCAAGCAAGATGCAGAGGAAAGGGTTTTTGTCTGCTAGCAGTCCATGGGTCATATGATTGAACTCTATGGAGTTCAAAGGGATCATGTGCTCAGTGAAAATTTATACCTTACACATCATTGCTTCCACAAATGTATGAAGTTCCAAGAGAAAAAGACTTGAGCCTGGAATAGGCAGTAAAAACCCTTCAACTGAAACCTGGAGATATCTGTAGATTCATGTGAACTTGTAAAAAACTTTTAGAAAAGGAATACTCATTGATTGAAATGTTGAAAACTTTAGGGCATTGATAGGACAGTTAAGTGTTCTTCAAGAGTTTTCCACTAAACCTTCAAGATGACCTTAATAGTATTATACCACACATCCCAGAAACAATGGATGTTTCACAAAAAGTAATTGACTAATGAAGTAGGTGATTTCACATCAGTTATTTTAGGTAGGTTTTATCTATCTTTCAAACTGGACTTGAGACTGCTCCTGAAAAATACCATTTAAAAAAAAATTGTCATTGAATTAATTCTACCTCATGATGATCCTATGTGTGTCCAAGTAGAAGTGTGCTCCATAAGGTTTTCAGTGGCTGAGTTTTTGGAAGCAGGTCACCAGGGCTTTCTTCCAAGGTGTCCCTCAGTGGACTAAAATTTTCAGCCTTTTGGTTAGCAGCCAAGTGTGTTGGTTGTACCAATAGGAACTCTCAAAAATACTATACTTACCCATTAATTAACACATATTTTTGCCTCCTCAGACATTCTACAAAGTCTTCAAACCATTACAACTTCATTTGACATTATTTTTTAGTTGCCCTCGTAGAATATCTAATAAATTCTCAGTGGAATGAACATCATATTTAATTCCTAAAGAAGCTAGAAGGGGAAAAAATAAACACTTAGATTTGCATTTTTTGTTTAAGCAACTGTTATAAACTTCCAGCTTTGTGCAATGGAAGCCAATATAAAAAATGCATGAATAATAGGATTGAGATTTTTCTTATAGTTGCAAAATTTTTTGAAGGTCGTATCTTCATGTATAAAATGAAATGGATAAATGAGGCAGTTAAATACATATTATTTTTTAAAAGAAACAGGAATCACTTGCTTCAGTTTTTGAGAATTTTTTGTTTAAATGTAACTTGTTCAAAATATTCCCAGGGCTCTCTACTTCTGTTCATCATTGACTAAATTGAAACAATTACAGGCTGCAGAGAATTTTCTAGTGGGAATTGAGTCATTGTGTGGGATTAAGGAGGGAAGTTTCTTACCTAGAACTGGTTCCACTTTTCTTTCCACCTTCATTAAAGTCAGGCTTCATATAGCACTCAATCTTGCCCTGTTGATTTTCAAGGAACATGGGTATCTAAACAATGATTTTGAAGACAGTTTTTAAGCAATATATGTTTGTTTTCAAGTGGCACGATACTTAAGCTCTCAGCTGTGAACCAAAATGTTCGCAGTTCGGATCTACCCAGCAGCTTTGTGGAAGAAAGACCTCGTGATTTGCTCCTTTAAAGATTAAAAAAAAAAACAAAACTTTTTTTTTTAAAAAAAAAGAAAAAGATTACAGACTAGAAAATCCTATAGGGCAGTTCTACTCTGTCACATGGGGCCTTTATGAGCCAAAATCAATTCAATGGCACCTAACAACAGAGAGAACCACACACTGCCTTCACCCTTTGGGAGAAGAATCTAGAGCTCTCAGACAAGTTGATTTTACTCACCTGTCTCTGTGATCTTTGTTACTCAGCGAAACAAAATAAAACAAACAAAAAAAAAACACCCATTGCCATCAGCTCATGGCAATGAATCTGACTCATGGCAACATCATGTGTTATAAAGTAAAACTGCTTCATAGGATTTTCTTGCCAGTAATCTTCAAAGGAGCAGACTGCCAGGCCTTTCTTAGTATGATTGGGTGGGTTAAAACTGCCAAATTTAGAATTAACTCATTGCTGTAGGTCAATTCCGACTTATAGTGACCCTATAGGGCAGAGTAGAACTGCCCCATAGAGTTTCCAAGGAGCACCTAGTGGATTTGAACTGCTGACCTTTTGATTAGCAGCTGTAAGACTTAACCACTACACCACCAGGGTTTCTGACATTTAGATTAGTAGCCAAGAAGAAATGATTTCCACCTCCCAGGGACCTATGCTTCTGTGTTAAAAATTGGTATTGAAGGAAGATATGCAAACTTCACTGAAGGCACTGGCAAAAAACAAGGCTCCAGGAATTGACTAAATACCAACTGAAATGTTTCAACAAACAGATGCAAAGCTAGAAGTGTTCACTTGCCTATGCCAAGAAATTTGGAAAGCAGGTACCTAGTCAACTGACTGAAAAAAATCTGTATTTGTGCCTATCCAAAGAAAAGTGGTTCAACAGAATGTGACAAGTATTGAACAATACCATTAATATCACATACAAGTAAAATTTTTCTGAAAATAATTCAAAAAATGGTGGCAGCAGTACATTGACAGGGAACTGCTAAAAATTCAAGCCACATTCAAAAGAGGACATGGAACAAGGGTTATCATTGCTGATGTCAGATGGATCTTGGCTAAAAGCAGAGAACACCAGGAAGATGTTTACTTGTGTTTAAGGGCTACGCAGAAGCATTCAACATTGTGGATTATAACAGACTATGCATAACATTGAGAAGAATGGAAATTCCAGAACACTTAGTTGTGCTCATGTGGAACCTGTACATAGATGAAAAGGCAGTCTTTCGCACAGTGGAAAGGGATGCTGTGTGGTTTAAAGTCAGGAAATGTGTGGATCAGGGTTGTATCCTTTCAGCATACTTATACAATCTGTATGCTGAGCAAATAATTCAAGAGCTGGACTAGATGAAGAAGAATATGGCATCAGGATTGGAGGAAGAGTCATTAACAACCTGCAATATGCAGATGACAACACATTACTTGCTGAAAGTGAAGAGACCTTCCAGCACTTACTGATAAAAATCAGAGACTACAGCCTTCGGTATGAATTCCACCTCAACATAAAGAAAACAAAAATCCTCACAACAGGACCAATGAGCAACATCATGATAAACAGAGAAAAGATTGAAGTTGTCAAGGGTTTCGTTTCACTTGGATCCACAATGAACACCCACGAAAGCAGCAGTCAAGAAATCAAAAGATTCATTCCATTGGGCAAATCTGCTGAAAAAGACCTCTTTAAAGTGTTCAAAAGTAAAAATGTCACTTTGAGGACTTAGGTGCAGAAGTTATTAAAACTCTTCAATTTCCTCATCTTTGGCATGAATGGTTGGTACATAAATTTGAAAAATAGTTGTATTAACTGGTCTTTCTTGTAAATGTATGGGTATTATCCTATCACTGACAGTGCTATACTTCAGGATAGATCTTGAAATGTTCTTTTTGACAATGAACATGATACCATTTTTCTTCAATTTGTCAGTCCCTGCATAGTCGACCATATGATTATCTAATCCAAAATGGCCAATACCAGTCCATTTCAACTCACTGATGCCTCAGATCTTGATCTTTATCCATTCCATTTCATTTTTGAGGACTTCCAATTTTCCTGGATTCATACTTCGTAAGTTCCATGTTTGGATTATTAATGGATGTTTACAGCTTTCTCTTTTCATTTCAAGTCATGCGACCTCTCAAAAGCATTATTCCATCCATGTTATTACGGTTGACTCTACTTTGAGGAGGCAACACTTCCCCAGTGGTATTTTGAGTACCTTCCTACCTGAAGGGCTCATCTTCTAGCAATATACCAGAAAGTATGTTGCTATTAATAAGGTTTTCACTGGCCAATTTTTTCAGAAATAGATCACCAGGTTCTTTCTCCTAGTCTGTCTTCATCTGGAAGCTCCTTCTTCCTAGTCTGTCTTAGTCTGTTCTAGTCTACTACAGATAGCCCTGCTGGTATTTGAAACACTGGTGGCATAGCTTCCAATATCACAGCAACATGCAATCCTCTGCAGTATGACATACTGATAGGTGAGTTGGGCAAGATGCAGTACAAAAACATATGTTTCCAAAATTAACAACTTGCAATATGCAGTTGACACAACCTTCCTTCCTGAAAGTGAAGAGGACTTGAAGTACTTACTAATGAAGATCAAAGACTACAGCCTTCAATATGGATTACTCCTCAACATAAAGAAAACAAAAATCATCACAAGTGGACTGATAAGCAACATCATGATAAACAGAGAAAAGATTGAAGTTGTCAAAGATTTCATTTTACTTGGATCCACAATCAATGTTCAGGCAAGCAACAGTGAAGAAATCAAAAGACGCATTGCATTGGGCAAATCTGCTGCAAAAGACCCCTTTAAAGTGTTGGAAACCAAAGATGCCACTGTGAGAACTAAGGTGCACCTGACCCAAGCCATGATATTTTCAGTCGCTTCATGTGATGCAAAAGCTGGACTATGAATAATGAAGACCAAAGAAGAATCGATGCCTTTGAATTTGGTGTTGGCAAAGAATATTGAACATACCATGGACTGCCAGAAGAACGAATATGTCTTTCTTGGAAGAAGTACAGCCAGAGTTCTCCTTTGAAGCAAGCATGGTGAAACTTCATTTCACATACTTTGGACATGTTACCAGGAGGGACAAGTCCCTAGAGAAGGACATCATGCTTGGTAATACAGTCAGCAAAAAAGAGGAAGACCCTCAACAAGGTGGAACAACACAGTCGCTGCAACAACGGAAACAAACATAGTAATGGCTGTGAGGATGGTGCAGGAACAGGCAGTGTTTTTTTCTGTTGCGTGTAGGGTCACTATGAGTCAGAATCGACGCAACAGCATGTAACGACAATAACAACTACAAAAATAGAGTAAAAAAAACTTTCCTAAATATTTGACATTGTAGAGCCATACGAAATAGTCTGACGTGGAGAAGTTCCAAGGCCCATTCCTGACTACAGTTTTACAAAAATACGTTATTGGGAAAGGGTCAAACATTGTATGTGTGGATTAGCCTCCTGCATTCATGTGGACAACTGGTATCCAAGCGCATTCCCAGTGAGACAAATACATAGCACTGGGCCATTGTGACATGATCTTCTACACTTCAAGGTTATTGAGAGGATTCGCAAGCTATTGAGAATAACACTGAGCAGAATTCCTGACCATAAGGGAAAGAAACGACTTGTTGCCAAATCTTGGGCAACAATTAATGAGTACTTTGAGCCCAGTCCTCTTAGAACCTCTGCCTGTGGAAAAAAAAAAAAAAAATCTTGTTTCTTATCTTGTTTTTTTTAGCCGGGGGAGATAATTTATAATTTTATTTTCAAATGTAGTTCTGCTCCAGGAAACCTTATTCCTGGTCCAGATCCTGTCAATGTTATGCTAATGTCTTAATTTTACTGAAATCGTCTTGTACATTAAATAATTCTGATTCTTTGTGATGTTTACACCTTCAGATTCTTGTAGATAGTCATTACTCTTCTCCTAGTTTGGCACTCAGCTCTACTTTACATATTTAATACCTTTAATCTTCCCCTTATAAATTAATCATGCTTTTTATTTCAATGAGAAAAGGTAATTGAATATGAGCCGCCAGTTCCAGATCTTATGGAAACTAAATGCTGTCTAAACACAAACCAACGGAGACAGGTTCATTCTAGTTAGATTTTGCAGAAAGAGGACTCATTCAATTGGCTATAGAGTCGTTAAAAAAATGATGTAACCGATATGTGCCTTGCTCACATTTACTGTCAACAACCACTCTACTCATTTCTCACACAGATTTGGGGGAGGGAGAAACCTGGTATTATACCATTGATTTAGGTGTCTTAGAGTCAATTTCGTTCAGTCATGTTTATGTATTGCCACATAAATATTTCCTTTCTCTAATAAACCAAAACCTGTGGCCATGGAGTCGATTCCGACTCGTAGAGGTCCTGTAAGTACAGAGTAGAGCTGCCCCACAGGGTTTCAGAGAAGCACCTGGTAGATTCGAACTGTCTACCTTTTGGTTAGCAGCTGAGCTGTTACCCATTGTCCCACCAGGGCTCCTTTCTCTAAAAGGAAGGGGATCTAAAGGAGTACTAAAAATTTTAGACAGACTTTTATGCCACATACAAAAAAACTTTCTATTCTGAGAAAAGGGTCAGCAACCATTGTCAAATCTTACCTCATTCTCTCAAAGAAAGCAAGACTTGGTTTTTCAAATTCCATAGCATTAGAAGAATCAAAGCTTGCCCTTTCCATAAAAGGGAAAGTATTTTGAAGTTTCATTCTCAACTTTGTATCAAAGGGTGAGGCAAATTAATTATATGAAATAAAGTAGTATAGTATTCTTAGGTTCAGGAAGTTAAAAAAAAAGTTGGGAAATAAAATTTGTTATAATTATTTGAAGTATTTTCCTTTTTTGAGCCCTAGCAAAAAATCTACATCCATTGTGAATGGACTGTTAAAAATAGCATTGTTACCTCTTTACCTATAAAACACTATTAAAATTATAATATATGGATGGGTTCCTTGTGAGCCAAGCATAATAAATAAGATCATATTTACACCTGACAAATTTATCAGTTTAAAAGAATAGCTGTTTGAGAGAAAACAGGGTTTTCCTAATACTCAACCAACCAATCAGTTGCCATCGAGTCAATTCGGTGTTTCAGAGTAGTACTGTGCTCCACAGGGTGTGACCTTTTGGAAGCAGATCCCTGGGCCTTTCTTCTGAAGTGCCTCTGGGTGGATTCGAAATGCCAACCTTTTGGTTAGTAGTCAAGTGCTTAACCATTTGTGCCACAATTAAATTACTCTCTTAGCCTTTATTTCGAAAACAACCAACAGTTACTTCTATATGAGCAGATTTATGTTAAACAGCATGTTATGCCATGTTTTTCTCCCACTTTCTAACAGGATTTTATGCAAGTTTCTCAAGTATTCCGTTCAAAGTGCTAAACAAAAATGTGATTATACTGATCTCCTGTAAAGAATTAGGAAACAGAAAAACAAACAAACATAACTTATACCATTTCTACCAGAAGTTAAAGCTAAAAAATAATTGATTTCTAAGAAAATTATTTGTCTTTAGAAGGATGACAATATAAAAAATAACAACATTTTACTTTGTTTACATATCGTAGGATATCTCATTCCAAGACTAACTGTTCCCATAAGTACCTCTTTTTGCCCTGGTTTTATGACCCTTTCTCTGTCACAGTGTCCAGTATAATCATACCATCCTCAGCAATCAAAACACATATTATCTTTTACATTTATCTTTTTCCCTGTTAAAGTAAGAACGACTTAAGGGCAGGCTTTAACTTGTAGATCACAGTAATTGACCCATAGTAGGTTCTCAATAATAATGCTGGACAGATAAAAGTATGAGTGCCTTTCGTGTATAATTGCTTTGGGGCACAAATTCATTCAAAGTTTTATGGTCTTTTTGTTGTTGTTCATTTTTTCTTGGGATGGAGAAAATAATTCTTCTCAAGGGAATGAATCCTTTCAGATAGTATTTTAATCAAAGTGACACTTTAGACAATTTAGGAAAATGTTTTTCCATGACATTCCTCAGTTCCCACAACATGGGCCTCACTTGCCTAAATTATAACTGTTCCTACATGGACTAGCTTAAAATTGCAATTCCAACTACATTTGCAAGCCTGTCTTGCAGTTCCATGACTGGAAGGTAGAAAGAAAAGACAGAAATCAGCAAGGATAAGACATCCTTGGAATCCTCAGGAAAATCTCTAGGTCCATCCAAGCCTGAGAACTGGACATACCCAACTGTTTACACCATTGACCTATTCTAGCCCCTCCTGTTTATGAATCTTACAGGAATTTTTTTGTATCTGAGTTTCCAATTGGTACCATTATAGCCAAATTTTCTTATTCTTTTCACTAAAGATTTAAACTAGCAACAGTTGACCTGAATAAAGATCTAAATTCACATTCCATATACTTTTAATTTCTCTCATATGAAGTCCAGTAGACTTCACATAGACTGAATGGACTGAACGCATTTCATTGACTCTAATCCAGTAAAGATGTTAGGAAGCTTTCTACCGTTAGATTAGATTCAACAACCTGGGAAAGGCACTGAGATGCACAGCTTTGAAAGGATAGATTGTGCCATTAGGCTTTAGAGGAGTCATACATTCCCATATAAAGGGAATCAGATCTTCCACTAATGAAGTGAGAGTATTCTTTTTTGAATCATTTGTTAATTACTGAAATGACTAGGCCAAGCTGAGTTATAGCTGCAATGGATCTAGTTTTGACTACTAAGACATTAGCACAATGTCAGTGACCATTCAGTGGAAGGGATGATAAGTGTTTCTTCATTCCATTTATTTTTTAATAAATTACATGTAATGGTGAATCACTTACAGATCCCCTTTCAAGAAGCCTATGACATAAGTGGGAAGATAGCACTTATGTAAATATGTCTGGTCTAAGTTAAAAAGTTGTAGATGCCATCAAAAGAGACATGGAAAAGTTGTTAAATCCTAAGGCAGTTCGGTGGTGAGAGGGTTAGGGAAGAGTCCTTGGAAGAAGTGGTAGTTGAGTTAGGTCTTAAGAATGGATAGAACTCAGACATTCAGAGGTGGCAGAGAATGGCTTTCTAGCCTGGCATATTCAATAAATTTTAATGTTGATGCTAGTTGCTGTTGAATGTGTACCAACCCATAAGGACCTTATGCATAACAGAATGACACACTGCCCAGCCCTGTGCCATCTTCATGATCTTTGGTTTGACTGAGTCCATTGTTGTAGCTATTGAGTTAACCCATCTCATTGAGGATTTACTTTGTTTTCCTTGGCTTTCTACCAAACATGATGTCCTTTTCTAGCAATTGGTCTTTCCTGATGACATGTGCAAGAAAGCAAGTTGAAGTCTCAGTATCTTGTTTCTAAGGAAGATTCTGGTTGTATTCAATGTATTCAGTGAATAGAGAAGGTATTGGAAGGAAAGCATTGGAAATGTGGGAAAATAAACTGATATCAGATTAGCGATTTCCTTGAAAAATGGCAATAAGGTGGAAATACTCATGAAAGATAGAGATCATCACCAGAGAAAGACATAGGAAAGCACACATACATGGTAGAGTTGCAAAAATGAGAATTTTTCCTGGGAGAACACAACTGAATCCAGCTGAATGACATTCTCATCTACAAAGAGGAAATGGCTTGGCTACAGTCAAAAAGGTCATAGGCTTGCATTTTCAATTGTTGACACTTTCATTCACATTCAACTTTTGGGGCAGGGAAGTGACTCATTACTTCTTAGTCAGTCCTTGGATGTTCTAAGAAGTAGAGAGTGCAAACAGGCAGGGACACAGTTGGCATATTTCGTAATTCTCTTCTGTTAATGTGCCTACCACACCCTATCACATTGTTGGCCCTGGGAAAGAAGTGCCTGAGATCTCTTAATAAGAACCATTAAGACAACTTCCCTTTGTTGCCTCTGTTGCTCTCAAGATAATAGCACTCAGTTGCTGTGGCAAAGACTGGCTAGGAAAAGAGGATTCTAGAATTGGAATGCTGTTTTTTGCTTGTTCTATGTGTTAGCCACCATATATGGGTTTCACCCCTGCTTTTCTGATGTGTTCGCTGCCTGTGGTTTTGGAAAATATCTTTTTATTTTTAATTCTGATGTTATTGTGGTAAAAGTTTAGGACTTCCAGTTTGCAAATTCCATTCTTCCTGGTGGCAGTGGCCAGTATTTGGTTGTCTCTTTTATTCTGGTTTTGTTGTACATGCACTGAAAGGTACAGGTGAAGGTCATAAATCAGGCTTCTTTTTCTTCCTTTCAGTGACTACCAGTTTGGAGCAATAAAGCCTTCATTCCTCAAATGATTCGGTCAGATATTTTGGTGTCGTTTGTTTCATCCTTTGTTTCTCCCTTTATTTTCGTATCCTCTCATATTTTTAACCTTTCATTTGGTCAATAGTTTAACAAAATATTTATGATACCTGGAACCTATTTCTTAATAATACTTCATGAATCTTCATGGAGGTCACAGTGTTGAGGTATCCAAAATGTGGAAAAGGACTTCCAAGTAGCTGTTACCGACTTGAGCTGCAAGTCCTTTTAGCATTTTATTTACCAGCCACATCTCCCCCACTGTACCTTTTATTTTTCTGGGTTCACTTAGCTTTGCCATGCTATGACTTTTTTGGATTTTTTATAGCTCATAAAAGATTCCAGGAGAATTAAATAAGATATATTTCTGAATAAAAGAAGAGTCTTGCTCCCCTGGAAATACGGAAACAGTAAGAATGAGATGGGTCCCTTTTGTTTGAAGTCTGTTGTCCTTCTGGGATCACTTACTGGTACCATCTGCAATTACTTCTTCTTGCTAAATGCCTCACTGTTTGATTAGAAACAGCCTGCTTTTGATACAACTGGAAAATATGAATGCTTGAGCTGATCTCTTATTTCTGTGTTTTTTTCTTATAGTCTCACATTGGGATTCATTCATCTATTCATTTAACATTTAAGGAACACCCATAGGGGGCCTGGCACCACTCTAAGTTCTGAGAAGAAATGGGGTGATGGGGGTCCCGTCAAACATGGAGAAGACACAGCCCTTATAGTCAGTTGTTTGGGAGGGACCTATTCTTTTTGGCATCCTGGATAATGAAGACCATTGAAGACCGAAGCTCCCTTTTACTTCAAAGGATGTTTTGTGCATACATAAGACTCCCCGAGAGGCCAGTCAAAGAGAAATAGAGCTTAGATTTGAGTCAGAGTGAGTGAAGCTGAATGTAACGCGGGAAAAAAAAAAAAGTGCTGTTAAAAATATCCTTACAGGAATAAACAACTGCATCAGCTGAGGCTCATTATGTAGTTGGGGAAGACTGTAGAGGGCAGGATGGGGAAGAAAAGGAGCACCCAGAAGTGAAATAAACACTGATTAATATTTGAAAGACACAATCTAAATAGAAACAAAAGCATTATCTCTGAGCTGCTGGTTGTGGGCCCAGCCAGGAATAGGAGAGTGGGCCTTCCGTTCCCGTCCATGGCTCTTAGAGTGTAAGCAAAGCCATTCCCAAAGCTTCATTATTACCCTTATAAACCAACAGTGTATTACATAGCAAATCATCTCTTTTCTGCTTTCTGAAGTAGCTTTCAATTGCACCAAACTATTATAAAGAGGTATTGCATTCGTCAAAAAAAAAAAAAAGTGGTAGATTTTTAGAAAACTATTTTGATTTTTATTTTATAAAAATAAAATACTATTTTAATGAAACAAATGAAGCATGAAGGGACGCACACTAGATTATGAAGAGTAATTTGCACAGAAGATAAATCCAGTAAAACCTGTGACAGCTGGAACTCAATGGGACTACTTATTTTTCCAGGTCTCACAAGTTTCCCACCTTCGACAGGGTGCAGTCTTACCACTCTTCTCTCATTTTGGTGGGAAATATTTGAGTTTTCCTTCTTTGGTAGGTTCCAGCTTCCTCAGGTTTTACTGTATGATTGTTTGCTAACAGAACACTGCAGATATATATGCCTCGAGAGTTTAAAGTCGGTGCTCAGGTATCTAAGCAAGTATGCAGACAGACAGTGTGTAAAACGCAGCTTTAATTTCCTCCATTAGCCCATATTCCATAGTTATCTACATTGTATTTAGGTATTCTAGCTTTCAGGAGGCTCTGGGGCCTGTTATTTTAATGTGAATTCACATCTGCTCTCATATTTGGGAATGATATTTTCTGTGCTTATAGGCTGGACTGCAAAGGAAAACTACAGACCTCTTTAGAGTCATACTCATTCTTTATATTTTGGAAAAAGATTGGGTTCCCAGTTTATTGAAGCAATGCCAGTATGTGTTAGTTAGCACTATCGGAGTTTTGGTAGTTTGAAGAAAAGTCAATTAGGAACTGATGCCGAAGCAAATCAAGCGAGTAGAGAACATTATTCATTTGTAAAAAGAGAAGAAAAGTACAGAGAGATGGGAACAAACCCAATAAACAAATCCATCATTTTGGTAAGCCTCAATGCTACCACAACTACTGAAATGCAACCATATACAATTTTACCTCCTCAAACCACAGCAATTATAATGAATACATTTTAAATGATCAAAATTTCAGAGACAGTGAACTAAATGCAAAGAGGGTATAATTTTGATATTTTCAAAACTCCACTCTATAGCTTTTAAACTGATGCATTTCAAGGAAGTAAAAAAAAGTGCTGCAAATGTTGTAAGGTCTTCAAATGTAGTTAATAGATATTGGCAACACAGCTAAAGTTTTTATTTCTATATTCACATTAAACATTTTCAAATATAGGAATATGATGTGCCCAGCATGTGCATTTAGGAAAGTAGGAATCCTAACTCAATCTGATGTCTGTTAATTTCCTGCAATAAATGAGCATACATTTAATTGTGTAAAGCAACACGTAGTTATTCTCTCAAAATTTCGGAGGCCAGAAGACCTAAATCATTATCAGTTCACTGAAATCAAGATGTTGGCAAGACTGCACTCCCTCTAGAGGCTCCAGGGAAGAATCTGTTCCTTGTCTCTTCCAGCATCTGGTGGCTGCCAACATTCCTTGGTCTGTGGCTGCATCACTCTAATCTTCAAGGCCAGTGTCTTCAAATCTCTCCCTGCTCCATCTTGACGTCACCTTCTCTTCTCTGTGTTCCAAATCTCCCTCTGCTTCTCTCTTAGAAGAACACATATAATTGCAACTGGGAACTGAGGCCCACCTGGATAATCCAGGATAATTACCCCATCTCATGGTCCTTAATTAAATCACATTCACAAAGACCTTTTTTTGGTCATATAAAGGAACATTCAGAGTTTCCAGTGATTAGAATATATTTTTTTGGGAGGAAGGGGCATTTTTAACCCTACCATAAATGTCAACAAGAGAAACCTGATATTAATAGGGAGAGATTTGTATAATAATAGAACTTCTGTCAATAAATATTTACTTAACAATTATTATGTGCCAACGCCATGCTAGGCAGAAAGGATGCAAGTGCAAACAATACAGTTTGGTCTCTGTCCTCAGAGAGCTCACCACCTAGTGAAGGCTGATAGTTTCCATTTCTCCATAAAGTGGGTGGAGAGGGCATCTTTAGAGACTGGATGATAATGTTCAGTAGTGAAGAATATAGAGAAGGATAGAAATGGCTCTTGTGGTAAATAGAAATGAAAGAGAAAATTCTGAGACTCAAGTAGGGTTCCTGGGAATATTTGAGGGTCCAGGTACGGTAGCAATTAGCATTAACCAAATTTTCCAGCTTTTAACCTTAAAAGCCCATGGTAGACTTTCGCTTCCTGTCCCCGACGCAACTATTTCCGGCCAATAAATTAATTAACAGAAAAGCTTGGTGTCACTTCTGGAAGAAAGATTTAACTGCCTCTTATGAACCCTCTAGAGCTCTCCTTTCCTCTGTCATGCAAGCAATAAATATTCTAACAGCTTCTAGTCTATCATGCTGGATCTCAAGGAGGTTCTTCAAACAGAATCAGGGGATACTGCATGGTTCAGAATCGTAAAAGGGGTGCAGTAGGGTTGTATTCTTTCACCTTACTTATTCAGAGTTGTATGCTGAACAAACAATCTGAGAAGCTGGACTATCTGAAGAAGAACATGGTACCTTAGTCATATAGTACTATTATAACAGAAATACCACAAGTGGATGGCTTTAACAAATAAAGTTTATTTTCTCACAGTAAAGTAGGCTAAAAGTCCAAATTCAGGGTGTCAGCTCCAGGGGAAGGCTTTCTTTCTCTGTTGGCTCTGGAGAAATGTCCTTGACCTCAATCTTCCCATGCCCTTCTCAGATGCTGGGACCCCGAGTCCAAAGGAAGCGCTCTGCTCCTGGTTCTGCATTCTTGGTATGAGATCCTCGACTCTCTGCTTGTTTCCCTTTCCTTTTATCTCTTGAGAGATAAAAGGTGGTCTAGACCACGCCCCAGGGAAACTCCCTTTACCTTGGATCAGAGAGGTGACCTGAGTAAGGGTGATGTTACAAGCCCACCCTAATCCTCTCAACCTCATATTACAACCACAAAATGGAGGTCAACCACACAATCCTGGGAATCTTGTCCTAACCAAGTTGATACACATATTTTTGGGGGGACATAATTCAATCCATGACACGTGGTATCAGGATCATTAACAACCTGTAATATACAGATGATACAATGTTGCTTGCTGAAAATGAAGAAAACCTAAAGCACTTACTGATGAAGGTCATGGACTACAGCTTTCAGTAAGGGTTACTCCTGAATGTGAAGAAAACAAAAACCCTCACACCTGGACCGATAAACAATATCATGATCATTGGAGAAGAAATTGAAATTATCAATGATTTCATTCTACTTGCATCAACAATCAGTGACCATGGAAGCAACTACCAAGAAATCAGATGACATCTTGCATTGGGAAAATCTGCTGCAGAAGACCTCTTTAAAGTTATAAAAAGCAAGATGTCACTTTAATGTTTGCCTGACCCAAGTTGTAGTGTTTTCAATAGCCTCATATGGATGCAAATGTTGGACAATGAAAAAGGAAGCAGAAGAAAAGTTGATGCATTTGAACTGTGCTGTTGTAAAAAAATATTTACCCTACTGTGAACTACCAGAAGAATGAACAAATCAGTCTTAGAAGAAATATAATCAGAATGTTCCTTGGAAGTGAAGATGGTGAGACTTTGGCTCATTTACTTTGGACAGGTCATCAGGAAAGACCAGTCACTAGAAAAGGACAACATGTCTGGTAAAGTAAAGGGCCAATGAAAATGAGTGAAACCCTCAATTAGATGAATTGACCCAGTAGCTATAACAATGGATTCAAACATACCAATGATGATGAAGATGGTACAGGACCAGGCAACATTTCATTACACATAGATTGCCATGAATCAAAACAAACTTGATGGCAACTAACTCCTAGTTACTGAGATAGGTCCTAGGGATGGTTTCATGGTGTGGAGATGGGCCAGTGAAACAAGCCTAGTATCAGATCTCATGGTGTACGTAGCAAAATTGGGACCCAATTTTTATGACTCCGAGACGAAACTCCTAGTCCTTCTGTTTTCAGATCTCATTCTTTTTCATTATACATATTTCCTCTTAAATAGTATAAAATCTAATTCAACTAGTAGGAAGGGAAGATCTTAGCATGCTTTATGGAGCAAAACCCATGCAGTATTATTAGATTTATTGTGTGCCGTATAGAATAGGCATGAAGCAGCAACAGGAAAGCACCTTTTAATCTTATCAGTATAAAGATGAAAATACAGAGTCTATAAAGAAGACTAAAATGCAATCATAGGAGTTAGAAGAACCTAACACTTTCACTTTTGTGCTGAATTCTGATACCTAGAGAAGTAAATAAATCCACTGACAGTAGAAAGAAATAGTTATTATATACCTTTAAAGTCATTAAGTTAATTACAGCTAAGCACTGTAAGTTCTTAGGTTTTTGAATTTCTATAGTTTTTCTCAGTGGATATTCTTTTTGTTATATCTTATAGGTATAAATTATATATTACTAAAATTATAAAAAGAAATTTTCCTGTATCCTATTAAAATTGCTGACCCATTTCATTATGAAGAGAGAACAAGAGATATTACGTACCCAGTACCGTCGATACAGTCAGTGCAAGCTAGCCAACAGCACCACCACCATCTGGTGGTAGCCTGGTGAATTGCAAGCAAAAGTATCAGAACTAGGGTGGTAACAAATTCTAATGAAGTTTGAGATCTTAGCTTGATATCTAATATTGGGATCCGTGGACATTTAGATACTAATAAAAAGTGTAATGGTTGTTGAGCCTTTTTAGAGAAAGTGTGTTGCTGAATAAGAGATGAGTACCTAGGATATATGTTTGAGAAACTCCAGCATTTAAGAGCTAGTTTAAAAGGAGGTTTTTAAAAGGTACTTAACAACCAAAAAACCAAACCCTTTGCTTTACAGTTCATTCTGACTCATAGTGACCCTTTAGGACAGAGTAGAACTGCCTCATGGTGTTTCCAAGGAGTGGCTGGTGGATTCAAACCACCAACCTTTTGGTTAGCAGCCAAGGTCATAACCACTGTGCTACCAGGGCCCCTAAAAGGTATTTAGGTCTATTTTGGTGCTTAGGAGAAAAATACTGCTCCAAAAGATAATGAAAATTGAGCATCTTTAAAATTTTATAATGTCTTCACATTATGGGGAAAAAAAAAAAAAAAAACATAGATAAAGAAAGCCTGTCCCCACACAGTCTCTCAATAGTGAGTTTCCTGGCATGCTCTGGTCTCAAACAGCCAAAAGCACAACTGCATTTAAAATCCTTTTCATGCTCTGGTAAGAGCAAACTATTATTGATTGACGATTTTGCTACTAAGCTCTGCTAGTTCTTTATTCTTCAACGTTCCAGATTAAGCACTAAATATTTGAAACCTCTACTAAAAAGATTCTCTAGAAAAAGTTATCTTGAAAGTCATTCCCTCCTCCCTTCTTTTCCCCCCTTTTTGTTTAGGGTAGGTAGGAGGAAAAACGTGAGATAGCCTTAGTTTTGTGGGGATCCAATTGTACTAAGTCTGCTAAAAAAAAGTCTGATAGTTAAGCATAATTTTTAAATCTAGCGTCTCAGTAAAGTTACAATGAGATTTTCATAAGTAAAATAATCCTTAGTAGTCTTTCGATTAATGATGATCTATTTTTTTTTTTTTACGGTTATTCCATAGAAATATGTATTCTTAGAAGGATAAAATGTTAAAATCAAGCAACTCTGCAATGTGTTGTTTCTTTACTGTTATTACTATTTAAAGGCTACAATTTATCATACCAATAAATATAGTATCATAATAAACCCACTGCCGTCGAGTTGATTCCGACTCATAGCGACCCTATAGAGTATCATAATACCTAGCACTAAAAGATTAATTGATTAATTATATATCATTTGTCTTAATCAGGATTCTCTAGAGAAATAGACACAGTGATTGTATATATATAATCAAATGCAACATACACACATATATATGTGTACATGTAAGAGAGAAAAATTGAGTGATTGATTTAAGGAATTGGTTCATGCAGTTGTGTGGGGCTGGAAAGTGCAAAATCTGTAGGTTAGGAAATGGGAAGAGCAAAGAGAGCAGAAGTTCTGGCAAACTTTCTATTTATAGTCTGGAGGCAGAATATAACCTTGGGAAACTGCCTTTTTGCATTTAAGGCTTTGAATTAATTGATTGAAGCCCACACACATTATATAAGGTAATCGGCTTTACTTAAGGCCAACTGATTAAATTATATGTAACTACAGTAACTAGACTAGTGTTTGACCAAAGAACTGGACACAATACCGTAGCCAAGTTGGCACATCAAATTAAACCATCACATCACATAAAATATGTTTTGTGTGAAAAGGCAAATGTCAACATATTCTTAAATATTTGTCTATCATTTTAAGTTAAATAAAAGAAAATTCAAAAGTATATTGCTATATTTAAGACTTTCAGCATCTGCTCCTGTTCTGTTTCACATCTATTTTTATCAGGTCTTTGGGAACAGATTATAGATATTTCTAATGTGCAACTCCTTAAAGCAGGCTGAAACAAATATGGGAATGTGCTAAGTCACTTGTCTGATTTTTCTTCTCCTTTGTTATTTTTTTAATTATCTTTTTTACTGTACTTAAATGTTTGGGTATTTTTTAGCATCTCTAGGAGAGAACAGGCAGAAAAAAGAAAAGATGGTTCTCAATACTACACCCTCCTCTAATTAAAATATGTATTTTTTGTATTATATTTCATATAACATATGAACATATGTTTTATATGTTACATAAATATCTATTCACCAAACCCATTGCCATCAAGCCAATTTTGACTCTTTTTTTTTAAGTTTCATTATGCTTTAGGTGAAAGTTTACAGAGCAAATTAGTTTCCTTTTTGATAGTTTGTACATAAAGCGTTCCAGGACATCACTTGCATTCCTCACAACGTGTCAACACTCTCCCCATTACTCCCCTGAGTTCCCTGTTTCCTTTCGTTGGAATTTTCTACCCCTTCCTGCCTTCTCATCTTCCCTTTTGGGAAAATGTTGTCCTTTTATTCTCCTATAATTGATTGTCCTAAGGAACACGTTCCTCTCGGGTGTTATTATTTTAGGGACTGTCTATTGTTCGGCTGAAAGATGGTCTCCAGGAATGTGTACTATCTGGGGTCTTAAAAGCTTTTGTGCAGCCATCTAAGATGCAACTGTTGGTGTCTCCCCATTTGGAGCAAAGGAGAAAGAAGAAAACCCAAGATTCAAAGGAGCAATCAGTCCAAAGGACTAATGGACCGTATGAACTACATCCTATACCACCTCAAGACCGGAACAACTAGATAGTACTTGGCTACCACTACCTTCTGCTCTGATGGGGATCACAACAGAGGCTCCTAGACAGAGTGGGAGAAAAATGTAGAACAAAAAATCAAATTCACAAAACAGACCGGACTTACTGGTCTGGCAGAGACTAGAGGAATCACCACTGTCTTCTTAGCCTGGCACTACCTCAGGAGAGAGACAAAAAAACCCAAGAGAAGAATAGATGATTAAGATTTCTCAGCCTGGGGGCTATTGACACTTTGGAATGAGTCCTTTGTTGTAGGGGTTGTACTGTGCTTTATATGTTGTTTAACAGTATTCCCAAACTCTACCTATTAGATAAGGTCCCTGGGTGGTGCCCGAGGTTTGCAATCAGCCGCAAACCAAAGGTTGGTGGTTCAAACTCAGTGGCATTGCAGAAAAAAGGCCTTGCACAAAGATTACATCTAAGAAAACCCTATGGAACAGTTCTACTCTGTAACACATAGGTTTGCCATGAGCCGGAATCAACTCGACAGCAATTTTTTTTTTTAACCCACTAGATGCCAATGCCAATGCACCCCCTCAGTTATGTAGATGCCCATATCTCCTACCACAAGTTGTGATGGCTAAAAATGTCTCCAGACACTCCCAATTGTCTCCTGGAGTGTGGGTATAGCGTGGGGCTGAATCACTCTCAGTTGAGAGCCATAGATCTAGACATTTTATTGTCCTGTCTATGAACAGGTTATTTTTCTGTATATGTCTATGACAAGGCAGATAGGACCTTAGGTAGCCCCTATATAAGCATCCTACACTCAGGCTGCTGGGCTTTTGAGCCTGGTTCAGTATTTCTCAAGAATTCTTGAAGGCTAATTTAGATTTTTAACTTTCCAGGTGTAACAACTCTCTAATGTAGGCCAGCTCTTAATATGTTTAAGATGAATCTGTTCTTTATTCTGGCTAGAAAGCCTTTCACTTTATCTTTAAAGACTGGGCAACAATGCCTTTCAAAGCAATTTTATTCCAGTAACTAAAGCTGGATTACTGAGGAGTATATACCTTATTATTATTATTATTATGTTTAGGAGTATTAATAGACATTGCCCTATTTCACTCCTAAAAGTTTAACATTTTAACTAAGGGGTTTTGAAAATATTGTCACAGTATTAGTTGTCCAATCCATTATATTACTTAGTTTTGATTATTTAAATTTCATCAGTCATGACCAAAAAATACTTGAGGTGATTAGTGATAAAAATCACTGTATAAAATAGCTGCACAGAAATAAAGATAAAAAACAGAGAAGTCTTTCTATAAAGGAAACAGGAAAATAACTTATGCCAGGAAACACGATTTAACATCACCCACCTGATTTTCTTGGCCTGTAGGGCAGATAAAAGAAAAATGGGGCATTACAAAATTATCATCTCATATAAAATCCTTATTTATTCTTCTGGTGATTCCCGAAGATTTATGGGAGAAATAGATTTTGGCCTGCAAGACTTTGGGGATCTTTGCAATGACACTGTTGTCTACTTTGAAGCAATAGGTTTACCATGGACCATCTGCTTTATTACTATTCAAAAGAGCTAAGGATTGGCTGCCCTAACTCCGTGATTTACATTATGTCACCAGGGTCTTTTTATTTGTTGAAAAAACATATTTTAAAAGCAGTAAGATTTATTTTATTCTATTTATTTATGATTAAATTTTATGTGTTTTAACAATACAGAGTTCTAAAGGCATACTAATACAAAAATCTTTTAAAAAGTCGACTTTCTATTCCTTCCTCAAAGCACTGTCAGTTTTCTTCCTCATAGGCAAATTTTCTCAGCTAACTTTTGCCTCTTTCCTGAGATTTTAGGCATGGATAAGAATACACCCAAAACCACCCAGTGCCATCGAGTTGATTTTAACCCATAAATAAGAATAGGCATATATAATCTCTTTACTCACATGATATTGTACTACATATAAAATTCTACCCAATAAAAAAAGTCCTAGGATTTTTTAAGTAAAAATGAACTTTGATTTATTAATCCAGATTTTAAGTATGACTTACAATTGACCATTTAACCCACATTCCTGGGACACATTCATCTGGGTGCACAAACTGGGACACATTAAGAGTCATGGGCCTTATTTTGTTGGTTTTTGCCTCAGCCTGGGTTTCAGTGTTTCTGGTTTTAGAGTCCGTATGTGCTATGGCTGCTAACCAAAAGATCAGCGGTTCAAATCCACCAGATGCTCCTCGGAAACTCTATGGGGCAGTTCTACTCTGTCCTATGGGGTCGCTATGAGTCGGAATCGACTCAATGGCAATAGATTATGTGGTATCACACCTATGTACACACCTGTGTGCATAAATAGGTTGTCTTAGCTCCTTCTGACAACCTTGGCTTTAGTCTGCTACCAGAGAAGGTACTTGAGGGTATGTGGACATTTTCTCTGTTGTTTTCTGCCTCCCTGCCCCATCTTCCTGGTAAGGACCTCTGTGATGCCAGACATAGCTCTGGGCACTGCTGCTCTACTGGAGCATGGCTGGTTCTCTGGAACACTCAGCATGGTGAAGCTGTATGTACTGTGTTCTCTGCAGAACTGAGAAGACCCCAATTCTTTTGATTCCTCACGGGCTCTGTTTGCCAGCCACCCAGGCTCCCTGAAGATTTAGCCCACCACTCAGAAATAGCACTTGAGGTTTCCTTTTGTAATTGTCAGCACAGAATAGCCTTCCACATCTCCAGCATTGTGGCTGAGCATTGCCAATATGCTTGATTCTCTTCTCCCTTGGAAGGAGTGCTGTCCAACGGGGCATATATCAGGCTCTCAAACGAAGCTCCTTATACCTTTGCCTCGCCAGGCCATGAGACATGTCCAGACTACTCTGAAACTTGAATAAACATAATTTATGCTCAAAACTGAATTTTCTAACTACGTAGATGTTTTAGGGTTCTCTAGAGAAACAGAGGAAACCTTGGTGGTAGAGTGGTTAAGTGCTATGGCTGTAACCAAAGGGCCAGCAGTTCAAATCTGCCAGATGTTCCTTGGAAACTCTATGGGGCAGTTCTACTCTGTACTATAGGGTTGCTATGAGTCAGAATTGACTGAACGGCACTGGCTTTTTCTGGGTAGAGAAACAGAACCAGTGATATACAGAGAAAGAGAGAGAGAGAAGGGACTGGGTCATGTAATTGTGGGGGATGGCAAGTCCAAATCCTTAGGTCAGGCACTGGCTGGAGACTTCTGCAGGGTTGAGCTCCAAGATCAGTAGGTCAGGTGATGACAAGAGTACAGAGTGAAGAGAGGGAACAAGTCTACCACAGCATATATTCATAATCTGGAGGCACAGCACACCCTAAAGAAACTCCTTTTTCAACTGGTTGATTGATTAGATTATGTTAGATTACATTATGGATGGTGATTATATTAGATTACATTATGGAACAGCAACTAGACTAGTGTTTGGCCAAATCAGTGGGAACTATAGCCTAGCCAAGTTGACACATAAAATTAACCATCACAATATAATAAGACCTCCTTCCACTATGTTATTTTTCAGCTGTTCTTTCTCCCTTTCCTCTTTTCTTGTCTTGTACTATTTGAGAAAGGATAAGAAGAAAACCATCCACAGTAGCTTTGGACCCTGCACTAAACTTTACCTCCCACGTTCAGTTAAATCCCAAGGCTTTACTAGATGTTTTATTCTGTTGATATTTAGACTGGTTGATCTAACCCTGAGTTCCTATTTGTAAGAGCTAGACAAATTTTATTGTCATACACATCACCTCAGGATCTTTGTTTCTAGGGCTGTTTAATGTGGTATTTCCCAAATTTATTTATCTAGGCAGCAGTTCAAAATCATAACATTTCAGTGAGATGCTAGGTAAAATAGTTATAATGAGTGCATCTAGTAATACTACACTGAGTATACACACTTGCAGTTAATTTTTTTTTTTCTATTAAAGTAATAGGAAACTATTTTGGTGATATTAGTCTTTTTTTTTTCCATTGTTTTTTTTTTTTGTGTGTGTTAAACAAGTTTGTTCTCTTTTCCTTCATTTATCCTTCTAGCTTTCCACCTCCTTAGTTTAGTAATAAGGTTTATAATTCCAGGAATGAAGAGTGCCACCTAAAACAAAAAGGTCATTTTTCAGCTGTGTTTCAGAGCTGACTTTTTTGAGTCATGTCCGTATCTGTATCATATCAAAAGTAAGTTCTATCAGACAAAGTTATGGAGTGTTACCTTAGGCCTGAATAGCTCATGACAGCATGTAGAGGTAATGCAAAGCCCAGTCCTTAAGTCTTTGAGAGGATGTTTGAAAAAGAATGCAATGAGGGGAGGTCACATGTGTCCCAACCTCACTTCTTAAGAATAAATTACTGGAGGAATAATCCAAGTTAACTAGGTTGATGGGAAAACCCAAAACAGAGGAGGAATTTTTATCTAGCACCCTTTTGAAGGGAAATTCTGGTGGCGTAGTGGTTAAGTGCTACGACTGCTAACCAAAAGGTCCGCAGTTCAAATCCACCAGGCACTCCTAGGAACTCTATGGAGCAGTTCTACTCTTCTCTATAGGGTCACTATGAATCGGAATTGACTTAATAGCAATGCAATTTTTTTTTTTAATGCTATCTTTGAATATTTAAATATGCTTTTTCTGGCTTCATTTTCTCTAGATTTTTATTTATGGCCAAATCTAAGTTTTCTGCAGTGTCTATTATAATTCTTGCTGTTTGTAAGATGATTTTCATTTTCATGTTGATTGGTTTTCCTTTTTTTGTTTCCCCACTTCTTTCAATTTATTTTTATCACCTTATTTCTTATTATTTTTAAATTTATTTTTTATGTCGACTTTGATATTTTAAAGAGGTCACATTCTTAAAGAACTATTTGGTATCATTTATATGAAATCTCCTTTAGTTTTCTCAATAATTCTAATGGAAACTTTCCATTTGCTCTCCATTTTTTTGCATTCCTTTCCTCATTTTACGTTATAATATCTATACCATTTTGACACAGGTTCTTTTATATTTGAACTCATTTTTGAATGGGGTCTAGTCTTCAGGATCAGCTCTTTGCTGAAGAATGAAATGGGAAGGTGGCATCTCTCAGAATTCTTTCTTATCCCATCTACTTTGTGCAGCTGTGGACACCATTGTGTACTCAGTGCTCTGAACATTTCTCACATAAAGGAAGTAGAAGTAAGCTTGGGTCAGAATAACTCATTTTCTCATAAACTTTTATTTTTGATGATCTTGTATTTATGTTCCTTTCAGTGGACCATGATGGGCTGTTGTGACAAGGATGGTCTCCTTCGCTCTCTCACATTTATACCCTCATTCTTGTGAACATTTATTGGTTCCTTATTTAGCCATTCCGCTATGTGGAATAGGTTCCCAGACTTTCCCATAACCCGCTTGGGTCCTGAAAAACCTTTTTTCTCAAATAAATCATCTATCAACAACTGTTTAGATAATGAACATTTTAGATCTGTGCTGTCTGGTTTTGTGCTTACTGATACACATATAGAGAGAGACATGCAGATATAGACACAGATTTGGACATGGACATGGATCTATAGCAAGACATCATGCCACAATTTGGTACCACTGTTTTTGGTAGCTATTTATAGTTTTTGCCTTGCTGTTGATTTTTCATACATTCATTGAAGATGAAAGGTCCTTGTTTGAGTTTCATGTGTTTTGTAGTTTTTACAGATTTCAGAGATGAGAAGGAGGTAGAAATGCTCTAATAGTGGCAATTCTAACAGTAAACCTCTTGTGCATATATTTAAAAACACTTTGGAAGGAAAAAATCTTACCTAAGACATCTTCTTTATTTTCACAGCACTTCTATTGACATGACAAAGGACACTATTGTTTAGAAAATATTATTAAAAAGACTAAGCAGACAGAATGGAAGGCACTGGTTATCATGAACTCTCTGCAGTAGTGATGGATTTAATATTCCAAACGGGCCTGCAGCACCAGAAACTGACCACCCCTGATTCATTCATATTGAAGTCATTTTATTTAGCTACTAAAAAAAAAAAAAATTTATTTTCAAGCAAATTCAATCTTTGACCAATATAACTATGCTTGGTGATCTAAGAAGCAAAATACAAGGGTCTCAGAGGTCTCTCCTCCCTGTTGACTCAAGACAAATCATGTTTTGCATACGCTTATCTGGTCTTTTTATCTCTAGCAAAAGGGTGATTAAATGCACAGAAAACTTCTTCCCAGAGAGTACGGTGAGAGGTAGCCCAGGGCTAAAGCTTTAGTGAGATCCATGAAAAAACTGAGAAAACTGCAGATATGTCTACTACAAATAATTTCTTTTGAAATTGAATTTGAAGATATGAATGTAAGGAACACAAACTGCTATTTTAATTCAACAGGCTTGGACTGCTTACTGTTAACTCTTCATTTCTAGAGGATATTAACTTACATTCCTGATGCAGTTAGTTTTATTAAAATGAGTTAAATTTCCATGACATGTTCTAATAATATATTAGCAGAATATGAATTTTACAATGATCCTTCAACTACTCTAATACGGACTGATTATTATAATCTCCCTTCTTTTCAAATGAAGAGTGTACGAGTTCAATAGAGAGCAGGTACTGACATACAATTGCTATTCTCGTGCAGTATGGCATACTTCATAATACAGCACTTTACTTCATACTTGTAAATTGAGATTTGGGTCAAATCCAATTTTGTTATCAGGCACGATCATTAAAAAAAATAAAACCATATGTGCTATGGTTTAAGACCCCATTTTGGAGATAAGGAAATTAAAGTTCAGAATTATCAGGTAATTGGCCTAAGATCACATTAAAACAAGTGGGAGTAGTAGGTTTCTAAATAAACTAGCAATGAGCTGCAGTGTAAAGAAGATTTCTAAATTTTGAGGAGTTGTAGCTAGACAGGCAAAAGTAAGAATGAAACTCAATTGAACAAAGTCTTTTGAAAGACTTTGGAAAATCAGATCTGAGAAGTAAATAGTTATCTCATTTTCCACTATTAATGGGTGCTAGCTCTTTTCATTCAGAACAACATTCAATTTTAAACTTCTTCAAGAACTTAGTATTTAAAGGATTTATATATAAAGCAAAAATATTTTCATGAGCTGTAGAAACTAAATCCTTAGTAGAATATCAGTTTTTTTTTTTTTTTTTTGACCTTGGTGTTCTTTTTTTTTTTTTAAATAATTTTTGTTGTGCTTTAAGGGAAAGTTTACAAATCAAGTCAGTCTCTCACATATAAGCTTATATACACCTTACTACATACTCCCATTTACTCTTCCCCCAATGAGTCAGCCCACTCTCTCCGTCCAGTCTCTCTTTTCATGACCGTTTTGCCAGTTTTTTTTTGTTTTTTTTTTTTTAACCCTCTCTACCCTCCCCTCTCCCCTCCAGACAGGAGATGCCAACACAGTCTCAAGTGTCCACCTGATGCAAGTAGCTCACTCTTCATCAGCATCTGTCTCCAACCCATTGTCCAGTCCCTTCCATGTCTGATGAGTTGTCTTCGGGAATGGTTCCTGTCCTGGGCCAACAGAAGGTTTGGGGACCATGACCGCCAGGATTCTTCTAGTCTCAATCAGACCATTAAGTCTGGTCTTTTTATGAGAATTTGGGGACTGCATCCCACTGATCTCCTGCTCCCTCAGGGGTTCTCTGTTGTGCTCCCTGTCAGGGCAGTCATCGTTGTGGCTGGGCACCATCTAGTTCTTCTGGTCTCAGGATGATGTAATTCTCTAGTTCATGTGGCCCGTTCTGTCTCTTGGGCTCATAGTTATTGTATGACCTTGGTGTTCTTCATTCTCCTTCGATCCAGGTGGGTTGAGGCCAATTGATGCATCTTAGATGGCCGCTTGTTAGCATTTAAGACCCCAGACGCCACACTTCAAAGTGGGATGCAGAATGTTTTCATAATAGAATTTGTTTTGCCAATTGACTGAGAAGTCCCCTTAAGCCATAGTTCCCAAACCCCCGCCCTTGCTCCTCTGACCTTCAAAGCATTCAGTTTATCCCGGAAACTTCTTTGCTTTTGGTCCAGTCCAGTTGAGCTGACCTTCCATGTATTGTGTATTGTCCTTCCCTTCACTTAAAGTAGTTCTTATCTACTAACTAATCAGTAAATAACCCTCTCCCACCATCCCTCCCTCCCCCTTTTGTAACCACAAAAGAATGTGGTTTATACTATTTCTCAAGATCTTATAATAGTGGTCTTATACAATATTTGTCCTTTTGCATCCGACTAATTTCACTCAGCATAATGCCTTCCAGGTTCCTCCATGTTATGAAATGTTTCACAGATTCCTCACTGTTCTTTATCGATGCGTAGTATTCCATTGTGTGAATATACCGTAATTTATTTAACCATTCATCTGTTGATGGACACTTTGGTTGCTTCCAGCGTTTTGCTCTTGTAAACAGAGCTGCAATAAACATGGGTGTGCATATATCTGTTTGTGTGAAGGCTTTTATTTCTCTACCGCATATTCCGAGGAATGGGATTTCTGGGTTGTATGGTAGATCTATTTCTAACTTTTTAAGAAAAAGCAAGATAGATTTCCAAAGTGGTTGTACCATTTGACATTCCCACCAGCAGTGTATAAGAGTTTCAATCTCTCCACAGCCTCTCCAACATTTATTATTTTGTGTTTTTTGGATTAATGCCAGCCTTGTTGGAGTGAGATGGAATCTCATCGTAGTTTTAATTTGCATTTCTCTAACGGCTAATGATCGAGAGCATTTTCTCATGTATCTGTTAGCTGCCCGAATATCTTCGTTAGTAAGTGCGTGTTCATACACTGTGCCCACCTTTTGATTGGATTGTTTGCCTTTTTGTGGTTGAGCTTTAACAGAATCATATAGATTTTAGAGATCAGGTGCTGGTCGGAGATGTCATAGCTGAAAATTTTTCCCCAATCTGTAGGTGGTCTTTTTACTCTTTTGGTGAAGTCTTTAGATGAGCATAAGTGTTTGATTTTTAGGAGCTCCCAGTTATCTGGTTTCTCTTCGTCATTTTTAGTAACATTTTGTATTCTGTTTATGCCTTGCATTAGGGCTCCAAGGGTTGTCCCTATTTTTCCTTCCATGATCTTTATCGTTTTATTCTTTATGTTTAGGTCTTTGATCCACTTGGAGTTAGTTTTTGTGCATGGTGTGAGGTATGGGTCCTGTTTCATTTTTTTGCAAATGGATATCCACTTATGCCAGCACCATTTGTTAAAAAGATTATCTTTTCCCCAATTAACTGACACTGGGCCTTTGTCAAATATCAGCTGCTCATATGTGGATGGATTTATATCTGGTCTCTCAATTCTGTTCCATTGGTCTATGTGTCTGTTGTTGTACCAGTGCCAGGCCGTTTTGACTACTGTGGCTGTATAATATATTCTAAAATCAGGTAGAGAGAGGCCTCCCACTTTCTTCTTCTTTTTCAGTAATGCTTTACTTATCCGAGGCTTCTTTCCCTTCCATAGGAAGTTGGTGATTTGTTTCTCCATCACATTAAAAAATGTCATTGGAATTTGGATCAGAAGTGCATTGTATGTATAGATGGCTTTTGGTAGAATAGACATTTTTAATATGTTAAATCTTCCTATCCATGAGCAAGGTATGTTTTTCCACTTATGTAGGTCCCTTTTAGTTTCTTGCACTAGTACTTTGTAGTTTTCTTTGTATAGGTCTTTTAAATCTTTGGTAAGATTTATTCCTAAGTATTTTATCTTCTTGGGGGCTACTGTGAGTGGTATTGATTTGGTGATTTCCTCTTCGATGTTCTTTTCATTGATGTAGAGGAATCCAAGTGATTTTTGTATGTTTATCTTATAACCTGAGACTCTGCTGAACTCTTCTATTAGTTTCAGTAGTTTTCTGGAGGATTCCTTAGGGTTTTCTGTGTATAAGATCATGTCATCTGCAAATAGAGATAATTTTACTTCTTCCTTGCCAATCCGAATGCCCTTTATTTCTTTGTCTAGCCTAATTGCTCTGGCTAGGACCTCTAGCACAATGTTGAATAAGAGCAGTGATAAAGGGCATCCTTGCCTGGTTCCCGTTCTCTAGGGAAATGCTTTCAGGCTCTCTCCATTTAGAATGATGTTGGCGGTTGGCTTTGTATAGATGCCCTTTATTATGTTGAGGAATTTTCCTTCAGTTCCTATTTTGCTGAGTTTTTATCATGAATGGGTGTTGGACTTTGTCAAAGGCCTTTTCTGTATCAATTGATAAGATCATGTGGTTTTTGTCTTTCGTTTTATTTATATGGTAGATTACATTAATGGTTTTTCTAATATTAAACCTTGCATACAAATTTTTTTTTTTTTTTTTTTTTTTTTTTTTTACCTAGTATAAATCCCTCTTGGTCGTGGTGGATTATTTTTTTGATATGTTGTTGAATTCTATTGGCTAGAATTTTGTTGAGGATTTTTGCATCTATGTTCATGAGGGATGAGGGATATAGATGTGTAATTTTCTTTTTTTGTGGTGTCTTTACCTGGTTTTGGTATCAGGGATATGCTGGCTTCATAGAATGAGTTAGGTAGTATTCCATCCTTTTCTATGCTTTGAAATACGTTTAGTAGTAGTGGTGTTAACTCTTCTCTGAAAGTTTGGTAGAACTCTGCAGTGAAGCCGTCCCAGCCAGGGCTTTTTTTGTTGGGAGTTTTTTGATTACCTTTTCAATCTCTTTTTTTTGTTATGGATCTATTTAGTTGTCCTACTTCTGATTCTGTTAGTTTAGGTAGGTAGCGTTTTTCTAGGAATTCATCCACTTCTTCTAGGTTTGCAAATTTGTTAGAGTACAATTTTTCATAATAATCTGATATGATTCTTTTAATTTCAGTTGGGTCTGTTGTGATATGGCCCATCTCTTTTCTTATTCTGGTTATTTGTTTCCTTTCCTGTATTTCTTTAGTCAGTCTGGCCAATGGTTTATCAATTTTGTTAATTTTTTCAAAGAACCAGCTTTTGGCTTTGTTAATTCTTTCAGTTGTTTTCTGTTCTCTAATTCATTTAGTTCAGCTCTAATCTTTATTATTTGTTTTCTTCTGGTGCCTGACGGATTCTTTTGTTGCTCGCTTTCTATTTGTTCAAGTTGTAGGGACAGTTCTCTGATTTTGGCTCTTTCTTCTTTTTGTATGTGTGCATTTATCGATATAAATTGGCCTCTGAGCACTGCTTTTCTGTGTCCCAGGGGTTTTGATAGGAAGTGTTTTCATTCTCATTGCATTCTATGAATTTCTTTATTCCCTCCTTGATGTCTTCTATAACCCAGTCTTTTTTCAGGAGGGTATTGTTCAGGTTCCAAGTAATTGATTTCTTTTCCCTAATTTTTCTGTTATTGATTTCCACTTTTATGGCCTTGTGGTCTGAGAAGATGCTTTGTAATAGCTCGATGTTTTGGATTCTGCAAAGGTTTGTTTTATGACGTAATATGGGATCTATTCTAGAGAATGTTCCATGTGTGCTAGAAAAAAAAGTATACTTTGCAGCTGTTGGGTGTGGTGTTCTGTATATGTCTATGAGGTCAAGTTGGTTGATTGTAGCAATTAGGTCTTCCGTGTCTCTATTGAGCTTCTTACTGGAAGTCCTGTCCTTCTCCGAAAGTGATGTGTTGAAGTCTCCTACTATAATTGTGGAGGTGTCTATCTCATTTTTCAGTTCTGTTAAAGCTTGTTTTATGTACCTTGCAGCCCTGTCTTTGGGTGCATAAATATTGCTACGGTTATATGTTCCTGGTCATTTGTCCCTTTTTTCATTATGTAGTGTCCTTTATCCTTTGTGGTGGATTTAACTTTAAAGTCTATTTTGTCAGAAATTAATATTGCTACTTCTGCTCTTTTTGGCTTGTTGTTTGCTTGATATATTTTTTTCCATCCTTTGAGTTTTAGTTTGTTTGTGTCTCTAAGTCTAAGGTGTGTCTCTTGTAGGCAGCATATAGACAGACCATGTTTCTTTATCCAGTCTGAGACTCTGTCTCTTTATTGGTGTATTTAGTCCATTTACATTCAGTGTAATTATAGATAAGTATGTGTTTTTTTTTTTTATGTGTTTAGTGCTGTCATTTTGATGCCTTTTTGTGTGTGTTGTTGACAATTTTATTTTTCCACTTTTTTGTACAGAGACATTTTTCTTTGTAAATTGTGTGTTCCTCATTTTCATAGTAGTCGAATTTATGTTTGTTGAGTCATCATGTTTTTCTTGGTTTTTATTTTGAGTTATGGAATTGTTAGACCTCTTTGTGGTTACCTTAATATTTACCCCTATTTTTCTAAGTAAAAACCTAACTTGCATTGTCCTATATTGCGTTGTTTTCCTCTCCATATGGCAGTTCTATGCCTCCTGTATTTAGTCCCTCTTTTTGTTTATTGTGATCTTTTACATAATGACTTCAATGACTCCATGTTTTGAGCATTTTTTTCTTTTTAAAATTAATCTTAATTTGTTTTTGTGATTTCCCTATTTGAGTTGATATCAGGATGTTCTGTTCCGTGACCTTGTGTTGTGTTGGCATTTGATATTATTGATTTTTCTGACCAAACAATTTCCTTTAGTATTTCTTGTAGCTTTGGTTTGGCTTTTGCAAATTCTCTAAGCTTGTGTTTATCCATAAATGTTTTAATTTCACCTTTATATTTGAGAGAGAGTTTTGCTGGATATATGATCCTTGGCTGGCAGTTTTTCTCCTTCAGTGCTCTATATATGTCATCCCATTGCCTTCTTGACTGCGTGGTTTCTGCTGAGTAGTCTGAACTTATTCGTACTGATTCTTCTTTGTAGGAGACCTTTCTTTTATCCCTGGCTGCCTTTAAAATTTTCTCTTTATGTTTGGTTTTGGCAAGTTTGATGATAATATGTCTTGGTGATTTTCTTTTTGGATCAATCCTATATGGGGTTCGATGAGAATCTTGGATAGATATCCTTTCATCTTTCATGATGTCAGGGAAGTTTTCTGCCAACAGATTTTCAACTATTCTTTCTGTATTTTCTGTTATCCCTCCCTGTTCTGGAACTCCAATCACACGCAAATTATTCTTCTTGATAGAGTCCCACATGATTCTTAGGGTTTCTTCATTTTTTTAAATTCTTTTTTTTTTTTTTAATTTTTATTAAGCTTCAAGTGAACATTTACCATTCCAATCAGTCTGTCACATGTAGGTTTACATACATCTTACTCCCTTCTCCCACTTGCTCTCCCCCTATTAAGTCAGCCCTTACAGTCTCTCGTTTCGTGCCAATTTTACCTTCTTCCCTCTCTCTCTATCATCCCATCCCCCCTTCAGTCAAGAGTTGCCAACACACTCTCCTGTGTCCACCTGATTTAATTAGCTCACTCTTCCTCAGTATCTCTCTCCCCCCCACTGACCAGTCCTTTTCATGCCTGATGATTTGTCTTCGGGGATGGTTCCTGTCCTGTGCCATCAGAAGTTCTGGGGAGCATTGTCTCTGAGATTCCTCTAGTCGCAATCATACCATTAGGTGTGGTCTTTTAATGAGAATTTGGGGTCTGCATCGCATTGGTCTCCTGCTCCCTCAGGAGTTGTCTGTTGTGTTCCCTGACAGGGCAGACATCGATTGTGGCCGGGCACCAACTAGTTCTTCTGGTCTCAGGATATTGTAGGTCTCTGGTTCAAGTGGCCCTTTCTGTCTCTTGGGTTCTTAGTTGTCATGTGACCTTGGTGTTCTTCCTTTGCCTTTGCTCCCGGTGGGTTGAGACCAATTAATGTATTTTAGATGGCTGCTTGTTGGCATTTAGGACCCCAGGTGCCACAATTCAAAGTGGGATGCAGAGTGTTTTCATAATAGAATTGTTTTGCCCATTGATTTAGAAGTCCTCTCAAACCAAGTTCCCCAGACCCCAGCCCCTGCTTCGCTATCCTTTGAAGCTTTCATTTTATCTCGGAAACCTCTTTACTTTTAATCCTGTCCAATTAGGCTGACCTTCCGTGTTTTGAGTGTTGTCTTTCCCTTCACCCAAAGCAGTTCCCATCTACAGATTGATCAATAAAAAGCCCTCTCCCTCCCTCCCTCCCTCCCTCCCCCCTTTGTAACCACAAAAGTATGTGTTCTTTTCCGTTTTTCCTATTTCTCAAGATCTTATAATAATGGTCTTATACAATATTTGTCCTTTTGCAACTGACTCATTTCGCTCAGCATAATGCCTTCCAGATTCCTCCATGTTATGAAGTGTTTCAGAGATTCGTCACTGTTCTTTATCGATGCGTAGTATTCCATTGTGTGAATATACCACAATTTATTTACCCATTCGTCCGTTGATGGACATCTTGTTTGCTTCCAGCTTTTTGCTATTGTAAACAGAGCTGCAATAAACATGGGTGTGCATATATCTGTTTGTGTGAAGGGTCTTGTATTTTTAGGGTATATTCCGAGGAGTGGGATTTCTGGGTTGTATGGTAGTTCTATTTCTAACTGTTTAAGATAACGCCAGATGGATTTCCAAAGTGGTTGTACCATTTTACAACCCCACCAGCAGTGTATGAGAGTTCCAGTCTCTCTGCAGCCTCTCCAACATTTATTATTTTGTGTTTTTTGAATTAATGCCAGTCTAGTTGGTGTCAGATGGAATCTCATCGTAGTTTTAATTTGCATTTCTCTAATGACTAATGATCGAGAGCAATTTCTCATGTATCTGTTGGCTGCCTGAATATCTTCCTTAGTGAAATGTGTGTTCATATCCTTTGCCCACTTCTTGATTGGGTTGTTTGTCTTTTTGTGGTTGAGTTTTGACAGAATCATGTAGATTTTAGAGATCAGGCGCTGGTCTGAGATGTCATAGCTGAATATTCTTTCCCAGTCTGTAGGTGGTCTTTTTACTCTTTTGGTGAAGTCTTTAGATGTGCATAGGTGTTTGATTTTTAGGAGCTCCCAGTTATCTGGTTTCTCTTCATCATTTTTGGCAATGTTTTGTATTCTGTTTATGCCCTGTATTAGGGCTCCTAGGGTAGATCCTATTTTTTCTTCCATGATTTTTATCGTTTTAGTCTTTATGTTTAGGTCTTTGATCCACTTGGAGTTAGTTTTTGTGCATGGTGTGAGGTATGGGTCCTGTTTCATTCTTTTGCAAATGGATATCCAGGTATGCCAGCACCATTTGTTAAAAAGACTATTATTTCCCCAATTGACTGACACTGGTCCTTTGTCAAATATCAGCTGCTCATAAATGGATGGATTTATATCTGGATTCTCAATTCTGTTCCATTGGTCTATGTGCCTGTTGTTGTACCAGTACCAGGCTGTTTTGACTACTGTAGCTATATAATAGGTTCTGAAATCAGGTAGCGTGAGGCCTCCCACTTTCTTCTTCTTTTTCAGTAATGTTTTGCTTATCCGGGGGTTCTTTCCTTTCCATATGAAATTAGTGATTTGTTTCTCTATTCCCTTAAAGTATGACATTGGTATTTGGATTGGAAGTGCGTTGTATGTATAAATGGCTTTTGGTAAAATAGACATTTTTACTATGTTAAGTCTTCCTATCCATGAGCAGGGTATGTTTTTCCATTTAAGTGTGTCCTTTTGAATTTCTTGTAGCAGAGTTTTATAGTTTTCTTTGTATAGGTCTTTTACATCCTTGGTAAGATTTATTCCTAAGTATTTTATCTTCTTGGGGGCTACTGTGAATGGTATTGATTTGGTTATTTCCTCTTCGGTGTTCTTTTTGTTGATGTAGAGGAATCCAAGTGATTTTTGTATGTTTATTTTATATCCTGAGACTCTTCCAAACTCTTCTATTAGTTTCAGTAGTTTTCTGGAGGATTTCTTAGGGTTTTCCATGTATACGATCATGTCATCTGCAAATAGTGATAGCTTTACTTCCTCCTTACCAATCTGGATACCCTTTATTTCTTTGTCTAGCCTAATTGCTCTGGCTAGGACTTCAAGTACGATGTTGAATAAGAGTGGTGATAAAGGGCATCCTTGTCTGGTTCCCGTTCTCAAGGGAAATGCTTTCAGGTTCTCTCCATTTAGAGTGATATTGGCCGTCGGCTTTGCATCTATGCCCTTTATTATGTTGAGGAATTTTCCTTCAATTCCTATTTTGGTGAGAGTTTTTATCATAAATGGGTGTTGGACTTTGTCAAATGCCTTTTCTGCATCAATTGATAAGATCATGTGGTTTTTGTCTTTTGTTTTATTTATGTGATGGATTACATTAATGGTTTTTCTGATATTAAACCAGCCTTGCATACCTGGTATAAATCCCACTTGATCAGGGTGAATTATTTTTTTGATGTGTTGTTGGATTCTATTGGCTAGAATTTTATTAAGGATTTTTGCATCTATGTTCATGAGGGATATAGGTCTAAAATTTTCTTTTTTTGTAATGTCTTTACCTGGTTTTGGTATCAGGGAGATGGTAGCTTCATAGAATGAGTTGGGTAGTATTCCGTCTTTTTCTATACTTTGAAATACCTTCAATAGTAATGGTGTTAAGTCTTCCCTGAAGGTTTGGTAGAACTCTGCAGTGAAGCCATTTGGGCCAGGACTTTTTTTTGTTGGGAGTTTTTTGATTACCGTTTCAATCTCTTTTTTTGTTATGGGTCTATTTAGTTGTTCTACTTCTGAATGTGTTAGTTTAGGTAAGTAGTATTGTTCCAAGAATTTATCCATTTCTTCTAGGTTTTCAAATTTGTTAGAGTACAATTTTATGTAGTAATCTGATATGATTCTTTTGATTTCATTTGGTTCTGTTGTGATGTGGTCCTTCTCGTTTCTTATTCGGGTTATTTGTTTCCTTTCCTGTTTTTCTTTAGTCAGTCTAGCCAATGGTTTATCAATTTTGTTAATTTTTTCAAAGAACCAGCTTTTGGCTTTGTTAATTCTTTCAATTGTTTTTCTGTTCTCTAATTCATTTAGTTCAGCTCTAATTTTTATTATTTGTTTTCTTCGGGTGCCTGATGGATTCTTTTGTTGCTCACTTTCTATTTGCTCAAGTTGTCGGGACAGTTCTCTGATTTTGTCTCTTTCTTCTTTTTGTATGTGTGCATTTATCGATATAAATTGGCCTCTGAGCACTGCTTTTGCTGTGTCCCAGAGGTTTTGATAGGAAGTATTTTCATTCTCGTTGCTTTCTAAGAATTTCCTTATTCCCTCCTTGATGTCTTCTATAACCCAGACTTTTTTCAGGAGGGTATTGTTCATTTTCCAAGTATTTGATTTCTTTTCCCTAGTTTTTCTGTTATTGATTTCTAGCTTCATTGCCTTGTGGTCTGAGAAGATGCTTTGTAATATTTCGATGTTTTGGATTCTGGAAAGATTTGTTTTATGCCCTAATATGTGGTCTATTCTAGAGAATGTTCCATGTGCGCTAGAAAAAAAAGTGTATTTTGCAGCAGTTGGGTGGAGAGTTCTGTATAAGTCAATGAGGTCAAGTTGGTTGATTGTTGTAAGTAGGTCTTCCGTGTCTCTATTGAGCTTCTTACTGGATGTCCTGTCCTTCTCCGAAAGTGGTGTGTTGAAGTCTCCTACTATATATGTGGAGGTGTCTATCTCACTTTTCAATTCTGTTAAAATTTGATTTATGTATCTTGCAGCCCTGTCATTAGGTGCGTAAATATTTAATATGGTTATGTCTTCCTGATCAATTGTCCCTTTTATCATTATATAGTGTCCTTCTTTATCCTTTGTGGTGGATTTAAGTCTAAAGTCTATTTTGTCAGAAATTAATATTGCTACTCCTCTTCTTTTTTCCTTATTGTTTGCTTGATATATTTTTTTCCATCCTTTGAGTTTTAGTTTGTTTGTGTCTCTAAGTCTAAGGTGTGTCTCTTGTAGGCAGCATATAGATGGATCGTGTTTTTTTATCCAGTCCGTGACTCTCTGTCTCTTTATTGGTGCATTTAGTCCATTTACATTCAGCGTAATTATAGATAAGTAAGTTTTTAGTGCTGTCATTTTGATGCCTTTTCATGTGTGTTGTTGGCCATTTCATTTTTCCACATGCTTTTTTGTGCTGAGGCGTTTTTCTTAGTAGCTTGTGAGATCCTCATTTTCATAATGTTTAACTTTGTGTTTATTGAGTCGTTACGTTTTTCTTGGCTTTTTTCTTGAGTTATGGAATTGATATTCCTTTTTGTGGTTACCTTTTTATTTACCCCTATTTTTCTAAGTAAAAACCTAACTTGTATCCTTCTATTTCGCCTTGTATCACTCTCCATCTGGCAGTTCAATGTCTCCTATATTTAGTCCCTCTTTTTGATTATTTTGATCGTTTATCTATTGATTTCCATGATTTCCTGTTGTGTGTATTATTTTGTTTATTTATTTATTTTTTAGAATTAGTCTTAATTTGTTTGTTTTTGTGCTTTCCCTGTTTGAGTTGCGTTGATATCAGGACGTTCTGTTTTGTGACCTTGTATTGTGCTGGTAGCTGATATTATTGGTCATCTGGCCAAACAATCTCCTTTAGCATTTCTTGCAGTCTTGGTTTAGTTTTTGCAAATTCTCTAAACTTGTGTTTATCTGTAAATATCTTAATTTCTCCTTCATATTTCAGAGAGAGTTTTGCTGGATATGTGATCCTTGGTTGGCAGTTTTTCTCGTTTAGTGCTCTGTATATGTCGTCCCATTCCCTTCTTGCCTGCATGGTTTCTGCTGAGTAGTCTGAACTGATTCTTATTGATTCTCCCTTGAAGGAAACCTTTCTTTTCTCCCTGGCTGCTTTTAAAATTTTCTGTTTGTCTTTGGTTTTGGCAAGTTTGATGATGATATGTCTTGGTGTTTTTCTTTTTGGATCAATCTTAAATGGGGTTCGATGAGCATCTTGGATAGATATCCTTTCTTCTTTCATGATGTCAGGGAAGTTTTGTGTCAGGAGTTCTTCAACTATTTTCTCTGTGTTTTCTGTCCCCCCTCCCTGTTCTGGGACTCCAATTACTCGCAAGTTATCCTTCTTGATAGAGTCCCACATGATTCTTAGGGTTTCTTCATTTTTTTTAATTCTTTTATCTGATTTTTTTTCAGCTATGTTGGTGTTGTTTCCCTGGTCCTCCAGAAGTCCCAGTCTACATTCTAATTGCTCGAGTCTGCTCCTCTGACTTTCTATTGCGTTGTCAAATTCTGTAATTTTATTGTTAATCTTTTGGATTTCTACGTGCTGTCTCTCTATGGATTCTTGCAACTTGTTAATTTTTCCACTATGTTCTTGAATAATCTTTTTGAGTTCTTCAACAGTTTTATCAGTGTGTTCCTTGGCTTTTTCTGCATTTATCCTAATTTCATTTGTGATATCTTTAAGCATTCTGTAAATTAGTTTTTTATATTCTGTATCTGATAATTCCAGGATTGTATCTTCATTTGGGAAAGATTTTGATTCTTTTGTTTGGGGGGTTGGAGAAGCTGTCATGGTCTGTTTCTTTATGTGGTTTGATATGGACTGCTGTCTCCGAGCCATCACTGGGAAACTAGATTTTCCAAGTAGTCAGCTGGTGCGCTGGCTCCTAGTTCTGAAAACAGTCGCTGTCTGCCCTTATTTGTTCGTTTTCCGTCTCTAAGTCTGTGCTTGTTGTTCAGAGTTCGTAGATTGTTATGTATGTGATCGATTCCCTTGTTTTTCCGAGTCTTTGTTGCAAGAGGGATCCGCGGTAGCGTCCACCTAGTCAGCCATCTTGGCCCCCGCCCCCGACGACCCATTTTTTTAAATTCTTTTATCTGATTTTTCTTCAACTATATTGGTGTCAATTGCCTTATCCTCCTACTCCCCCACTCTGCATTCCAATTGCTCAATTCTGCTCCTCTGACTTCCTGTTGAGTTGTCTAGTTCAGTAATTTTACTGTTAATCTTTAGGATTTCTGAATGCTGTTTCTCTATGGATTCTTGCAGCTTATTAATTTTTCCACTATGTTCTTGAATAATCTTTTTGAGTTCTTCAACTGCTTTATTAGTGTGTTCCTTGGCTTTTTCTGTTGATTGCCTTATTTCATTTGTGAGGTCATCCCTGATGTCTTGAAGCATTCTGTAAATTAGCTTTTTATATTCTGCATCTGGCAATTCCAGAATTGTATCTTCATTTGTGAAAGATTTTGATTCTTTAAATTGGGGAGTTGTAGAAGCAATCATGTTCTGCTTCTTTATGTGGTTTGATATCGACTGCTGTCTCTGAGCCATCTGTAAGATATTGTAATGATTTATTTTATATTTGCTCACTGAGTCTTATCTTGTTTTGTTTTCTTTCAATATATGTAGGTAGGCTACTAGATTGCCCTGTCTTGATTGTTGTAGCCCTTGAATCACTTATGTCCTATTACCAGCTGGTTTGGGCTGTTACCAGGTATATAAGCTTAAGAGTCCATTTACTCTTCTTGAGTAGAATCTGATTTGGGGTCACGAAGCATGTGGTATAGAATGTCATGTATTCACTTAGAGGAGTACTGATGATAGTTGTGTGCACCAGATTCTAGTAGCAGCAGGGGGTCACACTCCGGGGGGGGGGAGCAGGAGGCTGACTGGCTTCCCCCAAGTGCCTGTGAGGTAGGCGTGTCTCTATTTCTAAAGCACTTTGGTGAGTTGTCTCTGCAGCTTTACCTTAGGCACCCAATGCATGTACCTCTACAGATTGGTAGGTTTCACTATCCTCAGACCCCTATGGCAGGAGGCTAGGTGGTTTGGGTGGAGCTTCAGCCCTCAGTTACCTGTTGTGTGTTAGTGAGAGCTCTGTTTAATAGTTAGAGATATCAGATCTGGGAGGCTTGTCTTTCCAGTAATCTGCTAAAACAATTACAGTCAGATCACTATCAGAATAGCCTTTGCATTATAATAGCCACCTTGTTCCCTGTAGGGATGAAAGCCCAAGACTGTGGATCTCATATGCTTGACTGGAGCTGGTTCTGTATTTTTAGTCCAATTTCAGGAAGTCAGGGAAGGATTTTTGGTCCCTGGGTTTTTTGTAGCTGCTTCTCTCAGCCAGGAGAATGGGTTAGGAAAAGAAAAAATGAACAAACAAAAAAAGCCACAGAGCACTTCACTCTCTGGCCCAGGAAATTCCAATGTTAATGAAGCCGCCTGGGAAGGGGAGATGAGGCATCGGATAGATAAAGGAGAGGGTCAAAAAAACCCCAGTGCTGGGCACTCAGGAATATAGACAAAGTTACTTGTCTTGCTTGGTGATGACTGTTTTATCTGAGATTCCTGAGGGATGAGGGGCATGTAGCCTGTTTGCATTGGCTGGGTCACTATTTCCCCTGAGGGTCAGGCCCACTTCCTGTGCTTGTGCTGTCTCAGAAGCCATGGTCAGTTCCTCCGCTCCCAGTCCAAAGCCCAGTGCCAAGGTTCCCCAGCTAGGACGCCACACTCCAGGCCTCAAAACCAGTCACTGCCTCCTGGTGACTTCTCCTCCTGTCAGCCGCATCGCTGAGCTGCCTGCATGCACTGTCTGGGTTTCCCCCGAGGTCACTTCTGGGGGCTAGGGCTGCGTCCCGTGTTTGCGCCGTCTCAGGATGCTGTGCTCAGCTCCCCAGCGTCCAGTCAAAGCCCCGCACCAAGGTTTTCTGACTGGGATGCTGGCTCCAAGCTCCGAAAACAGTCGCTGCTTCCCTGTGGTTGCTCATTCTCTCATTATCCGCATCAGTGTCCAGCCTGCTTGCGCTGGCTGAGTCTCTGTCACTCAGGTCACCTGTTTAGATCTGTATTTGATGGTCAGGGTTCGTAGATTATCATGTATGTGATCGATTCACTTGTTTTTCCAAGTCTTTTTTGCAAGAGGGATCTGAGGTAGCTTCTACCTAGTTAGCCATCTTAGAATATCAGTTTTATAATCCTGCCATTGGGTATAATTACTGTCTCAGTTTCCAGGGACTGCCATAACAAAATACCATGATGTAGGTAGCTGCAAAAGACAAATTTATTTTCTCACATTTCGGAGGCTAGGAGTCCAACCAGTCTCAGCAACACTGACTCCTTCTGAGGACTTTGACAGAGGAGCTGTTCCATGCATCTCTCTTATTGTCTGGGGCTTCTGGCAACCTTTCGTGTTCCTTTGCTGGTTATAGACGCATCTGCCTCTGTGGACACATGGCATCTTCCCCCTGTCTTTGTCTCTTTTTCCGTGTCTGTTCTTCTCTTTAAGGGGCCCTGGTGGTGTAGTGTTTAAGTGCTTGGCTGTTAACCAAAAGGTCGGCAGTGGGAATCTACTAGCCACTCCATGGGAGAAAGATGTGGCAGTCTGCTTTTGTAAAAGATTCCCCAGACCCAGGCCCACTGCTGTCGAGTTGATTCCGACTCATAACGACCCTATAGGACAGAGTAGAACTGCTCCATAGAGTTTCAAAGGAGAGGCTTCTGGATTGGAACCGCCAACATTTTGATTAGCAGCCGTAGCTCTTAACCACTGTGCCACCAGTGTTTACAACCTTGGAAACCCTAAAAAAGATTAAAACAAAAAAACAAAAAACCATTGCCATTGAGTCATTTCCGACTCATAGTGACCTACAGAGAAGAGCAGAACTGCACCACAGGTTTCTGAAGAGCAGCTGGTGAATTCAAAATGCTGACCTTTTGGTTAGCAGCTGTAGCTCTTAACCACTGCACCACCAGGGCTCCACTGACATGATAAAACATATTAAAGTTACAGAACGATAATAATGAGTTCATACTTACTACCAAACTTTTATTACACAGGTCTGGGTATTAAGTAAAATGGAAACCTGTATTGTGCATTTCCGCTGTTGAATATATTCTTATGCTGACTGAATCATTATCTCGACTTGATACACGTAGGTTCACTGTTCTCAAAAGCCTATTTTGGTTGCTACAAACTTTATAAAAAAAACTTTATAGTTGACCATTATCTCTTAAGAATGGTGTAAAAACTCAGGGCATTAAAGTAATAGGTAATGTATTTGAAGTGCTTATGACTGTGGTTTTGGCAGCTCTCTTAAATCTTTCCTTGGACAAAAATGCTGTGTATCAGTTAACATATTACCCTCAAACTTAGCAGCCAACTAACAATACATATTATCTCACAGTTTCTGTGGGTCAGGAATCCAGGTGTGGCTTAGCCGGGAACTCCGGTTCTGAATCTTTCAAAAAGTTCCAGTCATCTGAAGACTTGACTTTGAAGGTTCCTAGTCAAAGGTCTTTGATAAGAATCAGTTTCTTATGGGTTGTTGGACTGAGGCCTCAGTTCCCCAGGGACTGTGGGCTGGAGGACTTCCTCAGTGTCTTGTCATATGGGTTTTTCCATAGGGCATCTTGCAACAGCACACTAATGAGAGGGCAAGAGAGTACCAGCCAGAGAGAGTGCTGGCAATATGGAAGTCTCAATATTTTGTAACTTAGTTACATAAGTGACATCCTATCATTTTTGCTATATTTTGTTCAATACAAGAAAGTCTAGGTCCAGCTCACTCTCAGGGCAAGAAGATTACACAGAGTGTGACTATTACAAAGCAGGATGCGATCGTTTTAGAAGGTCTTCCATTGTTTTTGGATGCTGTCGAGTCATTCATGACTCATAGCAACCACATGTGAAAGAGTAAAACTGCTCCCTATGTTCGCCTTGGCTATAATCTTTCAGAAGCAAATCACCAGGTTTTTTCTTCTGCATAGTGGCTGGGTGGGTTTGAACCACCAACTTTTTGGTTAACAGCTAAGTGCTTAATGATCGTACCATCAGGGCTCTTTAGTAGGTCACCTAAAACCAAACCAACTCATTTCTATTAAGTCAATTCCTACCTATAGTGACCTTATAGAGTAGAACTGCCTCATAGGGTTTCCAAGGCTGTGACCTTTATGGAAGCAGACTGCCACATTTTTCTCCAGCAGAGGAGCTGGTGGATTCAAACTGCTGGCCTTTCAGTTAGCCGGTAAGCACATAACCATTGTGCCATCAGGGATCCTGAAGGTCGCCCACCAAAGGCTATAATATAAATTTATAACTTTTAGGGAAGAAGAGCTTGATTTCACTGCTTTCAATTTATCTCTTTATTTTTTATTGTATTTTAGATTATCTACAAAAAAAAAAAAAAAATCTTATTATGTCAGTTTTCACCAACAAAAAGCAATGGTAAAAGTTTCTCAACTTTGAACCAGTAGACAAATTTCATTGCCCTGAAAACAAGGGGAAAAGAATGGAAGGAAAAAAAAAAGAAAAAGCAGAGTTTGTTTTTGAGCCTTATTAAAGGACAAGAGTTTGAAATGTGATATTTAAGAATCTTGTATGCAATTTTATAAGTTTTGTAAGCATTACGTTGTTTCCTCTTATGTTACCTGAGATTTCCGGATTGGCTTAATTTAATACATCACATAATTTTTACACCACGACAATATTTAGCATATTATAAATAATGGATAGGACAAAAGCAGAGACTAATTATTTGCTCTTAGCTTGATCAAAAATTGATTCACTGATATTATGAAAAATATAGCTGAATTCCTGGCTCTGGGATATTTTGGAGTTCTTATTGTACCATATATTGATTTCTTTGGACTTATCCCAGGGATAAGATGAAAGGAGTAAAGACCTACATAGATTCTATTTTCTTTCTCAAAATCTCTCCAATGTAACATATTAATATATGTTCTACCTTCCAAATATTGAAAAAATGTTGACCACTCCTCACTTAGCTCAATTTCTATTACACTCAAAACACCACTACCTCTCATATAGATTATTACAATAGCATTCTCATTTTTCTACCCAGTTCTACTGCCATGTCCTGTCTTCCCCACAATACAACAGCCAGAATAATCCTGTAAGTCAAGTTATATCAATTCTCTGTCAAAACTCTTTACTGTCTTCCTCTTTCACTCGATGTGAAAGCTAAAGGTGGACAATTGGAGCCACCATTTGTCTCTCTGACCTGTCATTCTGCCCCTTGATCACGGTTCTCATGACGCAGTTGTTTTTCTGCAATCCCCTGAACACCCTAGGAATGTCCCAGTCTTTGCTTTGGTTGTTCATTCTGATTGGAATACAGTTCTCCCAGATATTTGCTTGACTTGTTCCACTACCTCTTCCAATTAGTAATTCAACGTTTCATCTCAGTCCTGCTAGAGACCCTGTTTTAAAATTGAATTCGCCTGGCTTTCTCTATCAACATTTTGTTTTCTTTTTTCCCTCTAATAATCAACGTAATTTAATTATTTCATTTTCTGTTTTTCTCCTTTGATGGTAATTCCCATGAAGGTAGAAAAGGCTGTCTATTTTATTTACCTACTACCTAGAACAGTGTCTGGCACATTCTATGGTTAGTGTCCAAGAAGTTTTTATTGAATAATAATTGGATTCACGCCCACCTTGTGCTACTCTTTACACAAATAGAAACTGGCATAGTTTTATTTATTTACAACAGTATAGTCATATTGGTTCCTTTACTTTCTTATAACTGATTAAGTTTACAGGCTGAGAATCAGAAAGACCTGAGTTTGAATATGGTCTCTGTTATCTAAATGCTACATGAATTATGTAACTTGCTTTCTCTGGAATATCTTAGAGTCAACACCTAGAAATAACAGACTCTATAACTAAAGGTTTTAATTTTATATTTAATATTTATGCCCCTGACTCATAAATGTTATTATGAGGGTCAAAATTTAATTTTTTTTATTAGGCTTATCTAGTAATTAACACACAGTTGACTACGTTATGGGGGTAGGGGTGGTTCAGTGGGGGAATTCTCCCCTTCCATGTGGGAAGCCTGGGTTTGATTACCAGCCAACGTACCTCATGCTCACCCACTACCCATCTGTCAGTGGAGGCTTTCATGTTGCTATGATGCTGAACAGATTTAAGCAGAGCTTCCAGACTAAGATGAACTAGGAAGAAAGGGCTGGCAATCTAAGTCCACAAATCAGCCAATGAAAACCCTGTAGATGACAATGCTCCAATCTGTACCCAATTATGGGGATGGCTTCGGAGCTGGCTGTGTTTTGCACCGTTATGCATGGGGTCACCGGGAGTTGAGGGCAGACTCGAAAGCAGCTAAACACAACAAATTATAATGTCTCATAGTATTTATCTGTTTTATGCCACATGCAGATGAACATTTCTCATATAAAGACTGGGCAAGTATTTCCTTCTTCTTTTCATTTATTTCATTCTTCTCTCAGATTTTCTCTCATTAAATGACAAGCAGGGTTTCTTAAAGTTGCTTATTTTTAATGGTGTCTCAGTCTTCACTAAGTCTTGCTTTAGGTGCCTGACTCATGTTTTCACTTTGCCTTGACTTGTTGCTTTGGTAGAGGGTTTCTGGAAAACTTTAGGTCAAATCTAGCAAAGTGAAATGCAATAAAAATAGATGTTAACATTTTATGTTTAGGTACAAAATCCTACCTAGGTTCTCTAAGACAGAAGTTACATAAATTGGCTTTAGTAATTTTAATTGGCAAGAAACTACAACATAGTGCTGCTTTGAAAAAAAAAGGAAACTCTAATCTTAGGTTGGAGCCCTGGTGGTGCAGTGGTTAAGAGCTTGGCTGCCATCCAAAAGGTTCACAGTTCAAATCCACCAGCTGCTCCTTGGAAAACCTGTGGGACAGTTCTGCTCTGTCCTACAGGGTGGCTATGAGTTGGAATTGACTTGACGGCAATAAATTTGGTTTGGTTTGTTTTTTTTTTAATCTTAGGTTACAATAATGGCAGTATAATACACAGACTGCAACTAACAATAAAAACTGTTATGTTCTACTCTACACATAGCAGTATTTTTTTGTTGGTTTGTATGTTAGGAAGGCTGACAACTTTGAGAAAATTGAGAAGAAAACGTTTCCCCACTGAGAGGGCTGCTTGAAATCCTGTGGTGGCAGCAAAGGAGTATTGGAGCAAGCGGAGGAAAGAAGATACAAAAACTGACTTCAGGGGTCATGTAAGGAAGAGGATATAGAAGTCCTGTATTGCTTAAAAGATAGAAGAGTGGGTGAAAGTAACAGATTTAGTTTAATAAAAACATAGGCCTTTTTTTTTTTTTAAACAGCAAGAGCTGTTTAAAAACATAGTGTTGCTTAGAGAAGAAATGAGTCCCGATTACAAACATGTCGAAACAGAACTCCAGAGGCTCAAGCATTAAATGGGGTCTGATTTTGTTGAGTTTATTCTCCTTCCAATTCTAAACTTCCATGTCTTTAAAAGAGAAAGATAGAAGAAACCTTTTGGATGAAGAACTGGTGCTATGTTTAATATGGAGATGGTATTTATTTATGTAGTATGATAAACTCACTGAAATTTACACTCCCCTTCATGCCATAGGAGAGGCAATGTGGAAAAAGTAAATAAAACTTAAAAACTTGATGAAAACACACAGTGAAATCTACAGGCACCAGCAGTATTTTTAATTTAAGGGAAAGCAGAAAAGAAATCAAGCAGCTACAGAAGTCAGGACTCAAATTTCCCAATCGTAAACTCAAGCTGGGAGGGACCCTGGCTTCTGTAATCTTGCATAAGCACATGAGAGAACTTGTTCACTGTGACCTTCATACAATATGGACAAAGAAAAGGCAAGAACAGCCTGTATCCTGGTATAAATCAACTCTCGAGACACTGCACCGTCTACAAGGGCGGAACGGAAGGAGGTGGAGTATTAAAGAAAAAAGTCATTAGACTCAGATGGGAAAAGTTCCAGCTGTGTATCCGTTAAGATTGTATCAATGGGCTGACTGAGAAATGTTGCAAACACAGGGTTTAAAATGGCGATATTTTAGGAGCTCACATTCATTCACCTTGAAAGATTTAACGAGAAAAACACGAGCAACTGAACAGTCTCTGGCACGGCCAGGCATTTCTGGTATGTTCTCTCCTAGTCGTTGGTGTGTGCCCAGGTCTTTGGGTTTTAAAGATACATTGTCAGGGAAATATCTAATATCGTCCGTTACGGGTTTCATTTACTTGATAAAGGAACAAATCAGAAAGGCGAACAGGACCAAAATTGCTGTTCCTTCTATAGTATTTAATATTTGACTGTTGTTATTCCTTTTGGATTACAGCTCAGTAGGGGCAGCAAAGAAAATTATTCCACGAGAAAGGCAAAAATCATTTTAGTATCTGTTTAAAGAAGTTATGTTATTGGGGAGGCTTACAACAGAGATATTTATAATTGGGGTGAGTGACGCTAATCATGCAACACAAAGTGAAGGGCCTGTAAGTGAAATCTATTGTAGGGCTCCTCATCTTTGCTAGATAGTCCTCTACTATTTTGCATTTCATTATGAGATGATAAGGCCAACTAGTAGATAACCTGTCTTCCATTTAATAATAGGAATATTTTCATTCATCTTTCCCAATTGCATGTGTAGGATTTACATTATTCTGATATCTGAATCATGTGTTGATATCAGACTTATAGAAGAAAGAAATGAATGAAAATGATACCTTATTTTTAAGATATTAGAAATACCAGAATCATCTAAGATTTTTCCACATAAGTCAAAAACCCACATTAATGTGAATCTACTTTCGAGTAGATTCCAATGCATGGCAACTCCACATGTGGCAGAGTAGAACTGCTCCATAGAGTTTTCTTTGCTGTAATCTCTACAGAAACAGATTACCAGGCCTTTCATCTGCGGTGTGGCTGGGTGGGTTTGAACTGCTAACCTTATGTTGCTATATGAGCCCAAACCATTTGCAATACCCAGTGACTGGCAATGTCAGTAGAAAAAAACAGATACCATAAAACTGGTTGCCTCAGTCATCTAGTGCTGCTATAACAGAAATACCACAAGTGGATGGCTTTAACAAAGAGTTTATTCTCTCACAGTCCAATAGGCTAGATGTCCAAACTCAGGTGCCAGCTCCAAGGGAAGGCTTTCTCTCTCTGTTGGCTCTGGAGGAAGGTCCCTGTCATCAGTCTTCCCTTGGTCTGGGAGCATCTCAGCAGAGGAATCTCAGGTCCAAAGGATGAGCTCTGCTCCTGGCACTGCTTTCTCAGTGGTATGAGGTTCCCATGTCTTTCTGCTCGCTTCTCTCTTTTTTATCGCAAAAGAGATTGGCTTAGGACACTACCTAATCTTGCAGATCTCATCAATATAACTGCCACTAATCCATCTTGTTACATCATTGTGATAGATTTACAACATAAAGGGAAATCACATCAGAAGATAAAACGGTAGGCAATCATACAAGGGAATCATGACCTAGCCAAGTCGGCAGATATTTTTAGGGGACACAACTCAACCTGGGACACCAGGAATCAAGCAAGTTTTTAATTACATTACTGTAGTGTACCCAAGGACCATTACCATTAACTAACATAATAAACCCTATCTTGATCTCCTGCTAAGTCTGTGCTGCAGAATTGCTTCCAGAATAACTTCAATATTGAAGACAGCCCATTTCAGTTCTTGAGAGTGTAGAGCCCACATGTTTCAATCAGATTACACTCCAGAAAACCAAGGAATCCCCAGGTATTCTCTCCACTGGAATAAATATAACCTATTGTTGATGTGGTGTTCATGTTTTTCTCTTCAACTTTATATAAGTCAGCTTTGTAGATTCCCAATGTTTCCTGTACCATATCTAACATTATTAAGCATCATCCAACAGGTAGATTCTTTGTACCACACTGACATTAAGCAACTAAAAGGAAAAGGTAAATAAATAAAATTAGATGAATGATCGTAATTGCATGAATGAACAGTTGCACTGCACCTTCTATAGGCAAATGAGAACCAGCTATACAACATACACACTCAGGTTATAAGGCTTATGTGGCATCCAGTGGAGAACTGGATCTGAAACCGAATATTGCGCTTAAATCAAGAATTAGAAAGTGATTCTCATTTCCCTGAATGGGCTCTGAAAACACTTCTCAGAATCTTAAGCCAAGAAACATGCCTAAAAACTTGTGTAGAACTGATAACCCTGTTGGCCAAGGCAATAGATAAACTAATCCATAGACACATGTTCACAATACCAGACATTCTTGAGAAAACTACAAAAGACATACAGTTTTAAAAAATTAGCAGATACCTCAGAAATACACCTCTATTAAGGACAGGCAGCAAAGGAGAAATTGGAGAATCACAGTTCAGGAACTAGAGTTAATAGAAGCCTCTCCAAATGACATTTAGATCTTTTTTTTTTAATTATTTGGAAATTTTTAAAAAATAGAATTAGCCATGCAAGACAGAACAAATTGAGAAAATAAGTTAATGTGAAAAAGAAGCAAATTGTATTTTTGGAAGTTATAAATATAATTACTGAAATTAGAAAACAGACTTTTCAGAGGTTGAAAATACAGAGATGAAGAGAAGCTCAATGATTTGGAAGAAAAGTCTGATGAAATTCAGCCAAGAGAGAAGAAAAGATGAGAAATATGAAGAGAAAATTAAGAAACATAGAAAATAGAATGAGCTCAAACGTATTTTAAAAATGTTTTTAGAAGAATAGAGAATGATGAAAAATAATTGTTTACAAATTATTAGTGAAGAATTTTATAGAATTTTGTAGTCTGACAGATTTTTTAGCAGCCAATAAAAAATGCTAACAAAAATACTGAGAGAAAATAGCTGTCAGTCTACAACTCTATATTGGACTATTTTTCAAGATTGAGAATAAAAAATATAGTTTTTGTTGTGCAAAGAATAGCATTTTACTCTCAGAACTCTGAAAGAATTATAAATGTATTTCAGCAAAGAAGGAAACTAAACTCAGAAAGAATGACTTTGAAATAAGAAAAAAAATGATTAGGAAAGAAATTGGTAAATAATGTCAATATATCAAAATGAGTACTGATAGAACTTTTAACAAACTCAATGAATCTATAGAATTGAAAACAAAATAGAGTTAAAATACAAGACAGCAGCATAGAAGTTGGGAGGGAGAAATTCAGAGAGAATGTAAAGCTTTCCTGCTGAAGAGGAGGAAAAAATATTAATTTTAAACATCATTACAGGACCTCAAGTTTAAGTCTTCATCTTAAAACCTCAAGAACAGAAACCACAATAATAATAATGAAATGTTTATCTTCGAACAACAAGAAGATGCATAAATACAAAAAAAAGAAAACTAACTGTGGTTGAATTCTAAGATGATCGTCTAAAATCCTAGCCCCAGAATGGTATACTACCTACCTCTCAGTTGCCATCAAGCCAATTCTGACTTATGGTGATCCCATGTGTATCAGGGTAGAACTGCTCTATATGATTTACAATGGCTATGACCTTTCAGAAGATCACCAGGCCTTTCTTCTGAGGTGCCTTGGGGGTGAATTCAAGCAGCCAGCCTTTCAGTTAGTAGCTGAGGGCTTAACTGTTTATGGAACCCAGGGATTCCTTAGCGTGGTATATGGGCCTTACATATTCCCCTCCCCTTAAGTATAGTATGGGCTGACCCGTGAATATGATGCCATAGTCACTTCCTGGATTAGGTGAACTCTGGTGACGCAGGGGGAGCCCTGGTGGTGCAGTGCTTAAGTGATACAGCTGCTAACCAAAAGGTCAGCAGTTTGAGTCCACCAGCAGCTCCTCAGAAACTCTATGGGGCAGTTCTACTCTGTCCTATAGGGTCGCTAAGGGTCAGAATCGACTAGACTGCAATGGGTCTGGTTTTTGGTTTTTTGAGTTTATAAAAAAAAAAAAAAAATGGGATAGTAACACCTGTGATTATGTTATGTAATATAAGACTCTGAACTAGCATACTGGAGTGGGATTTGATATCAGAGAGATTTGCTCCTGCTGGCCCTGAAGAAGGCAAACGCCCATGTTGTGAATGAGGTGTTGTGAATAGAGGCCATGTAGCAAAGAACTGTGGTCATTCTCTAGGATCTGACAGCATCCCCCGGCTAAGAATTATCTAAGAAAATGGGGAACTCTGTCGTACAACCTCGAGTGAATTCTGCCGACAGTGAGCGTGGAAGAGAAAGTGAACCTTTCATCTCAGTTCAGGCGGAAGCTGAGTGATCACTTGGTTTTAGCCTGCTGAGACCCTGAACGGAGGGTCTAGTGTTTATTTATTTATGATATTTATATTTATTTCATATGTATACAATAAGAATAAATGATCAATAATAATATAAATAATAATAAATTATATAATACTTATATGATATTTATTTCTTAATATTATACCTGAAATTGTTGCTGCCCTGCTAGCCTGTGTTGACACCAACACATGGAAGAAAAAAAAAATATGTATATATATATATAACTGAGAAGGACAAAATAATCTATATGTTCTTTATAAAAGGGATGGAAACTTTCCCAAACTTTTTCTCACAACACATTGGTCAGATTTGCTTTATATTACCATGCCTAATAAAATTATCAGGAAAATGGAACCATCGTGAATAGTTAAGACTAATCAGAACGGGAAGGATGTCACCTGATTCTGTGACCATAACATCAGGTGAGAAGAAATGGAGAGTTCCTGGGTGTGGGACTTTTAAGGTCCTGGCAATTTTCTATAGTTTAATCTGGATAGTGATCATATAGGAGTTTGCCTTATAATTATTCTGTAAACTGTAAATACTTTTTGTACATTATTCGGTATTGTGTGTATGCTGTGTTTCAAAATGAAAAAAAGTGTAATATCAAGTAAAAGTTGATGATATTGACCATGACTGAGAATATAAATTTGGTATTATTAATCTGTGCTCATTAAAAGTGAATAAAAGTGTTCTTGTCATTTTATAAGGAATAGTTTATGTATGTATGCTTCAGTTATCTATTACTGCATTATAAACCACTCCGAAATGTAGTGACCTTAAATAACAGTTTATTATTTCTAATGAGTCTCTTATCTGGGCTAGGGCAGCAAGTGGTTTTTCTATTCTTTATGGTATCTACTGTGCAAGAACACATTCGAGAGGTCTTCACAGCCTGTGTCACCTCAGAGGGATGACTGGAAAAGTGGAGGACTGGCTGGGGCCTCTCCACTTGGCTGGCTTGACTTTCTCTTTGAATGTTCCTGGTTTGCATGAAAAGAGAAGCAGAAGTCTCCAGTACTTTGAAGCCTAACTAAGCCCAGAACTGACACAGTATTCATTCTGCAGCACTCTATTGGTTAAAATCCAAAACCAAACCCGCTGCCGTCGAGTCGATTCTGACTCATAGTGACCCTATAGGACAGAATCGAACTGCCCTGTAGAGTTTCCAAGGAGCGCCTGGCAGATTCGAACTGCCAACTTTTTGGTTAGCAGCCATAGCACTTAACCCCTACGCCACAAGGGTTTCCCTATTGGTTAATGCAACTCATAATATATAATAAATTATCTAATACTTACATAACGTTTATTTTTTAATATCATCCCTGAAATGGTCAAGACACCGTATTGCTTGATGTGTGACTTAAAAAAAAAAAGACTTTGCAATATATGTTTTCCCAGTCATATAACACTTCGCAATAATCACAAGATACTGAAACAAGTATCTGAGACTGCCGCTTCCTAATCACTCTGAAAGTAGATTTTTCCAAGTTCAATTGAAGTTAAAAAAAAAAAAAAAAAGATTAATACCTCAGACAGCAAAGACTGATAAATTAGGAGGAAAACAGGAAATAATTGAGATAATAATAAATTATTGAATTGTAGAAAAATGAAGCAACAAAATGATCTGCAAAATTAAAAAAAGAAAGAAAAACTATGGCAAGATGGATTCCAAAAAAAATAATACACAGTTAAGCTATATATACTAAAGAAAAGGTGGCATAACCACAGATAAGCAGAAATACAAAGATTAAGGCTATCACTTACTTCTAGATTGATTTTGAAGAGATAACTGTAACAATATATTTTTCTTTGATTGCACTCACCATTTTTGTGGGGTTAGACATATAAACAAGAAGTACAAAGGTCTTACCTTCAAGTAGATCAGCAATTTCACTACAGGGTCCGGTAGAGGGATACAGAAGTAACTACTAAGTCAGCAAAGAGAACAAAAAAGTCTCTAACTTCCTGCTAGTGTTGAAAAGTGCTACACAGAGCAGAGGATGCTTGAACCGATTCTTGACTGATGGCTCTTAGAGAAAGTCAAAGGGGGAAAAAAAATGTTCTCAAATAGGAATATAAAAGGAATCTGCAAAGACAAAATGTGATTATTTGATATAGCAACAGGTTTGGTTTTTGGTTTTTGTATTGAATAATGTGCAGAACATGGCAGGAGGTGAGGTTGGTGGATGCTGAGAAACTATGGTAAAGGAGACACACACCATGCCCAGGAGCCTTCAGTTTTTTCTATAGATTATGGGTAATTATTGATAATTTGGTTCAGAGGAATACATTATATTTTTAATTTTAGAAAAAAGAGACTAATAGCAGTATAGAGGATCATCTGCAACAAGGGAAGATCCAAAGTAGGGAGTTAAGATATATTTCATTTTTATAGATAAGAAATGATAAGAGACTGAGCTTCAACATGGCGGTAAAGTTGGAAGAGTGTGAGAAAATTAGATAATTGGAACTTTTTTTAATATTGCCTTTCAGAATTTCTCCTCATTTCTCCTTAATTCCCACATAAGCTCCAGGTTGCAAGGCTATGGATTTAGAGCTAATGTCTTGCAATCAGAATGGCAATATTTTTATTGTTTTTTAAGACCTTTCACTATTCAACTTACTACGTCCTTTTTGGTATGTTTTGGAGAATCTTGATTTTATCTCAGTATTCAGTAAAATAAAAGAAATTGCTAACATACATTAGCAACCCTAGTTAATGGTTTTCCTACGAGACTTAGAAAGAAAGAAAATTTGGTCAGTTAAAAACGGCAAAGAGGGATGGTAAAGGTGAGGGAAGTTTAGGATGTGTTCACGTAATTGGCTAGAATTACCACGTTTATCTTTCTCTGTCTTGAACTGAAGAAAGAAACTCATTAAGAGGAGATTATAAACTTTGTTCCCCTTAACCTTTCCTAAGAACTTCCAATTATTTAAATGTGTTATTTACCTTTTATTTTTCTCCTCTTGCATGAACAGCCGAATTTTTATTTATTTTGATTATAACAATCTCTAAGTGAAAAGAAAGCCTTGATACAGTGCCTCAATCATAAAACCATTAGCAAATCATTTGCTACGGTTCTTTTTTTTTTTTTTTATAATAACCAATTTCATATACTCTTCCTTTTTTTTTCCACTTGCAGGCAGCCAATTTACTATCATATCATAAATCTGAACCACCTCCCTTCTCAATCTCATTAAGATAGCAGTTTTAATCTCTTCTCCCTAGGTTCCTTATCACCAAGAAAACATATTCAATTGCAGAGATCAGTAGTGGAGCTGTCTTAGATTTCTAAAATTTCATTACTTCCATAAAATTTGTCACAGCACATTTACTGATAGGTGATGAATTATCATTGAATACTACACCTGTCAAAGTAGATGACTTGGGCTCCTCTGAAGATTGGACTAGGTAACCTCATTAGCCTTTCAAACTTAACTCTTCCGTGATTCTGTGATGATGCAGATATGAAGCACAGGGAGCTTCATTTTTAAGGAAGAACGTAACAGGAACAACAACGAGGTAGGCCACCCAGAGCCAGTTAAACTTTGAAAAAGAGGTAGCTGCAGAGGTAACTGGACTTAGCAGAAATAGAGTGATGGTCACATCCAATGGGTTTACTTTTCCTAGATCCATGCTAAGGCTGATATCAGATGGAATTGCAAATTCTGGAAAAAATATCTTTTTTTATTCACACATTTTTATTTTATGCTTTCAGTTAACATCTCCTAAAAACCTCTATCCTATGCATTGTGCTAAGTGCTTGTTAAGTTGGGACACTCATTTGAAAGAGAGCTATTCACTGCCCTCAAAAGTTTGTAGTCAAAACAACTACTTTTTAACAGTGCAGTATAGACATGCTGAGGCAGAAGTATTTAAAGGTGAAGAGATACAGAACAGAAACATCTAATTCAAATGCAGAGGTCCAGGGAACATCCCCAGACATTAGAGTTGATTACTGAAAGAAGAGTAGTATTTGGTCAGGAAGGTGGCAATCTAAGACTGAGGGGGCAGTAGATATAAAAGAATGGAGACTCACAATGGTGTGATACTATCAGCAAACACATGTAACACAACGGAGCCAGAAGCAATGGTGCTTGCATGGTGCTTGGTACGAAGATGTTATTGTTAGTTACAAAAAGTCAGCCCCAGATTTATGGCAACACCACGCACGATGAAACAAAACCCTGCCAGGTCCTGCACTGTTCTCATAATCAGTTGCTGATCAGACCCTTGTGACCCATGGGTTTTTCATTGGCTGATTTTTCAGAATTAAATCACCAAGCCTTTCTTCCTAGTCTGTCTTAGTTTGGAAAACTCTGCTGAAACCTGTTCAGCATTATAGCAACACGCAAACCACCTCTGGGACAGATGAGTGGTGACTGCACATGAGGCGCATTGGCCAGGAATCTAACCTGGGTCTCCAACATAAAAAAAAAACATAGGAGACAAGAATTCTACCACTGAACTGCCTCTGCTTCACCAGAAGTAAGATCAGTCCCTAAAAATGAAGGACTTTATACTCTAAGCCAAGACGTTTGGACATCATCCTGAAAGCTATCAGAAGCCAATACAGTGTTTTAAGGAAAAAATGAATAACATTTTCACTTAGCATGACCAGTGTCAGCAACGAGAGTAGAATTTGGAGGGGTACAACACCGGAAGAAGAGATCAGTTTTAATTCTATGTTGGAATCAGAGAAGAAGGATGAAAGACTAAACTATGGCAGTGTAGCTTCAGGCAAAATTGCCGTGGAAACAAGTGATATTTAGGAGGCAGAAGAGGGAGGATTTAATAACTGATTGGATGTTTATACGGAGAATAATTCACTAGGTGAACAACAGTTTCATGCACTGACATAGGAAATCTGAGGGGAAGTTTATTTTTAGGCATGTTATTTTTTATTCATTTATAGAAGCCCTGATGGCATAGTGGTTAAGCGCTCAGCTACTAACCAAAAGGTCAGCAGTTCGAATCCACCAGCTGTTCCTTGGAAATCCTGTGGGGCAGTTCTACTCTATCCTATAGGGTCACCATGAATCAGAATCGACTCAATGGCAATGGGTCTTTAGGACATCCAAGAAAAGAAATTGAGCTGGTGTTTCAGGAGGGAGCAAAACCTGGTATGGTGAAAACAGTATGACTGGAGAGAGTTCTTGACTGCATTCTTGTTCTGATAATCACACCGTTGATATGACAGAAGTTGTTGATCCTTGTGAACCTCAGTTTCTTTACAGAACCTATAAAAGGGGATAATATCTACCTCAGAGACATGGGGACTCTGTGATTTTGAAGGTTGTGCACATAATAGGGGATTTTGCTCAGCAGGTGTTGAGTGAGGACTAACACCCAGTTCATGCTTCATTTTCCCAAGCTGGGCTGTCTGATGTAGATTTACTTTCTCTTGAAGAAATGGGAAACCGTTTTCTTCATGCAAGGCATCCATCTTTTGCCAGGCCATCCCAAAGTGTCGCCTGGTTTTCTGCAATTTACAGAGTAGTTCTATCAATTTAATGAACTTTTTTTTAAATTTCAGAATATAATGGATTATTAGATGCATGCTAGTTCTCTTCTTCTTCCTTTTCTACAACTGTTCCAGGATTTTCTTAGCAACTAGGCAGGTGACCAGTTAATTCTGTCTACCTCATAGTAATAAATCAACTCAGATAAGCACTTTAATGGCAGCTTAAAGAAAGAATGCAATGTCAGAATGTCATTAGCCTTGATGCACTGAAGATGAAGGAAGCTCATTTTACTAGATTAAAAAAACTTTTTAACGTCCCTCATACTCTACCTTTTTTTTTTTTTTTTGGTAATAATATTTTATCATGTTTTCGGTGAAGGTTTACACAGTAGTTTAGGTTCCCACTCAACAATTTCTGCAAGGTTTTTCAGTGACATTAGTTACATTCTTCACAATGCATGAACGTTCTTATTATTTCTGTTCTGGCTGTTCGTTTTCAAACTACCCTTTAATCATTGATTTAATAAGTGTTTATAAACTATCATCTGTGCGGCAGACACTGTTTTAGGCACCAGTTATGTGAGAGTCTGATTTGAAAATGGACTAGTAAATAAATAATAATTTCAGGTAGAAATGAAATAAATATAAAACAAAACCATTTCAGGTATAAAGGCTATGAAGAAACTAAAACTGGGGAAGGGATATATACGGTTTTCAACAATTGTGGAGGATAACGGGCCTGCTTCTGATACAACAGTAAGGGAGTCTCTCTCTGAGGAGACTGAAGTTAAAAGAGGAGAAGAAACCAGACACAGCAATAACTGGGGGTCAAGTGTTCCAAGCAGAAGAGACAACAATTGCAAGTCAGGAGCCAGCCTATTTATTTTCAAGATACAGAAAGAAGGCCAGTGTGTCTGGAGCTTCAGTAAACTGGACAAAGGCTGGAAGGAGATGGGTCGGAAAGGGAGCAGGGATAAAAAATGTAAGACCTTGTTAGCCCTGGTAAAATGTTGGGCTTTATGCTACATAAAATTAAGGAATCCCTTAAAAATTTTAAGCAGGGGAATGAGAATGTGACACTCATCTTAAAAAGGTCATTCTGGATTCTCTGTGTGGACTGGGGATAAAAAGGAAGTGATGAGGCCAATAATACAATGGTATTGTCTTAGTCATCTAGTGCTGCTATAAAAGAAATACCACAAGTGGATGGCTTTAACAAAGAGAAGTTTATCCTCTCACAGTCCAGTAGGCTACAAGTCCAAATTCAGGGCTCCAGCTCCAGGGGAAGTGTTTCTCTGTCAGTTCTGGATGAAGGTCCTCGTCATCAGTCTTCTCTTTGTTTGGGAGCATCTCAGTGCAGGAACTTCAGGTCCAAAGGATGTGCTGTGCTCCCAACACTGCTTTCTTGGTGGTATGAGATCCTCAAGTCTCTCTGCTCGCTTCTCTTTTTTATATCTCAAAAGAGATTGGCTTAAGACACTACCTAATCTTGTAGACCTCATCAATATAATTGCTGCTAATCCATCCTATTACATCATAGTGATAGGATTTACAACATACAGGAAAAGCACTTAAAATGGTGGACAATCACATAAAATGGTGGACAATCACACAATACCGAGAATCATGGCCCACCTAAGTTGACAGATACTTTGGGGGGGGGACACAGTTCAATCCACGACAACCATCTACCTACTCATAAGAACAACCTCCTGCCAAGAAGAGTCCCGACTGACACTGACAGACAATTGGTGAGAGCTGGTCAGAAATCCATGGCTAAACATGTAATTTAATAAAAGGGATTCTTTTCAGCTGGGAACTATCGTTAAATAAACTTTTAGCTTCATAATAGAAAATCCACAGAAAATGTCATCTTTTTAATCTTGAAATATTTGTTTCCCCAAATTCTGCTATACAGTTGATTTTTTTTTAAGCATAGACTTTAAAAAGAGTAGCAAAAAAATCTTTTTCCATCTCTCCTTGTATTGCATGAATAAGAATATAATGCATTGTGACTTGCTCAAAGTATTCAACTCTTAAAAGTAAATTACATTTCAGACATTTTTAAAGAGTTAAGAAGCTAAATAAAACCATATTTTTTCTTGAAGGAGAAAGGGTTTTATTTAAGTAAGATCAGCACTATAAATCCAACCCATTTATAAGTTGCAAGTCAGTTAAACTGCAGAGTAGCTGGTGAAAAGTTATTAACTACAATTTTTACAGTAAGGGGGAGAGAGGTGGGGAGCAATTGATGATATTTTGATATAAAGCAATCAGAAACCAAATGGCATTTAATAAAAGGAAGGCAATCTTTTGGTAACATTTCACTTGAAACTAATCATCCATTCAAAAGTCAAGAACATCTAACACATCCTACCAAAATAGGAAAAATTGGAAACAAGATAAATATTCAATAAGGGAGGAATGTATAAATAAGTTGTTGTACAAAAAATATCTAAATATGCTAAGAAAATTGGAAATAGACGAATTAAAATGAATCTTCATGAATGGGTACTAAAATGTCAAAAGACATTATTAAACATAAATTGGCTAGAACTATCTTAAAGAAAAAAAATTACAAATGCAAAGATATGCAAATTCTTAAGTTGAATAAGGACTAATTGGAGTGCAGCCTTTTTGGCTGTTGGCTGTGTTTTAGTTTGTTTTTATTTTATTTTAGCTGAGTAAGCTATTTAAAAGAATACTGTACCCTTTACGCTGGACTTGAGCAATGTGATTAGAAAGTGGCTCATTTATTTTTCTAAGAGTGCCTTTCAACCTTTTAAACAATTCTGAAGCATCCACTACGTTATCATTTTCCTCTGTCATTGATTTGCCCTGAACTTTACCCGGAAACTTCAGACCCTTTTTTCCTTGCCTACTTGACTTTTCCTTCTCCATAACCAAAAAGCATTTCAAAATTTAAATGTCCAAACCGTAGCTCCTTATTCCCAGCATCTCCCATCTAACTGCTTAGCCCTGAGTCTAAACCACTCAGTAAATGGAACTGTCTGATCAGATCATAGCCAGGGCCCATTCTCTCTCTCTCTTCTCTTCTCATCTCCCACATTCACGCTGTGAATTCATCCACTTCTTTTTATATCTACTATTAACATCGTAGTATAAGCTAAACTATTTTCTGGAATGGACTCTTACAAGCTCCCTAATTGGGTTGCCTACATTTTTTTTCTTACGTTTGTATATACCATTATCCACTTAGGACTCAGAGTCAAAATTTTAACGGCAATATTGGAGCGTAAGAAGGTGGATGCCTTTTCATTGCAATTTGAATAATCTGAAGCTCTTTGTCCTGGATCACAGAGACCTACATGACCTGGCCTAAATTTATCTAATATTGACACTCTTATTCACCAAATCCCAGCCACGAAATTCTTCTCTGCTCCTCTAACTATATAACTTAACTCCTGTTGATGGTTGGTCCTTGCACTTATTCGTCCCTGCTTGAATTTGTCCTTCCTCTACTTTTTTCCTTGGTTTCCTCCTTCTCATTGTGCGTATCTCAGTTTAAATATCATCTTCTCATAGAGACATTTGTTGATCTCCTTATCTAGAATCGATGCTCAGGCATGTTGTATTACATGACCCTGTTTAATTCTCCTGATAATATTTATTGCTGTCTCATAAATTATCTCTCTCTCTCTCTCATTATAAAGCTCTGCTTTTTTCTCTCACTATAAGTGAATGCCATGGAAACAAGAATTTTCTCTGTCTTTTTACTCCTGTATAACCAGATACTCTTGAGTTGATTCTGTGTGACCCTGGTCGATGCCATGATGCCCCCATGTATGTCAGAGTAGAACAGTGCTCCATACGGTTTACAATGGCTGATTTTGGAAGCGGACCACTGAGGCCTTTCTTCCAAGGCTCCTCTGGGTGGACTTCACCCACCAACCTTTTGATTACCAACAGAGCATGTTAACTGTTTGCACCACCCAAAGAATTGTATACTCAGTCTTAAATTAATGCCTGGCACACACACACACACACACACACACATATATAAAACCAAAACCAAACGCACTGCTCTAAAGTCGATTCTGACTCATAACAACCCTAATAGGATGGAGTAGAACTGCCCCACAGAGTTTCCAAGGAGCGCCTGGCAGATTCAAACTGCCAAACTCTTGGTTCGCAGCCATAGCACTTAACCGCTATGCCATCAGGGTTTCTATATATATATATATATGTGTGTGTGTGTGTGTGTATATATGTATGTATATATGAATGAATGAATGATGAATGGATATTTGGATCCAATTGTATTCTGTGACATCGAAATGCCAGCTTTTAAGTACCTCACTGCACTTCATGGTAGTCAACTAAATAATCCAGAATATGCTTGTGTTATTTGTTTTTAAATCAATGTACTAAAAATGCCAACAACAAAAACCTCTGTAAAGAACTTGTAAAATCCTATGAAAATAGATGGATATTTATTTACTGATTTTTTTTTTGTTGAGAAACACTGAGCAACAAAGATGCTTTTCCTTCTTTCAGTGCTGGGAAGTTCAGATTTTTATATCATTATGAATCAGCTCTTGGGCAACTAACAGCTCCAGTATGGACTCATGTTAACTGATAACATCTTTAAAGACCATATTTTCAAACAAGGTCACATTCAAAGGTTATGGGGATTAGGATTTAAACATATCTTTCTGGGGACACTATTCAATCCATTACAAAGTTCTAATTTGAAGGAAATAAGATCTTCCTCTCCCAGCACCCCATTTGGTTTTTAATTCACATTGATCAGTGATCTGATAACATTTAATGTAAAAATTTGAAAATACAAGAGGAACCTAATCCACCAGATTGTAGTAGCCTCCTTTATCCACGGTTTCGTTTCTGTGGTTTCAGTTACCTGACATCAATCGTGGTCCAAAAATGTTAAATGTGTAGTAGGATGAAATCTCACTCCTTCCCGCTCTGTCCCTCCTGGGGGCCACTTTCACGTCACTTTTTGTATGTATATTATTATAATTGTTCTATTTTATTATTGTTGTTGTTAATCTCTCATTGTGCCTAATTTATAAATTAAACTTTATCGTAAGTACGCAGGTATGTATAGGTAAAAACCTAGTATATATGGGGTTCAATACTATCTTCAGTTTCAGGCATCCACTGGGGTCTTGGAACGTTCCCCTGAAGAGCAGACTATTGTACTTGTAAATCCTGACAGGGCCTCTGCAACACCTCAAAAATGTTCAGAGAATTATCATTTGCCTGTTGTGGAAGAATGGAAGGCAAAACTAGAACATGTTTATCTGAGACATATGTCACCTGAGAGACAACAGGACCTCAAGGGCCATTTGGTAGCAGTTTAAGCTATTAGCCACCCCTCTGTTTTGCCATCCCTATGGCATTAATGTTACCTTCTTTTAGAGAGAGGTAAAGAACATGAATACTACACTTTTCTTCATTTCATCTGTCCAATTTGTATGATAAACCCCTTTATTTTCCTCAGACTTAAGCTGAATTTTATTTTAAGAAGTTATCATAGATGAAAAATGATCTCTTGGATTAAAAAGTAGGGCAATGAGGTGAAAAGGAAGTAGATACAAGATACATGAGGTTATAAAACAGACAAGGGTATTGTAAATGTATACGGTTTTCAACCTAAACAAATTAATTTGTCAAGAGGGTGAACTGTTTTGAGGTAGGAAGATTATTTTTGCTGCATATACGTGAAGTGTGCATAATAAGTCATTTAAATCAAGGTTATATATTGTCTTTAGGCAATTATTCTCTTCTGTATTTGTCAAATGTAAAAAGCCAATTGTAAGCAGTTTTGAACTGTTATTTTGTTCTAATTATATACTCCTTTGACAAAGGATAATGATTTATTTTGCAAAGAAGGTACTGTAAGGGTTGGTTTTGGAATTTATAGTGTAACAGGGAGAAATAATTAACTAAAATAGATACACAGGAGAGGAGTTGATGCTAGTGTACAGCCTGAAATTAATGGGTTCATCTAAAGATTGATAAATGTGCTTTAAGTTCTTCATAATCACATTAGACCTGCTTACCAGCATCTGCATACAATATTCACATAGGATGAAAATTTAATTTTGACCTTTTCCTACCTAATAAGACTAGTTCTGGAAAGAGGTGGTACTATCTCCTTTTTCTTCTTAATGGTATTTTTTTAATTGTGCTTTAGATGAAGGTTTACAAGGCAAATTAGTTTCTCATTAGACAATTAATACACATATTGTTTTGTGACATTAGTTGCCAACCCCGCAACACATCAGCACTCTTATCGACCTTGGGTTCCCCATTTCCATTCATCCAACTTACCTGTTCCCTCCTGCCTTCTCGTTCTTCCCCCTGGACTGGTGTGCCTATTTAGTCTTGTATACGTGGTTGAGCTATGTTTTGTTTGTTTTATGGGCTTGTCTAATATTTTGTTATTGTTTGTTTTATGGGCTTGTCTAATATTTTGGTGCAGGGTAAACCTCGGGAGGGACTTCAGTACTGAGCTAAAAGGGTGTCCAGGGACCATACTCTTGGGTTTTTTTTTTAAATGATAGTTGGAAGTTGACATTGAATGTGTAGAGGCCAGAAAGGGTAGCAGAAGAGTTGACAGAGCAAACTTAAACCCAGTATGAAAGGGTGGGAAAAAGTTGTGGTTGATCTCAGCACGTCACAATATGGATATGCTGAGTATACTCCCCACCAGAGGCATGTTTTCAAAAGATGTGCCCAGCATGAAGTTTGCATGGAAGTCACAGCACAACAGGACAGAGAGTCCTGCTCATTTTTGACTCAAATTTATAACTCAAACCACTTAGTAGTTTTTTGTTTGTTTGCTTGCTTTTTCATTAACTGAAAGAAAACTACTTGAAAAATTATCTAATAACTTAATAATGACCCTGCAATCTTTGGGAACTTCTAATGTTTACATTGTCTAGCATGTGCTTTTACATTAGCCAAGAGGAAACTATCAAAGGGATGATCATGACAAGAAAAACAAGCAATGACACAAATAATCTTAGTCTCTAAATTCTTCAAGCTGAATTGTTGGGATTCCAAGTTCTCCTCATAGTTGTTCCCATTTGCTGGTAGGGATTTGGGTAACTCCCCAGTTCTATTTTCCAGTCTCTTCTGTTTGCCTCTATAGCTGTGAGCATCAGTTTCTGTTCTGCTACGTCACCTCCGCACTCTACTGCTCAGGTAGCTTCTCGTTAGTATATGGCCCAGCCTGGGGCTCTTTTGCTCTCATGGTGGTATGTATCACTTCTACTATAATTGCTATTATAATAACTTTCATCACTAATGGTATTTCTCTTTAAAACAACAAAAGATGCCATCTCCACTTCTGTTAGAGCCATTCTTGGAGTCCCTTAAATGGAAATCGAAGTTCCTAACTTTTAAAACAATATTGCAGATGTTTCAGCATTAATAAAAAACCGAAAACCAAACCCAGTGCCATCGAGTCGATTCCAACTCATAGCGACCCTATAGGACAGAGTAGAACTGCCCCACAGAGTTTCCAAGGAGTGCCTGGCGGATTCGAACTGCCGGCCCTTTGGATAGCAGCCATAGCACTTAATCACTATGCCACCAGGGTTTCCTCAGCATTAATACGTATCCATTTTTCTTAGTTTTCATTGTACCTGTTTTTGAGAAACTTATGCCCAGTTCCCTTAGACTTGGATAGAAAGATAAATAAGTTTCAACCTAAAATTATTCTTTTCATCCTAAAATCAACTCATGCCTACTAAGTCTTTTCTACTCCAGTGAATTCATTTCTCACCCATGATAGTAAAGGAATTTTTGCCCCCTTCTGCATGATAGTCTAAACTTGGTGCCCCAGGACCTGAGATCCAATGTAAATCCCTTTCCTCTTTTCTCTTCCAGGGTCTTCCAGACATTTTTGCAAATATAACCCTGCTTTCCAACCTATTCCTTCAATTCCGCCAGTATATATGCAGATTGTTCTCCCTCCCTTTAGTAAACACATGTGCATTTTGATCTGGATACTATATTTTTTGTTCAAACTATGAAAATATTCACAAGGTACATATAAATACATTACTGAATTCAAAAATTGTTAGGACCAGAAAAATTTAACCTTCAAAAGATATATATATATATATATATATAAAACCAACCCAGTGCCATCGAGTCGATTCCGACTCATAGTGACCCTATAGGACAGAGTAGAACTGCCCCATAGAGTTTCCAAGGAGCGCCTGGTGGATTCGAACTACCAACCCTTTGTTAGCAGCCGTAGCACTTAACCACTTCGTCACCAGGGTTTCCAACATACATATATATATATATATATATATATATATATACATACATGCATATATATAAAAAATGCATATATATAGATAGATATTAATACACACACACACATATTGTTGTTGTTAGGTGCTATTGAGGCAATTTCAACTCATAGTGGCCCCATATGACACAGTAGAACTGCCCATAGAATTTTCTAGGCTGTAGGCTTTACAGGAGCAGATCACTAGTTATTTCTTCTGTGGAACCGCTGGTTGGGTTTGAACCTTCAAACTTTCAGTTATATGTACATGCAAACACACACAGTAAAAATTAGTAATTGAACTAAAAAAATTGGTAGCTTATCTTTTATTTATGTTTTCACTTTTGTACAGACTAAAAGGAATTTTGGTAGATTTAAAAAAAAAAAGTACCAAAGTGGTTCTTATCATCCAAGAACTCACAAACTAGTAGGGGAGAGAGTACGTTTGCAAAATAAAGAAACAAAAAGCAATGCACATAAATAATAATAAATGGCATAATAGAGGAATAGATTCAATGCTTGAGAGTTATACAAAAAGAAAACATCCCTTTTGATTGAGAAGAATTCATAAAGCCACGTTATTGTTTCAGGTGCTGTTGCATCAATTCTGACTCGTAGCTATCCTATGTACAACAGAATGAAACACTGCCCGATCCTGGGCCATACTCTCAATGGTTACTATGTTTGAACCCATCATTGCAGCCACTGTGTCAGTTCATCTAGTTGAGGGTCTTCCTCTTTTTCACTGACCCTCTACTTTAGTAAGCACAATGTCCTCCTGCAGGGACTGACCCCTCTTGATAAAATGTTCAAAGTATATGAGACAGAGTCTCACCATCCTAGCTTCAAAGGAACAACCTGGCATTACTTCTTTCGAGAAAGGTAGGTTCATTCTTATGACAGACCATGGCATATTCAATATTCTTCACCAACACCGTATTCAAATATATCAATTCTTCTTTGGTCTTCTGTATTCATTGCCCAGCTTTCACATGCATGTGAGGCAATTGAGAATGCCATGACTTGGGTCAGGCACACCTTAGCCCTCAAAGTGACGTCTTTGCTTTTGAACGCTTTAAAGAGGTCTTTTGCAGCAGATTTGCCCAATGCAATACATCATTTGATTTCTTGACTGCTGCTTCCATGGGTATTGATTGTGGGTCCAAGTAAAATGAAATCCTTAACAACTTCAATGTAGTGAATAATATTTCACTTAAGTAAGGTATAAAGAAACTTATGATTTCAAAAGACTGACGTAAATGATGGGCCCCTGGGTATGTGGAATAGGCTGAGCAAGTGTGGAAATTTGCTGGAGAACCTGGGAATAGTTTTATAACTTCCACGTCAGAGGACACACTGTAGCAGAACAGTGCAGTGGTTTAGGCTATTGATTTGGCATTGGGCTTTTCTGGGCTAGACTCCTGGCTTTCCTGCTTATTAGCTGTGTGACATTAATCAAGTTACATAACATCTCTGAACTGGCATTTCTCACAGGTAAAATATGACTAGTGATGGAACTCAGGTTATAGTTACAATGACATAGCGAAATAGATCAGTAAGTAGATGAGTGATAGATGGATAGATAGAAGAATGAAGATGAGAGGTCTAGGGAGAGAAAACAGGACTTTTAGATTGCCACATTAGGGATTTAGAACTTCATACAATAGGCATGTAACATTCAATTTAAGATTATTTGAACTGGTTAGTTGTACATCTGAGGCAATTATTTACATTAATTAAATTCAGAAGAAATTATCCATTTCTACTTACAAGGGTACCATCTTAGTTTCTTTCCATAAAAACGCACCCGTCAAGTCAATTCCTACTCTTAGCGACCCTACAGAACGGCGTAGAACTGCCCCATAGTGTTCTCAAGGCTGTGATCTTTATGGAAGCAAACTGCCACATCTTTCTCCCACAGAGCAGCTGGAGGGTTCTTTGACTGCTTTGACCACTGTGCCACCAGGCCCCTTTCTGAGTTTCTCAGTGTTGCTACGACAGAAATTCCACAAGTGGGTGGCTTTTAGAAACAGAAATATATTTTCTCACACTTTAGGAGGCTAGGAGTCAGAATTCAGGGCACTGGCTTTTTCTCTCTGTCCTTTCTGGGGGACGATCTCTTTCAGTTTCTGTAGACTGGCATTCCTCTGTTCTTTGGCACTCTCCATGTGACACCTACCTTACTCTCTTATATGCTTGTTTGCTTCTGTGCCCAATCTGCTCTTTTTATATCTCAAAAGTGATTGACTCAAGACACACCCTACACTGATACAGCTTCATTAATATAGGAAAGAAAAGCCTATAACCAAGTGGGATTACATCCTTAGATATAAAAAAAACCTGTTGCCAGCCAGTCAATTCCAATGCTTAGTGACCCTACAGGACAAAGTACAACTGCCCATAGGGTTTCCAAGGAATGGCTGGTGGATTCGAACTGCGGACTTTTTGATTAACAGCCAAGCTCTTAAGCACTGCACCACCAGGGCTCCTCCAAAGATACAGGGGTTAGGATTTACAACATGTTTTGAGGGGATATAATTCAATCCATAACAAGTACCAAAAAATTTAACAATAAACCCTCTGATATTGAAAATTAATATATGAGTAATAGTAGATGCACTTTACTCAGACCATTGTGCAATCGACATTTTATTAGAACCTGTATACTACTATTGCATTTAAATAAAGTAGCAAAGGTATGGTAACTGGCTGAGGTATTTCTTAGAGATTCTAACTGCCCTTTAATAGAAAAGTCTTATGATAATATCTTCCTTGAGCCTACGCATTCTTCCTCAACTGGATTTACAAATAAATGAGAGCAGTTAGTTACCCTTGACTGTTATGCAGTCTCCAATCCCCTTGTTTACATTATTGATTTATTTAGAGGCTCATTTTCCTAATTGACCATACAGAACCAGACTTGAAACACAGTTTTCCCAAATTATCACAAGTTCGAGAAGTTAATGATATTTTATTGGTTCAGTATTCTAGGTAAAAGTGTTTTTTTTTTTTTTTTTTTGGCTAGGACGATTCAGCTAATTATCTTAATTTGTTCTATAATTTTCTATTTACTGAAATAGCATTAGAGTTTCAGAGGTGCAGGCAGAAGCCATGTGTGTATTCTAACAGGGACAGGTAAGCTGTTGAATACATCTGGGTGATTTAGCCTGTGTTAAGTGGCTGCTCAATAAAATATGTGCATGTGATTGCGTTTGCAAAGGTGCATTACCAATAAAATACTATGAAATTGTAAATCAATTCAGAGAATTGTTAAAAACACTCGTAACTTTTTTCTGTACTTTTTTTTTTCCCTCAGCTACTATGCTAACTGAAACAGCCTGTGATGACTTGGTATTCCTGCTCTTATAAGTTCTTTGTAAGTTGCATATAGTGCCATGAGTCAGACCTGACTCCAGGACTACTAACAACAATGACAAACGTAAGTATTCAGGAGGGAAAATAACTGCACAATGCATATACAAATTTCACCTTGCTACTTTTACAACCCATTTCAAAGTCAACTAACTTGGATCACAGCTTAACTCCTTGCCAATTTATGCATCTCACTTTCTTATTTTTATAATTCATGGAAATTTTAAATGAGTGATCAAATCCTAACAATTAGACTCAATGGCTCAACCTCTCTAATGCTTTTCTCCCCATAAAACCTGACCTTTGACTGCAAAATGTTTTCAGGGTCATTAATCCCCCTCCCTGCCTTTCTGCTAACTTTTATCATATCCATGGTAAAAACTACTCTCTTTTGAATACCTGTATTGTTATAATTTATAATTTCTTCAGGTGTGCTTGTCAAGAGTGTCTGTGTACTATTTCTTGAGTACAGCGTTCTATATATGCCTTTTATCTCAAGCTTTATGTATGCATATGTTAGCTCATATATCTCAGTGTATGGTACAGAGATTTTATAAAATATTACAAGCTATAACACTGTAGATAATTTATTATATGTTATTTATATTATATATGAAGTCAATAAACTATATATTATAATATATGCTTAAAATAGATATCCAAAATCCCCAGCGCCGTCAAGTCGATTTCAACTTATAGCGACCCTATAGGACAAAGTAGAATTGCCCCATAGATTTTCCAAGGAGTGTCTGGTGGATTCCAACTGCCGACCCTTTGGTTAGCAGCTGTAGCACTTACCCATTATGCCACCAGGGTTTCCTAAAATACATATAGATGTTCGTATATGTTGAGGAAATAATGTTAAGTATATACCAATTTAGAAGCGTAATATCTTCCTAGTGAATTGTTCCTTTAATTACTTAGAAATTATGCTCTATTTTTTATGATGCAGTTTTCTCTAAAGTATTTTGTCTGATATTAATATTTTTATATCATAATTGTCTTGGTTAATGATTATCTGTTACTTTTGTACTAAATTTTTCCTTTCAACTTTTCTCTCACTTATAATGCTTTAAGAATATCTCTAGCAAACACCAAATACCCAGATTTTGGTTTACTCTTTGCTGAAGTAGTGTGTTCAACAGGTGAATCTGATTTTTTTTAACATTAATTTTTATAATTGATATTCTAAAATTATATTTACATGGGTATATACTTTGTGGTTTACATTTATTTTCTCTCAACTTCATGAAAACGCCATTCCATTGTTTCCTGATGTCAATCTTGCTAATGTGAAATCTTCTGTCAGTTTAATCGTTGTCGCTTTGTTTGCAGTTTACCTTTTGTTTTTGTTTTTTTTACCCCCTCATTGCATTCAACAGCTCCCCTTGGCCTTTGAGCTTCTTCAATTTCAGGAAAATTTACTGTGCTTTGGGTATATTTTTATGTATCAGCCTTAGATCTTAGCATGCTTCCTCAATTGGAAAAATGCTGAAACGTTATCACTTTAACTTTTGCCTTCTTTTCTATTTTTCTAAGCTTCTTATTCTAAAACACCTCAACATTTATTTTGAAACTTCTTATTCTGTTCTCAATATTTTAAATCTGTTATTCTTTTTCATCTCATTATCTCTCTACTTAAAGCTAATTTCCATTTCCCTATCTTCTCTTCCACTTAATCTGTTTAAGATTTTTGTTTATCAGTTTTTTTCACAGAAAATCTATTTTTCTCTTTCTTCTTTGTTTCCATACCTGCTTACTCTTTTTCATTCAGTGTTATTTCTATTTTTTCTTCAATTATTTTTAATTAATATGCATTTGCTGCCCATTTTTAGATTGTTTTATTTTATTTTACTGGTGATGATAGTTTGATTTGCTCGAATGCAAAATGTTGGTTGTCTTCTTATGTAATAAGAAATGCTTAAATACTAACGATATATTGGGGGACAAAATTCTGGAGAAGTGAGGAGAAAAGGTAAGTAAGTCAGAGAAGAAATAGGAACAAATACAAGATAAGGCATTACTGAGCCTTCCCACCTTTGCAACAAACACAGCTGGTGCTTAGTCATGTGTGATTATCTCCAGAGTGTCTCCAGGGATCACCGCATTTTGGAAGAGTCCATTGGTGGAGGGATGAAGGGAGAGCACTTTATCTCCTGTCTTCTTGCTGTCTCCACTCTCTCACTGACAAAAGTCTACTTCCAGCGGAAGATGTCACCTTGTGCTTCAGGCAGCTTCTGGAGATCCATTCTGGCCAATGTGCTAGTGTGGCAGTCTCTCTGTTAATTCATATTGTACATGTGTTATCTTTGGTTTATGTAAGTGTACAAGGCAGCTATGGCAAAGGCAGGGATTATTGACCATGAGAACAATATAAGACATTGTTCAAGTTTTTGCTTCAGGAATTAAGATGAGCCATCAAGGCCCTAGGAACAGATGGGGTAGATTGAATCTGAGCTGTACATAAACTATATCTGTATAGGGGGTGTGTTTATTCCATGGGAATTCCATGTTCCTGGCTTCTATAAATGGAAATCCTGGTGGCGTAGTGATTAAGTGCTACAGCTGCTAACCAAAGGGTTGGCAGTTTGAATCCACCAGGCGCTCCTTGGAAACTCTATGGGGCAGTTCTACTCTGTCCTATAGGGTCGCTATGAGTCAGAATCGACCCGACGGCAGTGGGTTGGTTGGGCTGGGTTGGCTTCTATAAGGGCCATTACAGGGAAATTCTGTATGAATTTCTGTTTTGACCCAGCCATATTAAATTTTTGGTTCAGGATTATAGCACCATGATAGTAATATAAATTCAGTTTAAATAGCTACACGTGGAAGAAGCTTTGGGTTTTACTTGTTTTTGGTGACATTTTTTTCCTACATTAGGCCCTAGGAAGAAAATATAAGTTTTCTCATTACCCTTCCAATCTTTGTAAAACCTGGTGGCATAGAAGTTGAGAGCTATGGCTGCTAACCAAAAAGTCAGCAGTTCAAATCCACCAGGCACTCCTTGGAAACCCTGTGGGGCAGTTTTACTCTGTCCTATGGGGTTGCTATGAGTCAGAATCAAGTTGACGGCAGTGGGTTTGGTTTTGGTTTTTCCAATCTTTTTCTGGTTCTTTTTTTCAGAATTGAGCAGCTCTTTGTAGGAAACCCTGGTGGCGCAGTGGTTAAGTGCTATGACTGCTAACCAAAGGGTCAGCAGTTCAAATCTGCCAGGCGCTCCTTGGAAACTATGGGGCAGTTCTACTCTGTCCTATAGGGTCGCTATGAGCCGGAGTTGAGTCGACGGCACTGGGTTTGGTTTTGGCTTTTTGGTTTTGTAGGTTTAGTCTCAATGCACGGAAATAATTTTTAGCTATCACGGTTTTCTAGTATCCATTTATGGGGATTAAAACCTAGCCATGAGCCGTTAGGTCCTAAACTGAGGTAAAAAAAAAAAAAAAAAAAAATCACAGTTGTTGCAACAGTGTGAGTTTCTGTTTATTGCTCTGCTTTCAATGTTTTTCTTTTAACATCCTGATAGGTAAGGATCCCCCTTTCCTTTTAAAGAAATTATTTATGCATTTAAGCAGTTTTTGTTGGTTTATCCATCCGTTCAGTTGTTTGTAAAAGAAAGGAGGGTTTGTTATCAGCTCAGTCCACTCTATTGCTGGAAGTGCCAGTCATTACTTACAATACCAGCTGGTATTAGGAAAAAAAAAAATTGTTGTCCTCCAGTCAATTCCAACTCATAGCTACCCTATATATGTTTGTATTGAGAAAGGGGGAAAAAAAAAAAAAAAGACTGTGTAGGAGAGAAGCCTGTGCAGGAGAGAACTAATCTAATCTAGTGGGTAGGAGAGGCCCAAGGAGGTCAAGTGGCTGATGTGGTGCAGGGATATTGTAAATGATAATATCAGACATTAGGGAATTAGTTGTGGTCCAGAAGATCAAAGGGCGTTTTAGAATGTAGTCGTTGCCCTAAGAATAATGCGATGATACTGGAGGATTTTAATTAAGAAAATAATGCAATCCTATTTTTATTTTTAAAATATAACTCTGACTTACGTGTGGATTAAACAGTGACAAGAGTGGACGTATGAGGTGGCCTCTGCGTTTCTGCGGTCTGCAGGTAATGCTTCCCACGTCCTGCCTGAAGCCCCGGAAGTAGTCGTTTCCAGCCATTCATGATCCTAGTCTCTGGGTCCTCAGGTCTCTGATTTTGTACACTCTCAGGCCAAAACGGTGATGACTCTGCTGGGATGAAGCACGTGAGATTTTTGATGAAATTGAGGCACGAAACTGTAACCACTGAGTTGAAGAATGGAGTACGGGACTGTGGAACCATCACAGGTGTGGATGTCAGCATGAAAACACGTCTTCCAAACCCTTCCCCCACTCCCCCCACCCAAAAAAAACAAAGCCGTTGCCATCCCGTAGTGACCCTATAGTATGGAGTAGAACTGCCGCAACGGTTTACAAGGCTGTTATTTTTCTGTGGGAGAAAGATGTGGCAGTCTGCTTCCGTAAATATTTATAGCCTTGGAAAACCTATGTGGCAGTTCTACCCTGTCCTGTATGAGTCGGAATTAACTCCATGGCAATGGATTTTTGGTTTGGGTTTAATCTTTACAGAAGTAGACCACCACATCCTTCTCTCACTGAGCCCAACCGCAGAGCTCTTGGTTAGCAGCCCAGGGCTTAACCACTGTGCCAAGAGGGCTCCACATAACCAGACCAAAAAACTAAACCCATTTCAGTCAAGTTGATTCTGATTCACAGTGACAAAGCAAAGAGTGTAACTGCCCCCTAAGGTTTCCAAGGCTGTAAATCTTTACAGAAGCTGACTGCTACACAGGGCAGATTAACTAAGCAAGGCATAAACAGACATAAGAGTGTTTATTTACTACTCTGTAATGCACAATTCCACAAGGTTTTCACCACATCTTTGAAGAACAGGTGAAATTTTGTGCTGCAGATTGGTAAGTAAACACAAGTAAGCCTGAGTGTACCTTGCATTTGGATGATCTATCCCTGCTTCCACATCTTTGGAGTCCGGTGGCATCGTGGTTAAGAACTTGGCTGCTAACCAAAAAGGTCAGCAATTCGAATCCACCAGCCACTCCTTGGAAATTTTATGGGGGCAGTTCTACTCTGTTCTGTAGTGTTACTCTAAGCCTGAATCAACTCCACGGCAATGGATATGGTTTATTTATTTATTTTTTGGTTTGTCCCATCTTTCTCCCACTGAGCAGCTGGTGGGTTCAGACTGCCCCATAGGATTTCCAATGCTGTAAATAGTTACAGAAGCAGACTGCTACATCTTTCTCCCATGGAGCTGCTGGCAGGTTTGAACCACTGGCCTTTGGGTTAGAAGTTGGGCACTTTAGTGAAGCACTGTGCTACCAGGGCTCTCGGGTTCCGTATACGCATCCTAAATCTGTGAAAATGACCCTGAGGAACAGGGAACCTGTACAGCTGGAAATGCTGAGTATTCGAGGAAATAACATTGAGTATTTTATTCTGCCAGACAGCTTGCCTCTGGATACACTACTTGTGGATGTTAAACCCAGGGTGAAATCTAAGACAAGGGAAGCCATTGCCGGAAGAGGCCAAGGCTGAGGTAGAGGAAGAGGGGGTCCTAGACAATACTGTCTTTCACGATTACTGTTTCAAAGCGGTAAGTGATTCAGGATATTTTTTGTACAGCTTTTGTTAATTTAGGCTAATTCTTAATAAACATGAATGTGGGAGAAAAAATTAAAAAGAGTGAATGGATGTGGGGAAACTAGTTAGAAGACCGCTAAACAGCTGACAATTGCCCAGACAGGAAATAATTCAGCTTTTAAGTACCGAAAGAAAAAAAGTACAGCAGTTATTTCTAATTTTTGGCCACGTTAATAGCCAATTCTAATGACTGTTACAGCAACTGAGTAGCAACCCTGATCTACCTTACTATAACAGCCCCAGCTGATCGCCCTGACTCTCGCCTTCCCTTCTTTACAGCAGTCCGTGTTGCTGTAGCTGGAGTGGTTGCTTTAAACGGGTGGTTCATAGCACTCCCAGGTTTTAACCTTTCCATGGCTTCACACTGACCTCAAGAGAGAGTCCAGACTCCTGAAACGGGTGCCTGAGCCCTTTCATTTCTGACCTTTGTATTCCTCTTTAGATTAAACTCTTGTTTACTACCCTCAAACTCTGAGATCCAAGCAGAGGGAAGAATTTCAGTTCCACAAACATGTCACACCCCCTTTTTTTTTTCTTTTTTAATCTCTGAGACTTCATCCTTCTGCCTTGAACTCCTCTCCAGACATGCTTCTTCCCATTCCTAAACCTTATTCTACACAATGATGTATTTTACCTGGCTGATGCAGACCACAGGTTTTACATTGCTGTATTTCTCTAAAGGATCCCCTGGCAGTACAGTTAACAGCTTGGAGATTCGAGTTCACCCAAAGGCACCTCAGAAGAAGGGCTTGGCAGTCTAGTTCTAAAAAATCAGCCATTGAAAACACTATGAAATAAAGTTCTACCCTGACACATACGGGGGGATCACCGTAAGTTGAAACTGACGTGATGGCAACTTTTTTTTTTTTTTTTTAATTCCTGTGGAAATACCAGGTCAGGGGTTGGTGATCTCCTATCATTGAAGGTGTCATTATTTAATTTTATTTATTCAGTCTTGTACTTTGCCTTTAGATTCTCTTAATGGAAAGAAGAAGATTACTTTCTTGTTCTTGGTTGTGTTCCTAGGTGCTTGATAAATACTTGCTGAATTAATGAGATGAATGACTGAATGTTTGAATAAATGAAGAGATTTAGGTATTTTATGTACCCCCAACATATTCAATCAAAACTTTTTCCATTGGGAACTATATAACCACAACAACTTATTTATTTGCCATTTCTCATCTTATACAGAAGCCTCAAGATTGGTAGCTAAAGCAAGTGGGAGTTCTCACCGATTTGTTTCCTGATGGAACTATGGAGAAAAAAATGGCATTTTAAATTAGGTTCACATATAATCCCAAACAGTATAAAAACAAACAAACAAAAAACCCTAAATGATTAAAAATGGGAGGAATTCCCTGGCCCCTGCTTTATATTCCTATTCTTTGGTTTCATGTCTTGGGATAGATATATTTGCGGTTTCTGCCTTACACAGCTTTGGCTCTGGATCAGTCTCCAGAAGCCTGCCAAATCTACCCACATACATTCGTCATTTCCTGGGACTTTTGGATGAAATCTAGAAATTATTTAGTTCCAGCATCTAATCCTGCTTGCTGCTTAGTTATCCACCCTTGTCAGTATCTTGTTTCCTAAATCCTGCTCCATGGTTTACTTAGAATGGATTAGATTGCTTCTTGATATTGACAGTGCTCTATGTTGGTTTCAGAAACACATCATGCCCTTTGGAATTTCTAAAAAGGAATCTAATAGCTTGTCAAGGGAGCCTGACCAGACCCTGGGGTCAGATTGCAATATCATTAGGACACAATAAGTAGATTAGCCTTAATTATCTGAATAGTTCAATGTTCCTTGTCCGTTATTTACATCTTATTGTCTCTGCTTATTTCAGCTTTCATTTCTTATGCTTATTGTATTAATCTACTACATTCTTAAAAAACTACAGATTTATAATAACTCTAGGTGTATGTTATTGATCTTTGCTCCCTTAATTTTTTCATATTTCTTGTTTCCATATGATGGAATTTCTCTCTCTCTTTTTTTTTTCAGTTCATTTATCTCTACACAGCTACTAATTTTGTAGTAAAGATTCCTAAAAAGGGTATCTCATTTTTACTTATATCTACGTAACACTTTATTTGGAGATCCTTAGTCATACAAAACATTCTACCAAAATTGTTTATTGGACACAAAGCTATTTGAAGGTTTAATTGTTATGGAAGCAGAGGGAAGATTTGAATGATATGAGTCAGTGCTCTTATTATACACAACATCATTCTGAATTAATTTCTTGATTTCATTTGACTTATACAATTTTTCTAAACATGAAATTTTGTAGGGTTCAAGAAAGATGTGAATAGATTTGGAATAATTCTTGCCTGAAAAATACACCTCCTAAAAAAGAAAAAGAAAAAACCAAACCCATTGCCGTCTAGTTGATTCCGACTCATAGTGACCCTATAGGACAGAATAGAACTGCCCCGTAGAGTTTCCAAGGAGTGGCTGGTGGATTCGAGCTGCTGACTTTTTGGTTAGCAGCCAAACTCTTAACCTCTGTGCCACCAGGGCTCCAAACTCATTGCCATGGAGTCAATTCCGATTCATAGTGACCCTTCAGGACAGACTAGAACTGCCCCACGGGGTTTCCAAGGCCTTACAGAAGACTGCCACCCTTCTTCCACAGAGCTTGCAGGTGGGTTTGAACCGCCAACCTTTTGGTTTAAAGCCCACTACTCAACCACTGTGCCACCAGGGCTCCCTACACCTTCTAAGAGAATACTAATTATCCATTCATTTGAACGTATTTTGATATAACTTCTTATAAGCTTAAAAGCACTCTTAATGGAAAAATTTATCATTTTTTATGTAAAAAAATTCTCAACATTGTGACATTATTAAAAGTATCATATACAAAATAAGAGCATGCCTGACACAGAGTAGGAGTTTTAAATATGTAGCTAATATTAATGCTTCAAAATTTCTTATATTGACAATTCATTCTAAAATCTTATTTTGTAGTTACATGAAAATTTGTTTTGTTTTGTTAAACCTGCATATAACCTTTCTATTTTAGAAAATAGAGAAGTTTTATTACCTCAGGTTTCCATTAATAACATTTTAATTGAAAAATTAAAACTATAAGTTATCTACTGAAGAAAACCTAAATCTGTTTAACAAAGAAAATGAGACTCACTCATTCTCCTGTTATCCAGAAATTTACTCTAACATGACTATATATTCCCTTCTATTACTTTTTATATTTAACATAATTAATATTTACTTAAAAAAATTACCAACTGTTTTTACACGTTTTTTGTAGATGAAGTTTAGAATCAGTGTTTCAATCTCCCACTGGGATTTTGATTGAGAAGTCATTTAAATTAAAAGTTAATTTGTGGGACAACTGATATCCTTACACTGTTGATCCTTCCCTTTCTAGAAATGGCATATCTTTCCATTTTTTTAAGATAATTTTTATATAGATCTTAAGCATATCTTTTGTAGATAAAAAATATATTCTAGTTTTATTGCTACTTAGTTTTATTCCCTCCATCCTCCCTCTGCCCTGTGATATTTCCTGAATTAAAGAACTGTTACTGTTGTGTTATTGTTTTTATCTAGCCACCTACCTCTGCTCTAGAATTCATCTTGATTTTTTTTTTTCACTTGATCTATTGGAATTTTCTAGATGTAAGTCATATCACATGAAAATGATAGTTTTATCTAAGTTTTTGCAAACTTTATAACTCAACTGTTTTTATTACATTATTGAATTTAGTTGATGATGTTGAAAACAATATTCAAGAGTAAAAATGATAGCTGATATCCTTGTTTTATTCCAAATTCTATTAAAAAATGCTTACAATATTTTTTGTAGGCATGTTTATCATGTCAATAAAAAATTGTTTCATTTGTAGCTTACTAAAATATTTTATTTAGGAATGGGCCTTGAATAATTATTTTAAACTTTATTATATTGGAATATATTTGCTTCTGCCTTGCTTTTTTAATCTAGAGGGTTTCATAAATACGTATTTTTTAAATGCGGAGCCTCCCTCTCTTAAATTCCTGGATAAACCTATTTTACTAGTATTCTAATACATTATTGGATTTGGTTTGTGAATTAGTGAAAATATTTTAGACTGCAAATAGCTATAAATACCAAATCATATTGATTCAAACAGAACAGGAAGTGTATTAGCTCACAAAACAAGAAGTTCCATTACGACATGCTAACAACTGGATGAGTCAATAGGTCAGCAATATACCTAGTCCTCACTTGTGGACTATCTTGTTATCAGACATTTTGCATTTATGACAATAGTAGAAAATCTACTATCTGATTATTTTGTGTATTAACAATATATATATGTCTGGCAGTAACTAATGCTGAGGTGCAAGGTGAGAGTAACACTGGCAATGATGGTTAAGGATATGTGTCAACTTGGTTGGGCCGTGATTCTCAGTGGTTTTGCAGTTACGTAATGATGCAATTTGGCAGTTATGTAATGACATAATTTAGCAGTTATGTAATGATGTAGTCATCCTCTATTTTGTCATCTGGTGTGATCACCTCCATTTTTGCATAACAACCGGGTCTTTGAAATCTAACCATGTTGATAAGTGAGGAGTGGATATATTACCAAGAACTCAGATTACTTTTATCTCCTGCTGTGGCATTCTCAGTGTTGTTGTAAATACCATCTATAGTCTAATTTTATTCTATTCCACAAATGATATGTAACTTATTTAATCATTACCTTTTTATTTTATATTTATTCTATTTCAAATACTTAACACTTAGAAATAGCATGAAGAGAATTACGTTTGAACTGGTCTTGTCTATACTGTATATTTTTTCCTTAAGTATGGTGCAGCGGTTAAGAGCTTGGCTGCTAACCAAAAGTTCTGCAGCTCAAATCTACCAGCTGCTCCTTGGAAGCCCTGTGGGGCAGTTCTACTCTGTCCTTTAGGGTCACTATGAGTCAGAATTGACTTGATGGCAGTGGGTTTTTTTTTTTTTTTTCTTTTTTTATACTCAGAGAAGTGAAAGTACCAGGTCTAAAGAGATGAGCAGTTTAAGGCTCTAACCTAGAAACAGTCTCATATGCTCTCAGCAGCTGTGTATGTGAGCTCCGGTCGCACTGTTGTTCTCTCTGCACCATCACCAACATTGAGCACAGTCATTAAAAAAGGAAGAAAAAAAAGCATAGGTATATGAATATGTGTACGTGCACACTTACTAGGCAGCCTCTTCCTGTGTAACATCATGCTCACTCTGTTTAATTTACCCCGTAGCACTTAGAGTGGTTCAGTAATTTCATCTGTTTTCATCATTTTGAGATAAGTCTTTGGTAGAGTTGAAGAAATTTTTCGGCGATTCACATTTGCTGCAATTCAGTTACACCAATTAGGTATGATAAGGACAAAAATACTAATGTAAAATATCCCCAGTCCTTCCAACCTTCTAAACAGCTGCTCAGAAATTTCATAGGGCCCGCATAGGGAAATAAGGAGCAAAAGTGCCACAGGCCGGTGGGAGGAGAGGAGCCTTCAGTTAATGGGATCGGAGAAGAGTGAGTAGAAAAGTATCTAAAAGCTGTGGATGGCTGAGAAAAACCAGGGGAATAGAAGTATTTCTAGGGATTATGATTCCTTCATGGTATTTGACAGGTATAAGTAAAGGTTGTGATGTATGTTGAAATTATTTCTGATTGTGTGAATTATGTTTTATGGTCCACAGCACTTCTGTGAGACAGAACCACATCAATTTTTTAAGGTTTATATATACATTCTGATTGTGCCCACATGGCCCTCATGGAATCCAAGATAAGAAGTCAGTTTCTGGCAGCTTTATAATATTTGCACTTTGCCACTCCGTTTCCTCTCATTTCTTATCAGTGCTAAGGAAGCTTCCTTCAAATTCTCCGTTTGGCTAGACAAAGAAGCATCTATTGAGCACCAAGCACATGTGCGCTATTTCTGCCACCCCTCAGCTGGATTTACTGTAGAGGACAGAACAGGCCCTTTATAGTAAACGGGCATTCCAGTCCTGTGTCACAGTAGCTATTTACACTGCTTTATGCTGTGTGTTATGGAGTTGTTTTGACCTAAGACTCCCGTCTTCTAGAGAAGTTTTTCCCCTTATATGTAATTAACCAATTTAGAGCAAACTTAACACCATGTAGGGTCATGTTTGCATCTTGGAAAAATACAACAATGTAAAGTTAACTCTTGACTGTTCCCTCCATAGAAAAAGAGAGTAAAATTTGGAGCACTTATTTGAGGGCCGTGTAATTATGCCAGGCACTAACAATTTACACTAGAATTTCCCTAATCATCTGACTCTTCTGAATCTCAAGCACCTCACAAGTTACAGAATATCAAATACTTTCATGGCCTCTCATGTTTAAAGGGCCTATATACAGAAGCAAATATTTCTTGTACGGTCAAATATTTGCTCAGACTCCATGAGAGTAGTTTGAGGTCTCCTAGCCATAGTCTGCAACATGAGACCTCCTGTTCTGGTCAAGGCAATGCTTGAGGCAGCCACTTGAGAGAAAAAAATTTGCTGAGAATACTCTTTAGCTCCCACACATTGCTAAAACCCAAGGGACCTCAGAGACTTTCCTGAGACTTCTGCCTCCAGTAAGGCTTCAACAGTCAATATGTCACTTGCTTAAGGTTGCATTTATATTCCTGTCTATCATAAATACCACTCTCATTCTTCCACCAGTGGGAAGTATAGATTAATCTGCACCCGTTGCTGTTGAATCGACTCTGACTCACAGAGACCCTATAGAGCAGAGTGGAGCTGCCCCATAGGGGTTCTAAGGCTGTAATCTTTACAGAAGCAGACTGCCACATCTTTCTCCCATGCAGTGCTGGTGGGTTTAAAACTCCCACCTTTTGTTAGCAGCTGAGCACTTAACCGCTGGGCCACCAGTGCTTTTTAAATATAGATTCTGTCCCCCAAAATAGGTCAAAGAAGTGCATAAAATAAATCAACTTAAATCTACATTCTATTTAAACATTATTGTTTAGTCTATTTCCCATTTCAAGCTATGTCCAGTCACCTCATCCAGTAAAGCCTTTCAGAAATCATTAAGGGAAAAGACTAAGAATAAGACATTCCAGTAAAACCACCAGTCCTTGCAGTAGGATACCTGGAGATCAGTGGTTTGTGCTTGGAGAGCTGCTGGCAGAACATGGGAGCAAGATTGTCCTGTTAGATCCTTGAACTTCTTCCCTGAAGATAACCACACCACTATTTGCTTTTTCTGAACATAGGTAAAGAGAAAAAAAGTTGGAGAATGTTGGAAGGAAAATACTTTTTCTCCACATTTGATTTCTCCTTCTACTCCACTGAAGGAACCCTTAGCGTAATACTTCTGTACTTCATCCCTTCACTTTCTTTTCCTTAAAGGAAATGGTGTGAGTAATCTGTGACATTTGAGAGGAATACTGCAAGGATGTTGGGGTGAGCTCCTTTCTTTTTTCTCTTGGAACTGAGCCCTCCAGCAGAGCACAGGTGACCCTACTCCTCCAAGGAACTATTCCCACAGGGGGATGACTGACACTGACCAGCACTCACATGACTGGGCAAATAAATCTGACATTATAGGATTCTGGACTATGGGGATTGTCCATTCAAATTCATGTAAACCATGTCCTGTAATCCAGCCTTTGTCAGTGATAGAAATGTAATTCGGCCCTCCATTTTCCCTGACTTTGACGTCTTTCTTACCTTTTATCAATCTTCCCTTTCCCTTTTCTCCAGCATAGCACTTACAATGACCCAAATTACTATATACATTTCTGACATATTTTATTATTTGACTTTTTTCAATAAAACATAAGACCGGTGAAGGCAGGCACTTTGCAGTGTCTTGTCTCTTTTGCATTCCTGCTGCTTAGAAGAATGCCTGAAACACAGGAGATGCTCAACAAACATTTGCTGAATGAATGGAATAATAAATTAATGAAAATTTCCCCAAATTGAGCAGAATAGGGGTGTTATTTATTGATTTTCATTGAAGAATTCAAAAATAGGCTAGAACCATGTACCTTTTGACCTAGAAAAAAAGAGGAATTTGTATTTTGGCCATACTTGGGAAAAGCCACAAAAGATTTGTAAGGAAGAGAATGACATAATTAAAAAGACGCATGTCTTTTGTTAATGATAATGTATCACTACTGATTCATTAGTTTCAATAAATGTACCTTACTAATAAAAGAGGTTAATAATAAGGGGAAAAAAAGAGATACTTCAGGAACATTGTCCTAGCATCTGGGTATAGGTGGGATAGAGCAAAGAATAGTTAAAGGCAGGGCACATGAATTGGTAGCTTTTGCAATAGTCCAAATGTGGGAAAGCAAAAGCCGTTTGTACTAAAGTGGGGTGTTGTTGTGGGGTGCTGTCTGGTTGATTCCAATGCATAGCCACCCCATTTGATTGAGTAGCACTGCCTCAGAGGGTTTTCTTGGCTGTAATCTTTATGGAAGCAGATGACCAGGTCTTTCTCCTGCTGAACTGCTGAGTGGGTTCGAACTAGAAAGGTTTGGGTTAGCAGCCAAGTGCTTAATTGTTGTACCACCAGGGCTCCTTTAGCATTGCAAATAAGATGATGGCTTTAAAAGTTGTAATAGAAAAGAAACGAAAGGACTCAGTGCCTGAGCGGTTGTGGGGATTGGCTATTCATAGAAATAAAAAATAACTGAGATGTCTGCCTGAGTGACAGACTAAATCATCACATCATTATTAGATAAAAGTAAATGAATAAGTAGATAAATAAAGGTTGTTAGTTGTTGAATTGGCTCTGATTCCTGGAGACCCCATGTATAAGAGAATGAAATATAATCTGGTCTTGTGCCATCTTAATGATCGCTGGCCCTCTACTTTGCCAAACATGATGTCCTTCTCCAGCAATTGTTCCCTCCTTTTGAGGGATTCAAAGTAAGGGAGCCACAGTCTTGGTAAATACTCTGTGATCCATAGAGTTTTCATTGGCTAATATTCAAAAGTAGATCATCAGGATTTTTTTCCTAGTCTGTCTTGGGCTGGAAGCTTCACTGAAACCTGTCTACCATGGGTGGCCCTGCTGGTGTGTGAAATACCCGTGGCACAGCTTCTAGCATCATAGCAACACACAAGCCACCACAACATGATGAACTGACGGACGGTGGAGACAAATAGGAAGGAAAGTATTATTTGTAGGGTTTCTTCAAAATCCTCATGAAAACCACTGTTCTATATATTTTGTCTGTTTTGGTTAGTTTGTTTTTATGGAGTTGGAGGTGTTTCAAGTTGAAGGATAAATTGGTCCCTATTACTTCATCTTTTCTAAGACTCTTAACACAATATCTTTCTTTCATGATGTTATTTTTCAAATATATATATTTTCACACATATATACACATGTGAAACTTGTTATCGACTGAATTTTGTCCACCAAAAAGGTATGTTGAAGTCCTGAATCTTGTACCTGTGAACGTGACTTTCTTTGGGGAAATAGGGTCTTTGTTTGAAGATACTATCTTTTTAAGTTAAGGAGGTCATACCAGAGTAGGGTGGGTCCTCATCCTATGTGACTGGTGTTGTATAAAACAGAAGAACAGACAAGAAAACTAGGACACACATGGGGGAAGACGCCATTTGAGGATCCACCTACAAGCCAAGGAACATCAAGAAACACCCAGGGCTACCAGATCTGGGAAAGACAAGGGAGGATCTTCCCCTAGAACCAACACAGAGGGAAAATAACCCTGTCAATGTCCTGAATTTGGACTTCTGTGAGACAATGAATTTGTGTTTTTTAAAGCTACCCACTTTGTAGTATTTCATTATGGCTGCCCTAGAAAACTAAGACACATATCAACACAGGATCTTGAAGAAATTACCCTGGCTGAAACTTATCTTCAGATCTGAAAAATATAGGCGCTCTATAGAGTTGCTATGAGTCTGAATTGACTCGTTGGCAATGGGTTTTAATACTATTTGTCTAGTCATGATAATATTTTATCAATAAAACAGTACATGTGAATTGGTTTAAAAATAACTCAGATTATTCAGTAGACTTGAGTTTATCCTCTCTGAAAGCAGGAACCTTATCTTTCATAGCCAGTGCCCAGAACAATGCATGAAACATAGTAAGTACTCAGTATGCTTAGATGTATGAATACATATTATAATGCAAAAATATTATATGTAATTATCTCAAATCTTTTCCTGCTAGAATAATATTGATGCCATTCACAATGACGACACTTTGTTCTGAGTATAGGCTTATTTTGCAAATTAAATAAATAAATAAAAGAAAAACACTACAATAACTTGTGGTCACAGCAACCATGGGAGAGCTAAAAGAGTGTTTGGCAGCGATAAGAAAGTCTTCAAACTGTGTGTAAATATCCAGTGCTCCTTGTGACATTATTTTATTCAGTCAAAGAGAGTATATAGTGTTTTATAAAAATAACGTTAAATCCGTGCTATTTTATTTAGCAACACATAAGCCACCACAGTACAACAAGCTGACAGACGAGTGTGTTTTATTGACTCTGCAAAGGCATTTGACTGTGTAGATTATAACAAATTACTAATAACGTTGCAAAGAACGGGAATTCCAGAACACTTAATTGTGCTCATGAGGGACCTGTACGTAGACCAAGAGGCAGATGTTCAAACAAAACAACGGAAATACCATGTGGTTTAAAATCAGAAATGGTGTGCATTAGGGTTGTATCCTTTCACCACACTTACTCAGTCTGTATGCTGAGTAAATAATCTGAGAAGCTGGACGATATGAAGAAGAATGGGGCATCAGGATTGGAGGAAGACTCATTAACAACCTGCAATATACAGATGACACAACCGTGCTTTCTGAAAGTGAAGGGGGCTTGAAGTACCACTTACTGATGAAGATCAAAGACTACAGCCTTCCATATGAATTAAACCTCAACATACAATTCTCACCACTGTACCAATAAGCATCATCATGATAAACGGAGAAACTATTGAAGTTGTCACGGATTTTATCTTACTTGGATCCACAATTAATGCTCATTGAAGCAGCAGTCAAGAAATCAAAAGACATATTGCCCTGCTGCAAAAGATCTCTTTAAAGTATTAAAAAGCAAAGATATCACTTTGAGGACAAAGGTGCGGCTGACTCAAGCCATGGCATTTTCAATCGCCTCATTCACATGCGAAAGTTGGACAATGAATAAGCAAGACCAAAACAGAATTGATACGTTTGAATTATGATGTTGGCAAAGAATATTGAATATACCATGGACTTCCAGTAGAACAAACATATCTGTCTTGGAAGAAGTACAGCCAGAATGCTGCTCAGAAGTGGGGATAGCTATGAGTCTGAACTGACTAGAGGGCACCTAACACCAACAATTTTTATTTAGAAATAATTTGCGTACTTGATTATTAGTAGACATGGTTTTCTATACACCTCACAATTAATGTCAGAGTTTGGCTGCATATCTGTGTATTTGCATAATACGTACAACAGTTCAACCTAGTTTTCCTTTCTTAAGTGTGAACTCTAGACCTGTGAATGGCATTTGGATTAGTAAATTCATGACTCTGTTTTAGTGCCTGACAATGACTTTACCTAAAGAGTTGATGGTTCTCAAATTATAATCTAAATGTTTTGACCATGCCGTCACTACAGAAATGTATGAAACACAAGGAAAATTTAGCCCTCAATTTTCTGATTCATTTACTCATCAAACTATCTTATTAAAGCCACTTCAAATTCAGGAAACTTGATAGAAAATTATTCTAGCTTATTTCATAGTCCCAAGAAGTTGACACTTACTAACCCAACCTAAATCCCTGTAGATTCTCTTCAGTGTATATTTCAGAGCTCACACATTTTTTATGGTTCTCCAATTATTGGGGAGCTGGGTCTTACATCCTCCCTAAAACACTTCTTGTAAGCAACTCAAACCAAATTCTTATCAGCTATTCATCCCTCCCCACCTCCCAACCCCCTCACACATATAAAAAAAGAATTTCCATAGTCTTGCTGTTTCGGAATTGTTTCATAGTATTTGTTTGAGTTTTCATTGTATATGGATTCTTTGAAATCCAGTCTACTTTACATCCCTTAATATTCCTTTGATATTGGCGGTTTCCACTTTTCCATATGCAACAGTTTCACTCTTGTTTTTTTTTCCTTAAAAAGAAAAATACTCTAAGCTTTGATTTTTCAATATACGTAAAATGATATTAATTTCAGTGAGACCAAGACAAATGAGTAACTATACACACAAAGGAATCTGATTTAAGCACTGCCGGGAAAAAAAAAATGAATAAAGAACCCTTGACAATATGTTAAATTCAAATTGAAAATCATATGATGAAAATAAATGGAAGAAAATAAAAGACATCTTCTGGGTCATTGGACTAAGGTGACCTGGCAGGGGTTGGAGTATAATTTGTGTACAAGGAGTGAAAGCACGCTAGTATGAAGAGAACAATCTATTGGATTTTTATATAAATTCTTTAGGAAAGATGAGGAGAGGGATGAAATGAGACAACCATGGTCGACTCTCAATTTAGCACGGTATTATGGGAGAGCAAGGTCGTGGTTCACCCCAAATCAATTGTCAGCAGATCATATGAGCTGTAAGCATGTGCTGGCTAGACAGTAGTGTTTTTAACTGCCAGCAACAAAAAAAAAGAATATGCCTTCTTGAAATTTTTTTTGAGACATGGTGGTTTTCAAAGACAGTAACACAGTGGAATGTTGAGTAAGGCAGAGAAATTCAGGTGTATTTCATGATTGTTAGAGTGATCTTGTTTTGATCATATGACAGCAAGCATACTCCAGGGTCTGAAGTGTGAGCAATTTACATAAATACAGAAAACCAGAGGCTCATTTTGCTGTGGAATTGTGGTGGCAGGTTCTGTTTCTCTCCATATATTCACTTCTCTGTTTAGCCCTTGCCCCTCCAATATGCACATATCTTAAATATGCAGTTTTATGAGTTTTCACAAATGTATATGTCCATTTAATCACACCCCCATCAAAATGTAGAACATTTCTATCACTCTAGAGTGTTCTCTCATTCCCCCTTCCTGTCAATCTCCCTTTTGGCTCCCCGACTCAAACTCAACCACTGTTTTGATATATAGATCTATTTTGCCTATTCCTGAACTTCATATAAATGGGATTATACAGTATGTATTTATTGGGTCTTGCTTCTTTTGCTCAGCCTGCTGTTTTGAGGTTCATCCATGTTATTTATGTGTACTAGTGTTCTGTTTCTTTTTATTGCTGAGTAGTGTTCCATTGTATGACTATGCCATAGTTAATCTGTCCTCTTCTTAATGGATGTTTGCATTGTTCCAGGTTGTTGTTATTGCTATCAACATCTGTATACAGTCTTCTTTGAGAAGCCTCACCTTTTAAGATTAAAAAAATCCCCTTTGTAGTAGGTTGAATAAAGGCAACCCTAGAATATCAAGTCCTAATCACTGAAGTTTGTAAATATTACCTTACTTGGGAAAAGGGCCTGCAGACTTAATTAAGAATTTTAAGATGAGGAAAATACCCTGAATTATATGGGTAGGCCCTAAATACAATTACACATATCCTTATAAGAGAAAGGCAAAGAGAGTTTTGAGAGACACAGAAGAGAAGGAGAAGCAGAGGTGAGATTAAAGTGATGCAGCCACAAGCCAAGGAATGTCTGGAGCCACTAGAAGCTGAAAGGTAAGCAATGGATTCTCACATAGAGCCCCGTGGTGAGTGAAGCCCCACTGGATTTAGGACTTCTAGCCTATGTTCAGGTGGAACATACTCAAGTTCTCACTTTGGCTCTCACGGGCTTGTTCCAATTTTCTTCAGTTTCAACTTGCATGTGAGCAATTAATGGTCTGTTCCACAGTTGGCCCCTGGCCTTGATCTGACTGATGATATTGAGCTTTTCCATCCTTTCTTTTCATAGATGTAGTTGACTTGATTCCTGTGTATTCCATCTCGCAAGGTCCGTGTGTATAATCACTGTTTATGTTGGTGAAAAGAAGTATTTGCAATGAAGAAGTTGTTGGTCTTGCAAAATTCTATCATGTGATCTCCACCATCATTTCTATCACCAAGGCCATATTTTCCCACTACTAATCCTTCCTATGGAAACCCTGGTGGCGTAGTGATTAAGGGCTATGGCTGCTAACCAAAAGGTCAACAGTTCGAATCTACCGGGCACTCCTTAGAAACTCTATGGGGCAGCCTACCCTGTCCCATAGGGTTACTACGAGTCAGAATTGACTGGACAGCAACAGGTTTTACAGATCCTTCTATTTTTTTTTCCTTCTTTGTTTCCAACTTTGTCATTCCAATCACCAGTAATTATCAGTGCATTCTGATTGCACGTGTGATCAATTTCAGACTGCAGCAGTTGGTAAAAATCTTCAGTTTCCTCATTGTTGGCATTAGTGGTTGGTGCATAAATTTGAATAGTAGTCATATTAACTGGTCTTCCTTGTAGGCATATGGGTATTATCCTATAACTGACAGCGTTGTACGTCAGGATAGATCTTGAGATGCAATGCCATTACTTTTCAAGTTGTCATTCCTGACATAGTAGACCATATGATTGTCCAATTCAAAACAGCCAATGCTAGTCCATATCAGCTCACTAATGCCTAGGATATCGATGTTTATGCATTCCATTTCATTTTTAACAATTTCCAGTTTTCATAGATTCATACTTCATATGTTCCATGTTCTGATTATTAAAGAATGTTTGCAACTGTTTCTTCTCATTTTGAGTCAAGGCACATCAGCAAATGAAGGTTCTGAATGCTTGATGCCATCCACATCATTAAGGTCGACTCCACTTTGAGAAGGAAGCTCTTCTCAAGTCATATTTTGAGTGCCTTTCATCCTGAGGAGTTCATCTTCTGGCATTGTATCAGACAGTGCTCTGCTGCTATTCATAAGGTTTTTGCTGGCTAATTGTTTTCAAAGGTAGAAAACAGTAGTTTGGAAGCATAGCTGAAATCTGTCTGCCATGGTTGGTTCTGCTGGTATTTGAATACCAGTGGCATAGCTTTCAGCATCACAGCAATATGCAGGTCCACACGGTACGACAAACTGACAAACCTGAATTTAGGATAGATTTGACGCATTGAACACTAATGACCGAAGACCAGACGAGTTGTGGAATGACATCAAGAACATCATACATGAAGAAAGCAAGAGGTCATTAAAAAGACAGGAAAGAAAGAAAAGACCAAAATGGATGTCAGAAGAGACTCTGAAACTTGCTCTTGAATGTCGAGTAGCTAAAGCAAAAGGAAGAAATGATGAAGTAAAAGAGCTGAACAGAAGATTTCAAAGGGCAGCTTGAGAAGATAAAGTATTATAATGACAAAAGGGAAGGACACACTTGACATTTCTCAAACTGAAACAACTGAAGAAAAAATTCAAGCCTTGAGTTACAATAGTGAAGGATTCTATGAGGAAAATATTCAACGATGCAGGAAGCATCAAAAGAAGATTGCAGGAATACGCAGAGTCACTGTACCAAAAAGAATTGGTCGACGTTCAACCATTTCAGGAGGTAGCATATGATCAGGAAAGCTGCACTGAAGGCTTTGGTAAAAAACAGTGCCCCAGGAATTGACTGAATACCAGTTGAGATGTTTCAACAAACAGATGCAGCACTGGAATTGCTTATTCATCTATGCCAAGAAATTTGGAAGACAACTACTTGGCCAGCCAACTGGAAGAGATCCATATTTACGCCTATTCCCAAGAAAGGTGATCCAACCAAATGTGGAAATTATCTAAAAGTATCATTAGTATCACACACAAGTAAAATTTTGCTGCAGATCATTCAAAAGCAGCTGCAGCCGTATATCCACAGGAAACTGCCGAAAGTTCAGGCTTGATTTAGAAGAGATCATTGAACATGAGAGATCATTGCTAATGTCAGATGGATCCTGACTAAAAGCAGAGAAAATCAGAAGGATGTTTACCTGTGTTTTATTGACTATGCAAAGGCATTCAACTGTGTGGATCATAACAAATTATGAATAACTGTGCCAAGAATGGGAGTTCCAGAACACTTAATTGTGCTCATGAGGAACCTGTCCATAGATCAAGAGGCAGTCATTTGAACAGAACAAGGGGACACTGCATGGTTTAAAGTCAGGAACTATGTGTGTCAGTGTTGTATCCTTTCACCATACCTATTCAATCTGTATGCTGAGCAAATAATCCAAGAAGCTGTAATATATGAAGAAGAACGGGGCAGTAGTATTGGAGGGAGACTCATTAACAACCTGGGTTATGCATATGACACAACCTTGCTTGCTGGAAGTGAAGGGGACTTGAAACACTTACTGATGAAGATCAAAGACCACAGCCTTTAGTATGGATTATACTTTAACATAAAGAAAAAGAAAAATCCTCACAACTGGATTAATAAGCAACATCATGATAAACAGAGAAAAGATTGAAATTGTCAAGGATTCATTTTACTTGGATCCACAGTCAACACCCATGGAAGCAGCAGTCAAGAAATCAATCAAAAGACACATTGCATTGGGCAAATCTGCTGCAAAAGACCTCTTTAGGATGTTGAAAAGCAAAGATGTCACCTTGAAGACTAAGGTGTGCCTGACCCAAGCCCTGGCGTTTTTAATCGCCTCATGTACATGCGAAAGCTCGGTGATGAATAATGAAGATTGAAGGAGAATTGACTCTTTTGAATTGTGGTTTTGACAAAGAATATTGAATATACTACGGAATGCCAAAAGAATGAACAAATATATCTTGGAAGAAGTACAACCAGAATGCTCCTTAGAAGCAAGGATGGCGAGACTACATCTCACATACTTTGGACATGTTAGCAGGACTGATCAGTTCCTGGAGAAGGACGTCATGCTTGGTAAAGTAGAAGGTCAGCAAGAAAGAGGAAGACCTTCAACGAGATGGATTGACACAGTGACAGCAACAATAGGCTCAAGAGTAACAACAATTTTAAGGATGGTGCGGGACTGGGTGGTGTTTGATTTTGTTGTACGTAGGGTCACTGTGAGTTGGAACTGACTTGACAGCACCTACCAACAACAGCCTCCAGAACTAAGACCAAAAAAAACTAAACCTGTTACCATCATGTTGATTCCAGCAATCCTATAGGACAGGGTAGAACTGCCCCATAGGGTTTCCAAGGAGCAGCTGGTGGATTCGAACTGCCAACTTTTTGGATAGCAGCCAAGCTTTTAACCCAGGACTCCCTAGAATTAAGAGAAAATGAATTTCTGTTAACTTTATGCCATGTCGAGTATACTTTGGGGTGAGATCTTGCATGGAGGAGACATATGTCTTTTCATACCTATTCTCAGATTTTTTTTTTTTTTTAATTTCACTTCTGGATAACCAAAAATAAATATATCGATGATAAGCTTATTTGGAAAAGCTTGGGTGAGTGCATTGTTTTCTAAGTAGTGAAAAATGTCTTGACATGGTGCATTTTTGTAACACGACAGGTGGCATTAGATTGTCTAAGGAATGAGAGAAAAAAATATTGTGATAAGAAACAAAAATATCACAATGCACTGAAAGGAAAAGAAAATCCTCAGAAGAGATATTTTTTCTTGGTAATCTGACATACATATTTGCCTGAAATCCATACCATTTTTACTTAACCACCTTCTAAGTTCTCACAAAATCTCTGTTAGGTTTACTGGGAGGCTTTGAAGAGTGGCCACACAACTTTAGTTTTATTATTTACTTCAATTTAATTCAACAACTCATAGTTTATCACAGATCTTCTAATATGTGTGTGAGTAGCAAAGAAGGGATCAGTGTAGATCAGACAGATTCATGAGTAATATAAAGTCATTACTCAACAGTAAAATAGATCCGAGTTATGTGATGTTACAGTTAGAAGTATGCATCAAATAATGTCTTTCAAAATGAACTTAAAGCCCTGCATCAAACATTACTTACAAAACTAGAAAAGGTTTTTCAAAATCCAGATACAGTATTTCCATTATGACTCAGATTTGGGGAGAAAAATGCTTAAATCTGCTTTAACTTGAAAAACACACGCATACACACAAAAGCAAAATATCCAGATAACCCTTATGTCTCGAAAGGTCTATGTCTCTTCATAACTGAGCTCCTTGAAATTGTATTTGTCTTCATGAAATGCCTTCATTTCCTGTCCTTGTATCCACAGGAACCGGCTGAAATCAGGTTTCCTTTCTTACCCCTCCGATGACACTTTCAGACAAATGTCATCAGTGACTTATATGCCAAATTCAATTATCTTTTTAAAGGCTTCTTTTCGCTGTTCCTTTATTGCATTTTACACTGTTGTCTTTTTTCAGCTTGAAAGATTCCTCTTTTGGCTCCCATAAAACCATTGAAGTTAGAATGATATATTAGTTTTACTTCCTCATAATATGAACTTGCAAATGTTTATGTAAAAGAATTGACATTTTTTTCCCAATTGTATTAGCTTATATACAATGTGTACAGCCGTATACAATCTGCCATATTTCCAAGCATCAGAATGTAATGCAATTAAAGTACATGTTACATGGAAGTGGTTGTTTGATAATTTCAAGGAGTTTAATTTTCTTTCTTTCCTAATTATACTTATATAATATTTTGTGTATGCCAACAGTATTTCTATTATACACAAATACTTTTTACATTTTTGCTTCATGCAAAAGATTTTGGAAGCAGTAGTTATTAAGCTTATGTTATAAATTAATCGTGTATTGGGGATATTAGCATCATTTATGCTGGAGAAAATCTTAGGAAAACTTCTAAATTTTTCTATATTTTAACTCCTTATTTATTATTTGGAAAGTTACATTTATGTTAAAATCATGTAGGTTTATTCCAGCTGCCGCTTCATACTGTTTGCTTACTTTTCATCTTATTACATTTTAGTAGGATAGCATTCATACTCTTTTAGGTCTAATTATGCTTAAGCACTTAATAATTTCCGAACAGTATTGCCTTAGGGTTTTTTTTTTTTGTTAACATTCAATTTACATCTCCAAAGTAATTAAAGTGACCTTTAAAATGTCTAAATCTCTGTAACCCAGAGAAAAAAGTTATTTTTAATGTTGATCTTTATGTCTTTTCTATGATTCTATACTTTGATTTTTTAAAAATCTTCAGTATTTAAGTTTGAAAATATTTTATTTTCAAAATAAATTTCTTTATATTAAGAAGTATATATATACCTATACCTATACCTATACCTATACCTATACCTATACCTATACCTATACCTATACCTATACCTATACCTATACCTATACCTATACCTATACCTATACCTATACCTATACCTATACCTATACCTATACCTATACCTATACCTATACCTATACACTGTAATTGGGTGCTGTGAAGTTCAAGTCCAACTCATAGTGAACCTATAGAACAAAATAGAACTGCCCCCATATGCTTTCCTAGGCTGTAATCTTTATGGATGAAGATAGCCAGGTCTTTGCTCCGGCAGACCCACTGGTGAATTCAAACCACTGACCTTTCGTTTAGCAGTCCAGAACTTAAGCATTGTGTCACCAGGGCCCTCTCTGTCTTTCTCTCTTTCTCTCTACATATATGCAAAGTATGCTGGTTAAATTTCCAAAAGAGATGGAGCCTAGATTAGATACAGTCTCAGAGTTTGAGGGGCTATTGTATTTCTCTACTTCCAAAAAAAGATGCATATAGTACATGTTACACAATCCCTAATTGTATTAGTTTATAGGTTCTTTAAAATAGGCTTGATCAAATACATGGCAAATATTTGCTTAAAAATTTGTTAAAAATTGTTGCATCATATATTAAAGAGTGGTTAAGAGCTTGGCTGCTAACCAAAATGTTGGTAGTTCAAATCCACTAGCTGCTCCTTGGAACTCTATCTTATAGGGTCATTATAAGTCAGAATTGACTCCGTAGCAACAGATTTGTTTTTCTTGGTTTATATATTTACTTACATTTAATTTATGTAATATAAACTAATTTATATATATCTGTCTTAGGCTAATGTTTAGTCATCTAGTGCAGCTATAACAGAAATACCACAAGTGGATGACTTTAACAAAGAGAAGTTTATTCTCTCACAGTGCAGTAGGCCAGATGTTCACCGGCTCCAGGGGAAGGCTCTCTCTGTCAGCTCTGGGGGAAGGTCCTTATCATAAGTCTTTCCTTGGTGTGGGAGCATTTCAGTGCAGGAATCTGAGGTCCACAGGATGTGCTCTGCTCCTGGCACTGCTTTCTTGGTGGTATGAGGTCCCCAAGTCTCTCTGCTCACTTCTCTTTTATATCTCAAAAGAGATTGGTTTAAGAAACTAATCTTGTAGATCTCATCAATATAACTGCCACAAATCCATCTCATTATGTCATAGGGAAAGCATTTACGACACATAGGAAAATCACATCAGATGACAAAATGGTAGAAAATCATATAATACTGGGAATCATGATCTAGACAAGTTGACAGACATTTTGGGGGCACACAATTCAATCCATGGCAGCTGGATTCTCTAGAGAAGCAAAACCAGTAAAGCATAAAAATATACAGAGAGAGAGATTTATATCAAGGAAATGGCTTACACAGTTGTAGAGGCTGGAACGTCCCAGGTTTGTGGGTAAGGCTGAAGGCTACTTCTGATTCACATAGCTGCAGGGACTGGCAAATCCAAGATCGGCAGGTCAGACAGCAGAGCTCTTGCTCGCAGACTGCGAAGACCGACAAATCCCAAGATCAGCAGGCAAGACCACAGGTAACTGGCTAGCTCAAGTTCCAAGAACCAGAAGTCAGATAAACAGGAGTCAGCTGCAGGATCCAGAATAAGTAAAAGCGCATGAGCCTTGCCAGAAAGTCTACTTATGTTCAATGCAGGCCACATCCCCAAGGAAACTCCCTTTCAACTGATTGGCTACTCACAGCAGACCCCATCATAGAAGCAATCACGTTATATCAAATCTCATCATGGATGTGATCCCATCATCATATGACTGCCAAACCACATCATAACTGCCAAACCACTGGGAATCATAGCCCAGCTAAGTTGACACACAACCTTAACGATTACAGGATCCATTGAAATCCCACTGTTGTCCAGTCATTTCCAACTCGTAGCAACCCTATAGTACAGAGTAGAACTGTCCCATAGGGTTTCCAAGGCTTTAAATCTTTAGGGGAGCAGACTGCCATATCTTTCTCCCATGGAGCTGTCTGGCAGGTTCAAACTGCTGACCTTTTGATTAGCAGCTGAGTGCTTAACCACTGTACCACCAGGGCTCCATCTATATGAGACTGGTTGTTGTTGTTGTTAGGTGCTATCAAGTCTGTTCCAGCTCATAGTGACCCTATGTACAACAGAATGAAACACCGCCTGGTCCTGTACCATCCTCCCTATCGTTACTATGTTCGAGCCTATTGTTGCAGCCACTGTGTCAATCCATCTCTTACTATACATACATAGTAATAATACATATATACATATAGTAGGAAGATTAAAAGTGAGCAAATAACATTCAGTTTAAAAATAAAAATTTAAATAGTTCTCAAATTCCTACCAGATAAAGAAATGGAATATTGGTGCTATGTCAAATAACCACTCCATGTCCCTTCATTGGAAACGCTGGTGGTGTAGTGGTTAAGTGCTACGGCTGCTGATCAAAGCCTCGGCAGTTCAAATCCACGAGATGCTCCTTGGAAACTCTATGGGGCAGTTCTACTCTGTCCTATAGGGTCGCTATGAGTCGAAATCGACTTGACGGCACTGGGTTTGGTTTTTTGGGTCCCTTCATTATCACACTCCCATTTTAGTCTCCTAACGTAACCATTACGCAGAATGTATGTTAATGATCCATGTGTTTTTCTTTATAATTCTTATCATTTGTGAATATATTCCCAAAGTATATGTTGTTTCATTTTTGCCTGTTCTACAACATTAAAAAAAAAAAAATCCAAACCCACTGTGGTCAACTCAATTCTGACTCAGACGGACCGTATAGGACAGAGCAGAACTGCCCGTAGGGAAGCTAACTGCCACGTCTTTCTCCTGGATTAAAAAAAGTTATTTACATAAGTAAAATAAGCGTCTTTATTCCTCTAGATCTATTGTGTATAATATAGCTACAAATGTTTTCTGATGAATAATACTTGCCTGGGATATCATTTCCGTTCTTTCATGTTTATACTATTTATGTCATTATGTTTTAGAATTGCCTCTTGTAAACCACTTAAAGTTGGCCTTTTATTATTTTCTGTTAGTTTGCTTGAAATGACCATGTCTTTTAAAGGCAGAGTTGAGACTTTATATTTATGGTGATTACTGATATATTTTTATTTCTAACATCTTATGATGTACTTTCAATTTCTCCTAATTTTTTTCTATTTTCTTTTTCTTACCTTTTCACCTACTCTTGAATTAAGGTAGTTTCCCTCTTAATTCCTTATTTTTACCTTCTTCTAGTCTATTCAAGGCCACTTAAGCTCAGTAACATCAAAGAACCCCCTCCAAACCTCTGTGCTGTTATAGTGTGTTTTCTCTGTTTTTTTCTTTATTAATCATAAATTATATTTTATGGTTATTTTTATTATTGTTACCTTGATTTTTCATTTTTTGTTTAGACTTACATATTTACAAATATCCTTCCTGATAATTTCTCACTTTTCTGCTAGTCCACCTGGGATCCTTTTCCTACTCCAGGGAATATGTCTTTAAGCTTTTCTTTTACTTAGAGTCCTAAACCAAGTTTTTTTTTTTAATATGGAAATTTTTTTTTTTGGTAGTTTCAGTAGACATAGAAATCTAAGTGACAGAATTATTGTTTTCTTTCAGAACATTAGAGATATTATCCCACCGTGAATTTTGTTTTTGAAATAACATGAGATGTCTGTTATTTCTTTTTAAGTGTTCTTTCTTTGCTTATGGCCCACTTAGAGATCTTCTATTTTTCTTTGGTGTTCTCTTGTTTTATTACGTTGTGTTTGTGTGTGGATTCCATATTAACTGTCCTACTTGGAAGTCATCAGTCTTTCTACAGACAAAGATTGTTTTCTTTCAGGGAATCTGGAAAATATTCAGGTAATTTCTTTTTGAACATTGCTTATTTTATATTCTATCTATTACTACCACTGGAACTTCGGTAAGATCTATGTAAAACCTGCTCATTTTATCTTTCATGTGACTTAATTCTCTTTGTATTTCCCATGTTTTTTTCATTATCTAGTGCTGCCATAACAGAAATACCACAAGTGGATGAGTTTAACAAACAGAAATTTATTCTCTCACAGTTTAGGGGGCTAGAAGTATGAATTCAGGGTGCCAGCTCCAGGGGAAGACTTTCTTCCTCTGTCAGCTCTGGGGGAAGGTCCTTTATATCAGTCTTCTCCTGTTCTAGGATCTTGTCAGTGCAGAGACCTCAGATCCAAAGGACACATTCCACTCCCAGCTCTTCTTTCTTGGTGGTAGGACTTTCCTCTCCTCTCTGTTTGCTTCTCTCTTTTATACCTCAAAAGAAATTGACTCAGGATACTACCTAATCCTGTAGATTTTGTCCTTCTTTGTTAACATAGCTGTCTTTAATCCTGTCTCATTAACATCATAGAGGTTAGGGTTTACAAAACATAGGATAATTACATCAGTTCTCAAAATGGATGAGAAACACATAAGATTTAAGAAATGGGTAGTTCAATGCAGGAGAGTGATAAAGGGCATTCTCAGGACATTATGGAAAGGAAATTTCAATAAAACACTAATGCAGCATGCCAGGTAATGAGCCAATTCAAATCGAAGCAAGAGGGTGGAAGATTTGAAGAAAGGTATCGCCAAGAAAAAAATAAAAAAAAAAATTTTTTTTTAAATAGATTCCTTTATTTCCACAGTAGAGGAGTTTAAACTTTTGACAAAGATTTTGATGCAAAACAAAACTCAGCAATTGAAAATTAATAAATAAAATCAAATCCTCCAAAAAAAAGTAAAAGAAAGGAAATACAATTGTGTTACACTACACAGATTATCTGTGAATAACATTTACAAAGATAAAAATAGTATAAATCTCAACTGATATTTAACAAAAATGACACAATAAATGTGGCAGAACCTAGAACTCAGGGAATTATGTGTCCTTTTTTTTTTTTTTATGGGTATCAGCATATTGGTGCATGTGTTATTGTTCACAAAATGTGGAACACACACTAGGGAGTCAAATAGTTTCAAAATGGGGGTAACAAACAAGAAAAAGCAATGCAAATATTTCAGTTAACAATAGCAATATAAATGCAGACCAACCAACACCAACTAACCCGGTGCTGTCAAGTCGATTCTGACTCATAGCGACCATACAGGAAAGAGTAGAGTGATCCCATAAGGTTTCCAAGGAGTGGTTGGTGGATTCAAACTGCTGACCTTTTGGTTAGTAGCCAAGCTTTTAACCACTGAGCCACTAGGACTCAGTAAATGCAGAAGAAACAGCTAAAATCTTAAAACAGTTAAAAATATTAAAAGGTTTGCTTCTCTAAAAAGAGACATGAGAACTATTTGACTTGTAAAACTATGTCCTAGGATTCCAGAAAAAACAAATAATCAATTTCTAAAAGTATATCATAAAATAAAATATTTACGTGCATATTCTAATATTATTTTTAAGACATTTACTGGTGGTGAATATAAAATGTTGGCTGTCATGAGTGGGAAATACTTTGTTTCTGTCCATTGACATAATAGTTCAAGTAATTTGGGGGCTTTTAACCTTCTGATTTATTTTCTTTAAAATAAACTATTCAGGAAAGACAGTTATTGTACTACATCTGCATTATGTTTACATCATTTTATGAAAATATTTGCATTTATGGCAACTTCACTTGCAATATACTATAGACATGAAAATATTTGCTGTAATGTTTCCTATTCATTTTTATCCCTAATAATTATTCGTAAACCAAACCAAACCAATCCCATTGTCACCTAGTCAATTCTGACCCACAGCAACACCACAGGAGAGAGTAGAACTGCCCCCAAAGGGTTTCCAAGGCTTTACGGGAGCAGACTACCACATCTTTCCCTTCAAGAGCAGCTAGTGGCTTCGAAGCACTGACCTTTCAGTTATCAGCCAAGGGGTTAACCACTACACCTCTGAGCCTCCAATCTATCATTACATCTTCTTTTTTAAGAACCAAGTATTCATTCTCAATTCTATATAGGGTAGAAAGAGACATTGATCTCAATTCTAATTTTCATCCTAAACTTTGTTCTGCTGGCTTCCTGTAGTACCCAGAGGCTTATGAAAAGAGCAGAATTATATCATTTTTTTTGAGTAATACTTAGAGTTTCTTTAAATTACCTTTTTTCAATTCTATCACTTCTGAACGACTGCTACAGCTTTTTTATCCAGTGTCTTTGTTTTCTGTGAAGTTAAATTGGTTTACTCTTTAGAAAAGAATTGTAATTTACAGCAATGATTTAAAATGATCTTTATTGAATTCTAAAATATTTCTTTTAGGTCAGTGTTTCTGTAGCTATTAGATTCTTCTTTTTTTTTTTTTTTATTTTCCCCACAGTAGTCTAAAAATGCAACCAAAGAAATAAGTGGTTCTCCACTAAAATGCTATTGATTGTTTTAAAAAATTTGGTGATAAATTACTCCAAATGTAGATAGTAAATGCAATTATCCTGTCATTTTTTTATGAAATATATGAATTCTTACTTAAAGAATATTTTAAGCCCTAAAATTTATAATAATTTTGAATTAACAAATATCCCATTAATTAGATGAATAGCTCAGTTTTCACTATTGATCTCTATAGTGTTGAATAAATAAAACACAGACGCATCCGCTTACATGCACCCAAAGCCCTGTGTGATTTCCAAGTATTGAATTATGCATTCCGTATAAATAGATTTTTTTTTCTTTTATGGGGGTATTTTTTCCAATATAATTTCCAGTGGAATTCAATTTTTATGTAAGTGAGGCATCAACTATCCCAGCTAATACAGACAGCCACATAGGATGTAAAGAAAAATTAATGCGTATTAGGAATATAGATGACCAAATATCCTATCCATATTTGGAGTAATATGTTGGGAAAAGTGTTCACTCTTGTAGTTTATGAATGTGGTAATCAAATGTGACCAAACTGCAATGTGCTGTAACAGAAATTCATGCAAATAAAAATATGATTAAATATAGCATATATAAATCCATCAATATATAGTAGATTAATAAAGGGAAGTACAAGATTTTAGTAGGACATTTTTATTTTCTGATAACAGTATTATTAAAAGAGGAATTCAATTTCATTTACTGTGTAAAATGTCTTTTTTTTCTAGTGTGAAATAAAATATTATGGAATAAATAAACTATAGGTCTTATACAATATGGCATCGTTTATATTATATATTTGAAACTCAGGTTATATTAATTGCAGAGTAAACAAGAAAATATAATTTATACAAATGATCATCTTTTATGTAACTTATTTCCATGCACTTTTCTTTTAGCACCCAGGAAGAGTTTTTTTTTTTTTTTTCCTAATGGGATGATACATGAGTTAGATTTGGTTGTTTTTTATATGACCTATTTCATTGGTGGTGCATATATAGATGATTCAGGCTTTCTCTCCTTGGGGCTCCCAAGATTTTCTGATTTAAAAAAAAAAAATACAAAAGAAAACTTTGAGTACCCAGTTCCTTGCAGAACCATTGGGAAATATTATATTGTCAAGCTGGTATAATAAGTTCAAGCTATGATGCAGTTCTCTCCTCCAAAGTCATAGCGATGATAGAAAAAAATAGAGAATGAGAACCAAAATCAAAGAACCGGGATGAATTACTTAATATATTCATAGCCCACTTAGAGAGCAGAAAACTGGCATGAATACTTTCAAGACTAGAGAAAAATTCCATTTTTATATGCCACGGCAGAAAGGAATATAAGATTCAGTCAACGCTAGCTCAGTGCAGCCATTGTAGTTTTGTTTATGGTCTGTGGGTAACAAGGTAGATGGATGAAGGATGAAGGTGTGGGCAGCAGGGAAGGAGAGTGTAACTATGGGGGTATATCTTCCAGATCTCCCTAATAATGCCACACTTTCATGAGTATCAATAGATATATAACCTCATAAGTAAATATGCATTAAGTTAAAGAGTTTTAAAACGATATGTGGGAACAATATTTAGGGGCTGCTCAGAATGAAAAAGCATCTGAGAGAGCCAATATGTTGAGAGAAGGAGCCTGGAAAACTCATCCATTCAAGAACTGGGATCTGATCCTTACATTTCTAATGCAAGTTTGAAAAACGTGTGGTCATGTTTGTTCACTGGACTGTAAGGTTTGTGTAAATAAGCTTGGACAAAGACAATACAACTGAGCAGGAATGGGCTTTTGGATCTCTTTGATCACACAGAGTGCATGGGTTGCTAGAATCCTTCCTGGCTTTTCAGGTGAAGATCTCTCAGAAGTAGCTGATAATGTCAGACCATCAGTTACCGTCAAGTCAGTTCTGACTCATGGTGACCCCATCGGAAGTGCAGCAGTGTAGGACTTCTCCACAAGGTTTTCAAGGCTGTGTCCTTTTGGAAGCAAACTGCCAGGCCTTTTTTTCCAGGTGCCTCTGGGTGGGTTCAAACCACCAGTCTTTTGGTTAGCAGTCGAAAGCACTTAACCTTTTGTACCACTCAGGAGCTCCGGTAATGTCAGAGTAAGAGGAAAAATCACTGTGAATGCTGTCTTAGCATGGACCTGCCTAGAGGTGAAATAAAAGTCGCCATTGAAGTCTAACTTCTTTTGGAGTTTTTGCCTTTGAGATGACATAGAAATCCTCTGTCTGGCTGCATACCTCCAAGGAGAAGCTCCGTTCATAGGCAGAGCAGATCTCTTTCTGAAAATAGAAGAGATTACTATCCCAGAAGAGAAATCACAAGTCGTCATAAACTTTTCTCAGTCTCTTCAATGGTCTAGGTCAAATGAAAGGAAACAGAACATCAGCTTTTAAGTGGAGTGGTGTACAGGAAATAACTATTCATCTGACGAGAGAATGTACTGACAATTCAAGTATCGGGAGACTTCTCGTATCGGGAGGCTTCTAAAGCTTGGTGCTTTTTAACAATTGGTTTAGCTGTTCTCATTTATTTATTATCTCTTATAACACCGACACATGAAAAGATGTGACTCTCTAGTGGTTTGAATGGATCATATGAGGCTTGTAAAAGCAAAGCTGTGCTACTTCCTAATGTTCCTTTACGCAAAATTCAATTTTTGAAGTATGATTAGTTTTGCATACACTAAACTGATTATATATCTCTAAAATATGCAAAATAAATACATAACCATAGAGAGTGATTTCTGCTGATTTCAATTGTGTACAAAATTCTATCTACATGAGCCTCCTACTCATTGGTAATATTGCTTGCCTTTTTTTTTTTTAGATAATAAAAGTGAAAGTAGCTTGATTTCAGACTCTAAACCTAAAGTGTATCTGTTGTGGCCACTTTAGCAAAAATGTTTTCTTCGTTTTGTTTTTGTATTTATCCAACACTAATGAGGGCGCTGGTGGTTCAGTTATAAAATTCTCACCTTCTGTGTGGGAGACCCAGTTACGTTCCCAGCCAGTGTATCTCATGCACAGCTACCACCTGTCTGTCAGGGGAGGCTGTGTGTGTGTTGCTATGATGCTGAGCAGGTTTCAGTGGAGTCAATGAAAACCCTGTAGTTCACAATGGTTCAATCCACAATCGATCACTGGGATGGTCCAGGACCAGATAGCTTTTCATTCCATTATGCATGGAGTCGCAATTAGGGGCCAATTGGACAGCAACTAACAGCAAGTTTTTTTTCTTTAATCTTTAACATCACTTACTTTTTTTAATTGTGGTGAATATATAGATAGTAAAATAATTTCCATTTCAACTATTTTTATGTATATAATTCAGTGACATTAATTATATTTACCATTAACATCACTTTTGCAGATGCATGATAGTTAGGTTATCTTTTGTCTTCAAGTGACAGAAATGCCTGAAAAGGCCTGGGTGAGCTAACAGTAAACGACTGCAAAAAGGGTTCCGTTGAAGTTTCTCTGACTCTCTTTCTCTCTGTATTAGTTCCCTCGGACTGCCATAAAAAAGTGCCCCAAACTTGGTGGTTTAAAACAACAGACATTTATTCTTTCACACTTTTGGAGGCCAGGGGCCAGACATCAAGTCACCAGCAGGGCCATGCTTCCTCCAAGTACCTTAGGAAAGACTCTTTCTTTCCCTTTTCCTAGCTTCTGGTGGTAGCCAGAAATCCTCAGTGTCCCTTAGCTTGTAGCTGTATCACTTCAATCTCTGCCTCCATTGTCACATGGCCTTCTTCCCTGTGAGCATCTCCTCTGTGTCTCTTGAGTTTGTTCTCTTCTAATAAGGATATCAGTGATTAGATTTAGGGACAACCTTAATCCAGTATGATCTTAACAAACATCTTTGTTAAATCTGCAAAGACCCTATTTCCCATTAAGGTAACACTCTGAGGTACTGAGTGGCGATTAGGACCTGAACATATCTTTTTTGGGGACACAGATCAACCCATTGCTCTCCGTTTATCACTTTTGCTTCTTCTACTGTGAATTAAAAGTCCACATGGGAGGGGAATTTGAGAATTAGATGTTATAAGCATAAATTCTTAAATTCTCCCGTCACCGTATTGGACCTAATAGAAAAGTCCAGAGAAGAAGTCCAGCTAAATCTCATGCCTACTCTTAAACCAATCTCTGTAGCTAAGGATTGGGGAATTCTGATTGACCAACTTCGGTCATGAGCCCACCCTTGTCATGAGGATGGGATATTTTGGTAGCCACCCTCCAGCTAGAACCAAAGCATCCAGGGTGGGGGAGTTCTCCAAAGGAAAGGATACTGGACAGACAGCTTATGTTCACTATTGTAAACACCAAGACAGAATCAATTTGCAGAACAAACTTGAATACATAAATACTGAAATAATTATTTACTTACTATATTCACCTGGCTTCAGTCAGAAAGTTATATCATTTTTTAAAACAAGGTGTTTAGTATACAGAATTAGTTAAACAGGTACAGGAAGACTGAAAAAGCAAAGGAAATGTTGAAGTATCACAAAGGTGGTAACAGCAGAAGGCAGCTACCACTTCTAGGGCTGAGTGAGGAAAAAAAAAAATAGAGAAAAGGAGAGGTTGGAATTATTAGAAACTGGAAGGTTGGAGGAGGGACCCTGAAAGGCAGGGACCCGGATCTCTGAAGAAGGAATATCAGCCCGCTAGTCCTGGTGCCTATGAGGGGTCAAGATGAGGCTCCTTTTTGGGGGTGTAGAAAAAAGAAATGGGAACAGGTCCTAGATGCCATTCTGCATGAAGAATGTTTACCGGGGTGTCACTGATCAGAAAATATTGCAAAACAAGGAGGAACAAATCCCCTTCATCCTCCTTCAGCCTTCTGGTCTCCTTCTAGCACCCTCTATTAGCAGAAACTAAGCTGAAAATGCAGAAATGTAGTTTTCAGAGTTTCAACTCCAGCATGGGAAAGAAGAGCATAGAAGGATGGGGTTGAAGCTGAGACACAATAGCTTAATGACAGCACACTACTAATGGCAACACCAGTTCTGCATCAGTGGAAATTTTTCACTCATTGTTGTTGTTGTTAGGTGCAGTCGCGTCAGTTCCGACTCATAGTGACCCTGTGTACCACAGAAGGAAACACTGCCCAGTTCTGTGCAGTGCTCACAATCATTGTTATGTCTGAGCCCATTGTTGCAGCCACTGTGTCACACCATCTAATTGAGGGTCTTCCTCTTTTCCTCTGTCCCTGTACTCTGCCAAGCATGATGTCCTTCTCCAGGGTCTGATCCCTCCTGACAACATGTTCCAAGTATGTAAGACATAGGCTCACCATCCTTGCTTCTAAGGAGCATTCTGGTTTTACTTCTTCCAAGATAGATTTGTTCATGTTTTGGTGGTCCATGGTACATTCAATACTCTTTGCCAACACCACAATTTAAAGGTGTCAGTTCTTCTTTGGTCTTCATTATCTATTGTCCAGCTTTCACATGCATATGATGCGATTGAAAATACCATGGCTTGGGTCAAGGGCACCTTAGACTTCAAGGTGGCATCTTTGCTTTTCAACACTTTAAAGAGGTCCTTTGCAGCAGATTTACTCAATGCAATGTATCTTTTGATTTCTTGGCTGCTGCTTCCATGGCTGTTGATTGTGGATCCAAGTAAAATGAAATCCTTGACAACTTCAATCTTTTCTCCATTTATCGTGATGTTGTTAGAATTTTTGTTTTCTTTATGTTGAAGTTTAATCCATACCGAAGGCCGTGGTCTTTGATCTTTATCAGTAAGTGCTTCAGATCCTCTTCCTTTCAGCAAGCAAGGTTGTGTCATCTGAATAATGCAGGTTGTTAATGAGTCTTCCTCCAATCCTGATGCCCGGTTCTTCATACAGTCCAGCTTCTCGGATTATCTGCTCAGCACACAGATTGAATAGGTATGGTGAAAGGATACAATCCTAATGCACACCTTTCCTAACTTTAAACCACGCAGTATCCCCTTGTTCTGCTCAAACGACTGCCTCTTGGTTTATGTACAGGTTCCTTACGAGCACAATCACATGTTCTGGAATTCCCATTCTTCACAATGTTAGCCATAATTTGTTATGATCCACACAGTCGCATGCCTTTGCATAGTCAATAAAACACAGGTAAACATCCTTCTGGTATTCTGTGCTTTCAGCCAGGATCCGTCTAACATCAGCAATGATATCCCTGGTGCCACGTCCTCTTCTGAATCCAGCCTGAATTTCTGGCAGTTCCCTGTCGATATACTGCTGCAGCCACTTTTGAATGACCTGCAGCAAAATTTTGCTTGCGTGTGATATTAATGATATTGTTCTATAATTTCCACATTTGGTCAGATCGCCTTTCTTGGGAATAGGCATGAGCAGTGTCTTCTGTCTTTATCTATGGATACAAAGATAATTAGAAACATACACATCTAATTGTAAATTGCCACCAGCCATTTCTTGAACTTGACCCTGTCACACTAGCCACTAGTTTCTTTAAACTTTTTAAGTCAACATCAAGTTTTTTCACCCAGGTTGGAGATTTCTGGAGTCATACCCTACTTAAATCTGGGACTATATTTACCCCTTTATGAGGGGAGTGCCTGAAGCTTTGCTTGGATTATGAAGTCTGAACTGTCAGCAGTTTCTTCTGACAGAACAGTTCCAATCAGATCCATCGCTTTCTTGAATATTGACTTTTTTCTGTGCCTTTATAGTTCTAGCTTAAGAAGAAGTTGCACCAGCACGGCCTCTGTACCCTGGCTTGGCAAAGAAGATGTGGAACCTGTTGATGATAGGAGAGAAGACCTCGTCTATGGCTGTCTTTCTTGGAAATTCCCACTCTTATTTCTCTCAACCACCATCCACCTATCAGTTTGTCATACTGTGGTGACTTGTATGTTGCTATGAAGCTCGAAGCTATGCCACTTGTATTTCTTTTACCAATAGGAAGAAAGGCCTGGCTTTCTACTTGTGAAAATTACCCAATGAAAGTCTTATGGATCACAACAGAATATTTTCCAGTGTACTGCTGGAAGATGGCACAGCACTGGGCAACATCCTGTTCTATGATAGGTAAGGTCACCATGAGTCAGAGCTGACTCACCAGCAACTAGCAACAAAGTTTCTCTCACAATATGAAAGCCGGACAGTTGAGATTCTCTCAGAATACGGCTTCTATCTAGCCTATTTGAACCAAAACACTTTTTTACATAAGGTACTTTTTCCTCTAAGTTTATGTCTCTATACTGAAATTTTGTAGAAAAAAAAAACTTTCTGAATGTTCAAAAAACATTTTAATAGTTTTGATTCAGTTCTACTTGCCTTCTTTCTTTCTTCTTCTTCTACTTTTTTTTTAATACTTGCACTTTCTCCATAGAGTATTCAAAGTATTGTTTCAGAAATACTGAAATGAAGTATTTGGGTGTTTTGATATTCACCCTTCAAATTAGTGATGGATGCAATAAGAAAAAAATAGAAATTAGGATTTTATGATGATGAAGATGTTCTGAAATCCATCAGAAGCACTGTAGCAACCTTGATAAGCCTGCATAAATAATTTGTTTTTGAAAATTTGCTAAACAGCAGTGGAGAAGTTTAATGTAGAATCTAACCACAGCTAATTATACATATTAGCTCTGTTGAGTAGTTTGCTACCCCAGATAACCTTTACACTTTGGCTGTAATGGTAATTTGCTTAATGGATAGACCTAACAGAAATATTGTAACAAATGTGCCTTCTTAAATTTACCGAGATTGGATGGGGAAGTTAGAAGACATGAATGTGCTGTGCACACAGACTGACAGAAAACCGTGTCATTTTAATGAGTCATAATTTCTAATTAGCTCTGATTATTCTGAGTGGCTGTGGATATACATTTTAATTGTATCGCATACTGTAATTTCCAATTTCCACAGAGATGCTGATGAAGTGAAAGTCGTATTGCAAAGTCATCATTTAAATATTTGAGAAATGGAAGGCTTTAAGAGGGATAAATATCCAGCTTACTTATGATTTCTATTGATCTCAGAATCAATTTTATCCCTGTGATAATGAATGGCTGTCTCCCTTCTCTTTCCCAGCTCAACATCTGGGTGCAGTGTTGGAATTGTGATGCCCTATGCTCAGCAGGAGAGAATGCCATACTTCCATTGTATATTCAGCCATTTAGGTGAGAAAAAAACTAGTCATAGGAACTGAGGCGGCGCAGGTGGAATCAACGGGACAAATATCATTGTTGTGCTATGAAAGTTTAGTTTGGGTTAGAACTGACTGCTGAATGAAGGCTGAAAGGCCTCATCTCAACATTCATACTAAGCATGTTTGTTTTTCTTTTCCTGTGCACAGAGTGGGACACACTGGAGCTCCTGGAAGGAAAGGGAGGGCAGGGTGTTGGCCCAGCCCACCCTCAGCTTTGTTCAAGGGCTCCAGGGTGGAGGATGAGGGCATGAGCATACCCTTTGGCCTAGGCTAGGCAAGCTATAGTTACAGATAGAGACCCACGTCAGAGGCAAGTTACAAAGCTAGAAACCTGGGGGTAGGAGTCAGGAGCTCAAGGAAGTACAAAACACAGGATGGGGCTGGGCCAAGATTCAGTGAGGGGGAAGGGAAGGGAGGAAGGTCCCTCCCAGCTCTAGCTCAGCGGTAGCCTCAGGTCTGGCCCTCAGAGTGGAGGAACCAGCTCGGAGTGGGATAGGGCGGTGGGAGATAATCAGATTCAGCTCATCGTCATGCTTTAAACTACAAAGCAAAAGATTGGCAGACCTGCAAGGAAAAGACAATTACCTGAGCATGATAAGTCTCCCAACAGTTTGTGATGGGTGAAGAAATGAAGTAGGTGAGTAAATCCATACATGTGGTGGTTAGAACGACGTGAAGCACCCCTCCCAGATGTAAGGATGGACGTTCTGTACATTGTCTTGGTCTTACAATGTAATGCACACATCAGCTGAAATAAACCTATTACCTAAAACAGTCTCCTTGGAAGGAGTACTCACCTCTGTTCTCTCGAGACCCAGAATCTCAATTGCAGTAATTAAGAAGAGTCCACTCCATTCTAATACCCATTTATACAACACAAGGAGCAATTTCTTGGGATTTCATAAAGACAATGAGGGGACTGGTTCTGAAAGAATACAGAATTGAGATTTGGATTGAGAAATAGGTTTAATTTATGATAGAGTTAACCTAAGCAAAAACTACAGATAATATTCAGTGGGAATTGGTGTTACCTTTCAATTCCTCCCAGCAAACAAATGATAATACTTACTAAGATAGGACCGAGACAATAACCTCTGCCTTAGGTTAATCAGATTGAGATTTCTCTTTTTATATGAAAAAAACAAACAAGAGTTTGGTTTGATTTTATCTTTCATGTTTGTTGCTTAATTATGTAGCTTCTACACGTGGATCTCCATTAATAATCACAAAAAATGATGGCTGGAAATTAATTTGAATTACTATCATTATTACTAAGTAAAACCACTACAAATTCTGAAAAATGGATTAATAGATGTATTCATTCAGTCATTCAACAAATATGTATTAAAGCTTAGACTGTGTGTATACTATTATAAAACCAAAAACTATTATACTTCTTTCAAATTACCAAAACATTTCCATGGCTACTGCCACTAAAGGAAATACAAACGAGCATGGAGATAGTAATCAGTGCAAAGCACTTGGTACAGTGCTTGGCGCATAGTTAGAACTCTGTTGTTCCTATTATTATAACCAGGGTAGTTGTTAGTTGCCGTCGAGCTGATTCTTCCAACTCATGGCAATCCCATGTGTGCAGAATAGAACTGCTCCAGAGGGTTTTCAGGACTGTAATCTTTGAGAAGCAGGTCTCCAGGCTACCTCTGGGTGGGTTCGAACAGCCAACCTTTTGACTAGTACTCAAGTGCTTAACTGTTTGCACCACTCATGGGCTTCATTAACAGGATAAGACACCAATATTCTAATCATAAATGTGATCCCTACCTCCTTGAAACTTACAGTTTAGCATGGAATCAGTTAAACAACAAAACCAACAAAGGTTAAGAAGTATCATAACAGATCAGGTATACATTTCCTTGAAAACACAAAACAGGAGGAGGGTACCCAGCCTAATGGTTACCTGCCTTCTTGTATTGTGCTGAAGCTTTTATATAGACATAGGTTAAGTAATCAACAATTTTGTTTTTCAATTAAGGAATGGATTAATCTGAGCTTTCTCTGTCCCATTTCCAATTTGGTTTCAGTGTCCTCCAATTTCGGTGTTAGGTTGGATTTATTGCTTCCCAATCTTCTCAGAAAGATAAAGTCCTTTTAGTTTAGGTTAGAGTAAGAAAGTGATACCCTGTGGGGTAAAGCCATATGTGCCTTGACAATTATTTTATAAACATTATAATGATCTTTTCTAGGTACAACAACTTACAGATTTAATTGTTCATTTAATTTAATAGTTCATTTTGCACCCAATCCTAAATAGAAAATTTTATTTTTGTCAGTAGTATTCTATCACTTTGGAAAGATCATGGGGTAGACATATATATATGTGTGTGTGTGTGTGTGTGTGTATATATATATATATATATACCCTTTCCCTCTTGCCAATGGCAGCCCATTTGGATTCTCAGATTCATGACTTTACAGAAAAGGTGCCCTTCTCTTGCAACCTGCAGCATCACCAGAGCCTGCTGTTGAGGAAAGCAGAGCCATGGCTACCCCAAAGCCCCTCACAATTTGAGGTGTATATATATATATATATATATATATATATATATATATATAATCTCTCTCTCTCTCTCTCTCTTTCAGAAAGAGAGAGAGAGAGATTGATTGAAGTTAACTTTCCTGAGAAAAACCAAAAACGGCTATATTGAGGGTTTATCACTAGAGTCACCAGTGATCAATGACCTCTTTAAAAGGAAGCAAGGTTATCAAAAAACAATGAGCCTTTAAATTGCAGTCATAACTCAAAGGAGCATTTCCCAGGTCCTCTGGAGTGAAGATGCTTAACCACCGGTTCATGGCCATCAGGGGTTCTATTTCTGTGCTTGATGGTGGAAGGTGGGGGAGAGGAGCTGTCTGTAAAAGTTGTAGGTGACGTTTGCTCTCTCTATCCATCTGTGCATCTTTTGGGGGAGAGTATAGTTTTAGTCTGCTTCTCAGATGGAGCCATGACCCTAAAATGATAAGAAATCCTGTTGGAAAGCGTGTGACAAATCAATTTAAGTCTATGGGAAAGGATCAAATGATAGGACAAGTAGCAGCAAGTAGCTTCTTCCAGTTGGAACTAGATGGCTATTGGTCAGCCCCTGTTGAATTTTATTTCAAATCTCAGTAAGATCAGTCACAAGTTGTGTTTAAGTATGCTCCAAAGCAGCCGTAAAGTTCATATTAAGATAGTTTCCTTAAAGCTTAGCTGGATGATTGGTAACATGATGTCTTCTCTTCCAGCATGTGGTTTCCTCCAATGTTCGTGGGGAAAGACAATGAGGAGAAGGATGGAGCTTTATGATCCTGCACGCAGTCTGTGTGTGGCTTTCATGTTGAATAGTGGGCATAGAAAGGACATGCATCGTGTTATACCTGGAGACCTGGTATCCTGAGGATACACTGAGTTTACAGAAGGACTCTCAGCCCTAGAGGAGTATCTCTCTTATACATAAGTGGCAGGCCTCTGTCATTAACTTTATGCGACACTGAATAGTCTCATGAGAGGCAGTATTTTGTAGTTGTCAAAAGCTCAGACTTGGAGCCAGTTTGCCTGGATTCAAACCCTGCCCCTACCTCCTAGTGGCTCTATTATCTTGGGCAATTTTCTTACTTCTCTATGCCTCAATTGTAAAATAAGCGTGGTGGTAATGGTGTCTATGGTTTTTAGAATGCATGAGTTACTCTTTAGCAATTTAAATACTATTAACTACTCGCAAAATCTTCTGGCACATAGTCAGCATTATATGAGTGTTTTTCTCCTCCCTTTCTTTCCTCTTCTTAAACAAAATCAACTTCTTAAAGCGCACATTGGTGGAAAGGCATTATCTACATTGCTGAAATTTTTATTTTCCATTGATTGGATTGCTTGATACCATTGTCTTCCTACGTCTTTGTACTGCTCTACTATCTGCTTCAGTGAAGTTTTGGTTTAGAAGAGAAGAATAAAACGTGATCGCAGATGCTAAACCAGATGTGGTCCTGGCCACTAATGCAATTGTCATAGGGACATGTAGTAAAGACACCACTGCATGTTTGTGCATTTGTATGTGTGTGCAAGTTGTCAGGGTTAGGGGAGAGTTTGCCTTAAGGAGCAAGAAGGAGCCATCGAAAGAAGGGATATTATCAGGTGACAGTGTAGGAATATGAGCTTTGGGGAAGTTACCATTGTCAGTGATTTGCCTAAATTCTGATCCAGTTCAAAAAATCTTGGATTTCCTATGCTAGGATTAATTTGGTGGTGGGAATGGGTGAGCCAGGGGTGGTGATATAATTTGAATCTAACTCAAGAACAGTCCATCACATATTCTTTAACTTCAGAACAAACACTTCTATCCTAAGCCTTGAGACATACAAGTAGATAAGAGCTACCCTGTCTTACTCTGTAACCTCAAAATTTTAGAGTTAAAAAAATCAACATCATTTCTAACTCTCTTCATCTAACTTGAGCAAAATGACACCAGTATATCCTTCAGCAACACTTTTTAATTAATCTCCGTAAACAAGAGTTTTCAGTAGTTTTTCTGCATATTATCCTGCAGTGCTTGTCTCCCTGCTGAGCTGGTATAACTATAATTCACAGCTGTAATCACTCACTGCACTGGAGATTTCTAGTTACTAAAGATTTTAAATTGAAGTGTTTCTGGTGGGTAGGAGAATGATGTCATTGGTTCCATTGAAACTCATTCTCAATAAAGTCTAGATAAATCAAGTCCCCAAATGCTACTATTTATGATATAGATTCTTTAGAGACCGTCTGCCTATGTGAAATGTATCCTCCTAATTTATTTTGTTTCTGTGTACAAGGTAAGATAATAATGTATGAAGTAACGTTTCCCAAACTTGGTTCATCTAAGAATTGCTTTGGGAATTTGATCTATGGTGGACTCTGAAATCCGTATTTTTAAACAAACATCACAAGTGATTTTATGATCAGAGAAACAATTATTATAAAGTGGTATACAAATTGGTTCAGGCTTACTAGGATATTTTGGGGAGAGTGGACAATTATAGGGTCGCTATGAATCAGAATCTACCCAACTGCAACAGGTTTGGTTTTGGTTTTGAACAGTTTTGGGGGAATTAACTGAAATACAGAAACCCTGGTGGTATAGTGGTTAAGTGCTATGGATGCTAACCAAAAGGTCGGCAGTTTGAATCCATCAGGCGCTCCTTGGAAACTCTACGGGGCAGTTCTACTCTGTCCTCTAGGGTCACTATGAGTCAAAATCGACTCAACGGCAGTGGGTTTAGTTTTTTGGTTTAACTGAAATACTGTCTTCGGAGTATTATAATCATTGCTTGTATAGATCAGTGAAACTAGAGGCAGGAAGCACGAATACAATTGGCAGAGCAGAGGATGAAAGGTCTTCAAACCACTTCTATTCAACAAAGCCAATATGTTTTTACAAAAGGAAAACAAAAACATAATTGCAAAAAAAAAAAAAAGTAGCTTTAATTCAAATCTACATAGTCTATGTTAAAAAAGACCAGTCTAATCATGTACCTTTACTTAAACTCTCAAAACTTTAACAGAATTGTGTGGACTTGATAACACAGAGAGAGAATTTATGTATTTGCCCAAGTAATAAAAAGCTATAGAAAACATGGAAAGTAATATAGCTTTAAATACTAGGTAGGATTCCTCCAAGATAGATAGTTAAGTCATTAACATCAATTTATTGGAATTAAAAATGGGCCACAAATAACACAAAGACAGATTTTTAAATGTAGGGGAAATAAGATAGATTATGAAAATAAAATTAACCCCAAAAGAGGCCAAACTCTTTACCTGTAATAAAAATTAATGAATCAGAAGTTACCCATACCTGAACCTCAATCTTAATTTTCCTCCAGTGTTCCCTCTTAGACATACAATGTACAGGACCATGCATATATGTCTGTACATAGTCCTATAGTTCTCACTGTTCCGAAACTAGAATCCTAACTGATATTCCTGCCTTCCCAGATCACTGACCCATGTACATTTCTATGCCTCCACCACTAAGATTTCCAAATACTTTCATCCATCTAGGTCTCAAACAGGAGTCCTTGGGCAATGCAAATACGTAACACCCTCAGCTGCTAACGGCAAGACTGGAAGTTCAAAACCACCCAGCAGTGTCTCGGAAGGAAGCCGTGATGATCTACCTTCAAAAACTCACCCCTGAATCTAACTGTGCTGCAGTTCTGCTCTGATGCGTATAGGGTCGCCATGAGAAAGCTCCGACTTGACAGTAGCTAACCACACCACCACCATAGGTCTCAAACTGTCTTTGGACTGGAAACTCATTTCCCCAAATCCATGTCAAGTCCCAAAATGCTTTAGAAACTTAACGCATAGGTGTGAAACATAAACTCCATATAGATATTTTTTCCTTAGTCTTAATTAAGAATCTATTCACCAAAAATCTACACCAGTTTTCATCTCTTTTTCCATGAATCGGCCCCCACTTTTGCATCCGTCAGCATCAATATTTCGTGTTAATTTAGCCATTTTCTTGTGGTCATAAAATAAAAGTATACTTGAAACATAATCACAGAACTTCTTCCTCCGCATTTCTGCCTTCTTGTCCCCCAGGATTTATGTCCCTGCAGTAAGAATCATCTTATTAAGGAGAATTAGAGCAAGCCTTCTAGGCCCTGATGTTCATAAAACTTCATATGCTTAGTGACAGAACAGTCGGTCAGGGAGATAGAAGTGATTTCATTTGTCCAAATTCTTGTTCATTTTGATTATTTTGGCAGGATTTCTTTTCAGATATGATTACATCATCTCTATTTCCTACTCCAGGACGTGGCTAAGAGTCCAGACCCGCAACACAACACGTGGCAGCTTTTATATTTTCTTGCTCACTTGTGCTTACTTCCGTATCTTAAACCAATTTGCTCTGCAGGAAATATACATACTTGTGTTCATGAATTCAAACCTTCTAGTTGAAACTTTTAAGTAATTGTCTACTTTTGCCTTTGCTATGGGTTCATTCCCTTATCATTTTATCTTTTGCACATTTAGCAGCCCTAGAAATAAATAATGGTGCATTTAAATATCAATAGGTCCAAGTACACAAAAAAGCAAATGGACAAGTGTAGAGCCCACTTCCAAACCCTTTTGATACAGCACCCATGTCTGACTTACCCCAAAGCCAAGGGCTTTTTTCATTACAACAAACTCTCGCTTGCCTCCATGTGAATTTTAAATTTATTCGTCTTTTCTTCTTGTTTCGAAGCTATCAGAGAATAAGTAACACAGATCCAATTCTGATTTAACTTATTGGTATGAAATGCTAGAGTGAAAAATAATGACTGTATTATTGTTAATTTACTTTAAGTAAAATAATTGTGTGGCATTTCATTTTAAATAAGCAGTATGGAAATTAGTAATAGAAATGACATTACAATTCCTATGGAATCTAATCTACATAATGTATTTTGCTGGGTGACAGAAATTTAAAAGAAAAATCTACAGATTAACCTCCAAAATCTTTTATAGTATGGGAGTTTCTAACAATCACTAATATAATATTTATATTGGAATATTCTATACTTTCAACTGAAAAACTGTACATATGCAGGAAATAGGAAGAAAAAGCAACATCAAAGGACATGAGCCATCTACCAAACACCTGTATCAGAGCTTCTTTGGATATACCAAGAATTGATTGTATGTTTGTAGTGGTATAAACGAAAATACCTGTCTAAAATTGTCAAGAAGGAATAAATAGAAAATTAGAACCAACATGCTCTATTGGATTTTCATCAACAATAAAACTCAGACAATCCAGTCACCCTCCTGCTGTTCCCTTTGAGTGTTTTCATATATCTGTTTAACATTCTAAATACTTAAAATGAGATTGATTGTAACAATAGACAAATTCTAGGAAGTGAAATAAAACCACATCTCTAGTCATAATAAAACTCCTAAACCTGGTGGTATTCTTTGAGAGCCCATATTCTTCCACAGGAATCATTTCAGCTCTGGAGCAAACGTGCTCCTCAGTTTCTCTTCTGTGTGATGCCTTCCCCTCTGCACTCCCCCCCTTCCCCATGTAGTTCAGGAAGAGTCCTTCTGGTTGCACAATCATATAATTTTAAGTGGAAGCTTTTGTGTGAGAGGATTACCCAGATTAATCCTGTTTTTTCCATTCCTGTTACTCAGAACAGTGAAGAGTCTGCTTTAACCTTTCCAGGCCATTGCATCTGGCTAAAGGTTTTATTCTCCTTCCTGGTCTCCTATTCTTACCCCTGTTTCAGAATCTAATCTGCTTCCAAATGTTTCTTCTCTTGCCTCTGTTCATGGACTCTTATCATTGCCGCATATCCAATTGCCTGTAATGAGATACTCTTTCCTTTAAGACAGTGGGAGTGAAAGCACTAGAGAGACGGGTGGTAGGGAGAAAATGAACACCCAAGCTTGTCTGTACATGACTTCATTAACAAGGTGATTCTACATTTTGGATATTTTGTCAACAAAGAGACTATGATTCATAGCCTCAACACTGTTCCAAAACAGGCCTGGTTTCCCAAGGAGCACATCTCTGCCAAATTAATTTACAATAAATGAGTTCCAAACTACTTTCTTAAGATAATTCCTCATATAATATCCAGTTATAGCTTTATTCAACCATAAACTATAGAGGACTTCTTCTAAGAAATACAAAATACAGTTGGGCACTTTAGCTAACTTACACATTTTTTTGAGGGTTGAGAACCAGTAGTTGGGCTCTATCAATAGATCCTTATTATGTAGCTAGAAACACACCCACTGCCCCTAACTGCTAGTCTCCTTACTCAGTCCTAGTAGCAGGGCTTCTGCATGCACATGAAACAGGGGATAAAGAAGATACAGTCTTAATCCAGGTTCTGCCACTATTTGTGTGACTATGGACAGCTGCCAAGCAGACTGTCATGAAAGTAATGAAAGTTATATGGAAAACCATCACTTGCACAGAGTTCTTCTATGCTACAGTGAGGAACTTATCAATGTGTGTACATGATTGTATGTCTTGGGAAAGGAGTCCTGGGAGCACAATGGTTATGCACTCGCATGCTAACTGAAAGATCGGTGGTTCGAACCCATCAGCAGCTCCACTGATGAAGAAAAGGTCTGGCAATCTGCTCCTGTAAAGATTACAGCCAAAGAAACCCTATAGGACAATCCTAATCTGTTTTACAAGGTCGTTATGAGTCAGAATCAACTCGATGGACAACAACAAAATGTCTTGGGAAAATTTGCAGAAGTAGGGTATTTAACTATACTGGTTAAAATTGTGGTTTCTTTTCACTCCAAATTCCCCTCTGTTAGGCTTTCTCACTTGTTGGGTGGTATTCTAGAAGTAATTGACAGTTTTTCTATCTGGCTGAGGAAAGTTCAGTTGAGGACAGATATAATTTAGGATAAGTGGGAAATATTCAGGCAACTTGCAGTCACTTTTGTGAATAATTAGGTAGATAGCACAGTGTGGAATGACTATCAGAAATGTCCTTACTGCCACTGTGTTGACATGTCCAAGATGATTATGCAAAGGCCCAGAACCACCGGCTTGTCAGTTAACTAAAAAAAAAAAAATTGTTTTATTTTTCTGATGTTTCTGACAGTTTTCAATTTTCTGTATTTTTCTTCTTTCTTAATAAATATTTAATTTTTTACTTAATTTATATTCATAATTTTGTATCCTTTTTCTTAAATAAATCCTCTCAGATTGTATAAGCCTCAAAAAAAACCCAAACCCGTTGCCATCAATTCCAATTTATAGTGACCCTATAGGACAGAGACCCATATATATACACACACACACACACATATATATATAGGACATTATATATATATATATATAGGACATTTTATATATATATATATAGGACAGAGACATATATGTGTGTATATATATATATATATATATATATATATACATACAGACCTATAGGGTCACTATGAGTAGGAATCGACTTGATGGCAACGGCTTTTTATAGGATAGAGTAGAACTGCCCCACAGGGTCTTTAAGGAGCACCTGGCGGATTTGAACTGCCAACCTTTGGTTAGCAGCCGTAGCTCTTAATCACTACGCCACGGGTGTTTCTTCATATAAGCCTCAGGTCTCACAAAACACCTATCTACACTTGGAAAATTAAGTTATCCTCTCTAGGTCTCAATTTTCTAAATTGTAAAATAAGGAATTGGTATTATTTCTATCTCATGAATCTAAAAAATACACCGAGGAAGTAGAAGAGAATAAAAAATAACATTACTTTAAAAAGTAAGTTAATGTCCTAAGTACTTACCAAAATTAAATTTTCACCATTTTCAAATTTTCCAGGTCCTTTTTTTTTTTCTCAGTATATTTGTATTGTGCCCTCAGCCTAAAATACACTTTCTTCCTTTCTTTCTATGAGCAATAACTCCTTCTTAAAAATGGAGCTCAACGTAAATCATTTTGTGTCAGATTTATATTGCTGTGTAACAGATTACCACAAACTTAACAGCTTAAAACAACACCCATTTATTATCTCACACTTCCTATGATTAAAAGTCTGGACGTAACTTAGAGGGCTCTTCTGCTCAAAGTCTCCAGAAGCTGCAGTCTGGACTGCAGTCTCATCAGAGGCCTGAGGAGAGAAAGATTCACTTCTACGCTTATTCAAGTTGTTGGCACAATTCATCTTTTTCCAGCCATAGGACTGAGGTCTCGTTTTCTTGTTCACTATCAGTTGGGGTCAGCATTCTGATTCCAATTTCATGCCACTGTCCATCTCCATAGGTCCTCTCTCAACATGATTGCTTATGTTATCAGAACGAGCATGGGAGAATCTCTGCAAAACCTAGATCATCTCTAAAAGTATTGCACCTGATTAAGTCAGACTCACCCAGGATGATCTTTCTTTTGATTAATTCAAAGCCAATTAAATTGGGGCCTTAATTACACCTGCAAAATCACTTGACCTTTACTAAACAACTTACCTTATCAAGGGAGTGGTAATTCGTCACCTTTCCTACATTCAAATGGTTAGGAACAAGTCATAGATTTTCCCGAACTCAAAGGGAACAATTACACAAAGGCGTGAACAACAGGAGGCAGGGAGTTATTGGGGTCTCTCCCCCACACCTTCTAATTGCTATTTTTTTCCCCAGCTCTATTAGTCAGGACACATTTAGTTGAAACTCAAATTGAACTAGCTTAAGTAAAAAGTATGTTTGCTTTAAAAAAAAAAAAAATCCAAAGAAACATTGAAAAAATAAGATTATTATGAGAAGTTGATGCTGCTAGACCACAGGTACAGCGAGGATCTGAAAATCAGATGAGTTTGAGACCACTTCTTAGCTCTACTGCTCTCTGCAGGATAGACTGGATCAGTTGCCCAGTCCTAGAAGGATCAACTGTGGACAGAAGATTAGGTACTGTGGTCAGCTTAGTTTAGATCAAGTTCCCTCTTTAGAGTAATCAACTGTGGTTAAGTACATACCTTTAAAAACTTACTAACTCTAGGGAAGTGGGAGTGGCATTTCCCAAAAGGAGACTGTTAACTCCAGAATGTGGATATTACAGCAAATCTCTGTGCTGTGTGTATCATTTTATTCCCAGAGTATTCACCAGCTCTGTTTACTTTCAGTAATGCCATAGTACATTGTAACATATCTGTTAATATTGGACATTGGCAGTTCTACTCTTACATGGGATATCAATGAGTTGGAATTGACTTGACAGCACCTAACAACAACCTTTGACCCAAGACTAAGAACTCTCCTGAGTAGTGTGTGTCCCATTCATTACTGTCACTCCAGGATTAGCAGGTAGTGGTTAAGAGCTACAGCTGCTAACCAACGGGTTAGCAGTTCAAATCCACCAGGTGCTCCTTGGAAACCCTATGAGGCAGTTCTATTCTGTTGTATAGGGTCACTACGCTTTGGAATCCACTCTACGGCAACGGGTTTGGTTTGATTTTGGTATGTGGTAGGTGCTCAACAAATGATTGTTCAATAAAGTAATCCTTTATGGAAAACTAAATTCAGTGTCATCCACAGGAAGTCAGCAACATAAAACTACTACATGGTTATAGGGATGGATTCTTTTAAACTCAGGCTTGCTCTGAAAAGAAATTAAGGTTAGTACAATCCCCTTGTTTATTTAGTGAGAATGAGGAAAATTTTGTCCCCCCATCTTCCTAGTCTTTTCCATTATCCATCTGTCTATCTGTCTGTCCATCTATCCATCTATCCATCTATCCACTTACCTATCTATCAATCTATTGATGATCCATCTATTGATCTGTCTATAGTTCTATCTTCTATCTATTAACATTTCCCAGTGATGATATTTTAGACAAGTATTTTAAAACCTCTTCCATCTTCTATACAATGATAAAAAAAAAAACTCTGGAAAGTAGACTGGCATATAGAAAACACATTCAGTAAATGGTGGCTTAAAGTGAATGACTATGGTATGTATCCAATGATGTCCAAAGAATTCTAATAGGCATAAATGGGAAGAAAGCACAGCAAAATTAGCCATGCGAATGAGTGGAAAATGGCACCATACTCCCAAGTGCAGAAATTTATGAATGGGAGCCTTAAAACAGCAACAAGTATGCTATCTTCCTTGCCAAGGAAGAATTTTTTGTCTGTTAATGTCAATGTCAATCAAATTATTTGTTTGATTTGGGGCATTATTTCTTAATAAAGCTAGACTGAGGTTGCAAGGCAGTTCAGAAGAGTGTGTGGTTTGAATTCAAGTCTTTCACAGAGGTTTTATGTTTATAGGTTCCTTTAGCCAAGGTAAACACCAGGCAGGGGGTTTCCATAGTTTCCTACTTATTAGCAAATGCCACCTGAGGTTAATGGCAGCCCCAGTTGTATCAGCCATTTTAAGTTCTTAGGGAAAGAAAGGAAAATAGAGAAGAGTAGAGGGAAGGTGAATTTGAGTACAGAGGGAGTCCAATAAATATCTGGGGCAAAGATGAAGTCACAGAGGAAGCAATAATGTCAGGGCATATGTCTTTGTTTTCTAGCGATGCTATAACAGGAAAACCACAAGTGGGTGGCTTTAAAAAAACAGAAATTTATTTTCTCACAGTTTATAAGACTAGAAGTCTGGATTCAGAGTGCTGGCTCTAGGGGAAAGCTTTCTTTCTCTGTCACCTCTGGAGGAAGGTCCTCGTCTCTTTTGAGCTTCCTGTCTTGGGCAATCTTCATGTAGCTTGGCATTTCTCTTCCTCCATTGTCCAATTACATGTTTATCATTTTTTTAGAGCCTCACCAGAAGCACATTTAGTGTCCACATCTCTAACAACATTCTGTTGACAGCACCATATATATTCTCTAAAATGTTAGAGACTTTCTCTATAGCTTTCCTCTCTTCCTTCTGAGCTCTTACCAGAATTGACTTTGATGTCCATAATTCTACCAACAGTTTCTTCAAGGGAATCTAGGCTTTTCCTACTAGGCACCTTAAAACTCTTCCAGCCTCTACCTATTACCCAATTCCAAAACCGCTTCCCATTTTAGGTATTTGGTAAAGCAGCACTCCAACTTCTCATTATCAAATTCTTAGTTATCTAGTGCTGCTATAACAGAAATGCCACAAATGGATGGCTTTCAGAAACAGAAATTTATTTTCTCACCGTTTAGGAGGCTAGAATTCCGAATTCAGGGTGCTGTCTCTGGAAGATGAATGTCTATGTTGGCTCTGGGGAAGGTCCTTGGTCCTTGCTGATCTCCAAGTGCTGTGGCATTTATCTTCCCCCTTATCTGCTTCCTCACTTGCTGGTTTAACCTTTTATATCTCAAAAGAGATTGACTTAAGACACACCCTATACTAATACTGTCTCATTAACGGAACAAAGACGACCTATTCCCAAGTGGGATTATAACTACACATACAGGGGATTGGGATTTACAACTCATATTTTTGGGAAATAAAATTCAATCTACAATAGCATATTAAACTGGAAACAAGATTTTTCTATTTTATGAAGTTTAATTCCAATCAAGATGTGTCAAGCAACTATTCCCCATTTCTTCTTCCTCGTTAAAGTAGCTGGACTTTTTCACGAGTTCATTTTAATTCTAACTCAAATCATCCTCAAGTACAAACTCCTATTTAGAAAAGTATACAAGCCACAACCTGGAGCATGTCTTTTTGTAAAATACGTACTAGTGACTTCAGCTGTATTTCTGGTTCTGTCACCTTCTCTATGTTTGTAGCAACCTTTGTGAATAATTTCCTTTTCTATAAAAAGAGCAGGTGAAATTGCATGTAAGGAAGCTGTAACATTTTGTGATTTGATTCATCCCTCATGTTAATATACCGGGTAACACCTGCCACAGCATATGCCCTCGCAGCCAAGCATTTGATCTTTCTTTTCAAAATGGTGTAGGGAGAAGAAAAGGCAAGGTAGGAAAACACGTTTCCTGTGGTGGGGATTGTAGCCCTTTCACTGGAAGATCCACTGTTTGAGCTGTGGGGGTGTGTGTGTGTGCTTTTTGCATACTTGTATATTTGCATTTTTTTCTGGAAATTGAGCAGTTTTTGAATAAAAATATTAAGGAAGAAAATTTAAAGAACTTGTAAAAAAAAAAGTCATCTAATGGAGGGAATTCTTAATCCATACCTCAAAAATAAATAAAAAATCAAAAAATAATTTAAAAGATCAAAAATTAAATGTTATTGCCACAGTGATAGTGGGAACAAAATTCATCACCTAGTAATTCTTAAAAGTTTTCTGAGACAACAACGTACATCAAGGGTATGTTTGAAATTCTGTACAAGTTGCACGAGGTATATGGGAAGATGACTGACATTCTTTACAGTTTATTCAATAAAAAAAAAAAACTCAATAGGTACTAAAAAAGGTGTTTTCTTTGTACTCTACTTCCATTTTTTTTTTTCTTTTTCTCTATTTTATTATCAAGGAGAAAGATAAATGCTCCTAATTTGGAGCAGGAAATAATTGAAAAGAGGCGTTCTTCATTGACTGTCTGGTCGTAAATTCCTTGCCAAGGAAGGGGGACAGAATTGTAAGCATTTGGAAGGAGGGAGATGCAGAAGAGGGAGACAAGAAGGTCTAAAGGAGCATTTGTTTTCGCTTCTCCAGGGGCTGCTATACTATCCCATAGGCTCTCCGGTGGAAAGTGTGGAATCAGACTCACTGGATTTGGCATTGGTAATATTAAGATTTTGTTGAAATGGAAAAATAGTGATCAATTTTTACCTTGATCTTCACCTCAGCAAAATCAATATATGTTTATTGTAATCGTCTCTGTAAGCCATATGCATCTCTAGGTAATAACATATTTCCTGATGTCAATATTATTTTGAGTTCTGAAAGGAAACAAACCAAGCGTTAATAAATTATTATTAAGCTTATATGAAAATCAGAATTGACTTGGCTAAGTTCTATTTGAAAAAGAACAGAACGAAGTTATTAAAAATTCAAGTAAATAGTAAGCTATTTTACAAGAAGCCCACGATGTTAACTCTGTCCTTTTGCCGTTCTTCCTCTCATTACTACTTCTCTCCTTTGAAAGTATTTCCCATGTAGCATCATGTTCTGGACCTATAAAATAGAGGTCACGTTTTTCCCAAAATAGAGCTGTACAACTTGGACTAACCGCAGAAATCACTTCCAGCTTTTTCAACAATTCACTAAGTTTTACTTTCTTCCATTTGACCATGAAATTCAAGAAAACCCTACAAGCAAATGCAAAAGCACCTTTGAAAAATGGTAAAACGTTACATACAAGTAGGGTAATGTAATCCACAATCTTTACTAATAAGTTCTCTAAAGATCTGGTTATGGATTTCTGTCAGTCCAAGTCCTTAATATCTGTGCAGCTTCCAACCGAGGCATGTGAAAGGAAGAAGAAACAAGATTCCTAGGCAGGTTTTGTATATTAAGCTGTTCAGACTGTGCGTGTGTGTGTGTGTAGTCCCTGAATGGTGCGAACCGTTAACATATTTAGCTGCTAACTGAAATGCTGGCACTTTAAGTCCACCCAGAAATGCCTCGGAAAAAAAGGTCTGGCAATCTATTTCTGAAAAAATCAGCCATTGAAAACCCTACGGAGCACAGTTCTACTCTGGGGGACATGGGGTCGCCATGAGTTGGAATCCATTTGACAACAACAGGTTAACTGCTTAGCGGGGAGGGAAAAGGAGGGGAGTGTTAGAGGGTGTGAGAGCTGGAGTCAAGTGCTGACCAGGTGTGCCTTTTCTGTTCCAGGATCAGGCTGAAACTCATTAAGCAGCACCACAAAAGGGTTCATTTCTGGGAGAAAAGAGAACCAGATTAGCAATGCTGACAGGAATCAAATTGTAGGCTGGATAACTTATTTTGAGGAGTAGTATTCCCAAGAAGACAAAGAATCTCAGCAGTGAACAAAGATGGACTCTGAAAGTAGAAGTTTTTGGCACCCCACTAAGGAGACACTGCTTGTTTGGGAAAATAGTAGGGAACATGCATGGTGTACACTGAGGTTTCACATCTGTCTACCTTAACAAGCCTCACTTCTTTACAAACGACGGATGACAGTGCCATATTTTTTATTGATTTTAAATTTCTAAAAAGCATTTGCTAATACTAATTTGCCTTATCCTGACCTATCATTGTCAGCATTTTCCTGTCCTGTAGTTGTGATTCTAACTAGCCCTCACAAAAAGTGGTGAAAAAAGGCACATATTTCCTCAAATACGATGGATTTTTTTTTTTTTTTGTCAACTCTGCCTTTTTTCTTTCTCTTATCAATTAGCCATACTTGATGGGTCCATTTTACCATGACCACAGTTACCTGTATCTACTTCTAAACATTCTGCATTTTCCCTGTACTTCTCAAAACATTGTCTCTCTCTGATAGGCAAGTGGAACATTGTAGAATGTGTTTTAACTTCTTCATTGTATTCTGAATCAGGCTAATCTTTTTTAGACATATACTCCGGTTTTTCATGACTTCTACTTTATATAAACTACCAATTTGTGTGTATATAATCTCAAGTAAAGAACAAATTAATCATAACCCCCCAGGCATGGCAACTATCATTTCTGGTCAGTATGGGATGCCCTTTTTTTTTTATTTATTTTTTTAACCTTCTTCCCCCTTTTCTTATTCTTAATCTCCTTACCCTACCCCGTGGTCAACTGACTTAAATGTGTTTAATATCTATCCCCAAATTTTTGTTTATCCTTGTTTGTTGTCTAGTATGGATATATATTTTTAATTTATATAAATTGTATTGTGCTAAAATTCTCATTCTCTTATTTCTTTTTTACTCAGCATTTAAGGTTTGTCCAATTTCCTGTATACATTTTAGTTCTTTGCTTCTAATCACTATGTAGTATTCCATAGCAAACCACATAATATTTTACTTCTTTGAAATTCCCCTAGTGATAGACAGCTAAATTGACCATATCTGTTACCACAGTGCTGCAATGATTAGTTTTTTGAAAGTCATTGGCACTGTTTGCAGAGATTTCTGTTCCTAACTGCATCTGAGCAAATGGGAGGATTGTACTGTCTGACCACATGTGATATATAATTCTGGCCAAAGAGTATGGGCAGAGATACATGTATCACTTCTGGCATTGTGCATTTAATTGCTGATTTGCAATTCCCCAGAGCTTATTTTCCCTTCTGCCTAATGACTGACCTAAGCCCCTGGGTAGGACAAACGGTTTGTGCTTGACTGCGAACCCCAAGGTTGGTGGTTCAAACACATCCAGTGCTACTGAGGAAGAAAAGGCCTGGAGATCTGCTTCCATTAAGATTATAGCCAACGAAGCCCTGTAGAGCAGTCACAGTTTGTAACACATGTACAATCAACTCTATAGCAACTAGTAACCGCAGCAATAAAAGTAACTGACAGTGGTTGAGTGGACACAATGAGCAGAGTAGGCCTGCCAACCTGATGGACTTGTAGTGTGAACGAAATTGAAACTTTTGTTGTTTTAGGTAAAGGGTTTGGAGGTTATTTGTTACCAAAGCAAAACCTAATCTCTCCTAATACAATTATCATAGGTACCCCTTCCTAGTCTTGCGTGAGAATATTTCTGGGCTATGTAACCAGGAATAAGAACACTGCATCATAAAGTTTATGTGGTTTTAATCTGAGTAAGTACTATTAGAGTGCTCTCGAGCAAGATTAACCTAGTCTGGTTTTTCCACATCCTCACTAATAATTACTACTATTCAACTTTCTAGTTTCTGCCAATCAAATGGTTGTAAAGTGGTAAATTAGTTTTACTTTCATTTGCATTTCTCTGATTACAAATGAGCTTAAGGATCTCTTCATATATTTGATAGCTATTTGTGTTTCACTGTCTGTTTTATCGTCTGTTCATCTCATTTGCCCGTATTTGCATCTTCTCATAGAATGTTCAGTACGGTACAGTGTATTTACTCAGAGCCCTGGTGGCGCAGTGGTTGACCCGTTTTTATATAGTCTTTTTTTTTCCTAAAAGGGAAAATGAACATTTATGTTTATAGAAATTTTCCTTACTAAGATCAACAATATCTCTTTCTTGTCAAATTCAAAGAAATTTCTTTTGTATATCCAGCCTTGGTATCACTGTAAAATTTGATATTGTTGATCACCCAACATGGCTTGGCATATATTTCTCTTTTGATCCTTTTAGCTGTGGATTCCACATTCTTTATCCCTTCTATTCTCTTGTTACTTTTCAGTTTCTTGGATGACGCTTTTAACAATTTGCGTTTAGCCTTTTGGTCCTTTCTTGTTCTGTTCCTGTCGAGGACTCCTGGGTCCAACTATGACCCTTATACTCCTAACAGCCAAGCCTCTGATCTCACCCTAACTTGTGCTGTTGAGCTTGTAACATACATACAGAGTCTTCATCCGACTCTCTTATCACCTCAAACTCAGCCAGTTAAAATGAAATATCTCCTGAAAAAGTGTGTCCCGTTCATATATAAACTGTTTACGTCAGTTGTAAGTCATTATTTCTGTCAAGATGGAAACTTTTAAGTTACTTTTGATTCTTAATTCTTTTCTATCTCCTAGGCTAGGTGGTAAATTTGGGTGTTTCTCTATTCAAAGTGTGTTTTTGCTTTGCCCTTTTCTCTGATACCATTTTTCCTTATCCATTGTTGCCTTCTTACCAAGAAGTTTATTTACCACATTAGGCCCAAAGCAAGGGAAAGCCCACTGACTAGTCTCTGTGACTGTGGTTTTATTAGGTTCATATACATGACAGATTTTCATTACAATATGGGTGCTTTATATATTTCCAGACATTGTTTTGATTTTTTTCTAGTAACACAAATAACACATAGTAATAGTCTACATTAGTAGAATAATTAAAAATGCAGAATTATGTAGAATAAATGACATCCTATTTTCACGTTCTCCCACCCCAAGTTAGTCTTTCTTCCTTCCCAGCCACCCCTACCCCTGAAATAACCACTGTTAAAATCTATAAAACTGTAAGCATCTAAACAGTGTTTCTAGATGCTTACAGTTTTATAGATTTTTTCCCCTTTTTTTATATATGTTCTCCTTTGTGAACATATATATATATATATATATTTGTTTTTAGTTAAGTGTGATTTTCTTTGGTTTGTTTGTTTAACTGCATACCTAGGAGATCTTTCTATGTCAGTAGACATGGTTGAAGGTTGAATCAGGTCCCTGTCTACTGTGGAGGAGGAGTGGAGAAGAGGGACTCTGTTGGCAGAGAGACTTTCACAGTAGTTATATGAGGGATGACAAAAGTTTGCCCTAGCTGAGTGCCAACTGAAATAAGGGAATGGGATCCATGTAAAGGCGATTTAGGATATAGACTTAATGAGACTTGGCAATCACCTATCTGTGGGATATGTAGTAGATGATGGATATCATGCCCAGGTTTCTAGCGTGAGAGACCAGGGAGTAAATTGCAGTAGTAACTGAAATACAGAACCCAGAAAGAAAAGCAGAGAGCTGCTTGGAGTGATTCTGGGAGTGCAAACAGCAGGAACTTTGATGCCTTTACATATTAACTTGTGAAGAATTGACATTTCAGACGTTAAATTCTCCCTAGGAATTTGATACTGAGAGGAAGAGGTTTGTATTCAAATTTAGCATTACCTTTTTATTATTGGCAACTTATTCTTGAAGCTTCACTGAGCATTTTATGATGACGCAGTTGTAATGGTGTCTTTAATTTCATTGTCTATAAAAGCTCAGTTATGCTATGTTGGGCAATTTGGTTAGAAAATTTGGGAGTGGGAAAGAGATTGTGGGCTGAACGTAAAGCATTGGGTACAGAGTGGATTTGGAATTAGCTTCATTTCTGTTCTGAGACATTTTAGTGTCTTCTAGGAGTAAAATCCATGGTTTCCACCAGGGATCTCAAGAATAGCTACAAAGGATCAGTTGCTTGTATTCAAGGAAGTTGAGGGCGAAACTATCCCCATATGCAGACCCTTTCCCTGAAAAGGATAGCCATAGCTTTAGTTGACAATTGGCTTGTGTTTAATTAAAGCCAGAGGGTTAAGTAAACAAAAAGGTGGTTATAGCTGGAGCGGAGCCTTCATTTCCCAGTCCTTCAGTTTCCATGAGAGGGAAGTGCTCATGGCTTCTCTCCACCACCACAAATACTCCTCCCTGGGGAACAGGATTTACTTATTTTATTGGTGAGTTTGTAATGAGAAACTAAGCATAAGGAGCTTATCACCTGTATATTTCTTTTTCCTTAAGAGATAACTGCCAGAAAAGAATATATATCCTGTTCTGTTCTGTGCAACATGGAGGAGGCAGCCTGCCTCCATAGGGAACATAACACTTCCTTTGACTTAGCAGATAAATCTTCCTAAAATGGATTCATTATTAGGAGACCCACTAGCCCACAGGAATGATTTATTCTCCAGTATTCACTGTACCAGTTAATACCAAAAAATCAAACCCATTGCCATCAAGTCAATTGCAACTCTTAGTGACCCTATAGGACAGAGTAAAACTGCCCCTTGGGGTTGTACCAGTTAATAGAGGTGTATATTTGGAATGTCATTTTCTTACTTTTTTATTTTTCAATTTGCCTAGAACTTGAGTGGAGGAAAAACTGAGCCTACTTTTTGGGGAACACCTCAGGCCTCAATTACTCAACTATTCAACTCTGCCGTCATAACACAAGAGCAGCCACAGGCAATACAAAAGAAACAAATGAGCGTGACTGTGTTCCAAAAAAGTTCTACTTATAGACATTTAAATTCAAATTACATATAATTTTCATATGTCACAAAATATTATTCTTCCTTTGATCTTTTTCTCAACCATTTAAAAATGTAAAAATCTTGAGTGGGGTAGATTTGACCCTGAGTCTTAATATGTTGACCTATGTAATAATGATATATAGCACTTTTGTTATTTTCTCTCTTTCTGAAGGATTTTTAAAGGCTTCATTTTACCTACTTTTTATGCCATCATTTCTACTACTGGATTTCAGATAGTCCATAGCTTGTTCTTCCATACCTGTTCCACACCAAAGAACATTTCTTTCCATTGCAGCTATTAGAACCTAGTTGTTATTCAATAAATGTTCATTTTTTAAATTACTAATTAATTTTTAAAAATGAACATCTGAGACCTATATGCTCTCTTCTGTAGGAAACCACTCTCTTCAATAATGCTTCTTTCTTTCTCCCAATATACCTATAGTTGCTTTGTGCTGTTCCTGTACATAAAATTAATGTCTCTTACAAGGCCTAATTTATATAATATTTCTTCTATAACTTCCTAAACTACTTTTATTTCATAATATTCTTGCTTTGTGATGAGAAATATATTTCGATAGGGATTAAAATTGAAAATATTTGCTAGAGTCTATGTTATATTTTTCATGTAGGAGAGAGAAGGAATAAGTACAAGCTAACAGAAATTGAGTTCCAAACTCAGGAAATGTGGCTTTTAAGTTCAGAAATTTATTTCTGTTCAGGTTTTAATCTGTCACGTTTTATCCAAAAGATAATGGCCATTGCAATCTTCTAGTATCTTTTGGACAACAGAGTGGAGAAAGCATGGGAGGCGTCATTTATCTGGACTATTTACTAAACAGGCGTTTCCCCCACCACAATTCAGGCCAAGTTAGCTTGGGGCCAACCAATGCAGAGGAGGTGAGGGGACAATTAAGTTAGAAAGAAAATAGAGTTAAGAGACAAGAGAGAGGAAAGGCCTGCCTGTTTATTTATTCTTCCCAATAGCCAGTGGCAAGCCAGACCTTCATTTAACTTTGTTTTGTCTGGAAAAGACAAATTACATTCTGTGTGATGAAGGACTTCCTAATTTTTTTTTTAAGGAAAGATGCAAAATAATAACAGTGTTTTTTTTTTTTTTTTTAAATAATGGTTATTTTTCTCTGAAACCCTCTTGGGCAGCTGGGAAGCTGAGTGATATTTTTAATGCTTTATATGAATCATCCCTGGCAGTCAGAGTTGCCATCTAATATTTTTGAGTTTTTTTCAAAGTGCAAAAAGGTTTATTTTTACATTTCTAGATACCGATGGCCGAATTGGAAACCCTGGCTGAGTAGCGGTTAAGTGCTACAACTGCAAGCCAAAAGGTTGGCAGTTCGAATCTACCGGGCGCTCCTTGGAAACTCTATGGGACAGTTCTACTCTGACCTATACGGTTGCCGTGAGTCAAAATTGACTCGACAGCAGTGGGTTTTTTTTTTTTTTTTTTAATTTCCACATTCTCTTCCAGAAAAAATACCAATTTATGCTGTCATGGACCATGCATCAAAATAATACATAACTTTCTTTAAAAGTTATTTCACAATCCCATTTTATTTTTTTGTTATCTCAGTGATCTATCTTGCTCTCCCCTAGTGCTGAGTCCCACTTTGGAGTTGAACTACTGTGTCCAAAATTACATCTTTCTCATTTTTATTTCAACTACAGACTTGATTTTTTTTTTTTTAATTTTTCATATTTAATTTGCTTTCTTAAATCTAGGAAAGATTGTCGCTAGTAGCTTGGAAACAATGTGGTAGTCTCATTTGGACCTTTGTTTACTTATATCCATCTTTGTTGTTGTTGTTAGGTACCGTTGAGTTGATTTCACCTCATAGCAACCCTATAGGACAGAGTAGAACTGCCCCGTAGGGCTTCCAAGGAGTGGTTGGTGGGTTTGAACTGCCGAACTTTTGGTTAGAAGCCAAGCTCTTAAGCACTATGCCACCAGATCTCCATGTCCGTCTAGTATAATTAATTCTATAAAACATTTCCATTTTTTTCTGTATTGTCTATCTACCGTACAAATACTGACATGGTTCTTTTCTACAGCCCAATCATTAATATCACACCTTGATTATATTTTACTCCTCGTACTTGGCTCTTTCAATTGGATTCAATTCTTGGCCCTTTCCATGTTCAATTCTTTCAGACAATGTACACATTTTCCCCCCAATATCATATTAAAACAAAACTATTACAAATATACATTGTAAATATTTGTCTTCAAGATATTAGGGCTACTTCTTTTCTGTATCCCAAGGAGAAAAGCTGAAGTAGAGAAAGTTTAAGTGAAATCCCTTAATATTAAAATTAATTGGATGTTCTATTTTCTCAATACAACGACTTTGCTGCTATCCTTGCACTGGCTGTGTTTTCTCTTATCAACAACACCTATAAACACAGCTGTGTGCTGAGGTTCTAGGCCAAAATGTCCTTGATCTGGTCAAGACACCAGAAGAGATTTATAAAGGACAGATGCTCTATAAGGAAATAAGCTGGTGCGTATGTGCACAGTTGGCAAAAACAGGGTATTAATGAAAATATTTTGTTTCAAATAAATGTTATTTCTGAGGTTAACAACAGTTGTAACAGTCTTCATATTTTCTACAAGGCTAATATGTAATAAGGAAATAGTTTTCTTTAGGCACAAAGAGAAGGATGTCATTTTATTTAACTCAAAACATGCATCTTAAAGCTACTTTAGACGAGTATATATTCACAATAGAACTATATTTAGTCCCGCTATCACATTGTTTAATGTGTAGATAGAAATATATATATATATATATATATATATAAAATACTAAAAAAATAAAAGTAACTCTGGGGTCGCTGTGAGTTGGAATCGACTGGATGGCAACAGGATTTTTTTTTTAATAGTATTACAAGCATTTCCTGATGTCAGCACCAAAAATCCAGTTTCCATTGAGTTGATTATTCTGACTCATGGTGACCCCATAATGTCAACACCAAAACCCATTGCTGTCGAGTCAATTCCAACTCATAGAAACCCTATAGGACAGAGTAGAACTGTCCCATAGGGTTTCCAAGGAGCGCCTAATGGATTTGAACTGCCAATCTTGTGGTTAGCAGCTGTAGCTCCTAACCACTACTCCACAGCCCTGGATCAATATCTACATCCTTGGAAATTAAGGGTCTATAGTATGCATGTAGTTGCCTTGCTGTTGTAGTAGTTTTAAAATAGTTGTATTTAAGTAATTACTTCTTGTGCTTTTTTTTTTTAATTTTTTTTTATTGTACTTTTGTACTTTAGATGAAGGTTTATAGAACAAACTAGTTTCTCATGAAGCAGTTAGTACACATATTGTTTTATAACATTGATTAGCAACCCCACAACATGTCAACACTTTCCCTTTCTCAATCTTGGGTTCTCTATTACCAGCTTTCCTGTCCCCTCCTGCCTTCTAGTCTTTGCCCCTGGGCTGTTGTACCCTTTTAGTCTCATTTTGTTTTATGGTTCTGTCTAATCTTTGGCTGAATGGTGAACCTTGGGAGTGACCCCATTACTGAGCTAAAAGGGTGTCTGGGGGCCATACCCTTAGGGTTTCTCCAGTCTCTCTCAGGCCAGTAAGTCTGGCCTTTTTTTGTGAGTTAGGATTTTGTTTACATTTTTCTCCAGCTCTGTCGGGGACCCTCTATTGTAATCCCTGTCAGAGCAGTCAGTGGTGGTAGTCGGGCACCATCTAGTTGTACTGGACTCAGTCTGGTAGAGGCCGTGGTAGATGTGGTCTATTAGTCCTTTGGACTAATCTTTCCCTTGTATCTTTAGTTTTCTTCATTCTCCCTTGCTCCCGAAGGGGTGAGACCAGTGGAATATCTTAGACGGCTGCTCACAGGCTTTTAAGACCCCAGACACTACTCACCAGAGTAGAATATAGAACATTTTCTTTATAAACTGTGTTACTTCATGAGCTTTTGTGATTAAGAATTTCATATTCTTAAAAATTTAGTAAAAATAGAGTTAAAAATATTTTCAGAAAATATATTTGACTTTGTGGAAATAAGAGAATAACAAAGTAGAAATTAAAAAACACTGACAAAAATATTATAAATAAAGCACAATAATACATGAATTAAAGCAAATTTGTTTTAATAATTTTTTCCTGTCTTCTTCTTTCTAATTTTTATTCTCCTCTTCCCTTCTTGTGTTTTTCTCTCACTTGCCCCATGAATAAAAATTAGAGGCAAAGTTTGAAAGTTACTGGGAATTCAATATTTTGCTCTTAAGTTTTAAATGAAAGTAATTCTACTTGTGATGGTTTTGTATTGTACTCAGTGTAAAACATTTTCATGTTAGCGATGTGCAATTGGTTAGCAGGTGTGGGACTACTAACACAAAGATAGAGGGGCAGATAGAAGTCTGGATTGGAGCCAAGGACAGAGATAAGACTGCAAAATGATGAGCAACCTGTGGACTGAGAGAAAGCATAGCATCAAATGTCTGAATGCCATGTGGGTACTAAGAAATATGCACTTAAAATTTCAACTACATAGGCACTGAAGACACAGTAGTGAACAAGACTGAGAAAGTCTTTGCCCTCTTGGAGCTTACATTAACATCTGGGGAGTCAGCTAAAATTTGAGGAAATAAATGCAAGTGATGAATTTAGATATTTAAGAACAATATGTCAAAAAAAATTTACATGATAGAGAGTGTCTGGGCTACATGAAGGTTTTCCTAGAAGACCTCTCTGAGGAATTGATATTTCAGCAAAGAGCTGAATAATGATGAGAAGGAAGACATGTGATTGTTTTCTCCAGAAGGGACAGCTCCTACAGAATCAGAGGAAGAACACAGCTTGGTATATCAGAGGAATAAAGGGAAGGGGTGGGGGAAGATTGTGCCTGGAGCACAGAATGCAAGGGAAACAGGACAGCAGACAAAGGCAGGGACAAGTTTATGGAAGACTTTAAAAGTCAAAATAAGGCATTTAGATCGGATACTAAGTCTAATGGAAAAAATAGGAAAAGAAACAGTTGATAGATTTAGGAGACTATTACGATGGAACAGGCAAAACATGATATTGGCGTGGATTTGGGTAATAGTGACGGACAGAAGGAGACATAAATAACTTTATATTTTCAGTGCATAATCACTTTACAGGACTTGCTCAATGGACATACAGGGTGAGGAAAAGCAAGGAAAGGAGTCCAGGTAAACTCCTAAACTTTCGTCCAGGGTACTGTTTGAATGGTGATACTCTTTAGGGATTTGGGGAAAGCTGATGGTAAAGCAGGTTTGGGGCAGTGACTAAGGTTATGGATTTGTCTACATTAACTTTGAAAGGTTTATTAGAAGTAAATGGAGAAATCAAGGAGGTAGTTGGATGTATCAGCCTGGGATGGTGGGAAGGATCTGTTTTGAGGCAAGGATTTGAGAGTTATCAGTGTAACAATGATACTTAAACCTGTGGAATTGGGTGAAATCACCTAGTTGTATTATGGAAATAGAGAAAAAGGGTACAAAGACTGAAGCCAAAGGTCCTTCAGCATTTAGTGATCAAGCAGAAAAGCATAATCAAGCAAGAGGAGACAGAGAAGCAGTGCCACAAGGTAGGGATAAGTCTGAAAGGCCATGAGAAGAAAAGTCTTAAGGAAGAAGCAATGGTAAACTGGGTCAATTGACACTGAGATTTCAACTAAGAAAAAGCAGGGAAGTGACTAGTGGACTTCTCAACATGATGATAATCAGTTACCTTGACGTAGGTACAGTTTGTTAACAGGGGAGTGGAAGATTGAATGAATTGGGTTGAGGCGAGAATGTGAAATGACGAAGTAGTGGAATCATTGGCAACTCTTCAAAAGGTTTACTATTAAATGGAGAATAAAGAAAAAAAGAGGATATTAAAAGCTTATAGAGGATGATTCAGTACAAAAGGGAAAGCTTTCTGATGCAGAAGGCACTTGCACAGTGTTGGCCCTTGGTAGGTGCAAGGACAATTCATCAGTAATAACAGAATGGAAAGAAGAATGAAAAAAATGCCATTCAGTTAGATCTTGTGGTGAGAAATAGAGGAATTCCTTTCTGTTTGTGTTATTTTCTCATCAGCTGGCAGTTTGGAGCTGTCATGGAATGAATTATGCCTCCCCCCCCAAAATGTGTGTATTGATTTGGCTAGGTCATCATTCCCGGTATTGTGATTTACAACATACGTTTCCTATATGTTGTAAATCCTGCCTGTATGATGTTAATAACGGAGGATGGGTAACAGTTGTGTTAATGAGGCAGGACTCAATCTGAAAGATTGGATTGTGTCTTGAGGCAATCTTTTTTGAGATACAAAAGAGAGAAGTGAGCAGAGAGATGGGGGGACCTCATACCACCAAGAAAGCAGTGCCAGGACCAGAGCATGTTCTTTGGACCAGGGGTCCCTGTGCAGAGAAGCTCTTAGTCAGGGGGAAGATTGATGAGAAGGCTGACAGAGAGAGAAAGCCTTCCCTCGGAGGTGACGTCTTGAATTTGGGCTTTAAGTCTACTTTACTGTGAAGAAATAAATTTCCCTTTGTTAAAGACATCTGCTTGTGGTATTTCTGTTACAGCAGCACTAGATGACTAAGACAGAGAGCTGAAGAAGGTATGCAATGTTTGAGGTGAGTGGAGAAGCTATACAATAGTGCTTTATGCAGAGTGGGAAATTGAACATGCTAAGGAAGGATAGGAAACCCTAGTGGCGTAGTGGTTCAGTGCTACGGGTGTTAACCAAAAGGTCAGCAGTTTGAATCCGCCAGGCGCTCTTTGGAAACTCTGTGGGACAGTTCTTCTCTCCCCTATAGGATCGCTATGAGTCAGAATTGACTCGACGGCAGCGGGTTTCAGAAGGAAGGATAGTAGGAATTCCCAACATTTTTGAGTCCTGAAATTTGTAGTCTTGAATCTAAAGTTAGATTAATCACAAATTTGTTTTTTGTTTGTAAGAAGAGGCAGCCCTTCCTACTGCCCAAAGGGTTATAATTACTCCCTGGTCTTTCCTCCCAGCTAGCATCTTTGGGGTTTGGAACAAACTATTGCACCTCCCCCCCAAAGCCTAATGGTTTGTTTGAATAAGCAGCCTGGCTAAAGAGATATAATTCCAGATTAACAATTCTGGGCTGGCACCCCCGTGTCTGACTACCCTGTTTTTGGGGTGATCAGTTGGGAAAATTTGTATCACACTCAAAACCAAAAAAAAACAAACCTGTTGCTGTCGAGTCGATTCAGACTCATAATGACACTATGGGACAGATTAGAACTGCTCCATAGAGTTTCCAAGGAGAGCCTGGTGGATTCAGACTGCCAACCTTTTCGTTAGCAGCCATAGCACTTAACCACTGCACCACCAGGGTTTCCACATTGCACATGGTGCAGGGAAGTATACTCGTACCCACTGCTCATAGCAACCTTATAAGATAGAGTACAACTGCCCTATAAGGTTTCCAGGGAGCACTGGTGGAATCCAACTTCCGATCTTTTGGTTAGCAGCCTGAGCTCTTAACCACTGTGCCACCAGGACTCTATAGGGAAATATACAACCCCTGAAATATAAACCCTGGTGGCGTAGTGCTTACAGACCTAGGGCTGCTAACCATGAGGTCAGCAGTTCACATCCACCAGGCACTCCTTAAAAACCCTAGGGACAGTTCTACCCTGTCTTATAGGGTCGCTACGTATTGGAATTGACTGGATGGCAATGGGTTTGGTGTTTTTTTTTTTTTTAATATAAAACTGGGTGGGGGAAGACCCTTCATCCACACTATAAAGACGGGGGGTACCCTTGCAAGTTTTCCACCCTGCCTGTATAGATTTCAAACCAGAAAGGACCACTCCAGATGGAATTTTTCTTGTTGTACACTGTCTGTTGTCCATGAGTAATTAAAACAGCTTTCATTACTGCCAATGCTGTGTATGTGTCTCGTATACTCAACTTGATCAGGATAAATGGACATAACACCCATGGAGAGCTTGGTACCACTGGGTGGAATTCTCACCCCTGTACACTGGTGGGTACTTGGGAGTTAGAGACAGCCTCCAAGGCAACCTGTGTGTGCAACACTTTTTTTTTTTTTTTTTTTTGATGTAGCTTTGGTGCAATGATATTCAGTGTTGTGGTAGAGACACAGAGTAGACAGGTTTAATGGTCTTGCAAGGATTGCATTTTGCTAGATACATACAATGAAGGAAGAAATAACCTAAGTAAACATTCTCTTTCAGGAAGAGGAAGGAAAGGAGGCATGCTACAGCTGGACACTGTGAGGAACCCTGCCCTGAGGCTGGAGTATACCTTGAGTAGAACCTTATTCTACTTTCTGACAGTACTTTCTGTATTCAGTGTTCTTCACGGCTCCTTGCTGGGCCTTTTAGAAAACTCTCCCTTTTCCATTATTTTCCCAGCCATAACTGAAACAGTCACTGGGGAACGTGCCCATTTCGGGCCTTGAGCTGTTTCTCAGTCAAATACCTGATTGTAGTTGACTGGGGTTGCGGGGGAGCAAGAGTCTCTTTAACTCGCCACAGACACAGTGTCTTTTAGTCCTGGCTGCTAATTCTATTGTCAAACCAACACTCAAAAACTTTTTAATATTTGTATCTAGTTGATTTCCATGGTCTCTGTGTACAAAAAACCATGCTCACCGTTAACTTCCTAAACAGTATTCTTTTCTAGACAATCCTTTTTTTTAATAACTTATTTTATTTTTTGTTGTTGTTGACAATATACACAGCAGAACATGCACCAATTCAACAATTTCAGCATGTACAATGCAGTGACATTGATTGCATTCTCTAAGTTGTGCAACCATTCTCATCCTCCTTTTCCAAATTGTCCCTGCCGTATTAACATAAACTCACTGCCCCCTAAGTATTTTCTATCTAATCTTTCAAGTTGCTATTGTCATTTTTGTCCCATATAGATAGTTCTTAAAAGAGTATAATGCTCAAGACATATTTTTTACTAATCAAGCTGAACTATTGTTTGGTTTAAAGAAGAAATCAGGGAATATTTTTGGTTTAAGATTTAAGCTTAAAGATTATCTCAGGGCAATAGTTTCAGGAGTTCATTCAGTCTCAATAACTCAAGAATGTCTGGATTCCATAGGAATTTGAAACTCTGTTCTGTATTTCTCCCCTTTTGATCAGGATTCTTCTATAGAATCTTTAATCAAAACGTTCAGTAATGGTAACTGGGCACTATCCTCTTCTTATCTCATGGCAAAGAAGTGAGTTGTTCATGGAGACAATTAGCCACCATTTCCTCTTCCCTTTCCTGATTCTCCTTCTTCCTCTGTTGCTCCTTATGAATAGAAACCAATTATTACACCCTGGATGCCTGCTTGCAAGCTTTTAAGACCCCAGGCATCACACAAAGAACTAGGAGGTAGAACTGAAACACTGTTAGGCAATTAACTGGGATGTCCCATGAAGCAACGACCCTAAACCTCTAAACCAAGAAACCAAATCCCATGAGGTGTCTGGTTGTACATAAACAGCCTCAGCAGCTGCTCTTATTGTTGTTGCTGTGAATATATCTATCACATTCTTAATTTTGAGCTTTCTTTGCTTTCTTAATATTATGACTCTGTAAATTTTCTAACAGGTACCTCTAGCTTAGCATTTTTCAGAAGGAAAATCAAGCACTTTGTTGATTTTTCTAGAGCAATTCTTCTTTTCCAATTTACTCAGGCACACATTCTGAGACCTTTTTCTGGAGTATAATATCAGAAGATTTGCTGGTGAGTATATTGACCATTTGTTTGATTTAATTAAGCTGCAATATTGAGTTTTAATAGGTCTTTATTTCTCAGTGCTCTTGTCTTTATATGCCACTTACTGGGGTTGAGTAGAAGTTGCCTCTTTCAACCCTGCAAGGCCCTGATGTTGTCACTCTCCCTCATCCCTTTAATTCCTGCTTTACAGTACCATTTTCTTTAAATGTTTTTTTCACAGTTTTGAGGCCCTGTCTGGAGGCTGGTCAGTTGCCCTTCTTCAGCAGTTGATTGAGTCCATTCTCCAGCCATTCATCTTATCAGGTTCTCACACTCCTGGGCCACTATGCATCTGCCTTAATTGTCCTGGGGCCAAGAGCCCAATAGCTAGGGACAGCCTTGATGCCCCCTGAGCCTGCAGAATTATTTAAAATGCCCAATCCCCAGGAAGCCCATGAACCTAGCTAACCCCACCCTGCTTGCCTTCCATAAGCCCTCTCCCACAGTTCTAGCTTGTTGTTACCTTGTCTCCAAGAGCAACCCCATATGTGGCCCTGTGTCAAGGCATGCTCTTCCTCCCTGTCTCTAGCATCTGTGAGAATAGTAAGCCTAGTTACTTTTCATGGCCTCCCTGATTCCTCTTTCCTGCATCACACCTGACTTATCATAACCCAAAATTTGTTAGAGCAGTCTAAAGCTGACCAACTCTGTCCTGAGCTTATCTCTTGCTTTTAATACCTTGTGAAACATAGATTTTCTGTTTTCTGACCTCTCCTAGAGTGACACGTTCATTAGACTCTTGATTGTCTAAGTTACAACAGATGGCAGCTTTCTCAATTCCTTTGTTATTTCAAAACATCAATCCCCCTTTTTCCCACCTTCCAAGAGTAGTTTTCTATCTTCCCACCAATTGCCCACTATAAATAATGCCACATATTTTAGATTTTTCTTATGTAAGCATTGTACCTCAAAATACAAGCATCAGTATCAATCAGGCTATGCGGCAGTAGCAAATAACTAGAGTCTCAGGGTTATTGCTTACTCAAAGTTCAAAGCAGATTTTAAGGAGTGGGGTTTGGTAGTGGTGGTGATGAGAGGGCTACTGCTCATTACAGTAGCTTAGGGATCTGGGGGGAATTAACCTCTATCATTGCCCATGCTTCTGTGATCAACATGGCAGAAGGAAGAATATGGAGAACTGCTGCTTGGTTCTTACAGTGTCTTTCTGAAAGTGACTTGGATTACTTTGCTTGCATTAATTAGCCATATCAAGTCACATGGCCCCACCTAACCAAAATGGACATAACAAGGCATTCTTACCACATCTAGAAGAGTACCAGATTTTTTTTTTTTTTAAAACAGCTCAAATTAACTATCATATAGGGGCCCTGGTGGCACAGTAGTTAAGCATTTGACTGTTAACCAAAAGTATGGCAGTTCAAATCCACCAGGGGGTCCTTGGAAACCTTATGGGGCAGTTCTACTCTGTCCTGTGAGGTCGCTATGAGTTGGAATTGACTAGATGGCAATGGGTTTTTTTTTTTCTTTTAATAAGCCATTAAGAAATCTTTGTTAATTTTAAGATGAAAAGTACAAGGCAGTTAAGAAAAATAAGGGAAAAACAAAACTCATAGATTTTTCTATTATGATCTAAAATGAGAAACACATGGATATTTACTTTTTTTATTTTTATAAGAAGATGCCATGACAGAGCACATAAGGGTGTGGTTAACATGAAACCACAAAACAGGAAGGAAACTATTTACCTGGATGATAATAAAGAGATAACCTACAGATGACCTGGACAAGAGGCAAATATAAATTCAGAAGCAGATATCTAACAACAATCACATAGACCAACATATAACGAACTGAAAAATCTGTTGCCAAGAGTAAAAAACATCATATCAAATACCATAGTTTCCTGTAGTATCCAATCACAGAAGCATGATTTGGTTGTAACAGAAACTATTCTGTAATTGAATATATTAATTTGCCATTCTTCCTCAAAGAGAATATTTTCCTTGTATAGGCTGGGGCTAAGGCAAGACATGCGAGGAAAAGATCACTAGACTGGAATCGCGATATCTCTGCCAAAAGGCAGCTTCTTAACATTTTGTCCCAATTAAAAGACTATATTTAACGTTTACTGTTAGGTAGCTCCATGACCAACAGTAATGTCAATGCTCACACTTCTTTATAGTTCTGTTCTGTAAATTAACCTTACAGGTGCTGCAAGCAATTTCTCAAAGAAATGGGAAGCTTAACAATGCTTGCACATTTAAGAACTGACATGTATGCTCATATTAATCTACAGATTTTTTTCCATCCCACTATATCTGACAATAATTATTACCCTGCACAGGCAATCAAAACCCTTTTTCTTTTTTTGGCTGCTTTCAATTGCCTTAATTTTTTTTTCATTCTTGACATGAAAAATTAGAGCGTACAATGCTTAAGCATGAGCCTAAGACAAAAAGATCCACACTCCTTGCTTTGAGTTTTACAAAAATTTGCTATGTATATAAGATTGAAAAGTGAGAAAATGTTAAGAATAAAATCCCCTGGTCAATTTTACCTACATGATGGAGGGAGCCAAAATCACTGATTTTGATTAATCTGTTTCACATTCAAGCATACAGCAGCATTCTATTCTATAATTTTAAAAAGCAACTGAACTATTTTAATAGTGAAATCGTAATCTCTATCATTCAGTTCTTATTTAATGACTAAATTAGATATGAAATCATAACCAATCTGCTTATTATTTAGGGATAGAATTCTAATCTGATCCACCTCATAATGTAGACAACATCTTGTCAATATTATTTATGTTTAAATTAAAATTTATAATAGCAGAAACCCAGGAAGCATAACAAAGCTTGTTGTTAATCGTTGCGTGGTTTTGATGAAATGATGGCCTATTATGTACAACCAGCGTGCCACGGAGAAATATCTCCATTTGTAAGCTTTATCACAGGAAATTAATTAACAAAGCATTATCAGGCCCTTTATTGGACACTTTATATTGTTTTGTAGAGCTGAGATTGACTGCCATTCACGTAATTTAATTAAAAGTAAGTCTATAACCAGAACTTACATATAGTTTGAAATGACCCAGCAAGAAGGTATTATTTTCCTCCGAAAGGAGAAAAAGGATATTTAAGTTTTTTTTTAATGTAACATAAGAGATTGATGATAGGACGCTATCTCTGCCTTATAAAAATTTCATTACAAGACATAGTAAGGCAGTACTGTTGATAAGAAAACCCTTTAGTCTGAGCTGTAGAGACCTAGGTGTTTGTTAATTATGTCAGAACGCTAGAAAGTAAGAGAACTCGATTTGTGAGTTGAATTTTTTATGATTTAACTCTTCTAAAAGCATATTCTTTTTAGTAAATTTATTTAATTTAAATTCTAGAGTTTTAAATAATCCTGGCAACTATTCTAAATTAACTAGCACCTAGCCATACATTTGGAAACCCTGGTGGCGTAGTGGTTAAGAGGTAGGGCTGCTAACCAAAAGGTCGTCAGTTCGAATCCACCAGGGGCTCCTTGGAAACTCTATGGGGCAGTTCTACTCTATCCAATAGGGTCACTATGAGTCAGAATCGACTCTATGGCAATGGGTTAACTATACATTTTAACAAAGAGAAACAACTTGATAATGCTTTGAATGTGTTTTCTTAGTAGGGAAAATATGTATTTGCAGTCTCATATCTTTAATTATGAAAATTATTTTTCTGAGAAAAGCATTATCTTAGTTATCTAATGCTGCTATAACAGAAATACCACAAGTGGATGGCTTTAACAAAGAGAAATATATTCTCTCAGCCTAAGAGACTAGAAATCCGAATTCAGGGTGCCAGCTCCAAAGGAAGTCTTTCTCTGTCAGTTCCGGGGGAAAAGGTCCTTGTTATAAATCTTCCCCTGGTCTAGGAGCTTCTCAGCTCAGGAACTTCGGGTCCAAAGGATGTGCTCTGCTGACGGCATTGCTTTCTTGGTGGTATGAGGTCTCCCCTGGTTCTCTGCTCACTTCTCTCTTCTATATCTTAAAAGAAATTGACTCAAGACAAAACCTAATCTTGTAGATTAAGTCCTACCTGATTAATGTAACTGCCTCCAATCCCACCTTATTAACATCGTACAGATAGGATTTACAACATATAGGAAAATCACATCAGATGACAAAACGGTGGACAATCACAAAATACTGGGAATCACGGCCTAGCCAAGTTGACACACACTTTGGGGGGACACAGTTCAATCCATGACAAGAACTATGGTAATTTTTTTCACTGTTTAGTGTGATAAAACTCTCAGAGGATGGCATTTCCTTTTTTTTTTTTTTTAATTTTTGACAGGATGTTTTAAGTAATAAGCAGCAAGAAACATCAGGGGAGAATGCAATTTGTAACATCTATTTAAAAGCTACGTTTTTCTTCTTATAAAATTGAGATAATCCAGAGAATGTTGCAGTGACATTTTCAGAGTGCAAACAGAAGCACCAGTTTTTACCACTAAGTCTTGACCCATTCATTAGTTATTAAAGTTTACTTAGACCTTAGTCACCTCTCCTGTCCTTATATATAAATTTGCTAGAATTAATCAATCAACTTGTGGCATTCAAAACATAAACAGGACAAATGACGTTTGCTTAGGCAACTGAGCCTGAAAATCATTTCTCTCCAGATAGAATAGGTTGTACAAAGTGAGAAATTTCATATAACGTAAATGCATGGGAGGGGAATATCTTCAATATTTTATTTAATCTGAGTGTAAAGTATTTCATTATTCTGGTCTGAAAAAAAAAAAGGCACCATAAATTTGTAGGGCGAACCTAATTATTTTCCTATGTGAATTTTCTTCTTAGGCAAATGAATGTGTTCTTTTTATCTCTCCCTAATTATAGAAGAAAATCTTTTAGAAAAAAACAAAAGATTGTCTTCTCTCATCTCCCATTTCTCTTCACAATTCTCAATATACTCACTTTCTCTCACAGGAGCTGCAAGTTTCCTGCACTAAACATTTCCCAGCACTTTCTGAAATTCACTTATGTTGTGTTGCTCTATGTAATTATAATAATTTATTATTACTTCCACCTTATAATGTTTTCTTTTAAAAAAAAAAAAAGGCTTTTCTACCATTTTAAGGAATATCAGCTCTTTACACTTTACTATGAATGCTTTAGAAATTATCACATTATTAGAACCAATTTCTATTGAGTTGACTCTGACTCACGGCAACATCGTATACGTCACAGGAGATCTGTGCTCCGTAAGGTTTCCAGTGGGCGATTTTTCGGAAGTAGACCCCCAGATCTTTCTTCCAAGGAAGCTCTGGGTAGGCTCAAATGCCCAACCTTTCGGTTAATGGCTGAGCTCTTTAACCACCACCCAGGAACTCTGCAGTCTTGGAGGGGGAAAAGGCTTGGTAGGACCAGGCACTGTGAGAGATTTTAGAAGAGTCAGAGGGCCCTATAAGGTTCACTCAGTGGAAAAAAAAAAGATTATAGGCAGGAAGTTTTTTTCTTTATGTGCATATTCTAATGTTTCCCTAGGTGGATATGCAAGTGTCTGTCAAGGTAGACACAGCCAAATTACCTCTAAAACTCTTAATATTTTAGACTTCAACCAATAATGGGGTAAAGTGTGCCTAAAACCTTTGCCATCATTGTTTATTATGATTAATCCTTTTTTTTTTTTTTTTTTGGTCAATCTGATGGTGAATATATCTCAGTTTTATAATTAGCATTTTTGTAACTATTTGTGAAATTGAGCATCTTCTACTTTTTTATTACCCATAATATTTTTTTTCTGTGACTTGCTTACTCATTTGCAATTTTTGTATGTATTTTTTCTGAGTGACTTAATGAAGTTTTATATATCCTGGATGCTGTCTTTATGTAGTGCAGATATTTTCCTCTGATTTGTCACTTTTTACTTTTCTTTTCACTTCCGCTCATTGGACATTATTTCTAATAAAAAAAAAATTAAAGGGAATAACCAATTGTCCATCAATAAAAAATGGTTACATAAATAATGGTGAATCCAGGTAATAGATACTAGGCAGCCATTAGAAAGGAGGAAAAGGTCTATATATCCATAAGATTTGTAAATATTTTTCAATACACATTTCAAATCAAATCAAAATAAGCTGCAGATTGAGTTGTGTATGGATAGGAATGTAGATAAAGAACATAAATTTCTTTATGTTAATATATGTGCATATAAATGCATACAATGAGATCTTGGATGTACAAACTGCTAATAGTGGTCAGTTTAGGGAGGTGAGTTTCAGTATGGGAAGTAGGGATGAAGATACTTCCAATATTTTACTCTTCACGTTTCCCCATCTTTGAAGTTTTCAAAAATAAAAACGTTTTCAGGAAGTATTGGACATATTTTTAGTTTGCTTTTCTCTTTCTTTGTTATTGTATTGTTTTTATTTTTATAGCAAGAGAATTGGAAGTACATAAAAGAAACACTTCTGAAATTTGATTCCAGATGAGTGCTGATTACATGTCTAGGGTTAACTTTTCAAGTCATAATGAAATAATTACACTGGAAATTTTTTTAAGAACCAGATCTTAGATATCTATAATTAGAGTTGAAGAAGACTTCAGAATTCCAAAGAAGTATGTTCTAATAACTGTTTCTGAAATGACAGCAGTATATCATGGTTCTGTAAATACTCTCATTGCCATTAAAATGGTTTAAATTTCTGTGATGGCTAATATGGAGCTATATGACCTGGTCCCTGTCTGCCTCCCCAACGTTATGCTAAGCACTCTCTGCATCGTCCACTGAGTGTCAACCACACTGCCTCTCTTTCTCTTTGTCAACAGGTCAAAGTTTCTAGCTAAAAGCTGTCTTAGTTACCTAGTACAGCTATAAAAAAATACCACAAATGGGTGGCTTTAAGGAACAGAAATGTATTATCTCACAGCTTTGGAGAATAGAAGTCCGAATTACGGCATTGTCTCTAAGGGAGCGTCCATCCTTGTTGATAGCCCTGGGCATTCCTTGGCATTACTTGGCTTGTAGATGGTTCTTCACGTGGTCTCTTTTCCATGTGTGCACACGACACGTGTGTGCATGCACTTCCCTTTATAAGACACTTTTCAGAAGGGGTTAGGTTTAGGACTCACCCTAGTCCAGTATGGCTGTAATAACATAACAAAAGCCCTATTTCTAAACAGAGACATACTTATAGGCACAGGGGTTGAGGACTTCAACATAACTTTTTGAGGGACATGATTCAATCCATAACAAGGAACTTTATACTTGTTTTCTTTTCTGTTTGGGATGTTTTGCTCTAGCCCGTTGTATAATTGAATTTTTCTTATCACCCAGCCTGAATGCTATCTCCTATGGATGCCTTCATTGGCTATCCATTCTAAAGTAGCCCTCTTGTTGACACTCTTTCACATTATACATTTTATTTTCTTTGTAGCACTTTTTTTCATCTAAAATTATCTAGTTCATTTACTCTTTACATTGCTTGTTAACCCCTAGTAAAAAGTAAGTTTCCCGAAGGCAAAAGTTGTTTCCTATCATCCAGTGTTTAGAGCAGTGCCTGACAGAAAGTAGGTGTTCCATAAATTTTCTGGGATAAATAGATGAATGAAGTAATTAATGCTCATCTTAATTTTCCTGTTTCTAGCTATTTACAAACGTGATGGTGTATTGTCCACTTCTTTACACCAGTTGGGAATACAATGAAGATAGTTATCCTGGAAAAGAAACCCATCTCAAAGTCAGAGTTTGGATTTTCTGTGTGACACCTGGCTCTTGATAACCTAGAACATATATAGTGCCAAACACTGACAATCACTATTCCATAAGAGAAAAAAAAAATAGAATTTAATATGAATCTTCATTTCAAATTGAAAGAAAAAAACTCACACCTTAAAGAAGACACAATAGCACATATATAGAATCAGACCTGGGATGCATAATCTGAGTCTAATTATAAGGAAAGTTCAAACAAATACAACACCCTATTAAAAAGAAAAGGGAGAGCCTGTATCCTTTTAAAATATTACATAAAGAAAAACAAAGAACAGGGGAGGAAATGTTTTGGATTAAAGGAAACTTAAGAAACATAACAACTAAATGTGATGTATGACCTTGGACTAGATCTTGGCCTAGAGAAGAAGAAATACCATGAAAGGCATTATTGTGACTGTTGACCTGTCAGAGTCCTGGTAGCTCAGTGGTTAAGAGCCATGCCTGCTAACCAAAAGGTCAGCAGTTTGAATTTACCAGCCGCTCCTTGAAAATTCTATGGGGCAGTTCTACTCTGTCCTGTAGGATCACTTTGTTGCTATGCATTGTTGGAGACACTGTGTCAATCCATCTCATTGAGGGTCTTCCTCATTTTTGCTGACCCTCTTTCTTACCAAGCATGATGTCCTTCCCCAGGCACTGGTCCCTCCTGATAACATGTCCACAGTACATGAGATGAAGTCTTGCCATCCTCGCTTGTAAGGAACACTCTGACTGTATTTCTTCCAAGACAGATTTGCTTGTTCCTCTGGCAGTCCACGGTATATTCAATATTCTTCACCAACACCATAATTCAAACGTATCAATTGTTCTTTTGTCTTCTTTATTCATCGTCCAGCTTTGCTTGGGAATGAAGTGGTTGAATATGCCACAACTTGAGTCACCTTTGTCCTCAAAGTGATATCTTTGCTTTTTAACACTTTAAAGAGGTCTTTTGCAGATTTGCCCCATGCAATAGATTGTTTGATTGCTTGACTGCTGCTTCTATGGATGTTGATCATGGATCCGAGTAAAACGAAATCCTTGACAACTTCAATATTTTCTCCATTTATCATGATACTGCTTATTGAATGGGAGAATTTTTGTTTTCTTTATATTGAGGGCTGTGGTCTTTGATCTCCATTAGTGAGTGCTTCAAGTCTTCTTCTCTTTGCAAGCAAGGTTGTGTCATCTGTATATTGCAGGTTATTAATGAGTCTTCCTCTAACCCTGATGCCACATTCTTCTTCATATAGTTTAGCTTCTTAAATTTTTTGCTCAGCATACAGATTGAGTAAGTATGGTGAAAGGATACAACTCTCATGCACAGTTTTTCTGACTTAAACCACCCAGTGCCTTCTGGTTCTGTTCAAATGAGTGCCTCTTGATGTAGCTACAGGTTCCTCATGACAACAACTAAGTACTCTGGAATTCCTATTCTTCCCAATGTTATCCATAATTGGTTGTGATCCACACAGTTGAATTTTTTGCATAGTCAATAAAGCACAGGTAAACATCTTTCTGGTACTTTCTGCTTTCTGTCAAGATGCATCTGACATCAACAATGATATTTCTAATTCCGTATCCTTTTCAGAATCCAGCTTAAATTTCCCAAAGTTCCCTGTCAATGTATTGTTGCAACCATTTTTGAATTATCTTCAGCAAAATTTTACTTGCGTGTGATATTAAGCATATCGTTTGATAAGTTTCACATTCTGATGAAGCACCTCTCTTTGGAACGGACACAAATATAGATCTTCTCCAGTCGTTTGGCCAGGTAGCTGTCATCTAAATTTCTTGGCATGTATGAGCAAGTGCTTCTAATGTTGCGTACTTTTGTTGGAACATCTCAGTTGGTATTCTGTTAATTCCTGAAGCCTTGTTTTTCACAAATTCCTTCTTTGCAGCTTGGACTACTTCCTTCAATACCGTCAGTTCTTGATTATATCCTGCCTCCTGAAACGGTTGAATGTCAACTAATTTTATTTGATACAGGGACTTTTTGTATTTCTTCCATCTTCTTTTGATGCTTCCTCTGTTGTTCAATATATTGCCAATAGAATCTTCCAATATTGCAGTTTGAGGCCTGAATTATTTCTTCAGTTCTTTCTTTGAGAAATGCCAAGTTTGTTCTCCCCTTTTGGTTTTCTAACTTCAGGTCTTTGCACATGTCGCTGTAATACTTTGTGAGCTTGTAAGCTGCTCTTTGAATTCTTCTGTTCAGCTTTTTTACTTCATCATTTCTTCCATTTGCTTTAGCTACTTGACTTTCACGAGAAAGTTTCAGAGTCTCTTCTGACATCCATTTTGGTCTTTTCTTTCTTCCCAGTCTTTTTAATGACCTTTTCCTTTCTTTGCGTATGATGCCCTTGATGTCATCCCACAGCTCGTCTGGTCTTTGGTCATTAGTGTCTAATGTGTCAAATCTATTCTCAAGATTGTAAATTCAGATGGGGTACACTCAAGGTTGTACATTGCCTCTTGTTTTAATTTCCTGAAACTTCAACTTGAACTTGCATAGGAGCAATTGTTGATCTGTTCCACAATCTACCCTGGCCTTGTTCTGACTGATGATGTTGAGCTTTTCCATTGTCTCTTTCCATAAACCAAAAAACCAAACCCACTGCCGTCGAGTCGATTCCGACTCATAGCGACCCTATAAGACAGAGTAGAACTGCCCGATAGAGTTTCCAAGGAGCACCTGGTGGATTCGAACTGCTGACCTCTTGGTTAGCAGCCATAGCACTTAACCACCACGCCACCAGGGTTTCTGTCTCATTCCACAGATGTAGTTTGATTCCTGTGTATTCCATCTGGTGACATCCATGTGTATGTTGTTGTTATTGTTGTTAGGTGCCAAGATCCATCTGACATCAGCAATGATATCCCTGGTTCTGTGTCCTCTTTTGAATCTAGCTTGAATTTCTGGCAATTCCCTGTTGATATACTGCTGCAGCCACTTTCAAATGGTCTTCAACAAAATTTTACTTGCAAGTGATATTAATTATATTGTTTGATAATTTCCACATTTGGTTGGATCACCTTTCTTTGGAATAGACATAAATATGGATCTCTTCCAGTCAGTTGGCCAGGTAGCTGTATTCCAAATTTCTTGGAATAGACAAGTGAGCACTTTCAGCATGGCATCAGTTTGTTGAAACATCTCAATTGATATCCCGTCTGTTCCTGGAGCCTTGTTTTTCCCCAATGTTTTCAGTGCAACTTGGATTTCTTCCTTCAGTACCATTGGTTCGTGATCATATGCTACCTCCTGAAATGGTTGAATGTCAACCAGTTCTTTTTGATATAATGGCTCTGTGTATTCCTTCCATCTTCTTTTGATGTTTCCTGCATCATGTAGTATTTTCGCCGTAGAATCCTTCACTATTGCAACTCAGGCCTGAATTTTTTCTTCAGTTCTTTCAGCTTGAGAAATGCCGAGCGTGTTCTTCCCTTTTGGTTTTCTATCTCCTGCTTTTTGCACATGTCATCATAATACTTTACTTTGCCTTCTGGAGCTGCCTGTTGAAATCTTCTGTTCAGCTCTTTTACTTCATCATTTCTTCCACTTGCTTTAGCTACTTGATGTTCACGAGAAAGTTTTGGAGTCTCTTCTGACATCCATTTTCGTCTTCTCTTTCTTTCCTGTCTTTTTAATAACCCCTTGTTTTCTTCATGTATGATGTCCTTGATGCCATTCCACAATTCATCTGGTCTTCAGTCATTAGTGTTCAATGTGTCAAATCTATTCTTGAGATGATCTCCAAAATCAGGTGGGATACACTCAAGGTCATACTTTGGCTGTCGTGGACATGTTCTAATTTTCTTCAGTTTCAGTTTCAACTTGCATATGAGCAATTGACAACCCGTTCCACAGTCAGGCCTTGGCCTTGTTCCGACTGAAGATATTGAGCTTTTCCATTGCCTCTTTCCACAGATGCTGTCAATTTGATTCCTGTGTTTTCCTTCTGGTGAGGTCCATGTATATAATCTGCATTTATGTTGATAAAAAAGGTATTTGCAATGAAGAAGTTCTTGGTCTTGCAAAATTCTAGCATGTGATCTCCAGCATCATTTCTATCACCAAGGCCATGTTTTCCAACGATTGATCCTTCTTCTTTGTTTCCAGCTTTCACATTGCAATCACCAGTAATTACCAATGTATCCTGATTGCATGTTCAATCAATTTCAGACTGCAGAAGTTGGTAAAATCTTCGATTTCTTCCTCTTTGGCCTTAGTAGTTGTTGTGTAAATTTGAATAATAGTTGTATTAACTGGTCTTCCTTTTAGGCATATGGATATTATCTTATCACTGACAACATTGTAGTTCAGGATAAATCTTGAAATGTTTTGTTCAACGATGAATGCAATGCAATTCCTCTTCAAGTTGTCATTCCCAGCATAGTAGACCATACGATTGTCTGATTCAAAATGGCCAATACCAGCCCATTTCAGTTCACTAATGCCTCGGATATTGATGTTTATGTGTTCCATTTCATTTTTGATGATTTCTAATTTTCCTAGATTTGTACTTCGCACATTCCAATTTCTGATTATTAATGGATGTTTGCAGCTGTTTCTTCTCATTTTGAGTCATGTCACATTAAGAATCGAAGGCCCCAAAAGCTTTAACCAATCCACATAATTAATGTCAAGTCTACTTTGAGGCGGCAGCTCTTCTCCATTTTGTTTTGAGTGCCTTCCAACCTGAGGGGCTCATCTTCTGGCACTATATCATGCAGTGTTCTGTTGCTATTCATAAGGTTTTCACTGGCCAATCTTTCAGAAGTAATTGCCAGGTCCTTCCCAGCCTGTCTTAGTCTGGATGCTCCGCTAAATCCTGTTCACCATGGGCTACCCTGCTGGCATTTGGAATACCAGTGGCATAGTTTCCGGCATCATAGTAACACACATCATGACTCAGGATAATAAACTGATAGAAAAGTGGTAGAAAGATATTTTTCAGTATCAAATTCCAGGGAGTTGTTAACTGCACAGTGGTTATGAAAGAGAATATTCTTGTTCTTAGGTCATACACATTGAAACATTTAAGAGTAAAGAAACAAGAAAAAAAATAATATGTGCAACTGCACAGACAGAGAAATATATAGAATGATAAACCGGGCAAAATGTTTAACTGTTGGTGAATCTGGGTAAAGGGTATACAGGAGTTCCTTGTACTATCTTGCAACTTTTCTGTTAGCTCAGACTTACTCCCAGTTAAAAAGTTAAGAAATACATTATCTTATTTTAGGAAGAGATTTTGCCATGTACTTCAGACACTTCACAGGGTAGACATCCAAACACATGTGTGAAGTGAATGAATGAATGAGTCATAAAAGTGTACATTGTACTATAGTGGTAATGCTTTTTTCTACATGTTCCTAAATGTACAGTTTTCACGTGCTCAAAATGTAGTGCATTTTCATAAAAAGAAAGAAATGACTGTGGCTAAAATGCAAGACACAGAAAATAGAAATAATGCCAATATGGAAGGGAAAATATTTTTGAGGAGGTTACTAAAAATACGTGACAAATTAGGGGAAAAAAAAAATTAGGGAAGCATGTATTAAACCTGTTGCTGTTGAATTGATTCCGATCCATAACAACCCTACAGGACAGAGTAGAACTACCCCATAGGATTTCTAAGGAGAGGCCGGTGGATTCAAACTGCTGACATTTTGGTTGGCAGCCACATCAATTAACCACTGTGCCACCAGGGCTCTATATCAATATTACTATGACATTTTCCTGTGTTTCTCAACAGCCATGCCTAGCTTAATTATTTTAAATTTAAAACATATAGCTTAACTCTTCAGAAGTTATCACTCTGAGTCTCAGCTTGACTTGACCTTAATATACCAACAGTTAACAATGAAAGCAGATTTTATTCTGATTTCCCAGAGGAGGAAAAATAAACACTTAAAATATTTGAGAGATACAAATTCTACAATCACAATCGTGTTAACCATAATATAAAGGGTATTGAGGCATTCTTATCAGGTACTAAATGTGTAATATGGACAGTTGAAAATCCATATCAATTAGAAGAGGAAATTATAAAGAAGTAAGCATTGACTGGTACATCATTATCCTTTTATTGCTGTTTACTCAAACAATGTAACAATGTTTAAATGGTACCTGTTTTGAACCACCTCTAAAATGAGTGCTGCTGCACTATCTGCTTTCAGTTAAATTAGAAGGCCAGGGAAAAAAAGGAAGACACTCAGTGAGATGGATTGACTCAATGGCTACAAATGATTGTGAGGATGGTGCAGGACCAGGGAGCCTTTCATTCTGTTGTATGTAGGGTCTCTGTGAGTTGGAACTGACTGGAAGGCACCAAACAACATCTGCTTTCAAATATCAATTAGACATTTCCAAAACTGTATATTTTATTTTTTTTAAAAAAAAAAAAAGCTAATTTATTTTAATAATGTTATCATCATTTGTAAATTATATACAAAGGAACTGCATTAATTGCCAGTTGCATGTAATGTCTTTTTGGAAATTATATACATACCTAGTAATCCTTTGATAATGCATGGGACCTAGTTCTTTAATCATTTTGAGATAATTTTTTTGTATTTTATTACAGTATTGCTGCTTCTGTTTTGTGACCTGAAATGAGAGGATAGACCAACAGTTAAGAAAGTTTGCATGTTTTAAGTGATGATCCTTTACCTTCAGGTTATTACACACTAGGTGCTGATAGAACCTTTGGGACTTAAAAATTAAAAGAAGGAAAAAATATCTACTCTAATTCTATGCACCATTTAATTTCGTTAATTTGAAAAATGGTGGGTTGCCTAAATTCGAAAAGGTTAATCTCAGAGGTCTATCTCACAAAACCTGTGCAACTATAAGTGACTAATTTGGGTAAAATTTGGGTAGTGGAGAAAAAAAACCTAAGTGTGTAAACAAATTTTTTGAAGAGAAAGAAATTCTTTGGACTATCGTGAACACAAATATTTAACAAAATTAAATGAAATGTGCCATAAAAACCTGACTCAAAGCAGAGCATTTAGAATGGTATTGATGACTCTGTAAACTCGATGTTCACATGGGATATGAGGAAACTAACTAAGCTCCTATTGTGCACAGAACAATGAGAACTTTTTAGATAGATTGCTTTCTTTATTTCTTACAGCCAGCCTATAAGCTATTTGTCCCCTCATTTTATACATAAGGAAATTGAATCTTAGGAGTTGAATGAAATGTTTGCATTCACATAGCTCAGAAGCAGCAAAGCCAGAATGTATATTGCATTCAATTCCTCTTAGGGTTGCATGTGAGCAAGGTTTATCTCTTTCCGGTGAACGGCGTTATTTCCTATGGTTGCATGACAGTCATGGAACTCAATGTTATTTCTCTTTGAGCTCTGGAGGGTCAGATAAATTGAAGCTATGTTCTATGCACGGTTGTGGATCACCTAAGCCCAGATGACCTATGGAATAGTCTGCCCTGATGTCAGTGTTTACAAAGCCAGGGTTTGAATTCATTTCTCCCTAGCTCCAAATTCCATGCGCTTTAAATTGATAAATTTTTGTCCTAGAACAGGGGTCATCTTCAAAGGCCCCTTGCTCTGACTGAGCCAGCTGGCTTGAGTGAGATCCCCTGCCTGAGACAAGCATCCCAGGAGCCCAAGATGTGTGAGGAAATGTGGTTTCCCTTGCTGACAGACTGCTGTGAGGGAACAGTGGGTCTTCTGAAGGGAAGAATCTTGTTTAGCAGCTGAAATTGTCATCTGGTTGGTCCATGCAATGAGTTATCCATCTGAAGTGGCTATATCATGAGAGATAATCCAGATACAAAGCCAGAGGCAGAAATCAGGTGTTACTGACAATGAAAAGATTAGGTGTTGACTATAGCAAATATAAACTTGTACAACACTTGAGCTGGCAGGAGATAGCTGTCGCAATAAGATATATTGGAGAGGGTAGCCTAAACCACCTTGAAGTATAATTTTTGCTATATTATTACTATTGTTATTACTTGTTGGTTGAATTGTGTCCCCCCCCCCAAATATGTTGAAGCCCTAACCCCCAGTACCTGTGAATGTGATCTTTTTTTGGAAATAGGGTCTTTGCAAATGTCAACAAGTTAAGGTGGGCCCTAATCCAATGATTGGTGTCCTTGTAAGAGGGAAATTTGAACTTACACACAAGAAAGAATGTCATGTAAGGTCAGAGGCAGCAACCGGAGTGATAAAAGCCAAGGAACACCAAGAATTGGCAGCATCCATCAAAAGCTAACAGTGGCAACAAAACATTCTTCCTTAGCCTGTGTCTTCCTTTTTGAAAATCAAAAAAGCAAACCCATTGCCATGGAGTCGATTCTGACTCAGCGACCCCTCAGGACAGAATAGAAGTGCCCCATAAGGTTTCCAAGGACTGGCTGGTGGATTCAAACTTCCAACCTTTTGGCTCTTAACCACTGCACCACCAGGGCCCCTCCCCTCCTTAGTCCTGCTGACACCTTGATTTCGGATTTCTAGCCTCCAGAACGGTGAGAAACTAAATTCCTGTTGTTTTAAGCCACCCAGTTAGTGGTGCTTTGCTAAGGCAGCTGTAGGGAAGTAATTTATTGCTCTTATCATCTTGGTTCTATTACTCCAACCTGAGAATTCTGAGGAATAACTTTCTTCCAATCCTGCATGCAGGCCCTGGACCGAGAACTCTCAAGTGGCTGAACATTTCCTGGGTTCAGTAGTATCCCCCAAGTCCCAAACCTGACTCTGCTGGTTTCTGGGTCCACTGCTATGGAAGCACGTAGCAGTGCTTCTTCATAAACCATACAAGCCACAGTGCTTCTCCCTAAGCAAGCAGAAATTTTGTTTTAAAGGATATTTACCGACTCTTGCAAACTACATCTGAATTCAGAGTTCGGTTATCTCCATGCTCAAATCTTCAGGGACTACTTTACTTTTCACAAATTTCTTGAGCTAAGTTTTCCCCCTCTCCATCCAGAAATGATTAAAGGCAAAATATATGAAATACAATAAGTAGGCTTCAGCTAAGAGTGAGCAAAAGGGTAAAGGAGAACAATGACTGGATTAGCAAATGAAGCCAGAGCTACTCCTTTTAAAAAGTCCATATAGGGTCGCTATGAGCAACGGGTTTGCTTTTAGTTTTGCTTTATATGTAAATAAAAATCTAGTCTGTTGTGCAGTTTAGAGAGTCCACACCATAAAACCAATTGCTAAGCAGAACTATTTTTGTTGCTAAGGCCAGACAGAAATTTTTCTCAGAAGTCTGTGCTATAGGGAAGAAAATCATTGACCTCACTCCACAATAGACTTTACATCAAATTTCATAGAGCTATTTTTTTATATAATTATACTCCATATAGTCTACTTTTTTTGTTTTTTTTTGCGGGGGGGGGTTCTGTCAAGTAGAACTACTCTATAGGGTTTTCTTGGTTGTAATATTTAAGAAAACAGATCACCAGCTCTTCTTGCAGAGCTGCTGGGTGGGTGTGAACCACCAGTCTTTCGGTTACTAAAACCCAAACCCATTGCCGTCCATTCTGACTCAGTGACAGGAGAGAGCAGAACTGCCCCATAGAGTTTCCAAGGAGTGCCTGGTAGATTCGAACTGCTTTAGCTTAGCAGCTGTAGCTCTTAACCATTACACCACCAGGGTTTCCTTTCGGCTAGTAGCTGGATTAAATCAAAATTATGCATAGCATTAATTGCTTTCACAGTACTAAGATTTGGGGGAAACCTTCTCACTCAAATCTTTGTACAACAAAAGCAATTAATGCTGTGGATATTCTGATTTAATTCAGATGTGGTCTGTCAAAATGTATCCTGTCCTTCAGCATCCAGCTTAAAAATGGCTTTTTACACATTTATTGTCTTCTCAATTCTCCATACATATTTTCCTCTTTGGATTTCTGTGTTTAACATTTCATTAGATTTAATCACCTATATTTAAGTTCAGGGAACTTGTATTTTTCCTATTTATCTCCCACAAAGCTTGCTACAGTGCTTTGCTAAACACCTACTTCCCATGTAACAGAAAATTCTCAGGCCACACTAGCCTAGCTCCATGAGTAAAAACATCTCACTTCCATAGCTATCTTTTCTCTTAAAAATAAAATTCTCCTTCTAAAGCAAACCTTTTCTTCCTCATTCACTGCCAAGGATGAGTATGCTTTTAATCCTATAGCTGCCATCTGGAAGGCAGATCCATCTACTGAGCTTTTGGTGGGATGTTTTGTGATTTTTGTGACATGTCTACCCACACCTGCTTTACTTTTTGAAATCAAGATGCTGAATGAAGCGGGTGAGGAGAAACAACAATCTCTTCTGAGATTATACCCTGTTGCCTGGACACAAAACTTGTGATCTTAATTTTACTAGTGATGAAACATTTTATTTGACTTAAATTGTATATGGTTTCCAAACCTGTTGTTGTTAGATGCCATTGAGTTGGTTCTGACTCATAGCGACCCAGTGCACAACAGAACAAAACACTGCCTGATCCTGCACCATCCACACAATCATTGTTATGCTTGAGCCCATTGTTGCAGCCACTGTGTCAATCCATCTTGTTGAGAGTCTTCCTCTTTTTCACTGACCCTCTACTCTACCAAGCATGATGCCCTTCTCCAGGGACTATTCTTCCTGATAACATGTGCAAAGTACATGAGACAAAATCTCACCATCTTGCTTGTAAGAGTATTCTGGCTGTACTTCTTCCAAGACAGATTTGTTCCTTCTTCTGGCAGTCCATGGTATATTCAATATTCTTCCCAAACACTATAATTCAAAGGCACCTGATGCCACATTCTTCTTCATATAATCCAGCTCTCAGGTTATTTGCTCAGCACACTGATTGGATAAGTATGGGGAAAGGATAACCCTGACGCATAATTTTCCTGATCTTAAACCACACAGTATCGGTTTGGATGACTGCTTCTTATAGGTTCCACATAAGCAAAATTAACTGTTCTGTAATTCCCATTTTTTGCAATGTTATTCATAACTTGTTATGCTCCACACAGTCAAATGCTTTTGCATAGTCGATAAAACGCAGGTAAACATCTTTCTGGTATTCTCTGCTTTCAGTCAAGATTCATCTGACATCAGCAATTATATCCCTCCTTCCATGTCTTCTTCTGAATCCGGTTTGAATTTCTGGAAGTTCACTGTCGATGTACTACTGCAACCATTTTTGAATTTTCTTCAGCATAATTTTACTTGTGTGTGATTTTATTGATATTGTGTGATAATTTTCACATTCCATTGGATCACTTTTCTTTGGAATGGATACGTATATGGATCTCTTCCAGTCTGTTGGCCAGGTAACTTCCGAATTTCTTGGCATAGACAAGTGAACACTTCCAGCACTGCACCTGTTTGTTGAAACATCTCATTGGTAGTTTGTCAGTTCCTGGAGCCCTGTTTTTTGCTAATGCCTTCAGTGCAGCTTGGACTTCTTTCTTCACTACCATTGGTTCTTAATCATATGCTACCTTCTGGAATGTTTAAACATTGACCAGTTCTTTTTGGTACAGTGACTGTGTGTATTCCTTCCATCTTCTTTTGATGCTTCTTGTGTCATTCAATTTTTTAACCATAGACTCCTTCAACAGTGCAATTTGAAACCTGAATTTTTTCTTCAGTTCTTTCAGCTTGAGAAATGTTGAGCTTCCAGAAATGGCATAGCTTCCAGCATCACAGCGATATGCAAGCCACCACAGTAAGATACAATTGACAGATGAGTCATGGGTCCAAACCTAAGGCTCTAGAATTGGACTAAAAGGGCTGGGCCAGAAGACGGTCTGAATGTAAGTGAATATATCATTGAGCTGAATTTTACCCATTGTATTAGGAATTCAGGTTTGTCCATTGTCTCCAAGGAGTTAAGTGTCTAAGGTTTTTGCGTTATGTGTCAATCCAATTTTCCTTTCCAGTTTGAATATTTACACTTTTTCTTCTCTTCACACTTGCTGCCCTCCACCCTAGGCCCCACACTGCTTCCTCCAAACTTAGCCCACTACTTGTCCAGGTATTCTATGACTTGTTTGGATTTTCAGTGGTTATTTAGCTTTGGTCCTATTGTTGGAACTTTTTCTACATAAAATAAATGGATGTATAATAAATGGTTCTATATGATTTGGGGGAGGGAGGGTGCTCATAATCTAATACTCATTTGGAGGCACTGGATATATGGTGATACATACATGGTGACATGGATGAAGATTCCTGGAAACAGAAAACATCCCATACTGGACAGTCAACCAGTGATGAAGCAGACAGACCCAATAATGGCCTAATGGCTTTTTAATTTTACTTCAACTCTTTTCTTTTCCTTTTTCTTCTCTTGTGATGAAAACATACACCAAAACATCTGCCAACACAACTTCTGCAATTTTAACTCAATAACATTGATTATATTTTTCATGTTGTGCCACCATTATCACTGTGCTCATCCAAAATATTCTACCCCCATTAACACAAATTTAATGCCCCCCATAAAAAAAACTTCCCTTTTTCCTCATTCTCCCACCCTGGTAATCATTAGTATTCTTTGGCTTCTCTGTGTTTGTTTATTTCATAAAGTGAGATCATACAGTATTTGTCCTTTTACAACTGACTTAATTCCTTCAGCATAATATTTTCAGGGTTCATCCGTGTCGTGGCATGAATCAGGACTTCAGTTGTCTTTATGGCTGCGTAATATTCCACTGCATGTCTATACCACGTTTTGTTTATCTGTTCATCTGTTGATGGACATTTCAGTTGTTTCTACCTTTTGGCTATTGTGAAAAGTACTGTAATGACCATTGTTGTACAGGATCTGTTAGCATTCCTGTCTTTACTTCTTCTGGATATATATCTAGAATTGGGATTTCTGGGCCTTATGGTAATCCTATGCTCAACTTTTTGAGGAATTGTCAAATACTTTACACGGTGGCTGCACCATTTTTCATTCCCACCAGCAATAGATGAGGGTTCCAGTTTCTCTATAACCTCACCAGCACTTGTTGTTTTCCATCTTTTGATCATTGCCATTCTAATGAGGGTGAGGCGATTTCTCATCGTGGTTTTGATTTGTATCACCCAATTCGAATCCACCAGGGTGGCTATGTGTTGGAATCAACTCGAACGGCCACGAGCTTGGTTTTTTGGTTTTTTAATGGCTAATGATATTGAACATTTTCTCTTGTGCTTATTGACAATTTGAATATGCTCTTTGGTGAACTGTTATTCAAGTCCTTTGCCCATTTGTTGATTGGATTTTTTGTCTTTTTATTGTTAAATTATAGAATATATACATTCTATTTTTTTTTTATTTTTTATTATATACATATATATACCCAGCCCCAGTGCCTTCGAGTCATTTCTGACTCATAGCGACCATACACACACACACACACACGCACACACACACACACACACACACACACATATATACATGGTATTAGGCTTCATCTGATTTTGGTTCCTGAAAATTTTCTCTAAATTTTTAGGTTGTCTATTCACTTTGTTGATAACTACTCCCATTCTTAAGCCACTGATAATAATTGCTTGCATGGATAAATTTAGAAATCCGTGATTTAACATATGACTTTTTGTGAACCAGAAATGCAGGTTTAACCCTGGCTCTACTATTACCATTTTACCTGAAAACGTAGGCAAGTCTGTATGAGGCTTAATTTTTACATTGTAAAGTGAGATAATTACCCATTATTATCTTTTTAAAATACAAAAGCAGAAAAGTTGACATAGTAAATGTGAAGGAACTATGAACATTATGAAACCTATAAATATAATCTTACAATTTCAGTAGGCAAGAATTTTGCAGAAATGTGGTATGAGCTAAAGATAGATAAAAGATGGCAGAGATTTCTCTAAAGAAGTAAGTGACATACTAGCCAGACTCAATATTTTAGGACAAGTTAGCCATAGATGGACCACCTGAATCTCCATTGGAAGTACCGTCGTGTCTTTGTCAAATATACTGTAAAAGGATTCCAGTGTTCTCTATTGAACAGCGTTTGTCCACTGAATAATGTCTAAAATAGTTAAGTGCTTTCAAGCATTGTTTTCTAAGTATGATTTTTTGGTATATTTAAATCTAGAAGGAGACCAAAAAAGTTAACATTTTGAGACAGCAGGATTATGGATGGTTTTGTAACATTCGCAAATGCAGTAGTAATCAATGAGCATTACTTGAAAATTGTCTACATAGGGAGGAATGCCTGCGTCTTAAGCAAAGGGTGGGTAATGCTATTATGTGAAATTTTCACTTTTGACACCATACTGAAAAGGAAAACTTTTCATTTTAATTCCTCAATTATTATGAATAATACTTCACTTTTAATTGATCATCATCAGAACTCATCATCAAATTATCAAATTGAGCTCTTATGAAAGGTACTGCACAAAATATAATAATGAAGGTGAACCTTAACACTTTTCTAGCCTATGAAATAAATGTTGAGGAGGCATCTGTCTGCAGACTTTTGCCCTCTATCTGTGTTTACTCCAAAGGGGGGGGGGGTCTTTCCTACCCTCCATCCTAAAAATGCCATAAAGAGGGAGAAATTTCTAGAAATGGGAACAATTTCCCCAATCTCTGCCCCAAAGCTACCTAGAGTATGAGTTTAACATATTCTGTACCACAAACTTAGAGAAAAGCATCTTTGACAGAAGGACTGTCCAATTCTTTTCTGTGTCTACCTACATTTTCATTTCTCCCCCTCTTATCCATTTTGGAAATTATATTTTTGGAATTAACCATTGGAAGTTATAATTTTTTGGAATTACAATTTAGTAATACAACAGTAGGTTAAATACATGGGAGTAATAAGCATCATTTCCTTTAGAAAGAAAGAAGCATCTCCCCTTATTTCAGAGTCCAAAGATAAGGAGCTCTACCTCTCTTCTAGCAGCTGCCATTCTGAACAAACCACGTACCCATAGTGCTCTGCTCTTGAGTCATCCTTCCCCACTATTAAGACTGATGCAAAGGAAAGACCCATTAAGCAGCTACACGCACATAATTATTTCTGAAGCATATGTGGGTGGTCTGTTTAAAAAACAATAAGATATAAAATGAAGCTTTTTGCAAATGGGCTACCCTGAACATAAACATGAACATATACATACCTGTGTATATAATTAGATGTAATTGAAATAATATGGAGCCTCCAGGAGAGATGATATGTTGTTAAAGGGCTTTCTCCCTTTTTTTTTTCTGAAGTGAATTAAATTTCATACAAAATAAAAGGCTTTGTGAAATACACTTCATGAAGGATTCATTTTTCTTAACCTCTATATATTTTTTATAAAATATTTTTATATTTTACCTGTTTAGTCAATTATTTCCATATACATACCTACACACAATTCAATCATACATATTCTGCTCAAAAATTATTCCAGAAAAAGTATTTTCTTAGTAATTTTAGTCTTAAACTGTACATGAACCTAGATTTTTCTAATGGTATAGCAGATTTTCGGTATATCAAATGTTAAGGGTTTTATCATTCTGCTATGAAAAAACACATCAGTAAGGTTCTTCTGGATCTTTATAGCCATCCTTCACTCTCCCTGCAGGTTTTGTTGTTTGTTTGTGGTTGGGGGTGAGGTGGGGATCCTTTTGGAACTCCAACCAGAGGTGTGCTCAGACTCTTATTATAGCCTCCACAGCTATACATCTCTATGCCTTCTTGCCACATACTTTTGGTTCTTCACGACGTTTACTATTTCTTTCTTTTGTTTCCTATCTACTGAAGAAATGTTGTCTTGCCATCATCATCTATTATTCCTTACACACACACCCATTGCCATCCAGTCAATTCTGACTCGTAACGACCCTATAGGACAGAGTAGAACTGCCTCACTGGGTTCTCACGGAGCAGCTGCTGGATTCGAACTGCTGACCTTTTGGTTAGCAGCCAAACACTTAACCACTTAGAAAGTGTTTTGTAAAAAGACATAATAGTGAATGTTTCTATGGGATAAAACTATGTGGATTAACAGGGAAAACGTGCCTTGTGAGTAATTTAAATTCTAGTTATGCTGTTCTGTAAAAAAAAAAAAAAAAAAGTTCTGTAGCTGATTTAAAATCTGGTAAATTACTTACCGGAGCCTTGCTTTTTCATCTGTAAAATGATGATAGATCTTTCCACTAATTCACGTTTCACTGATTTGCTCCTATTTCACAAATCCAAATTGAATGACTAGTTTCCTATCTTTACGGTTAAAAACATTTTCTCCAAGTTGATTTTGCCTTTTTTTTTTTTTTTTTTTAATTTACATGCATATAGTATCTGACATTTCCAGGTATATTATCTGCCTTCTGATCTACTGGATGCAGTAAATTATATCGTGAAATTCTCTGTACCTCTCCACTAGTCAATTCATTTCCTCTTTTGTTTATTTTCCTCTCTATTTAAATTTTAAATAAGAAAGACTATAAAAGAAAGTTAAACACTAAATAGAAATTATGGTATAGTGGCACACTGGTTAAGAGCTACAGCTGCTAACCAAAAGGTCGACAGTTGGAATCCATCAGACACTCCTTGGAAACCTTACAGGGCAGTTCTGTTCTGACCCACATGGTCGCTTACAGTCAGAATCCACTTGACAGCAGCTTTTTTTTTTTTTGGTATGGAAGTCTTAGGGAGCCTTGGTGGCACAATAGCTAAGCGCTCGGCTGCTAAGTGAAAGGTTGGTTGTTCCAACTCACCAGCCACTCTGCAGGGGAAAGATGCAACAGTCAGCTTCTATAAGGCCTTACAGCTTGGAAACTTCGTGGGGTGGTTCTACTCTGTCCTGTAGGATCGCTATGAGTCTGAATTAGACTTGACTGCAATGGAGTGTAGGAGTCTTAGAAGTACAAATTTTAAGATGTTTGATGGAAATTGGAGGTTGTCTTTCCTATTATATTTAACTTCTACAGTGGCTAACTTGAATTCTACCATAGAAACAATAATTTCACTTACAAGGGAGTAAACAGAATACAGAGTTTTGCTAAAATTTCAGTTTGTCCGTTTGGTGTTTCCTCACCTCTCATCTCTTTCTGAGGACAATAAATTGCCCTTTGCCCTTTAGGAAAGCTTAATTCAAGTAAAGTTTTAATTATAGTTCTTTGATTAGTGAGTGGCCCTTGAAGCTTTAAGACCAGTTCGTCAGTGCTTTGCTATTTAATTTCCCCCAAAGAGTCTTCTATATCTCACATTGTGGCTAGTCTTTTGGTGCGAAGTTCAGTGATACGTACGTAACCCATTGCCGTCAAGTTGATTCCACTCCTAGCAACCCCATAGGACAGAGTAGAACTGCCCCATAGGGTGTCCAAGGAGAAGCTAGTAGATTGGAACTGCCGACCTTTTGTTTAGCAGTGGAATGAACACTAAACTGCTGCGTAAGTCCTAACCCTCGTGGTGCAGTTGTTAAGAGCTCGGCTGCTAACCAAAAGGTCAGCAGTTCGAATCCACCAGGCGCTCCTTGGAAACCCTATGGGGCAGTTGTACTCTGCCCTATATGGTTGCTATGAGTCAGAGTCTTTACCGCAGTGGGATATGTATACAGGACATTAAGAAAATACCTTGCTGTGTGATGATTACGGTTTTATTATTTACTGTTATTATATTAAGGAATTATAGCCAGAAGAGAACAAAAGTAGATTTTTGATTAGTTACCGAAAGGGAATTCATTTTCAAAGAAATTGCTATTCACATTCATTCTCCCAGTGGTATGAAGGTGGAACAGATGTATAGTAGGAAAGAAAAAGTAGATTAGCACAGTATTTGTTTTTCATACTTAAGAAAAAAAATTAAAAAAAAAATTTTTATTTAAGAATATAGCTGTAATTAGACATAATTTAAAAAACCTTCCACTTAAATGTAATATATTTTCAAATTATAAGTATGTATATTTATATGCAGTCTAGAAGGAGCCCTGGTGGCACAATGGTTAAAGCGCTCGGCTAGCCAACCGGTCTGCGGTTCGAACCCACCAGACACTTCGCAGGAGAAAGATGTGGCAGCCTGCTTCCATAAAGATTTACAGCCTTGGAAACCCTATGGGGCAGTTCTATTCTGTCCTAAGGCCACTAGGGGTCAAAATTGACTCAACAACAATGGGTTTGATTTGGTTTTGGTGCATGCAGTCCAAGAATAAAAAGAGAATGCTCACTCAGTTGTTTGCGTAATGAATTTACATACACATATGTACCCAGAACCCCAGTGCCGTTGAATAAACCAAAAAACCCAACCCATTGCCATCTAGTCAGTACCACCCCATAGCGACATAAATAAAATGGCGACATACATATAATTATATCACATATGTATTATATATATATTATATTCCTTGTCACTGAACAATAATTTATTTTTCCCTTGGTAAAGCTTTATCACGCTTAGATTTTTCAATTATAAAACTTGTACAGACAGAAAATAATCAACAGTTTTCCTCCAGACTATGTGCAAATGTTTTCATACAACACTGTTATTAACAATAATGACCTCAGCACAATGTACTTCCAGGGGAATTAATGACAGGGGTTAATGGCCCAAGGCAAAGTCAGCCAGTCATGAATCCCCAAGAAATACCTCGTGCTTTGATCATTATTGCTTCATTACAACATGAAAATAATCAGCGGCAATTACAGTCAGACTATGGGAACAGTTCAGCCTTGAAAATGAACTCTTTCAGGTTTGAGGTTACTGGAGATCCCACTGCTTCCAGTGAATTCAGCATAAACCATCCTGAAACCAAAGGAATGGATACAAATGACACTGAATCATAATGTGATCCTGAGTGCCCAGTATTCCAATTGAAATCAGAGACGTGGCTGGCGAAGCAAAGAAATTGAAATGGGTCTGTGCAAATAAAACACCAAGCAAGTCAACCTGAACTAAGAGTTTTTAAAGAGGTATTTATCTCAGAAAAATGGGTAAACAGATTATTATTTTTTTATATTCTGATTAATTACCAAAAAATTAGAATAAGGAGAATTTAATATGAAAAAAATCTTAAAATCAATTCCATTTGTATCTATATTTTATTAAAAATTTTAGATCAAAAATTTTATTTTGTATGTCAATATTTGGAAACCCTGGTGTGTAGTGCTTAAGTACTATGGCTGCTAACCCAAAGGTAGGTAGTTCAAATCCACCAGGCGCTCTTTGGAAACTCTATGGGGGCAGTTCTACTCTGCCCTACAGGGTGACAATGAGTCAGAATCGACTCCACGGCAACAGGTTTTTTTGTTTTAATCAATATTTAAGTTATTCTACACTTGTACATGATATAAACCTCTTCCAAAGCAATACATATGTTGTTGAATTAAAGAATCCCTGGGCAAATTCTTGAAATTGAGCATGCATATTTAATGAAAATCAGATATGAAAATATATTTTCCTCCCTCATGCCATCTGCCCAGCAACTCTACTTGAACTATCGCTAACAGTCTTTATTAAGAAGTCCAATAGTCGTTCTATACTGTTTTCACCTCAGTCTTAGATCAGCATTTGACATCAGTTAAACTTACTTTAAAAAAAAAAAAAAACTCTCTCTTCCCTTGGCTTTTATGACAAATGTTTCTTCTTTCTCTCTGATTACTTCCACATTGCATCTATGACCACTCCTTCTGTCTTCCTTTTCTTCTTCCAATTTTCTAAATATAAGTCTTCATGAAGACTCTTTTTGACATTATTTTCTTCTCTATCAGCACTGTATAATTCTGGAATAGCATTTATTTACATGAATTTAACTAGTTCCTCTTTATGGATATGTATCAAAGCTTTCTCTAGTGCCGTCCTCTTTCAGATTAGGGCTACCCAGATGCCTACTGGACATGTGGCCATACACATGCTATTGACATTTCAAAATATTGCTATATTTTCACCTAACTAATTACCACCCTATTCTGTCTCTTTTTTAAATTTTTTCTTTATCTACCTTTTGATGTTAGCATTTCTTGTCACGACTGCACGCTATTTAACTCCTTACTAAGTTGTCAGACCCAGTAGATTTGATTTCCACAATAATTGTAACATGCTTATCTCTCTTTTAATTCTATACCCAGATCCCTAACTAACCTTTAATCTTAATTATTTCAATAGATGCTTACCTGATCTTTATATCTTCCAGTCTACCAAAAATAATATATCTTTAATAAGACCTTCTTTTTTTTTAATTTTCACTTTGGCTCCTGCCTCCAATTGATGTAAAATTTGATGGATACCCATGGGTTTTGGCAAGTCAGATTCAATAGTGTTAAGATGTCAACTCCTCAAATTGATTTACGGTTTTAATGTAATTGCAAGAAAAATCTAAGAAGTATTTTTATAGAAATTAATAAGTTGATTCTAAGCTTCATATGAAAAGGCAAAAGGATTAAAATCATTAAAACAATTTTATAAAAAGTGAACACAGTTGGAGAATTCATGGCACTTGAATTTAAAACTTACTTTAAATCTACAGTAAAAAAGATAGTGTGATATTCACAAAAAGGTAGAAACATGTATCAATGGAGTAGAATAGATCCAAGAAATAGACCCACTCATATATCATAAACTGATTTTCCACAAAACTGCAAAGACAATTGAATGGAGAGAGGCTATTCTTTCATCGAATGATGCTGGAACAATTGGGTATCTATATTCAAGCTAAACAAAAATTTGTCCCATACCACACACCATATACAAAACTCAACTCAGACTTATATATAAAAGATAAAACTATAAAACTTCTAGTAGAATGTATATGAAAATATTTTTGTGATCTTGGGTTAGGCAAAGGGTTCTTAGATATGCCAATTAAGAAAGGAATAAAGAAAGAAAGAAGGAAGGAAAGAAGGGAGGGAGGGAGGAAAAAAAGGAGGAAGGAAGACTCTTAAAAGAAGCAATTTAAAAAATTGGGGTTTATCACAAAGTATAATGTGAAAATACACCGTAAGAAATGTTTCCAGATGATTTATTTGCAAACTACTTGTATCCAGCATATAAAAAGAATTTTTCAAACTTAACAGTGGGGACACAAACAATTAAATTTTAAAAAATGGGCAAAATTGATTTGAAGAGACACTTTGTCAAGGAAGATGTATACATGCAAATAAGCGTATGAAAAGATATTCAACATTGTTATCCATTAGGGAATTGAAATTAAAACAGTGACACTTCATTACATACCTACTAGAATAGCTTTTTTTAAAAAAAAAAAAAAGAGTAAAGAAAAAGGCAATGGGAAATACTGATGAGATCTTGGAATAACTGGAACTCTCACATAGTGTGCCCAGTTTGAAAACAGTCTGACAGTTTGTTATAACGTTGAATTTATGACTTACAGTACTAAGCCTCAGTCCACTCATAAAAGGCAGGAAAATTTATGTTCACCCAATGTCTGTACAAAAATACTTTAAAGCACCTTTATTTGAAATAGTCAAATTTGGAAATAACTTTAACATCTCCTTACTGGGGAACAGACAAATAAACTGTGGTACATCTACAGTGATAAACTACTCAAGGATAAAAGAGAATGAACTGTTGATACACTCAATTACCGTATTTTTTTTTTTTTTTATAATAACTTTTATTAAGCTTCAAGTGAACGTTTACAAATCCAATCAGTCTGTCACATATAAGTTTACATACATCTCACTCCCTACTCCCACTTACTCTCCCCGTCTTGAGTCAGCCCTTTCAGTCTCTCCTTTCTTGACAATTTTGCCGGCTTCCCTCTCTCTCTATCCTCCCATCCCCCCTCCAGACAAGAGTTGCCAACACAATCTCAAGTGTACACCTGATATAATTAGCTCACTCTTCATCAGCGTCTCTCTCCCACCCGCTGACCAGTCCCTTTCATGTCTGATGAGTTGTCTTCAGGGATGGTTCCTGTCCTGTGTCAACAGAAGGTCTGGAGAGCATGACCGCCGGGATTCCTCCAGTCTCAGTCAGACCATTAAGTTTGGTCTTCTTATGAGAATTTGGGGTCTGCATCCCACTGCTCTCCTGCTCCCTCAGGGGTCCTCTGCTGAGCTCCCTGTCAGGGCAGTCATCGATTGTGGCCGGGCACCAACTAGTTCTTCTGGTCTCAGGATGATGTAGGTCTCTGGTTCATGTGGCCCTTTCTGTCTCTTGGGCTCTTAGTTGTCATGTGGGCTTGGTGTTCTTCATTTTCCTTTGCTCCAGGTGGGTTGAGACCAATTGCTGCATCTTAGATGGCTGCTTGTTAGCATTTAAGACCCCAGACGCCACATTTCAAAGTGGGATGCAGAATGATTTCATAATAGAATTATTTTGCCAATTGACTTAGAAGTCCCCGCAAACCATGTTCCCCAGACCCCCGCGCTTGCTCCGCTGAGCTTTGAAGCATTCATTTTATCCCGGAAACTTCTTTGCTTTTGGTCCAGTCCAATTGAGCTGTCCTTCCATGTATTGAGTGTTGTCTTTCCCTTCACCTAAAGCAGTTCTTATCTACTGATTAATCAATAAAAAAACCCTCTCCCACCCTCCCTCCCTCCCCCCCTCATAACCACAAAAGTATGTGTTCATCTCAGGTTTACTATTTCTCAAGATCTTATAATAGTGGTCTTATACAATATTTGTCCTTTTGCCTCTGACTCATTTCGCTCAGCATAATGCCTTCCAGGTTCCTCCATGTTATGAAATGTTTCAGAGATTCGTCACTGTTCTTTATCGATGCGTAGTATTCCATTGTGTGAATATACCACAATTTATTTACCCATTCATCCGTTGATGGACACCTTGGTTGCTTCCAACTTTTTGCTATTGTAAACAGAGCTGCAATAAACATGGGTGTGGATATATCTGTTTGTATGAAGGCTCTTGTATCTCTAGGGTATATTCCGAGGAGTGGGATTTCTGGGTTGTATGGTAGTTCTATTTCTAACTGTTTAAGATAACGCCAGATAGATTTCCAAAGTGGTTGTACCATTTTACATTCCCACCAGCAGTGTATGAGAGTTCCAATCTCTCCGCAGCCTCTCCAACATTTATTATTTTGTGTTTTTTGGATTAATGCCAGCCTTGCTGGTGTGAGATGGAATCTCATCGTAGTTTTAATTTGCATTTCTCTAATGGCTAATGATCGAGAGCATTTTCTCATGTATCTGTTGGCTGCCTGAATATCTTCTTTAGAGAAATGTGTGTTCATATCCTTTGCCCACTTCTTGATTGGGTTGTTTGTCTTTTTGTGGTTGAGTTTTGACAGAATCATGTAGATTTTAGAGATCAGGCGCTGGTCGGAGATGTCATAGCTGAAAATTCTTTCCCAATCTGTAGGTGGTCTTTTTACTCTTTTGGTGAAGTCTTTAGATGAGCATAGGTGTTTGATTTTTAGGAGCTCCCAGTTATCGGGTTTCTCTTCATCATTTTTGGTAATGTTTTGTATTCTGTTTATACCTTGTATTAGGGCTCCTAGGGTTGTCCCAATTTTTTCTTCCATGATCTTTATCGTTTTAGTCTTTATGTTTAGGTCTTTGATCCACTTGGAGTTAGTTTTTGTGCATGGTGTGAGGTATGGGTCCTGTTTCATTTTTTTGCAAATGGATATCCAGTTATGCCAGCACCATTTGTTAAAAAGGCTGTCTTTTCCCCAGTTAATTGACACTGGTCCTTTGTCAAATATCAGCTGCTCATACGTGGATGGATCTATATCTGGGTTCTCAATTCTGTTCCATTGGTCTATGTGTCTGTTGTTGTACCAATACCAGGCTGTTTTGACTACTGTGGCTGTATAATAGGTTCTGAAGTCAGGTAAGGTGAGGCCTCCCACTTTCTTCTTCTTTTTCAGTAGTGCTTTGCTTATCCGGGGCTTCTTTCCCTTCCATATGAAATTGGTGATTTGTTTCTCTATCCCCTTAAAATATGACATTGGAATTTGGATCGGAAGTGCGTTAAATGTATAGATGGCTTTTGGTAGAATAGACATTTTTACTATGTTAAGTCTTCCTATCCATGAGCAAGGTATGTTTTTCCACTTAAGTATGTCCTTTTGAATTTCTTGTAGTAGAGCTTTGTAGTTTTCTTTGTATAGGTCTTTTACATCCTTGGTAAGATTTATTCCTAAGTATCTTATCTTCTTGGGGGCTACTGTGAATGGTATTGATTTGGTTATTTCCTCTTCGGTGTTCTTTTTGTTGATGTAGAGGAATCCAAGTGATTTTTGTATGTTTATTTTATAACCTGAGACTCTGCCAAACTCTTCTATTAGTTTCAGTAGTTTTCTGGAGGATTCCTTAGGGTTTTCTGTGTATATAATCATGTCATCTGCAAATAGTGATAACTTTACTTCTTCCTTGCCAATCCGGATACCTTTTATTTCTTTGTCTAGCCTGATTGCCCTGGCTAAGACTTCCAACACGATGTTGAATAAGAGCAGTGATAAAGGGCATCCTTGTCTGGTTCCGGTTCTCAAGGGAAATGCTTTCAGGTTCTCTCCATTTAGAGTGATATTGGCTGTTGGCTTTGCATAGATGCCCTTTATTATGTTGAGGAATTTTCCTTCAATTCCTATTTTGGTAAGAGTTTTTATCATAAATGGGTGTTGGACTTTGTCAAATGCCTTTTCTGCATCAATTGATAAGATCATGTGGTTTTTGTCTTTTGTTTTATTTATGTGATGGATTACATTAATGGTTTTTCTGATATTAAACCAGCCTTGCATACCTGGTATAAATCCCACTTGATCAGGGTGAATTATTTTTTTGATGTGTTGTTGGATTCTATTGGCTAGAATTTTGTTGAGGATTTTTGCATCAATGTTCATGAGGGATATAGGTCTATAATTTTCTTTTTTTGTAATGTCTTTACCTGGTTTTGGTATCAGGGAGATGGTGGCTTCATAGAATGAGTTGGGTAGTATTCCGTCATTTTCTATGCTTTGGAATACCTTTAGTAGTAGTGGTGTTAACTCTTCTCTGAAAATTTGGTAGAACTCTGCAGTGAAGCCGTCCGGGCCAGGACTTTTTTTTGTTGGGAGTTTTTTGATTACCGTTTCAATCTCTTTTTTTGTTATGGGTCTATTTAGTTGTTCTACTTCTGAATGTGTTAGTTTAGGTAGGTAGTGTTTTTCAAGGAATTCATCCATTTCTTCTAGGTTTTCAAATTTGTTAGAGTACAATTTTTCATAATAATCTGAAATGATTCTTTTAATTTCATTTGGTTCTGTTGTGATGTGGTCCTTCTCATTTCTTATTCGGGTTATTTGTTTCCTTTCCTGTATTTCTTTAGTCAGTCTAGCCAATGGTTTATCAATTTTGTTAATTTTTTCAAAGAACCAGCTTTTGGCTTTGTTAATTCTTTCAATTGTTTTTCTGTTCTCTAATTCATTTAGTTCAGCTCTAATTTTTATTATTTGTTTTCTTCTGGTGCCTGATGGATTCTTTTGTTGCTCACTTTCTATTTGTTCAAGTTGTAGGGACAGTTCTCTGATTTTGGCTCTTTCTTCTTTTTGTATGTGTGCATTTATTGATATAAATTGACCTCTGAGCACTGCTTTTGCTGTGTCCCAGAGGTTTTGATAGGAAGTATTTTCATTCTCGTTGCTTTCTATGAATTTCCTTATTCCCTCCTTGATGTCTTCTATAACCCAGTCTTTTTTCAGGAGGGTATTGTTCATTTTCCAAGTATTTGATTTCTTTTCCCTCGTTCTTCTGTTATTGATCTCTAGTTTAATTGCCTTGTGGTCTGAGAAGATGCTTTGTAATATTTCGATGTTTTGGACTCTGCAAAGGTTTGTTTTATGACCTAATATGTGGTCTATTCTAGAGAATGTTCCATGTGCGCTAGAAAAAAAAGTATATTTTGCAGCAGTTGGGTGGAGAGTTCTGTATAAGTCAATGAGGTCAAGTTGGTTGATTGTTGTAATTAGATCTTCCGTGTCTCTGTTGAGCTTCTTACTGGATGTCCTGTCCTTCTCCGAAAGGGGTGTGTTGAAGTCTCCTACTATAATTGTGGAGGTATCTATCTCGCTTTTCAGTTCTGTTAAAATTTGATTTATATATCTTGCAGCCCTGTCATTGGGTGCATAAATATTTAATATGGTTATGTCTTCCTGATCAATTGTCCCTTTTATCATTATATAGTGTCCTTCTTTATCCTTTGTGGTGGATTTAAGTCTAAAGTCTATTTTGTCAGAAATTAATATTGCTACTCCTCTTCTTTTTTGCTTATTGTTTGCTTGATATACTTTTTTCCATCCTTTGAGTTTTAGTTTGTTTGTGTCTCTAAGTCTAAGGTGTGTCTCTTGTAGGCAGCATATAGATGGATCGTGTTTCTTTATCCAGTCTGTGACTCTCTGTCTCTTTATTGGTGCATTTAGTCCATTTACATTCAGGGTAATTATAGATAAATAAGTTTTTAGTGCTGTCATTTTGATGCCTTTTCATGTGTGTTGTTGACAATTTCATTTTTCCACATACTTTTTTGTGCTGAGGCGTTTTTCTTAGTAAATTGTGAGATCCTCACTTTCATAGTGTTTGACTTTATGTTAGTTGAGTCGTTACGTTTTTCTTGGTTTTTGTCTTGAGTTATAGAGTTGTTATACCTTTTTGTGGTTACCTCATTATATACCCCTATTTTTCTAAGTAAAAACCTAAGTTGTATTGTTCTATATCGCCTTGTATCACTCTCCATATGGCAGTTCAATGCCTCCTGTATTTAGTCCCTCTTTTTGATTATTGTGATCTTTTACCTATTGACTTCCATGATTCCCTGTTATGTGTATTTTTTTTTTTTAATTAATCTTAATTTGTTTGTTTTTGTGATTTCCCTATTTGAGTTGATATCAGGACGTTCTGTTTTGTGACCTTGTGTTGTGCTGATATCTGATATTATTGGTTCTCTGACCAAACAATATCCTTTAGTATTTCTTGTAGCTTTGGTTTGGTTTTTGCAAATTCTCTAAACTTGTGTGTGTCTGTAAATATCTTAATTTCGCCTTCATATTTCAGAGAGAGTTTTGCTGGATATATGATCCTTGGTTGGCAGTTTTTCTCCTTCAGTGTTCTGTATATGTCGTCCCATTCCCTTCTTGCCTGCATGGTTTCTGCTGAGTAGTCAGAACATATTCTTATTGATTCTCCCTTGAAGGAAACCTTTCTTTTCTCCCTGGCTGCTTTTAAAATTTTCTGTTTATCTTTGGTTTTGGTGAGTTTGATGATAATATGTCTTGGTGTTTTTCTTTTTGGATCAATCTTAAATGGGGTTCGATGAGCATCTTGGATAGATATCCTTTCGTCTTTCATGATGTCAGGGAAGTTTTCTGTCAGAAGTTCTTCAACTATTTTCTCTGTGTTTTCTGTCCCCCCTCCCTGTTCTGGGACTCCAATCACCCGCAGGTTATCCTTCTTGATAGAGTCCCACATAATTCTTAGGGTTTCTTCATTTTTTTTAATTCTTTTATCTGATTTTTTTTCAGCTATGTTGGTGTTGATTCCCTGGTCCTCCAGATGTCCCAGTCTGCATTCTAATTGCTCGAGTCTGCTCCTCTGACTTCCTAGTGTGTTGTCTAATTCTGTTATTTTATTGTTAATCTTTTGGATTTCTACATGTTGTCTCTCTATGGATTCTTGCAACTTATTAATTTTTCCAGTATGTTCTTGAATAATCTTTTTGAGTTCTTCAACAGTTTTATCAGTGTGTTCCTTGGCTTTTTCTGCAGATATCCTAATTTCATTTGTGATATCATTAAGCATTCTGTAAATTAGTTTTTTATATTCTGTATCTGATAATTCCAAAATTGTATCTTCATTTGGGAAAGATTTTGATTCTTTTGTTTGGGGAGTTGGAGAAGCTGTCACAGTCTGCTTCTTTAAGTGGTTTGATATGGATTGTTGTCTCCGAGCCATCACTGGGAAACTAGTTTTTCCAGAAAATCCGCTAAAAAAAAAACTGCAGTCAGATCCCTATCAGAGTTCTCCCTCTGGCTCAGGCTATTCAGATGTTAATGAAGCCGCCTGGGGAGGGTGGGGGAGGGAACAGAGAGATAGGAGAGTAGCACCTCAGAATATAGCCAGAGTTGCTTGTCTTGCTTGGAATGACTATTATATCTGAGATTCCCGCGGGCGCGTCGCCTATGTGTGCTGTCTGTGTGGAGATTGCCCCCGGGGGGTCTGGCCCGCTGGAGTCACGGTCAGATCCTCCGCTTCCAGCCCCACGCCCAGCGTCAAGGCTCCCCTACTGGGACGGTGCACTCTCGACTCCAAAATCAGTCGCTGCCTCCCGGGGACTTCTCGTCCCTCCAGCCGCGTGGCCGTGCCGCCCCCGTGAACCAGGTGGGCCCCCTCCCGGGGTTAGTTCAGATGGGTGGAGTAGCTCCCCGTGCTTGTGCCGCGACCGAGTGTCCCGGCTGGAACGCTGTTCTCCCCGCTCCAATACCAGTCGCTGCCTCCCGGGGACTTCTCCTACCGGCTGCGTCCCACGCCGCCCGCGCGACCCGGATGGTCACCTTCCCGGGGTTAGTTCAGGGGGTGGAGCAACTCTCCGTGTTTATGGCGTACCTGCGTGCAGTCCAAATCCCTGTGGGACGGTTCCCCGGCTCGGATGCTGCTCTTTCTGCTCCAAGATCAGTCACTGCCTCCCGGGGACTTCTCCTAACGGCTGCGTCCCACGCCGCCCGTGGAACCGGCTAGTCCCCCTCCCGGGGTTAGTTCAGGGGGGTGGAGCAGGTCTCTGTGCTTGTGCCGTACCTGACTGGTACGCTGGCTCCAGGCTCTGGAAACAATCGCTGCTTCCCCGTATTAGTTCGTTCTCCGTCTCTAAATCTGTGTTTGTTGTTCAGGGTTCGTAGATTGTTATGTATGTGATCGATTCACTTGTTTTTCCGTGTCTTTGTTGTAAGAGGGATCCGAGGTAGCGTCTGCCTAGTCCGCCATCTTGGCTCCGCCTCCCAATTACCGTATTTTTATGCAGATAACTAAACTTTCTGTGTTTGTTTGTTGCCCCCCTCCCCCCTCCCCCCAGGTATTTCCTAAGTGGGCTATGCTAATTTTTTTTACAGCTACATGTGGAAGGGGACTGACATGGCAGAGCTTGTGAAGGTGTCTTATGGGGGTAGGGCTAGGCCGGCAAACAAACACAGAGGGAGGGCATTGTTTGGGTAAAAATACATGCATGGATAAATCTCAAAGGCATTTTACTATGTAAAACCCAAAAGGCTACGTAATGCATTATTCACTAACATGACAGTATACCAAAAAAAGCAAAACCTGTTGCCATTGAGTTGATTCTGACTCATAGCGACCCTATAGGACAGGGTAGAACTGCCTCATAGGGTTTTCAAGGAGCACCTGGTGAATTTAAACTGCTGACCTTTTGATTAGCAGCTGTAGCTCTTAACCACAACGACACCAGGGTTTCCAATATGACAGTATTGGAAACCATAAAACTCTAGACAGTATTGGAAACCATAAAACTCTAGACAGTATTGGAAACCATAAAACTCTAGAAATAGTTACGAAATAAATGGTTGCCAATGGTTGCAGTTAGGAGGAGGGCTTGACTACAAAAAGGGGAGCATGAGGGAATTTGTAGGTTGATGGAAATGTTCTGTATCTTGATTCTAGTGGTAGAAACAGATCTATGCATCTCCAAAAACACACAGTGACAAAGATTCTTTTCTAGGTAACTTTAAAAGTCTTTTTAAAAATGTCTGCAGTGCCTTGGAATGTACCTTACCAAAAATTGGTGGGCATTAAATTGAATGGAGTGCTGGCAAGATCACAGATGATTATAAATGAATTTTACTATTTACTGGTATTAAGGAGTGTTCTCAGCTAAGTTTCTAAAAAAAAACCATTGTCTTTGAGTTGATTCCAACTCATAGCAACCCTATAAGACAGAGTAGTGCTGCCCCACAGAGTTTCCAAGGAGCCGCTGGTGGATTTAAACTGCCAACCTTTTGGTTAGCAGCCAAGCTCTTAACCACTGAACCACAAGAGCTCCTACCCAAGTTTATAAAGTGTCTTTTCACTTAGATCTAAACCCACAAGGATCAACTAAACTGGGAATATCCTATATTCAAGTATGCTTTGAAATTTTTCTTCTGGTCTTTCAAAAAACTAAAAACAGTCTAGGTAAATTCTATTGAATAATAAAGACGATTATCAATGGCAATGGGTATCGGTGATGGAATTACTCAAATTTATGCACCAACCACAAATGCCAAAGATGAAAAAATTAAAGATTTTTATGAACTGCTACAGTCTGAAATTGATCTAATGTGCAATCAAGATGCATTGTAATTATTTGTGATTAGAATGTGAAAGATGGAAACAAAAAAGAAAGAAAATATGGCCTTGGTGATATTAATAATGATATTATGACAGGTCACATGATAGAATTCTACAAGGATCATGACTTATTTGTTGGAAATACTTTTTTTCAACAACACAAATGATTTTTACACATGTGAACATCACCAGATGGTTTAACAGAAATCAAATTGACTACATTTGTGGAAAGAGACAATAGATAAACTCAATATTATCAGTCACAATAAAGCCAGGTGCTGAGTATAGAACAGTTGCATATTGCTCACATGCAAGTTCAAGTTGAAGCTGAAGAAAATTAGAGCAAGCCCAAGAGGGCTGAAATATAACTTTGAGCACATTCTGCCTGAATTTAGAGACCATCTCAAGAATAGATTTGATGCACTGAACACTAATGACCAAAGACTAGAAGAGTTGTGGGATGACATCAAGGCCATCATACATGAAAGCCAAAAAAGAAAAGTTCATTAAAGAGACAGGAAAGAAAGAAAAGCCAAAATGTATGTCAGAAGAGACTCTGAAACTTGCTCTTAAGTGCAGAGCAGTTAAAGCAAACGGAAGAAACGATAAAATAAAACAGCTGAACAGAAGATTTCAAAGGGCAGCTCAAGAAGACAAAATAAAGTATTATAATGGTATGTGCAAAGACCTGGAGTCAGAATACCAAAAAGAAAGAACACAATAGGCATTTCTCCAACTGAAAGAATTGAAGAGAAAATCTGAGCTTCAGGTTGCAATATTGATAGATTCTCTTGGCAAACAGTTGAATGACAAAGAAAGGATTAAAAGAAGAAGGAAGCAAAACACTGAGTTACTGACTGGTCAATACTCGGCCATTTCAGGAGATAGTATATGATTATGAATTGCTGGTACTGTACAAAAAAGTAGAAGCCATGCTGAAGGCACTGGCAAAAAACTAAGTTCCAGTAAATGATGGAATACCAAATCAGATGCTTCAAAAAATAGATGCAACCCTGGAAGTGCTTACTTATCAATATCAGCAAATATGGAAGACAGCTACTTGTTCCAAAGAAACGCAACTAAACAGAATACGTAAAATACTGAACAATATCATTAATATCACAAGCTAGCAAAACTTTGCTAAAGACAATTCAAAAACAGCTGCAGCCATACATCCAAGGGAAACTGCCAGAAGTTCAAGCCAGACTCAGAAGAGGATGTGGAACGAAGGGATATCATTGCTAATATCAGATGGATCTTGGCCAAAAGCAGAGAATTCCAGAAAGATGTTTACCTGGGCTTTATTGACTACATGAAGGCATTCGACTGTGTGGATCATAGCAAATTATGTATAATATTGCAATATTGTCACTTTAAAATCCCACTTTTGACTATACATACAAAAAGAAGGAAGAGAAGCTGGTCAACTCTGTGAGGCCTGGGGAGAAGACAGTCTGAAGGGGCTCAAGCGGGCTTTGAAGAATGAGCAGAACCCTGCTAAACAAAAGGTAAGAGGAAAGCATTTCAAGGCATAAAAATGACATGAGAGGAAAAAAAATAAAGACAGAGGTAGAAATGAAATTGATACCTGAGTCGTGAAGAAACTGGCCTAGCTCTGGTGGATAATTCTGGGACATTTAAAAAATTTGGTCATATAAATATGAAGGCTTTGAAAGCTACACCAAATAATTTAGACTTGATATGACAGGCAATAAATAGACAAGTATTTCATATCCTGAAGAAAGGGAATGAAATTATGAAGTTGCTTTTTTAAAAGATGATTCTGGAAGTGATGCAAAAGAGTTAGGATGGGTTGACAGGGGACATGGGCAGATTGACTAAAGACTGAAAATACTCACCTGAAAATGTCCAGAGTCCTGGGCTTGAACATCAGAGCAGAATGGAAAGAGTGAAATAATTATGCAAGACTGCCCATTTTTCCTGGTGAGCATATATATCACCTTTAGAAGCCTAGAAAAGGTTAGGCACATAGAATTTGCCTTGAAAAGTTTTTTTTTTTTTCTTTAATCATTTGGAAAGATGATTAGATTACAATTGTACTGATTTGACTACCAAGCATTAATTTAGAGAAAATGGAATTTAAAAACTTAAATAATTTGAGATACTTTAGATTTTACTTTAGAGATAAGGAAATCAAGTCTTAAAGTGAATTTATTCAGGTTATACATTTGTGTGTAGCTGAGGCTAGATCAGGCATATGAACCTCTATGTCAGATCTCTGTTCACTAAGCCCTGCTGTCATTAGCTTCCTATTGCCAACTACAAATGCCCTTGAATGAGACAAATACCCAGAATAAAACATTGTAATTCGTGGGTGAATAACCTGAATAGGATGTCCTTCAGTAATAAGTAGACATATACCTCACAGGAAGTGCTTTGTTTACTTGGAGGCAATGTTGATGGCATATTGTGATTCACAGTGCTTGAAAAAGATTGGTTTTATCTCCCATTTAATAGTCCTTGTTGTCTTTGCTGTTTCGTATTTGTTCCTTTACTTGAAAAGCCTACATTTTTTGGTTTAGAGAAGAATTTGATCAAGGACAGTGTCTGAGTTATCTAGTGCTACTATAACAGAAATACCACGAATGGATGGCTTTAACAAACAAATTTATTTTCTCACACTTTTGGAGGCTAGAATTTCAAATTCAGAGCGCTGGCTCCAAGGGAAAGCTTTCTTCTCTCTTTTGGCTCTGGAGGAAGGCTCTTATCTCTTTAGCTTCTGCTTCCTGGTTCCTTGAAGATCTCCATGTGTCTTGGCATCTGTTTTACCCCAGCTCTCCTCTGCTCATTTGTTTAATCTCTTTTATATCTCAAAAGAGACTGACTCAAGATTCACCCTACACTAACCCTGCCTCATTAACATAACAAAGACAACCCGTTCCCGGATGGAATTATAACCACAGGCATAGAGGTTAGGATTTACCACACATATTTTGAGGAGACACAATTCAATCCATAACAGGAAGCAAGTCAGGGAGCTTTGGTATGTGTGTGAGGCTTTGAAGAAGTCTCACCAAATGATGAACAGGCCCTGTTTTACCTACCGCGAGTTATATCAATAGAAGTGATGGAAATACTCCACATATAGCTGGGACTGAATAAGCGTAAACATATTTGTGCAATGTTTCTAGACCCCAGTACAGCAATATACTCAACTGCAAACATCATCCAGGAATCTGCAGCTCCTTTTAGTCACTCCACAAAGGGCTGCTGTGTCTTCGGTTTTAACGAACAAACAATTTGCTATGTGAACAGCTGAAGCAAGCTGTGTCAACAAGACAGGAGCTGAATTATGACATGCTGCTGTGTCTATGAAAGCAGAAGAAGGGAGTACATGATTACTGCCTAGAGCATGTGTTTAGGAAGGGAGGAATGGTAGCTCTCCAGCATCAGTTGTTGATAGAAAACAGCTGCTTCTTTCCTTGTCCCCTTGAAAACATCTCCTGAGAAATAGGCCGCTGATGGTATCACCCTGAACCAGGTCAGTCCCCTCATCAGACTTCTGAAGCAGTATTTGAATCTGTTGAGAAATCGTTAAAAAAATAGAACGAGTAACATGTTTGATGGAATAAAAGGCAATGTGATAAGGAAATGTGAAAGCTTACTGCATTCTCAGCCTTAAAATATCATCTGTGCTTTAGCTCCTAATTTTCACACTTCACAGCTGCTAATGGATCTCAGCGGAACTAAAGTAAGACTGTTGACAGAAAGATATGTCTTTTTGTCATCTCTGTCATGTTTCTTTCCTTTTTCTCTTATAGAAAGCTTTTATTTGCCTCAACGTCCCTTGATATCAGCTAAATTGCTTTTCTTTTGTTTCTTTAACTTGAGACCCTGGCTTCTTCTTTTTAAAAAAACGTCTTCAGCAGCCAACAGAATCTGTAGATAATAAAGGGTAATGGATTTAAACAGCTCCCCCCATGTCCGAATTGCTGTGAATGTCACTGAAAACCATAAACAGTAGGAGGCCTGGTGATGTCCGCTGGTACCATGAGCTTGAGGAGATTGTTCCAGGTGGTGGAAGACCCCACAGGGCCTCCTATCTGGGATGCTTCCAAACAAAACAAACAACGCTTACACAGGCCTTTTAAGATTCTTAACCAGAGCTGGGAAAAGAAAATTCAAGCTGATTCACTAACAACACAAGAGATAAGCAGGTAACAGGAAATAGAAGCAAAGTTTGCTCTATTTAAAAGCTCTGATGATGTTGCATAATATCAACCTTTCTCAGAAAAAGGTGAACTCCTGGGGTTTCTCACCTGCCTATAGTCTCCAAGAAAGTTTTATATGCCTTTTTTCATCTCTTGTGTTTACATTTAGGAGACTAGAATTAAAAGTCTTTCAGATATACTGATATAATCTGATTGTCTTTGTAGAATTTTGTTATGGACTGTAATGTGTCCTTCCAAAATGTGTGTGTGTGGAAACCCTGGTGGCGTAGTGGTTAAGTGCTATGGCTGCTAACCAAAAGGTCGGAGGTTTGAATCCACCAGGTGCTCCTAGGAAATTCTACGGGGCAGTTCTACTCTGTCCTATAGGGTGGCTTTGAGTCAGAATTGACTCAACGGCAACAGGGTTTTAAAATGTGTGTCAATGCAGCTAGGCCATCATTCCCAGTATTGTGGGATCCATTTTGTGATCTGATATAATCTTCCTATGTGTTGTAAATCCTAATCTCTGTGACGTTAATAAGGCAGGATTAGAGGCAGTTATGTTAATGAGGCAGGACAAAATCTACAGGATTAGGTTATATCTTGAGTCAAACTCTTTCAAAATATAAAAGAGAGAAGCAAGCAGAGAGGAAGGGGGACCTCATACCACCAAGCACATGGAACCAAAGGAAGAGCGCATTCTTTGGACCCAGAGTCCTTGTGCTGAGAAACTTCTAGACCCAAGGGAAGGTTGATGACAAGGACCTTCCACTAGAGCTGCCTGAGAGAAGAAACCTTCCCCTGGGGCTGGCACCATGAATTTGGACTTCTAAGCTCCTAAACTGTGAGGGAATAAATTTCTGCTTGTTAAAGCCATCCACTTGAGGTATTTTGGTTATAGCAGCACTAGATAACTAAAACAGATTTTAATCTTATAAATCCACGGAGAAACTATTGCTACGCTACACGCTTTTTTTTTTTTTTTCCCTCCGTATGGTTTCCTCAGGAATACTTCTAGCTGATGCAGCCAAATAAATGCTACTCCCTGACCCAGTTTATTTTTGTTTATATGATTTTTCTATCCTGTAAATTTCTTTTTTTTTCTTTTACCCTAAGGGTGAGAAAAGGAGTCCTGGTTAAGAGCTCAGCTACTAATAGAAAGGTCGGTGGTTTGAAGTTACCAGCTGCTGCACAGTAGGAAAGACCTGGTGATCTGTCCTGTAAAAGATTACAACCTAGGAAACCCTCTGGGGCAGTACTACACTTGTTGTATAGGGTCTCTATGAATCAGAATCAACTTGACAATGTGCAACAAGGGTGAGAACACACTTTTTTGCACAAAATATTATTGGAAGTTTTTATATGGCCACTTTTAACCTTACTTCCATTTGCTATTTTTCATAAAATTGTCTATCATGTAAAAATTGTAATGTTCCCTTGAAAAAGACCTTATTATCAAAATATCAATAATTTATTTCTGTCATCCCAAACCATACCAGCAGATTTTGAAGATGTTCTAGTTACTCAGGTCATGAGGTAATTTGCTTATTATCTTCATGCTTGTCATATGGGATGACATTTTTCTAGTACACCTTTATGATTTCTAATTACCAGTCATTTGACCTTGCTGTTTCTTTACATAATAATACAAACCTAAACTTTGATTATGTGGAACTTCACAGGTTGCAATGGCATTTTTGGACAGAACAAGAACAGGCTGGAAAAAGTATTCACTGACAATAAAAAATACCAAAAGACGTAGGCTCCAAGTTTGGCAGAATATTTATATATAAATACTTGACATCATATTAAACCAATTCAATGTTTTTTTCATTTACGATAATTATTCTGCAAGTATTTAGAATCTTCTAGGTTTAATGGAAGGATTATGAGCTTTGCAATCAAATAGAGCTGGTTTTGATTAGCTGTATTACCTTGGAGAGTTAACCTCTCTGAACCTCAGTTCTCATTTATTAAATGGATTTAATAATAGCAACTGCAGAGTGTGGTTGTAAGGATTGAATGAATTTAGGATAGCATCTGGCACCCAGCAAATATATAATACTTCAGGTCCACTAAGTGTGCAATTGAAAAATAACTCTACTGCCCTTCTGTCTATAAATATTTTTATTTAATAAAGCACCTGACAGCAGGAATTTTACAGTATACCTCTAAAAAACAAAAACCTTATACAACAATATTTTTGGCCAAATTCTCAGTAATGAGACAGAATAAGCATTATAAAAGAAAAGGAAAACGAGAAGTGTATAATAATTGGAGAATAGTTCTCTGATAAACTGAGACATGAATTTGGCCATGAACAATACATAGGATTAATACTGAGAAGACAATACACAGATTAATAACAGTGAAGGCAAGAAGAAAGAGCACCTTGGAGAGAAAATCCCGTTAAAGAAGACATGCTTACAGGCATTGTCATGTGTTTCAGGGACAGCGCAATCTATGTGGTGAAAGAAGTACTACGTATTGGAATCTTATAAGTTTGGTCCAGTTTACAGAAAATTTCAAAAACTTTGGAAAAGAACTTAAAGTTGATGTAAATTGATGGGAGCAATTTTGATTCACTGAGTGGAAAATAACCTGATTATAGTTTAGTCTTGGAGTTGGCAAACAAGAGTGAGAGAGCAACAGCAAGTGAGGCAACATTTTACTTAGAGTGCATAGCTTTAAATTTTAGCTTACATTGCCAGGAAAAGTCTGGAAGTGAGATATGGGAAACCACAGAGAAGGAATTCCTGGGACTAGTGCAATACCAATTACAAACAGAAATAGTTGTGGTACTAGGAGTATAGTTGCTGGGCTCTATGAGTCACTGAGTTTCTAGAAATTCTCGACAGAAAATTCCAAATGAGTTGGAACAAATACAGCTCCCAGAAGTGGACAAAGTGTAATAGATGTAAGAAACAGATACGAGAAATACAAAAGAACTGAGTCCCAAATACTACTAATGAAGCACCTCACCAATATCAGTATAGGAAAAATATGTTGTCCACAATTGAATTACTGGTTGCTATGGTCACACATAATTTTGAATTTGGTAATTTTTATTATATATTTCTGCATATATACAGATATAGATACATACAAATTATATGTATGTATCTATATACATATAAATTTCTATTTATAATATATATAAATATGTGTGTACACACACGTGTGTGTATAAAACAAAAGATTGAGAGCTTAATTATCAATAGAGTATAGCATAATGTAAACCTTGAGTTTATTTCTTGTTTTTCTTACAAATCCTGCATTTAAAGAAGCATTTTTGTTTTTAGAGAGAGGTATTTGAACTGGGCCCAACTCATGTGGTTAACCATTATTCTTTTTGCAAAGAGGTGCAAAAGGTGAAGTTAAATTTTGAGAAGGAATTGGAGAAGGAAAAAAAATCAGTGAAAAGATACTAAAGGACAAACTGCAAGATAGGATGGAAACCAAGGTAATAAAGGGGAACAGCAGCCATGGTCAAAGAGAAGATTTTGAAATAGGGAGAATATCACATGCCTTAGCAGCTAAAACAGAAAGAAAACTGAGAAAACCATTCATTTGGGGGAGAAGGTCACAGGTGTCCTTACCGAAAGCGGTAACTGTAAATGATGGGGTCAAATAGATACTGGATGGTTAAGAATTTAATAATTATTGTAGAAATAGAAGTAATAAGTGCAGACTTGCCTTCTAACTCATTAGAAATAAAATAGTACATGGGGGACCGGGGAAAAAAACATTAAGGAGTGGGAGAAAAGTGATATTTATTGTTTTGAGAGTGGAGAGCTCAGTAACATTACAGGAAGAAGAAAAGGAGCTTAATGCAAAAGACATTGAAAATCCAATGGAGTGGGGGTGGTTATTGATAAAACTTACTCAACTGATGAAGACAGGAGAAAATAAGATCAAGCATTGAAATATTAATGAAGCTTGAAAACAGAGGAGTCACTATATTCATCAGAAGGGAAAGAGGATGAAATGAGAGGTTGGAAGACATTATAAAAAGGCTGGAATAGCTACTTTGGAAGATAGAGTTGGAATAGAACACGTGGTATATATGAGGACTGGTGAGCTACAACTTGGGCTCTCAGAGGGATTATTACATGTAATTGGTCATGTGTATGAACTTCATACATCAAACTTCAACAAGGTAGAAGAGAGAACAGAGAAGACCACAGGTAGTTGTGACCTTGTGACTAAAGGTTCAGGAATGCAGCACAGGCCAAGGGGATGATGAGTGATTCTAGGGTGCTGTGAAGGGAATCACAGGATGATAGATTATAATATGCAGACAAACCCGAGAGGTGAGTGGATTCAACTCAGCTCAGCAAACGTTTAAGGAAGTTCTCCAGTTTCAAGGCCTGGTGCTTTGTCCCAATAAGTGAAGAAAGAAAAAGACCAGGAAAATGAGCAAGTGCTGAAGGATCAGAGGTCATGATGAGAGCAAAGAATGAAAAGTCCTAGGCCAGATGTGAAAGTGGAAAATAGAGAGAATGAGAAGCTGTAAGCCACGGACATATAATTCATGTTCCAACTGTTGGTGAGGGCTTTGCCAGTTGGCAACTCTTTAATCGCAAGCCATTGCAGTTGAGACGGTTAAGAAATTGTGGTGCCAGGGTGCCATACAAGCACCCTGTAATCAAAATAACTAATGAAGGCACTACGTAGAAAGGTTAAAACAGTGTGAGGAAAAAAAAAAAAACTTGTAGATGAAGTCCTCAGGTTAAGTCTGGATAACAGGAGGAAGCACAGAATTTGGAGATGAAGAAATAAGGAGGGCACTATGGACTTCAGAAGAGGAAGATCTGAGTAATGGCAGTGGAGCAACAGTATTCTGGAACCTGAGAAATAAGGGGTTTATTGACCTCTCCTCCTACCCTACTCCAGTAATTCCTGTCACCACACACCACTAGTTGTCATAGAATCAGTTCCAGCTCATGGTGACCTCACGTGTGTCAGTGTAGAACTGTGCTCCATAGTGTTTTCAATGGCTGATTTTTCAGAAGTAGATCATCCTGTCTTTTGAGGCAATTTTAAATGGACTTCCAACCTTTCAGTTAGCAGCTGAGCACATTAACTGTTTGCACCACCCAGGGACTAATCCAATAACTAAGAAGAAGCAAAGTAGATGAATTCCTAAGGATAACACATAAGGTAGAAATGTTATCTGGGAAATGGCTGTTTTCACCTGGGAAGAAAAGTCTAGGTACCCAGAGAATTTACTTGTCAACAGTATAACAGTAGATAAATGGAACTAGATAAGGCTGAGAATGCAGTCAGCTTTCACATTTCCTTATCGCATTCTCTCCACTTGCTAAAGACACTGTTCCATTGTTTCCTGATGTCAAGTCTTACTGATGTGAATGAAGTCTTCTCTTGGTTACGCTTCTTAGGAATTTAATGGCTTATTTTTCAACCATTTATTTTCAACTTGTCTATGTCTATTTAAAATGGGTTTCTTGTAACTAGCATATAGTTGAAGTCTCTGTTATCGAGTCTGGCAATCTTTAACTTTTAGTTTGAATTTATTTGCACTTAATGTATTTACTCATCTACTAGACTTGTTCTCATTGCTTTTAGCTGCCATGGAGTTGATTCAGACTCATGGCAACTCCGCTTGTGCTGCATAGAGTTTTTAAGGCTGTGACTTTCTGAAAGCAGATCACCAGGCCTGACTTCTGAGGTACCTTGGTGGGCTCAAACGGTCAATCTTTTGGCTAATTGTTGAGCATTTAACTCTTTGCACCACCCAGGGACTACTTCATTTATGTATAATTTAGGTCTACCATTTTACTGTTTCCTATTAGTCACATCTTTTTTTTTTTTTTTTCTCTGCTTTTAATTTTCTGCCACATTTAGGGATTTAGTTTTGTTTTAGAATTTATATGATTTTAGCTAAACCTCGGCAACATTTTCTTAAAGGTTGCTTTGGGAATTACGATATGGATCTTTAACATATCAGAGCTTATTTAGTGTTAAAATTATTCTACTTCATCTAAAATTTAAGAAACTCACAGTCATGTAGGTCTATTTATTCCCTCACCCTTTTCTGCTATAGCTGTCCTATGTATTAAACCTATATAAGTCACACAGTGTTTTTGCTTTTGAGCGCCATCCAGTCAATTCTGGCTCATAGTGACCCCATGTGACACAATAGAATTGTCCACATGGTTTTCTAGGCCGTAATCCTTACGGAAGCAAACTGCCACAGAGCAGCTAGGTGAGTTTGAACTACCAACCTTTTGGTTAGGAGTCCAGCACTTAACTATTGCGCCACCGTAACATAGTGTATTTTTTGAAGAAATTGAGAAGAAAAATATATTTTATATTTACTCTCATATTTACTATTTCTAGTGCTTTTTTTTTTTTTTCCCCCTGAATACCTGAGTTTTAATACGGTATAATTCCTCAGAAACCTAAAGAATTTCGGTCAGGATATTTGTAATACATTTGTCTTGGTATTGAATTGTCTTACTTTCTATTTATCTGGAAAAGTCTGTATTTGTATTTTCAACAGATATGGAATTCTGGTTGACATCTTTTTTCTCAGCACTGTTACAGGAAATCTGTACCAGTTTTTAACATGTCATCTCCCTCTTGCTGCTGTCATAGTTTTCTCTTTATCTTTGGTTTACAGTAGTTTGATTATAATATCCTTCAGTTTAGTTTCTTTGTCTTTATCCTCCTTAGAATGTTCTGGATTTCTTGAACATGTAGATTTATGATTTTCACTAACTTTGGGGAAATTTCTATCATTATTTCTCAATTTTTCTACCCATGTTTTCTCTTCTTTCCTTTTGGACTCCAACTACACAACCACTAGACTCACTCCATGCCTTCTTCCAAGTATAGAATCTCACCCAAATTCTGCCTACTTTTTCTTGGTCTCTAGTGCCTTCACGTGGTGCCATGTTTACTCCAGAGTTTATAGTTGTTATTATATTTTAAAGTAAATAATTGATTGTATAAAATACTTTGTGTGAAGACAAGTGTCCAAAGAAAAATAAGTTAGTTCAAAGTTCTTACTAATCTCCTCAGCACTGTGGTTTCAGAAATTTCAGGGAGACATATCTGAAAAATAAGAATATTAATTTTTTTTAACTCAATAGGCTGTTATCAGGATAAAAGAAGTAATATGTGTAAAACTCATAGAAGAGTGTCTGGTTTATTTATTTCTTATTATAGACTATATTATTATTTTTAAAAGCAATTCTAACCTAGTCCTTAACTAAACATAAATTTTTATAATTATAGTTGTATTGTTTGAAAACATTGTAAAAGCTCTTCCCTTAGCAGTACTTGAACCTTTCAATAAGTACACCTCAGTGGGAATGGATTCATCAGATCTTTTTCTAAAAATGAGTTATGCTGGAGTGAACCAGTAAACGGGACAAGGATAGTCTTCCACATGTCCCGGGAAGGCAAGAGCAAGAACCAGGAGCAAAATGTTGGTTTATCTTTTTGTAACTTTTGTAACTAAAATCTGCTCAGTGTTGCCATATTACCACTTAGAATACTCATTCTTCATTTAACAACCTCTCTTTCCTACACTGATACACAGATACATTCAACAACTGCATTGCCCACTGCAGGAAGAGGAGTTTTATGTAGAAGCGGGAAAGTTTAATCAGAATGACGAGTTGGAGGAAGGTCATCAAACTTCATGATAGATTGCAAGCCAAGGACAGAGGAAAAAGAATGTGCTTTGCAAAAAACTTTATCTTATTCAAGTAATCTGCCGCAGTAGACAGAACCATTAATTCCTTAGTTTAATAGTTTGAGGTGAATTGCTTTAAGGAATGTTCTGTTCAGAAACGAAGCTATTGTAGGCATTTGTAGGTAGCATAATTAAAATAGAGTGATTACCTCAATGGTAATAACTGAATTTCTGGACACACAATGAACAAATGGCCTTGTGGATTGCTATCAGCACATGGAAACACATTTTAAATAATAACCCTTTAGGCTAATGAGTTTATTAATGGTAAATGGAACAAATGATCTGAAACAAGGAGGGAAATTTAAAGAAATTAGTATTGAATGATCTAACAAAGAAATAATTTCAGATCCTGACAGCCTCAGGGTGTAGTAACTTGTTACCATGTTGTTAAAAATTATAGATTAGAATGAGCTTGACAATTCAACTCATTACATAAATAAGCAGTGAACAAAAGTAGGAATTGTTTAAAATCATTCTTAACATTAAAGTCAAACACATTTATGTACATAATCATAAAAGGTACAAAGTTGGATGCCTTTTGTACATTTTAACAATGTACATATAATGCCAGTTTTACATTATTGCACACGTGTGATTTAAAGCTTAGCAGCAATTATGACCATTTTGTTTTAGAAATATTATTTCTGACACAGAGTTAAATATTGGAAAATATTACTAAATGTGAAGTGCAGAATGAATGTCTCTTGATGATTTGTCAAAAGACATAAAATACTAAGAGAAAACCATCAAAATATTGGTCAACAATGTTGTGTAGGGTTCCAGGAAAAGGATGAACAATATCATTCAGCAATCTATTTGTAACTACAGCTTCTGGCCATTAGGTTCATAAATTCATGCAGAAATTGCCCTCACATTTATTCAGGATATTTTATGTAATGTTGGCAACTGACCAAGAATACAGTTTAAGAAGTAATATGTATCAGCTTTCAAAAATTCCTTTATTGGTAAGGTATAAAAAGAAGAGTTTAATAATAATAATAAAATGGAGTAAATATTAAATTGTGATGAGTTGAACTACTGCTGATAAGAAAAAAACGAGTCCACGCCTTGTCCCATGAGGGTTTTGATGGTTCAGAATAGCTGTTCTTCCAGAAAAAAATTACTAAATAGTAAACGCTTTCTAGTTGATGCAATGGTGATAATGGTCATCCCTTCATTCATTTTTGAACTTTGACAACACAGAGTGCTCCACAGTCTATGCTCACGGGGAAAGATGATTAAATAAAAATCAATTAATAAAAATTATTTTTTAAGACTAAAGTCTAATTTAATTGTGCCAAGAAAGAGCCCTAATCACATGAAGAAGAAAGTGATTATAAATACATTTTTGTTATAGTCATGATCTTGTTAATTAAGGCTAATATTTAAAGATGCGCTTGTCTCGTAGAAAATGGTCTGTACTTCTGCTGCTTCCCCTTAAATGCTGCCATTCCAGGGTCCTATGCTCATTTCCCTTAGGAGTCTGAATTGCTATGCCAAAAGACATTGAAGGCAGTAATATAAGTGGAAGGAAGGCCTGGTGGCACAATGATTAAGTTCTGGGCGGCTAACCAAATGTCAGCAGTTCAAACCTACCATCCATTCCTTGGGAGAAAGATGTGGCAGTCTGTTTCCGTAAAGATTACAGCCTTCGAAACCCTATGGGGCAGTTCTACTTTGTCCTTTAAGGCCTGTATGTGGTCATTATAAGTAGGAATCAACCTGATGGCCGTTTAGCATAAGAGGAAGACTCCTTTCTTCAAACATCGAGATAAGGAAAAATGCTAATGCCCCAAAGAAATCAGAGAATGTTACTAGAAAACACAAGCTGCTTAAGGGCCAGGAAGGGCTATTGAGCAACAGGAATTCATTTTAGAAAAGGAGCCTTTATTTTCTGGAGATCTCAGTTCCATTAATTTTTTTTTTTTTTTTAATATAATAACCATATGGAACATTTTTCTTCCAGGAGGGATTCTATTGGTAATTTTTAAGAGTGTGTTAATAAAATTTGGGGAGTTAAGTCTCAAAACTTTTAAAATGTTCAATTGTTTTTATTTATAAGTTATGCTTTAGAAAGCAGGCTATTTTAATTATAATTTATCATCTATAGGGTCACCACGAGTCGGAATTGACTCGATGGCAACACATTATGTTTGGTTTAGTATCATCAATTTGTTTTCTTTCTTTTAGCCTGTTGCCATCCAGTTGATTCAGACTCATAGTGACAGAGTTTAACTGCCTCATAGAGTTTCCAAGGCTGTAATCTTTCCCGAAGCAGATGCCACATCATTCTCAGGCAGAGCGACAGGTGAGTTCGAACTGCCGACCTTTCAGTTAGCAGCTGAGTGCTTAACCATTGCCTCACCAGGGCTTCTTCTCTTTCTCCTAGGCTATGGGAATAGGAAACTGGATGATCTTGTCAACATGAGAATAATACGTTGGATAATTCAGGATCGAATTAGCTGTTTTGTTTTTGTCTCAGTAGGAGGGCTTGAGGCTTTTACTAAGTAAAATATTTCAGTTTTGTTTTGTCATTAAAAAAAAAAAATCATCATAGAAATGATCTTTTAGGGCTCTTTTGAGAAGCTGTATCAGAAATTATTCTTGATAATTTGTATAATGGTACAGCATGGAGACATTTTACTAGAAATACAAAATTAGGTGGCAGGTATTCAATAATAATTTATAGAGTGAGAAGTAGTATTCTATCTGAACCTGAGTTCATAGCTTTTGCCCTCTACAACTAGCTCAGGGCACCAACACCAATCCAAACACAAGGATGAACAAAGAAGCCCAGGAGGCTTCATGTGCTCATTTACCCAAATATCTGATCATAGCATAGGTTAACTGGTAGATGATAATGCAAAGGTGCTTGTGCAGGTTAATTGGTGATTAAATAAAACTATTAGCATGCTTCTTAGTGAAGTCCTGTCATTTCCAAAGTATTTTAGGCTGGATGGAACCTCGCCAAGCCTTCAAGCTTATAAAACAACGATTCATGGTTATTAAGAGCAAACGCCCTAGAGAGATTAATCTGTGCTATCCCAACAGGCTGACCTTTTCCCAAAGACATAGCAATTTAATTATCTACTTTGAAAAGCACAATTATAGTAAAATTCAAAACCTGATTTATAGACAGGTTTTATATTCTCATCTATAATGCATGTAAATAAGAGCACAGAACCAAATTACTTCCTTTTGGGTTTCTTTTCCGTACGGTTGTCATCCATGTATTTTGTAACTAATGAATCCTATACAGCTCTTGTTTTATAAAGTTATACATGTGATTTTTTTTATTAAATATCAGCTATTAATAAAAAGACTGCTTCAAATTTTGAGTGTTTTAAAGCCTTTTATAAGTACTTTCTTCATTCTATATTTTGGATATGACTTTAACTGTTGTAAATAAATGGGTGCTTCTCTAGTCTGTGAACCTGAGAAACTTGACCTGGATAGGATTTCCATTTAAGCACAATCTAATGAAAATGATGTCAGCATTATTTTCTACTTTCAGATTCTCTAAGACTATTTTATCTCAAGAATTGTGAAGTAGAAATTCATCATAATATGAACTAGAAATTTGGAGCTCACTATAATACGGTCTAGAAATAACATAAATTATGCTCTTCTTAGTCAGCTAATCAGTTTGAAACATTTACTAAAGATCCTTCTACCTACTGCTATAACACCCCTCAATCAGAGGAAGGGAGATAGATAATTGAAAGGATACATGCATACACACACACACACACACACACACCCCAAAAGACAAAGAACTGTGATACCAATTTTTTTTCTTTGTTTTCTGTGTAGGTGTCTTGCTTACACGACAATACTGACAGCTAGTTTCTAGCTATGTGTTGTGTCAGCATCAAAGGGATTCTTAGAAAACCCTTTTTGTTCTTATAAGAAAGCATTCACATTGCCCAGTGAAAATATAATAGGGATTGTTTTCTAACTGTAGCTGGTTATGCCAAAATGTAAATGCGAAATTTTTAAGACCTTCACTGTAATTTAAATCTAGTGTAGAAATGTAGATGCTGTGGTGCAGATAAGAAAGAAGTTGGGGAGCAAAACAAGAAGCTGAGAACAGATGACAGATGGATGCTTTCAAAATCTAAGAGCTATTTCTGAAAGTAGGAGTGAATAGAGAAAAAGATGATGCAGAAATCAAGCAAAAGGGAAACAGCAGTTTGATAGACTCCAGTAGGATACTTTAAGACTGAATTTTAAGTAAAAAGTGCACTGACCCTAAATAGAGTGTACCTCAAATGTTATGTCACCGGAAACAATATCATTTACAATTAGCAACTATAAAAACAAAATATCTAAGAATAAACCTAACCAGGAACATAAAGGACTTACATAAGGAAAGCTATAAAACACTGCTGCAAGAGACTAAAACAGACCTAAATAAATGGAAAGCTATCCTGTGCTAGCGGATTGGAAGGCTTAATATTGTGAAAATGTCAAAAATACCCAAAGCAATCTACATATTCAATGCAATCCCAATCAAAATTCCAACAGCATTCTTTACAGAAATGGAAGAACTAATCCTTAACTTTATATGGAAAGAAAAGAGACCAGAAAGAGCCAAAGCAATTTTGAAGAAGAACAAAATAGAGGCCTCATACTTTCCAATGTCAAAACATACAATACAGTTACAGTAATTAAGACAGCCTGGTACTGGTTTCATGATATATACGTAGACCAGAGGAATAGAACTGAGAGCCTACGGACAACTGATTTTCAATAAGGATGCTAAGTCCACTCAATGGGAAAGGAATAGTCTCTTCAACACATGGTGCTGGCAAAATTGGATTTCTACATGCAGAAAAATGGAGCAGGATCCACACCTCACACCATACAAACTAATTCAGAATGGATCAAGGACCTAAATGTTAAAACTAAAACCATAAAGTTTGTAGAAGAAAGCAGCGGGGTAAAACCATGGGACCTAGGTTTTTTGTTTGTTTGTTTTTGTTTTTTAAGAACTACAACTTCAAATACACAAGCAGCAGAAGACAAAATAGATCACTGGAATCTCATGAAAATTAAATAGTATGTTCATCAAAAGACTTTATCAAAAGAGTAAAAAGACAACCTACAGACTGGGGAAAAATCTTTGGGAACCATAGATTCTCTAAGAGTTTAGTATCCAATGTATATAAAAAGTCTTCAGCTTAACAACAATAAGACAAATAACCCAATCAAAAATGGGCAGAAAATATGAACAGAGACTTCACCGAAGAGGATATCCAAGCAGCCAACCAGAACATGAAAAGATGTTCATCATTAGTTGTTAATCAAAGCCAAAACCAAACCTGTTGTCACTGAGTCAATTCCAACTCATAGTGACCCTATAGGACAGAGTAGAACTACCCCATAGGGTTTCCAAGGTTGTAATCTTCACTTGTTGTTAATACTTAGATACAATGAAATACCTCATGGGATTAGTTTTCTTGGTTCAAGGGTTTAGGGAGATAGCTTCGTGGGTCTATCTGGTAAATTGGCCTAACATGGTTTTTCATTTCTGTTCTACCTCCTAGTTCAGTGAGTAGTATCTGGGGTCTTAAAAGGTTGCATGGGACCATCTAAGATACAATAATTGTTCTCAATTTGCCTAGAGCAGCAACAGAAGAAGGAGATCCATGAATCAGAAGAAAATGGGCTGCAAGTCTAGTTGACTCCGTGAATTACTTTGCCATGATACCAGAAGAAATGGTTGGTGCCCAGCTACCATTACTCAATGTTCTGGTCATGAAGGACCCCATAGATGGATCCTGATCAAAAGGAGAAATAATGTGGAACTGAATGTCAAAGTCTTATGGGAATCATCCTTACTGGATTCATTGAGACTAAAGGAACCCCCAAATCTATCTTCCTGAAATAGTCTTTAAACCCTCAACCAAAATTACCCATGAAGTCATCTTTAAAATAGACAACATTTTAGATCAATTAATAAAGACTATTTTTTTATATGCCTTGAAAACTGTTTTTTTTAAATGCCTTGAAAACTGTACTCTTTGAAAGAGTTATCTATATAATATCAAATTGACAACAGTAACTTTAAAGCATAGACGAGAACTTTAACAGCAGAGAGCCTAAGTCAGTGGCAGTAAACCAATATAAGGAGAGATAGGAGAACGGTGACATAATGTGAAGAATGTGACCAGTGTCATTGAACTGTGCACGTCAAAATTGTTGTGTGTATTTTCACACAAAAAAAAGAGTTCCATTACGATGTTAATGTTGATGACCACCAAATACTTCTTCCTTTCTATAGATTCTCAACATTTGTGTGTATATATGTATATATCTTTTATGTATATATACGTATATATAAATGTGCAAGGCATTTTAAGAACCTGTCCTAAAATGGTGTATATCACTTCCATCCACACTCCACTCAGTTCCAAGGAGCATATGGATATGGGCGAACATGATTGTTTTCATCACAAATACCAAACAACATTTTGATATTTGCTGTACTTCTTGACAGCTTGTAGTATGAGGAGAAATCACTAAATCAGACAGCTCACTTGGTCTTAAAGGAAAATGGTTTGCGTTCAACTTGCCACTGAGCTTTGTGGGTTCAACCAAGCAAATCTATTAAAACTGAGAAATTCTTCCAACCCCTTTTATTCCTCCCCTGGGGCAGAAATTATTAGCCATGATGAAATTCAGCCGTAGTCCTATGACCTTACTTAAGACAGCATCACTATTAAGGTCCTTCTCTATCCTTTAATAGAAAATTAAGAGAGAACATAAGCACCATATTTGGATAGAACGATAATTTTTTCACATGAATTTGGTACACACTATATTTTCTTTTCCCTCCCTACAAAATGCCTAAAATTACTTTTGGAATGGGGACAAACAGATCTTATTGTGATTTATATAAAAAATATGATTTTCAGTTCCAATCTTATTTGCCTCACATGAGAAGGAAAAATAGCATTAATTATAGTAAATGTTAGGGAACTTTAAGTCTCCCAGATCAGGCAAGATTTTGAGCAATTAAAGGATAAAATACATCCTCTGACCTTGAAACTTGCAACATTCTCTCCCTTCAATAACACATAAGATAACATAATGTTCTCTTCTGCCCCAATCTCTCTACTTAGTTACAGAATGTAATATGAAAATAAAAACCAAATTGAAATCAGAGTTCATTAAAATTCAATTTTTAGAACCTATATATAGGCAAAGCACAGAGGAACTAATTAGAGTAACAGAACAGAGTAAATATTGATGGTATAAAAATTAAAAAAAAGGAGTTAAGGTGTTTATTTCTTCAAGTGCATAAAATGTAGGGTAGAGTCTGTTTAAAATTGATGGAACAAGAATTACAGGTTAGACCTAGAAATAAAGGGAGCAAATAGTAAACTAAACTATTACAACTTGCATGGAAGGTTGAGAGAGGGAAACAGGTAATGATGGTGAACTCATTACTCTTTTTGGCAAGAAGACAATAGCTAATGTTTAAATGTGATAAAGAACAGAGACATAACCAGATTTGGGTGCTTAACTATTGAAAGAACTAAAAAACAATGATAAAACCTGGCTATATCTCGGAGATGGGAATAAGCAAAATGAACAGATCGTTTTATTTTTGCTTAATACCGTCTTTATTCCACGTTTTTTTTTTTACATTGTGCAAGTCATACTTTACCTATATTACTTTTACAGTAACAATTTTTCGATAATGACGACGATGATAAAATCAATAAAGTATATCGCACTGTTTTAGGCACATCATTTTGGTATAAATTCAAACATGTTTATAGATTGATAGCATTTCAGATTTAGATGAAGTATTAAAAGTCAACTTGCCCAAGCCTCTATCAGACACATCCATCCTTTGTACAAATATGTTTCTTCTGTTGGTGCTGTTAGGTGCCATCAGGTTGGTTCCGACTCATAGCGACCCTATGTACAACAGAATAAAACTCTGCCCGGTCCTGCACCATCCTCACAGTCTTTGTTATGCTTGAGCCCATTGTTGCAGCCACTGCGTCAATCCATCTCGTTGAGGGGCTGTTTCTCAGCACTGTTTTAATGAGTCTAATAAAGGGAAGAACATTATATTTTTAAGCCTGACATTCTACTTCAGTACAGTTCTAATTATTAGTAGACTCTTTATAATACATCAGAGTCCACTTCATTTCAGCCTTGCCCATTTATTCTTTCATTAATTACTGATGAAATAATAATATTTAGAGAATATGAAAATATTAGAAGTTCAATTTACAAAAATATTTTTGTCTCAATAAAGGTAATAAAATTTATTTATACAAATTATACCTGTTTGTTAACAATTCACTAAATGCCATTTAAGCACTAAAAATGAGCACCAAGAGATGCATCAGGTTTGTCATCTGGTAGTATCACTCTCTCCTGTTAACAATAATGGGCCTTATTATTAAAGTGCACTATGATCCGTGAAGAATTGCCTACAGCTTATTTTAATTCAATAGAAAATTACCTTCATTACTACTTCAAGGATAAACCAAACTAGGAAAAGAGTAATCTAAACCTTCATACTGTTGAAAATACATGGTCATTTATGGGAGATTTATGTTACTAAATATCTATTTTATAAGCTCTGCCAATAGCAGTATCAATCTTGGATTTTCTCCTTTATTACAAATTCAAAATCATCTTTAATTTCTTGTACTTGGAACTGTTTTTGTTGCCTCTTATTTGGCTACTTTTTATTATGAAGAAAGAGAATATGTCAGGGACATTCCTAGCCTAATAATACATTTTTACAGATACAATCTGTTATAACTATAAAAAGAAATCTAAACTTAGGAGAAATCACAAAATCAATAACTCTATAAAGTCCCTTTGTGTTCAAGAATTGTAAACCCCTTCCAAGGTGAAGAAAATAAATATATCCAAAAGTATATGACCTGTCATAAATTCTGATATCATTACAGCTTTCGTTTTAGGTTGTCAAACTTTACCAAAAGAATGTGCTTAAAATAATTAGCATGATATGTTATTTTAGGCAAGAAAGAACATGTATAAAAAGATAAAAGTTTATTTTCAAAAAAAACAAGGAGTGTTCTGGGAAAATCGTAGCTATAGTGCAGTAGTTTTTTAATCTCCCTAATATCTTTATTAAAATAGACAGATGGACAACACCTACAACAAAACTAAATGATAAGTTATCTTCACAAATAAACGAATACAGGAAGACCCAGATTCTAACCCAGGTGATCTCTCTGAAGTCCATACTCTTACCTGTCAAGCAGTGCTTCGAAATGTAGGTGAAGCTACCATCTCAGAGTGGCTTAATCCTCTTGGGCATGCTTGATAACTTTCATGTAATGATGATGCTATGTTGAGAGCAGAAAAGCAGGTTCACTCCTTTCTCGGTGTGTTCTACGCATGAAGAAAAATAAGCTTTGAAGAGGCAACGGTCCCTTGGGCAGGTCACTTGTCTATATGTGTTTGGTTCTCTCTGCTCAGTGAGTGCTGGAATCTAGTGTGTGATCACCTAGAAGGGGCTGCTCAGTTCCAGATGGACTGAAAATGAATAAATCCAACGATTTAGAATGTGAATTCCGTATTTTGCTATACAGTAAATTTAAGTGTGATTCTATTAAAAAACCATAACGAATATACTGTGGAATTTCAACATAAAACCCGTGACCTTTGATTTGCTTAGGAAACTTTGGCCAATATGTATTAAAGAACTTGAGTCCAATTTTTCCTTCTTATCCCAACCAAAACCACTGTCACTGAGTCAGTTCCAGCTCATAGCAACCCTATAGGTCGGAATAGAACTGCCCCACAGGGTTTCCAAGGCTGTAAATCTTTGTGAAAACAGACTGCCACATCTTTCTCCTGCGGAGCAACTGGTGGGTTCGCATTGCTAATCTTTCGGTTAGCAGCCAAGCACTTTAACCACTGCACCACCAGGATTCCTTTCCTTCTTACCAAAAGAAAACCGGTTGCTGTCAAGTGGATTCCAACTCTATAGCAACCCTATAGGAGAGAGTAGAACTTCCCCCACAGCTTTTCAAGGAGCAGGTGGTAGGTTTGAACTGCCAACAGTTTGGTTAGCAGCCGAGCTCTTAACCACTGCGCCGCCAGGGGACTATACATTCCTTATTGCTGCCTGAAATCCTCTCCTCCTTGGCTGGCAATTCTTTGTTTCAGTGCCTTTATTACTAGTTCTTAGCGTGCATTTCAAGACCTTAAAAAAGAAGGTCCTTAAATCTCACTAATTATGTCCTTCCGATAGGTATGCAAAAATACCAACCACCTGCCTAGCTTACTATTACCTTTCTCATTTTCAAATCGGAGCCTTCCTTCTTCGTCTGCTTTTCTACAACAATCAGCCTTCTCATTGCTTCTAGGAATTATGGTGTTTTATTTGGTATCATTCCCAGAAAGAGCCACTGACACTTTAGGGTTTAACGTGAACATAGAAGTCCCCTTGAGATATTTCCTGTATGATGCCATTAAACACCACCCTAGCTACAGTGTATCAGGAGCGTTATTTTTCTTTTAAGGCAAAATGAAAACATCAAAATGAGTTTTTAGTTCTTCCTTTCTTGTTACCGACGCAAAGGGTCTGGTCATAGAGTTTTTTCAGGGGCTTGGGCAGGGTACCGGAACATCAACACTTGGAGTTAAGGGGCAGGTATGGGACTGTGTAGGGTCAAATATCAGTGCAACATGCCAATCTACTACCAGATTGGAAGCAGGTAGTAATCATATTTCGAATCACCAAGGCACACCAGGCTAGGCAAAATAACGGATCCTGGTTTGAAAACAAGCAAGATAAATATCAAGAGGAGTCAACGATGGAGAATTTCCACATGAGCAGTAGTGTAGAGGCAGCAGAATCTGAACAAAGCAGCACACAGCTTTGGGAGCTTTTTATCTGATTCAAAAGGATGTGGGCATGGGTGTCCTGGAAGGGTTTATAGATGAGCAGCAGAATAGACATTGTTTTCATTATATTTTCCCCTTAGACTCCTTAAGCAAGGAAAGCATTTCAATATTAAGATGTCAGGGTGAGACTTATGCTATGAAAATTTATATTCCGATGTGATAAGCCCCTTGGAAAGTACATTTTTGCAATACGAATAGAGCAATACTAACATATAGTAATTTGTTCCTCTCTCACAAACAAAAGAAACAGCTGCTGTCAAGTTGATTCTGACGCGTGGCAATCCCGTGTGTGTCAGAGTAGAACCATGCTCCGTAGGATTTTCAATGGCTGTCACCTTCTAGAAGTAGATTTCCAGGACTTTCTTCCAAAGCACCTATTGGTGCACTTGAGCCACGAACTTTTCAGATTACTGGCTGAGCGCTTAATAGTTTGTGCTACCCAGCTACTCCCCTCTTGGTAAATTTAAGATATGTGAGTATTCTGTAACCTTTCAGATGTTAGTTATTCACTTCAAAAATAAATTTGAAAGTAGGGAATAAAAGAATTTGTATGTCTTTCAAAATATCATTGATAATTTTCATATCTAACACCTGTGAAAAGAAGGCTTTGGGTATGATAGTATCCATATAAAGAAAAAATGGGACATACTAATTTCTTTTTCTTTTACATTGGCAGAAAAAGTTAACCTATTTCTAGATACCAAATTAATGCTTTAAACTATTAACACTTCTTGAGTCTCATACACAAACCCTGTTTTTCTTGTTTTATTTGTTTATATTTTTACATATATCCCATTCATGAAATATTTACATTTGAATAAATTTAGGTTTCTTGAGTTGAGTAAAAAAGAATTCTTTGATTCACAGATATTGAAAAATAATTCATAAAACCTGTTCCTTTTAGCCTTAGAAAAGTAGAAAATAATTAGCCACCTTAAGAATATGCTTTAAGCCTTCATATTGAGGAATAAGGTATGATCTTATTTTCATTCAAATTTCAATTCTCATTTATTTTATTTATTTCTATGTGCATAATTGAGAACTATTCCAGAGAGTTCTCAATTATTATTGAATGACTTGTTCTCCTCATTAAATCCTCATTACATTTGTCACCCTATAATGTCCTCCCATCCTGCATTATATAGAGACATAGAGAACTCCCGAGTCTACCAGATGGGACTCCTTCTTTAATGGTCTGTTGAAGGATGAGAATCACTCCCTTCCCTCTAGGATCTGAGCATTCTGCTGCCCTAGGAGGTCCACATTCTGACAGCAAAGGAATTGCAGGGCCAAGATCTAAATTACATATCAAGTGTAAACTACATACCTGGCAAGATGGCACTAAAAGTGCCTGCTGAGCCATTGAGTCAGTTTTTGGAATACGGTGATGTTGCTGGGAACATGAGTGCTTGACTTTTAATCATAGCTATCTGTACTGCTTTCAGCAAAAATGAATACTGCACTGGCATCATTTCCTTAGCCAATTAAAGGGAAAATATAGAGCAACTTAGATAAATTAAATATACAGAGAGCAACATCACAGATGGGCAAGTCAGGTTTGCAGGTTTACCAGGTGAGAAGGCCACCAAAAGACCTTAGGATGCTTCTGTACTACTGCTACCAAAACAATGCTTGAGGGTGGTGGTGTGCTTATAGAAATAATCACAGTGGATTATGATTATTCCAATATAATCATAGTAGTAGAACTCTCCCAAGGAGATGTATTCATGCTCTGTTAAAAAGAAAGAATATTTCTCCTTCTAGTAAAAGAAGTATATATGATATTGTAAAATAGTATTTGAACCATAAATTTGACCTGTCTGGTCATTTGTTATTACTTATATTGAGTCAGCACAAATAATTCATATGTCAAAGCCTAAGTATGTCCTTCAAAAGACTGGTTCATATTTACTTAATTTATTTCTACATGGGTTTCTGTCACTGTTATCCTATAACAATTATTTACTGAATTTCTGGGTATTTACACATAGCTACACAGCTCCTGGTTTTCACTCCTAACTACTGATGATTTAGACAGTTGTTTGTTTTTTTTTTTGAGTAAATCAACCAAAGCAAGACTACACTTTTTGTCTGAGACTCAGTTGTTAATATTGGAGAGTGTTCGGACTTTGAAATGTCAGAAATACTGACGTTCAAACCTTTGCTGAACTATTACTGGATGACAAGTTACTATACATAAATCTTAATTCCTCCTCCATAAATTTAGAATATTTTCTTTGCAGAGATTTGTGCAGATGAAAACAGTAAATTTTAGGTTCCTTTTTTTTTTTTTAACTCATAGCAGGTGTGCAACAAATACTACATGGTAGCTATTACTAGTTGTACTATGGAAGTAGGAGTCAGAGTAGAATAATATATAATATATACATATATACAAGTTTTATATATCTGCTGTGATAAATTACCACAAACTTAGTGATTTCATTTTACTTGGATCTACAATCAACGCCCATGGAAGCAGCAGTCAAGAAATCAAACGACACATTGCACTGGGCGAATCTGCTGCAAAAGGCCTCTTTAAAATGTTCAAAAGCAAAAATGACACTTTGAGGACTAAGGTGCGCTTGACCTAAGCCTTGCTATTTTCAATGGTCTCGCTCATGCTAAAACTGGATAGTGAATAAGAAGACTGAAGAATTGATGCATTTGAATTATGGTGTTGGTGAAGAACATTAACTAAATTGCCAGAAGAAGGAAAAAAATATGTCTTGGAAGAAGTACAACCAGAATACTCCTTAGAAGCAAGGATGGCGAGACTTCGTCTCACATACTTTGGACATGTTATCAGGAGGGACCAGTCCCTGGAGAAGGACATCATGCTTGGTAGAGGGTCAGCGAAAAAGAGGAAGACCCTCAAGGAGATGGACTGACACAGTGGCTGCAACAATGGGCTCAAGAGCAGCCAAGATTGTGAGGATGGTGCAGGACCGGGCAGTGTGTTGTTCTGTTGTACAGAGGGTTGCTCAGTTGGAACTGACTCAACGGCACTTAACAACAGTGATTTAAAAACAACACTATTTTATTATCTTACAGTTGTTTATCAAAAGTTTGACATAAAACTCACTGAGTTGTATTCAAGCTGCATTTCATCCTGGAGACTTCAGGGAAGATTCTATTGCTTTTTTCAGCTTCTACAGGCTTCCTGCATTTCTTGGCTCTTGGTTCCCTTCCTGCATCTTCGAAGCCAGCAACATCAGGCAAGGCCTTCTCATGCTCTCATCTCTCTTCGGCCTCCCTCTTCTACTTTTGAGACACTTTGTAATTACATCCGCCCCACCCAGATAACCTGGGACAAACTTCCAATTTTAAAATCAACTGATTAGCAGCATTAATTGCATCTGCAATGCAATTCCCCTTTGTCTTGCAACTTAACGTGTTCAGAGGTCTCAAGGATTAGGACAAGGACATTAGTGGGTGGCCGTTATTCTGCCTAACGCTGATGGGTACAGATGTAAGCAATGCCTATGTTGCGCAAATATAGACGAAGTCAGATATGTGATTCCCATAGCCATTTTGATTGTTTATTTATTTTGTCTGAATTATTGATGAGAGAAATAATTTGATCTAGTTATGGCCTGCAGTGTTACAAAAATAAATTCCTACTTCTTTTCATGACTGAATCATGATTCCGTTTTCTATTGATGCCTCTAAGTTTCCCATTCATCAATAATAGGCCTATTATAAACATATATACCCTCCTAAGACATCTGTCTTTTCTTAGTGCAAATCAATATTAATTTCATTTTGGGGCTTTCACCAGATCAAAAAGAGGGGAGGAATACAGATTTTTCCTTTCCCTTTTTTTTTTTTTTGACCTTAACTTAAGCAAGCCTCTGAGCAAAATAAATCTATTTGATTTTTATGTTTATAACACATAGCAAAGGATAAAGTAAAAGTCAGTGACCCTTGTAATCAGAGTGAAAAACAAATTTTAGTTGCTTTTCAAGACAAATATGCCTATCCTTTTAATATCCAAAATAATAATTATTAACACTGATGCCATTCACCAAAAATAATTGATAACAATAAATAGAAATGTTTTTGAAAACTAAATTGTTCAATAGATATTATGGAAGTGTTCATTTACAGCTGGGCTATCCCTACCCACACCCCCAAGCACTTTTGTCTTCAGGCAAAGGGCAACAAACCACAACTCTTATTTTATGCTCATTGCAAATAACACCTTTAAGGCTCAGAGTCCATAGCTTTTGACAGCTGGTTGATCCTGATAAAGCAAGGTCTTTCAGTTAGCTTCACCAGATGCCTCAGCTGAACAGCCCTAATGCAGAAATTGATCAAAACATGAGAACTAAATCTTGGAATTCTTTGTAGTCTGAAGAAATCTGTAGGCTATGAAAACTACTGCCATTTGGAGAACTGATTCCTGAGAGACTGAAAAAAGTCGTTCCAATATATCTGAATTTCTCATTAGCCATCAAAAACTAATAATCCCGGATGAATTGTATTTGGAAATTTTGACAGTGTTTTCTCTGAATTAATGTTACTTAGTGTCAAGCAAGTAGGGTTTTAATTCTGCTTCCTCAGTAAGGACCTAAGGAATTGCTGCAGGATATTTATAGCACCCTTTGAAAAGAGCCTCGATGTCTTTAGCTCAAAGCATTTTGAACAGAAATGTGTATCTCCCCAAACAGAAGCAGCAACTCCGCATTAAGCGATAACTCCCCATTCCCTTGTCTCCTAAATATTGGAAGTCATTAATCTATTTGCTGTCTCTATGCGTTTGCCTATTTTTGATACTTCATGTAAGTGGGATCATACGATTTTTGTCTTTCCGCGTCTACTGTATTTCACTTAGTAATGTTTTTAAGATTTATCCATGTTATAGCAATAAATAGTGGTGACGACTGCACATTAACGTAATTAATGTCTCAGAACTGTATACTTAAAAATGGTTAAAATAGCAAATATTATGTTTTATATATTTTACTACAATAAAAAAGTAAATGTGCATATGAATCTCCCTGGGGTCTTGCTAAAATGTAGATTCTGGCTCAGTAGGCCTGGGCTGGGACCCATGATTCTACATTTCTGACAAGCTCCCAGGTGATGTTACAGCAGGCTTGCCAGCAATCACACTTAGTTCACTCAGCCCACTTCTCCATGGATTTCTTTAACATCTCTTTCTGCTAAATGTCCTTCATGCATTTTGTCTTCCCCAGCTCTATCCACAGTCTTTGGAGTAATACAGGTCATACTCAATTTTGTGGATGAATTTCATAACATGGAATGGATCACAACCCAAATACTTATCAAATATTTACTATATTTCACAAAAAAGAAATATGGTTCATATCTGCCTTTAAAAAAGGAAAAAAGTGGTTTTTGTTTGTTTGTTTTCCATCTGTTTCCCGAGAGCTGAGGCCTCAGGCATAGTGAAACAGCGACAAGAGCTGTGCCCTGCTGAAATTTGGTTCCTACAATATGAATGGATACACACACACAAAGTTTTACTTCACTAAATTTGGAGTGGTTTGTTATACATACAGAGATAAATGGAAAAGCAATAAAGGAAATAATCTTTTAAAATTATTTAGAAAATTTCTTGGCTTAAATAAGTGTTCAACAAATGGCATTTTTCTTGTCAGTTCCAGAAATACTCCATACATTCTTTCCATCACCTTGCTTCTAACTTCACCCACATATTCTTCTACTTTTTAAATCTTAGGAAACGTATAGGGTTATATCTTCCGGATGTATTTGGGTTCTTGGCTTCCTGTCTTAAAAGATCTAGGTTTTTTAAATAACCTAAGTCTTTAGTCATTGTAGTCTAGCTGTTACAGACTAAATGAAATAAGCTAGTACCCAAGAAGAATACATTCTTCAGTAGACTTGAGGAGATATACTTCTTTACTGGTCATTAACACGTTATTATAAATCATGTAGATGTAATTAGTTGATTTCAATTTCATAGCATTACTAATTCCTTCTAGGTTTCACGGACTTTATTTTCTCCTTCAGGTCTTCAAAATCCCTAGAGATGCACCCTTGACCCCTTCTAACACTGTAGTTTCCCACAGAAGTCAATATAAATGGTAAGTAGATAATGAAGAGAGTATAAGTAAGGCTATGATCTCTTCCCATTTTGGATATATGTTCTCTTTAGATAGTATCCTCCTACTTGATCATGTCAGTTTAAAACTACAACCCTCTGTATCATTCTCATAGCAAATCATTATGAATCATGGTGTTTATATATATATTTTTCTGCTGGTTCTAAGAACAGGTTAACTCACACCTCTGAAATGAACCTTGATTCCTGGAAGAGCTGCATACAGCATTTGTTGGATGAACCTTGTAGCTGCCTCCAATGGAACAAGTTTCTTCTGCCACCTTCATCTCTGATGTTGAATCCTTAAATTGTCTCAGCTTTGTTCAGAGTGGCTGCTGTTCTAGGAGGCCTTAGAGAGGACCACTTACTCATCGTGAGGGTGATAGAGTAGGAAGCTGTAAGAAAAGAAAGCCTAATAGTAACGATTTGTGCTTTGGAGCTGCACTATCAAGGTTCACGTTCCACTAGTTACACAACCTCAGGCAAGTTACCCACATTTCTGTTTGATGGGGATGATAACAATAAAAGTTCCAATCCCACTGGGTGCCTATGATGATTGTTAAATTATGTGAAACACGTGTAAGAGTGCCTGGCATATAGTCTCTGCTTTAAAAAAAAAAAAAGTTAGTTACCAACAGGGGCTTCAGTGTAGTTTAGGGGTGTTCTTTTTTACTTCTCCTGGCAACCTCAGTATCATCTCTTCATTCCATTACACTGCCATTCTTATAATGCTGTGTGATTTGATAAGATTTGTTATACAGAAGCAAAGCCTTTCCATCTTTTCCTCAAGCACAGTGACCAGCTTACATCTGATGCAGACATAGCTCTTTTGTATCCAGCAAGCATAAGCATGAAGATTCACATTTGAGTGGCCCTTCTATTGCTATGTCATGATTACAGTTGACCCTGTTTGCTCTCATTACTTAGCTCCTTAAAACAATTGTTTTTGTAACCTGGCACAACAAATTGTCCTTTGATCACACTGGTTTTCTCCCAAGTACAATGATATTTTAAAAGCCACACCCTTTTCAGACTACCCTAGAGTCAAATGTATTTCAGAAGAAAGCTGAGGCTAAGATCAAAATTATGTGACAGGTCACTTTCTATTTCTAGGAAATTACCACAATTTCACAAGTTTGTTCAATTGCACGCAGACAGCAAACAGACAGGAAAACATGGAAAGACTTAAGTATAACACCTTTTCTTACCTGTTTTAGCAAGAGAAGATTTCAGCCTGCCTCTCTCTGCTGAATTCATTTTTAAGGTGGCAGGATACAGTTTTCATTAGAGAGTGATCTGTGTAATTCCTGTTCATATACCAAATTCATATCTTAGAAATATGTTAAGAATTACCAAATATGTCTACTTTCTGTGAAATGTAATGGAACAGACAGAAAATAATCAAAACATACCAAGTTTAGAAACAAAAAACTTAAGCATTAAAAATTATATCATGTCATTCATACTTAAGTGAAAATATTTCTTTGTTGTATAATGTTTCTCTTATACACATTTAAACCAATTTTTATGCAGGTATGATTTACCTATAATAAAATTTGCCCATTTTATGAATGCAGCTCTGTGAGTGTTGATAGACAGGCGTACACACCTGGGCAATCACCACCCTGACTTCCATTATCCCAAAAAGTTAATTGATGCTCCTTTTCAATCAATCTCTGGCCCACCTCCAGCCTCAGACTGCAACTGATCTATTTATGTCCCCATAGATTAATCTTTTCTATAGGAATCATGTCATTTGTACTCTTTCTTGTCTGGCTTCTTTTTCTAAGAATAATGTTCTCAAGATTCGTCCATATTGTGTGTTATCCTTATTTTATTCCTTTCTATTGCTGACTAGTATTCTATTGAATCAATATTAGATAATTTGCTTATATATTCATCTGTTAATCGGCATTTGTGTTCTTTCTACTTTTTGCATTCAAAAATTAAAAAATAATAAAGTCATACTTCTTCCTCTCAAATAAGCTTTTATTTACTGTTTTGCCTTACTTACTAGGCACTCAATTAGAGTGCTCAATAAAAGTGATAGGAATGGCATATCTAGCCTTCTTCCCAGTCTTGGAGGTAGTAGGGTGGGACTTGGTAGATGGAGGAAAACATCAGTAAGTTTGATATTATACATAGGTTTTTTATAGCTACACTTTATGAAGTTGGGGGAAATTCCCTTCTATTCCTACTTTGCTGAGTTTTTTTTTTTTTTTGTCATAAAAGGGTGTTAAATTTTTTCAAATGCTTTTGCTGCATCTATCGTGAAAATTATATGATTCTTCTCATTATTCTATTTATATCCTATATTATTCTAAATGCTTTTTAAATGTGAAGCCAACCTTGCATTCCTGGTATAAACCCCAATTAATCATGATCCATTTTATGTTTTGCTGAATTCAAATTGCTAATATTTTGTGAGGTGTTTTGAATCTGTGTTCATGAAGGGTGTTGGTCTATTGTTTTCTCTCCATGTGATGTCTTTGCCTGTACTGGGTATCAGGGAAGTGATGATCACATAAAATGAGTTGGAAAGTTTTCCCTCTCATCCCATTTCCTGAAAGAGATTATGTGCATCAATATTATTTCTTCTTCAAATGTTGGATAGAATTCATTGTTCAGGCTATATAGGCCTGAAGTTATCTTTGTGAGAAGGTATTTTAATTATGAATTTATATTCTTTATTATTTGGAGTTATTTAGGTTTTCTATTTTTTCCTGTGTTAATTGTGGTAAATTAGGAATTTATGTTTTTCAAGAATTTGTCCATTTCATCTAATTTTTCAAGTTGACTTACATAAAATTATTTATTCCCTTACCATTTTAAAATAACTGTTGGAACTGTGTGATGTCCCCTCTTTTATTCCTGATACTGATGATTTTTACATGTTTTTGTTGTAACCAGTCTACCTACTGAGATACCAGTTCTATTGATTTTTTAAAGATTTCTGTGAAAAACTTTTTTAAATGAAGTATAACATATAAAAAGTAAAGTAAATAACATACATAAGCATACTCCTCAATAATTTTTTTTACAAATGAATACACTCTGTAATTACCAACCATATTCAGATATAGAATGTTAACAGCAATCAAGAGCCTCTGTCTTATTATCTGCCAGTCAATAGTTTTCCCAGAGTTAACCACTTCTAGTGGTATCAATTAGTTTTGCCTGTTTTGAATCCCATATAAAAAAATCATACAGGAAGTACTTTTTTGTAACTGGCTTCTTTGGCTCAACATTTCTATGAGATTCATTTATGTTATCAGTCATAAAACCAAAACCCAAACCCATTGCCATCAGGCTGATTCCAATTCATAGCAACCCTGTAGGATAGAGAAGAACTGCCCCCATAGAACTTCCAAGGAGCACCTGGTGGATTCGAACTGCCGACCTTTTGGTTAGCAGACATAGCTCTTAACCAGTATACCACGAGGGTTTCTGTTATTGCTCATAGCGGTAGTTAAACTGCTAAATAAAAATATTAAGCAAATGAAAGAAAAATATTCCTGGACTTCCTATGGTCTAATAGAGTGCTCTTCTCTACCATCTTCACTCATTTTTATGCAAATGTCCAGTTAGCTTCTACATAACCCTTCTGTATAACCCTATAGGGTAGAGAGTATTTTCTACGTTTCCCTTACAACACCTATGTGATCCTAGGCACTTTGTTGGTTCTCGATAAAGATTCAATGACCTTGTTGGAGTGGGTCAGAATTCTTCATAATTTTAGCACTGAGCCAAGTGTAAAGAAAACCAGGCTTGGAGTTAAATACTAGGATTGAGTCTTTTCTAGTTTCTATCTTACTGAATTTGGATAAATCATTTAATTTCTCTGAGCTTTATTTTTCTTCTCTGTAAAGTGCATATAATACTAATTACCCTTCTTTGCTCACAGAGGTACAGTGAGATTCTGATAAAACCACATGTAAAAGTATTTTGTCAATAATAATCCAACAAATTATTTACAAATATTTTATTAGTAAATGGAGTACTTTTTTTTTTTTTTTAAGATTTCAAATTCTTAAAGGTGATAAAATCCTTGATAGCTATTGTGGTAAAATGAGTTCCTTTATGTGGCATTCTGCCTTGGTTCTTAGGAAAAACAGCTTGAGAGTTTTTTTTTTTTCCCTAAGCCCTGAGGAGTTACCTTTGTCCTAGTGTTTTACCCCAGAGGTTTAGTCACTTTTGTCCAGGTTGAATTGACATTTCCGGAGTAAGCTATAAACAACTTGGCTTTCATACATTTTTTTCTGGACTTGAGAAGCAGCCTGCCTTGTGATTGGTATGCACCTTGTGATTGGTCAATAGACTATGTAAACATGGTAACCATAGCCTACTATGCAAATGAACTGACTGTGGCCACCAAGAAGGTATTAGTCAGTTTGTGGCTCCTGTTGGGAGGGGCTGTGCATTGAAATTGACAAGTAGTTGTGTATATAAGCAGCCAAGCCCACAGAGGTTTTTGAGCCAGAAAGAAACAGGAAAAGAACCAGCAAGAAGAAGTAAGAAGAAAGAAGAAAGAAGAAGTAGGGAGAGAGGAGGCAATGAACCTCCTAAAGGAGTTGTAACAGGGTTCAAGGGCTATAATACTGAAGACAATGAGAGGCTCAGAAGGGACCCAGTGGCAGAGCCAGTGGCAACAGGCCCAAAAAGGGCTCAGCAGTCAAGCTGGTGGTGACAGGCCAGTGAGGAGGCCTGAATAGCCAAGAGGAGCTGAGAAGGCTGTTCTCTACTGAAAAAGGGAGACTTTGCCTATGTGTTTCCTGATCCTATCCTGAGTTACAACCTGTTGATCCTGATCCTGAGTTGTACCTTGTTACTTCCTTAATACACCACTTATCTGTAAGTATGGTCTGTAAATTCTGTGTGGCAATGAATTATCGAACCCAGATGAGAAGCAGAGAGTGCCGTGGGAGGGACAGCTGGTGTCAGATTTTGTAAAAAGTTTGGAGGGCAGATGTATGTCAGACCTCCACTTCATGGAAATCAGCCTTAGGCTGATCCTGGTCATTATACCTCCTGAAGTTAGACAGTTTCAGACACTACTACTTTAATTCCACGGTTATTTTATGCCAAATCTGCACCTGACTCCAACTGGACAGGACAATGTGGAAAGGTAGAAAGAATTGGAAAGTCTGGTATGGGTTTTCTGTGGCTAGTTCATGAAATATAATGTCATTATAAAGCACATTGCTCATATGCAAGTTCAAGCTGAAGTTGAAGAAAATTAGAACAAGTCCACAAGAGCAAAATATGACCTTGATTATATTGCACCTGAATTTAGAGACCATTTCAAGAATAGATTTGACACATTTAACACTAATGACTGAAGGCCAGACGAGTTGTGGAAAGACCTCAAGCATATCATCCATGAAGAAAGCAAAAGGTCATTAGAATGACAGGAAAGGAAGAAAAGATCAAAATGAATGTCAGAAGAGACTCTGAAACTTGCTCAGAATGTAGAGTAGCTAAAGCTAACAGAAGAAATAATGAGCTGAACAGAGAATTTCAAAGGGCAGCTATAGAAGACAAATTAAAATATTACAATGAAATGTGCAAAGACTTGGAGTTAGAAAACCAAAAAGGATGACCATACTTGGCGTTTCTTAAGTTGAAAGAAAAGAAGAAAATCTTCAAGCCTTGAGTTGCAATACTGAAGAATTCTATGGGGAAAATATTAAGTGACGCATGAAGCATCAAAAGAAGATGGAAGAAATGCACAGAGACACTGTACCGAAAAGAACTGGTCAAAGTTCAACCATTTCAAAATGTAGCATATGATCAAGAGCTGATAGTACTGAAGAAATAAGTCCAAGCTGCACTGAAGGCATTGCCAAAAAACAAGGCTACAGGAATTGAGGGAATACCAATTGACAGGTTTCAACAAATGGATGCAGCAGTAGAAGCGCTCACTCATATATGTCAAGAAATTTGGAAGACAGCTAGCTACCTGGTCAACCGACTGGAAGAAATCCACATTTATGCCCATTCCAAAGAAAGATGATACAACCGAATGCAGAAATTATAGAACAATATCATTAATATTACCATCAACATCACACACAAGTAAAATATTGCTGAAGATCTTCCAAAAGTGGCTGCACCAGTGTATTGACAGGGAACTGCCAGAAATTCAGGCCTGATTCAGAAGAGAACATCGAGCCAGGGATATCATTGTTGGTGTCAGATGGATCCCAGCTGAAAGCAGAGAATACCAGAAAAATGTTTACCTGTGTTTTATTGACTATGCAAAGGCATTCAACTATGCATATCATAACAAATTATGGATAACATTGCAAAGAATGGAAATTCCAAAACACTTAATTGTACTCATGAGGAACCTTTACATAGATCAAGAGGCAGTCATTCAAACAGAACAAGGATATACTAAGTGGTTTAAAGTCAGGAAAGGTGTGTGTCAGGGTTGTATCCTTTCACCATACTTATTCCATCTGTATGCTGAGCAAATAAACTGAGGAGCTGGACTATACAAAGAAGAACGGGGCATCAGGACTGGAGGAAGACTTATTTACAACTTGCAATATACAAATGATACAACCTTGCTTGCCTAAAATGAAGAATACTTGAAGTACTTACCGATGAAGATCAAAAACTACAGCCTTCAGTATGGATTGCACCTTAACATAAAGAAAACAAAAATCCTCACAACTGGGTCAATAAGCAATATCATGATAAACGGAGAAAAGTTTGAAGTTGTCAAAGATTTCATTTTACTTGGATCTACAATCAACACCCATGGGAGCAGCAGTCAAATCTGCTGCAAAAGACCTCTTTTAAAGTGTTAAAAAGCAATGATGTCACTTTGAGAACTAAGGTGCACCTGACTCAAGCCTTGGTATTTTCAATTGCCTCAGATATACCTAGAAGCTGGACAATGAATAAGGAAGACCAAAGAAGAATGGATCTCTTTGAATTATGGTGTTGGCAAAGAATATTGAATATACCATGGGCAGCCAGGAGGACAAACAAATCTGCCTTGGAAAAAAATACAGCCAGAATGCTCCTTAGAAGCAAGGATGGCGAGACTTTGTCTCACCTATTTTGGATATGTAATCAGGAGGGACCAGTTCCTGGTGAAAGATACCATGCTTGGTAAAGTAGAGGGTCATGGAAAAAGAAGAAGACCCTGAATGAGATGGATTGACACGGTGGCTACAACAATGGGCTCAAAAATATCAGTGATTTTGAAGATGGCGCAGGACCAGATATGTTTCCCTCGTTTTGTTATACATAAGGTCAGTCACTATGAGTTGCTACGACCCAATTCCACCTAACATTAGGATTAGGGAAAAATATCTTTAGAGACAAACCCATTTCTAATGGATTTATAGAAGGAATTTTGTTACTTTTTTCTGATTATCAAAGTAATACATACATGATTTAAAAAATTGAACACAAAAACTACAGAAATAAATGTATAGTAGTGGACTATCTCTGTTTTCCCGGGTGAGGCATAAGAAAGGTCAAGTGTTTGTTGCTCCCATGGGTTGGTAACCAAAAGATGGTCTTTACTTCCAAATGATCACAACTATTGCCTCCACAAAGTGCTCTGCTTCAGCACAGACCACATGTGTCTGTCTACATCTTATTGATACACAGTTATTTTGGAAAAGTCCCAGAGAAAGGGTCAAGGCAGATGTTTCCTCTGGGTTAAACTCTGCATCATTCCTTCTGTATGCCATGGCACAGTGGGATATTGTCTACAAGTTAATGTTGATTTTTAAATAAATGTGCACTTTTTCATTGTCACCCACTACCCGTCAGTCCTAGGCCCCTGAGAGAAGAATGAAGATTTTCTGCACAGTGCATATCTGTTCACATATTTATCCACTAGGTCAATTCAGCTGATGATAAAGATTGGAGAAATTGTTCTGGGATTTTGAGTGTTCAAGAACTGGGTGGTCATTTTAGGCTAAAAGTGGAGTAAAAAAAAAAAAGTGGAGTAGTACCAGAAAAAGACCCAAGACCCTAATGCAAAGGATCCTTTAGTGACCATCATGGTTCCTTGGGACCTAGAGGCTTTGTGATGGACACATGAGGGCTTTAACTGCCTGTTCTCACAAAAGGCCTGATGCCAGACCCAAAGCTACAGAGGAATCCAGTCATTATTACTTAATTTTAATGCCTTCCTCAGCAACTATCTCCCATTTACTCTGTCTATTCAAAATTCTTCCTGTTGATCTTCTTTTCAAGGAGCAAAACTCAAAGCGAGTGTTATCGCCTCAATTTACAGAAACAGTCTCTTGTAATCAATTAAATTAATAACACTATCTTGTGACATCCATATCTTGTCATACATCATTGAAATCATGACTTCAAGCAATTTATTTTAAAATCCTCGAGCCTAACAAAATGACTTCTCTAAAAAAAGCATTGCAAATGACTGTTTTGTTTTGTTTTGCCAAGGTCAAAGTTGCACTTAAAGATGTTTTCCACTACATACTTCAGTAATACACTCCTTTAAGCTCATACTTTGGGTTCCCTCCACTATGGTACAGTATGAAATCTGTACCCTTCTTATGCCTTTAAAAATTAAGTGTCCACCTAAGCCAGTCAAAGGTGTGCTAGATGCCTTCCATGTATGCCTCCTTTAATCTCTCAGTGGTGCTAAACTGCACTGTCGGAGATGAAGAATTTATTCAAGGTTTCATAGCTGGTCAGAGGCAAAATCCAGGCCTTTTCTATAAAATCTCTTCACTTACTCTTTCCATGGTCTCCCATCTTTACATACGCTACAAGTGTTATGGTAGTGTTATCGACTGAAATTGTGTCTCCTAAAAAGAATATGACCTTGTTTGGAAATATGGGTTTTCTTCTGTTATCAGTTAAGTTAACGAGGTCATACTGGCATAAGTTAATCCTAATCCCTTCTGAGTGGTGTCTTATAAAAGGGGCAAACAGACATGGACGTGGGGTCCGTGGTGGTTCAGTGGTAGAATTCTCACCTTCTGTTTGGGAGACGTGCATTCAATTCCTGACCAGTGCAACTCATGCACAGCCACCATCTGTCTGTTAGTGTAGGTGTGGAGGCTTGTGTGTTGCTGTGATGTTGTACAGGTTTCAGCAGAGCTCTTAGACTAAGACAGACTAGAAAGAAAAGGCTGGCGATCTACTTCTGAAAAATAGCCAGTGAAAACCCGATGGATCACAATAGTACAATCTTCAATCAATCATGGGACGGCACGGGACTAGAAAACATTTCATTCCTTTGTATATGGGTCACCATGAGTCAAGGGTCAATTCAATGGCAGCTAACAACAACTGCAACAACAGAATGGAGACAGTGTCACACAGGGTGGACATGCCACGTGAAGATAAACCTCCAAGCGAAGGAACACTAAGAGATACCTTGGGCTCCCAGAAGTTTCAAGAAACAAAGAAAAGTCTTCTCCAAGAGCTGGCACAGAGAGAGTACGGTCCTGCCAACACTCTGAATTCAGACTTCTCCAGAACTGCTTGACAATAAATTTCTATTTTTTAAAACCAATTGCCTTGTAGTGTTTTGTTACAGCAGCCCTAGGCAATTAAGACAGTTGGTATATATTTCAAATGCAAGGAACAAGAAAAGACAAATAAGATTATTTACATGCAAATAGTGTCCTAAGTTTTTTCCTTCCGCAACCAGTTTCCACAACAAATGGGATAGCTCCCTATTCCAGAGTGCTGGTCTGTATTAGAAGGTCCCTATCTCTCCCTCGCAGTCTGAAACCACCCTAAATCTTGAGGATTTTGTAGATGAGAAGAGTTACAACTGTGATCCAAATGAGTCTTGTCTACTGACGCCTTGACAATAATCTCCACAGGTGATCAGGGTAAACTAACTTTTTGAAAATATATACAGTCTGGGTTCATGTTTTATGTTGTTATAAGAAGACAAATGCAAAGATTCTTGCAAACTTTACCAAAGCATTGGCCCCATCGCTTTCAATGTATAATGGAACTTCCCCCAAAACTATAGAAGGCAAGGATTATCGAAGGTTATATAGTTCTGTCATAATCAGACATGTATGACTCTACCTTAGTTTAATGAGATTCAGGACCTTTCTTTTACAGGACACTTGTGGTTAACTGCTTCTGTTTTATGATTGTTTAGGTACGTTTTCTTTAAATATGCAGTTTTATTCTAATAAAGGTACATGTGGTACAATAAAAAACTGGATAGTGTGGTAAATATTTCCTTAGGAAGAAGCTATCCACCTCTTCGTGGTGAATGTCTGCTTACACAGAAAACATCACTCAGTGGTTTCTGGCATCTGGGACAAGCTAGTTCATTTAATATGGAGGTGCAGCTGACTGTCATGGAGGAGTTGATGCACCATATGACTAGCAAATTCATGTTCATTTCCCAGGACAACAAAGTACCACAAAGTGAGTGGCTTTCAAAGCACAGAAATTTATTGTCCCCAGAGTTCAGCGTGCTTGTAGTCTGAATTCAAGGTGTCAGTAAGTCATGTTCTCTCAGAAGTCTCTAGGGAAAGATTCTTTCTTGCCTCTCTCAGCTTCTGGTCGACTCAGGCATTTCTTGGCTTGCAGATGCAGCCTAACTTCATCATCACATGGCTGTCTTCCCTCTCTCTGTCTCTCTGTGTCTCTCTTCCTCTTTTGTTGGACACGACTGAGGTTAAATTAGCGTTCAGCCTATGCCAATACAACCTCATGTTAATTGATAACATTTTCAAAGACACTATTTCCAAACAAGTTCACCTTCACACATACTAGGGGTTAGGACTTCAACATTATTATTTTTTGGGGGGGGAGGGGAGGGAGACACGATTTAATCAATTACACCATCCAAAAAAAAAAAAATCCATTTCCATCGAGTCCATTTTGACTCATAGCGACCCTACAGGACTGAGTAGAACTGCCCTATAGAGTTTCCAAGGAGCGACTGGTGGATTCGAACTGCCGACCTTTTGGTTAGCAGCCATAGCTCTTAACCACTATGCCATCAGGGTTTCCATTGCACCATCCATGAGGATTATAATTTGCCTTAAAATTGAATAAACATGCAGTATTTCATAAAAGATCTCCCTGTGGTAAATATAAATTTTCAATATTTATTGACCATTTCAAAGTGTGGGAGAAAAACTAACAGCTGTGATTGCTAGTGCAGTAGGTGCACTTAAAATAAACAGGGGTTTGGATTGAATACGCAGGAGCCGAACTGATGATTTAAAATTTATCAGAACATGATAGGAGTCCTCATTAACCACTCTGAGCTATTTGTAATAAATAAACTTGTGTACTTTTTGTAAATATTATGTTTCATCATGTTGCTGTAATTCCTGGCAAATCCCCCTTGATTGTTTTGCTCTACAAAGTGTTTTTCTTAATGTCCCTTTTACCATTCTCCGCAGTGTTAGTAGCGACCTAGACTTATTAAAAAGACTACAGTTCCACTTTCAGCTTTTTACAGAAACTTAATATTTGGATTCTGGGCAGAATTCTCTGTCTAAATTTGCAACATTGACACCTTCATCTAATCTGTCTCATAGGAAAAAATCAATCAGCTAAATTATATTCCTCTTTACAGGAAAAATGTATTACTAAATTCAAGAGACACCCTTGTGTTGTAAGAAACCATATATCATATCTCTGAATAGTTATGCCACTTACATTTATATCCATAGAGATAAGAAAGCAGATAATGGACTACACACTCGGAAAATATTTAACATCTTTACTTCACATCATAAACAGTATGGTGTCGTGAGAATGGTATTAACTATGAAGTCAGAGATTTTGGTTAAAAGCTCAACTTTGCCACTAACGATCTTTGTAAACCTGGACCTTATTTATTTACTTACTTACTTTGCAGTTTTAAGGATCAGAGTTTTTGCTTACGGAAATCCAGTTAATAAGGAATAATATATAGGAATATGATATGTGCTTCTATTTTGTAAATCAAACCAAAACACTAAGTTTGCCTGAGAGGGCGAGAAGTATGTACAAGAATGGTTAATGCAGAATTTTAATGAATAGTGCAAATTTAAAATAATCCATACACACATACAAAACCATACACTCACACAAGAAAAAAAAGTGTAATAATTATTACTGAGGGGGAGAAAACAAGTTTTTTCATAGTATGCACAGAATTAAAAAAAAAATCAAACTCCTTGCTGTGCAGTTAATTTCAACTCATAGTGACCCTATAGGACAGAGTAGAACTGCCCAAAAGATTTCAAAGGAGCAGCTGGTAGATTCAAACTGTTGACCTTTTGGTTAGCAGCTGAGCTCTTAACCGCTGTGCCACCAGGGCTCCATGTAGAGAACAGAACCCATTTATTGCTATTATATAAATGAGCCAAAGATAGCCTCTTTATTTTAGCCTTGGGTGGTTTGCTTCTTCATAGCAAACTGAAGCCCACTAGCCCAAAAAAACCCAGTGGTGCCAAACTCAGATTTTTACACATCCAATTGTCTCAAAAATAGCTCTATTAACAGATTTTTATACACTCAGAGCCCGACTGCTTTACATAACCTGAGAAACTACACCCAACATCTACTACCCATAGATAAGATAAACCCTCTAGTTATAAGGACTCTAAACTGCTGCTGTCTCTCAGAGTTCTCTGACAGAGACCTTCAACCTTGCCCAAGGACATAAGCTAGGCATATGTAACCTTCCTCTCCGTTTTTCTCCTTTCTCCCAGGGTTTCCTTGCCCTCTCCTGGTGGCTTCACTATGCCATTTACCTCTGGAAAGTTTCCTGGTATGGGCCATTACCTGCTGCATTGAAGGTGTCAACACTTAAAAAACCCATAGTGATCCTATAGGACAGAGTAGCACTGCCACATAGTAACCTTAAAAAAAAAAAAAAAAAAAAACCTTTAGACCACAATAAATAACTTGCTATGTAGCACTGCTATCTCAGGGCCATGTCTTTTTCCTTGAAAAGACCCAAACTCCCTCAAACTCACTCTATATTGTTTCATTTTTTTTTTAATTCAAGTAGGAAGACAATGCAATGAATGGTTAATAAAGAGGTAAGATACTGCCTTCCTTAGTACCCATTGCTGTCAGGTAGGTTCCAACTAGTTGCAAATCTATAGAACGGAGTAGAACTGCCCCATAAGGTTTCCAAGGCTTTAAATCTTTATGAAAGCAGGCTGCCACATGTTTTTTCTGTGGAGTGGCTAGTGGATTCAAACCACTGACCTTTCAGTTAGCAGCTGAGTACTTAATCACTTGCTCTACCAGGGCTCCTTACCTCCTTGGCACACCAAAAATCCATTGCTGTTGACTCAGTTCCAACTGATAGGGACCCTGTAGTAGCTAGATTTCACTCCTTCAGGCAATAGGCTATTGTCATCAGTCAACTTAAAAAAAATAATAAATCTGACATTTTCAAAAAGAAAGGCTCATTTGCCATGCTGCTAAAAACCATAATAATAGTCCCCTTGAAAAATGGTCATTATAGTCTTCCTTTTTTATTCAAATGCTTTGCTTTCAAAATGTAAGATGTCTCTAAATATTCACATTGATGATCTAAACTGGAGCTTTGGAATATGACCGCCTAAGCCATAAACTTATCTAGAAAAGCACAGCTAAGTGGTGAAAGACTGTCGAAGTAGGCTGGTTTGTTTAAGGCAAGTTCTGTTCTTTTCATGTTTTTAGCAATGAGAATGCAAAAATGAGACAGCGGTTGGCTGCTTCCTTAGCAGCTGTTATAAGATTAAAACAGTTAGGGCTAATAAATAAGTACAACGTCATTTGTACTAATAATTCCTGCCCTTCATCCAAGGAAATTTTCATAATTGTTATCATATTTATATCACTAAATGAAGTTCAGTGTTTGCATTGTGGTTTAAAATGCATACTGATTGTGATTTGATTACTCATTAGCATACCAAATATGGAAAATCTGGGATATGGAAAGGTTGGGGGCTGGCTTTCACTGACCTCAAACTGGATGTTTACATCCTTTTACAAAAAATGTACTCGTGTGATGACCTCCAGTGTGTACATTTTGCAGAATTCCCTCTCCATAAATGACAATCTCCATCTGGACAATAAAATGTCCCCCATTCCATTTCAGTGAGCAGAGCTGAAACTTTCATGTGTATCATGACTTGTTTATCTTTTAAGTAAATCTCAAACATGACCAGAAGATCAATACATTTTTCTTAAAGGGACAGTGAAATTTGAAATTACTTTCTAAACCTAGTAATATTTAGATTAGCTATATCTTACAGTTTGGTTTGCAGGTTTTTAAAGAAATGGTAGGTACTAAAAACAGAATACTTTGGAACAATTTGAGAACATATGAAATCTAGAAGTTATTAAGATATAATTATTATTTTTTTTAATTCAAAATAGTAGACAGTTTTTGAACGTTGATGGTGTGTCAGCCATGCAGAAAGAACAAACTTAATAAGGAGCCATGATCTTTCTTTATCGTTCAGTAGAGAGCTAAAAAAAAAAAGAAACTGTCGAGTCAATTCTGACTCACAGTGACACTAAGGACAGAGCACAACTGCCCCGTGGGATTTCCAAGGAGTGGCTGGTGGACTTGAATGCTGACCTTTGGATTAACAGCCAAATTTTTAACCACTGTGCCACCAGGGCTCAGTAGAGAAGTGCCATGCAAAAACATAGGCAATATAAGCAACTCCAATGTATTGAGCACTTGTAATTTTTAAGTACAATACAATTACTACTACAAAAATATCAATTCTAATGATAAAAAAAAGCTTGTTTTCTAAATGCTTACCATGTGCTAGGCATCATCCAAAACACCCTAAATACATTTCCTCTTTAACCTACCCACAACCCTATGAGGATATATGTTTTTATGATGGAAGAGGAAACTGAGATTTAAAGATGTTACTGAAACTAGAAAATGGCAGAATTTATGATTCCAAGATTCTGTTGAACACAGCAACCCATAGAATTATAAAAATATATACATATACAATACAAGGCAAAATATGATACATTCTGCCACAGAATTCCAGGAAAAGACACGAGTGCCAAAATGGTAGGCAGGTCTATCTGCTTTTTTCGCTGTTTTGTTCCTAGAACTGTATCTCACAAATAAAAGATGCTCAGTAAACGTGTGGGAAATTAAATTAAATCTCAGGGAAATAAGTTTTCATTCCTTGAGTGTGGAGCTTAGGGTGGGAGTTGGGAGAGGATTCAAAAAAGTTATCTGAAGGCAGGTTTGAAGATCTCTCTGGCACTACAATTGTTGTTACGTTCCTTCTAGTCTAATCTCCTTGATTGCAGGATGACCATTCTAGCCCTCTCTGAACACTCTCCATGTTAAGGTAATCCTCCAAATTACTTTCTAAATGCAGTAGTACTTCTATGAACTTGCTTAGATGCAGATTAAGAACATGTCATATATGACAAACTATATCTTTTCAGAGTTCTTGAACATGGAAGGTTAAGATATGGTTGTACTTGTAGCTGGTAGAAATTGAATTACTGGACTCTAGGAGGTTTTTAGGAGGTTGCAGAAATGTGTGGCGGTTGAACTAAACCATACAACCAAAAACTTTACAGGAGACAAGGTAGAGAGTAAAAATGTACACCAAGTGCTAACTTCACTGAGGAAAGAAGTCCAGTGTCAGTTGAGTACAGACTGGAGAAATGAGGAGTGTGGAACGACTGCACTCTGGTCATTTGCAAGGAGCAAGTAATGTTCGAATGCTTTCTATCACCTAGGGAACTAGTTAGATCTAATCTGTTTTGGGAAAAGGCGAAGAAATAGAAGGAATATGCAAGTAAAGGTTTGAGAGTAAATTCCTTCAGCATGTATTTACTAATCAAGTACCTACTCTACATGCCATATGCCGGTCCTTTTGCTAGGCACTGTTACTGTTGTTGTTGTGTGCTGTTGATTATAATTTATAGCGACCCTATAGGACAGAGTGGAATTGCCCCATAGGGTTTTCTAGGCTGTAATCTTTATGGGAGCAAGTGACCAAGTCTTTTAAAACCACCTACCTTTCAATTGGCAGCTGAGTGCTTAACTTTTGCTCCACCAGAGTTCCAAATTACTAGACACTATGGACTCAGAAATGCTTCCATTCTCAAAATAACAAGCATACCAGATGTGAGAAGTTACAAAGCAAACAAAGAAGTAGATAATAGCCACATAAGTTTGATAAGAGTAGGAGTGAGCTAGTTTTTATTGAGTAGGAAGGCAACACTGGGGAGGGAGCAGTTGGCAAAGGCAGTGTCTTAGTTATCTAGTGCTCCTGTAACAGAAATACCACAAGTGAATGACTTCAACAAACAGAAATTTATTCTCTCACGGTTTAGGAGGGTGAAAGTCCAAATTCAGGGCACCAGCTCTAGGGGAAGGCCTTCTCTCTCTGTCAGCTCTGGGGAAGTTCCTTGTCCCCTTTCAACATTTGCGTGCCCGGTGTTCTTGGGAATCTCCATGTGTCTTGGCATTAACCTTCCCCTGGGTCTACAAGGTTCTCAGGGCAAGGACCCTGGGTCCACAGGACATGCTCCACTTCCAGCTCTCCTTTCTTGGTGGTAGGAGGTCCCCCTCCTCTCTGCTCACTTCTCTCTCATAAGACTAAAAGTGTGACTCAAGCAGAGGTGTAACGTGAGTAAGGGTGGGGACTTAAGTAAAGGTGGTGTGACTCAGGATACATTCCACCCTCATCCTGCCTCATTAATGTAACAAACATAACCTAATCCTCGTTAACATAGCCTAATCCTGCCTCATTAACACATAGAAGTCAGGATTTACAATACACAAAACGGAAGGTAATTGCATCAGATCACAAAATGGAGGACAACCACACAATATTGGGAATCAAGGTGTAGACAAGTTGACATGTATTTTTGGGGGGCACAGTCCAATCCAAGTGTCTTAAGAAATAGGGGGGTATGAGATGGAATTGTTATAATGGAAAAAGAGAGTACAGAATTTAAAGGACTATAATAAGAAAAACCATTTTAAGTAAAGATTAGCTGGCCTAATTTTTACATTTGGATAGGTACTAAATATAATCATGAAATTATTGGCTAGCAAATACCTGGAAAAGCACAGGTATTCAACCACAGCTTAATATGATTTTATGAAAAGTTAATCACCCCAAACCAATTTAATTTCTGCATGACAGTGATGAGCTAAGAAAGAGCAACACATTTAATATATCTCAGTTTTAGTGAGGCCTCTGATACAGACCCATATGCCATTTTTTACCAAGAAATTTATAATATTTTGTAAGGTCACTGTGTAACTGGTGGGAAGGTCATAACCATAGATAGGGATCAATGATTATGTGACATACTTGGGCCACACATTGAGAGCTGTCCACTGGGGTCAGTTCTAAGGCCAGTATTTTTTCATACTTTGTATCAGTGACTTGGAAGTTATCCTCATCCACCAGCTTAATGAGCACACTATCAGTTCCAATCCTGGAAGACTGCCAACACTACAAGGCACAAGGATAGAATTCAAATGTCCCTAAAGAATTGGCAATCAGTTCCTTAGAAGTGTGACTTAAACTGTAGGGACAGACACTGTATGCTTAAGGGCTGAACACAGGCTACTTGGATATAAGAAAACATACTAGCTAGCATAAGCTCAATAGGACAACAAAGACAAGGGAAGTTCTCTACTGGCCACTGTGAAATTAAAATGCAAGTCTCAGTTTATTGACTATCAATATCACAGTGTCTCCTATGTATGTCCTGATTGGAGCATTGTTTCTTTCCTTCTTCTTCTTCTTTTTTTTTTTTTTTACTTTACAAAGGGTACCACTAACAGCAACACACTGAATGTTAACCAATGAAATATGAAAAGCATTATAAGTCAGGTATGTTTTATTCTAAATTGATAAATTCTTCACATTCCATTACTCCATGTTTTGCACATAGCAAGCATCCAAGCAATATTTGTTAAATGGATTAATGACTGAAGAAAGAATTTTGAGAGACAACCAAATATGATCGAAGGAAAGATCAATTATCTATCTTCATTTATTCAGTGAACTGAAATCCATTATGCTTTTACTATTTGCTAGGCATGTGTTAAGCAACAAGGATAGAGATATGAGCAAGACATCGAGCTTGCCCAAAAGGAGCCAACAGACCAGTAATCAAAAAAGAAAATCAGTTAGTACAATGGCATGTGACAGATATTATAATAGACGCATGATGCAGCATTATGGGATAGCAGAGGAGAAACTATCTAATCTGTGGGTGAGAGCAGTACTCTGACTGAAGTAATAATTGAATAGTGAATGTTTGAAGTTTCAAGGATGAGACAGTCTCAGCTATGATAGTGCCTGTGTGTGTGTGTTTGTGTGTGTGTGTGTGTGTTTATGTGTCTATGTGTTGGAGTGACAGGAGAGCACTTTTTCTGGTAGAGGAAGGAGAATTGGCAAAGACACATGAAGGATTTTGTAGGGGATTTAAGACAATCACTTCTCTCTCTAGAAGGGTTTACACAAGAGGGAAAGATGAGAGAGAAAGGCAGGTGGGAGGCTTAAAGAAAATCAAATGGAATTTATGTTAAGCATAAGACTTTCTGTCATGTTTTAATATTGGAATTTTCCATTCCCACAATACTGATATTTATTTTTGGAGATGATTAAAAAATGAATATCTTGCAATCTATTTTTGCTCATTTTACCTAGAAAAGGTAATTTATGACCTAGAATTGATATCTGAAGTCTCCTCTTTAGAATAAAATACATTGCTTGGATCATAAATGAGAAAACGTATTTATTGAGCATTTATTTCATGCCTGGCATATACTATGTTTTTATATCTAGGATATGACTTTCTAAAAATTATCAGTAATTTAATTAAAACAAAGATTATTTCCCTTTCATGTGACCCATTGTCAAATGCAGGCTGCTAGGGGACTTTGCTCACTGTATTTAAATAAAGATCCAGACCGAAAGAGGCAACAGGAAGAACGCAACATGGCAAACAGAACCCTCGTTCTTCACACATCACACGTCGCTGCTGCTCACACTTAGAAGCAAGTCCCATGGCCAAACCTGGTGTCAAAAAATAAAAAAAGAACATTGCAACCACGTGTCAGGAAGTAGGAAAGCTGGATATATTTGGTGACCACAAGATGAGAAGACAGATTTCAAATGTGAGGATATAAAGCCCAACGCATGATAAATCAAAAACTCTAACTCATTGCCATCAAGTTAATTCCAACTCATAGTGACTCCCTAAGACAGAGTAAGACAGCCCCATATGGTTACAAAGGACTCAAACTTTCAACCTCTTGGTTAGCAGCCCAGATCTTCAGCACTGCGCCACCAGGACTACCCAAGGCATTATAATAAGATTCAAATATTTTCTTAATCACAATTGTACCTGCTATTTTTCCTAAAGAACACAAAGTATTAGAAAACCATCCAATGTTTTCTAAACGGTAATCTCTGTTTTCCATAATTGCATATCACTTTAAGAAAGTTAAGTATTTTCATCTGGCAAAGTAAAATAAAGCAAAATTAGTACAATGTAGTACTAATATCCATGGATTCCAGAAGTCCGGGAGTGATAAGATGATTTCCATTGATTAACAGGGATAGTTGGCCCCAATTGTAAAAAAAAAAAAAAAGGGGGGGGGATAAACTAAACTGAAAGAAAGATGAGAGAGAAGAGGCAGGTGGAAGCAAAGTGATTTTTAACTGAGGGCAAAATCCCCAAGAATATAAAATCTTGTGCCCTAAAAATGCATAAACAGGTGATTAAAAGAAATATCATGACCTTTAAAGAAGAAAGAAAACCCTGCTGGTGCAATGGCTAAGAGCTACACCTGCTAACCAAAAGATCAGCAGTTGGAGTCCACCAGGCACTCCTTGGATTCTCTATGGGGCAGTTCTACTTTGTCCTATAGGGTTGCTATGAGTAGGAATCAACTTGATGGCAATAGGTTTTGTTTGTTTTGAAGAAGAAAAGAGATGCTACAAAAGAGGTTGTACACAGCCTGAGTGTGTGAAACAGAGCCAGGGAAGAAGGTGTTACTATGAGCAGTGGGCTCTCTTTTGAGCCTCATACCCTACATGAGCATCTGGTCTACTTCTTCCCCGGCCATCCTGTCAGTTGTTAACAGGGCTTCTCTATTTGCCACTGGGGGTCTCTGTGGAGCTCAGGGGACTACCAAAGAGGGAGAAAAGGAGGTGGAGGAGAGATAAGAGAAAGAAGGGAAGAGGCCAAGGAAATAACCAGTTGCCATCTAGTCAATTTCAACTCATAGCAACCCCATGAGCGTCAGAGTAGAAATGTGCTCCATAGGGTTTTCACTGACTGGCTTTTCTGAGCGGAATCACCAGGTCTTTCTTCTAGAAGACTTTGGGTAGGCTCTAACCTCCAATCTTTTGGTAAGCAACCAAGCAGATTTACTATTTGCACCATCCAGGGATTCTGGACCATCCAGGGATTCTGGACGGGGATAAAAAAAAAAAAAAATTTTTTTTTTTTTTTAGGAGGGGATAAATAATGGACCTTTGTTCCGCCTGACTTTGTGTATATTTTGACAATGTTTTCTTTTCATTAATAAAACTGAGTGAGGCAGGGAGACACCTCCATTGAAGCTGAAGGATGGCTCTAACTGGGTCCTTGAGAATGCTCACCAAAGGGTAGTTGGTGATACGATTCCTATTCACACGGCCCCTCAAGGTTATATCATAGTAAATACTCCCTCTTTAAGAACACGGGAGTATGGAGTTGTAACTGACCACATGAAAAACAAGGACTTTATTTAATTAAACTCTTAATAAATAAACAAATAATTTCCCCTAGAGTGGTAAGTCCCGAGCCAAGCAAATTTGCAGTTAAGACACTACATCTGTTCCTGACCACTCTTAACAGTTAAGACATCTAATTTTTACTGAAAATTAGATGGTAAACTTGTCAGGGATTAAACAGAGCATGCAGTTGATACAAAATAGAGCAATTCTTGCTGTTGGTCTTATTTCTTTCCCCCTTCATACGCTTGAATCAGCTTAAGCAGCATTTATCATGATTATCATCATTATTTTGTTAAGGCACCTAATGATAAGATGAAAATTTTAAAATGTAATTAATGTATACTATACGTCAACTAAAAATAGGATTGCTTATTTGTATATATTCTAATATACAAATATATATGAAAATTTCTATCACATTTTTCCATACTCATCTATGTTTAGATATCCCTTGGAAAAATCATATACATTGGTAAATTTTATAAACTAAGAATATTTTTCTGAATTTCAATGTATTTCCAGAAGTAAGGAAGACAGGGTCACTGAGCTATTTTTCCAATTCAGAACAGAACCGCCTTTGGTAACATTATCACACAGTTAATGTCCTGTTCTCACAGTAAACACGACTCATGATTTCTGACAGAAAACAATACTTTAAGAGACAGCAGTTGTTGAATAAAGTTAATATATGATATTCCAAAAAAGAATCACCAAGGCAGTCCTTTCTCCCTTCCACTAATACCCCCTTTAAATTGCCTTTCACGTGGCTATATTTTCTCTCCTACACTGCTTTGATTTTGCCCAAAGCAATTAAATGTATTTGGGCGTCTGGAAATTGCAATATATAATTTCGCTGGCTTCAGTCCTCACCACTGATAATGAATGTGAATCTAGAGATATTGTCTATCAAAGTATTTTTAATATGTGTGGACTTACACAAATGGAAAATCTCATAAAGACATTTAAATTTTAATAAAACACAGTCTTATACGTAGTGAACTGTCTTTTTAAGAAGAACATAATTGTATGCGATTTAGATTGTTCTAGGCAATTTAAAACATATAGTAGCCATTTCTATAATTGACGAGATGTTCCAGCTTCAAGGACAGCGATGGGCAAGGTCAGAGTGACTACATATTCACACAAAGAAGAAAGTCAACTACTTTAGGTTTATAAGTGGGCTTTCTCTTTCACACACTTAACTTTAACTTTGAAAAATGCACATGCATATATTTGTGTACATACTCATATGTCCCCAGGCCCTTAAAATACTATTTTTGGAGCTGATGCTACTTTTTCATCCCTGCAACATTCCGAGTAATTAGGGAAATCATCCTGACAGAAAATCTCTTAGTCTATGTACCTCAGCAATTATATCCATAGTGACATGAAATAAAAAGAAATAAAAATTCAGGAGATTAAAAGACACGGTGGTTTTGAATCTTGCTTCTAGCAACTAAGAATCATAATTTGATGTCTGCCACAGATTTTCCTCATGACCCACAGCAAATAGGTTAATTGTTTCATGCCTCAGTTTCTTTATTTGTGAAATGTAGTATGAAAATAAAGCAGGTCCCACGAGGCAGAGCTGTTGGGTTTGCATGGTGAAGTGTGATATACATGCTGAGCGAATCCTCATTATGCATGTTACGGCTCCATTATGCTCATGTTATGTAAAAACCAGCCCATCTGTAGATACACGCAGGCCTCATACCTCGCATGTAAAAGTGAAAGTCAGAAACATTTTTCAATTGTGATTTTAGAGAATTATTAAGTACTAAAATGATCTAAAGTACAGCTTGCAATTTTCTCTATTTTCATGGGCATGCTGCTCTTAGCCAATTACATAGGCTATTAGTCTGACTTTAATTTATAATAAAATTGGGCTAAATTCATCCAGTTTTTCATTTCTATTATTTATTGCAGTACCTGTCACATGAATGTATTGATTTTGGTGCCAACCTCTGTTCTTGTCACAATTTTTGTCACACAAATCACCTTTTCTAAATGCAGTACCCTCAGTATATTTTATAAATATATTGGCTTGGCATTACAATGTGATCTTTACATCTTCCGATGAACCAGGCCATTTTGGGGCTGAAAGATATATTTTGCCCTTCATTTTATCCCATTCCTTTTTAACTTTTGGTGAGACCCCCCCCCCCACAAAATGAGGCACATACTTTGTATAACCTTTCTTTGAATGATATGATTAAACATGAATTGTTAGACTTCGAAGCACGGCTTCTTTTAGACTATGGTTAAATCAAGCAGATTTATTTAGAGGACAAAAATGAGTGAAAGGAATAGAAATGTATTACAAGATGGATGAAAATTTCAGGAAGACAAATGGAAAATAAAACAATTGTTTGGTACCAATTCAAAGAGATATTGACACGGCATTTTTTTAAATTTTTCAGAAATTAAATGCACTCAGTCTGGGGAGCAATGTGACAAACTGAGCACTCATTTTTGCAGTTCAATAAAATGTGTTCTGGTTCCCCATATTAACCGGTAAACCAGTTGCCATAAAATTGATTCCAACTAATGGTGACCTCATGTGTGAAAGAGTAGAACTGTGCTCCACAGGTTTTCAATGGCTTGTTGTTTAGAGGTAGATCTCCAGGACTTTCTTTCCCAGATGCCTCTGTTGTTGTCCCTACATGCTGTGGAGTTGGTTCCAACTCATAGCAACATAGTGCTTCTAGATGGACTCAAACCCTCAACCTGTCAATTAGCACATGAGTGTGTTAACTGTTAGCACCACCCAGGGACTCCTGGCCCATATTTGTTGTTGTTGTTACAGCTGCTGTCAAGACACAGGGAGTGGACAAAAGCAAAAGAAATAGCTTTATTTAGTTGGCCAAGTAAAGAAAAACACTGGGACTCGGGTTGCCAAGGTGTCTCTCAGAACAATAGCCCAAGGGGTTTATATGGATAAAGTAAATCAGGTCTGGGGTGCCCAAGAGCACCACAGGGTGGGGCCAGCTTGCTGATTGGTCTGACATGAGATGACATTCTCAGTGCATCCAGTTTTCTATGCCTGTTCAGTCTGAAGGGGGGGGTTACAAAGATGGCATTTTGCCCACATCTGGGGTGTAGACGGGGGTGTGTTTTCCAACCTCTGACATCAATAAATTGTCTGAGGGGGCAAGGTCATCAGTATTGCACAGTTCAGGAGGGCCTGAGCTGGTCCGAGATTGGTTTTAGCTGGACTGAAGACCCCAGTCTCTTATTTTCTTTAACTGAGTTGGAAGTATACCTAAATAAGGAGATACTCTAAAAGCAGAGGTTAGTTCCTGTTTTGCCTAATAAGGAGATAGCTTCCGCGATGGGAGTTAACTATCTCTGTTACTGAGGATGGCACACTCTGCCCCTTGGCATGGCCCCTTGTTTGTTCACAGTGACCGGTGCACTGCCAGTCTTAAAGAATACTAGCTAAATTGGCATTCAGACTATAAAAGTACCCCTTTTTAGTTTCCTTTGCTGGAGGTAATTTTTAAACAACCTTAGTTCATAAAATAAAATTGATAATTTGAGCTCTTCAAAATTCTGAACAGAGTAATTCATGACCTCTTCGTTTTGTTCATACTGTCCGAACTCAAAGAAATTGGAAGCAAGCCCTAGAGATAATACCCATGGAATTCTTTCTAGTAAATCCAAATATGTTTTTAATTTATAATTCTGTGATAGTTATCCATGAATAAGATCTTATTCAATGAACACTTTTTTCTTGTCATTTTAAACCGAGGAAATGAGGTAACATAAGCATTCACTTCGCACACAAGAAATCAAGATTTAGGCAGGCTAAGATTGGTTGGTGGATCTAGAAAGACATCTGACTGAACTCTATGTTCTCTTCTCAAGATCACAAGATGGCTGCTAGTGTACCAGCCATCTGTACATGACAAGGTTAACTCAGTAGGCCTGAGTTGCTCAAAGCTTGCACATTCATAATATGAACCTGATTTTGTGACTAGATTGGCTCCTGGCCAGCTCCTGAGAATTGAGCTCTTTGCAAGTCCTAACTGATAAGAGTGTGATAAGAGTGTTTTGCAGACACAGGACCTTGAACAACACTGTACCAGCTTGTCTAGATAAATTGCGCAAATCATGTGATTTACAGCGAGCACTTGCTTTTCTTCTGAGTGTCTGGGGAAATTGTGGTAAGTCATGTGACCAACACCCAATGAAAATCCTAGACTTCGAGGCTCAGGCTCAGGTGAGCTTTGTTGGTGAGCAATCCTTCACGCGTTTTCACACATTGTTACTGCAGAAATTAAGCATGCTCTGTGCAACTCCACTGGAAGATGAATCTTGGAAGCTTGTGACTGGTTTCCTCCAAACTTTGCCCTGTGCACCTTTTCCCCTTACTGATTTATTGAACTTTTCATTTTGTTTGATTATACGATCCTAGGAAATCTTTGATAAACTCATACGAAGAAATGTTAAAATTATTTCCCATGACATAAATTATCAAACAATTGGACAAATCATAACATTTACAAAAGGTCATTGAGCATCCAATCCAGTGTGCCTAAATGATATTTAATAAATTTTTATAGAGGCATTGCCTTTAGGTAGATTGAATATAGAGAACTTGACAAACATAATTAATCCAATTAATCCATGCTTAATCAAACCTAGAATTATAAGGAATAATAAAATATATTTCGTTTTTCCTACTAATGTGTCTAAATGGGGAGTTAGCATTGGGAGCAAGAACCATTTGACAATTTGTATTTCTCCTGGGGAAGATGCCCTGGAAGACACGTAATGATTGTTAGTACCTGTTAAAGGGTATAGGCATTATCAAAGTTAGAATAGCATTAATGAAGGGTGAAGAAAAAGACTTCAAATATGAAAAACATCAGTGTAATTCTCTTCACTGTAGAGTTAAAGATAATAGGGTTGACTTAAGTGACATTGTCTGAAAAGTTCAGATAAAATTCCAAAAGAATATTATGAGTCTTAAAGTGATTGATTTTCTTTTTTCCTATAACGTGCAAACATTTTTACAATTTTTTTCTCATCACAAGTTTTCTCTTGCTGCCCTCAAAGCACATGGCTTGAAAATTAAATTTAGAATTTCAAAGAACACATTCACCATGGTGTTTGCTTTTCTTTTGTGTTGTCATTGTCAGGTGTCGTGGAGTCTGTTCCAACTCACAGAAACCCCACTAAAATGAAGGCGTACCAGGTCCTTTTATTTTCAGAATAAATTTGAAAACAGCAAAGCTCTAACAAATATATAGAATTGATTACTTAATTATTAATGCAAACAAATTTGTAAATTTTTGCCAAAAAATGAATGCTAAAAAAAATGCTCCAGTGAAAAAGAATGAGTAGCTGTAAAACCTGTATCCATCGAGTTGATTCATACTCATATTGACCCTATAGTGCAGAGTAGAACTGCCCTACAGGGTTTCCAGGAAGTGGTTGGTGGATTTGAACTGCCGACCTTTTGGTTAGCAGCCAAGCTCTTAAGTACTGTGCTACCAAGGCTCCGAGCATGCTACAGACACCCATTTTCACAAACAAAGCCAATGTATCAGGTCCCAGCTGAAGGGCGATAAGCGCTGCAGTACAAGCCTTTTCTATGACTAATATTGTTGTTGGTTCCTGCCATTGAGTTGGCCTCTGACTCATGGTGACCCCATTTGTTACAGAGTAGAATTGCTTCATGCTTTTTTGGGGAGGGGGGTATAAACTTCATGGAAGCAGTTCACCAGGCCTTTCTTCCATGGAGCAGATGAGTGGGTTGAAACCCTCAATTTTTAGGTTAGCAGTCGGTCACAAACTGCTTGCACCACCCAGATCCAATGGGATTTTCAGAATTTTTATATAATTTAAGAAAATATTATAGATCTAAGAAAATATTTATTTTTTGTTTCTGACAAAGATTTCTTCAGCGCAGTCTTTTACTTATTGTAATATTTTCTTCTACAACTTTTCAAAAAATAATATGACTTACTTTTCAATCTGGAAATTCAAAATACAATAACATTTTTGTGTTCCCAGAAATGCGTTGTTTTTGGATGTCAAATATTTAAGTGTTTTCTTCGTTTGTTTGTTTTTTACTGGCACCACAAGAGAAATGAATTATGGGGTTGGCGAAGAATATACCATGGACTGCCAGCAGAATGAATGAATCTGTCTTGGAGGAAGTATAGCCAGAATGCTCCTTAGAAGAGAGGATGGAGAGACTTGGTCTTACATACTTTGGACATATTATCAGGAGGGACCAGCCCTTGTAGAAGGACATCATGCTTGGTAAAGCAGAGGGTTAGTGAAAAAGAGGAAGATCTTCAATGAGGTAGATTAACACGGTGGCTGCAAACAACACATGAGAAATATTGTTGTATTTATTTTACACCATATTGTTGTTGTTAGGTGTCTTGGAGCTGATTCTGACTCATAGTGACCGTATGTACAACAGAACAAGATGCTGCCCAGTCCTGCGACAACCTCACAGTCATTGCTGTGTTTGAGCCCATTGTTGTAGCCACTATGTCAAGATGAAATCCTCACTTCTAAGAAGCATTTTGGCTGTACTTCTTCCAAGGGAGATTTGTTCGTTCTTTTGGAAGTCCATGGTATATTCAATATTCTTCGCCAACACCATAATTCAAGTGCATCAATTCTTCTTTTTTCTTCCTTATTCATTGCCCAGCTTTCACATTCGTATGAGGCAATTAAAAATGTCACAGCTTGGGTCAGGCACACCTGAGTCCTCAGAGTGAAATCTTTGCTTTTAAAAGTCTTTGCAGCAGATTTTTCCAGTGCACTGCTTCATTTGATTTCTTTTTTTAATTATTAATTTTTTAAAAATTTTATTGTGCTTTAGATGAAAGTTTACAGTACAAATTAATTTCTGATAATTTGTGATATTGGTTGCAATCTCCACAATATGTCAGCACTCTCCCCCTTTCCCTTTATACTCTGGGTTCCCCAAGTCAATTCATCTAGTTTTCCTGTCCCTTCCTGCCTTCTCATCTTTGTTTTTGGACAGGTGTTGCCCATTTGGTCTCATATACTAGATTGAACTAAGAAGCTTGTTCTTTATGTGTGTTATTGTTTGCTTTATAGTCCTGTCTAATCTTTGGCTTAAAGGTGGACTTCAGGAGTGGCTTTGGTTCAGAAGTAGTAGGGTGTCCAGGGGCCCATCGTTTGATTTTTTGTCTGCTGCTTCCATAGGTGTTCATTGTGAATGCAAGTAAAATTTCATATAACAAATCCTTGACAAAATCAATATTTTCTTCCTTTAACATGATATTGCTTATTGGTCCAATTGTGAGGATATTTGTTTTCTTTGTGTTCAGGTGTAATCCATACTGAAGGTTACAGTCTTTGACTTTCATCAGTAAGTGCTTCAAGTCCACTTTGCTTCCAGCAAGCAAGCTTTTGTTATCTGCATATTGCAGGTTGCTAATAAGTCTTCCTCCAGTCCTGATATTGCATTCTTCTTCATGTAATCCAGCTTCTCAGATTATTTGCTCAGCATACAGATTGATTAAGTATGGTGAAAGGATACAACCTTGATCCACACCTTTCGTGATTTTAAACCATGCAGTATGTCCTTGTTCTCTTAGAACGACTACCTCTTGATCTATGTATGGGTTCCACATGAGTACAATTAAGTGTTCTGGAATTCCCATTCTTCACACCATAGAAATACACCATAGACACTCCTTTTTCTCAATAGGAAAAAAAAAAAAGAAGAAGAAGGAGATTAAATAAAAGGAAAGGAAGAAGAAAAAAGAATAGCAGAAGAGGAGAAGGAGTAAGGAGGAAGAGCAGTAGTGGAGGAAAGGGAAGAGAAAGAAACAGAAGAGAGGGAGGATAAGGAGAAGGAAGGAGGAAAAGGGAAGGAAGAAGAGGGGAAGAAGGAGCAGGAGGAGAAATAATGGAAGAGGTCTTCACTTGTTATCCTCAATCTATACATTTACCTGTATTTGTTTTGATCTTTATCTTCTGTATCCTTTCATTTGCAGGGCTATGTCATATTATTTTCATCTTTTGGGGAGGAGGAATCATTTCCCATTTCCTTCACTATCATGGCTTGCTTCATAGGTCATCCCCTATCTCAACTTTGACCTCAAAATTTTCTGTTTTTTTTTGTTGTTGTTGTTCCTCTCAAGAAGTAAATACCTCCACATTTCTATCATCTCAACAAAACAAAGAAGCAATTTTCACTTGACCTTTACATACCCGTTATCTACTACCACTACACCATCTTTCTCCTTCAGAGATGCAGTATTTTCCTCTTCCCATTTCCCATTCTTTATCTCTTACTTGTTTTTCAGTTCACTGCAATATGGCTTCCAATTCAACCATTCAAACAAAAATGTTATTAGAAAATTTCTGGGAGGAATTTTCTAGTCCTCCAAGTTGCCAAATCTCAGAAACACTTTCAAGTTAGTATCTTCTCCTCTTGATGGCATGTAGAGCTGCTAGGCTTTGGCACATCACATCTCTTACAATACTCTCATCCCTGGGTTCCATGAAATCAGCATCTCATGAATCCATTGTCTCAATATTATTCTTCTGCATTTCTAGACATTCTTCTTCAACCTCTTCCCTCCATGTATTATTTATACTTGGTGACCCATAGCATTCTCTTCTTGGCTCAATTTTCTTCTCACTCTGCAAACTCTCCTTATATAATTTTATGCATATCCATTGCTAATAACTAATAACTGTCTATCTACACCCCTGTGATCATTAAGGTTGTGTATGAACTTGGCCAAGCCATGCTCCTCACAGATTTGGCAATTATGATGTAGTTTGGTAGTCATATAATGATGTGATCAACTCCATGATGAGATTTGATATAATATGATAACTTCCATGACAGGATCTGCTGTGAGTAGCCAATCAGTTGAAAGGGAGATTCCTTGGGGGTTTGGCCTGCACCCAGCGTAAGTGCACTTTCTGATAAGGCTCGTGGGCTTGTGCTCTCACTGGCCCCTGCAGCTGGCTCCTGTTCGTCTAACCGTCTGTTCTTGGAACTTGAGGCAGCAGCTTACCTGCTGTCTTGCCTGCCGATCTCGGGATTTGTCAGCCTCCGCAGCCTGTGAGCCAGACTCCCTGGCAATCTTGGGTTTGCCAGCCCCTGCGGCTATATGAATCAGGAGAAGCCTCCAGCCTGGCCCACACTGCAGCCCGTACAACCACACAAGCTACTTCCTTAATATAAATCTCTGTATATACATATTTATATACTTTACTGGATTTGCTTCTCTAGAGAACCCAGCCTAAGAGAATGCTTTACCTCTTTCTTTTTAGACTATCATATATCTCTATTGATGTTGATACAGATGCGGATGTGCATACAAACACAGATATAGATACTGACTGAGTAGCTCTAACTGAATTTTTTGTTGAAGTCTCCATCTCAGGATATCCAAAACTGAGCTTAACTCCTTCCTTCACTGTCATCCCCGTTGTGACCCTTAACAACTCTATTCTCTCTATTAATGAGTTACTCAATAATTCACACAGTCTTCCAATCACTGAAAATCATTCTAGTTATCACCTTCCCCTTGTCGACACATGCAATCTGTCTTAAAGTCAAATAAACTCTATTTGTAAAAGATCTCTCTACCCATGCTGGCTCCTATTTCCATATTTTGGACCTCTGTATTTCATACCTAAATAACCACAGCAACCATCTACAAGACACTCCTGCCTCTAGACCCACACTGTCTTGTCATTTTACTATGGTTCCTGTTTCTACCGTTGAATTGGTTCTGACTAATGACAACCCCATGCACATGTGCTATTCCAATGATCTGTTGCAGACTGAACTGTTGTAATCCATAGCGTTTTCATTGCCTGATTTTTGGAAGTAAATTGCCAGGTCTTTGTTCATAGTCTATCTTAGTCTGGAAGCTCTGCTGAAACCTGTTCAGCATCATAGCAACACGCAAACCTCCACTGACAGATGAGTGCCTACACATGAGGTACGTTGGCCAGGAATCAAACCTGGGTCTCCCACGTGGAAGGCGAGAATCCTACAACTGAGCCACCACTGCCCTCCCATCATTTCATTGCTGTCGTTGTTAGTTCCTGTCATGTGGATTCCAACACATGGCGACCCCATGTGTGCAGAGTAGAACTGCTTCATAGGGTTTTCAAGGCTGTAAGCTTCTGGAAACACATCACCAGGCCTGTCTTCTGAGGTTCCTCTGGCTGGGTTTGAACTGCCAACTTTTAGCTAGTGGTCGAGCACTCAACCATTTGTGCCATTCACTACCTTTCTTAAAATATTTTACTTATTTTTAATCACCAAGTCTTTATCTTAAATACTAATATTGGAAGTCAGAGGAAAATGGGAAATTGGAGTATGGCTGAGAGATTAGGGCTGAAGAAAACAGCCCACATTTATTAAGTTCTTACAGTGTACCAGACAGTTTACTCATATTTTCTCATTTTAATCCTCACAACATCCCTGTGGGCAGAGTTGTTATTATTTTCCCAATTTTACAGAGAAAGAAACTGAGGTTAGGAGAAATGAAATTTCCCACCCTGGTTAGCATATCTAGTAACTGGAGAAAGACTTGACCCTAGGAAGTCTGGGCATAGAACCCATGCTCCTCATGGTTGCACGAAATCATTGAAACCATCAGAAGCAACACCTTTTGTTTTCCTGGAAGAGTATAAAATATCAAAAGCTCAAGTTTAATGGACTGTGCTTTGAAAGTTGATGAAAACTGAAACTGTGTTAAAGTAGAACGAACAAGAGGAGTAGTCAGAGAGGTGGAAACAGACCAGAGTAAAACATCAAAGAGATCAAAAAAAGAAAAACTGTCTTTAGAGAAAAGGAGGTGGTCCACCATGTTAAATATCCTGAGATGATCAAGAGAGACTAGGTATTTTTTAAAAGGAGCTTTTCAATTTCTCTTGAACAATAATTGGTGGTGTTTAGAAGTATAGTTTTATTAGAGTGGGAGTTATTTTTTAATAAACTCTAGGTTACATTTTAATAATTTATCACAGTTGATAATTAAAAAAAAAAAGAATAAGACACTCCAAAGTGGCTCTTTATACTAACAATAAAACATTTTATTTGCTACTAAAATACAAGTAAATAAAGAGAATAGAGAAACTCTGCCATGTTATTTTAATAACTATTTCAATATGAATATAATAAAACATAATGAAGAGCACATGTTTGCTTGGTGCTAATGACATAACGTTTTGCCATTTTATAGATGAAGCAAACTGCATAATTTGAACCAGATGTTGAAATCGTTTAGGATTAGTATCTAAGGACAAATATATCAGAAAATACATAGAAAGGTAACCACACGTTTGCTACTGGGAGTCCTCTATGCGAGTGTCTTTATATTGCACTTACCTTGACTTCTCAAAATGACATTGTGATCTGTTCTCAATCCCATAGATATGTTTTTATTTTTTTTAATTCCACAGGAGAACCAGTTCGGCATAGTGGGTAAGAGCACAGATTCCACAGTCATATCTTTGGCTTAATCATTCAATTCCTGGCTATAGGATCTTGGGGAGTTTAAATTCTCTTGAGCCTCAGATTTCTCATTTATAAGATGAGCATGATAACAGCTAAACCAATCTCAGAGGACCATCATGTTATTTAAATTAAGATAGTATCTGCCAAGTGCTTTCCAAGGCACATAATACCTACTCAACAAAAAGTAGCTGGTATTCTTGTTATTGCTATTACTGCTATGATTTTGTCATTATTACTCTTAATAAAATCTACACCCTTCAAAATAACTGTTCACTGTTAACCTGAACATCTTTTCAGTCTTGTCTGCTGTCAGTGTCCTTACTTATGTCCTGAAAAGTGTGTTAAATTAGGCTCTTTTAAGCTTCACACTCCGTTTTCCTAAGGTAATAGGGGTTGATTCTGACAATATGTGAGGAAGTAGGGAAAAATAGGAAGTGGTCTTAGAGGCCATCTGGGACAAAAGACATCATTTCTTACTGTCCCCCATACAAACCTGGCTCTGTTGATCTGGCTGCAGCTATGCTGACTCAGAGCCACCCCTAGCATTTACATATACAGAAACAGATACCACCTGGGCTCTATTCAAACACTTCAGCCTGTTAAATGTCTGAAGTCCTTGGATGGTTCCAATGGTTAACACACTTGCCTCATAACTGAGAGGTTGGCGGTTCAAGTCCATCCAGAGGTGTCTGAGAATAAAGGCCTGGCAATCTACTTATGAAAAAGATCTGCCACTGAAAACCCAAAAAAGCACGCTTCTGTTCTGACACACATGGGATCGTCATGAGTCAGCATCAACTTGAGGGCAACTGGTATTTTATTCAATGCCTACCTGCTGTTGAGCTTGCTATGCCTGAAGACATTAATATCAAGGTGACCAATTTCAATTTAAACTCACCTAGAACACAACCTTGATGAGTCAGCCATCACAATCCAGCATGGTATGCTCCTGGTACACAGAGTTCTTCTTTGGTCACCTCACAGACACCGCAGCATAACAAACTGACGGAGAGGTGATAGAGACTGGTAGGCACTCATTCCTAGTAAATGAAATGTGTAGCCAGCAGAGAGGGAAAAGAAGTGGCAAGATAAAACCCCAAGAGTATGATCCCCAGATACCCTTTTAGTTCAGTACTGAAGTCAGCCCTGAGGTTCAGCCTTCAGCCAAAGATTAGACAGGCCCATAAAACAAAACCAGACTAAATGAGCACACCACCCCAAGGTCAAGGACGAGAAGGCAGGAGGGGACAAGAAAGCTGGTAATGGGGAACCCAAGGTCCAGAAGGGTGAGTGTTGACATGTTGTGGGGTTGGCAAACAATGTCACAAAACAATATGTGTATTAATTGTTTAATGAGAAACTAGTTTACTCTGTGTAGCAAGAAAATATGGGTGTGGTTGCAGTGCTTTCAAAAAAATCAGGGTAACTGGCAGGGAATTGCATAGCATTCCAGGTGTAGAAGGTGTGTTGCGGGACATAGTAAGACTCTTTTTTAACTCTTTGGCTTATTTGGTCAATCATTTTGCAGGGTCTATATACAGTATTTATATTTATGATGGATTCTTCTTGGGAAGTCAGTCCGCCCAATCTCTCTATGCCACCCTTACTTTTTTCCTCCAATTTACCACAGGATGGCAGTGGTCAGTTCCCTGCAGCTATTTTGTACAACATGACCCTGTCCTTCTAACCAAGCCAAGAAGGGCCATCAGATTCCATCCCCCTGACTTTGTCAGAGTCCTGGCTGATAGATCCAAAGGTAATCACTCAGTCTAAGCTATTCACCAGTCAATCTCTAGGAACTTAAATTTGGGACTGAAAAAGTGAAATCCGTCTTCTCTAGGGTGGAGTGGGAGGGATGGACTTACAACGTGTCAATTCAGCAGCCATATTTTTTTTTTTTTTTTTTGCTTTGTGGCCAGGAAAATCAGAATAAGCTAATTGTCTGAGAAAGAGAAATTGAAGCAGACACAAAAAGAAGCATACAATTTCCAGTTTCTGTCCCCTGGCAGTTCCTGAGAACTAAATTTATACATACCCTTGAGTTCTAAACGGGTTTTCTTGAGTTCTATGATATATCTTGCATCATTGTAATAAATCCCCCGTATTGCTTAAGCTGGAAACCCTGGTGGCATAGTGGTTAAGTGCTACGGCTGCTAACCAAAGCGTTGGCAGTTCGAATCCACCAGACACTCCTTGGAAACTCTATGGGGCAGTTCTACTCTGTCCTACAGGGTCGCTATGAGTCCGAATTGACTCGACAGCACTGGGTTTGGTTTTTTTTTGGTTTATTGCTTAAGCTAGTGCTTCTGAATATCTGTTATTTGAAGCTAAGAATCCGTATCACCAGTGTAATGATAAACTCGTTTTCCTCTTAATGAGAATTAAGCCCTGAAATGACTTAAATTATATCTTCATATCCTCAAATCAATTTCGCAACCAATTTGCAGTCATAAATGAAAAAAATCAATTATTAAGTTTTAAGAATAATATGGTTTCTGTGACCTTGACTGCTGACTTTACGTTTAACTTTTTTTTTTTTGTCTTTTGTTGTGTCTGTAAATTTTGAGTTCTTAAAGTACTTTCTCGGTGACATATAGTGTCACATGAGTAAAGAAAATTTAATTACCTCAGTGTATTAAAATAAAATACCAATTTTCACTGTTTACATATATAAACATAAACGTAGACAATATAAAAGATGGTGCAAAATGTCCTCTAAGTCCAGGACATATTCCTAAGTATGTGAAGGTCAATTTGTTATTTTTGTGAGTTGCTGTAGAGTCGATTCTAACTTATAGCAACCCCATGTGTGCCAGAGTAGGGCTGTGCTCCCTAGAATTTTCAAGTGTGACACCTTTTGGAAGCAGATGGTCAGGCCTGTCTTCCGAGGCATCTGTACTAACTAAGAACTCCTAACCCTTTTGCTTGCAGCCAAGTGCTTAACCGTTTGCACCACTCAGGGACTCCACATGAAGGTCAATATGGATTACTAAATCCAAACCCCAGGATAAATTAACCCTCTTGCCATTTGCCTTTTTCTCTAAGAAGTGAATATTTTAAATGCTTTATATTTTAAATTTTCTATAATTGTGTCTTGTTTATATCCCAGGATACAGACACAGAACTGGCTAGGTGGGTGGCATTTGTACCCAGTTATTGCAATCTGGCTGCCAAACCCAAAACCCAGTGCTGTTGAGTCAATTCTGACTCATAGAGACCCTATAGGACAGAGCAGAATTTCCCCGTAGGGTTTCTGAGGCTGTAAATCTTTATGGAAGCAGACTACCACATCTTCCTTTTGTGGAGTGGCTGGTGGGTTCAAACTGTCAACCTTTCTGTTAGTAGCTGAACACTTAACCACTACACCACCAGGGCTCGTAATCTGGCCACAGTCATCCCAAAATCACAATCTTGAAGCCATTTAACACTCTCACTAATAGTTGGTTTTGAATACTAGAGGCATGCTTGTGAATAAGCCATCCTGGCCAGTTAGACCCACATAAGCCATGAAGAAGTCCTAAAAATGATTTACGGATCTTAGAGTTCTGTTTTCTAAGAATTGTCTTTATTCCTTCAAATGACTCATCTATGCTCAGTATATTTCATTGGAGAAAGTTTTTGGTTTCCTGTCATCTACACTGACTTCTCTTCTCCAATTGTTCCTGTCATGACAGCTATATAACAAATCACCTCGAAACTTCGTAGCCTGAAACAATCACCATTTTGTTATGTTCTCAGATTCTGCACATCATGAGTTTAGACAGGGCCCAGCAAGGATAGCTGATCTCTGCTTACGATTCTGAAGCCTCAGCTGAATGGACTCAAATGGATGTGGGAGATTCAAATACCTTGGAGATAGAATCACCTGGAAGCTCCTTCAATTACTTACCCTGTGCCCTAGGCTCAGATTGAGATGTCAGCTGGAATGGCATTATGAGGTAGTCGGGCCTTCTCCCAGCATGGCAGCTAGGTTTCCGAGAGAGAAATACCCAATAGAAGACATCCAGGGAGTCAGTGTTCTAAGAGAACAAAGTGGAAGCTGCGTGACATGTTCATGACCTAGCTTTGGAAGTCAAACAGCATTAGTTCTCCATCCAGTTTTGCCTTCTAGAAAAAGGAACATAGACCTCACTTCTCAATGGTAGAAGTGTCAAAGAATTTGCAGCCATCTTAAAATCAATCAACAGAAAATGAACACAAAGAGTCAAATGAGAATCTATGTATATGTTACTAGTAAACCAAATTAGTAAAAAGACAGCAGAGTTCAGTGATTTTGCCACAAATGGTTAATGTGGTTAATGAGCTAGTCTTCTAACCAAAAGGTTGGAGGTTCAAGTCCACCCAGAGGTGCCTTGTAAGAAAGGCCTGGCAATCAACTTTTGAAAAACCAGCTATTGAAAACCCTATGGAGCATAGTTCTACTCTCACATACATGGGATTGCCATGAATCCAAATTGACTCCATGGCAACTGATACCTAGTTACAGTTAAAATTTCAGAAAAGCAGCCTCTTCCCCATCTCTCTATCCCCAGCAAGGGAGAATCAATTCCAAAATATTTATCACAGTTGAAGAGGAAAAAGAAGAATGTGCTCTGCTTGAGACCAAGCAAGGCAAAGTTATTGAGACATCAAATGTTTATGTAACCAAATTAGATAGGCGCTGCCCCTGCACAAGCAGTAAGTAAGAAAGGGGGTGGCCAGTACAGAGACTAAGAGAAATGGCATGCATAGGATGTCCAATAAAATGGAAGTGTTGGTGGAAATAATCTATTTTACCTGCAAAAAAAGTAAAAACACGGAGGAAGCTCCTCACTTCCCTCGCCATGCTTCCCCGCCAACATATATGTATTCTTCAAACCTCAAGGTGAACATCAGACAGTTTCCCAACTGGAGTAATTTTTTTCTTCAAAATTGGAGGAGACAGTAAATAATTTGACATGCTTTGTTCTTAGATTAAAGAAAGAAACATAATCTACGACTTCTACACAATCAGGGCATTATTAGTTTTGTTTTCTTTAATGTCAAACTTTGGACATTTATCAAAACATCAGATATCATGTGAATTTTTAACTAAGTGCTTACTCTAAATACTTGATGGTGAATATTGTAATGATATAGTCTGTAGCTTTGAAATAGAAATGCTTAATTGTATTTGTTTTATCTATTCTTTTCCATGTAGAACTTCATATGTTGCATTTCTTTTTTATGACATTTTGCAGAATTTGGATTAATGTGTTTTTAATGTTTAAGATTGTGTGTCAACTTGGCTGGGCCATGATCCTCAGTGATCTGATAGTGGTATGATGGTGTGATCACTTCCATGATGAGAGTTGATATTATGTGATCACCTTCATGATGGGATGTGCTGTGAGTAGCCAATCAGTTGGAAGGGAGTTTCCTTGGGCATGTGGCCTGCATTGAACATAAGTGGATATTCTGGCAAGGCTTGGGTTTTTGCTCATTCTGGATCCTATAGCTGGTTCCTATTCATCTGATCTCTGGTTCTTGGGACTTGAGTGAGCAGCTTACCGGCGGTCTTGCCTGCCAGTCTTTGGGATTCTTTGATCTTCACAGCATGGGAACAAGAGCCCTGCTCTCCAACCTACCAATTTTGAGGTCGCCAGCACCTGTGGCTATGTGCATCAGCCTGACCAGCGGACTTGGGATGTTACAGCTTCTACAATTGCGTGAGTCATTTCATTGACGTAAATCTCTCTATATTGCTTCTCTAGAGAACCTAGCCTAAGACAGTGTTGTATGTGTAATTATTTACGTATAGACTGATATGGTTAATGGCTTGGCTGCTAACCAAGTGGTAGGCAGTTAGAATCCACCAGCTGCTCCTTAGAAACCCTGCAGTGCAGCTCTACTCTGTCTTATAGGGTCACTATGAGTCAGAACCAACTCCATGGCAAAATGTTTGGTTTTTGGTTATCTTTCTAGGTGTGGAAGACTGCATTAATAGTCCCAGTACTTCATACTCTCTCTAATGAAACCCATTGTCATGTGATATTACATCTCTTTCCACAAAGTAGCAGAGTATATTTCTCTGCCCTTTGAGTTTTTTTTTTTTTTTTTGAGTTTGGATTTGGCATTCTAACTTCCCTTGGTCAATAGAAGGAGGGAGAAGTGATGGTGAGCTAGTTTCAAGTCTAAGCCTCAAGAGATCTTACATGTCTTGTCCTTATGTGCTGATGCCATCATCATGAAAAGAACATACCTTTTCTAGCCTATTGGTCCGTGTAGGAGAATGAGAAGCACATAGAGTAGAACTTCCCCAGTTATTCTAACTCTGCCCGATCCAGCACAGAGCAGACTATTCAGAGAGCCTGCAGTCTCACAAGTAAGAAAGCTGACCTATAGACATATGAGTGAGTCCAGCTAAAATCAGCAACACCTCCAAGCTGAACCAAGCCCCACATTTACATGAGAAATCCATATTTATTATTATATGCAGCTGAGGTATTTTCATTGTTTGTTACATAGCAATTTCATGGCATTAGCTTACTGAGGATGGAGAAATGGGTATGCCACAAGACAAAAATAACCATGATAAATCACTCCATAACTCAGAGCCTTGGGCAATATTGATTTGTTATAGTTAGAAATCTGTGGGTTGGATAGCAATCATCTTGATCCAAGATAGGTTCGGTTGATCTTGGCTGTGATCAGCCCTCTGTCTGTAGTTTAATTGGCTTACTTATTCATCTGCAATACTGCTGAGACTCTGTTCCAGGCTTGGCTTAGCCAGGACAGCTTACCTGGAACACTTCTGCTCCACATGCCCTTTATTCTTCTCCTGGGACTAGCAGACTAGCACAGGCATTTCCTTCTCATGGTGATGACAGAAATGCAAAAGAGCAAGTGAAAAAGTATAAGGGTTCTTAAAGACTGGGCTTGGAATTATACAACTGTGTTTTTGCTTCATTTTGTTAACCAAAGCAAGGAATATGAGTCATCTCCGGAGATTTACTCTGCCCTTGTGAGAGGAACTCCAAGTCACATGATAAAAAGAATGATTAAAAGGAGTAGTAAAGAGGTACTGATGAGATGCTCGATTATCAAAGAATTCTCAGAGACTAAGCCCTTAGTACCTGAGGAATCCCAAAAAGATTAGTATAATAGTGAACTAGCTTTCAATTTGAAATCAGAAGCTTTCATTTGCCAAATCAGATGAACTTATTTTACTTTTCATGACCTTGTGGTTTGTGACTCTCAGAGGCTAACTAGAATTTTTAAACAAATTATGTATGAAATAGAATATATGTATGTGTGTGTGTATATATATACACACACACATACATACATAAAAAATCCATTGCCATTGAGTCAGTGCTGACTCATAGTGACCCTATAGGACAGAGTAGAACAGCCCCAATAGGGTTTTCAAGGAGCAGTTGGTAGATTCAAACTGCTGACCTTTTGGTTAGCAGCTGAGCCCTTTAAAGGCTGTGCCACCAGGGCTCCTACATATACTTATGTAAATATGTAAATATATATATGTATATCCACCATATATATTTTACATATGTATATAGGGTCGCTATGAGTCGGCGTCGACAGCACTGGCTTTGGTTTTTTGGTTTTATATATACATGTCTATATCCACCATGCTTCTGTCAGTTTGTCACACTGTGGTGGCTTGCATGTTGCAGTGATAAGGGAAGCCTTACCACCAGTATTTCAAATACCAGCAGGGTCACCCTTGGTGCACAGGTTTCAGCAGAGCTTTCAGACTAAGACAGACTAGAAAGTAGGATATGACAGTCTACTTCTGAAAAATTGGCCAGTGAATACCTTGTGAATAACAGTGGAACTTTGCCTGATATAGTGCCAAAAGATGAGCCCCGTAGGTTGGAAGGCCCTCAAAATACAACTGGGGAAGAGCTGCCTCCTTAAAGTAGAGCCGACCTTAATGACATAGACGGAGTCAAGCATTCAGGACTTTCGTTTGTTGTTGTGGCATGACTCAAAATGAAAAGAAACAACTGAAAACATCCATTAATAACCAGAACATGGAATGTATGCAGTATGAATCTAGGAAAACTTGAAGTTGTTAAAATGAAATGGAACAGAAAAGATTGATGTCCCAGGCATTAGTGAGCTGAAATGGACTGGTATTGGCCATTTTGAATCAGACAACACTGTGTTCTACTCTGCCAGAAATGACAAATTGAAGAGGAATGGCTCGATAAGACAAAGTAAAATATTAAAATGAAATGTGCAAAGACCTGGAGTTAAAAAACCAAAAGGGAAGAACACACTCGACATTTCTCAAGCTGAAAGAACTGAAGAAAAAATTGAAGTTTTGAGTAGCAATTTTGAAGGACTCTACAGGCAAAATATTAAATGAAGTAGGCAGTATCCAAAGAAGATGGAAGGAATACACAGAGTCACTGTACCAAAAAGAACTGGTCGACCGTCAGCCATTTCAGGAGGTAGTATATGATCAAGAACCATTGACATTGAAAGAAGTCCAAGCTGCACTGAAGGTGTTGGTGAAAAACAAGTCTGCAGGAATTGACAAACAAATGGATACAGAGCTGGAGGTGTTCTTTCATCTATACCTAGAAATTTGGGAGACAGCTACCTGGCCAACCGAATGGAAGAGATCCATATTTATGCCTATTCCCAAGAAAGGTGATCCATCCAAACGCAAGAATTATCGAACAGTATCATTAATATCACACATAAGTAAAATTTTGCTGAAAATCATTCAAAAGTGGCTGCAGCAGCACAACAGAGAAGTACCAGAAATTCAAGCTGGATTCAGAAGAGGACGTGGAACCAGGGACGTCATTGCTCATGTCAGGTAGATCCTGGCTAAAAGCAGAAAATTCCAGAAAGATGTTTACCTGTGTTTTATAGACTATGCAAAGGCATTCAACTGTGTGGATCATAACAAATTATAGATAACATTGCGAAGAATGGGAATTCCAGAACATTTAATTGTGCTCATGTGGAACCTGTACATAGACCAAGAGGTATTTGTTAGAACAACACAAGGGGATACTGCATGGTTTAAAATCAGGAAAAGTAAGTGTCAGAGTTGTATCCTTTCACCACACTTATTCAACCTGTATACTGAGCACATAATCCTAGAAGCTGGACTATATGAAGAAGAATGTGGCATCAGGATTACTGGAAGTCTCATTAACAAGCTGCATTATGCAGATGACACAACCTTGCTTGCTGAAAGTGGAGAGGACTTGAAGCGCTTCCTGATAAAGATCAAAGACTACAGCCTTCAGTATGGGTTACATCTCAACATAAAGAAAACAAAACTCCTCACAACTGGAACAATAAGCAACATCATGACAAATGGAGAAAAGACTGACATTGTCAAAAATTTCATTTTACTTGGTTCTACAATCAATGCCCATGGAAGCAGCAGTCAGGAAATCAAATGAAATATTGCATTGGGCAAATCTGCTACAAACGACCTCTTTAAAGTGTTGAAAAGCAAAGATGTCACTTTGACGACAAAAGTGTGCCTGACTCAAGCCAAGCCTGACTCAAGCCAAGCCTGACCCAAGTGATTTTCAATCACCTCATATGCATGCAACAGCTGGACAATAAATAAGGAAAACCAAAGAACAATTGATGCCTTTGAATTATGGCGAAGAATATTGAATATACCATGGACTCCCAGAAGAAAGAACAAATCTGTCTTGGAAGAAGTGCAGCCAGAATGCTCCTCAGAAGCAAGAATGGCAAGACTTACTCTCACGTACTTTGGACATGTTAGAAGAGGAACCAGTCCCTGGAAAAGGACATTATGCATGGTAAAGCAGAGGGTCAGCAAAAAAGAGGAAGACCTTCGAGGAGACGGATTGACATAGTGGCTGCAAAAGTGGGCTCAAGCATAGCAATGACTGTCAGGTACAGGACCTGGCAGTGTTTTGTTCTGCTAAACATAGGGCCACTATGCATTGGAACCTGCTTGGCAGCACCTGAAAACAACTATATATATATGTATATGTATGTATATATGTATATGTTTGTATGTATATATGTATATACACACACACATATATATATTTAAACCAAAAAACAAACCCCCGTTAGCCATCAAGTCAATTCTGACTCATAGCGACCATATGGGACAGAGTAGAGCTGCTCCATAGGGTTTCCAAGGAGCACCTTGTGGATATGAGCTGCTGACCTTTTGGTTAGCAGGCATAGCTCTTAACCACTGTGCCACCATGTCATAAATATACACACACACACTAGAGTACATCAAATTAATATTCTTTATTTGCTTTATGAAACTTTTGTCATATATGAAGTTACCTGCATTTGGTCACCATGTAAACTAACTTTCTCGTTTTGTGTTTTGGTCAAACATTTTTGAAAGCCACTGGAGTTCCTGCATGTAACAAGGAGAAAATTATAGAAATCTTCAAATAGCGTAGTTCGTATTATAAAAGTACTGGACACATTCAAATATATAAAAGCAGAAGAATAGTACAGAAATTGTTGTATATCTAAATATCCAGGCAATGGAGTACTACGTAACATATAAAATCAGAGAATAACAGCTAAATGGAACAACTTGGCTAAATACTAAAAACATAATAATTAAAAGAGCATGTTTCTAAAGAATATAGTGTGATTTAATTTAAATGCATTAAAAGACAGGAGAAACTAAATAAAATATTTATTAAGAATGCAAACTTAGGTAGGAAAACTATAAAAATTTCAGGAGAATGTTAAACACAAAATTTACAAGGCACAAAGAGCCTGCGTTTTCTCAGGCTTTGCCTACCAACATGTTTCTTAACCCCAGCCACAACTACCTTTTATAATCTGAAAAGTCAAAATGTTTCTCAGTCTGGTTTACTAATACTTGAGTTTTAAATTTACCCAGTGCTGTTGTAAATTCTGTACATTATTTTGGTTCTTATGTTCCAGTCCTTGTCTACGTCTTAATGTTCCTGGATAAAAGAACAAGATATAAGGGTTTGGGGGCCCCAATATATAAAAATAATTTTTTACTACTGAAAGGAGCAAAATGGTTCCAAAAATACTAGGCATAAAAGCGAAATCAAAACTAAGAAGTCGTGAAAATGAAAACAAAAAACAGTCACATCAAATAAGACCCAGTGTCATATTGTAAATTCTGGACAAAGGCACTGATTTTACAGATGCCATTCATTCTCTGTGTGCATTGATGATATTTTCCCCCTGCAGATAAGACAAGGAGCCCTGGTGGCACAGCGGTTAAGAACTCAGCTGCTAACCAAATGTCAGCAGTTCAAATCCACCAGCCACTCCTTGGAAACCCTATGGGGCAATCCTACTGTGTCCTATAAGGTTGTTATGAGTCGGAATCAACTTGATGGCAATGAGTTTTTTTTTTTTTTTTTTAGATAAGATAAAGCAGTTCCTAGGTGGTGCAACCGCACTCAACTGCTAACCAAAAGGTTGGAGGTTTGAGCCCACCCCGTGGTGCCTCAGAAGAAAGGCTTGATGCGCCAATTCTGAAAAATCAGCCATTGCAAACCTAGTGGAGCACAGTTTTACACTGACACACATGGGGTTGCCATGAGACAGAGTCCACGTGATGACTACTGGTTTGGGGAAGATATGATAAAGCAAGGTGCCAGGGGTATCTCTGATAGGGAGATTATGCCTATTGAGTTCAAGTTCAAAGGTCATGGACTCTAGATAACTGGCCCTTAACAACCAGCACATTAGCAAAGGTGAAATCAAGATATTCTCTTTTCTGCCCACCCTCCATCCTTCAGATGTTCTCATGTTCTCCTTCTTTGGCAATTCCAATTTCTTGGTTCTGAGAACCAGTCTTTGCTTGAATAACTAACCTTCTATGGTTACACCGTCGCTACCTGAGAGGGCCAGGTCATGAACCCAGACAGTCAGAATCAGAAGAGTGTTAATCATGATATTATGGAGAAACAGGTTTTTTTTTTTTTTCAGAGAAAAATTCCTTCTAAAGCTCCCTCCTTTCTCAAATATTGAAAGAAATAGCCCTGATGGTGTGTCATAGCACTTTGATGTTATATGGATTTATTAGGCACAAAATAGCTTCTAAAAGGAAATTATGAAAGTGATGAGTCAGCTTCAAAAAGTTGAGTGTTTTGGTTCAAATGAATATAATTGCTTGCATTTGATAATTCATTATAAGTGCCAGGCTCCATATCTCATTTTTCTTCCAACTATTCAAATTTTGTGTTCAGCCAACAGCTGTATTCAAGGTAAACTTGCCAAATATGGATCATTTTCTATGCTGCCGGGTACCAGTTGCTAGGCACGATGCTCCATTGTTTTTCTCTTCAATGGCATCATTAAAACTCCAGTCAGTTAATCATCAAAGGAATTACACAAACAACTTTTGCAATCGCACCAAACATAACAAAGCTTGTCAGATTTATTTTTATACAAAATTTCCATGACAATAATGAAGCAAACACCAATGTCTGTCAGGCATCACAGCCTCTGCGTCAGTTTTATATTCACCCATCCTAAACTTGTCAAAATATCACGGCCATTACCATCCAAATTTATTTGCTTGAGATTTTGTACGTACCTTTGCCAAAAATAAAATGCATGAACGTTGTGCATATCTACGAATGTTCAAACCTAAATGGTAATAACTAAATGCAATGGAATAGAAGTGGCTGTTTTTGCTTCATGTTTAAATCCTTTTTTTAATATTTTTTCCCTGGCATCAAGTCTTACTATAGCCTCATCAATCTTCCATTGTTGATTAGGTTATGTGATGCTTTTCTGATACTGTACTTGAAATGAATAGCTAGAAGCATTTCTCTGATATTAGGAGAGAAAACGAAAAGGAAGGGTAAGTGAATTTCTTGCACTTTTTTCTTCCTGCCAAGCTCCAGAATGTGATCAGTGTATATGATCAACATCTACACAATCCCAGACCGAAGGGTGAAGAAAAATACATAGAATGGGGACCTAACTCAATGATGGGAAACCGTCTGTTTAGACCTCAGCCAAGTGCACATTCAGATTTTGTGACTCTAAGTTAGGAACACGGGCAAGTATTTGAATATGGTAAGGATCCTTCAACTGACTGGCTCACAGAATGAGCAACACTGATCTTGGTAAATTGTTGCCCTTTCTCTATATTTATGCTCTAACAGTCTACATCTAGGCTTTTCATTCAATATGAATTAACTCTCCAGTGCATCCCCAAAACGAAACCAAACACACTGCCGTCTAGTCGATTCCAACTCACAGTGACCCCATAGGGTTTCCAAGGCTGTAAATCTCTATGGAAGCAAACTGCCACAGCTTTCTCCTGTGGAGCCGCTGGTGGTCTCGAACTGCTGATCTTTTGGTTAGCAATCAATCTCTTTAATCACTATGCCACCAGTGCCCCTTTCCTCTAGTGCATAGATAGGCTATTTTTAACTGGATGCTCAATAGATGACTTTTATTTTCTTTTTAACATCTTATTAAGGCAGGTCAAATGAGGTAGTTATATGACTGTGAATTTCTGGTACTGTATTTCATTTTGCTTTTAATTAGTTATTTTGCATTTATTTTGATTACAACACATTAGTTTAACATTAAGATTCTTAGTACAGTATTTTGATTACTTAGAGGAAATTTTTTGTTTTCAAAAAAAAAATTTTTTTAGTGTAATAGATTATATTAATAGAGTTTAATATAGAACATATATCTGTATTTTTCTCTTGCTTGTTCCTAAATCGCATTAAGAATTAAAATAATAGAAAAGTTCTTTGAAATAATAAAATCACATTTTAAAATGCAGAATAAAGTAGAAAACAAAAAATTTCCTCTAAGTAATCAAAATACTGTACTAAGCAATCTTAACGTTAAACTAATGTGTTGTAATCAAAATAAATGCAAAATAACTAATTAAAAGCAAAATGAAATACAGTACCAGAAATTCACAGCCATATAACTACCTCATTTGACCTGCCTTGATAAGATTTCGTAAAAATCTAGCGGTACAAGCCTTGAAGCTTTAGCAGTTTGGTAAAACTTACCACTGCAAATGCTCAGTAGATGTATAATATTCAATAATGAGCAAATACTCAGGTGCTTATTCTATTTTGATCTTTTTTTATGTTTTAATCTTTCATCTTTTAATGCATTATTGAATACATGAGCAGTATTACATGTGATTACTGTGCAATGATGAAGAAACTGATGAATCTGCAAAACATCTCACAACATGGGTGAATCTGGAGGGCATTATGCTGAGTGAAGTAAGTCAATCACAAAAGGACGAATGCTGTATGAGACCCCTTTTAAAAAAACTCATGAAAATGTCACACTCAAAAAGAAACGATCTTTGATGGGTACAAGGGAAGGGATAGGTGGGAAAGGAAAAACACTGACTAGTTAGTAGAAAAGTGGCAACTTTGCTGAAGGATAAGATAGCAGGAAAGAAAAAATATTATATGTGATTAATAAAGAATAATATGAAAAATTGCACTGAACCTACTACCCAGCTCCCAAACTAGACCATTTCTAATGACTCCGTTTGGATGTCTTTGCCATTCTCCCATACTACCCCTATAGTGTCCCCTTTAGATATGATTAGAAACCACTATTCTACATTTTATGTTCAGCATTTCCTAGCTTTTCTAGTGTTATCCTATGTCTAAAGAGTGTACTTTGGGGTTTTGTTTGTTTTAAAGTTCTATCATTTTATATAACATTGTATGTGGTCTTGCCTTTTGGCCTCATATGTTTCCAAGTTTCACACCTGTTTTCATGTTTAGCAGTACTTCATTTTTATTTTCTGCGACAGTGTATTCAATTGTGTGACTATACCCCAATTTACTCAGTCATTTTCCAGTTAATATACTTCTGAATTATTTCCCATCTCTATTTTTTTTTTTTAAATATACCTTCCTTTTTTACCCTCTCACAAATATTCCTTTTGTGTTCTCTGGGGTAGTGTGTGTATAAACTGTTCCCTCTTTATCCTGAATACACAGCTGTCTTAGGCTGGATTCTCTAGAGAAGCAAAACTAGTAAAATATATGACTATATATACAGAGAGATTTATATCAATGGAAAAGCTCATATGATTGTAGAGGCTGGAAAGTCCCAAGTCTGAGGATCAGGATAGAGGCTTCTCCTGATTCACATAGCCACAGGGGCTGGCAAAACCAAGATCAGCAGGTTGGTGGGCAGGGCTCTTGCTCACAGGCTGTGAAGATAACAAATCCCAAGACTGGCAGGTAAACTGCTAGCACAAGTCCCAAGAACTAGAGGTCAGAAGAACAGGAGGCAGCTGCAGGATCCATTAGAGGCAAAAGCCAGAACTTCCACTTATATTCGGATGCAGACCACAGGCCCAAGGAAACTCCCTTTCAACTGATTGGCTACTCACAGCAGATCCCATCATGGGAGTGATCACATATAAACACTGAGAATGGTGGCTCAGCCAAGTAGACACACGATCTTAACCATCACGACAGCTAAACTACATTTCCCAGATTTCCTTGGCATAACCATGTGATTGAGTTATAGCCACTAGAATGAGAGATAAAATCTGATACATCTGAGATAAGACTTTCAAGAAGTAGATTTGCCCTTTCTACGTTCTCTTTACTCTTCCACAAACTGGTCACAGATAACAAGAAGTCTTAGAGGATGTTGGAGGCACAATATGGAACATCATGGGTCTGTGAATGGCATTGTGGAAGAAGCCTCTCACAGCATGCACTATATATTCAGATTATTATTTGAATGAGAAACTTCTGTGTTATTGAGTCCATTTATACATTTTATAATGTACTTGTTTAAGGTATTAGTATTCCTTTAAGCAGTGGTTTATGGAGTGGAATCTGCCCTCAAACCACAGGGTACATTTACCGATATCTGTCAGAAATGAGGAGCCCTGGTGGAGCACTGGTTAAGGGCTATGGCAGTTTAAATCCACCAGCTACTCCTTAGAAACCCTATGGAACAATTCTACTCTGTCCTCTATGTGTCAGAATCGACTCTACAGCAATGGGTTTGGTTTTTATGGTCAAAACTGAACTAGGGTGAGATGAGGCATGACCTTGCAAGTGAGTGCCTCCTTAAATTCTGTGCCATAGACACCTCACTGTTAAAGGAGGTCGCTACTGGCATTTAGTCGGTAGCTGCTAGGGATGCCGCTAAATATTCTACAATGCAGCCCAACAACAAAGAATTATTTCTCCCAAATGTCAGTATCCAAGGTTGAGAAATCTTGTTGTAACTAATACAAGCAAGTAACACATAAATACAAAATAAGTAGAGTTATCCTAATATAAAGGAGCCCTGATGGCACAGAAAACCCTGGTGGCGTATTGGTTAAGAGCTACAGCTCTTAACCAAAAGGTCAGCAGTGCAAATCTACCAGGTACTCCTTGGAAATTCTACGGGGCAGTTCTGCTCTGTCCTATAGGGTTGCTATGAGTCAGAATTGACTCGATGGCAACAGTTTTTGCTTGTTGTGGTGGCACAGGTGTTACCAGCTTGATGACTAATCAAAAGGCCAGCAATTCAAACCCACCTGTCGGTCTATGGGAGAAAGGTTTGGTAGTCTACTTCCAAAAAGATTACAGCCTTGGAAACCTTATGAGGCAGTTCTACTCCATCCTATAGGGTGGCTATGAGTCAAAATTAACTCAACGGCAATGAGTTATCCTAATGTAGCTTAAAATCTATTCTTCAGATAAAATCTTTATGGCCATCTGATTTTATCCCATGTTTCCACAATGCAAACGCACAACAGCGTGTGTATTACTTTAATAAAGAATAAATCTTACATGTATGACTTACTATTTTTCAAACTATGCAGATGTTCTTATAAAATTTAAAATATAAATGTATGCAAAATATTAGGAGCCCTGGTGGCACAATGGTCAAGCTCTTGGCTTCTAACTGAAAGGTTAGCAGTTTGAAACTACCCAGTGGCCCCACGGAAGAAAGACCTGATTATATGCTCTCATAAAATTAACAGCCAAGAAAACCCTATTGGGGGGTTCTGCTCTGTCACACGGACTCGACTATGAGTCTAAACAGACTCTACAGCTCCTAACAACAAAACCCATACAAAATATTAGTCTATTTTAGGAATGTTTTAATTATATATATTCCCTCCATATACTAAACTAAAAGTACTAGCCTTTGGTAATCCACAAAATGTGTTGAGGAATCACTAGACTAGGAAAATTAAGGCAAAAGGCAAAAACAACCTGCTATCCTAATCTGCCCGTATCTTGCCATGTGCTTCCACTTTATTTCAACATGAAGTCCTAGGTAAGCCTCAGGTTTGGTGGCTACCCAAAGAGTCATCTGATTTATTCATTTTTCTCGCTTACCTGGATGTTTGGTTCAAAATCAAGTTCTCTTCCTAGTATTGTGCATCCATTGTTCTGCTTGGTTTATACCTTCCATTTAGTATTTATTATCTTGAGGGAGCCCAAAGGGTACTACCACAAAGTGTTTAGGAGCAGAAGCTCAGGATTCAAATGCAATTTTTACCACTTTCTAAAATCAAGATCTTGATCAAGTTATAGAACATTCTTCTGTTTTATTTTCTGGTCTAGCATGATAATTTGATAATGTGAGGAATAAAAGGAAATAATATATATATAAGACTTAGAGCCATACCTGGAAAATTAGTTGTTCTTGTTTGTTGTTAGCTGAGCTGCCGTCAATTCAGTTCTGACTCATAGTGAACCTACATACAACAAAACGAAACACTGCCCAGTCCTGAGCCATCCTCACAACTCTTGTTATGCATGAGCCCATTGTTGCAACCACTCTGTCAGTCCATTCTGTTGAGGGTCTTCCTCTTTTTTGCTGACCCTCTACTTTACCAAGCCTGATGCCCTTCTCTGGAGACTGATCCCTCCTGATAAGTATGCAAGACGTAGTCTCACCATCCTTGCTTCTAAGCAGCATTCTGGTTGTAGTTCTTCGAAGACAGATTTGTTCATTTTTTTGGCAGTTCATGGTATAGTCAATATTCTTCACCAACACCACAATTCAAAGGCGTCGATTCTTCTTCTGTCTTGCTTATTCATTGTCCAGCTTTTGCATGCGCATAAGGTGACTCAAAACATCATGGCTTGTGTCAGGTGCACCTGAGTCTTCTAGGTGACATCTTTGCTTTTCAACACTTTACAAATGTCTTTTGTAGCAGATTTATCCAATGTAATGCATGTTTTGATTTCTTAACTGCTGCTTCTATGGGTATTGATTGTGGATTCAAGTAAAATGAAATCCTTGACAAATTTAATCTTTTCTTCATTTAGCATGATGTTACTTATTGGTCCAGTTGAGAAGATTTTCATTTTCTTTATGTGAAGGTGTAATCCACACTGAAAGCTGAGGTCTTCAATCTTCATCAGCAAGTGTTTCAATTCCTCTTCACTTTCAGCAACCAAGGTTGTGTCGTCTGCATATCACAGGTTGTTGATGAGTCTTCCTCCAATCCTAATGCCCCATTCTTCTTTATATAGGCCAGTTTCTCGGATTATTGCTCCGCCTACAGATTAAATAAGTAAGGTGAAAAGATACAACCCTAAAGCTCACCTTTCCTGACTTTAAACCACACAGTATCCCCTTGTTGTGTTCAAACGACTGCCTCTTAATCTATGCGCAGGTTCCTCATGAGCACAATTAAGTGTTCTAGAATTCCCATTCTTCGAAATGTTCCATAATTTGTTATGATCCAAACAGTCAAATGTCTTTGCATAGTCAATAAAACACAGGTAAACATCTTTCTGGTATTCTTTGCTTTCAGCAAGGATCCATCTGACATCAGCTGTGATAGCCCTTGTTCCACGTCCTCTTCTGAATCCAGTTTGAATTTCTGGCAGTTCCCTGTCTATATACTGCTGCACGAGCTTTTGAATGACCTTCAGCAAAATTTTACTTGCATGTGGTATTAATGATGTTATTAGATGATTTCTGCATTCGGTTGGATCGCCTTTCTTGGGAATAGGCATAAATATGGATCTCTTCCAGTCAGTTGGCCAGGTAGCCATCTTCCAAATTTCTTGGCATAGACGAGCGAGCACCTCCAGCGCTGTGTCCTTTTGTGGAAACATCTCAATTGGTATTCCATCAGTTCCTGGAGCCTTGTTTTTGCCCACGCCCGCAGTGCAGCTTGGACCTCTTCTTTCAGTATCATCAGTTCCTGATCATATGCTGCCTCTTGAAGTGGTTGAAAGTCTACCGGCTGTTTTGGGTACAGTGACTGTGTATTCCTTTCATCTTCTTTGGACGCTTCCTGTGCAGTTTAATATTTTCCCCATAGAGTCCTTCACTATTGCAACTCAGGGTTGGAATATTTTCTTCAGTTCTTTCAGCTTGAGAAAAGCCAAGCTTATTCTTCCCTTTTGGTTTTCTAATTTCAAGTCTTTGAGCATGTCATTATAATACTTTACTTTGAAATCTTTATGTTCAGCTCTTTAACTTCATCATTTCTTCCTTTCACTTTAGCCACTCGACATTCAAGAGCAAGTTTCAGAGTCTCTTCTGACATCCATTTTATTCTTTTCTTTATTTCCAGCCTTTTTAATGACCTCTTGCTTTCTTCATGTATGATGTTCTTGATGTCATTCTACAACTCATCTAGTCTTCAGTAATTAGTGTTTGATGTGTCAAATCTATTCTTAAATGGTCTCTAAACTCAGATGAGACATAGTTAAGGCTGTACTTTGGCTCTTGTGGACTTGTTCTAATTTTCTTTAGTTTCAACTTGAACTTGCATATAAGCGATTGATGGTCTGTTCTGTGTTTGGTCCCTGGAACATTAGTAAAAGTACTCAAGAAATCAGCTTTATTATTATTAGGTTCTTTATAGCTGCCTTGCTCTCATACTTTGCAGTTTTCCTGATTCTTTTTTATCTGCCTGCTAGATATATGTCTCACTGAACAGTTCAACTTCTAGTTCCCTACCTTTCTTTGCCCTCATCTTCTATATTACTATTTGCTCTCTTTTTTTTCCCTTGTTCTTGTGTTGTATATATTACTGATTCATTTATTCATTCAACAAGTGCCTATTGCATGCCTACTACGTTCTACTCTGGTTATGGCAGTAAAAAAGACACAAAATCCCTTCCTTCACAGAACTTAAATTCTGTATCTTTTTTAATTCTCTAGTTGCTTCACCCATATATTGACTCATGACTGATTTCCTCATGGTTGCTGATCAGATCTCTTTATCTGAATACTTCACCTGAATGTATCCTTTTGCTATCTTCACTTATGCTTTGTAGCTCTGTCTGTCGCAAACAACAGCTGTCCAATTCTTAGCATTGATTCCTGCTGCGTAAGTTGCAAAAACCACTGTGCAGTGCTGGAGTCACCACTTGCTTAACACCTGAGACAGATTTAGTCCATATTGTTGTTGCTAGTTGCTGTTGAGTTGATTCCGACCCATGGCAACCCTATGTGTGTAGTGTAGAACTGCTCCATGGAATTTTCAAGGCCGTGGCCTTTCAGATTATCAGGCCAGTCTTCCAAGAAGCCTCTTGGTTGAAGTGCCAACGTCTCATCTAATAGTCAAGCATTTAACTTTTTGCACTATGCAGGAACTCCTTACTAAATTTAGGGAAGGTAAGAAGTACTAGTTGCAGGAGACCGCATGGAAAGATGGAGAAATATCCAAGGGAATGTTTAGCTTGAGATTCAAAGCACTGCAAGTTACGAGATTATAATAAGCACTTTTTTGCAGATCATTGGGCATAAGGTATTGGGAAACTTCTTGGTCATTCTTAGATGCTCTAAAGTTATTCACAGACTCTGATATTCATTGTGTTTTCTATGCCACTGTTGTCCAGGAGCCCTGTTGACATAGAGCCCTGGTGGCATAGTGGTTAAGAGATCACTTGCTAACCAAGAGATCCACCAGCTGCTCTTTGGAAACCCTATGGAGCAGTTCTACTGTGTCCTGTAGTGTCGCTATTGGTCAGAATTGACTTAATGGCAATGAGTTTTTTACAGGTTGTCCAGGATACCAACATAAATACCATTCTGGTGTTTTGTTACATTTTTGGTGAGTAATTTTTTTTTTCTATATCAAATATAAGAAGCTCTGGTGGCATAATGGTTAAGCACTCGGCTGCTAACCAAAAGGTCAGCAATTCAAACCCATCAGCTGCTCCGTGGGAGGAAGATGTGACAGTCAGCTTACTTAAAACTCACAGCCTTGGAAACCCAGTGGGGCAGTTCTACTCTGTCCCATAGGGTTTCTATGAGTCAGAACTGACTATAGAGCAATGGGCAGTAGTAGTAGTGTATCAGATACAATAATGGGTTGCACAGACTCCATGAATGATTAAATACGCCAACTCCTACATGTGATGTTTTATTGCCATCATTTCAACTCATGGAAGTTGGAAGTCCTTTTTTGTTATATAGCAATCTAAGAGCTGATTTTATTTTACTAGCTGATGTTTTTGTATTTGAATGTTTTAATTTTGAAAAACAACTTTAGGTAAATTACACAAAGGACTTTAAAGTGAATAATAATGCACTTTCTTCATTACGAATATAGGGCCTTAAAGTTACCTATGAAACAAACAGAAGATCTTTAATTCACTACTGACTAATGCCAGATGCCTTTTCAGTACCCAAGGGAAGGATTAACGATGTGTAGGAGAATGTTAAAGGAGAAAATCAGTCACAGGTGCTAAAGGCACCATAATGATTGCTTCCTATGAAATAATAGTTCCAATGTTGTTCAGATAGAAAATAGGGTTCCTTTTGGGAATACAAAATCAAGTCTTGTAACAGTTAAAGACTATTTTTTGAAGACTTTTTTTTTACTGGGTTGATGAAAGAAGAGCCATATACGCTTCTGTGATTCATATCAGAAAAATTTTGTTACCTTAGAACATTGAGCACAGAAACCTACTACGCTAAAGTTCTGAATTTTGAGCAGAAAAGAGTCAGACAAAACTGAAGAGTAGTATTTTTTGTTTGCATATATGAGCATTATATGTATGATTTTTTTTGTCATTTCTATAACTTTAATTAGCTATTTTAGTTTATATGTGGAATTGTTTTCTAAGAGAATTATAGGGCTCAAAATCAGTAATACTTAATAACAGTACACTATCTGATTAAGACAGTGCTTCCTAATCCCATATATCTGAGATTTAAGGATTAGACAAATGTGCCCTCTTAGTTCCAACTAGTTCAACAATGAATTTTATTAATTTTTATGTAGCAAATTAATGCACTGCTGGAAGAGCTTAGTCATGTTAGAGTATATGTCAGCCTAAGAATTGTTTAAGATATCACATGTGAATATCTTGTTCTGTCAATTAAACATAAATTGCTTTTAAGTTATAATATAGAAATGAGACCTGCCTTACATAGCATCGTAAAGACCCTTCCTTTGAATCAGAGGCCACTAAATATGGCTTATATGACTTAACCAAAACCGAAACCAAACCCAGTGCCGTCGAGTTGATTCCGACTCATAGCAACCCTACAGGACAGGGTAGAACTGCCCCATAGAGTTACCAAGGAGTGTCTGACGGATTCGAACTGCCAACCCTTTGATTAGCAGCCATAGCACTTAACCACTATGTCACCAGGGTTTCCTTATATGGCTTAGCTTTTAGTAAAATCAGATACAAGACGCTGTTACATCCAAAGCTGTTCTTCATCTCACAGAGAAAACCATATGAATCTAATCTGGTTTAGGATATTCATGTGAAATTTGAGCCCCATAGGTTACACGTAAGCCTATAAATTTATCTTTGTAATAGGAGTCACAATATTTTACTGTCTGAACATATGAAATCCTAGAACCTAGGTCCATGTAGTACCTGAATTTGGCTCATGGTGGAAATTTAAAAAGGACCCCATCCAGACTATTCTTGGATGAAAAACTTCTCTCCCTAACTAAAAGCTATGGATACAACATTTAAGAGTATTTCAGGGAAAATCTATGTTTCATTTAGTGTTCCTGTGATTCTGACAATTCTCAACTCTCAAATTCTCCATTTTTTCAAGCCAAAAGTGCATATGCATATCTGTGTTTCTTACACACAGTTTCCCTCTCATTATTGTACTTACTTGGCAAGAAAAGGTGATAGAAGTGTTCTTCAGGTTAGTTAATGTTCTTTTCCTTCGTGAAACAGTGAGTGGGCATAGGCTGCCCCATTAAGTATGAGAGGCTGGCTTCATACAAAAACAGCAGCTGAAGCCAATAAAGTAGCTTCAACTAGACTAAAACCACTGTGCCTACCTTTGATGTGTCTCAATAAAATTTGCATTTAAACACACAAAGGAAGTTTAATTTCATTTCCACCTTTTATTTCCAGTATATCTTATTACTTTGACGTCTGTTGCTATTTTGCATGAACACTCAGTAGTTAGAGTACCAAAAAAGGATGTGTGTGGTCATCCTAAATAAAAGGTAAATATTTCAAAAATACTAGCTGAAAATATAGAGCAACCAGATGTGACATAGATTTTGTCTCTTCCCAGAATTTAGTTAAGTAGAATGCTTCCTTTAATATCTCATCAATCATAAGAAAACAATGCATCTTCCAAATTTAAAATTTTAATTTAGATTCCATTTATTTATTGTCTTGGGTATTTTACATGTAATACGTTGTGCTATTTAAGCCAGGTCAACACAACTATATGCAGTTTACATTAAAAAAAAAAAAAAATCAGTCTTCAAGGTGAAGCTATTTCACCATCTCTTATGAATATGATTTCTTCTTAGATTTAAAATTTTTATTATAGAATTAGTATTTATGATAATAACATAACACCCTTCTGTTAGAATAGCCAGTGTGCATGTAATAAAGGTAAAGTAAGCTGAATCAGATTAGTGCTGATAGGTTTTATAAGCTCAAACTGTATTATTGTAGGATATTCGGTTGAACTGGTTATATATCAAGATTACTTAAATTTTAAGATTTATAATAATCTTCCATTTCAGTTTTACTTTAAAATATTTGGAAAGTAAGTAACTACTTCTTGAAATCACCTAGTCACATTTTCCCATATTTTGAATGTTAAACTGATTCTAAATTCACTAGGGTAAATTAAAGACTTAGGTAAATAACATAAAGCAGAATGGTAAGTACCCAATTAAGTTATGAATTCAGGCTATGTTTCAGACAATAATTGATACTTCCATTTGCAAGAGAAGGGGAAAAATGAGAGTTAGGATAAGACTAACTTATCTATTTTGGCTGAAATTCATGAAGATCCTTGACAGCTTTCCCATTTTTTTCATGCTTAGACTAGATCTCAAATCAGTTAGGTCAAATCATTCCACATGGTAAAGTTTATCCACTTAAACTGCGCTTAAATCTGGGAAACCCACAGCTACATAGCGTTAACAGCAGGTCAGCACAGAATCACATCTGAAATTCAAAATAAACAAGAAAAAGACCAGTCAATCTTTGGCTTGTAAAGTGCATTTTTATTGATTGCATTTTCTGACTTCAGCGTGAATCCAAAGGACAAAAACTTGTCCTGTGGCTTTTGCTCTTTCATTATCACAAACAAGAAAGGAAGAATGGGCTAGAGAACAGGACATAAAATAGCTGTTTCTGCAGAAATGATCACCTTCCTCATAGCTTCGTAATTTACTCCCAGTCCATAAGGTCCTCAGTTCCAATGATTGGGATGATGGATGACTCCACTTCAGTTACAACCGGCAAAGATGCTGCAGTGTATCACTCTGCGGGATGTACAATAGAACAAACCAACCAGCAGGATGGAATGGCAAGCAGGAGTGCCAAGGGAATTCTCTTCAGAGGAAGAGTAGATAGTCGCTCCCTGGAATTAGGTAAAATACAGCTTGTAAATATTGCTCCCTTTGTGGGTGCGTGCATGTGCAACTTGACAGAAAAGGGCAACACTGCCATAGGAGAATGCAAAAATATTTTCCACCTCAGTGCCTGTATTTTTCACATGGCCAGATTTTGCTTTAAACAAAGTTCTAGCTCTATGCCCAGTGAATTGTTGAGAATGTAAATATATATGTATACATATGTGTGTATATATATATTTGAGGATGAAAAAAGACCCTTTATAGTTTTATCATTGAGATTTGGTTCACTCTGAAGGTTGTAAATCAATACCAAGGTAAACCTCAATTGTGCAGTAAGACTTGTTTAACTCACATTTCTAGGATCCCCCACATAACTCTTTATAAGTCAATATTAAATTTGAACCTAATGAAAAAGGATCTGAAACAATACCCAGCCAATTTTATCTTTCCTGTTCATTTTGTCTTTGGTTAACAAGAGGGAATTTCTGGACTAAAAAAAAAAAACCCGTGCCGTCAAGTCAATTCCGACTCATTTTCTGGACTACACCAGCATATATACTCCCTCCTACCCTTGTCCTGTGCAGCGTGCATTAGAAAAATTCTAGCTAACTATACACATTCTCACAAAATCTAATAGGATTTTACGGAATAAGGCTAAAGCCTTACGTCCTAGTCAAACCTTAGTAGCTAAGGCCTTCACATCAGCAAAAAACAAGAGTGGTTATTAGCAATTCATAAGTCTCTAGCAACCAGCAAGAACTACTTCTTGACAGGCTCTCATGGCCAATTTACACATGCCTGTTGGCAATTTCTTCCTCATCTCTTCATTTTGAAAACTTCTGTTCCAGAAAATCCAGTAAAACTCACCAGACGTAGCCTGACAGAATTCTAGGCACCCACCTCCATGCATTCCTGTCACATGTAACGTACACAGCTAGAAAACAGACTTAGCAGTGTGTTCATGTGTGTGAGCAGTAGGGGGAAAATCCATAATCCTGTGTGAAATGTAAGACGACTGACCCTCATGACAGAAACAGTGACCTTTTTAAGTGAATGAAGCCAAAATGTGAATTTTATCTTTTACCTGTTGAAGTAGCCACATTTTTAAAATATTTATTCATGAGCTTTTCAGAGAAGGAAAAAAAATAAAAATAAAAACCATTGCCACTGAATTATAGCAACCGTATAACCCGCCAACCAAACCCACTGGCGTCCTGTGGATTCCGACTCATAGTCCTGTGGATTCCGACTCATAGCGACTCCATAGGACAGAGTAGAACTACCCCATAGGGTTTCTAAGAAGTGCCTGGTGATTTGAACTGACAAACTTTTGGTTAGCAGCCATACTGTTAACCACTGCTCCACCAGGGTTTCTAATAGTCCTATAGGACAGAGTACAATTACTCCATAGGGCTTCTAAGGATTGGCCAGTAGATTTGAACTGCTGACCTTTTGGTTAGCAGCTGAGCTCTTAACCACTGTAGCACAGGGCTCCCAGAAAAGGAAAAGTGGGGCCAAAAGACAGATGTAAATGATAAAATAATATTTTGTGTACTTTTATTTCCCATACAAGAGATTAGAAAGAATACTTCGCTTAAGAATGGGTTCTCAAATTCTTTGCTTCAGTTTCTCAGAACACAAACTTCAAACTTAATGTTTCCTCATTGTGTTCCATAAAATGCTAGTGTTTGACAAAGAGGCTTCATAGTCAAACAAGTTTGGGAAACACTTGGTTAAACAAAGTTAAATAGGTATCTTTACTGTATAACTTCACAGAGTCTTTCATATGCTCACATGCATGGCCAGTTTCAATAAGGGACTCTTCAAAGTTTTTCTCAAAAAAAAAAAAAAACAAGTATACTTGAATTTCAGAACTTTTGTTTTCACTTAAAATCTATTAATATCCTAAGGAACTCATATCCTCCAAAACACATTTTGAAAAATGTTGCCTTAAAAAAAACAAAACCAAATCTATATCATCGTGTTGATTCTGACTCCTCACAACTCTATAGCGACTCAATAGGATAAAGTAAAATTACCCCATAAGGTTTCCAAGGAGCAGCTGGTGAATCTGAACTGCCAGTCATTTGGTTAGCAGCTGAACCCTTAACCACTGTGCCACCAGGGCTCCAACTGTTGCCTTAGTGTTATATTAATAAGTACAACCAAGAATCTTGGAGCGACTTTATATGTTAATGTTTGTTGTCAGCGTTCAGCTACAATACCATGCTCTGACCTGTGCAATCTTCTCTGCTTATGTATTCTATTTCCTTTTTGTTTTGCTGTTTTATAGAGTTAGAGCCTTGTATGTGTTGATTCTTTATCTGAGAAACTTCTGAATAGCTTGCTGATAGTGGGTGAGTGGAATAACATAGGTTTAAGGAACTCTAACTCATTTATGACTGTAACCACACAGGTTATACTTGTAATCTAGACCTTTGAGTCTAGATGCATCCCAATACAAATTGTGAAATATACAGTAATGAAATTTAATTTAGGTGGATATTTATTCAAATACACCTCCTCCTCTTCAGATGGTATTTCCAGACTCAGGGTCTTAGAAGGAAGCTGGAAATTGAGCTAGACTGAGGATTAGCGGAGCAGGGTTTAATCACTGACCACAGTACAACCCCAGGCAAGTCACTCTCAGGGCCTCAGTTCCTCATATTTAAGATGAAGAATGTGCAATCCATGTATGAAAGTCTTTCATTTTGAACATGGAGTGAGAAATCGAAATTTAACAAGTATTAAATTATCTTTTCTGCATATGTGAGTCATTCATATTGCAAATGGAAGTCACTTAACACTGAAGTTGAATTTTTTCTTTCTTTTTTTTTTTTTTACTTCTACTTAAAAATATATAAATGCAAATAGACTATGATGTACTAAGTCAGCTTAGTGAAGCCTATAATAATTAAGGCAAAATTTCCACCTTACTGTATTATATCCTCATCAATGTATTGTATCTTATGTCTTCCTAGCCAGAAAAAAATAAAATACATATGTGTTTTATCATAGAAAAATATGTGTTGTTTATTACAAATTGCCAAGGAGATCAGAGGTCATTTTAGAGCACAAGTATTAATCTACAGTTTTTTTTCTCTCAATAACAGTGTCTAATAGCTTCAGAACTGAGTTGCATATCTATCAGCACATCAACCTACCAACACAATCTTTTTTTAGAGCCTTTCTATTTAAAAGAGGAATATGTAGCTACTTGTTAGAAATCTTGGCACCGTCTCTCTTCTGTATGTAGAAGATATAATAGCTTGACATTAAAAGAACTTAGCTTCAACAAAATATACCCATTAAGTGTCACAGCTAAATTCTTGGCAAAGAAAAAAAAAAGGTAGGGAAAGAGAAAAGGGTGATTTCGTGAGAAGAACACAAATTAAGCCTTTTAGAATTCCTTTCGGTTTAACTACCTATGTTTCATTCATTGTTCAGTAAAAGACATTCATTAATATTTTTTATGATTCATTACTATAATTTTTTAAAAATATGTGTCAATTTTATCATTCTACCGTACATTTGAAATGCTTTGTAGCGTTAAAATATTTTAAGGGAAAATATGACCTTGAATAATTTTGAAGATGTTCTTCAAAATGGGTGTTTAAAATATATTACGCATTTTTTATTGGCATTCTGACCAAATGGCTGATTCTAGTAATTATAAACCAGAATTTATTCACATTGAATTTACCATGTATTCTTTTAATTTGACACATGCTATTCTTTTCTTTTTTATTCCATTATCAATAATATTTCATTTTGAAACCAGCAAGAAAGATTGTGTAAGGAACGATGCATGTTTAAAATGAGGATAGAATTCTTTGATGAAGTATATTGTGCCTCAGTGGCATATTGTGTTCATATTATATATTTCAGCATATTTTACCATAGAGAGACTGGTTCATAATAAATTATATGTAGATTACCTAAAGTACAGGCAATTATATAATTGAACATGATGAAATTTAATTAATAAAGTTTTTTTTTTTTTTTCCTATTATTGCCCAACAAACTACCCCAACACTTGTTGGCTTAAAACATAACAACAACAAACCAAATCCATTGCCGTAGGGTCAATTCCAACTCGTAGCAATCCTGTAAGACAGAGTAGAACTGCCCCATAAGGCTTCCCAGGAGCAGATGGTGGATTTGAATTTCCAGCCTTTATGGTTGCAGTCAAACCCTTAACCACTGCACCACCAGGACCCTGGGCTTGAAACAATAACCATTTTATTTCTTAAGATTCTGTGGGTTAGGAATTAGGATGGGGTTTGACGAGGTGTTTTTTCTACTCTGTGTAGCCTTTGCTGGGATCACTCATGCGATTGCATTCAGCTAAGTTATCAGCTAGAGATTGGGCTCAGTTGGAGTATTGGAATAGCTGGAACTTTAATGTCTGAGATGAATTCATTCAAGTATATGGTGTCTCAGCAGGAATGGCTGGAATAGCTTGGCCATCTCTCTCTTGCTCCATGTTGTCTGTCCAACAGGCTGGCAGCTCAGAACTCCAAAAGAAAGGAAGTGGAAAATACAAATAAGGCCTAGGCTCAAAAATTATACAGTGTCAATTGTATCACCTTCTACTGGGCCTCACCAGTCAGCCCAGATTCAAGTGGAGGGAAAAATAGATACCAAAGTTTGATGTGGGAATGGAAGGGAAAATATTATTGTAACCATCTGTAGAAACACAATCTACATCAGGTTTCACTGTATTAGACCTTACAGGCATTGTCTCCTTAAAGAAGGGAGAGAAATATCTCGGAATAATCCCTTGCTAAAAATCGAAGCTTAAAACCATCCTGCAAAATTAGTTAAATGAGAAGTCAGAATCTGCACCCTCCTTGCCCTGCAGCAGTGCAGAGCGAACTGTTTCAACAAGAAGCACACATTCACCATTAAAGAGCCAAACCTCAATGCACCTGGCCTCCCAGAAAGAAATCTAAACTGGAATGAACGAGGTAAACTGTTATGCGTGAGAATTTTCACCCTCCACTTAGGAATGGCTCTTGTAGAGACAAATCACTGACATTTTGCCAGGCCATTTAAGAGCCTTGTTTCACAGCCCTTGGGAGTGGTCATTTCTGGGTTTTTCCAGCAAGGAAAAGGCCTCACAGTGGGGCCAGTCTCCTAAAGGGTTTTTAAAGAATAACTACCATACTCAAAGAGTAAAAAAAAAAAAAAAAAAAATTGTCTTAGAAGAGATTTGTGCAAACAATAGAACTGAAATAATGAACAGTAATTGAAGTTAGATGATCTTTCCTTCATAGATGTCCATTCTTAGACCTGAAGCTAAATTAAACAAAATTTGTTACAAGATTACTCGGTGTTTGCTTATTTCAACACAGTTATTTCATTGGTTAAAACAGTAAAGCATTCAGAGGGTGGAATTTTGCTCAGAGCCACAGATAAGAACCCAAGTATTTGATCCAATGCCATTCTGCCTCTATTGCTGATGCTGACTCATATGCCTTTGTCTCTGTGTTTCTGGGTTGTTGCTAGTTGCGCTTTGAGTGATTCCGACTCATGACAACCCCATGTGTTTCACAGTAGAACTGAGCTCCATAGGGTTTTCAAGGCTGTGATCTTTCAGAAGGCTTATCTTCTGAGGCACCTCTGTGTGGGTTCAAACTACCAACCTTTCAGCTAGTAGTCAAGCACTTAACTGTGCCGTGCAGGGATTCCTGACTGTAGATCAGGGGTCAGCAAATTATGGCAGCTTTCTCCCTTCATTTCTTTCCTCTCAGACTTTCCTTTTTCTATGCTATCATACACACATACACACCTGTTGCTGTTGGTCGATTCCAATTCATAGCAACCTTATAGGATAGAGTAGAGCTGCGCCATACAGTTACCAAGGCTGTAATCTTTACAGAATCAGACTACCATATCTTTCTCCACGGAGCAGATGGTGGGTTTGAACCACTGAAATTTCAGTTAGCAGTCTGGCACTTAAACACTGTCTGCCCCCCGCAAACTTTTCCTGTCACTTTTCTGTATGTTTAGGATCCTTTGCATAGATGACATCCCAGTAAAGACTTTGTCCAATTGGTGTTTTCAAAGTGGCATTCAGCCCCATAAGCGGACGTTCACTTGCTTGTCTTAAATATGGAGATGTTCTATCAGTGGTCTCTTGTCAACACTGTGAAATTCACCTAAACTAGAAGCATGCTAAGCCACACAATGTTAAAACAGAACATTACCTGCACTTGGGCCTCAAGTATTTGCAGGGCACAGTTGCTCATCTCCAGGCCTTTGCTCAAATGTCTCCCTCTTGGCAACGTCTTCTCAGACCATGACATTTAAAGTTACACCACCAACCAGTTGCTGTCAACTCTTACTTATGGCAACCCATGTGTGTCAGAGTAGAATTGTGCTCCATAGGGTTGTCAACAGCTGATTTTTCACAAGTAGATCTCCAGGCCTTTCTTCCAAGGTACTTCGGCTGGATTCAAACTTCCAGCCTTTCAGTTAGCACCTGTTAACCATTTGTACCAAGTAAGGACTCAAGTCTCCATAATTTCCTTTGTTCTTCCCTGTTTAATTTTTTTCCTCTGAAGATATTGCCATCTGAAATATATAATACATTTTTTTTTTTTATCTCTTCCCAACTAGAATGTGAGTTCAGGAGATCAGGGATTTGGATCAGTTTTATTCACTGCTACATGCCTTGTACTGGAACAAAACAAAACAATGTTTCTCAAATGAAAAAAACAGAAATTATTTTGGGCCTTTATGAACATCTAATAAAGTCTTCTTGAAATAATACACTTAAATTAATATTTGAACTAAATTAAAGTTAATAATTTTTAGATTTTAGAGAAAAGTCATTTCCAAAACTAAAAAACTCAGTTGTGGGGATTTAGCCCAAAAAGACCCTACAACTGCTGATTAAAATTATATTTCTATTTTTCTCTATTAAAATAGGGCAGAATAGAAGCTACTGAATTGTTTTACTACATCTAAAGTATTAGTGTGTTTAAATGACAAGAACATGCCTAAGTTCCCCTGCCCTAGTTTAGATGTCAGGAAGTAGTAAAAGAAGAGACAACAGTCAGAGTGAGGAGAGAAACTTAAGAAATCTCAAACTTATAGAAAAATTTCAAGTGCAGTTGACAGAACATTTTTCTTAATCCTGTTGAGAGTAAGTTGCCAACCTATTACCTTGCAAAACCACATTTGTTATTTCCTACAAACAAGGATATTCTACTACATAATAACAGTACAACTAATACAAATAAAAAAATTGTCAGTGCTGTCGTCTAATCCTCAGACCACATTTAAGTTTTACCCATTGACTTAAAATGTCTTTATCGCAAACTTAATATCCATTACGGAATCACACATTGCTTTTAGTTGTCATGTCTTCTCTTCTTCAGCCTGGTACAACTCCTTCTTTTTTCCTTGATTTTCCTGTCCTTGGTATTTTTTAAGTTTACAGGTCAATTTTTTGCAGAATGTCTCTCTTTGGGGGTTTGTCTAACACTTCTTGATGGTAGAATAAGGTTATACAGGAATATCTTAGAAACGATGATAATTTTCTTGTCTTGCATCCTGTTGTTGTTAGGTCCCGTCAAGTCATCTCTGACTCATACTGAACCTATGCACAACAGAACAAAACACTGCCCGGTCCTGCGCCATCCTTACGATCATTGTTGTGCTTGAGACCATTGTTGCAGCCACTGTGTCAATCCACCTCATTGAGGGTCTTCCTCTTTTCCACTGACCCTGTACTCTGCCCAGCATGATGTCCTTCTCCAGGGACTTCTCTGTCCTGACAACATGTCCAAAGTATGTAAGACATGGTCTCACCATCCTTGCCTCTAAGGAGCATTCTGGCCACACTTCTTCCAAGACAGATTTGTTCATTCTTCTGGCAGTCGATGGTATATTCAATATTCTTCGCCAACATCACAATTCAAAGGCAGCAATTCTTCTTTGGTCTTCCTTATTCATTGTCCAGCTTTCACATGCATATGATGCGATGGAAAATACCATGGCTTGGGTCAGGCACACCTTAGTCTTCAAGGTGACATCTTTCCTCTTCAACACTTTAAAGAGGTCCTTTTTTCAGCAGATTTACCCAATGCAATGAGTCTTTTGATTTCTTGACTGCTGCTTCCATGGCTGTTGATTGTGGATCCAAGTAAAATGAAATCCTTGACAACTTCAATCTTTTCTCTGTTCATCATGATGTTGCTTGTTGGTCCAGTTGTGAAGATTTTTGTTTTCCTTATGTTGAGGTGTAATCCATACTGAGGGCTGTGGTCTTTGATCTTCATTAGTAAGTGCTTCAAGTCCTCTTCACTTTCAGCAAGCAAGGTTGTGTCATCTACATAACGCAGGTTGTTAATGAGTCTTCCTCCAATCCTGATGCCCTGTTCTTCTTCATATAGTCCAGCTTCTCGGATTATTTGCTCAGCATACAGATTGAATAGGTTGGTGAAAGAATACAACCCTGGCACACACCTTACCTGACTTTAAACCATGCGGTATCCCCTTGTTCTGTCCGAACAACTGCCTCTTGATCTACATAAAGGTTCCTCATGAGCACAATTAAGTGTTCTGGAATTCCCATTATTCGTAGTATTATCCATAGTTTGTTATGATCCACACAGTCGAATGCCTTTGCATAGTCAATAAAACACAGGTAAACATCCTTCTGGTATTCTCTGCTTTCAGCCAGGATCCATCTGACATCAGCAATGACATCCCTGGTTCCATGTCCTCTTCTGAAACTGGCCTGAATTTCTGGCAGTTCCCTGTCGATAGACTGCTGCAGCCGGTTTTGAATGCATCCTATCAGGTATCATTTGTCTTTGTCCTATTGTTGCTGATGGTTAAATTTGATCACTTGTTTAAGACAATATCTGCCTGCTTCTCTAGTGTAAAGTTGCACGTCTTCCCTGTGTGACTAGCAAGAATTTAGGGAAGAAGTACCTGTGAAACCTTGCAAATATTTCATTCTTCATCAAATTTCAATGTATTTAATATATCAGTATGGACTTACGACTCTTTAATATATTCACTGGGTTATAATCTATTACTAACATTATTTATTTTGATGTTCAATATGCCCCCGATTTGTTCAGTGGGAGTCCTTCAAGTTGACTTTTATGTCATTTTAATGTTCTCATCATTCTTTGAATACGTCATTGCTTTCTGGAACAATAGAATATATCAGGCTTATATTAAAATTTTTACTTTCCCCACCCTGATGTCATTTCCACTGGATTACTACCATTTCCAGGTTCTCTCAGTGGACACAGTGAGGGAATATGTATATATATATATAAAAAAAAAAAAAAATAAGGATATATATATTTCAAATCCATGCTACCATATTGCTTCTTTTCCATATGAGCCTCTGCATATCCACTTCACAAGTGGATAACAATTTGTCCTCTTAGATAATTCACAAATGCAATTAGTCACTTGCTCTCTTGCTAAAAGAGGTGAGTAGTCAATTTCACCTGCAATTAACCAATTACCTCATGGCTCCATTTGCCATGCACTAGCCCATGTGTTTTGAAACATTCTTTGTACCGCATCCAAAGCATCCAGAGAAGGGCCAGGGACAATTTTTCAAACCCTGGATTAATGCATTTGAGGCAGCACATACTTACTTCTAAAAAAAAAAAAAAAAAATAGGCACTGAAAAATTAGAAATGGAAATAACACAATTATGTTTTCTTGTTAGGGTGAAACACAGATGCCCCACTCTTTTCCACACAGTAAAGTGCAGAATTGCAGAGCCGAGAGTCAGTGTCAGTGCCTGTAAAGCTCACTGGCTTGTGCAAAGGCTTCTCATTTCATAGACCATTTATTGCAGCATCTTCACTAAGTCAGCAAATTCTAAGAAATGAATAACATCGTCCTTCTTTTCTTTTCTTTTTTGCTATTTCTTTAAACCCATTGCCACTGAGTCAATTCTGACTCATAGCGACCCTACAGGACAGGATTTAACTGCCCTATAGGGTTTCCGAGGAGTGCCTGGTAGATTCAAACTCCCAACCTTTTTGTTAAAAGCCATAGCTCTTAACCACTATGCCACCAGGGTTTCATTTCTTTAAAGCGAAAATAGATGATAGAGAAAGAAAGAAAGGTATGAAAGGGATGGCTGCTAGTTATCTGATATTTTTCTTGATGCATTTCACCTGCAACTAAGATATTCCATTTACAGTAAAAATCCCTCTTTGAGCTGTACAATCAGCACAACTTACTTCAAATTTAAGAAAGGAAGAGAATGATTGCTCCTTTGTCTCTCTTTGGTTCCTATCCCTCTACTCACCATGGTCTAACCTTATCCCTAGACCTTCTCAGTTCTAAGATTTAGATTCTCCTATTCTAGTAATTTATATTATGAGAGTAAGGGAATGACTGTCTATCAATGGTTGGTTGTGCCAGGCAACTCTTGGAAATTGCCACTTTACAGATTAAAGAGTTATCTTGGCCATTTACCATGTGATTAATCTTCCTTCACCTGAGAAAAATGAGATTTGATCAACTGTTAAGAAAGCGTGTGCCTGGATGGCTTGAGATAGTCTATTCCCCAGAGAAAATATTTTAAATGTTATAGCAATGGAGAGGACAAATGTATGACATAGTCTACAAAGTCTCCATACTTTGCTCTATTTAATGAGAATTAGATAACATTAGAATTTTGGTTGAAAATGTTCAAAATTACTAATTTTTTCTAAAAAGGCATTTATCCACCTTACCTCACATTTCAGAAAGATACTAGCAATTCGCTTTTTAAACACAAAGGGTAGAAGAGTCTTCAGAAGTTGCCTGACGAGGTAATCTCTTTCAAACAGATAGTAGCATTTCATTTTCTAGCTGCTCATGACACATGGGGAAACCCTGGTGGCATAGTGGTTAAGAGCTATGGCTGCTAACCAAAAGGTTGGCAGTTCGAATCCACCAGTGCTCCTTGGAAACCATAGGGGGCAGTCCTATTCTCTCCTATATTGTCACTGTGACTGGGAATCGACTCAACAGTAATGGATTATGGCACATGGAGAAAGCCAGCTCTGTACCAATAGGGAAATGCTCAAAGGTAGTTGCACACAGGCTCACTCTTTCCTCTATATTCTGTTTGAAAAAGCCCAATCTTTTCATTAATTTAACATACCAACAGAATAAATCCTTGTTCCTAACCTCAGCAGGTCCATGGTCTAATGGGAGAGGCAAGCCTATACTCAACAACTTAGAAGATCGTGATTAAAACCCGCCAAACCAATGAGTGATAAGTAACTAAATACAAAGAAAAATAAGAAAGTAAGTTTCATGGTGGTAGTATGTAGGATGTTGGCATGCAGAGTTCGTAGAAAGATATCCCTTGAAGAGGAAACAGAGGAGCAGAGACATAAAGATGTAAAAAATACAAGAAATATTTAAAGATGTTAAGTAATCATTTACACGATAATTTTCAAGCACCTCTGTGACAGATTAGAACTAAAAAAAAAAAGTTGTCATTGTCGATTTTGACAAATAGCAACCCTATAGGACAGAGTACAACTGCCTTATAGGGTTTCCAAAGAGCAGCTAGTGGATTTGAACTGCCGACCTTTTGGTTAACAGCCTAAGCTCTTAACCACTGTGCCACTTAGACAAGCCTGCCTTTGAATCTAGGAGGGTACTACCTTGACTAATAGACTATTACCTTGACTGACAGAATACAGAAGAAACTGTGTAGTGCTGGTTTCTAGGCTCAGGCCTTGGAAGGCTGGCAGCTTCTACTTCCTGTCTCTTGGAACACTTGCTCTCAGGACCCAGCTACCATGGTGCGAAAAAGCCTAAGCAGCCCTGAGGAGAGGCCCATAGGGAAAAGAATCAAGGCCTAAAGACAACAAACCCAGATGAGTTCTAAGCTGATAGTCAGCACCCACTTGCCAGCCAAAAGAGTAAGACATCTTGGACCTGTACCCTCTAGGCTCAGTCAAAGCGAAACATGAAGCGAAGACCAGCCATCCACTGAATCCATATCTGCTCATGAATGCAGAGAAAGGAACAAAATTTTGTTTTCCTTTTACGTCGCTACATTTCACAATGGTTTGTTACATAATCAGTATATAACTGAACAACAGCCTACATACCAGGACTGTACCAGACTTCTGTATACAGAAGAGAAACTAACAAATCTAAGTGTAGAGGGGTGGAAACTGGGTACAGGTGTGGAAGAAAGTAGGTTATGGTAGAATACGACTTGAGAAAAGTTGATTAGTGATTATATTGAGGGTGGAACAGCATAAAATACAGTCTAAGTATCTTTTAAAAAGAAAAATTTAGATGTAAATGTAGCTCCTGAGGTTTTCTTCAATAGAAGGTCATATTCAGGGTAAGGAGGACAATGTTGGTATTTAGGATTAGCTGGATGAGATAAGGCTGAAAGTAGCTATACCATTTAGGAGACCCAGGAAGGCTGGAAAAAGGTAATGAGAGCGTGAGAGAAATGGATAGAAAAGAAAGCCAGGCTTGAATGAAACTCTTACATCAGAAGGATTACACTCCCATTTAGCTCAATCCCAGCCCTCTGCACAGGAATGTAAGACAGTTCCCCTGCTGCACAACACACTTTTCTTTTAAATATCCATCCATATGTTGCTTACGAAAAAAAAAATCCTTCATCATATTTTCATACGTGAGTACATTTAAAAAGCACTATTTCAGAGATTTGTACGGTATATAGTTTAACGCTCCTCCCCGACCTGTTACATTTGATTTCTCACCCATCCAGCCAGCCACTAACCTTTATTTTGTTTTTTGGGGGTTTCTTTTTGTTTCCTTCATATATTCCGAGAAATGTGTTTGTGAATGGTCTTGCCAGAGTTGGTCTGTTGTTGTCAGTTGCCACTGAATCAGTTCCCACTGCCGGTGGCCCCACGTGTGCAGAGTAGAACTGCTCCATAGGGTTCAGAAGGATGTGACATTTTTTAGAAGCAGGTCGTCAGGCCTGTCTTTCAAGGTGCCTCTGGGTAGGTTTGAACTGCCAACCATTCTGGTAGTAGTTGAATACTTAACCTTTTGCATCACTCTAAGACTCTTTGCCAGAGTAGATACAATGAATAAAAAGAGGGAAAGAAAAATCTTTTAACACTCTCCCAAGAATAAAGCACAAAAAAGGTACAGTGATACCCAAAAAATGAGTACAAAAAAAAAATAAAGTAATACATTTCCTCATAAAATTTTTATTCTAAAATACTACCTTCTTCATCACACTTAACTGACAGTATCTGATGTTGCATGAATAAAACTCAACTATATTTTATTTCCCAAATGCATACATGACTATTGCTACAAACCCATTGCCATCAAGTTGATTCTGACTCATAGCACCTTTTTGTTAGCAGCCAAGCTCTTAACCACTGTACCACCAGGGCTCTGAATATTGCTATAGGGTCTGTATTCACTGGCCTTAGAAATTTTACACATTGTTAAAATGGCAAAAAAAAATTTCCTGAGAAGAATTAGAAACATAACCAAATATATTGAGTGGCATTTGAGTATTACTTAGTCCAGGTACTGAAAATGAAAGAAAGAAACCAAGAAGGACTAAAAAGAGATAGATAAATGGTATGTTCATTTCTGAAACTAATCCAACCTGTTATAAATAATTTTAATGTACTACTGAATGTATAGGTGAAGGGGTAAGTTCATTTTTTTCAATATTTGATGTTAGGAAACTATTGACACCACACATATTTTGTTTGTAACAGTGTTTCCTGTGTTGTTTTACATCTATCTATTCAAAGCCATCTAAAACAAAATATATTTTATCAGTTATTTGGAAAAACGTGGCAACTGCCCAAATGTAGCTTCCTATTTTAAATTTGTTTAAGGAAAAATTTAGCTTCTTATTTTTAAAATAACCTATTTCAAAATAGCTATTTGACAGAATGTTTTATATACATATGTATAGTGTGTTTGTGTGTGTGTGTACATACACATATATTCAGTTGCAGATGTTATGAGGGAAGCCTCACTGTTATCTGGAAGCTATGTGCTCAAAATGTTCTGCAATTATCAATTTATCTATGTGAAAGCCCTGAAAATGATATCTCATGTCATAACTCATCTATATTTCCATTCTTTTGGAACATTGCTTTCCACAGATAATAACAAGACTTGGAATAAAATAAAATACACATTTTATACGTCTTTACTATGTCTGGAAATGATCAGAGAATTATTTTGCAATAGATTAATATCATAAAATAAAATACATAAAATAAAATATCATAAAATAAAATACACATTTTATACATCTTTACTATTTCTGGAAATGATCAGAGAATTATTTTGCAATAGATTAATATCATCCATGAGCCTAAATGGCTAAGAAGGAAAGAGCTGGATACTTTTGGTAAGGTTGCCATAAGGAGCAAATTTATAATTATTATTTTTTATGAGTTCTTTAGAGTATCTACTAACTGGCTTTTGGTTTCACAGCACATGTATCACAGCTCCATCCATTTTGACCCAATTCTAGTTCTTTTCTTCCTTCAGTAGCGAGGATGAGAAAATCTGGCTGCATATGTCTATGGTTGATTTGAAAACTACTTTTTAAACATTTGGGAGTTTTTTGAAACCAAAAATGCACTTTCCAAGTGATCTTTTTCCCTATGTTTTAACTCCATGTGCAACTTTAAAGAAATGTAGTCCATATGCTAGTTCAGATTCACTTACAGAATCAGGAAAATAGCGTTTCATAGCCATTTGACACACAAGCAGCTTTTAAAATCAGCTTCTCTAAATGTTAGGTACTTCCGAACATACTCTTCCTTACCCACCCCCACCACCTTCACTATCCTCCAAGGGAAGATCAGATTTAATCCAGGAGTTGTAAGTTAGATGCTTTCAATCTATCAGCAATGATTAAGTATTAAAGAAAAATACCTTCTATTTTTATCTTTTTTTATAGTTTGTTTTTTTTGGTTTGTTTAAATACCTCCATGCAAGTTCTGAGTGACTTACTTTTATCACAATCAATAATTGGAGAAATAAAGTCAAATCCAATATTTGTGATATTATACTTCCTTTATGGAAACTCTGGGGGCATAGTGGTTAAGTGCTACTGCTGTTAACCAAAGGGTGGGCAGTTTGAATCCACCAGGTGCTCCCTGGAAACTCTATGGGGCAGTTTTACTCTGTCCTGTAGGGTCGCTATGAGTCGGAATCCACTCGACGGCACTGGGTTTTGGGTACTTCCTTTACAGTACATTAAACACATGAACTTTTTAGAACTTTTCTCTTGTGTTTAAATTACAAATAATGCATGAGCCTTGCATCAGCACAAATAATACAAATTTGTATTTAAAAAAAAAAAATCATCTTCTGTCTCTTCCAAACCCACCTCTACTCAGGTAACGGAAGTTGACGGTTTCATGTCTATTCCTCCACAGAATTTGTGTGCTGTAACTGCTTTTCAGATACAACTATACATAAATAAAACTCTGTGATTTAGACCCCGTGAGAAGGACTTTAAGTTGTGAGTGTATCTTGGTTTCCTAAGACTGCTTTAACAAAACACCACAAAGTGGATGTCTTTCAAAAAACAGAAATTCATGGTCTCACAATTGTGGAGTCCAGAAGTCCAAATCGTAGTATTGGCTGTGTTGATTCCTTGTGGGGACCCTGAGAGAGAGACTTTTCCGTGCCTCTCTCCTACCTTCTGATGGTTCCCGGCGATACTTGGTGTTCCTTTGTTTGCAGCTGGGCCAGCCTCAGCTGGTACATACCTGTGCTTCCTCTAAATCTCTCAGCGTCCGTTCTTCTCTTTTATCAGATACCACAGGGTTCGGGTTAGGACCCACCCTACTCCATTTTAAAACACCCTATTTCCAAGCAATACCACGTTCACAGGCTCCAAGGGTTAGAACTTCAACATATCTTGTTTTAGAGACACAGTATAATCCATTAACAGGGAGGATGGGAAAGGGGAAAGGAAAAAGTAAATACACATAAACTAATGGTAAATTGGAGCCCTGGTGGCGTAGTGGTTAAATGTTTGGCTGCTAATGAACAGGTCAGCAGTTTGAATCCATCAGTTACTCCTTGGAAACCCTACGGGGAAGTTCTACTCCATCCTATAGGGTCACTATGAGTAGGAATGGACTCTAATGCAATAGGTTGGTTTTTTTTTTTTTTTTTTTTTTTTTGGTTAATGGTTGAATGGGGTATAATAGAATTGAGTCTCCTGTCCATGTGACATCCGAAGTCTTGACCTCTTTGGCTACCACATGAAATAATGACTGGACAGTGCTTTGAAAACTGCAAAGCACTCATGAAAGGTCATTGAGTGTTACTATTGTACCATTTTATTCTTTTGTTTTCCAAAGATGCGTAAACCAAAATTATATGATAAATTGTTCATATCCATTAGTGAAACATTCATTAAGTTATACATTTGGTAAAATTCTGACAATTTATTATAATACCTTACAATTAATAATTAAGTCCATTTGTGGTGCTCATTGTTCCTGAAATTCTTTCTGGTGTTGAATAACTCATACTGTTTTTCAGTGATAGGAGCAACTTTAACATTCTGTCTCTGAGGCTTGTGAACATGGAATATGATATTCTGGAAAGAACTTGGTGGAGGATGTATGCACTGATTTGTAAAAGACAATATTCTGAGAAAGAACAGAAAAGGGTTAGACATGTAAGTAAAGTGTGGATCTCATACTACAGCTTAATTAAAGCACTCTTATTCTTGTTTAAGGAGCCCTAGTAGCACAGTGAGAACCCTGGTGGCATAGTAGTTAAGAGCTACAGCTGCTAACCAAAAAGTCAGCAGTTCAGATTCACCAGGCGCTCCTTGGAAACTCTATGGGGCAGTTCTACTCTGTCCTGTAGGGTCACAATGAGTTGAAATTGACTGGATAGCAGTGGGTTTGTTTTTTTTGGGTTTTAATAGCACAGTGGTTAAAGTACCTGGCCGCCAACTGAAAGGTCAGTGGTGCAAACCCACCAGCCACTTTGTGGAAGAAAAACATGCCAGTCTGCTTCCATAAAGATTTATAGCTTTGGAAACCCCATGGGGCAGTTCTGTTCCATCCTATAGGGTTGCTATGAGTCGAAATCATGGGTTTGTGTTTTTTGTTTGTTTGTTTTATTTCTGTTTATAAAAAGTCTACTCTGTATTGTCAGAAAAAAATCAACTCATATGAAGTCAAGTATTTCAAAAGAACTTACAGGCTGAAAAAAAAAACAGATTTTTTATAACAAATGAGCTTTTTTAAACTACAGAAATTTCAACACTGTATTTTGTTATTTTATGGCTATAAATATATAGTTATACAATCAAACTACAAATGACCCATCCAATGTTTGATTACATTAGCTTTTGCTTAAAAGTGATGGCCTGTCTCTTGCTCTACAAAACCAAAACCAAACCCATTGCCGTGAGTTGATTCTGACTCATAGCGACTCTAGGAGACAAAGTAGAATTGCCCCATGAGGTTTCCAAAGAGGATTCTAACTGCTTGTGGATTCAAACCACTGACCTTTTGTTTAGTATCTGTAGCTCTTAACCACTGCACCACCAGAGCTCCATCTCTTGCTCTTAAAAAAAAAAAAAAACCCATTGCCGTTGAGTCACTTCTGACTCATAGTGACCCTATAGGAACAGATTTGAACTGCCGTATAGGGTTTCCAAGGAGCAGCTAGTGGATTCGAACTACCAACCTTATTGGTTAGCAGCTGAGCTCTTAACCACCTCACCACCTACTCTCTTGCTCTTAGCAGGGCTCAGTGCATCCTACACAGTTATTTCTGGGATCACCTATTGTTCTGATTAACAAAGTTATAGCAGTTTTTATCCTAGGATAGACTGCCTGCTAGGTTTCCTAATTTATAAAACTTTATTTCCAATTCACAATCTGTAAAATCATGTGGATAAAAAAGTGTCTGAATGGTTATAAAATACCTGTTTAACCCTTCCACCTCTACCACTTAGAATTTTTTTTTTTTTTTGGCTTCTTGTTATTCTTTCATTTTTGATGGTTTAAATCCAAATTTGCAATTATCAATCTGATACCATTGTTAAAACTTTACCCTTCAAATCTCATGTTTTGGTTTCTTTTATTTTCCTTTTTCCTCTTGCATTTCCTCCAGGACAAGTAGTAAAAAGAGCAAATCTTTTGTCTGAGACTTTATGTTACAAATCTGAGAACAGTTAGAAGTTTAAATATAGTTCACTCACCTTAGCCTTTGGTAATGCCTGGAACATATTTTACTCTACACAAAACCCAAATTAAGTGAAAACTCACAAAGAATCAATTAGAAAAAAATGAATCTTTTCACATTTTATCAGAATTTTAAGTTTTTTACCTCACTATAATCCCCAGATGTTTTGGAAATGGTAAAACAAAACTTTGTAGATCAAAACATCACACAACTATTTTCACTAAAATGATGAATTCGGCCACAAATATAACCAGTCTTGCTGAACCGGATTTTCCCTTTCTAATCTAGATTTTACTGTTGGATACCTGATAGACTATTTGTTAGATCAGGCACATCCTATGGGAAACTATACTTGGAAATGAGGTAAATGTCAGTTCTGTGAAAGTACTGATCAACCTGAAGAAACACCAACATTCTGTGAGTCATACTGAACACCCTCAGACTACTTCCTCTCCAGATTTCAAGTTTAGTAATAATAGTAAAAAATAGCTAATATGTATTAAGTACATTTATTGAGAACTTACTATGTGCCAGTTTCTACACAAAGCAATGTACTTGTAATATTTAATTTATTTACATTATTGTTTTGCCCACTTTTGTATAAACAGATTAAGGCTTAGAGTAGAGAAATCAGTTAACTAAGGTCGTATAGCTAGTAAATTTTGGAGAGCACCATGGTTTAAAACTGAAAACTTCAATGTTACAATTGAGGCATATAGGTCTCTTCCCCTCCCTCCCCCACTTTTTTAAGAAGGAACCTGACATGTAGATAAATACTGTACAATTTTATCAAAATGGCTGTATGAGGAAAAAGGCTCTTAAGTCAAAACTAAGGAAATCTGAACAAAGTAGAGCTGTTAGTTAATAACCCTATATCAGTATTGATTCATTAATGAAGCATTGGTGATCCAGTGGTCAAACTCTAACCTTCCATGTGAGCGATCCAGGTTCAATTCCCGGCCAATGCACCTCACGGGCAGCCACTACCAATCTGTCCTGTCGGTGGAGGCATGTATGTTGCTATGATGCTGAGCAGGTTTCAGCAGAGCTTCCAGACTAAGACAGACTAGAGGAAAGGCCTGGCGATCTACTTCCGAAAATCAACCAAAGAAAACCCTGTGGATCAAACAGACCTGTTCTCAGCCAGTTGTGGGGATGGTGCAACCCTGTGGATCAAACAGACCTGTTCTCAGCCAGTTGTAGGGATGGTGCAACCCTGTGGATCAAACAGACCTGTTCTCAGCCAGTTGTGGGGATGGTGCAGCCCTGTGGATCAAACAGACCTGTTCTCAGCCAGTTGTGGGGATGGTGCAGAACTGGGCAGTTTTTCATCCCGTTGTGCTTGGTGTAGCAATCAGTAGGGGTCCAAATCAATGGCGGCTAACAAAAACAACAACGTTTACTCATTAATTGTGACAAAGTATACCAGTGTAACATAGTAACAAGAAGGGAAGCTGGACATAAGGTACATGGGACCCTCTGTACTATATGTGCAACTTTTTTGTAAATCTAAAACAAAAATAGTTTACCTTAAAAAATGGCTCCACGTACCCATCCAATCAGTGTTTAATTCAGAACAACCCATCCTAACACGAACAGATGTCTTCCATTACAGTTTTAAGGTGTTTTTGCTAAAGAGACACATAAGAACCTACTCAGACCAAAGAGTTGGTTTGTCTAAATCCATCCCTCTTAATGTCAGAAGTCCTTGTTCCAGCTTTAAAAAATATATGATATGATAAGGATCATAAAAAATTAAGAAAGCGAATTAATCAAAGGAAAAGCATTTATAAAAAAATGTTATCAAGGAAACAATCCATCTACACAAATGTGAACATATTTTAATAGTCTTGGCCATAGCAGGAAATGGGATAATGTAAAAAGAGATTTATATGTACCAAAGCTGAGGGGAAAAGTTTCAGCTTCAAGCATTAAGGTCTTAGTTTGCAAATTCATGTATCTTTGTAAATATATAGCAATGCACAAGCTACAGAGGACCAGTTTACTGTTTAAAGAATGAATGTGAATTCAGAAGTATCAGCATGGCATTTTCAAGTCAACCCAAAATAAAGACATATAATTTATGCAATAACTTATATTACCTTTGTTGGCTTAAGAGGGATTTTAGAACATAATTTTGCCTCTGAAACGTACTATGCTGCTTTAAAAATACACATGAAATTCTGAGAACAGATTAGGAAGATTATCAAATACATACCAACAAATCACACACTTATCTTAACCATTAAATTAAAATCTATTTTTACAGAGATTATTAGAAAGTATTTGCTTTTTCACTCTAAATGACTTGTGGTAGACCAAAGTTTAAATTATATGAACCTTAAAATGTACTTTGAATGGAAACTAAATTGAATTTATACAAAATTCTGATTTTTTCTATTAAGTTTCATAGGAATTCCACAAGACTACTTTCTCTTCAGAGACCAACTTGTTGAAATAATTACCTACGGGGGACTAGAAATCCCAAGGGATTAGTTATTGATACAGAGCTTTCGAGTCTCTAGGTTACTGAATGAAATCTGAAACCAACCCCACAGTGATGAAAGGACATTATCAGGAAAAGCTGTGAAATGACCATTATCAAATGACCTCAGTGGAAGACAGGTGTCCACTGTTCAGACCATCTGGGTTAAGAAGCAAGAACATGAAACGGTAAGATTGCCCCTAAAAATGATCTCCAGAGATTTGGTTTAGGCAAAACATTGAGAGTGGACAAGTTTCCATCATACAATGAGGAAACAAAAACCTGTTGTCCCTCTGTCTGTCTGTCTCTCTCTCCCCCCACACACAAACTATCATGTACTCTGCATAGCTCTTGAAAAAACATTTAGTATGATCAGTCAAGGACATGGTGAATCATTATTTCTTCCTTAAAAAGAAGAAAACAAATTCTCTCAACAGGCATTGAGATTTGGATGAATAAATTAAAAAGTATGATTAATTGAACACTTCCATGTAAAAAAGAAAATATGTGTGTTGGTTTTACAGGTTTTGAAATAAAAATAAAATGCAAAATTTATTTCAAAATAGTTTCAAATTACAGGGTTTCATAAATTGATCTTCTGGTTTGGGAAATTCTGAGCCAATTTCAAGATATGTCTTTAAAAGCTTTGATGGGTAGAGAAGAATTTATCGTGTTAGGTACAGTTAAATAATGTGAGATCTTAGTGAGATCTATAATGTAGGACAGTAGGCAGAACACAGCCAAGTTCAAAATGAATGATGGAATTAAATCATATACATTTTACTTGCTACTGTAATAAATTATTTTCTTAATCAGAAAATGAAAGTTGAATCTTTATGTTTACAATCACATAGAAATATCGATGCAATCCATTTAGTAATGTTGGGTTGCAGCTGGTTACAGCTCTCTACCCCTCTCACCAAGCCAAACAGCAAACCCAACACACAGTTCTGTTACTTATTTTGGCTACAATCAGTATGGAGACTTGTGTCTGGTATTCAAATCATCTTTCTATGTAGCATACTAATTTTAGCTAAGCCCCTTCTTTGAAAAATGTGTTTTAAAGAAATTAAAGCTGCTATACAAAGACTTGAGAGTGAAATGAGGAAAGAGAGCCTTTGGTTGATGAAATGCAAATGAGCTTTGGCTCAGACAGCTGGCTGCTTTGGGATGACATGGGTGATAAATGGTTCTTAAAACATGAGCAGGCATCAGGCACCTGATTCAGTGTCAGACTGGCAAAAACAGCAGTATTACTAGATGCTCCTTTAATTAATACAACACTACTGCATTAGTCCGGACACTGCCGATAAAGGGGAGAGAACTGATATCAGAGGTAATATCAGAAATCTTTCAACCTTGAAGCTGGGATGTGTTTGCCAAAAGCTGCAGTATCGTAAGAGGTTTAATTGTATTTGTAATGTACCAGGGCACTATGACAAAAATGGGGAGACAGTGTAGTCAGGGCCGGGAAAGGCTGTGATAAATGAGAGAGAATGAGTGATTACACAGCCAGGAGGAGTGTGAAAACAGACAAAGGACAAGCAAATGGAAAAGAGGAAACCAGCCACCACTGTAATTTAAACAGTGAGAACTGAGAGGAACTTTGAAATGGACAGAAATGTAACGTTTGGTCCTTCAGGGTTTTTCAGGGATGGAGGACACACATGAAAATAAAACAACTCAGAATGCTCTAAATAATTTCTGTGGTCAGACAGCACGTACTTGGTAGTAATGTATGCACTCCAAACTAAATCAAAACGTACACACACACACACACACACACACATTTTAAAGAAAATAGCTGTAACTTTCCCTGGTAAGAAATGTCCATAATGCCCATATATATGGGCCTGGCTAATTTTAAAGTTTGTCCCACTTCTCCAGGTTCAAATTTCCACCTAGAAATTAAGCAAAATCTTTCAGATGGCACCAGTATTGTAAATATGATGAATGAAAGTAAGGTTTTAGTAATGAAAAAACCTGATGACATCTAGCAATTCTGACTCACAGCAACCCTATAGGACAGACTAGAACTACCCCACAGAGTTTCCAAGGAGCATCTGGGGTATTCGAACTGCTGACATCTTGGTTAGCAGCCAAACTCTTAACCTGCACCACCAGGGCTCCTATTAAAGAAAGATAAGCCATTAAATAATAGACTGCAATAAGCAAATGACTGAAGCATTGCATTCAAGTCTCACAGTGGCACCAAATGACGGTTTTCTGAAATCAGTTCTCCCTTTTCCATTTGTTAACTATAAGCACTGCCACTACAACCACAATCACAACTAGCAACTGTCCTCCCCTGATAGGGTTAACTCTTCTTTTTTTATTCTAGTCCAGCATCTTCCAGTCATGCATCTTACAACAATTTAGAGCAGAGATCAGCCAACATTTTCTAAAATGGGTCAAATACTATATATTTTAAACTTTGTGGCCACTACAATTTGTAGCAACTGCAAAAAAAAAAAAAAAATATATAGAACAAAAGAACTTATGGACAATATGCGAATGAAGGGACATGGCTGTGTTCCAATAAAACTTTATTTGCAAAAAAAACAGGGTTAGATTTGGTCCATGGGCCATAATTTGCCAATCCTTGATAAGAGCATCTGAACTCTCCTTGGTTGCTTCAAGTACATGCATGTGAGACTTGGACAATGAATAAGGAAGACCAAAGAAGAATTGGTGTCTTTAAATGACGGTTTTGGCAAAGAATATTGAATATACCATGGACTGCCAGAAGAACAACAAATCTGTCTCGGAAGAAGTACAGCCAGAATGCTCCTTAGAAGGTAGGATGGTGAGACTTCATCTTATATTTTGGACATGTTATCAGGAGGGGCCAGTCCCTGGAGAAGGACATCGTGCTTGGTAATGTAGAGGGTTAGAGAAAAAGAATACACTCAATAAGATGGATTGACACAGTGGCTGCAACAATGGCTCAATCATAGCTAGATTGTGAAAATGGTGCAGGACAGGGCCATGTTGCATTCAACATAGGGTTTCTATGAGTCAAACCTACTCCACAACACCTAACAACAAGAACAACAACTGGACTTACTTATCTGCAGTTTGCAGACTGGGGAGAGTTCTGTCCTTGATGCTCGTTTTGGTCAGCTTGACTATGGAAGTGTTGCTCTATATGTCTCTCATCCCCCTCATGGATAGCTGAGATAGGTTCTTCTCATAGCAATGACAGAGATACAAAAGATCAAGTCCCAATATGCAAACTCAACTCAAGACTTTGCTTTTGTCATAGTTGCTGAAATTGCATTGATCAAAGCAAGTCCCATGGTTAAGCCAGGCCACTATGCAATAGTAGGAAGGGATGGCAAAATGTTTGCGTTTAGGTAAGTGTGAAAATTTAAAGCCAGATATGCAATCTACCATAAAGTGAGAATTAGGCAAAGCTTGGTGTAACTGGCAACCCAACCAACTTCTAACTGTGTGACCTTGAGCATTGGGGCTGTTTTATTTTTTCTTTTCAGCTGTAAACAGGGAAGGTGACCCTTACAATATAGAACCATTTGTGTGGTTATCATGATTAAGTGAGATAAGTGAAGTGTGTGAACTGTCTAGCACAAGTTAATCAGTAAATGTCCTACATTCTTCTGCAAAATTCTGGGCTCTGTGACCATTAATTCCTAAGATTTTTAGTATTATTCTAGTATAATGAAAACTATAGATGTATGTATTTCTTACCATAACATGAACACCAAAAAAAAAAAACCAGTCCTGTGAGTCAATTCTGACTCATACCGACACTATAGGACAGAGTAGAACTGCCCCATAGGGTTTCCAAGGAGCGCCTGGTGAATTCAAACTACCGACCCTTTCATTAGCAGCCTTGGCACTTAACCATTATGCAGCAATGGATATTTATAAACTGGCAGGCTTGCATAGGAGCCCTGGTGACACAGTGGTTAAGTGCTGGGCTGCTAACTGAAATGTTGGTGGTTCAAACTCACCAGAGGCTCCACAGGAAAAAAGACTTAATGATCTGTTCCCATAAAAATTATCCGTTTGCTGTGGAGTCGATTCCAACTCATAGTGATCCCATAGAACAGAGTAGAACTGCTCCATAGAACTTCCTAGGCTGTAATTTTTACGGTCTCCCACAGAGAAGCTGCTGGGTTTGAACCCTCAACCTTTTGGTTAGCAGCCAAGCATTTAACCACTGCACCACCAGGGCTCCTGAAGTAAAGATTGCAGCCTAGAAAGCCCTATGGTACAGTTCTACTCTATCCTACAGGGTTGCAGTGAGTTGGAAACGACTCCATGGCACACGATGACAGCAATGTACATAAGTAAAGAGTGATCTCAAATGCAGTGCCCTGTTTAACATCAAATTTATAATAATTTAGTTCACAACAACTTGAGAAGATCTGATTTTCTTCAAAAGGCTTAGTTTAGGACCTAAATATTTGGAAATTTTCCTTTTTGTCTCACATGCACACACATTAGCAACTCGGATATCTATTCACAAGTCTGTTAGTCTAGAGGGATATTCAGTGGTCTCTATTGAAGCAGTAATCTACTGTCCAGCCAACAACTAATTCTTTCCCAACGACTTTTTATTTTTAGTCTTAAGCTACAAGGCTCCTTCTCTGTGACTGGAAAGCAAAATATTTGAATTCTTATATAGATTTCATGCAACTATGAAGTGTTCAATAAGACCCAGCCAAATAACGCATTATCTTTAATTCTTTGTCCTGTAATGACTGTGATTAATTAAATATGTGGAAAAATGTATTAACTCTCTTTCTACAGGCTTAAAACTCACATCTATCTCCTGGATTGCGATCAATAGCACTGATTTCAGAACTGAATGTATTATTCCTGATGTAGAGTCATTAGTCTTTAACTCAGAGATTTTTCACACGGCTCTGGCTGAGATCAAGCTGCCTTTGGTATTTATGGATAACTTTCCTCTGCAACTTTAAAACTTATTTCAAAGTGTTAGAGTAACTGAAAAACCAAGGATTTTTTTTCCCCCCCTTCTTCCTTTAAACGACTCCTCAGGGAAGATGGATTGGACTGGGATGGGCTATAATTCTTTTTTCTACAGTGTTCACGACATGCACTAATGAAAATGTTCACCTTTATGTTCTTCTTGATTATAACCAAGGAATTTTTGATGCTACATAGGCATAAATTTTTGTTTCTTGATCAGAAAAGGGCAAGCTGATTGTGGGGTCTAATTGCTGAAAGATGAAATTTGAGAACTGGAGGTCACTATGATGTTATAATTCTTTCCCACATCCTGACAAAGAACTAAAATTCCATTTTTCAAACTTTGAGGTTAAATATTATTTTCTGAGGTTACCTCATGCATTAGCATTTTCAAAAAATAGCTATCTATATGGGGAGTGAACCCCAATAGACAACTCATCTTCCAGCATAAAGAAAGGTAATACATGAAAGCATATCTGTTTAATGTGACCAAAGAACACTTTCTAAAAGTCTGTAGCAGGAAAGATCCCCTGGCCCTGCCACACACACACATACACAAATCCAACAATATTCTCAGCCCCAAAGGGTTTCCAAAGCTGTAATCTGTATAGAAACAGACTGCCACATCTTTCTCCCTCAGAGCAACTAGTGGGTTCAAATTGCTGACCTTTGGTTAGCAGCCAAGCGTCTAACCACTGTGCTACCTGGGTCCCTTTTTCCACTATTAAAAATGATGCATTAAATTAACAGAAGGCATTAGGAGTTGATTAGAAACTCATAAGGTTACCAGTATATTAACTGTTTCCTTGACCAAAACATGAGATGTGACATTCAGGTGCACGTGGGAACCGTGAATAAATGTGATTGAAACAGACTCAATTATATGAGAAAAGAAGTTTAAACATAATTATATCTATTTTAATGTGTATGGAATAAAAATGTTCCTCAAAAAAGCTTGATCAAAATATAATGTTCACTGGACAATCACTCTGCTAGGGCAGGTGATTTAGAAAAAGTTCTTCCTTTCTCCAATCTGTGGAAAAAATGGGGAAACAAATTCTCCACCTTTCTTACTTCACAGGATTATTCTAAGGGTCAAATGAGATAATGAACAACAACACTTTGTAAGCTGTGAGATCTGAAATCCTACATAAAGGTAATGTTTTGTGTTTTGATTTTTGTAATATAATCGAAAGACTAACGACTCTGGAGTTAGTTCCCTCACACAGGAAACTGAAAGAAAAACATATATTTGGATTAAAAATTGGAAATAATATTTGGAAAGCATCTAGTACCTTTCCTGGAATATTGTTGTTGTTTGCCACTACGTCTATTCTGACTCATAGCAACCCTATAAGACAGAGTAAAAATGCCCCACCGGGTTTCCAAAGAGAGGCTGGTGGATTCGAACTGCCAATCGTTCAGTTAGCAGCCTGGGTTTTTAACCACTTTGCCACCAGGGCTCCTTCCTGGAACATAATCCACCCACTGCCAGCTTAATAAGTGCAAATCATTATTACTATTCTGATCCAAAAGAGGAGACATGATTGCAGTCAATTTCCATGTATATGCGCTATTTAAAATTAGATGGTGTCATAAGCTGTTGCCTGAAATTGTCCATTTAGATGGAGGATCATAGCCAGTAGCTATGGGTATAACCCACCAATAGGAAAAGAAGTTGCAAGAATTAGGCAGAGAGTTCAAGGAAAGTCTCCTTTTGTTAAAGGGAACTGCAGCGTGATGGATCAATTTTGTGTGACCTGTCTAGCCACGGTCTTGTAACTCCCAACCAAGTGATTGGGCAGGCTGTGCAGATATGGTAATTGTTGCTCACCAAAGGGATTGGTCAGTTTTGCCATCCCGCTGGGGCTTGAGGTGAGCCATCTCAAAGACGAGAAAGAGAAGATCCCACCACCACCAAGGAAGAAGAGCCAACACATCTTTTGGACCCAGGATTCCTGTTTTGAGAAGCTCCTGGAACCAGGAGACAGAGAGAGAGAACTGTAACACTAAAGGCAACAAGAAGTGACAGCAGAGACCTGGCAGCAGGAGACACGGTAGGCTTCCTGGCCTACAGAGCAAGAAAGCTAGGTGTCTTTGGGCAGAGGCCCAGTGCCAGGGAGAGGTGTGCCTATGAGCACAGCCAAAAAGAAAAGCTCCCCTGGTAGAAGAACCGTATCCTGAGCTTTCCTGAGCTTGAACTGTAACCTGTTACTTCCTTAATAAACCCCATCATCATGAGTATGGTCTGCGAGTTCTGTGTGTCCGTTGCAATGAATATTTGATACCAGCAGAGAAGTAGAAAGTGTCGTGGGAGGGACGGTTGATGTCAGAATTGGTGAATATGGTGGAGAGAGGAGACATACCTGACTTCTGCCTTACAGGAATCAGCCTTGGGCTGTTAATCTTGATTCTCCTTCCCCCTTGTGAAGTTAGAGGAGGCCAGGCACCACCCCCATGCCGTTTTTACAGAAACCAAAATACAAATCCAAAAAACAAGGCTGAAGACAGCCATAGTGACTTCATAAATATGACTGAGATTGGGCATGGGCAATGTTGAGATACCTGTGGACACGTGTGTGCCTACAGCTCAGTCTAGGTCCATCAGTACCTGGCAAAGAAGCAAATTTACTGAACGACAAGAAGGTATATAATTTTACGTAATTATATAACTCTGTGTTACGATCATTCAGTAAATACCCACACACATTAAAAATCTTTTACATCAATTTTTAAAGCCCTCTATATTTCAAAGGCCATTCTTATCACCACCCTTCATTACCTACTCTTTTTAAGAGTCAGTCTAATTACTGGCTGTCATCTGATTAATCCATGTCTTCACTCTTGTGGGCCACCTGCATTAAATACCCTTCTTTTTCCTCTAGGTTTGTTCAAATCCTACCATCTTTCCAAACCCCAGTTGAAAGCAGAGTTTTTCCATGAAACCTTCTCTGAATTCTCCATCACAGCCTAATCTCCTTGTCTCTGATCTTCTATTGAATTTAAGCCTTAACACTCAATTTAGCACATACCCCATTGCTAATCTTGTCATGTTGTGTTAATCTTGTGATTCCATTAAGGCTGGAATTCCCTTGTGAGTACAGACTATGGGTGAAGAGTGAGAACTGACTCTCTCCACCTCTATTCCACCTCCTTGCAAGTTAAAGAGATTAGAAAGCTCAAAATATTCCTCAGACTTACTTGCCACTCAAATTCCAGAAGAGAATTAGGTTCTACCAGTTAGATTTACTTGCAGGAAAGCCAGAGGGAAGAAATAAAGCATAAGCCATTTTGTTGCTACTCTTTGATTACGCTGACAAACAATGTTGCAGAAGCATACTTTTTTTCTGCAATAAGATTAATGTGTCCATTCTCAACTTTACCAAGTGTTTAGAAACACGTGCATCAATAGCAGCCGCAGTGGCTGTGGTTGTAGCATTTTTCACCCTGGTTTCCTCATTCAGCTACAGAAGTGTGTTTTATAGCTCCTAGCATGAAGTCCCACCAGCAAGTGGTGACCTCAAAATCAGTAGCTCTATAGGATCTATGTTGATCATGCACTTTAAGGTTTTTAATGTTTATGAGCATGTAGTCCCCTTTACTAATCCCCTTTCAGTTAATTTCAGTGGTTTCTGTTTTCAGCATTGAGTCCTGACTGATCAGTATAGAAGCCAGTTACCATGCTTCACCGTTATCTCTGACAGCCCCTTATACAGGGCAGGAGATCTAATAAGATATCAATAAACACATGGGAGTTACATTAGTTGTATTAAAAAAAAAATTGCCATCAAGTCAATTCCGACTCATAGCAACCGTATAGGACAGAGTAGAACTGCCCAATAGGGTTTCCAGGAAGTGGGTGGTGGATTCAAATTGCCGACATTTTGGTTAGCAGCTAAGCCACCGGAGCTCCATTAGTTATAAAGTTATTACAGATTATGCCAAAATCTAGCAGTTTAAAACAAGAAATATTTATTTATCACACAGTTCCTGAGGGTCAGGAGTTCTAGCTCAGAGATTCTCAGGAAATTGCAGTCAATATATTGGCTTCAGTCTGCAGAAAGTTTGACTGAATCCATTTCCATGAACACCCCTGTGGGTGTTGATTGTGGCCCTCAGTCTCTCACTGGCTATTGACTAGAGGCCTGAGTTTTTCTCCACATGTGCCTTTTCATTGTGCTGCTCACAACATGACAGCTCACTTTCTCTGGAACAAATGATGAGAGAGAGAGAGAGAGAGAGAGAAAGGTACCAAGACAAAATCCACAGTATCTTTTATAATCTATTTTAGAAGTTAAAAAAAAACCATCACTTCTAACATATTCTATATATCACAGAGTCCAACTCTGTTACAGTGTGGGAGGGGACTACAAAAGAGCCTGAATTTCCAAACATATGGATCACTGGTAGCCATCTTGGAGTCTGGCTACCACAGTGTGCCCTCTTTCCCACAATGATTCATGTCATCCCACATGTCAACACTCATCTCCTCTCAAGGATCTCAAATTCTCTTTCCATTACAGCATCACCTTGAAGTCAAGAATCTCATCATCTAAATCAGGTCCAGGTGCAAAGGAATCTATTTGGGTGTAATTCCAGAAGGAAAACTCTTCCAATCTAGTTCAACTGGAGACCAGTGAACTAAAGAAATAAGTTACCTGTTTCAAAGACATCAAGCATACAATGGTGAGACAAGCATAGCAAAACTGCTATAGGCACCCTTACTCAAAAAAAAGGGTGAAAATAGGAGACACACAGGAGTTACTGGTTGTCTTAACTATTTAGTGTGGCTACAACAGAAATATCACAAGTGGATGGCTTTAACAAACAGAAGTATCCTCTCACAATCTAGGAGGCTAGAAGTCCAAATTTAGGGCACGAGGTCTGTCTCTGTTGGCTCTGGGGGAAGGTCCTTATCATCAATCTTTCCCTAGTCTAGGGGCTTCTCAGTGCAGGGACCCTGGATCCAAAGGACATGCTCCACTCTCAGAGCTTCTTTCTTGATGATGTGAAGTCCCTATCCTCTCTGTTCCTTTCTCTCATTTATATCTCAAAAGAGATTGACTCAAGGTGCAACATAATCTTGTAGATTTTGTCCTGGGTCATTAACATAACTGCCTTTAATCCTGCCTCATTCACATCATAGAGGTTAGGATTTACAACACATAAGGAAAATTACATCGGATCACAAAATGGTGGACAATAACATAATACTGAGAATCATGGCCTAGCCAAGTTGACACACATTTTGGGGGGCCACAATTCAATCCATAACACTGGTTCACAGGGATTCTGAAATACCAACCAACCAACCAACCCAGTGCTGTCGAGTCGATTCTGACTCATAGCAACCCTATAGGACAGAGTAGAACTGCCCCATGGAGTTTCCAAGGAGCGCCTGGCGGATTTGAACTGCTGGCCTCTTGGTTAGCAGCCATAGCACTCAACAACTACACCACCAGGGTTCCTGGTATAGAGTCTCTCATATTATGAGCAGGAAGAGATGTAGTCATCTGAAGCCTTAATGAGGTTAGAGGATCTATTCTTTTGTTAAAATTGACAGAAACTGTATCGCCATAGGTCTATGTAATATCTCTCAGAGTAAGTCATCTGAGAGGAAGAGAGAGAAAGCAATAAAGATAGAAGATGCAATGTCTTTTATATCCTTTGATCTTGGAGGCAATGTGCTATCATCTCTTTTGCATTCTATTGGTCAGTCAGACCAATATTCATACAATGTGAAAGGGGACTACATAAAGGTATGAGTACCAGGAAACCAGATAATTGGGGACCATCTTGGAGTCTGGCTACCATAATGGTTAATTGAAATATTCCTAGATAACGTGTGTTATGTTTTTCTTGTTAAATGCTGTATCATAAGAGTTCATTGAGTGCCTATACCTAGTATGAATTCTTTAAATGTAGACACATTTAATTAGTCACATATTATACAAGTCATATAGGTGCTCTGCTCATATTTTAGCAAGAAGCTGAGATAAGGTGTTTTGGCATGAAGAGTTAGAACACTTCTCCTATGCCACTATTTGTATTTCACTGATTGAACTTTGAAGTGAGGCACATCCTCAGTTCAGAATGGATGGAAAGATTTTTCTTAACCAGGTCCACTGTTGGGGTTCAGATATTTGATATGTCTATCACATTGGTGTGAGATAACAGATCAAGGTTTCAAGAACGGTGCTTCTGTCACCAGACTGGTAACTGGAGGCATGAGGCCCCACTTCCCACACCCCCTCCACCCCACCCACCTGGTGACCTGGTGTGAGTTCCCATGCCACCCACCCAGTAACCAGTGACTTCACCCCTTCCACCTGGCAACTGATGATGCACACAATGCCCAACTCTGCAACCAGTGACCAGCCAGACAGATACATCATCTCATTGGCAGCACCAGTCACATCCTAACAGGTACCATCTGCTTCTCTGCCAAATGATGAGCAGGAGATCCTAGTGCCCTCATTCAACATCCTTCCAACTTCAAGGCCACACATCCTACACTCAAACAGTTTCTGCAGGCCATATGCACTTGCACTGAAATGCCTTGATATCCAACCACCCACTGAGATGCCAATTTGTGCATACAGAGCAGGCATTTGTGTAGCAATCAGTCATAGTGGATGCAGAAATGTCCTGTCCTGGCCTCCAGAGAATGCACTAACTGCTGGCACCAACCTGGAAGGAACTCACTGTCCCACAGGGATGTGGAGGGACCCTGACTACCCAACACTTGTCACCCAACATCATGGAAAGAACCTGCTGTCACACCTCCACTCAATCCAGTAAGGGAAGACATACAAGCCTAACCACAGAGGTCTTGCACATGGGTGTGACCCATGATACTAGTGAGACAGAATCACACTGAGCCAACAGACACTACCAAAGTCACTCATTGACTAGAACCACAAAACAAGAACAATTAAAATAATACAAAGGAGAGACATTCTAAAGAGAGAGAGAGGAAAAGCTCCAGATATATCAAAACGAACAAAAAAATCAGCATAAAACAAACATACATACAATCAATAAAGAAACATATAAATAAATTTATTAACACCTTAATGTCTCGGAGACAGCATATCATAACAAATCATATGAAGAAACAGAATAAGATGGCTCAAACAAGTGATCAAGGAAAAAAAAAAACCAGTGTGGTCGAGTTGATTATGATCCTAGTGACCCTATAGGACAGAGTTGAACTGCACCATAGGGTTTTCAAGGAGCAGTTGGTGGACTCAAACTGCTGATGTTTTGGTTAACAGCCAAGGTCTTAACCAATGTGCCACCAGGGCTTCGATCAAAATAAAGGGGCAGCAAATCTTCCTGAGGAAGAAATGCTAATAGAACTACCTGATAAGGAATTCAAAAGACTCATATATGGGATCCTCAAACAGATCAAGGAAAACATAGACAAAACCTTAGAAGAATTCAAGAAAACAACTCAAGAACCAAATGACAAAAAAATAGACGATTGGAAACCATACAAAAAAACTAGAAATCTAGAAGATTAACAACAACAACAACAAAAAAAAAAATCAGAAATATATAACTCAATGGAAGGACATAGAACTAGAATTGAATAAATGGAAGAAAGAGTCAATGAAACAGAGGACAAATCCCTTGATACTAATTTATTTGAGGAACAATCAGAAAAAAAGAAGAAGAAAGCCTAAGAGTTATGTGGAAAACTATCGAAAGGAATAATTTACACTTAGTAGGGATTCCAGAAGAGGAGAAAAAAAAAAAAAGAGAGAGAGAGAGAAATTTTGAAGATTTATTGGCAGAAAACTTGCCTTATATCACAGAAGATGAGAAGGTTTCCATCCAAGGAGCTCAGCGAAAACCATACAGGATAGACCTCCAAAACAAAGTCCCCAAGACATATCATAATCAAACTTTTCCAAAACCAAAGACAAAGAAAGAATTTTGACAGCAGGTCATGAAAAATGAAATATCACCTACAAAGGAGCACACAAACTATGACTTCTTTTAGCCTGAGACCGGAAGAACTACCACCACTGACTGTTCTAACCAGGGACACAATAGAAGATCCCAGATAAAATGAGAAAAAAATGTAGAACAAAATTCAAATTCCTAAAATAGACTATATCTATTGCACTGATAGAGATCTGAGGAATCCCCGAGATGATCGCGCTAAAATACTCTTTGAACTTGGTATTGAAGCTATTTCTGCAGGTCACCTTTCAGCCAAATAATAGATTGGCTCATAAAATTAATAATATCACCCATGAGAAATGTGCTGTCTTTACTGAAAAGCAAAGATTAGAAGGCAAGGAAGGGAAGGGAAGCAGAACAAACATAATGGAAACGATGAGAATTGAAGAGGGAACCTACTTTGTTCTGTATACTTTCAGCTAAAACAAAATAAAATACTATTAAAAAAAAAAAGATTTTAAAAAAGGGAAGAAGGTCCCCAGTAGAAAAATATCTAAAGAGAAATGAGAACCTACACTATCAACCAGTCTTACCCACAGAGCCTGGGTATTAGCAGGGAGTGGTGGTTTTATTTATAGTGAGGTATTTTTTTTTTTATTCTGTTGCAATCTGATCATTTGAAGGCATGTACAACCCTGAGGAGGAAAAGAATTAGATGAGTTATTGGAAAGATCTCTTTTATTTTGTTGCTTTATAAGGCCTGCTGAGAGAACGTCAAAAGAAAGCTAGACATATTTTACCTTCTTTTCAAGAAACCATCATGGTGTGCTGGAATTGGAAGGTGAAATTGATACAGCTCTGTGTAGAGGAGGACATAGAGGCTGCATTGGAGCCCAAAAGGCCAGGTGGAGATTTGGGGTCTAGAGGACCATGCTATGTATAGATTGGTTCATGATCAATGTGAAGGTTATCAGAAATACTAATAGGGAACTGTGACAGGAATCGGAATTACTACAGGAACAAATAGGAGCTTGAACCATTAGGACTGTAGTAGTAATATAAAGTAATATAATATAAAGTAGTAATATAAAGATGCAGTAGTAATATAAACTGTACACATAGGTTAGGGAGAACTGGAGAAATTTGATTGGCAAAGAAAATGTACATGATTTCCAAGTTTCCTATTTTCTGCAACTAAACCATGTCTTGGAAACCCTGGTGGCATAGTGGTTAAGAGCTACAGCTGCTAACCAAAGGTCAGCAGTTTGAATCTGCCAGGCACTCCTTGGAAACTATGGAGAAGTTCTACTCTGCCCTACAGGGTCACTATAAGTTGGAATCAACTCAATGGCAGCAGGTTTTTTTAAGCCATATCTTTAGAGAGTATTCTTCATTTTTAAATAACAACAGTCTACACACATTAAATTCCATCTTTCTTGTGGTCTCATTCAAAAGAGAAGAAAATATTATATAGGAAAAAATGATACACTAGGTAAGAAAAAGCAAAGGGTCTAGTCCTCTTCATTGCTTACAAGACAAATAATTTTAGCTAATTTCTCAGTGCTTCAGTGTCTTCTTGTCAGTGTCTTCTGCTGTAAAATGGAAATATTAATCTTGCCTCATTGAGATACAGGCTAAAAGGATTAAATGAGGTATATATGAGAGCCTAGGGTAGAGAGCTCAATACAAACACAGTGGGTATTATGGATTGATTTGTGTAACCCAATATGGATTGATTTGTGTAACCCAATAAGATATAAAAAAAAAAAAAATTTTTTTTTTTTTATAGTGAAGTACTAATTCTAATACCTGTTAATGTGAACTTAGTTGGAAATGGGGTGCAGATGTGATTAGTCAAGTTATCATGAGTTCACACTGGAGAAGTACCAGTAACAGTTGCTGTCAAGTTAATTCCAACTCATGGTGACCCCATGTGTGTCAGAGCAGAACTGCGCTCCAAGGGTTTTCAATGGCTGCTTTTTCTGAAATAGATCACCCAGACCTTCTTCTAAGGCACCTCTTTCAGTTAGCAGCAGGGTGCATTAACTGTTTGCACCACCAGGGGACTCCTAATGGAGTATCAAACCCGTTGCCATAGAGTTGATTCAGACTCATAGTGACCCTATAAGACAGAGTAGAACTCTCCTATAGGGTTTTCAAGGAGCACCTGGTGGGTTCAAACTGCGGACCTTTTGGTTAGCAGCCGTAGCTCTGAACCACTACACAACAAGGGATTCTGAGCCCTAATCCAGAACGACTGGCATCCTTAAAAAAGAGTAGAAAAGACACAGACGGAAGATGACCATGTGAACACAGAGGCAGAGATTGGAGTTATGCATCTACAAGCCAAGGAACCCTATGACCACCAGAAGCTAGAAAGAGACAAGGAAGGTTTCTCCCCTAGAGACTTCATAAGAGCATATCATTGCTACCACCTTAATTTTGAACTTCTACAGGGTCAGCGTTGGCTCAACAGCAACAGGTTCAGGTTTCAGTTCGAGCATCAAGAACTATGAAAGGATAAATGCCTGTTGCTTCAAGTCAGCCAGTTTTACTTTGTTATGGCAGCCCTGGAAAATCAAGAGTATCTTTCATATAATGTGATGAGAATGACACTTTACTTCTTGTTGTCTTGCTCCCCCACCCCCCCCAAAAATAACCCCAGTCAAATTGTGAATAAAAAAAAAAAAATCAGGCAAATTCCAATTGAGGGGCATTCTACAAATTATCTCACCAGTACACCTCCCAACTGTCAAAGACAAAATTTCATTTTGTAGTAATTATCCACTATAATATTTAGCTTCCATTTTATTAGCTTAAACAATACAAACCTAACACTTTGGGGTAAAAACAGAGTAAAATATTGGGAATTTCACATGGTCCATCACATACTCTGTGTCCAACATTGAGATTTTCTCAAGGTTAGAGTTTTTACATGGGTCATGAGAAATGTTCACCTCACTCAAATAATTAGAATCCCTACCTATTTTTGCTATTTCAGAGATTATTAGAAAAGTCATAAAAGTAAAGAATAAACAAAGAAATGCAGTCAATTTTCATCACTCACAATATTTATGTTCTGTAAAGTGCATTATACCAAAAAGAATTAGTCGATGTTCAACCATTTCAAGACGTGGCATATGATCAGGAACCGATGGTACTGAAGGAAGAAGTCCAAGCTGCTCTGAAGGCATTGGCGAAAAACAAGGCCTCAGGAATTGATGGAATATCAATTGAGATATTTCAACAAACAGATGCAGCCCTGGAGGTGCTCACTCATCTATGCCAAGAAATATGGAAGACAGCTTCCTGGCCAACTGACTGGAAGAGATCCATATTTATGCCTATTCCCAAGAAAGGTGATCCAACCGAATGTGGAAATTATAGAACAATATCATTAATATCACACACAACCAAAATTTTGCTGAAGATCATTCAAAAATGTCTGCAGCAGTATATCAACTGGGAACTGCCAGAAACTCAGGCCGGTTTCAGAAGAGGACGTGGAACCAGGGATATCATTGCTGATGTCAGGTGGATCCTTGCTGAAAGCAGAGCATACCAAAAGGATGTTTACCTGTGTTTTATTGACTATGCAAAGGCATTCGACTGTGTGGATCATAACAAATTATGGATAACATTGCAAAGAATGGGAATTCCAGAACGCTTAATTGTGCTCATGAGGAATCTTTATATAGATCAAGAGGCAGTTGTTCGGACAGAACAAGGGGATACTGATTGGTTTAAAGTCAGGAAAGGTGTGTGTCGGGGTTGTGTTCTTTCACCATACCTATTCAATCTGTATGCTGAGCAAATTATCTGAGAAGCTGGACTATAGGAAGAAGAACAGGGCATCAGGATTGGAGGAAGACTCATTAACTACCCCCATTATGCAGGTGACACAACCTTGCTTGCTGAAAGTGAAGAGGACTTGAAGCACTTGCTAATGAAGATCAAAGACCACAGCTTTCAGTAGGAATTGCACCTCCACATAAAGAAAACAAAAATCCTCACAACTGGACCAATGTGCAACATCATGATAAACGGAGAAAAGATTGAAGTTGTCAAGGATTTCATTTTGTTTGGATCCACAATCAACAGCCATGGAAGCAGCAGTCAAGAAATCAAAAGACACATTGCGTTGGGTAAATCTGCTGCAAAGGACCTCTTTAAAGTGTTGAAGAGCAAAGATGTCACCTTGAGGACTAAGGTGCACCTGACCGAAGCCATGGTATTTTCAATCACATCATATGCATGTGAAAGCTGGACAATGAGTAAGGAAGACTGAAGAAGAATTGATGCCTTTGAATTGTGGTGTTGGCAAAGAATATTGACTATACCATGGACTGCCAAAAGAATGAACAAATCTGTCCTGGAAGAAGTACAACCAGAATGCTCCTTAGAAGCAAGGATGGCGAGGCTGCATCTTACATACTTTGGACATGTTGTCAGGAGGGATCAGTCCCTGGAAAAGGACATCATGCTTGGCAGAGTACAGGGTCAGCGGAAAAGAAGAAGACCCTGCACGAGGTGGATTGACACAGTGGCTGCAACAATGAGCTCAAGCATAACAACAATTGTCATGATGGCTCAGGACTGGGCAGTGTTTCCTTCTGTTGTGCATAGGGTCGCTATGAGTTGGAGCCGACTCAACGGCACCTAACAACAACAACAACATAAAGTGCATACTGGACACTGATTTTTTTTTTTTTTTAACTAGCCTTGTTCAACCTAAGCAGGGAAGTTTTTACCACTCCTGTCTGAAATGACCACGAAAGCACCATGAAATACACAAACTCACAAATACGGAATCCATATTACCCATTATCAGGCAAAATTTTTCTGACTGGCATCTACATTATTCTTTTGTCTTAAATCTCAGAGCCTTTTAACTATGGCTAGACTTACAGCCAGAATAGCATCTTGCTTTGCATGAATGTCTCACTTAAATCCTATTTATACATTCCTACTATTGCTGTTATGAGCTCAGGCTGCTAACCATAAGGTTGGCAGTTGGAATCCGCAAACTGCTCCTTGGAAACCCGATGGGGCAGTTCTAATCTGTCCTATAGGGTCACTATGAATAGGAGTTAACCCGAGGGCACACAACAACTATTGTTGTTGTTTTTTGTTGCTTGTGAGTTGTTTCTGACTCATGGCAGGCCATGTGTACAGAGTAGAACTGCTGTGTAGGGTTTAAACGCCATGACATTTCAGGAGCAGATCACCAGGACTCATTTCCCAGGTGCTTCTTGGTGTGTGAACCACCAACCTTTCTGCTAATAGTTGAGTGCCTGATCATTTGCTCCACTCAAGGTAATCTGGTAATTTTCCACAGTAGGTTTGCTAAAGTGTTTAGTTCATTTTTCACTGTATCCTCTTTCTGCGGCTTTTTGTTGTCTTCCTTAAATGAATATGAAAGAGGACCAGAGCTGGTGGGAACACAGCTTTCTTTGAAACTTCCTTGATTTCTTGTAGAGGTACGAGCTATCATTACATGAAAATTAGCTGTGGAATGCTTTATGCCTTTATTACTTTTGCTGGGTTTGTGTTTTGTTTTGCTTTGTTTTTGTTTGTTTTAAATTGAAATCAGGTAGAGAAAGGAGTCAAATCCAAGTACTAGCCCTTGTCCGTTGGGGGTAAGAGACAGGCCCCAAGTCTCTCTCACACAATATTCTATGTGGATTGAAAAATGTAAATATAATTTCTCTCTCTCTGGCAAGTTTTATATATTAAACCATTGGGAGGCAGAGAGTATAGAGAGCTTTCTATATTTAACAAAGCTCTTCATTATCTGGGGATGTGATCCAGGAAATACCTAGTGCATTTGCTTCAAAGTCCAAATTTTACAATGGCAGATGCGATTAGTTTAAGAATACCCAGAAGCCAATTCTCCATCTGAGGAAATAATAATGATGATGAATATTTTTATTACAATGATTTCTTTCATCAAGGATCTAAGTATTTTATTAATGAGAGTTACAGCCTTGGTATAATTTCAAGGTAAAGATAGAGCTCTTTTTTCCCCTGATGACAGACAAAGATTTCTAGGTTGAAATGAGAGTGCATTTTAATAACGAACTTCTTCCACAGGTTAGGCAAAAGGGAAATGTTAACCAGAATTTAGATAGAAACCAGTAAATGATTCATTTGTTTGATATTGTTTCACATTTTCAGGCCAGTTAAATGTCATTTAGTCCACTAATTACTAATACCAATGCACACTAAAAAAAAGAAAAACACTGCCCTGGAGTTGATTCTGATTCGTAGTGACCCTCTACATGGGTAAACTGGATAACCCTTGTTCCAGGTGTCTTCTGTACAGAGGAAAAAAAAAAAAATTCTGTAGTCAAATGCTTTTGGAAAATGGTACATAAAATATTTTGTATCTATCTACTCTGTCCTAGAGGGGTGATGTGAATCTGAATCGACTCGACAGCAACAGGTTTGATTTTTTGGTTTATACTTATATAAGGAGCCGTAGTCGCGCAGTGGTTAAAGCACTTGGCTGCTAACCTAAGGCCTATGGATCAAACCCACCGGTTGCTCCACGGGAGAGGGTTGTGGCAGTCTGCTTCCACAAAGATTTACAGCCTTGGAAACCCAATGCGGCAGTTCTACTCTGTCCTAGAGGGTTGCTACGAGTCAGAATCGACTGGTCGGCAGTGGGTTACACATATATACATATATACATATTTGTTTATTCGCAACCCACAGTAACATTTTTAAGGTTCTGAGAAGCACTATAATAAACAAGCCTGTCTGACTTGTTTAAACCAGAGTCCTACAAAGTTTTTTCTTGAATAATACCTAATGATATCTTTAAAAACTACATTTCTACAGAACATTGATTTTGAAACTCTCATTTATTCATCTGTAATATACTGGTGAGATCAGGATCCTAAATGTTCAATCCTGGTTTTAGATTTTTCTTTTTAGTTTGTTTTAAATTCTAGCCACGATCTATGGAGGATGAGGATAATATATATCCAAATTTTTTTTTCTTTAATCCTTTCCAAACTGTCATTTCAAAAGGTGAAACCAGCCACATCTGTTACTTGTTTTCAACCACTTTAAATTAGGGAAGAAAATGACCTTTTTTTTTTCTTTGTAAAGAAAACAAACAAAGAAGAGCATAATATTCTTCCCCATCTGTTTACCAATTAAGCATAGTGGTGAGTCATTTTTTTCTCCCTGTGAACAATAGAATTACTAATGCATAAACACAAAATATGCCTGTTTTAATCAAGAATCTGAACTCTGTGCTAAAATATTCTCAGATACCATTTTTATTAATGTTATGGGAAAACTTTCTAAAGAAGTTAGTCTCTATATAAATATAACCTATCATTACACGGAAGATACTTCAGGGAAAACTTGATTACCAGCCAGGGCTGTCCTAGTGTAGCAAACTGTGCTCAACAATTTGTGAGCTTGGATTGAAGGCAGAGAAAGAAATCAGCATCCTTGGATTCCAACATAATCTTGGCCCTAAAAATTCTACAATTTTCATGAGTAGTACAGTTGAAGTTCCTGGGTGGTGCAAATGGCTAACGTGCTCAGCTGCTAACCCAGAGGTGCCTTGGAAAAAAACAGCCTGGCAATTCTCTTCTGAAAAATTAGCCATTGAAAACCCTATGGAGCAGAGTTCTACTCTGACATGGATGGGGTTTCCATGAGTCAAAATCAACTCCATTGCAACTGTTTTTATCACTGGTAGAACTTATCAGAGACAAAGGGAAGAAAACAGCATTTCTCCATGAAATGCAAAGACCTAGTCTAACCAATTTATTTATTGCTGCCTTCAATCTAGACTGGCTATAATTCTACTAGATATTTCTTCCAAAGGTATGAGTTGATTGTGCTTTCAAGTTACCCTACAGAATTGAAGATAGCCCCAATCTATTTTTCCCTAGAGTTCTAAGGAATGATCCAAACAGAAAAAATGGGCATTGATGTGGAAGATGGACCTCCTTATCTCTCATTTTATCTAAAAAACCCTATAACCTATCAATGTGGCCTATTTATGTCCTTGAGGTTGGAGTTATAAATGAGAGAGTGGAAAGTCATTGAGTTTCACCACAAGGTTATATGTGTCCCTGTGTGACCTTAAGAAGCTTATATTCTGGTAGTAGGTACCCGTTGCCATCAAGTTGATTCCAGCTCAAAGCAACCCTATAGGACAGAGCAGAGCTACGCCATAGGGTTTCCAAGGAGTGGCTGGTAGATTCAAACGACCAGCCTTTTGGTTAGCAGCTGAGCTCTTAACTACTGCGTCCCTGGTAAAACCTGGTAGTGACCATCAAATGAGGCATCACACTCTAGAAATAAAAATGCATCGAGGTCCCATTCCACACACGCATATTTTTTCATAAAACATTCTAGTTTTTTTGTTTTTTTTTAGCAATCTTTGCTATAGACAGGCTTTGGATTGTTCCTGGTAACTTTAATATAAAATAAACATTGATTACAGTCATCAAAAAAGTACAGAGAACCATGTTGGTATACCACATTTGAGCCATTAACAGCAATGGCTCAAAGTTGAAAATTAACGGAACCCAATCAGGCTCAAGATCCAATCACCAGAGGGGTTAAGGGACTTCAAAATCAATACAGCTAGCTCTATGATGTGCATCCAAGATAAAATGATCAAATAGACGTAATATTTCAGAAGCATTTCCGGAAGTGTTTTGTATCAAGGCTCCAAACAGAGTGGGAAATGTTACTTCAGGAAATTCTTGCAGTAGGCTGTCTAATTCAGAGTCATAGTTTGCAGGAAACCAAAATACATTTGAAGTTCTTTACCCAAACCTGAGATTTCATTAGAATATCAAAATATCTTCCATAAAACACAGTATGTAGCCAGAATTTAAGAACTAGAAATGAACCAGGAGCCTGGGTAATGTGGGTAATGTTCTCATGTTTTTTTTTTGTAGTACCAGTAGACTAACTGATATCTCATCTCTGTTTTCTTTGTAGCCTTTTCTTTCTTTCTAAGACTAGTTTTCTAAGCTTCTCTATGGTGTTTAAATGCCCACGGTGACCCATGAATGTCTCAAAATCCCATGTTCACAAGAAATATAATTTGGCCAGCTTGGGTAACATTTTCTCAATGATTGAATTTATCATGAACGTAAAATGAAAACATGATTACAGTGGCCCAGCCCTGTTGGCAGATGGTGCATTTGAGGTAGTGCTTAGAAAAGGAACTACGATTTAAGCAATTTCAAAAAAAATCAAGATTCTGCATTATGATTTAAAGTGAATTGTGTAATGTCAATTTTTTTTTTAATGTATCACTGAAATCCCTTAAAATGAAGTAAGTTTCTAATGGAATGGTCTTTTACCTAATATCATAAAAATAAGTTACCACTTAAAGTAAGCCAAGATTTTTTTTACAAATAACATTCTTGAAACTTTAGCTTCCTTTATCAAAGTTATATGCTTAAAGTTATAAGCCAACCATTCTTCTAACAACTAGAACAAATATTTCAATATTACAGGAAAGTTATTTACTTTCTTGGCAAACAGACTTAAACACTTAAATTTGTAATGACAAGCTACAAAATACACATAGATTTGACTTAAATTCATTGTACTTCATATAAACATACTCATTAACTTTTTATCTACTTAAACAGAAGCCAATTGTTATTCCAAAGTTTTTATTCTCAAAATCTCTTACAAATGAAAGTTTCCTCAATTGAATTTTAATCAAGGACCAATTAACAATATTTGGGACTTCAAATTTTTAACTTTACAGAAGTTACCACAAAGGGAATTTAAACCACAAATTATACTCAAAAGTAAACTGGCTGTGTTGCCTATTTCCAGAAAGAAATGTTTACAGGATAAGGGCCTAGGGTAGAAGACACGGCATTGGTTCAGAAGCAGTGGGACACTTCCCTAGTGTAAACCAAGCAAAGGAACCAGACTTTAGATGAAAGGGTGGGGCTCCACATGAGACTTTAGTACTGAAGAGGGATTTTTGCAATGACTCAGTGGATGTATAACCAAAGCCCAGACTAGTTTCTGCCGAGTTGATTCTGACTCATAGCAACCCTATAGGACAGTGGGACAAAGTAGAACTGCCCCATAGGGTTTCCAAGGAGTGTCTGGTAGATTCAAACTGCCCACATTTTGGTTAGCAGCTGTAGCTCTTAACTATTATGCCACCAGGGTTTCCAGTGGATGTATAAAAAGGAGAGAAAAAGGGATATAATTCACTGAATGCAAAAAAAAAAAAAAAAAAAAAAAAACCTTATACTGAGCATAGTTTAGACTTTTATTCATAATTTGTTGTTCAATATGAACACCAGTTCTTACTGGCTTGGCAAAATAATAGTAAATATATTAAGGTGGTGAAATGAAGGATACATTTCCATCCTCAACCCACCTCTTTGCATAGCATATACATGTAGTAAATGCATATATAAAACATTAAACCCTGCCATCTTCCTGTCTGTGGATGAAAGTATATAGAGATAATATGAGAGAGTGTAGAACTGAAAGACTCATCATTTTAATTAATTTCCACTCTCCAGTATTGAAAGGGGATAGGAGCTTTTGAAACACATTATTTAAACAATGTATTTTTTATTTGGAAACCCTGGTGGCGAAGTGGTTAAGTGCTACAGCTGCTAACCAAAGGGTCGGCAGTTTGAATCCACCAGGTGCTCCTTGGAAACTTTATGGGGCATTTCTACCCTGTCCTATGGGGTTGCTATGAGTCGGAATCGCCTCAGCAGCAGCGGGTTTAATTTTGTTCTTTTGGTTTATTTTTCATTTATTTATTTTTTATCAGTATATGCAATACCTTTGAGGCACCGGAGTAAATGCTCTAAGTTTGCTGGGAGGTAGTAACACTGCGGAAAACAAACACGTCCTTCATGGGGGATATTTCCTAAGCATTGATGGTAAGCTAAGTGAATCTATGGCTTTTACAGGAAAAATCTAATTTCTCTTAACTCAAATTTTAGTGAAGAAATTTTAGGACTATTTTGGGCCTGGCTATAGTATGTGTGACAGTCTTTAATAGGAAAAATAATAGCTCACCCAGAAAGGAAATCAGCAAAGTGCTGCCATGGGAAACTACTCCAGTGATGATTCAAAACTGTCACAAGTTCACAGATGTTTGGTCTCTGATAAGAGTGAAGTGCCAGTTATAATTTGCCTGTTCTGACCTTTTAAAATAATGTCAAGTCCCAAAGAACCACCACCATCTGGTTGGTGGCTGGTTCTAAGAAGTGGATCAAAATCAATCATAGAAAACCAGGATAGACTTAAACAGTGACAGATCGACCTAATTTGTATATAGGCATTTGCTGGCACCCTGGTTTAAACTCATAGGGATTGAGAGCTCAGGTGTTTCCCAAAAGGCCAGCAGTTCAAATCTATCAGCTGGTCCTTAGAAACCTTATGGGGCAATTCTACTCTGTCCTGTAGTGTTGCTGTGAGCTGGAATAGACTCAGTGGCAATGGGTTTGTTTTGGTTATTTTGTTTATCCTCTCTTTGTGGTCCCTAATTTCCTGAGTAACAGTAAGCCATCACAGCAGCAGCCTTTACATTTACTCTTAACATAAGCCACATTATGCAAAGCACAAAGGGAGTGAGACCCTGTCCATTTTCTAGTCCCACATTCCTTCTAAGCAAAACCATTGCTGTCCAGCCAATTTCAACAGCGGCTGGTGGATTCGAATTGCTGACCTTTTGGTTAGCAGCTGAGCTTTTAACCACTGTGCCACCAGGGCTCCAATGAGTAGCATAGGACACATAATATAAGTGACTTAGTTTGCTGGTGCTGCCATAATAGAAATACCACCAGAGGGTGGCTTTAAGCAACAAAATTTAATGTCTCACTGTTTTGGAGGCTAGAAGTCCAAATCATGACTTGGGGTCTAGGGCAGGGTCCTTTCTTGTTGGCAGCCCTGGGAGTTCCTTGTCATTCCCAGGCATTCATTGACATTCCTGGGCTCATTGAAGGATTTTCACAAGGTCTTATCCCCTCTCTGTACTTGTCTCTGGGCCTATTCTCCTCATGGTTATACCAATCAGAAGAGGCTAGGTTTAGGACCCATGGTATTGCCCTGTGAGCTCATTAACTCAACAAAGAAAAAATTCTATTTCCAAACATGATAATATTCACAGTTACAGAGGTTTGGACATCAACACAGACTGTTTAGAGGACAAAATTCAATCCAAAATTATAATTAACTATGATTATCTATACCTGATTTTAGCAAAGTTATTAGGAGAGACAATGGATATATACTGTATCTGGGCAGTCTGTCAAGAATACAGAATCGAAACAATCCTTTAATATAACTTCTTATGCACTACATAAAACCCTTTCAGATCCTCTGCAGACATTTCACAGAAGTGGCGCTAGCTAGATCATGTGTGGCTCCACTGGTAATTGCCATTTATTATTTTTTGTTTTTCTTATTATAGTAACTTTTTAAGAAAGCACTGGCTCTATGTTTTAAAAAAAAGAGTGAGAGAGAGCAAGAGTGATATATGGGTGACGTAGCCCTTATTGAAACTTGGTTTCAGTAACTTGGCTAAATTCCCATTATGTTCTTGTCTCACTTCACTGCTTCACTCAAAAAAAAAAAAAAAAAACAAGTCACAGTATCTCATAGTTCTACCGTGTCAATTTTTTTTTTTTCTGATTCTCCACAACTACGTGCTGATCTATGCACATTATTTTTTTTTAACCTGGATATGTTAATAATTTATTTTGTCCTTACTTTACTAAGATTTTTTTTCTTCTCCTACAGTACGATTTTCTCCTCCAATTTCCCTCCACCTATAAGGCTCTTTTTTTTTTTTTTTTAATGAGGCTCATTCAACAGCACTTGTATTTTTAAATTGCTTAACTCTGTATTTCAAATTAAATTACTTATACAAATATTAGTAATTTTAAAGCTTTAATCTTTATACTCTTAAACACACACACACAATTTGCTAGAAAAATGTATTATAAGCTTTTTCAGTTACCATACCAAGACTGAATCATACTACCTTCTCAAGGTACAGCTCCTCCTCTGATGGCATATATAAAATTTGAAAGTCTAGAATCTAGGAAGAAATAGTCAAACTTTAAAGGACTTGCAGAGCCCCAGTGGCACCGTGGTTAAGAGCTTGGCTGCTAATCAAAAGGTTGGCAGTTCGAATCCAGCAGCCCCTCCTTGGAAACCCTATGGGGTAGCTCTACTCTGTCCTGTAGGGTTTCTGTGAGTCTGAATTGACTCAACAGCAAAGTGTTTGGTTTTGGGTTTATAGGACTTGCCTACTATACCTACCCCCACGTGTCTGTCAGTTTGTCATACTGTAGGGGCTTGTGTGTTGCTGTGATGCTAGAAGCTATGCCACCGGTATTCAGATACCAGCAGGGTCACTCATGGAGGACAGGTTTCAGCTGAGCTTCCAGACTAAGACAGACTAGGAAGAAGGACCCAGCAGTCTACTTCTGAAAAGCATTAGCCAGTGAAAACCTTATGAATAGCAGCAGAACATTGTCTGATATAGTGCTGGAAGGTGAGCCCCCCAGGTTGGAAGGCACTTAAAAGATGACTGGGGAAGAGCTGCCTCCTTAAAGTAGAGTCGACCTTAATGATGTGGATGGAGTAAAGCTTTCAGGACCTTCATTTGCTGATGTGGCATGACTCAAAATGTGAAGAAACAGCTGCAAACATCCATTAATAATCAGAACTTGGAACATACAAAGCATGAGTCTAGGAAAATTGGAAATCATCAAAATTGAAATGGAACACATAAACATAGATATCCCAGGCATTAGTGAGCTGAAATGGACTGGTATTGGCCATTTTGAATGGGACAATCGTATAGTCTACTATGCTGGGAAGGTCAACTCGAAGAGGAATGGTGTTGCATTCATCGTCGAAAAGAACATTTCAAGATCTATCCTGAAGTACAACGCTGTCAGTGATAGGCTAATATCCATACGTCTACAAGGAAGACCAGTTCATATGACTATTATTCAAATTTATGCACTAACCACTAGGGCCAAAGATGAAGAAATAGAAGATTTTTATCAGCTGCTACAGTCTGAAATTGATCGAACATGCAATCAAGATGCATTGATAACTACTGGTGATTGGAATGCGAAAGTTGGAAAGAAGAAGGATCAGTAGTTGGAAAATATGGCCTTGGTGATAGAAACAATGCTGGAGATTGAATGATAGAATTTTGCAACACCAATGACTTCTTCATTGCAAATACCTTCTTTCACCAACATAAACGGCGACTATACACATAAATGGACCTTGCCAGATGGAACACACAGAAATCAAATTGACTACATCTGTGGAAAGAGACGGTGGAAAAGCTCAATATCATCAGTCAGAACAAGGCCAGGGGCCGACTGTGGAACAGACCATCAATTGCTCATATGCAAGTTCAAGCTGAAACTGAAGAAAATCAGAGCTAGTCCACGAGAGCCAAAATATGACCTTGAGTATATCCCACCTGAATTTAGAGACCATCTGAAGAACAGATTTGATGCATTGAACACTAGTGACCGAAGACCAGATGAGTTGCGGAATAACATCAAGGACATCATCCATGAAGAAAGCAAGAGGTCACTGAAAAGACAGGAAAGAAAGAAAAGACCAAGGTGGATGTCGGAGGAGACTCTGAAACTTGCTCTTGAGCATCGAGAAGCTAAAGCAAAAGGAAGAATTGATGAAGTAAAAGAACTGAACAGAAGATTTCAAAGGGCCTCTTGAGAAGACAAAGTAAAGTATTATAATGACATGTGCAAAGAGCTGGAGATGGAAAACCAAAAGGGAAGAACACACTCGGCGTTTCTCAAGCTGAAAGAACTGAAGAAAAAATTCAAGCCTCGAGCTGCAATAGTGAAGGATTCCATGGCGAAAATATTAAACGATGCAAGAAGCATCAAAAGAAGATGGAAGAAATACACAGAGTCATTATACCAAAAAGTATTAGTCGATGTTCAACCATTTCAAGAGGTGGCATATGATCAGGAACCGATGGTACTGAAGGAAGAAGTCCAAGCTGCTCTGAAGGCATTGGCGAAAAACAAGGCCTCAGGAATTGATGGAATATCAATTGAGATGTTTCAACAAACAGATGCAGCACTGGAGGTGCTCAGTCGTTTATGCCAAGAAATATGGAAGACAGCTTCCTGGCCAACTGACTGGAAGAGATCCATGTTTATGCCTATTCCCAAGAAAGGTGATCCAACTGAATATGGAAATTATAGAACAATATCGTTAATATCACACACAACCAAAATTTTGCTTAAGGTCATTCAAAAATGTCTGCAGCAGTATATCGACAGGGAACTGCCAGAAATTCAGACCGGTTTCACAAGAGGACGTGGAGCCAGGGATATCATTACTGATGTCAGGTGGATCGTGGCTGAAAGCAGAGAATACCAGAAGGATGTTTACCTGTGTTTTATTGACTATGCAAAGGCATTCGACTATGTGGATCATAACAAACTATGGATAACACTGCGAAGAATGGGAATTCCAGAGCATTTAATCGTGCTCATGAGGAACCTTTACATACACCAAGAGGCAGTTGTTTGGACAGAACAAGGGGATACTGATTGATTTAAAGTCAGAAAAGGTGTGCGTCAGGGTTGTATTTTTCACCATACCTATTTAATCTGTGTGCTGAACAAATAATACAAGAAGCTGGTCTGTATGAAGAAGAACGGGGCATCAGGATTGGGGGAAGACTCATTAACAAACTGCATTATGCAGATGACACAACCTTGCTTGTTGAAAGTAAAGAGGACTTGAAGCACTTACTAATGAAGATCAAAGACCACAGCCTTCAGTATGGATTACACGTCAACATAAAGAAAGCAAAAATCCTCACAACTGGACCAACGAGCAACATCTTGATGAATGGAGAAAAGATTGAAGTTGTGAAGGATTTCATTTTACTTGGATCCACAGTCAACAGCCATGAAAGCAGCAGTCAAGAAATCAAAAGACACATTGCATTGGGTAAATCTGCTGCAAAGGACCTCTTTAAAGTCTTGAAGAGCAAAGGTGTCACCTGACCCAAGCCATGGTATTTTCAATCGCATCATATGCATGTGAAAGCTGGACAATGAATAAGGAAGACCAAAGAAGAATTGATGCCTTTCAATTGTGGATTGGCAAAGAATATTGAATATGGCATGGACTGCCAAAAGAACGAACAAATCTGTCTTGGAAGAAGTACAACCAGAAGCAAGGATGGCGAGACCGCGTCTTACATACTTTGGACATGCTGTCAGGAGGGATCAGTCCCTGGAGAGGGACATCATGCTTGGCAGAGTACAGGGTCAGTGGAAAAGAAGAAGACCCTGCACAAGGTAGATTGACACAGTGGCTGCAACAATGAGCTCAAGCATAACAACAATTGTAAGGATGGCTTAGGACCAGGCAGTGTTTCTTTTTGTTGTGCATAGGGTCGCTATGAGTCGGATCTGACTCGACGGCACCTAACAACAACAACAACAACCAATTACCATAGAGTCAATTCCAACTCATGGCAACCGTATAAGGGTTAGAGTATAAGTGTCAGAATTGTTCTCCATAGGGTTTTCAGTGGCTGATTTTTCAAAAGGAGATCACCAGGCCTTTCTTGTAAGGTGCCTCTGGGTGGACTTGAACTTCTAATATTTTGGTTAGTAGCTTAGGACATTAACCATTTGCACCACCCAGGGACCCCAACTATATAAAATAAATAACATAAAACTTTCAATATAATGTATGATACTACAATTTAAAATAAACTATTATCATTGTTTGATTATTTATGATATATTTGGATACTTAAGAAATGTCATGTAACTGAATTAACTTAGGGACAATGGACATAGTTGGAAAAGTAGAACTTAAAGATATCTAGGGAATGGAATTAACAGAAATTGGTGACCAATTGGAAATAACGGAGCAAATCAGAGGTTGACTCTGAGGATGCTGGCTTAAAAGCCTCCTGATTCTGTTACCATTCAGTCACCAACATTATTAATGCATTACAATGAGCAGATTTTAGGATGTGGTTATGCTCTAATTGGGCGAGAAATGAAACTAGCTTGAGTACCAAGGGTCTAAAGATACTAAATATACCTTTGTAGTTTGTGGAACCAGGCTCGTTGCTTTGTGGCTATACTGCATTTAGGGGAAAATTAGTTTTCTTTGAGGGTGGTACCAAGTGCACATCCATCTGTTTGTTGGAACATGCTCTAGGCTTCCTGTAATCTGAGAAAATAAAATATGTCCTCAACCTTCTTCTTTGTAGTGTGTAATGTGTCTGAAGAGGGCACAGAGCCAGGTGAAATTTTGTTCTGTTACACATAGGTCTCCATGAGTCAGAGTGACTCAAAACAACAACAGTAACAACAATAATGTATCTTTTCTCTCAACACAGGCATATACGCACAGTGTATGTCCAAAATTTACGAAAACTGAAGCTAGGGTACACGGTAGTCTTATCTTTCTTAATGTCAATGGTAAACAATGAATCAAGTAATTCATTTATAAGAAAAAAAATTTGGCCTCATCTTTCTCCACCTTTAGCTAACAAAATATGATGGATTCTGACCAGTTGTCCTTGCAAAAACAATATAATAAATCATGTTTAACACGACGACTTCACTTCTTAGCTATCATAGAAAGATCTTCTGCATCATCTTGTTAGCATAACTTCTTTTAAACCTCAAATCTTCAGCATTGTACATTTTCATATTATAAGCATCACTACATTACACTATTAAGAAATTACAGAAAGTTTGGATAAAGTTCCAGTAACAAACCTATAATATTAAATTTCTGGATAACTAAAATAGAATTACATTCCAAAGTTAGCCAAAACCTGAAGATGAAAGTTAGTGAGGTATAGTATCAAGCTGCAGTAGACTGCATAATGGTATCTCAGAGATGTAGACATCCGAATCCCCAGAACCTATAAATGTCTTACCTCACGCAGTAAGAGGAAATTTACAGATGTGGCTAAGTTAGATGGTTTGAGATGAAGAGATTTTTCTGGACTATTCTGGTGAGTCTAATGTAATCACAACTGTCCTTATAAGAGCTAGGCAGACAAAGATGTCAACTAAAGAGAAATAGAAATTGAACTGCTATGACCACAAGCCAGCAGCCTTTGAAGTTGGAAAAGACAAGAAACAGATGCTCCCCTGGAGCCTCTAGATGGAAAATGCCCTGCCTATATCATGATTTTTTTTATATATATCATGATTTTAGATATTTAATACTTATTTTGAACTTTAGACCTCTAGATACCTAAGAGAATAAATTTGTGCTGTTTTAAGTTGCTGTATTTGTGGTAATTTGTTACAGTAACAAAGTAGAACAAATGTATATTTTAGCACCAGGAAGTGAGGTGTTACTGTAACAAATACTTAAAGATGTAGAAGTGGCTTTGGAATTGGGAAATGAGAAGAGGATGAAAAATTATGAAGTGTATGATTGAAAAAACAAATTTTCCTTGAAGAGTTTCATGGTAGAAATATGGATCTTAATGATTAGTTCCATCTCAGAAGGAAGTGAGGAACATGGTATAGAAAACCTATAAAATCTTAGGAATATTTAAATCATCATGAACAGACTGTTGGTAGAAATATGGATATTAAAGGTGATCCTGGTAAGATTTTAGAAGGAAATGAGGAACAAGTTATTGGAAAGTAGAGGGAAGGAGATCCTTGTTACATAGAGGCAGAAATTTAGCATAATTTTGTTATACAGTTACATGTAAAGCAGAACCTGTAAGTGATGGACTTGAATATTTAGGTAAGGGTTGAAGGTATAGCCTGGTTTATTCTTGCGCCTTATAGTAAAATGAGAAAGGAAAGAGATCAAGTTAAGAACTGTTAAGCTAAAACGAACCAGGGCTTGATGATTTGGGAAACTCTCAGCCTATCCAGATTGTAAAAAAAAAAAAAAAGATGGTAAAATTCAGAGAATCACTGTCAGGAAAGAATGCTGTAGAAAGAAACCTAAGGCGTGGTTGGGCAATCTTTTGCTAGTGCCTGGAAGAATCAAAAGGTCAAAATATTCAGTCACACAGAGGACTATCTGACAAACTAGGCATGTGACTCATGGCTTTCAACCATCTCAGCAGAAGCTTCCCTCTGGCCTTCAAAGATTTACGTTCATCCCACATGCAAAATACATTTACTCCATCCCAAAGTTCCTAAAATTCTCAACTTATTATAGCATTAACTAAAGTCCAAGTCTCATATAACTCCATCTGTTCAAAAGTCTCAAATATTATCTAAATCATTCAACTAGGCGTGGTGAGATTCTAGATAGAATCCATCCTGGGGCAAAACTCCTCTCCATCTATGAACCTGTGGGGACCATTATGAACTGGCCTCTGGAACTATAGGAGAATAAATTTTGGCTGTTTTAAACCACTAAGTTTGTGGAGATTTCTTACAGCTGCAACAGGAAACTAATACAAAAGCTTTAAAACTTTTTAAAAATTTTAGTGCTGGTGTTTGGTGACCTCTCTAAATAATAAATTAAAGCAGAAGACTTTGGTTTCAATGAACTTTGTCAAAAAAGTTACAGACATTTGCTAGTAGATTTTTTTTTTTTCTGACAACAAGGTTAGTAGATGTCAGTAAAACATTCTATGTTACATGATATATTTTCATCCTTGTTTGAATAGGAATTAAGATACTCTTTTAACATTAACCTCGCTCTATTTCTTTAGGTCAGCAGGCTTTGGCAAGTTATTTTCTGAGGCTCAGATTTCTAATCTATAAAAGAAGGACAGAAATAATAATTTATGAGATGACCATGGGGATCAAATGACACCCTTTCTAAATTTTAAAATAATAACAACATTAATCATTTATTATTTTTACTTTATCATTTTAATATCTGATTCAAATCCATGTTGACAAAATGAAAAATATTTTCTTTCACTTAGTATTTTATTTTTTAAAATATATACAATTATAAAGTAAAAATTTGAATTCATACTATGCATCATTCAAAATTATTTCAAATATAATAATTTTAAAAGCTCAATTTTATTTTGTACATGAACTGATAAAATTAACAAGAGCTTTCAGGCATTTCTTTTTAAGAAAACCTAGTTTACAACATCTCAAACTTACATAACAGATTAGGAAATTATTATTTATTGGAAAATGAATTGCCTAAGGGGTCCTTTGAATAGAATCAACAGAAAAGAATTCTACATACACATATAAAGTGTCTATATTTCTAAATAGCTAGACCGAGACTATAGGCATTTACCAGAAAGAAATTAATTTCCTTTCCATGTAAGCACATTTCCTTTAACTTTAGAAGAAAGTCCAATCATGTACACAAGGACTATATTTAGCTCAACATGAGTAGTCACAAGAATGCATGTTACTAATAATCTTAGAGCTGTTTGAACTTATGCTTAGAGTTTTCTTTACATATGGATTCAAAATGCAAGCACTCTTTTTAAGTATTTTCTGTCTTGAATTTGGAAAACTGTTTTAAGATAAAATTCTTGTTACCAGTTTAACTTTAATTAAAAACAAATGTATTAAGTAAGGCCACATACATAAGACACCTAGCAAAACCCCTGATACGAAATAGACATCAAAAAACACAGTTATAGAAAAATTTTAAAATGATAACTTTATTATGTTATTATATCATTATCATTAATGTTATTAATTCAGTGTATATGCTTATTCACATAGATCCAGAGCAAGACTTGTCTATACATTCTTTATAAGGAAGGGTTTTTAATCCAGCCATAATAAGAGTCAAAACTTTAAAGAAACAAATAGTTTTACATGATACCTTAGTTTAACTGAACATATCTGGTTAATTTTTACAACTAATTATAATATTTTAATAAATTCAAATTATTTTATTGTTATCATATATACAAAACATAAAAAAAAAAAACATTTTACATTTATGTTTTCCTTTCTTAGATAGCATGGGTCTTCTTCCCGCCCTCCGATTTCATGAGATAAGCAATATGCATGTATTATCAGTGTATAACACCCACTTACATACCAAACTTGGGATGATATTAAAATTTAGCACAATCGACTAATGCTGAAATCAGGCTCACAAATAATCCAAATGAGTTTATTACTAGAAACCATATCTACCTAACTTTATTCTCATAATCTTGCTATTAAAAAAAAAATAGTAAATCACTTCTCAATCTTGAAAAATATCTAGAAGTGCTCAAAAGTACATTTTTAAATAATTGTAAACTTGGTAGTCTTTCTTGTCATCTTCATTAATTACATACAATTTCACCAATGCTGAATTTTCAGTAACATTAATATTAACATAATAAAATATCCTATATCTAATCTTACCATGCCCTTATTTTTATTCATGATTACAGTAGAACATCTGTTTGGCTGGCATTTTAAAGATGCCTGTACTGAAATACAGCTAACAAATGCTATTTGACACCTCATATCACTAAATGTAATGAATCTAAAAATGTGCAACAATAAGACAAGGTGATATTTACATCATTAAAAAAAACTACATGAGTGCTATAAACATAATTCACTTTTAAAGAGATTTATGTGACATGGAAATATTTTCAGCCAATCACACAGCATATTACGGAATGCAGTAAGATGACCCAATAAATAAGGAGTAATAGTGTTTATAGAAAGAAGAAATGGTTTTAATTCTAGCACTCTATAAAGGGAAGTAATTTGAATAAAATCACAAGCAATGCCATTTATTTTTCCAATGTGCTTTTGCCCATATATACGTATAGAGAATTGTTACAATAATGACACACGTTCGTGCTGTGCTTTATGCTTGTCAATACATTTTCTTATGCATTTGATTTTAACCTTTCAGTCAAGCTCGAAAACATTTTGATTCCCATTTAAAATCCATTGTCATCGAGTTGATTCCAATTCATAGTAGCTCTATAGGGCAGAGGAGAACTGCTGCATAGGGTTTCCAAGGAGCACCTAGTGGATTTGAACTGCCGACCTTTTGGTTAGCAGCCGATCTCTTGACCACTGCACTACCAGGGCTCCATTTTAAAGATTAGATAACTGAAACTCAAAGATGTTGTGTTCCTAAGGCTACTCAATTATTTTTAAGTGGAAGTTGGAGCTTGACTCCCAATTTTATCAAGCCAAATTCTCAAACTCTTGATTTTGACATAGTTATTAATAAATATTACAATCCATGTCTACACACCCCATAAGGAGGAAACAACACATTTTCTGTTAGAACCAGTTGTCTGGAATTCTCTGAAGGAATCATGATAATAAAGAATAGTTGGGTTATAGGGCATGTCAAATAAATATTACCTTTCTTCTCTGTCAAAGCCTGAGACAACTAAGACAAAAAGATTATACAGGTGTTGTTGTTAGGTGCCATCAAGTAGTTTCAGACTGATAGCGACTCTATGCACAACAGAATTAAACACTGCCGGGTCTTGTACTGTCATCACAATCCTTGCTATGTTTGAACCCATTGTTGCAGCCACTGTGTCAATCAATCTCATCAAGGGTCTTTCTCTTTCTCGTTGATTCTCTACCTTGCCAAGCGTGATGTCCTTCTAAAAGGACTGGTCCCTCCTGATAACTTGACCAAAGTACGGGAGACAAAGTCTTGCCATCCTTGTTTCCAAGAAGCACTCTGGCTGTATTTCTTCCAAAACAGACTTGTCCATTCTTCTGGACTCCATGGTATGCTCAGTATTCCTCACCAATACCATAGTTCGAAGGCATGAATTCTTCTTTGGTCTTCCTTATTCATTGTCCAGCTTCCAAATGCATACGAGTTGATTGAAAATAGTGTGGTTCGGGTCAGGTGCATGCTTTAAAAAGGTCTTTTGCAGCAGACTTGCCCAGTGCAAATACATCATTTGATTTCTTGACTGCTGCCTCCATGGGTGTTAATTGTGAATCCAAGTAAAATGAAATCCTTGACTATTTCAATATTTTCTCCATTTATCATGATGTTGCTTATTGTCCAGTTACGTGGATTTTTGTTTCCTTTATCTTGAGGTATAATCCATACTGAAGGATTTAGTCTTCCTCAGTAAGTGCTTCAAGCCCTCTTTGCTTTCAGCAAGCAAGGTTGTGCCATCTGCATATTGCAGGTTGTTAATGTGTCTTCCACCAATCCTGATACTACATTCCTCTTCATATAGTCCAGCTTCTGGATTATTTGCATAAGTATGGTGAAATGACACAACCCTGACACACAACTTTCCTGACTTCAAACTATGTAGTATCCCGTTGTTCTGTTTGAACTACTGTCTATCTATGTACAGGTTCCACATGGGCACAATTACATTTTCTGGAATTCCCACTCTTCACAATGTTATCCATATTTTTTTTACGATCCACACAGTCAATAATTAACTATTGCACAGTCAATAAAGTACAAGTAAATATCTTTTTGGTATTCTCTGCTTTCAGCCAGGATCCACCTGACATCAGCAATGGCATGCCTCATGTCAAGTCCTCTTTTGAATCCAGCTTGAACTTCTGGCAGTTCCCTATGTATGTGCTGTTGTACCCGTTTTTTTTTTTTTTAATTCAGCAATTTTACTTGTGTGTAATATTAATGATCTTTTTCAATAATTTCCACATTCTATTGGATCACCTTTCTTGGGAATGGGCACAAATATGGATCTCTTCCAGTTGGTTGGCCAGGTAGCTGTCTTCCAAATTTCTTGGCATAGATGAGCAAGCATCACCAGCACTGCATCCATTTGTTGAAACATTTCAACTGGTATTCTGTCCATTCCTGGAGCCTTGTTCTTTGCCAGTATCTTCAGTACAGCCCGGACTTCTTTCTTCAATACCATGGGTTCTTGATCATAGGCCACCTCCTGAAATGGTTGAATGTTGACCAATTCTATTTGGTACTATGACATTGTGTATTCTTTCCATCTTTTTTTGATGCTTCCTGGGTCATTCAGTGTTTTGCCCATAGGATACTTCAATATTGCAACTCAAGGCTTGAATTTTTTCTTTGATTTTTTCAGCTTGAGAAGTGCTGAGGGTGTTCTTCCCTTTCAGTTTTCTATCTCCAGGTCTTTGCACATATCATTATAATACTTTGTCTTCTCGAGCCACTCTTTGAAGTCTCTTCAGCTCTTCCTCATTTCTTCCATTCGCTTCAGCTACTCTATGTTCAAGAGCAAGCTTCTATCTCTTCTGACTTCCATTTTGGTCTTTCTTTCCTGTCTTTTTAATGACCTTTTGCTTTCTTCATGTATGATATCCTTTATGTCATCCTACAGCTAGTGTCGTGTTTGGTCACTAGTGTTCAATGTGTCAAATCTATTCTTGAGATGGTCTCCAAACTCAAGGTTGTATTTTGGTTCTCATGGACTTGTTTTAATTTTCTTCAGCTTCAACATCAACTTGCAGTTGATGGTCTGTTCTGCAGTAAGCCCCTGGCCTTGTTCTGACTGATGATATTGATTCTACAGGTACAGACTAAAATATTATCTTCATTGCTAATAATGTTGAAGTTGGAGTATGTGGCTTAAACATATGGCAATGATGGACTTTCATATACTGATCTCAGAATCAGAAAGACATAATCTCCAAGTCATCAACCACCCAGGACCTCCTCCAGCTTCTTCATGTCCAGAGCCTTTGCTTTTAAACTGATCACAAGAACAAGAGTATTGAAATTCTCCAGGCAGGCAGATCCCACAAAGAAAGATAGAGGAAGAGTCCAAGTTTCTCATGCCATTTTCTCCAATGCTCACAGTTAAATGAGTGAAGAGGTGGAGATGGGTAAAAGTGTTAACTATTGGAGTTGCTGCTACATGGAAGGAATTATCAGGAGTAGGGAAGAAATGTTTCTTCTCCACAGAAGTGGTTGCTAAATAATCATACAGACAAGAAATATAAGTGTGAATACAATTTAGATTCTCAAGAAGACTTTCAAAAAGCCGTAAAGTATCAGTATTCCTCATGAAAGGCTATACCAAAAAAAAAAAAAAAAAAATTGTTGCTGTTGTTAGGTGCTGTTGAGTGGGTTCTGGCCCATAGAAACCCTATGCATAACAGAATAAAACACTGCCATATCCTGTGCCATCTTCACAATAGTTATTATGCTTGAGCCCATTGTTGCAGCAACTGTCGGTCCATCTCATTGAGGGTCTTCCTCTTTTTTTGCTGACCCTCTACCAAGCATGATGTCCTTCTCCAGGGACTGATCCCTCCTGATAACATGCCCAAAATATGTGAGATGAAGTCTTGCCATCCTTGCTTCTAAGGAGGATCCTGGCTGTGCTTCTTCCAAAACAGATGTGTTCATTATAGTGTTGATGAAATAATATAGAAATTCAGATAAATAATTATTTTATTCCAAGAAATATAGTGCCACCCCCCTACTTGGCTTGACCTCCGAGGACCACTGATTAATTTTTTTTAAACAATTTATAAAGGAGTAGCGTACCTGATTTCTCCTGCAGTTTCTTAAACCAATCTAAGCAAATAGGTATGCAGCTTATTATGGCAATTTAGGTGGGTGTCTTAGTTATCTAGTACTGCTCTAACAGAAATATCACAAGTGGATGGCTTTAACAAACAGAAATTTATTTTCTCAGTTTGTTTTTATTGTTGTTAGGTACCGTCGAGTCGATTCTGACTCATAGTGACCCTATAGGACAGAGTAGAATTGCCCCATAGGGTTTCCAAGAAGTGGCTGGTGGATTTAAACTGCCGACCTTTTGGTTAGCAGCCAAGCTAACCACAGCTAGCTCTCACGGTTTAGGAGGCTAGAAGTCCGAATTCAGGACGCGAGCTCTAGGAGAAAGCTCTCTATCGGCTCTAGGGTGGGGGGGAGGGAGGTCTTTGTCTCTTTAGCTTTTGTTTCCTGGTTCCTTGGAGATCTCAGTGTGGCTTGGGATCTATCTTCCCTCATCTGTGCTCGCTTAACCTGCACCTTTTATATCTTGTAAGAGATTGACTCAAAACACACCATGCACTAATCCTGCCTTATTAACATAACAAAGACAACCTTTTCCCAAATGAAATTATAACCACAGGCATAGGAGATAGGATTTACAACATATATTTCTGAGGAACACAATTCAGTCCATGACAGTGAGGTTCAGTATTATCTCTCTACTGGGTCTAGCTTTAACTGGGTTGTGTTTCTCCTTCTACCTCCAAGAGGGAGATCTTACACTCAATTTATTTACCTTATCCCCTGGTTTTGAATTCCTAATATAGTCAGGAATCTTACATCCCAGTCACTCACCAAGACTAGATTTTTAACTATAACCCAACACCCCCCCCCACACACACACACACTTATATTAGGGTAGCACATATTTTTGGTCTCTTGGTACCGGAGCTATGAGTCAGAATCGACTCAATGGCAACAGGTTTGGTTTTGTTTTGGTATAATTAGAAATAACCAAATTCTTTGGACACCATCTGTTTCATTCTGACGAGCCCATAGCATCAGACAGTCTCGTCTTTGGCTGTGTCACTCCCTACTGGGCTTTATCTCAGTACTTCTTTGCCATCCTGTCCCACTCTAAGAATGTATGTAACTTAATGACATGTTCCAGGATGTCATAAGAAGCATATAACTAATTGAAATGTTTTCAGAAAACAAGAAACTCTTTTAAATTTTATAATATGAGATTTACATAAAAACATTTCAGTGATATCCAAAAATTTGTTTACATAGGGAAATTCACAATTGTACACCAATGTGGAATGTATACCAATGTGGAAAAACAGAATATCATGCTTTTGGTGATGAGAACACGGGATGAAGGTAATAATCCAAACTCTGCTGAAAACTTTTTTTTTCCTGACACGAAGAAACTCAAAAACCCACTGCTGTCAAGTCAATTTTGACTCATAGAGACTCCACAGGGCACCTGAAGCTGTAAATCTCTATGAAAGCGGACTGCCACATCTTTCTTCCAAGGAACCGCTGGTGGTTTCAAACTGCCAAACTTTTGGTTAGCAGTCAATTGCTTCAACCACTACAGCACCACCAGGGCGCAAAGAAAGGCCCTTGGAATTATTGTACTAATCCATGACTACTCAAAATGTGGTCTATACACCAGCAGAATTTTCTAGAAATGCAGAATTTCGGGCCCCCTTCCAGACCTACTGAATTAGTATCTATATTTTATCCTAATCCCCAGATGATTGAAACATACATTAAGATTGAAGAAGCAGTGTATTGATTTATGAATATAACTATACAACAAGCATTTGGAGCCCAAGGTATGTTGGGAAGAGAAAGAAAGATTTTAGGAATAAAACAGAAATTATTACCTTGCCCTTGTTCAAAACAACGGAGAATCCACACCTGGAAAATGAAGTACAGATCTCCTTGATCCACCCAAGAAATAATGGAGTTGAAGTAAATCTGGAGAATGATAAACTTAAATTATTGAGGGGAAGGAGAGGCTTCGACATGTGGAAGGGCTAAGGAGTGTTCAGTCTGGAAACATGAAAGATGAAGCAACAGTGATCAAAGTCAATAAAATCAGGAAAGGCACAGAGAGCATGTTCTCCGATACTGGTGTCAGGCAACTGCCTCTGCTGGAAAAAGATGTCTGTCCTCTACCACTGGAAATTTAGATTAAGTGTCTGCTGCTCTGACAGCCAACCAGCTGTTTGTAGTTATCAATAGCTCACCTCCAAGCCAGGTTCAGTCAGGACTGAATCTCAACCAAGTGAGAGGAATGTAAAGGCAGTGGAGGCCATTTCAGTGAGCTGGCTCCATGTCAAAGCTTCCCTTTGCTTCACCCTACACCCAACCACCTGCCTCTTCATCCTTCCAACAGCACTCTCTTCAATTTCTTTGACTGCTTGCCACTAGTTTTGGACTATTTAACTGGACGTTGGACACTCTCCACCTCTCTGCTCACTGCAGTAGATGTACTCTTGATGTCTTGTGCTTATCTCATCTCTGCTTAGCGACTGCCCAGACTCCTTTCCTTATCAGCTCCTAACATTCCCTCAGGTCACTTCAGCTCTTGCTCATCTGTGATTCAGAGTTGTTAGTTAGAGGGCACTCCTTGGCCCTTAAAAACAGTGACTTTATTCAAGAAATAAAAGATATTTCTCTAGATAAGAATAAAACTGTGAAATAGGCTATCCCATAGATGGTAGACTAAAAAAACAAAAACTAAAACAACATTACTGTCAAGTCAAATTCCTACTGTTCAAATCAAATTCTGACTCATAACGACCCTAAGTTTGTTATAATTCAAAGGAGTAGACTAAGAAACTATAAATAGGTTCAAGGAGGTTTGGTATCAATTATTCATTAAAATCCATGGGAATATTCCAATAAATATGTTTCTTTTTTAATTCTACAGGCCTTACGCTTCTTTCAATAAATCATGTTGTAAATGAATTTACTGCACACCCACACACATTTCTAAGTTTACAAAAATAACGTGGTCTCTACGTTCCTTTTCCGGCCATGCCCTGCGCTCTCAGGTATTTTCGTTGACGTGCTATGCTAATTTTTTTTTATAGCAACATGTAGAAGAGGATTGGCATGGCAGTGGTTTTAAGAGTTGGGGGAGGGGGAGGGGAGGTGACCAGCAAACAAACCAGAAGGTACGCATGTTTGCAAAAAACTACGGTATCTTTCCAACTAATTCAACCATATCCCCTCAATAAACCTCTACTCAAAAATAATTATCACCATTTACAAACTACTTTATTTTTGTACTTTACTATCTTTAGGAGCCCAAGTGGCACAGTGGTTAAGTGCTCAGCTGCTAACTGAAAAGTCCAAGGCTTGAACCTGACATCTGCTCTGCAGTAGAAAGATGTGGCAGTCTGCTTCGGTAGAGATTGACAGCCTTGGAAACTCTACGGGGGCAGTTCTCCTGTGTTCTCTAGAGTCACTGTGAGTTGGAATCAACTCACAGCAACGGATTTTGGGGTTGTCTTTACTCAATTAAATCTCCCTTATTTTCCACCTATTTTAATTCTTCCACATTTATGACATACCTGTTATCTCAGCTGAAGGTAATTGCTGCTTTAAAGCTATTCAGTTCCTTGAAAGTAGATTGTCAGGCCTTTCTTCCTAGTCTGTCTTAGTCTGGGAGCTCTCCTGAAAACTGTGTACCATGATTAACCCTGCTGGTATTTGAAATAACAATGGTATTACCTCAATTTTAATCATGTACCTCAATTTTAGTTTGTCTGAGGTTTTCTCATAATCGGACTGAAGATATATATATTTTGAAAGAACATCATAGAAATGCTCTGAAGAAGGGGTGGGGCATCTAGGCAGGGCAGAGGTTCTCAAATGGTGCAACTTCGCCCCCTAGGAAAGATTGGGCAATGTCTGCAGACATTTCTGTTTGTCACAATTGGAGAGGTGCTCCTAGCATCTAGTGAGTAGAGTCTAGGAATGCTGCTAAACATCCTATAACCCACAGGACAGTCTCCCACAGCAAAGTTATCTAGCCCATAATTCCAATACTGTCATGGTTGAGAAGCCTTGAGTCCAGGGACCAGCAGGTGTACCAGCCAGAAAGTGTGAAAGGTGTGCAGCACGTTGAAAGAATAATTAGGTGTGTACCTAATTAATTAGTTGACATGGTGGAAGGGGACTTTGACAAGCAATTATTTTGCAAATGAGATTTAAAGTTAGCTTGGAAAGGGATTTCAATTCAATAGTAATATATTTAGGCTTTATTCATAAAACTAACTAACATTTGTAGTGAGTTTTTTGGTCCTTTTTTGGAGTGGCTACCCACCATCTAGTCATTGGATGGTGCACATGATTAATGCACTCAGCTGATAACCAAAACAATAGAGGTTCAAGTCCACCCAGAGGGACATTTGGAAGAAAGTCCTGGCAGTTTACTTCTAGAAAATCAGCCATTGAAAATCCTATGGTGCACAGTACTACTCTGACACACATAGGGTCACCATGAGCCGGAGCTGACTTGATAGCAATTGGTTGGTGTCATGGATTGAATTATGTCCCCCCAAAAATATGTGTATCAACTTGGTTAGGCCATGCTTCCCAGTATTGAGTGGTTGTCCTCCATTTTGTGATTGTAATTTTATGTTAAAAGGATTATGGTGGGATTGTAACACCACCCTCACTCAGGTTACCTCCCTGATCCAAGGTAAAGGGAGTTTCCCTGGACTGTGGCCTGCACCACCTTTTATCTCGCAAGAGATAAAAGGAAAGGGAAGCAAGCAGAGAGTTGGGGACCTCATACTACCAAGAAATCAGCACCAGGAACAGAGGGCATCCACTGGACCCAGGGTCCCTGAGCCTGAGAAGCTCATCAACCAGGGGAAGATTGAGGACAAGGACCTTCTTCCAGAGCCAACAGAGAGAGAAAACCTTACCCTGGACCTGATGCCTTGAATGTGGACTTTTAGCCTACTTTATTGTGAGGAAATAAATTTCTCTTTATTAAAGCCATCCCCTTGTGGTATTTCTGTTATGGCAGCAATAGATGACTAAGACAGTTGGCTTACCCAGCATCTAACTTCTGTTCTGATTCGGGACTCCCCTTTTGAGTGCAGTATCTATGTGATGCAGTGTATCTTCTCCCGCTACAGGAACCAAAGGGAAACACTGCTTACTTATCTAGTGAAGACTGTCCTCTGCAGCAGCAATAGCAGCATCCTAACAAAGACTCTTCCTGCTGAAATAGTTATTGTAATTCCAAGAAAGCCTTCCCAACTGGCTCACCCACCACAATTTTGCAAATCTACTTCTCCAGCCTTCCATCAAGTATGTCATTGTATTCAGTTTTCATTTCTTGACAACTAGGATTGGTTTCTGAGCTTGCACTCAAGAGCCCTGACTGATATAGTGGGTCACCATCTAAGGTTTCCATAAAAGGAGTGATGCAACCATATGACAAATGGAAAGGCCTGTAGATAGTAATGGTAGTTTTGACAAGACGGTCCAGTAGCTTTGACAAGACAATAAATTATGTGCTTGAACTAGAACAGGGAAGGAAAAAGGAAAAAAAAAAATCACATTGTGATCATGGACTATCAATGGATAAATTGATGTGACTTGGTAATTGCATGGGTGGTGGGAGAGAAGTGAAATAAGTTGGGAGGTAGCTGGTGACTCTTGATATAGTAGCACAAATAGAATGAAAATAGCATGACAAGAACAATGCTTCTACTCTAGAACAATACAGTGAGCCAGAATGAGATACATGGTAGTATTTTGGTATTGAAAGTGAGAATTCACAGAGATATAATTAAATCCCTTTTGTAAATGGTGTATTTGAAGTACCGTTCAAACCCTGCTTAATATACTTACATTTATCCTGTTCTTGCTCCTTTGCAATGTTAATTACAAGTCCACAAATATTACTAAACCATAGCATAGTGCCTTCAATTTTGAAGATACAAAGTAAGTATCTTTCACTGATTATCATTGTAGTATTTAAAGTAATTATATAAAAAATTATAAATACTTATACAAAAACATACCTATAGAAACAACCAATAAAAACAACCTATAAAAAAAAAAAAAAAAACTAGTGCCATCGAATAGAGACCATTAAATAAGTAAAACAACCCTGAGCAGAGTTTCCATAAACCTTTGTATTATTAGAAATATTTTACAATCATAAACGGTTGTTCAGACCATATCTCAATGTACTTTGAAATACACTTAAATCATAAAGCCAGTTCTAGTATCTATAATCATTAAAAGAAAACATACCACAAAAGGTATAAAACACAATTAATTGTTTACTGTTTTTGAACTCCTGGCTTACTTCTTTTCTTTATTCTTGTCATACATTTATGCTAGTTCATAATAAGATGCAAACTTGAGTCATTCAAGCTAAGCTTCTTCTTTTCACTGTCCTCCTTTCCTCCCCATACCGTCCTACCCAATGATGAGGGCATTAATGCACAGCAAAATAACTAGGAAATAATTGTTGTTGTTGTTAGGTGCCATTGAGTCGGTTCCGACTCACAGCAACCCTATGCACAACAGAACAAAACACTGCCTGGTCCTGAGCCATCTTTACAATCCTTGTTTTGCTTGAGCTCTTTGTTGCAGCCACTGTGTCAATACACCTCATTGAGGTTCTTCCACTTTTTTGCTGACCCTGTACTCTGCCAAGCATGATGTCGTTCTCCAGGGACTGATCCCTCCTGACAACATGTCCAAAGTATGTAAGATGCAGTCTCACCATCCTTGCTTCTAAGGAGCATTCTGGTTGTACTTCGTCCAAGACAGATCTGTTCGTTCTTTTGGCAGTCCATGGTATAGTCAATATTCTTTACCAACACCACAATTCAAAGGTGTCAGTTCTTCTTTGGTCTTCCTTGTTCATTGTCCAGCTTTCACATGCATATGATGAGATTGAAAATACCATGGCTTCGGTCAGGTGCACCTTGGTCGTCAAGGGGACATCTTTGCTCTTCAACACTTTAAAGAGGTCCTTTGCAGCAGCTTTACCCAATGCAATGCATCTTTTGATTTCTTGACTGCTGCTTCCATGGCTGTTGATTGTGGATCCAAGTAAAGTGAAATCCTCGACAACTTCAGTCTTTTCTCCATTTATCATGATGTTGCTCATTGGTCCAGTTGTGAGGATTTTTGTTTTCTTTATGTTGAGGTGCAATCCATACTGAAAGCTGTCATCTTTAATCTTTATCAGGAAGTGCTTCATGTCCTCTTCACTTTCAGCAAGCAAGGTTGTGTCATCTGCATAACGCAGGTTGTTAATGAGTCTTCCTCCAATCCTGATGCCCCATTCTTCTTCATATAGTCCAGCTTCTCAGATTATTTGTTCAGCATACAGATTGAATATGTATGGTGAAAGAATACAACCCTGGCACACACCTTTCCTGACTTTAAACCAATCAGTACCCCCTTGTTCTGTCCGAACAACTGCCTCTTGATCTATGTAAAGGTTCCTCATGAGCACAATTAAGTGTTCTGGGATTCCCGTTCTTTGCAATGTTATCCATAATTTGTTATGATCCACACAGTCAAATGCCTTTGCATAGTCAATAAAACACAGGTAAACATCCTTTTGGTATTCTCTGCTTTCAGCCAGGATCCATCTGACATCAGCAATGATATCCCTGGTTCCACTCGGAAATAATAGAACCAAAATAAATACACACTCACATTAGCAATGTCACTATTCTAGAAGGAAATCAAAACAGATCATCTGATTCCAGCAAGACCACTGCAGTGAAAAATTATTTTATGGCAGCTTGAGAGAAATTGCCCTTTTTGGTGTTGCTTAGGCTGTTATTCCTAGGAGAGATAACTAGCTCCAAAATTTGCAGCCAAGAAAAATATCTTTTTCCTGATTACATAACATATTAGGTAATGGATCCCAATGTATAGCCTATCTCTTTCTTGTTTAATAAAATGGACCTGTATTTGTTGATTGGCCCCTGGAAATGTAGATTTTAGCTTGAATAATGCTAATCAAAGGTAAATTCTGAGACCAAGATATTTTTCATTCTTCCAAGACAGCTTAACTTTTCCACATCTATAAATGTACAGATTCTAACCCCATTCATAAAACTCACTCATTAGCATACGTAGCTCAGCATTCAAACTAACTATGACCCAATAAAACAGGAATGAATAACAAAGTCTTAATAGTCAGATTTCTCTTCTTGCTTCCACTCTGCTTTGCTCTTAGTTGTCTTCTGAGCATAAAATAATAGAAAGGGACTTCTGTAATATACCTTAAATTTGGGTAAGAGTCAGACACTCTTCTGGCTTAATAAAATATGTACTATATGTCAAAAGGAATTTAATCTATGCAATGCCAAGTGACTATTTTTCTGTTAGATTCTCCCTCATCCATAATGGTCTTTTCCACTTTTTTCTTTACTTCTGCCCCCAGTAGTAAGCAGACATGAATGAAGCAAAAAAATGCCTGATATGCCAAGCCAGAGGCCAGGTACTAGAAGAGGCAGAATCTTGATGGGGAGGTATGAAAAAAAGAGATGAAAGAACCCAGAAAAAATGTTGAGAGTGCACAAAAAATAAAGCCCAAAAGAAATGCTCTTTCATGAGCATGGAGGTGTCCACACAGTAAATTTTGAAAGTCTAGGAATGAGGGCGACATATCAGAGAACAGATTATATCCATGCCACATTGTGAAACTTGTCGTTTATGTTGGAATATTTACTGTTTATGCTTGAACAAAAATGATAATTAAATTCTCTATAATTCTTTTGAACTTCTGTCTGGCTTGTAATAAAATCTTTCTTACCCATTGCTATTGAGTCGATTCCTACTCTTACTGACCCTATAGAAGAGAGTGGAACTGCCCCATAAGGTTTCCAAAGAATGGCTGGTGGATTCTAACTGCCGACCTTTTTGTTAGCAGCTAAACTCTTAACCACTGGGCCAACAGGGCTCCAAAATATTTCTTAGATGCTTAATTTCCTAGAACTGTTAAAATTTGGTTGTGGCAGTCTCTGAGATTATTATACTGTAACAGAATATTTGAGTGTGCCTTAAACAAATAATGCCATAGAACTAACCTTGGCAGGCAAGACAATACTATGACAACTAACGCATTAACAGTACATAAAAATGTTCCTAGTATTCCCCATACATTCATTTAGTAATTATTTATAGAGTGCTGACTACATGTCAGAATACCCACTCAAGGGGAGAAAAGAGAATGAAAACCGTGAACTTGGCTCCAAAACCACAGAATAAGAACACTACTATAAAATAGAACTATGTCTTCTTATGTGAATTTACCAAGGGTAATTCCTAAGAGAAAGAACTCCCAGGAGAAGCCAGAAAAAGATGGGTTCTGTAAAGGATTGCACAAGACCACATCTTTAACAAGTTTTGGAAGAGTTTTATCACTTCTAGAGAGAGAAAAGGTTTGAACTCACCCAGAGGTGCCTCAGAAGACAGACCTGGCAATCTGCTTCTGAAAGGTCAGAGCCTTGAAAACCCAGTGGAGCAATTCTAACCTGCACACAGGGAGTAACCATGAGTCAGAATCAAGTCAACAAAAACTAACAGCAACAACAGAAGAAGGAGATAACATTGGAAGGAGGATCTAAGCAGTCATCCATCCACTGGTGCTACTTTGAAGCCCTTGACCAATGGTCCGGGACAAGTATTAGGCCAGGTGAATCAACTTATTTTAGGTGCACCCATGTTCTAGACGTTAAAAATGTTTGCATTTGATGTAGATCAGAAATTCAGGAAAGAGTAAGGGATAAGTAGAACATGCAAGGACCTGCCCTTGAGGTTCTGCAAAGGTTGGAATCCATGAGTATATCACCCTCAAAATGTTGTTGGGATTAAAGCGAGGTTTTTTTGTTTGTTTGTTTTTTAGGAAAAGAGGGAGTGAGCCAAAGCAAAGAATTCCAATTTCTTTACTACCCAGGAAATAATGGTCAACACAGTTTTTATATATTTTACACAAATGATTGGAAACAAGAGCAGCACAGGATCAGGCATTGCTTAACCAATTATCTGCTGTGGACAGCAGATAATTATATCCAGGAACCCATAATCAGCTTCAGGGTATAAGAGTTGTCCAAAATTCTCCTTTAGTTCATGCTGTCAATTGAGTTTATTTAGGCGATAGTGATGAAAACCAAAGTAATCTGGAGTTATAAAAAACTAAGTAGAGCAGCTTCATTTTGCATCTAAGGTGATTTGAGCAAACATGTCATGGAAAACATACCCTATCAAGGAACTACTTCTCAGTGTTGGAAAACATTCACAAGACCTGTGATTGTTCATGAAAAGGACTAGGTTTCCAAGCAGGGGCCAGCTAGGTCCACTCACTTAAAATTCTGCCACTTAAAGTTTCCTCTCATTGAACAGATACCGAGGGTCTCCAGGCATAGGTCAAATCAGTGAGAGGTTAGTGTAGTTTAAATAAATGATCGATAATAGCTACTGGAACTCCACAGTGTCTTTAGTCTTTAAAGTTAGTTGTACACGATTTGTGATAAGGGCAACAGTCGTATTAGGCTTTTGGTTCACCCCTGGTTGGACATTACAGGCTTCACAAACTTACCAAAGATGCAGAGGAAAGTGGCTTTTGTCAGAAGAACTGTGTCACTCCCAGTTAGGCACTCACTTATCCCATTTTCTCTTATTAAGCATGAAGGAAGACATTTTCCCCTCGTCTCATAAGATTAGTTTGGAAATCCATGGCATAAGTTTTGGCCAATTAAATGTGAATGGAAACGATGCGTGCTTCTTCTAGTCCTAGATACTAAAATCTCCCAGGCAGAGCTCTCTCTTCTCTCTTGCCTTGAGGTTGGAAGCAAAAGACTCAGACATGGCAAAGTATGAATCCCTCAGGCACAACCTTGGAGGGAAGTTGATCAGGAGAGACATCCAATCTACACCAGACTGTGTTGTGTGAAATAAATGTGGTGTGTGTATGTGTATGTGTGTGTGTGTGTGTTAAGCCGCTGAGGTGTTGGTGTTGCTTGCTCCAGTAACTAGCATTAAAGACCCTGTCTAACACAGGCAACTTGTAACTTCTCCAAATGGCCTAGCAACTTAAGTAATTATGGCTCATCCTTCTCCCAAGTCCTTCCAAATAGGGAAGGTGAGCATTTACATAAACTGCTCCCAGTTGTTCTGTCTTTAGAATCACACAGCCTAAGCCTAGTGACATTCCTGTGTCACACGGCCGGCTACTTTAATAGCTCCAGCATGTCGTGCTCAGGTTAAAGAGTCTCCATTTTGCCATGAATGGTGCTGAAAATTTTCTTCTCAGTTGACAAATTTCCTACTCTATCTGCATTCTGAAAAATGGAGAAAGTTTGAGAGTTGTTTACAATGGAGAAATGCTTATATTAGCAAGAATAAAAAAGTCAAGGTCGACTCCTTTTCCCATAAAAAAAAAAAATTTTTTTTTTTTAATTAGAAAGATTTTTGTGGAACCCTATCAAGATATTTTAAGCACTGCGCTCAGAGCAGAAAAGAGAATTGAGCTAATGCACTTCATAACCCATGTGCAACTAAAAACAGCACCATTGATCTAACCCTACTTCTTGAGTTAAAGTTGGAACCTTGTTTTCCATTTGAAAGTCTATTCAGAAAAAGAACATTTTAATCGGAACCAGGAAGTTAGTTAGAACAAAATTAATTGAAACTATGGGTTTTAAACATACACTATATAGCATTTACACAGCTAGAATTTAATGTTTGACACTTATGTTGAAGAACTTTTACAATGAGAGGGCTATTTTTTTCAACTGGACTAATACGAGCAAAAACAGAGAAGGTCTTTTATGAGCAGACTGTATTATTCCAAGGACTCAAAAAGAGTCCTTTTTAAATTCTAGATCCAAATTATATCAGCCATGGGTTGACATACCTCTGTAGGGTCTTCAAGATGATAATGTCTAATTCAGTTGCCGTATATAAAGCACTAAGCTGAATAACAGGCACAGTATAGGTAGGTAAAAGTAGGTAGTCATTAGAAAAACAAAGATTTAGTTTGTTTGAGTTTATTGTTTCATTTTGATTTATACAAAGGAGCTGTCTCTTCGGCTTCCCAAACCATATGCATTTCTAGAAAGTATAATTATTTGCAGCTAAATTTCTTCTATTTTGGAAAAGGCACCATGAAGTGCCCTTCATTTGCAAGTACCCAATTATCATCCAGGGAGAAATCTTAAGATCATTTCAACTGGAATGGAGAAATTAATGGATTCTGTTCAGGTATATAAATTGAGTTTATCTACAGTCAGACAGCAAATGATTATTTTTTTTTCCTTGAAATAAAAATGTAAAATGAAATGTTGATGATCTCTACAAGTTATTCAGGAGAAAAAGCAGAGATTTGAGGAAATTCCTTATGCACTATTGGTTTATCTTGCCCATTGGCTGACTTTCTCTGTGAAAGGAAGAGGTCCCTGCTACAAACTGGACAAAAATAGCAAAGGGTCAGAAGAGTACACAGTTCATTTAAAATTTCTCCAGACCTTGTACCCTGTGGAACTACAAAAAGATTCCCTCGATTTGTGGAATGCAGTCTCAAAGACATAGTGATTTGAATATTAAAGGATACATAATCTTATGTTGAGCCTAAAGTTTGTGAAGCCACACATATTGGTTATTTAGACTCTTTTCCCCAAACTCTTCCTTAAATTGCAACAATTTACAGCTATGACCCTTCCCTCTGATACAAATTATAGGTTTTCCTTGTCTCTAACTTGATCCTGCCTTGCCTGCAGAAGAGACAAAGAAAATAAAGCTTGAGTATTATTTTTAAGGCTTACTTCAACAAACATGGTATTTTCCTCCTTCAAAATGGCATCCTCAGTACATTTTAAACTGGGCCTGACGCTTAGGCAATCTCCTAGAAGTTCACTAGCCCTATTTTAAAGGAATTCTGTTTCACCATAAGAGGACTTTTTTTTTTTTTGCCTGAGGGAGGCAGTCTGGCCACTCAGCTTCAAAGCTGACTTACTTCTACTCCACTAGCTCTAATTATTAGTATATTGCAGCCTTTAGCAAAATAGCTTTACCAAGAAATAGGAACAGGCAATGAAGAACCAAATCATCAAGGGCAATGAAAATAGCCTTTTAAGCTGGTATTTATTTTTTTCCATCAGACTGAAAATATAGACTTTATCAGGTTGTTCTCAAATCAGTTTGCACTCAGCTAGTTACTAGCATGAAAGAAGCATGATGAGACTCATCTCTATAAAACATTGTGGTTTCGTACTTCATGCATATTTTTCAGCTTCATAGCTTATTACATAAAGTGAACCAGTTGACAACCCAAGCCTCATTGTTGTCATAACAAAACTGGAGTATATTTTCTCAGAATCTTGTCACATCATTAACTTGGAGTACAATATGGGAGAGAAGATTTACTGTTAAAGATAATGCCTCTGTAGTATTGATTCTTCGTCCAATCATGATGAAAAGAATTAGCACTGTTTCCCACCTTTCATTGGTTATGCAATTATTTTCTCCTTTGAGTTTTTTTGCTGATACTATGTGTTTTCACTAATGGAAGACATGCTGATTAAAGGACCAATTTAGAATTTTTTGTAATGATTTATGGATTTTGATACCCATTATCTGGGATCATGTATGTCCCAGTGGACTCTGGACATAGTAAATCCTACCAATACGAGCCATTGATAAATTTTTTTTTTTTTTTTAATTTTTATTTCTTGAAAATTTGCAAAACATGAATGCACCCAGCAGTGACTGCATATATATTTTATTCTGGCCTCCTCTTCTTAGTCTTTTTATTATTTTTCATGAAACTTTTCAAAATGTGGTATAATGCATTCTTCCTTACTGCAAAAGCAGTACTTGCAGCCCAAATAAATAAAGTCGATGATTTATTTATTTATTTTTATCTCAGGAAAATTACTACTACAATGCATTCTTCATTACTACAAAAACAGTACTTACAGCCCAAATAAATAAAACTAAAGGAATTTGAATCTCAGAACAATTATCACTACTATGAATTCTTCATTTTAACAAAAGCGGTACTAAGAGCTAAGAAGCAGAAACAGCCGTCCTGGAATATTGCAGACTTGATCAGAGCAGCGCATTCCACCTGCTACACATGGAAGCATTGATTGGACCCTAAGATTGAAGGCAGCGTAAAAATAACTTACGAGAGTTCAAGCCTCTTAAAAAGTACCACTGCAACCCATTATTCCTTATTACAAAGGCATTACTTACTGCTCAGAAGCTTGAAAAGCAGTCCTGAAAGATTGCAGAGGAAAGACTCAAAGCAGAACAGAGAGCCCGAAACACCTGGCAACAGTGAATGACATCAGGGAGAAAATGGCCACTATGCCTGAATGAAGACTAGGAATAGCTTATTCTTTTGATAAGTACATTCTGAAGAGAACATAGTAACTGGGAAACATCGTGAGGAAGCTTATCTCACAGAAATAAAGGCAAACATTTTTAAAAACTTTACAAAATTCACGTACTCAGGAGATCTCACCCAACACAATGCTCATTCTACATAATTGTGAGGCTACAACTCCAGGTTCTTGAGTTTCACACATTTCAAAAGATATCCACCTTGAGGTTAAATGCCTTAAAATTGGACTACTGCCTTCGAAAAGAACTCAAGAGGCGTAAAATGTGGTTGTGATTTGGCATGTCCCATAAGTCACCAAAGGGGTAAGCAGAAGGTTTGGGAGTGTGGCTGGGCAACCAGAAGATGTTAAGTAGATTCTAATGGACACACATCCCTCTTTCGTCTTATATAAATAATACTAGACATTTTCCTGATTTTTCGTTGTTAGTTATCAAGTCAATTCCAACTCATAATGACTCCATGTGTGCACAGTAGATGTATGTTCATTTTTTTTCTACTTTTTTTTAAAAATTACTTAAACATTCTATAAATTCAGACAGCAGAAATCTATACTAGGGCCACTCAACATGGGAAACATTTCTCAATTATACAAAGTGATACAATACTATGTATCTTCTATTTAAATGTTTCTATATTGCCTATTAAGCCTGGCTAAATCGTCAAACAGACTGAATTTTTTTGAAAAGGCAAACATTGTTCTTCAGATGCATTCTTAAGAGAAACATGTACAGGAAGGAAGAAGAATTACCAGGAAGAATTGCAGAAATAAAACTTCCTATTTTAGACAGTTAAATAATAAATTGCTTGAGCATAGAAATGTGGACTACTTTAGATCAACTGGAGAATTGTGGTTATGAAAACGATCTGTCAATAGAAACAAAGCAAAGTTTAGGTGATGAATAGATAACAGCTGCACCTTTACTGCAGAGTCAGGAATTTATACTGACGTCTAGGTACCGTTTTTCTTTTCACCTTTTTTTGGGGGGAGGGAGGGAATAAACAAACAGGGAGGCTTGGAGAAATCTTCAAAATTATACTTTGCAGTGGCTTACATTCATTTTTTAGGATGTTGTGGAGTGTTTATGTTTCATAATAAAATTTCTGGGTAAAGCAATGCGTCTCCACTGCTCACACTGTCTTCAAAACAACACTGAACACTCCATGAAAGCCTAAGGAAAATAATATCGAACATAAATATCCATGGGTCAAGGGTAAAATTTTTCAAATAATGATGCCATGCACTGAACTTTCTTCTATAGAATAATTTTTTTTTATTTTAAAATTTATTAGTAGGGAAAAGTCTTAAGTTTTTTTTTTTTTAATATATGTATCATACAACTGACCTTAAGATTAAACACTCAAACAAACATAGTCTCTGATTCCCATATTGTGTTCCTTAAAGGACCAACTTAAACTCAAGTCTTTATAATTCTAGTATATTAAAATAAAAAAATGGAAGCCCACTGTATAGTTAATTTTTGGCTATAGTTACTGTTATGGGTTGCAATGGTCTTTCCAAAATACATGTTGGAATCCCAATCTCTGTATCTGTTGGTGTGATCCTCTTTGGGAATAAAACTTTCTTCATTATATAACTGGAGCCATATCATTGAAGGGTGTGCCCTAAACCTAATCACATTTTAGTTATGAAATAAAGCATATCAGATATACAAGTAAGCATATGCTAGGGAAGACAGATGCATGTGAGAATTTTCTGCAAGCCCAGAAACCAAGGAATGCCCGGGGCTATTGGCAAGGAAGGAATCAATAGGACCAAGACCCCCACTTGGACTTTTAGCTCCAGAACTGTAAGAAAATAAATTTCTGTTCCTTGAAATCACCCATTTGTGGTATTTGAATTACAGCAGTTTTCTAGGAAACTAAGACAGTTACCTCAAGCTTTTCAAAATTTGTAGCTAGAGTCACTAAACATGCATTAACTCTTCTCAAGGTTCTGAATCAAGGTCTGGCTCTAATCAGGTTTAATATATGCCAGTTTCATGTAAACAGCCAGTCTTATTTGTCTAAGCATGTTCATTCTATGAACTGGTCTGTTTTCTTTGTTAAAGCCCAATGACTAAAGACTGTAGTCCAACAAATTTGGATGTATTAGTTTCCTGAAGCAAACACCTAAACTAAACTTCTGTAGAACAACTTGAAAAAGAGGATGGGGGAGAGGGGGATCTCTTATAGAATCTTGGCTTGGCTTGAACAAGGAACTGAGAATTGGGTCCCATTTTGAGTTGGATGCATTAAAGAATTGAAGCAGCTCTGTAATTGTGTATTTCTGTAATCTTTGTTCATTTGTCATTTATAAGAAAGCAACAATCATCTGAAGAAGGGACCATTAGTAATTTTGCAGCTGTAGGGTGGCCTTGGGTAGGTTCTGTTCGAAGCACTGCTTTCTGTTAGCCTTGTCCCTGATCCATGGAAAATGGGTGCAGTTCCTTTAAGAACATCATAGTCTGATTATCAGCAGGATTGATTTTCATTTTCACATCTTGTTCCTGCTCCGAAGAAGACCATGCTACAAATCTCAGGCTCTTCCTTACTCCCCCTCCCCAGGACCCCAGTACCATACCAGTTTTGTTCCCGCTCAATTGCACTGTTCTTCTGTACCATTCTCAAAAACAGGCACATAGCTCTGAATATCATTTGGCTGGGATTGCAACAGTTTTGAATAGATCTTCCTCATGCTAATGGTTTTATGGGACTCAGCTGCCAAACTGTGTTACCTGCCAGGACATCTGCCTGTTTTAACTGCAGGACATCTTAGTTGCCTAAACTTCCTTCATTGCCTGCTTCAGGAACTTGTCCTGATTTTCTGTCTTACCCTTTTTCTTCTGTTTGGTTTCTCTTGCCCAACTACCAGCTGGAGCCCACTAGAAAAAAATGAAACAACTAAACAAAAAAATTAAAGAATTTAGTCCAAAATACAAAGATTTCCAAATATCTAGATGTTTGGTAATTGAGGATTTATGCCATGGGTAATGCTAATTACTGTTTATTTTTTATTCTTTTTATTATTATGCTTAGAAAATCAGATCAAAACACATTAACCAAAAATAATCAGTGTAAAAGAGGACATGATTCTCGTTTGTTTCAAAACTGAGTCAAGGTGGCTTGGGTTTGAAGCCTTGCTATGATATTAGCAATGTGATACTGAAAAAAAAAAAAATCACTTAACCTCTTTGTGCCTTGATTTCCTTCCTCTGTAAAATATATATAGTATTAGTCCCACCTCATAAGATAGTTGACATGTAAAGTGCATAACACAGAACATAGTAATCTGTCATTACAATTATTTTTTAAATTTAACAAAGGCAATTTCTAAGGATGGTGACATTGGGGTGGAAATAACTGAGATCAGCTACAAAACTATATTTTAGGAATCTTTCTGGAAAACATGGCAGAAAAGTTTTATTCTTTACACTTAATGGTTTTTAGGTTACTGCCATTGAACAGGAATATATGGTGACAAGAATGGGACTAATTCAATAACGTAATTTCTGAGATAATATACCTAAAGTCTCCCGATATGAGTAACAGTGGTATTGTAGTGCTAACACAATTCTTAAGTGCCATTGTTCGTTATGTCATTGTTTAAATCATTTAGGATTTTGCCATTTAATTGTGCCCGGAGGTCTTATAAGTAAGTGCACATTATAAATCAAAGGAATAATAATAATGGTCTTAGACATTATCAGCAAATAAAAGATAGCCATTAAATTATCTGAGTTTTAAAAATAGTATCCATAAAATATGTTATTGTTTTTGCATCACTTAAATGTTTATTTTAAACCAATATTTTGAATTAATTCACTCTTGCTCAATGCATTATATAAAAATATGAGATTTTTCCATTCAACAGAGCTGTGATTTATTTTAGACTCCATCACAGACTTATTTTTTACTGTAAATATTTCACTAGCTACAAACATGTAAAACATCACTTTCTCAGATCACTACGGTGACAGTTTTCCGAGCCTTGCTTAGCTAGTCCTCCACACGGCTGAACGCCATCATTGCCTTCAATTTGTTTATACAATTTCATTTTCTTATCAGCCAATTCAACACAGTGCCCCAGCATTGGAACAGAAGCCTTCTATTTGTACGCTCTACCTTTATCCAACTCCAGCAAATGTTCTCCACCTAAACATTCTTTAAAATTAACTTTTAAATCTTTGCCTGAAGGGATTTTTTCTTTTCCACCCTCCAATTTTCCACTTCCGTGGTCTTCTCTTTGCTTCAACATATTCAGAAATGTGTGCATTTGATAGGAACACACTTGGAAAGGCTGTGCCAAGGAGTGCAACTCTCCTTTGCTTTTCCAGGTGGCTGCTCTGGTTTCATGTGGTGTGTGGTCTGTTGTGGTGGTGTCTGCCTAACGAGGCAGTGGCAGTTATCTCATGTTTTAGGGATCTTAGTCGATTTCAACATTCAGTCTCTCCTTTGTTTTTTACCACCGAGACAGATTGCCAGGGAAATGAAATTTAAATAACAGTCACAAAAACTCTCCAACATAGATGACATAAAAGGCACTTACTAAAGTAAATCATATCTTGGCAACTTAATGTCTTGCAGTAATGAGAAAATTTGAAGTCATTCCTAGTGACAATAGATCATACAGCTCTGTCCTTAACAGGAGCTTAAGATAAAATGGGGGAAAAAAATGCAATAGCCATTAATATAAGAAACGGCTTTGAAAATAAAACATATGAGAAGAAGGTATACTAAATCAAAGATCTGAACAGCTTAAAAATCGGGCTGCTAAAATATAGGAAGCAATTTTAGGCAGAGCAAAAGTACCTTTGAAAAAATTACAGTTCAGTGATTGTCTAATCCGACTTCAACCTAAGCAAAGCCTTATCGCTCACACTGAGGGTATGTATGGTCCCTAAGTCATATGACACTGAATCTTAAAGACAGGATTTCAAAATCGCTTCTTCTGATTGGCATTACGTCTACTAAGGAATGTGGGTGCATCCGTTTATTCATCGTCAGTCTTTGAAAATAGTCATTCACATTCAGAGAGTTGATTTCATCCATTTTATCTATATGCAAATAGTGATCAGATTCAGAGATGCATTTCTATATAACAAATTCAACATAGACGGAATATTAACATAGGCTATCAGTTCATCAATTTCTTCTGGGCACGTGGACAGGGCCATAATTTTCCTTTTTTTCTCTCTTATTATCAATAAGAGATGTTCATGTAGAAAGTTTAGAAAATACCTATTTTAAAAAGATGGAAAATAAAAATCAACCGCAGTTGCACCACCCAAAGATAAAAGCTACTTGCTCTTTTGGTATGTCTTTCCATCTTTTTTATGCATAATTTCATACATTATTTTTTAAAGCAATAGAAAAAGATGATATCCTGTTATATATTCTATTTTCCTAGGCCTTAGATTCCTAGGCTATAACAAAACATCACCAGTACATGACTTTAAAGAACAGAAATTTTTTGTCTCGTGGCTCTTGAAGCTAGAAGTTCAAATCAGGGTATCGGCCATGTCGATTCCTTCTAAGGTCATTGAGAGAGAAACTATTCCATGCTTTCTTCCTATCTTCTAGTGGCTGCTGGTAATGCTGGTGTTCCTTTGCTATTTGTAGGTGTATCTTCCCCTGGTGCCTTCCCCTTGTATGGTACCCTGACTTTATGTCTGTTCTCCCCTTTTATAAAATACCATTCAGAAGGGATTAGAATTAGGACTTGCCCTACTTCAATATGATTCCTTTAACTTAATAACAATAATAAAGTAACTCTATTTCCAAAGAAGTTCACATTCACAGGTATATAGTGGTTAGGACTTTAACATATCTTTGGGGGGGGTCACAATTCAATCCCTAATACACACTACTTTGCAACTTACATTTTTTTCATTTAATAATATAAAGCAAATATCTTTTCATGTCACTAAATATACTTCCAGAACAGATTTTACAAAGCTCTTTAGCACTCCATCGTTTATGTGCTTTTTGAAATTTAAGGTGATAACACATCTCAGCAACTAAGCTCAAGCCAGGTCTGGAACCTCAGTTTTCATGGATGGTGCAAAATCTTCATCTTACAGTGAAAGGAAATTTTGCATCAAATTTTCGTCACATTCAAGGTTCTCCCCTGCCCCTTTCTCCTTCCTCAGATGGGCTCTGGATATTGGAAGTGTATGCATCCTGCATGGCAGGGAGTCCTCCTCTGCTCATTGCTGTTGCTTATGTCCAATCCGGACCTCAGTGCTGATGGTGTCCACGACTCTACCTCCAGCTTGGCATTGGTAGGTTGAGGAAAGGTGCCCATGTTCTAGATTTGACGTTATCTGGTACAATTTGTCTTTGCTGCTATAGTGGTCTTGGCAAGGATAATGTCAGTTTCACATAGCGTTCAGAAGACCCTCAGCCCCTATCTTTTGGGCTTCTGTCAGCACCAAGTCCTGAAGCTCCAGGAGTTCTTAACCCCATCACATGGCTGAGCTACCTTCGGCTGGGGCAAAGAATCTGTGTGACTTTGATGAGGGGTGATACTAATATAGAGAAATGGTACTTGTCCCTTGCCAGGAAATTTCTGAAAACAAGGGGATCATTGAAATATGCTTTCCAAGAGGATTTGAAGGAAATATCATGTGGTTTGTCTAAGTGGGAGAGCCTGGAAAACACATACCTCCCTCTTCTTTCCCTTACCAGTTGTCCTTGGATGTTGGGATTTATGGAATACCACTTACCAGGCTCGCGTGAATCTGACACATAAGAGCCAGAACCTTCTGCAGGAATCACCCTAGGATACAAAAGGATTAGTAAACATGGCTTTATTCTCCTTTTCCCTCTCTACGATTAAGATCACCCCTAAACTCTTTATTTATTTATTTTTAACTTTTCCTTGCAAATGCCCTATATGAGAAAGTGAAAGCAAGTAAAGTATTGAAACATACTCTTCTGGAGTATGCTCCTTTTTAAATTTTTATTCTCACATACCCCTTGAAAAGGTGCAACAGTGCCCAGAGATTGAGGGACTTCTTTAAATTAAAAACTAAAGACCGTAGCATCATTTAAATCCTTTGCTTCTCTCTCAAAAATTATCTTCTGTTCTGCATGTTTTTACCATATCTATTTAACCAATATTCAGGTTGCTGGATATTTATCATAAAATAAAATGCTGCAATGATCATATTTTTGGCTAAATATTTAGACATACAACTAGCATGGAACATTTTGTAAGTGGAAAGGCTGAGTTACAGAAGTAGTGAAGGTTTAGGGATTTTGTTTCATCCATAACCTTATTCCAACAAAGTATTGAGTAATAACAAGCAGCAGGTGTAAAAAGAGTTCTGCAGTCATGTTTTTTTTAATATTTATTATATTATTGCTGCTCACCCAATGTTTTAAAGAATCTTTCTACATTTTAAATTCCTTCAATATGAGTCCTGCTTCCCCTGTCAAAGTCTGGACTCAATTTCTCAGTCTTCTTACAGACAGACTGTAAGCATTTATCTAGGCTCTACCAATCAGATGTAGTTGTATAATTACTTTTAGAAGGAAACAGAGTAAAATTACAAAGAATTAACCTTTTGGAGAGCATGGCAGTGAATACTTACAGCTTTTCTAGGGCGATTGTGGAAGAAATTCTGACATCCATTTCCAGCTCTCACTGGTAGGAACAGAGAGATTGGGTCTGAGTGGCAGCAATGCTGTTATACTGGTATACTGTTAGGATTTTTTCTGATTATAAAATTTCCAATCCTGGCTCTCAGTACTTCTTGAAGAACCAGTTGGTAGTTCAGTATTTTTTAATAACTACTTTGCTTCTTAAACTAGCTAGAAGTTCTAAAAGCCACCAGAAGTGAGTGGCTTCACTTTTTTGTGATAAAGAATGCTAACCACCAACACATCAAATAGGTTTGGGAAACCCAGGGTAAATTAATTACACAGCTTTCTTTATGAAGACAACCTAAGGATACTTAATTTTGATTACAGTGTGCTTACTTTCAGAAAAATCATATAAGAACTGAGTTCTATGGAGGACTGGGAAATATTTTAGATTTATCCCATCTGCCTGCCACAAGAAAGACAGCATAACTTTCCAACCATGATCCTCCTCTTCCCTAAATTCTTTCATAGTTTTCCACTGACCTATAAAATAAAAAGGTAAACTCTTTAGAAGGACATAAAATAACCTCTTAACATCTAACTTCTGCTTCTTAATCCAACCCCATATCCCTCCACTATCCATCTTTAGCTATTATCACCTACTTTTAATCCCACAGTATTGAACTGCTTACAGAATCCAGAACAAACCTTACTTTCCTGTACTTTACTACCTTCCTATGTACTGTTCCCTCTGTCTGTTAGCCTCTAACCAACTTTAATACAATCAACTTAAATGCTCCATTCTCTGTGACATTGAACTTGACATCCCCAAGCAGATTTATATACTTCTCCCCTTACTGCCCTTGGCACATACATGTTAAAATAACTTCAGGGCTTCTAACCAGTTCTTCCCAGTTCAATCAAGACTGAGGAAGCAACATCAGAACAGATAGGAATTGTTAAGATTAGAGTGAACCGGAACCTAACAAGATTCCGAAAAATTACAAGTGGAAGCCCTGCTAGAAACAGAATCAGTCTCCTAAATATAGGCATCATACACATTGCATGAAAACCAAATCTCCTGCCTGTCGGATTTTGAGCAAAGTCGGGAACAGTGGTGTCTGGATCAAAAATGGCGGCCAACCACATTGCTTTGATTGTGTGTTGTTCTCCTTAGTCCTGGCAATAATCCAATCTGACACATCAGGCTCGGAAAAGGGCTCACTACATCTCTTCTGAGTCTTCCATTTCAGAGTTTTGACTACTAATTTTTCCCATTGCAGTTATGGCTCCCAATCACACAAATTTTTAAAAATTGGGTCTTTTTGAGTCATGACAGAAGCAGGTCAAACTCGTTCAAAGCCTTGAGTAAATTGTCTCATCTGTTTCAAATATTTACTTGATGTGTCCCTAGGTTATATTACAGATTATAGTTCCTTGAGGGTTGGGGCAGTGACTTCTTTGTTATGTAATGTAATTAACAGAAGAAGGAGACAGAAGTAACAGTTCTTTATAGGAACAATTCCTTTGCTAGCCACTCAGAGTTCAGAAAGATGTGCAGAGAAGGTCTTTACTTTTGCTCCAAGCTTTCACCATATGAACTCAATCTTGGGAAGTAAGGGGGAGGAGGAGGTCAGAAGAGGGTTACAACACTATTCAGCTCACCCTATCAGTTTCTTCCTGAATGTGACACAACTTCACATTCTTTCTCATTCTTAATTCCCAGGACCTTGAGAGTCTCTCTCCTTACTGTAAATTCCTTCCTTCTTACCCCTTTCACATGTGATCCTGAGTCCCTAAAACAACTCTGCTCCCTAATTCCTGCCTCAGGTTCTTACCTTTTTTTGCAAACTTCATCCTGGTTTCCAAGCTTTTCCTCTCATGTAATTTTTCTTATAATGGTATTGACACTTTTTGGATCTCTTAGAGGAGAGAAAATATCAGAGGGAAAAAATAGTGTTTCAGTCTCAGAATCGAAGACCAGTAAGAAGATGAAACCATTTCCATTTCTGAAATCACTCTTAGTATCTTGTTAGTCGCCCTTGAGTTGGCCCCCGACTCATGGTGAACCCACACACCAGGGAACAAAATGCTGCTTGGTGCTGTGCCATCCCCATGATCCGTTGAAGGTGCTGTGCCATCCCCATGATCCGTTGAAGGTTGAACCATTGTGATCCATAGGATTTTCGGTGGCTGATTTTCAAGGACTATGTTGCCAGTAGCTTCTTCCTAGTCTGTCTCAGCCTGTAAGCTCAGCAGAAACCTGTTCAGCATCTCAGCAACACACTGACAGGGGGATGGGGGCTGCTCCTGAGGTACATTGGCAGGAAATTGAACACAGGTCTCCTACATGGAAGGAGAGAATTCTCCCACTGAACCACCACTGTCCCTTTCTTATAACTCCTGTGTTTTTATGCAGAGAGACTTTTCTTTGTCATTTCTCTCTGAGTTACAATTTAAAAGGCCTTCAATTTTTTTTTTTAATTTTATCTTGATATTCACCTAAAGGAACAAGATACATTTAATGCCCAAGAAAGTGGTAGTGATATGATAGTAAAGAAAACACTCCTTCCTGCCACTTCTATATTCTCATTGCTTACCAGAGTGATGACACATATTACAGACATGGAAGTGTTTTTAAAATGATCAAAAGAAATTAATGAATGGGTGATAATCTTAACTGAAGAGTATTTGTTGTAGAACAAGGGGGGAAAAAGTTGAGAAATGATTCTGAGAAGTGGAGGTTGCCAAGTGGAAACAGAATGTTTAGACCGGTCCTTCTAGAAGCTTGGCTCTGAAAGAAGAGCATCTGAAAGGGTCAAAGAAGGTTATTTTATTTGCTTGAATTTGTTTTTGTTTTTTAAGATGTGGAAAGCTTAAACATGTCAATATAACAAAAAGAAGGACTCCTTGGAGGTTAAAAAGTGAAAAGTCTTGGAAACAGAGTGTGCAATTTATGAAGCAAAGTCCCAAAGGCAATGGGAATATCATTCTAAGCAAACATAAAATAATTCACTTTGGGTAAGAGAGGAACTTCTGCCTTTGAAACAAGGGTGGGGTGGATATGATGATGAACACCGAGGCAATTAAGTTTATGACAGGTGATCCGTAAGTTAAATAAATTTGTATCTGAGTGCTTGTTTCCATTTAGGTATATGTGTATGTATTTTTAACTCTGTTTGCCAAGAGTTGAGCAAACCTTATTCAATATTTTGTCGTACACCTTCCAAACTTATCTGTGTAAGTTTCCTCTTTTGTTTTATTTATTCATTCAATTTTATCCCTATTTCCACTTTAATCACTTACCCTACCATTATAGGCACTTTTTCTAATGTCATTCATGTGTGATATTTATCCATCCAGCAAAATATTTACTGCTTACCTTCTATATTCCAGGCATTACTCTCAATAGTCTGCATGTGTAGATGGGATTGGGGGATACGTCAATGAACAAAATAGAAAAATAAATAAAACATGTTCCTGCCTTGTGGATTATGCCTTCTAATATGTGGGAAAAAGAGGAGAGAATGAAAAATAAAAAGTATCTTAGATACTCGTAATTGCTATGGAAAAAAATAAATCAGGGAATAAGAACGAGGAGACCCAGGAGAGGGGAGATTGGAGGTCTAATTACGGTAATCAGAGTCTTATTGTGAAAGCAACATTTGATCAAGGATCTGGACCTGAAGTCAGATCAAGTCTCTTCTAGGCTCGAAACATTCAGAAGGCATCCAACATCACTCGGAGCAAAAACCAAGGATCCTCAGAAAGACCCGCAAAGCCCTGTAGACCTGGCCCTTCCCACCCCCACCTCCCGACTCCTCTCCTATTCCCCCACGGCCCAGACTCCAGTTACAATAGACTCTGCGCTGCTCCTAGAACACTCCAGCACCTCCTTACCACAGGGCCTGTGTACTCACTTCTCCTTCAGCTAGAAGACAGTTCTGAAGATACTCAAACAGACATTCACCCCCTTACTTTTTTTCTTCTCTTTACTTAATTGCCATGTTCCCAACAAGGTCTTCCCTGCGTATGCATTTAAAATGTTAGGAAAAAAAAAAAAACAAACTTTTTTTTCTACTCCCCACAGCTATAGTTACCATCCCTCTTCCCTGCCTATTGTTACTTCATAAAATGCAAAACTTTGTAAAATGTTATACGAATTACTAATTTTGTTAATTATCTATCCATCACACCTATTTCTACTTCCCATTCTTCACACACTGGAGAGTAAGCTCCCTGGGAGCAGACTTTTTTTTTTTCAATTTTATTCAAGAATGCTTTCTTAGCTACCTGTTGTTGTTTTTGTTAGGTGCCATCAAGTCCATTGATACTCACAGCAACCCTACACACAACAGAACAAAACACTGCCTTGTCCTGCACCATCCTCACAATCATTGTTATGCTTGAGCGCGTTGTTGCAGCCACTGTGTCAGTCCATCTCGTTGAAGGTCTTCCTCTTTTTCACTGGCCCTTTACTTTACTAAGCATGATGTCCTTCTCTGGGGACTGATCCCTTCTGATAACACGGCCAAAGTATGTGAGATGTAATGTCACCATCCTTGCTTGTCTTTTTTAGCTTCTAGTAGCTTCCAGCAATCCTTGTAGCTGCACTGATCTGTGTCTCCTGATTTCTTCTTTTTCCTATGTGCGTGTCTGTGCCCATTCTGCTCTTTTTAGAACTCAGAAGTGTTTAGATTTAGAGCACACACTACTCAAGCATGTTCTTATTAACAAAAGAAAACCCTGTTTCCAAATAGGATCATATTTACAGATAAATTGGTATTGTTAGTTGTTGGCTCTGACTAATGGTGAACGCATGTTTAGTAGAAAAAAAAGGTGCCCAGTCCTGCCCCATTTTCATGACTGTTAGTATGTTTGAGATCATCGTTGTGGTTATGGTATCAGTCTATCTCATTGAGGGTTTCCCTGGCCTTTGCTAGCTCTTCACTTTACCAAACACAATATCCTTCTCTAGCTATAAGTTCTTCCTGATGACAAGTTCAAAGTAAGTGAAGAAAGTCTCAGACAATATTCTGTGTTCCATAGGTTTTCGCTGGCTAGTTTTCAGAAGTGTATGGCCAGGTCTTTGTTCCTAGTCAGTCTTGGTCTGGAAGCTCCACTGAAACCCATCCACCACGGGTGACTCTGCTGGTATGTGAAATACCAGTGGCATAGCTTCCAGAATCATCACAAGAGGCAAGTCACAATAGTACTAAAAACTGACAGATGGATGGTGGATTTACAGGTATAGGTGCCCGGATTTCAATACATATTTTGGGATGACACAATGCAATCCATGACAAATGGGTTATTCACTGCCCACACACTCTCCCTGTGGTACCCAGAAAGGTGTACTCAAAATAGGCTTTGAATAAATGTTTGAAAAGTAAATGAATGGAGAGACCAAACCAAGTGGATTTTTAGGAAACACCGAGATAAGATTTCAGGGAGAGGATCACAGGAAGAGTGTGCCTGGTTTGTTAAAAAAAAACAGTGAAGAAGTCACTGTGGCTGGAATCAATGAACCCAGAGAGGGAAGCAGCACAGCAAGCACATCGTGTAGGGCTTTGTTGACTACTGTAAGAATTTTAGCTTTTAATCTGAGTGTTGTTGAGAAGCCTTGGAAGAATTTTGGCAAATTAACTGTAATGGGTCAAGGGCTGACACTGGAAGACCATTCAGTAGAGTATTGCAATAAACGTGGCTTAGCAGTAGAAGCCCCCATATGTCTGTCAGTTTGTCGTACTGTGGGGGCTTGTGTGTTGCTGTGATGATGGAAGCTATCCCACTGGTATTCAGATATGAGCAGGGTCACCCATGGAGGACAGGTTTCAGCTGAGCTTCCAGACTAAGACAGACTACGAAGAAGGACCTGGCAGTCTACTTCTGAAAAACATTAGCCAGTGAAAACCTTATGAATAACAGCAGAACATTGTCTGATATAGTGCTGGAAGATGAGCCCGCACCCCCCTCCCCCATCCAGGTTGGAAGGCACTCGAAAGATGACTGGGCAAGAGTTGCCTCCTCAAAGTAGAGTCAACCTTAATGACGTGGATGGAGTAAAGCTTTTGGGACCTTCATTTGCTGATGTGGCATGACTCAAAATGAGAAGAAACAGCTGCAAACATCCATTAATAATTTGAAACTGGAATGTATGAAGTATGAATCTAGGAAAATTGGAAATCGTCAAAAATGGAATGCATAAATGTCAATATCCTAGGCATTAGTGAAATGAAATGGACTGGTATTGGCCATTTTGAATGGGACAATCATATTGTTTACTATGCTGGGAATGAGAACTTGAAGAGGAATGGTGTTGCATTCATCGTCAAAAAGAACATTTCAAGATCTATCCTGAAGTACAACGCTGTCAGTGATAGGATAATATCCATACACCTACAAGGAAGACCAGTTAATATGACTATTATTCAAATATACACACCAACCACTAGGGCCAAAGATGAAGAAATAGAAGATTTTTATCAGCTGCTACAGTCTGAAATTGATCAAACACGCAATCAAGATGCATTGATAATTACTGGTGATTTTAACGTGAAAGTTGAAAACGAAGAATGATCAATAGTAGGGAAATATGGCCTTGGTGATAGAAACAATGCCGGAGATCAAATGATAGAATTTTGCAAGACCAACAAATTCTTCATTGCAAATACCTTCTTTCACCAACATAAACGGCGACTATACACATGGACCTCGCCAGATGGAATACTCAGAAATCAAATTGACTACATCTATGGAAAGAGACAATGGAAGAGAACAATATCATTAGTCAGAACAAGGCCAGGGGCCAACTGTGGAACAGACCATCAAATACTCATAAGCAAGTTCAAGCTGAAATTGAAGAAAATCAGAGCAAGTCCACGAGAGCCAAAGTATGACCTTGAGTATATCCCACCTGAATTTAGAGACTATCTCAAGAATAGATTTGATGCATTGAACGCTAGCAACCAAAGACCAGACGAGTTGTGGAATGACATCAAGGACATCATCCATGAAGAAACCAAGAGGTCACTGACAAGACAAGAAAGAAAGAAAAGACCAAGATGGATGTCGGAGGAGACTCTGAAACTTGCTTTCAAACGTTGAGCAGCAAAAGCAAAAGGAAGAATTGATGAAGTAAAAGACCTGAACAGAAGATTTCAAAGGGCCTCTCGAGAAGACAAAGTAAGGTATTATGATGACATGTGCAAAGAGGTGGAAATGGAAAACCAAGAGAGAAGAACACGCTCAGCATATCTCAAGGTGAAAGAACTGAAGAAAAAATTCAAGCCTCGAGTTGCAATAGTGAAGGCTTCTATGGGGAAAATATTAAATGACACAGGAAGCATCAAAAGAAGATGGAAGGAATACACAGAGTCATTATACCAAAAAGAATTAGCAGATGTTCAACCATTTCAAGAGGTAGTATATGATCAGGAACTGATGGTACTGAAGGAAGAAGTCTAAGCTGCTCTGAAGGCATTGGCAGAAAAACAAGGCTCCAGGAATTGATGGAATATCAATTGAGATGTTTCAACAAACGGATGTAACACTGGAGGTGCTCACTCATCTATGCCAGGAAATATGGAAGACAGCTTCCTGGCCAACTGACTGGAAGAGATCCATATTTATGCCTATTCCCAAGAAAGGTGATCCAACCAAATGTGGAAATTATAGAACAAAATCATTAAAATCACACATAAGCAAAATTTTGCTGAAGATCATTCAAAAATGGCTGCAGCAGTATATCAACAGGGAACTGCCAGAAATTCAGGCTGGTTTCAGAGGAGGACGGGGAGCCAGGGATATCATTACTGATGTCAGATGGATCCTGGCTGAAAGCAGAGAATACCAGAAGGATGGTTACCTGTGTTTTATTAACTATGCAAAGGCATTCAACTGTGTGGGTCATAACAAACCATGGATAACATTGCCAAGAATGGCAATTCCAGAACACTTAATCATGCTCATGAGGAACCTATACATAGATCAAGAGGCAGTTGTTCTGACAGAACAAGGGGATACTGATTGGTTTAATGTCAGGAAAGGTGTGCATCAGGGTTGTATTATTTCACCATAACTATTTAATCTGTATGCTGAGCAAATAATCCAAGAAGCTTGACTATATGAAGAACAGGGCATCAGGATTGGAGGAAGACTCATTAACAACCTGTGTTATGCAGATGACACAACCTTGCTTGCTGAAAGTGAAGAGGACTTGAAGCACTTGCTAATGAAGATCAAAGACCACAGCCTTCAGTATGGATTGCACCTCAACATAAAGAAAACAAAAATCCTCACAACTGGACCAAGGAGCAACGTCATGATAAATGGAGAAAAGATTGAAGTTGTCAAGGATTTCATTTTACCTGGATCCACAATCAACAGCAATGGAAGCAGCAGTCGAGAAATCAAAAGACTCATTGCATTGGGTAAATCTGCTGCAAAAGACCTCTTCAAAGTGCTGAAAAGCAAAGATGTCATCTTGATGACTAAGGTACACCTGAACCAATCCATGGAATTTTCAATCGCATCATATGCATGTGAAAGCTGAACAGTGAATAAGAAAGACTGAAGAAGAATTGATGCCTCTGAATTGTGGTGTTGGCAAAGAATATTGAATATACAATGGGCTGCCAGAAGAATGAACAAATCTGTCTTACAAGAAGTACAACCAGAATGCTCCTTAGAAGCAAGGATGGGGAGACTGCGTCTTACATACTTTGAACATGTTGTCAGGAGGGATCAGTCTCTGGAGAAGGATATCATGCTTGGCAAAGAACGGGGTCAGCGGAAAAGAGGAAGACCCTCAACAAGATGGATTGACACAGTAGCTGCAACAATGGGCTCAAGCAAAACAACTATTTTAAGAATGGCGCACGACCGGGAAGCGATTCCTTCTGTTATGTATAGGGTCACTATGAGCTGGAACCGACTCTACGGCACCTAACAACAACAACAGCGGTAGAAGAGGCTTAGCTTCTTCTAAAACATTTATTATCATTCTGTGTTCTTGCACTTTTAATTAACACAAGTTGTGTAGTACTATATATCTCCTTCTCTTTTTTACTTTCCTTTTTTTCACTCAACAGTATGTTTTCAAGATCTATCCATGCTGATGAGTAAACAGCTAGTCAATTGCTTCTAATTGCTGAGTATTATTTCACTGTCAGCATCTATCTCTTTTTTCCTAAAGGGAACTAGAAACAAGATTAAGATTGGGATAAGTGTGTTGTTAGGTATATTGTTAGGTACATTAGAAAAGAGTACCTAACAACATTAGCAACTCGTTGTTAATTACTAACAACTCATTGTTTTTTTTTTTTCATTGTTAGGTAAGCAATGAGTACTGAGGAGAATCGGATAGCATGAACGGAAAAGAAAAGTAATGGATTGCATTAATCCATGTTGTAATTTGCCAGATGAGGGCAGTGAAGGAAGAATAAGGTCAGAGAATTTTAAAAAGCTACTAAGAAAATGGCTGGAGTGAAATACAATGCTACTCACTTGAACATTAATAATATAAAATTAACAATGACAACAATAAGTTAGAATTCGTGAAATGCTTTCAATATATAAGACTGGGAAATTCATGTATATCATCCAAGGAAGGGATTAATATATTTGGAGAACAAAGAAATTAAGATACTTGGTATCACATGAGTATCAGCAAAGCAATTTAGTGGGAATAACAAAGCAAAGAGCTTAAAAAAAAAAAAAAAAAAAAAACTGTTGCCATTGAGTGGATTCCAATTCGTAGCAATCCTATAGGAGAGAGTAGAGCTGCCCCACACAGTTTCCAAGGAGCACCTGGTGGATTTGAACTGCTGACCTTTTGGTTAGCAGTCGTAGCACTTAACCACTACAGCACAAGGATTTCCTAGCAAAGAGTTAGAATGTAAAGCTCAGAAGCACTAATATTTGATTTCCCAGAAGTGAATGCTTTCAAGATGATGACCAAATCTAGTCAGTGTCTTAGAAACAGACGAGGCTGTCAGAAGGGCTATGTACGTGGATGTTGAAGCCTTCCAAGAAGATGGTAGGAGTTGGTGAGTAAAACTTGAATGCTAGGCATATATTGATTGTAGCAGCAATTGGAAGACAGGACAATGCCAACATCACCTTGTGTCCCATTGATATTTCAAGCAGAGGGGAATAAGAAGTAATTGCAAAGGAGGACTACGAGAGAAGTAATCCCACTGGAGGAAAGCCAGGTTTAAATCAACACAGAGAAGGGAATGTAAGTAGAGACACTGATATGTAAGGCAACGTGTCATCAGTGGAATAGTAGGAATGGCACAGTAGAAAAGGTATAAAGGAAGATAATGGAAGAAAGTACAGAACCATGGAGGGGTGAGAGGAGGAGAGAAATAGCTGACCAGATGGGCATGCATTTAGGCAGAGACATGGATTCATTGAGCTCACAGTTCTAAATAAAATAATGGCAAAGTTGCCCCAGTTAGTTAAATAATCAATTAGGAGTGAAACATATTAAATTAGATGAGTGTTTCAGCTCTCTGAATATTAATTAATTGTGCCAAGTGTGCTTTTTTCGTGGTGGAGGAAGGAAAGTCTATTTCACTCAGCGTTTTGACCATTCTCGCCACCCTCCTCATACACACACATGGACAGAGTAAATGAAAATGAAGGCTATTAAAGAAGGCATAGTGTTGTTACATTGACTATTTGATCAAATGGGGAAAATATGATGAGATATCATCCTAATAACAACATAAATAGCCTCTCATTGTCCTTCACTCTTCCAAGAGTAAAAAATATATTAAATTCAGTAAATCTGGCTTGTGTCATTTAATGATTTTAGCTTTTAAAGTTTTTTCAGGTTGGATCCTTTGGCTGAAAAATTTTAAAGTGAGTAACTTTTTCCTTTTCACCTTCATAATACTTGATCACATACAAATCATCAACAGGGATGAATTTTAAATAAACATACAGAAGTCATTTTCTCACTTCAATTTTTGCACACAGCATTCTAAAAACCAAAATATGACGTGCTAGAGTAGTTTATATATTGGAGAATCACAGTGTGTTTAAAATCCAAGTGATAGGTTTTGTTTTTAAAAATTAAAAAAAAAAAAACTAATAATTATTCATGCTAGTTATTTGACTTCTAAATGTGCCAATTACTTAGTTGCCCTAAGCACATATTAGCTGTTCTTAGGCCTATGGTGTAAACCTCTAACTCTGTGTTCTGTGGTTTTCCTCACTCTGCTGCCACTAGGCAATGCTCATCCTCATTTTGAAGTGAAATTGTATCCAATTTTGCATCTCTCTGAATCATAAATCTCCCTTAGAACTGATTAGCGATAGTGACTGGATTTTGCCCTCAGGGCCTACAGTCTCACAGGAAAAGAAATTATTTTTCCAAATTTGTTGTAGACAACATGAGCATGGGTAACTTTTTTAGAGTATTAAGTCATTTCAGTAGCTAGAGAATTGCTGGTTGTTGACCGTTGAAAAGAATTCTATAACTTATAGACCCAAATTTAAGGTCAGGGCACAAATAACACTTTTTTCTCTCATTTATTTAACAACACTGTGATCTCGGTTCAGAAAACAGAGATGAAATGAATGTGGGCTTTGCCCTGGAGGAACTCACAGTCTATTGAGGGAGGCCAATGAGTAAACAAATAATTTCAATATTTATGGTAATTAATAAATGTAAGCTCTTAGTTGTGCCTGAATCATCTGGAATAGCATAGGGATACTCCATAGAAATCAACCTTACTATTGCTTCGTTATGAACAAAAACAGAACCAAGAAGATAATATCAAATCTTTCCTGGTTTCTTCTAACCAGGAGACTTTCAGTCCCTTTAGGGTCTTTGCGAGAGTCCCTGGGCAGTGCAGACAGTTAAGTGCTCGACTACTTGCCAAAAGGTTGACAATTTGAACACATCCAGAAGCACCTCAGAAGACAGGCCTTGCTGTCTGCTTCTGAAAGGTCATCATAGCCTTGAAAACCCTATGGAACTGTTCTACTCTGTAACAGGTGATGTTCAGTATTGACTCAAGGGCAACTAATAACAAGAACAACAGGGTCCTTGTCAGACGGCCATCCAGGAATCTCTTCCCTCCCTGGCCATTCTCTTTCCCTCTTCTCTCTGCCAGCATTGCCTGGGTTTTTCTATCTCTCTGGACCTCCTAGCAGGGTTCTGCATTCATACTGGAAAAATGGTGATAGATCTTTACTGACCCTTATACAAGGAAAGATGTAGTCCTTTGGATTCTCCTGAATGGAAAGCTACAAGATGAATCTTTCTCTATCAGCTTATTTCTATACCAAAATTTCCAGCACTGTCCTTTGAAGTTCCTTCATGTAAATTTGTTCCAGCATTACCAGGTAAAGTCTACCAATGTGAAACAACAATGGTTAAGCTCATGGATTCTAGAGCCAGGCTGCTGGATTTGAAATGCTACTCTGTCAGTACTTACCATCTTCTCTTCCTTCTTTTCCTTTCCTCATAGCATTGTTTATGGATTAAATTAATTGATATGGGTAAGGAGCAGGACGAAAAAGTGTAAGCAGAACTGAAAAACTCATTCTGCCATCCTGTCGCCTTACAGTCACTTCCGACTCAGTGACCCTCTAGGACAAAATAGAACAGCCCCATAGGGCTTCCGAGGCTTTAATCTTTACAGAAGCCAACTGCCACATTTCTCTGTGGAGCAGTTGTTGGGTTGGAAACACTGACCTTTTGGTTAGTAGCCGAGCACTTAACCACTGCTCTACCAAGACTCCTTCATCCTGCCACAGAAAGGTAAATCAGCAACTCTAGAAGGCCTAGGAGGATCAGTCCCTGGAGAAGGACATCATGCTTGGTAAAATAGAGGGGTCAGTGAAAAAGAGGAAGGCCCTTAACAACATGCATTGACACAGTGGCTGCAACAACGGGCTTAACCGTAACAACGATTATGAGGACGGTACAGGACCCGGCAGTGTTTCATTCTGTTGTACATAGGGTCGCTATGAGCTGGAACTGACTCGGTAGCACCTAACAACAACAGAAGCCCAAGACAGTCAGGCACACTGGCTTCGAGTCAATCCTTTATTGTAGTGCTATTGCTCCCAGATACCCTTTTGTCCAGGAAAAATTCCTGCTGTTCTGTCCACAAAATAAGCCCTTTTCCTGGAGCTGCCGATTCTGTGGCCATTTGCGGGGACTTTTGCGTTGGCGCACTGATGTAGCCTCCTCCAGGGAAGGTGCGAACCGACTTTCCCTCTCCCTTCATACTAGTTTCCCTTACTAGGTTCTATAGACTCTTTTCCCATGATGGACTTTGACCGATTCCAAGAGCCCTGGAGCCCAGCCTGTCTGATATTCTCATCTCTGCATTGTGCTAGAATTCCACATTGCTCTTCCTACTTCTCTGCAAACAGTGGACAGAGGCTTTGCTTTCTAATAGTACAATTTTGCTAGCTGGAGTTTAACTGTTGCCCGTTGTTAGTCCCCATCAAATCAGGGCACTGATCCATGACAACCTTATGCGTAACAGAATGAAATGTTACACAGTCCTGTGCCATCTTCATGATCTTTGCTGTGTTTAAGCCTATTGTTGTAACTATTTTATCAGTCCATCACATTGAAGCTTTCCTTTGGTTCATTCATCTACTTTACCCGATATGACGTCCTTTTCTAGAGATTGGTCTTTCCTGATGACGTGTTCAAAGCAAGTGAACCAAGTCTCACCATCCTTGCTTCTAAGGATCATTCTGGTTGTATTTCTTCTGAGACTGATTTGTTTGTTCTTCTGGCAGCCACCGTATATTCAATATTCTTCACCAACACCGTAGTTTGAACGCATCAGTTCTTCTGTCTTCATTGTTCATTGCTTAGCTTTTGCATACATGTGAGGTGATTGGAAAGATTAAGTAACCAGCTTCTATTTAAGTTCTGTGGACCCCAAGGGTAGTCCTGTACATGCAGGTCTCCCACCGGGATCTGCGTAATGGATCCCCTCATAGTCCTGGGCTTCAGAGACTATGGTCATCATCATTGCTAGTGCTGTACCAACATCATTACCCAGTTGAGGGGAACATGTTTCCATAAACCTAGTAAGATTGGGGCAGGGGTAGAGGAGAGAGACGGGGCTGTCTGTTCTACCTCCTTTGGCTGGACGAATGTTTTCAAGTTCAGAACCACATCTTCACTCTCCTGAAAACTCCTTTAAAAAAAAATTTAAGTTTTGGAGCCCTCGTTCAATCACTGCCTGAAGAAGGTGATGGAAAATTCATCCATATTGTGCCCTTAGCTAAGCACATTACATCCCACTAAGGACTGGGGTTAGCCACTATTTTTTAACATACAATCTAGGGAAAGGAGCCCTAGTGGTGCAGTGGTTAAGAGCTCAGCTGCTAACCAAAAAGTTGGCAATTTTAATCCAGCAGCCGCTCCTTGGAAACCCTATGGGGCAGTTCTACTCTGTCCGATAGGGTTGTTATGAGTCAGAATCAACTCGATGGCAATGGATTTGGTTTTCTTTTTTATCTGCAAGTTCACAAGGAGAACTCTGGAGCAAATTTTACTTCTAAAAAAGAATACTGTTTATGGTTTAGAGGCCAAGGGTTTAAAAAAAAAACAATTTGTAATGCTTTCTTGAATGGATCAAATAGTGTCAGAACATATCTGAAAGAACTTATTCCTAAATCAGCAGAAAATGGTTTAAAATATATCTCTCTCTAGTAGTGAAGGCCTTGGATTATTTAGCATTTCTGAGTCTCTTTTTCCTTTTCTATATGTGGGCATACTAATTTCTCCTTCATGGGTTTTTTTGAAATAATGAAATGAGAAATCTTAGAAAACAGCGAATATAGTATGGTGAGCATCATGTTAAAAAACAAAACAAACAACAACAACAAATACTAATTAAGTGCTGACTATGTTTACTTCCACTACATGCAATTTCCAAGATTAAAATTGGAATTACAAGTCTTTTAACAATAAAATAAATTTACCTCTTAGACATATTTAGATTAAAAAAAAAAAAGCCCTTTTAAAGAAATGCAATGATTTCTCAAAGAATCTTATCTCAAGAAATTAGGTGACTTATTTAGTGCCTCAACCTAGAATTCCATTCCTCAAAATATAGAATCATGAAAAAAAAAATTTTTTTTTTTGGCTGCATAATTAGCAACTACTGAAAATGTTTGCACCATACTCTGTCATGAATGAATTATTCTCTTGGTTGCAGAAGACTCTGTCTCCACGAGCCTGTATGCTTTTCCAGGACATGAAAGGGTTGCAGTCAGTAACTGATATTATTAAATATGGTTACTGCTGATGCAATCCCACAGCTGAAATGTGCTTGCTTTTCTATGCTGAAAATTGATGGGATATTGAATTTGATTTCAATTCTACAGGGGATGTCAGCAAAACTTCAACATGTGAACCAAGGAAAGCAGAAAAAATTGATAAATGCCTTTTCTGAGTCAGTCACAGAAAACAAAAGAGAACCAAATGCCTGTGGTAACATATGCTGCAGTTTCAGACAAAGTCTGTACATCAAAACCGTGAATAGCTGATTCAGAGCAACTTGGTGCTATCTATGGAATGAGGCAAGAGGTTAGGGAGTCAGAAAAATTGGCTCTAAGTCTTACCTTAGGGCCAATGTTTGTTTCAGGCTTGGTCTATGCTTGAGGCTGCCTCCCTAGAAGGCACATATTTTGTTTGGTTTCAAAAAGTGACATTTTTTCACTATACTCGATAAATGGTAAACTATGACAGAAAAAGAAAAAACTCAGGCATATGGACTACAGAAATACCTCTGTAAATTAATAGCCAGAAAAATTAATTTTCTTTGGAAATACTGCAAAATAGGTCATTTTTTCTTTGATTATATGGTGCACTTATTTACTTAATTGTGCATTTTTTTTAGGCAAAAATTCTTTGATTGATATCAAAGGGTGAATCGACAATGAATGAATGGGCTTATACTGTTCCCAAAGAAATAGGTGTGTCCAGTGTTTTCAGTTTCATAATTTTAGCTTGCAATCCTTTGTGCACACTGGACTATTTCCATATAAATATATGGCATATATTATAAATGCCCACATGTAAAATATTGCTAATGCTCTATCAAAATAGTGACTTTCACATGCCTTATCTTATTTAATCTTTGTAACAACCATGTCACATGACATTTTTAGTCCCCATTTTAAATACTAGGGCACTGAGACTACCCAAAGTCATATAGGTAGTATCTAAGGTACAGCTCTATCTCATTTACTCCAATTCCAAGCCAACTGATTTTTTAGTATATCAGAACACCTTTCCTGCTTGCTGGATGTCATTTACTGATCCAACTCTAAATTTCACAAACTACCAAAAATTTGCCTTCTCTTATTTCTTTCAATAGATGTGATTGAATGGGCTAGGATCACAAAATGTCAGAACTCATGGTGTTAGAGAAGACATCATTCAATGCCTGTACTAGGTTGGCCAAATCCTTTGTTCACGTCTATAAACTTCTATAAACTTGGCAGACTTTTTCCATCATTATTATCCTAAGGTTATCAACATAACAATTTTCAACTTTACATGTGAGGTATGTTTTCTGCGTCTGTTGGAAACTTTTTCAGGTAAGATGTACAAATCAATAGAGTAATTGAGGATACGTAATAAAGAAACTATTTTCAAAGGTATGGGCAGGGTTAAAAGAAAGCAATAAGGGATGATTCGGTACCTCGGAGTCATTTTCACCTCTAGGCCTGAAGGGGTAATGGAAGGGAGCAGCAGATACTAGAACCCAGGGAGAATAGGTATAAGGAAAGGCTATAGTGGAATTGGAAAGGATGAAGCCAGGGAAAGAAAAACACTAAACTCACTCACCTCTGACCTACCAATATCCTGTCATACCTCCCATTGTCCCAAATTGGAACCCAGGTGTTGTCTTAGCCAAGTGTCTTTTAAAACAGAGCCTTACTAACATTATTTGGGACATGATCCCAGGAACAGGAGTGAGAAAAAGAGAAATGAGGCAGAGCAAACATAAGAAAGTGGTTTATTTAGCTGGCCGCATCTTCAGGAAAAGAGGATTTCTTGGTTGCACAACACATCTCTAGAGAAATGGTATAAAGCTACTAAGTCTCTCAAGATTCTGGGGATCCCACTGGCTAATATTAGTCCCATGAAGGTTCTCAGCTCCCCTGATCTTCTGGATTTTGCCATGCCTCTCGCTCAGTAGCAACGAGAAAGCTGCAGGGTACAAGGACAGAGGTGTGAAGAATGAGCCAAGGTACTGTAGGGAAAGGCCCATGAGCAATCTGAGGGAAAGTGAACTACCAAAACAGAGGCTTGAAGCAACAGCAAAGATCCAGCTCCCTTACTGCAGAAACAATGTTAGCCATTGCTAGGGCTGTGCCAGTCAGAAAGCAAGCAAGCGAGGATACAGATTTGGGGACATATAAAATTGGATCCAGTATAGAGAGTGTCAGTGAAAGTCAGCCTGTCAGGACACAAAGCTGGGCAGAAGTGTGGAGACAGAGACAGAGAGAGAACTGAGTTGCGGGGAGGGGCAAACAGAAAATATGCACCACATAGGTAAAAATGGGGAGACATTTCTGCAAACAGATCATGTCCTATTTTGCAACAATATATCTATCTCAAAGGCAATTGAAAAGACCCTGGCTTGGGTCAAGAGGATTTTAGTCATCAAAGTGACATCTTTGTTTTTTAAAGATATGTCTGACTCAAGCCAAGGCCTTTCTATTATCTCATATGCGTGGGAAAGCTGGGCAATGAAAATGAAAGACAGATGAAGAACTGATGCATTTAAACAGTAGAGGTGGCGAAGAATATTGACTATATCATGGACTGCCAGAAGAACGAACAAATCAGCCTTAGAAGAAATACAACCAGAATGCTCCTCTGAAGCAAGCGTGGAGAGACTTCAGCTCGCTTACTTTGACACATCATATGGGAAGACCAATCGCTAGTAAAGGACATCATGTTTGGTAGAGGGTCAACTAAAATGAAGGAAACCCTTAGTGAGAAGGATTGACATAATAACCGCTACAAAGAACCCAAACATACCAATGATCATAAAGATGGCACACAAGACTGGGCAATATTTCATTATGAGTCAGAGCCAATTTGATGGAAACTGACTTGGCTGCTAACTAAAAGGTTGGCAGTTTGAATCCACCAGCAGCTCCTTGGAAACCCTATGGGGCAGTTCTACTCTGTCCTATAGGGCCACTGAGTTGGAATCGACTCAACAGCTTTTTTTTTTTTTTAACAAAAACATATCTCAAAACCTATTCTTTTAGGATTCCTCAAGCTAAAGGGTCCAATGCAGTGCTCAGATAGTATAGTATGAAGACTTTGTGAACATTCTTAAAAATTTTTGTTTTGTTTCTTATGATGGCTTCTTTTCATTCAACCCCCTGTAAAACTGCACTGTTATGACTAATCCTTGCCTTCTCTTCTGACTATCCTTACTCTCCTGAGCACTCTGAATCAACTCCCAACAACAAACTCTCCCTGAGATTCCAGGCACACATTACTAACCACCTTAAAGAATTTTCTGTATATTGACTCACATGTATCTTAAATTCAACATGTTGTGAAAGCAATGTAATATCATTCCTTCACAAAAGTAGACAGGAAATATTCCTGTGCCTTCTAGTATCTCAGCTTAAGGAACCATTATTTATCCAGTCTCCCAGACTAAAACCATAAAGTTTTAATTTCTCTCCCATTCTTGCCCCAAGACTCAGTCTTTATTTCCTGTCTATCTTATCTGTGGAATATTTCTCAAATTCATTATTTTATCTCAGTTGCTTTTGTCTGCACTGTATGAGGTCGTCATCATTCCTTGCTTGGACTATCACTTATTGTCACACATCTAAGATTTATTACATCTCTTCCCAAACCAAACATTGTTTACAATGAAAACATAATAAATTTTTAAAAACACAAAAATGATCAAGTTGTCCTTTTTACAAAAAAAAAAAAAAAAATCTTCATCACTGTCTTAGTCTAGGTTCTCTAGGGGAGGAAAAACAAGTGAGACATATGTGAACATACATGAACATATACATATACACAGAGAGATTTACTTCAAGGAAATGGCCCACACAATTGTGGGGGTGGCAAGTCCCAAATCTGTAGTCAGGTGGAAGGCTAGAGACCTCTGCTGGCTCACAGGATTGCAGCAGGTGACGAATCCAAAATCTGCAGATCCAGCAGCAGGTGGAGACTTCTGCAGGCTTATGGCCCTGGAACTGGAGGCCAGAACATCCATTTATATACTGGAGGCAGACCATATCCTTAAGGAAATTATCCCTTTTCAACTGACTGATCACATCAGATCACCTCATGAAAAGTGATTACTTTATATTACATTATGGTAGAGCAACCAGTCCAGTGTCTGCCAAACCACTGAGAATCATAGGCTAGCAAATTTGGCACATAACTTTAACCATCGCAACCACCTTGCATGTAACTTGTTATAATTTAGTATTACAAAATGGTATTTCTCTAGTTTTATATGAACTATTATTTCTCTTTGTCCTATAAAATGATTCCATTTGTTATCTTTGTAAAGGAGCAATGTAGTTTTCAATTCCTAATGCGTTTGAGCACAATAAGAGAAAAATAAAGTTCACTAAGCAAACAAAATTTTTAGTGCATGTATGTATTCCCAGTTATTCCATTGATTATATTTTTCCCATTCATGGGCATTCTTCATGAAAGTTTGATCTTTGCTTCTGGTACAATAAACCATTTATCCCTTTTATGACCTGTGGGACATACTGTGGCCACCTACATTTTCCTCCTCTCGGGTTTTTTGGGAAGCTGGTTTCCCACTGACAGTATGTGCTGCTGGTAGGTGGGGACCTGTACAATTGTTTGAAATGGGAGAAATGGTCTTGTGCCACAATTACTGCTTTTACTGGGTATTGTATGAGGTGTTCCATCCTGGAAGTGTGATTGTGTAACATTTTTGTTTCTGTTGGCTTTTGTACAGCAAGATAAGCCTTGTAAGTATATTTCCAGGTTCCCATGTGTTATTTATGGAGCCTTCGTGGCACAGTGGTTAAAGTCCTTAGCTGCTAACCAGGAGATTGGTGATTTAAAACTGCCAGCTGACCTGTGGAAGAAAGATGTGACAGCCTGCTTCCGTAAATATTTAAAGTCTTAGAAATTCTATGGGGCAGTTCTATTCTGTCCTATAGGGTCACTATGAGTCAGAATTGACTTGATGGCAGTATATTTGGTTTTATTTTGGGTGTGTTATTTGGAAATTGTGTTTCTTGTCCCAACAATCCTACCTCCAGTGTTCAGAGGGATACATTTGTCCTACATAATATTATTCAAAATCCATATTACTTATCAAAAATTCAGATACACTCAATGATTCAGCATGCATTCTATTAATGAAAAAACAAAAAATTAAAAACAAAAAATAATTCAATCATGAATTAAATACCTCTAGATAGTCCTTGGAAACCCTGGTGACGTAGTGGTTAAGTGTTACTGCTGCTAACCAAAGGGTCAGCAGTTCGAATCTACCGGGTGCTCCTTGGAAACTCTATGGGACAGTTCTACTCTGTCCTATGGGGTCGCTATAGGGTCGCTATGAGTTGAAATTGACTCGATGGCACTGGGTTTGGTTTTTGGTTTAGATAGTCCTTATGGCCTACTACAGTGATTTGTTTTATGTATCTTTTTTCCTCATTTCTTTGAGTCTAAGAGTGAGTCTTATGCATTTCAGACTCTATATAGTTGCTATTCAGTCAATGGTTCTGAATGAATTGTAGAATCTAATGTTTTAATACTATAAGATTTTCTTTAAAACCTATTTGTTTCTTCATTTTATTTGTGTTTATACATATGTATGTTTTTACATTTCATTTTGAGCACTGCTTTAATTTTAAAAGCATATATAGTCAGGAGTAAAAACCAAAGGAAAAATAAGGGTATGTGTTATTCAATTGCCACATAGAACATATTAAAGAGCCTTTCAAAGAATTTTTTTTTTTCCCAAACTATTTTTCCTACTTTTTAGGTGTCTCCATTCCTGAAAGGCAGTAAGTATTATTTTCTGCTTTGCAGCATGTCGGTTGTCCGGCTAGTCCCCCTCTCCCACCCTTGGTTTTACAATCTGCAAAATAGGAGTTATAATGTCTGTCTCAACAGAGAGTGTACATAGCATGCCTACCCTAGTTCCTGAAAAATATATTAGTTCCCTTTCCTTTTTCTCCTATTGAAAACTAAATTTGCAAAAACTTGCTGTATAGGAATTTGGTAATAAAGTTAAATACTGGCAAAAAGTTGAAGAATATTTTCATATATTTAGAGCATGAAGGTAAGTTTTCTGTCTTTATACCTTCAGATTTTCTATCATCATCTCTTCAGAAAGGAAAACTGAGAAATGGTTTATTGATGTATTCATTCACTCAACAAATATTTACAAAGTTTCTTACTTGAACCAGTCACTGTGCTAAGGGTTAATGATACAAATATGAACATTGACTCAGGTATAGTCTGTTTCTCCTCCCTAAACAGATATAGCCCCCCACCTCCCAAGGTCTACTGACTCTCATCAGGACACCAAGTCAGCACTCACACCATGGGAGCAAATATTGTGTGGATTTGCTACTGGCCACGTTGTGTCAGCCTCCTATCTAACTTTAAAGTATTACCAGTGGTAGTCAAGGATTTACAGGAATTTACACGTGTATTTAATCCTTTCTTGCACACTGTATCATCATTGATGTTGAACACAGTAACATTTTTTCTCTTTGATAATTACAATACATTTTATTTCAATCACTAGTTAGATACCATTTCCCTTCTTTTTCTATATTACAGAAACTACCCGACCTAGAAGTGCATCTGCATTTATTAATGTCAAATATAATGTATTTACTCATAACTGTGATTGGAATCACATGGAAAAAAAAAAAGGACTTGCCTACTTCATCTGCCCAAATTCAACTCACAATTAATATTTGCAGGTGTTGGAAAATTTATTTAGACGGTTGCTGCCAGGGCACACCTTGATCTACCCTTGAGGCATGCAATAGGTCCCCAAGTACCTAACTCAGAAAGGAATTGTGCAGGTGCAGAAAGAATCCACAGAAGAATTGCCAAATGCCTACTTTTGTATTCCTGATTTTAAAGGCAATGTCGTTTATCTGGTTTGTATTAACTTTTGATAAGATCTCATTTACAATTAAAGATGGCACATATTATAAAAAGAAAGAAAAAAAATAAGATCTTGGAAAATGAAAAATTATTCTGATGTCACCCCTCTGCCATTCCCAACCACACCCCTGCCAAGTTGCACATATAAAGTCACCTTTCCCAAGATGTGCATAAAATATCATGCACATGTTGAAGTGTTCTGTCATAGACAAGCATGAGTGTATGTAGACAGAAATAGTGTTTGTCACCAGAATATTCTTTGTGTTTAAGTGGTGTGTGTGTGTGTGTGTGTGCACACATGTATGTGTGTGATATCTGCGGGGGGGTGTACACGAAGCTCAGCTCTTCCTTGAAATGCACTGTTCACAACAATCACCCTGGCAACAAATGGAATAGCTAAATACGTAATAATTTTTTTTATAGCAAGGAAATAAAGTAAGACATTAACTCCAAAGTTAATATTATTTTAGAGTAGTTCAAAAAGTATAGTTTTGAAAAAGAAGAGCACATGTTTATAAGCTTCTTTCTCTTTTGACATTTAAATTAAGGTTGGAGGTAGATGACAGAAATCTCCAGACTCTCATTTCTGGAACTTTGCCTAGACCCCAAATGTCAATGTGTTGCATATTATTATAGAGCTCACGGTTTTGTTTTGTTTTGGGGCCATTTTCATGCTTTCTGGTGCCGAAGGCAGTTTTTTCTTGTTTTTGTTTATTTGTTTCTCTGGTACCAGAACCCTTTCTTGGCAGTGTGCCATATTGCTAATGTTGACCTACTTTAAATCTATGTAAATAAAAGTGTCCCTCATTTTCATGTGTTTTTACTTTAGAACTGCGGTTTTTCAAAGAACATTGCAGGGTGGACATCATTATTTCAGTAACGATCTCAATATTATCGTTAATCTAGAGTTTTTTTTTTGTCTAAAAATGGTAAAAAAGGAAAAGATAAAAACTACTTTAAAACAAAAAAAGAGTAGAATACATTGCTAGATGGACCCTTACTGATGAAGACATACTATTTTAAAACTTTCCCTTTTTTTATTGTGGAAAAAATATGTACATTTTCCAACTTGACAATTTTTACATGTACAATGCAGTGACATTGATTGCTTCCACCGGTTACGCCACAATTACCACTATTCTTTTCCAAATTCTCCCACCATCATTTATAGGAACTCAGTGCCCCCAAATAATAACTCACCCTTTCTTCCTCCCTCCCATCCCTGGTAACTACTAATAAGCTTTGGTTTCTGTACATTTGCCATTTCATATAAGTATAATCATACAATATTTGTTTTGTGTATCTGCCTTGTTTCACTCAGCATGATGTTTTCAAGATTCATCCATGTTGTAGCAGGTATCAGGGCTTCATTTCTCTTTACGGCTGCGTAATATTCCATTGCATGTGTATAACACTTTTTGTTTATTTATTTACCTGTTGGTGGAGATTTAGGTTGTTTCTACCTTTTGGCACTTTTAAATAGTGCCGCAGTCAACATTGGTATGTAGGTTTCTGTTTTTATTCCTGCTTTCAATTCCTTTGGGAATATACCCAGGAATGGGATTGTTGGGTCTGTGTGTAACTCCCCCTCACTCTCCCCCCCTTTTTTTAATTGATAAAGACACTAAGGCTCAGAAACACTAATTTAGTAAGACGAGATAAGAATATCACAGTTACCAAACTCAGACACTAAGAAGAGGACTAATGTAACATGTTTCTAAATTCAATATACTTTTTACTATTCAGTGCTGGTATATGCTATCTAGATAAGTCAGTGCTTTCAAAATATAAACCCTGGGATAATTGCATTGGGTGGGATGCTCTTTAAAAATATAGCTTCAGGCCCACCTCCTTAGATTTGATTTTGTAGATATGGGATAAGGCCCTACCATTTGCATTTTTAACAAACACCTACTCCAGGGATTCTGAGCACATTAAAGTTTGAGAACACTACCAGTAGTGTGGTGCCTAGGATCACTATATAAATCCGTTGCCGTTGAGTCGATGCCAAGTGATAGTGACTCTATAGGACAGAGTAGAACTGCCCCATAGGGTTTCCAAGGAGCTCCTGGTGGATTCGAACTGCCTACCTTGTGGTTAGCAGCCATAACTCTTAGCCACTACGCCAATGGGGTTTCCAGATCACTATATAGGTACTCAATAAATGCCAGTTACCTACTTTCCATACGCTTCTTTAAAAATGAACAAAATATCCCTAAATATTGATACTCATCTTCTGATTAAAAAAAAAAAAAGAAAAGAAACTCATCCGGAAGACCCACCTGGACTAATTCAGTTGATAAAGATGAGTGAAGTTATAGATGGAATATAGGATTTGGAAGCAAAAATTAACCCCCATCCTGCAACTGAGTCAAAATCGGGAGTTGTACCTGACTTCTTCAGAGAAGCTAGCAATTTGCATTAAACTGGATGGAGTAGATTAGTATTCCTCTCTGCCACCTGCGCTATTCAGATGGGAACAAACAGATCTTCAAGGGATATTCAGCTAGCAGCAATTAATTATAACCAGCTCAAAAAATTTAGAATTGGTGACATTTGGAGAAAAGAGTCTAAGTCCCATTCACCAACTTAGAAATGATTCTGTTGAGGTTCAATATTAATATTACTATGGTCATCAGAAATGGTCATCAGGAACACGCTAGTCAGTCCCTGTAGAGTTAACCTCAGCTCATGACAACAACACATGTGTCAGAGTAGAGTTGTGTGGCTTAGAATTTTCAATGGCTGATTTTTTGGGAGTAGATCACTAGGCTTTCCTTCCGAGGCACCTCTGGGTGGACTTAAACCTCCAGCTTTTCTGTTAGCAGCCATTTGCACCACCCAGGGACTCTCAAGAATAAACCAAAAAACTACACCCAGTGCCGTTGAGTTGATTCCGACTCCCAGCGACCCTATAGGACAGAGTAGAACTGTCCCATAGAGTTTCCAAGGAGCTCCTAGTGGATTCAGACTGCTGACCCTTTGGTTAGCAGCCATTGCACTTAACCACTACACCACCGGAATAGTGCCTATTTATTTACGAAAGCTTGACTGTTTTGAACTGACAATGTTGAACAAATCTCAAGACATTTTTCATGTCAGCTTTTGCTGTTTGGTTTGTTCTTTTTTAAGGTGGTGGGGACAGAGGATTGGGGGACATTTCATATTGATGTTTGATTGAAAACAACCAAAGGGCTGCATCAGTCTACATGCAAGACGGGGCCTAAAGTTTTCTCATTTCAAGCCTGAGTAATTTAGATTATATGGAAGGCACGTGGGCTACAAGGCCACAGATTCAAGTCAGTGTCAGTTGCCTTTGTACTGGAGACAATGAAGCAGCAAGGCACACTGTAATTTTTCTTTTATGTTTCAAAGAGTTCTTTAAAAAGATTGTATTCTTCCCTTACGTTTTCATTGCCACAGCTGGTGGCTTCCTTCTAAATGGTATATTAGGGCCCTTGAGCACTTGATGTCTATCTTCTCTCACTTGACTGACACAATGTGTGTCAAAAATGTAAATAGTCTAATGCAGAAAGCACAAGAGTTCAAGGAGAAATTCTAAAACTGTTTCTGAAATGGCTCTGATGGGCTATTCTCTGAGAAATTACAGCATGTGACCTTCTAGCCTTCTCTAATTCTAAGTTGGTGGATTTATAAAGCTGTGCTAATGACCACACTAATCTATACCCACTGAAGAGACGGAAATGTTCTCTCTCTGCTACTTGAATACACAGCACTTTCAGCAGTGATCTAAAGCAGATTATTCACAGCTTGCTCTACAGTTCCTTAAAGCTAAATTAAATTAAGCCCATTTCAGATTCTTTTACTGGTTATTAAGGAATAGTGCATTTCATTTTCAGCACCTTGCTCTAATGAGGCTTCTGTTGTTAATGAAATCATTAAGCATCAATAATGCTGTCTGCATCTAGCCAGTGTACAATTGGATATAGTACTGAAATGTTAGAGACGGACGGAGCTCAGAGACTTAGGGGCCATTTAGCTCAGCATCCCCTCGCCTTATTTTTCAGATACAGCATTCCCTATAAACTGATGTCAAACAGCCACACATGATAACAGCTAATCCTGTACCACTCCCACCATGCATCTTCTGACGTCTTCCCTCTGCCAAAAGGTGGAGACCACCAGAGAAGAATTTTTATCATAGGTCTGGATAGAGGGAGTCAGAGCCCCTCAACAGGGCAAATGCTGATCTCAGTGTTTGTGATTCTTTTCTTCCTCTTATCCCTCTTTGCTTGCATATTTACTGAGTGCTAGTTGGAGCCCTCGTGCCTCAGTGGTTAAGAACTCAGCTACTATCCAAAAGGTCAACTATTTGAATCCACCAGCCACTCCCTGGAAAACCCATGGGGCAGTTCTACTCTGTCCTATAGGGTGACTATGAGTCGGAGTCAAGTCGACGGCAATGGGTTTAGTTTGTTGGTTTTGAGTAGTGCAGTGATAAACCTCTCAGCGCTAACTGAAAAGTTCGCAGTTGGAACCCACCCAGCAGCTCCATGGGATAAGAGACCTGGCGATCTGCTCCTGTAAAGATTACAGCCTAGGAAATTCTATGGGGCAATTTGACTCTGTCATAAGTGTTGCATTGATTCAGAATTTACTTGAGGACACGTAACACCAACAACATCCATTTCCAAGTAAGAATAGAGCTGGCTTCTTAACAGGGGTGCTGTTTGGTGTCTCAACACCATAAAGAAATTAATAATGCATAATGAGCTTGGACATCAATAATTTCTGCTAAGAATAAAGATTTGGAAATGAGTAAGAAAATCTCTGTCTTCAATAAATGAATGAATAAAGAGTTGCAATCATGTATCAGTGTGCGTGATGAGGTAGGATTTGTTTGAAGTGTGGTGAAATTCTCTAGCCTGCTTCTCTAGCAGTGAGATTGCTCCTTCCTTCCCTCTCGCGTTACTACAACTACTTCACAGCTAATGTTTCCACAAGATCAGATTGATTGTGGGCTCCTCAACACACCATGGTGTCTTCACAGTTCTCACCCCTTACACGTTTCATTTTTTCCAGGGAATATTAAATAATGCAATGGCAAGATTACTCCTATCAGACACGCCCCGCCATTGTCATCTTGGAGTGTAGAGACTTACAGACACACATACTCACTCTGACTTTCTTTCTCTCTATCTCTCTCTCACACACACATACATACAGGCTCCCTTTCTCTCTCTCTCACACACACACACCACTCACACTAATTGTGCTTTTTGTAGAATCACTATGTGTACATTGTGAGAATAATAAAGACTAGTCTAGTTTACAGAAATTTAGATTGCTTTTTACTTCTTGATTCATTCTGGCTTTTACTGAGTAGTTAATATGACCATTCAAGCCCAGCTCAAATTATATAAATGGTTAGGTTTATAGAATCAAAGAGCTGTCCACTTTGGTCACAGTAAATTTTAAAGACACATTCTTCCTATCTGAAGCCCTGATTTCGCAAGCACATGTCCACAACTTGTCTTCTGTTGAAATGTATTTATTTCTGAATTTTTTATTTATATATTTGTATACAATTGTGTATTTTTTTATAGCTGGGTAAGTTTGGTTGCATTAGCGCTTCAGTTAGAAAAAAATAGTTATAGTTTCGAACAGAATATTGGAGTCATGCACATAGAGCTCCTAAGTCACTATTTACTATTTCTTTTAGATTGGGGTAATCTTATTAGTAATTAATTTAAACCGTTACTAATTGATTCTTCTTAATTTTACTCTTAAAAGATAATCTCACTTCATAGTTGTGGAAACCTACTTGCTGAAATCTGAGGGGTCCGGTATTAAGCATTTGCCCCATCATTTCACAGTGGAATTTTTACATTAATAGGCTATGCTCAAATTTCAATGTCAGTAGGATGATAACAATATAATTCACATTTGTATAGCATTTTCAATATTAAAATAAATACTAATTTATTGTACTCTCACCAACCTGTAAGATAAACTTAGGGCAGCTCTAAAAATTGCTATTAGGTAAATAGATGAGTCATGAATGCTTTTCCCAATATCAGAAATAAAAAGACCTGTGATAATTTCTTTTTTCAGTTTGCCTCAAAATGAGAAACACTGGTATATGAACTAGATTTGCTTCTTTAGAGCACTGAAGAGACATCAAAGCCCAGCTACATCATATAAAGGTGCTGTCACTCATAAACTCTATGGCAAGGCTATTGTCATGCATATGTGCAACACTTAATTCTTGCTGGTCAGAAGTGGGGACTGTGCATGAGTGATGGATATTCAGAGATAATCAACGAACTTCTTTTTCTTGAAGGCTTTTCATTTTATCCCCAAGGAGGCTTTTGACCTGATCTCTACCTAGAAGGTAAAATTGGTTGTTCTTTCTTCTTCTTCACATTCCCTTCCCAGCTTGGCGCCATGAGGCTCCCCTCCAGGAGTTTGTGTAGCATCTCCATTGGAGGTCATCTTTTTTTCATTACCATCTGGAGATCTTTTCCCAGGCACTTTGGTTGCTCCTCCACCTGATTACAATATCCCACTGATCCTGTTTTGCGCTCTCTGCTTTTTAACAGGATTGCTCTTTGGTGTCCCAACACCATAAAGAAGTTAATAATGCATAATGAGATTGGACATCAATAGTTTGAGCTGTAGTGGACTGAAATTACCCTTCTCTTTCATGGAGTCATAAAGGCAGAGTCTGATCTTTGGTTCACTGAATTTCTATGTGTTCAAGAACAACAGACATAAGTGGATGTTTTGTGAACAGCCACAGTACGTATATGAGTGGTGGCCACAGCAAGTGCACCTCCCTCTCTCATCCTATTCATCTGGAAAAAAATGAAAGCTTTACATCTGTCCTTGAAAAACCAGCAACTAATAGTCTGGAAAAACTACCTTTGTCTTGTGAAATGCACCATAAAATCTTTGCCATTTCCACATAAATCCAAGCTGTCTTTCTTTACATTTTGTATTGCATTTCTTAATAAATTATGTGGCACACTTAACTAAAATTTTATAAAAAAAGTCTATGTTTCTTAAGATAATAGGAGAGTCATTCCTTCAGGTATGTCAGAAGCTTCTAAAATCATATTCCTTTTGGTGTTAGTAGCTTTATAAAAACAAAAATGACATCTAGCCTCTGAATCGATTGCTTGGAAAAATAAAATGCGTACATAAAAGCTACAATTTGTTAAATGAATCCATGAATAAACTAATCCATAGACAAAACATTGGATTTGGGGAGAGGACAAGATGTAGGAGGCAATTTGGGATCAGTATTTGTTCCAATAAGTGTAATTATTGTGTAAATTGTGGCTCTTGACAAAAATCTCTGAGTCCTGTTGAGAAGTTGTTAATGCCCCAGGAAGAAGCCTGCCTTGTCTAGTGTGATTGCTTACAAAGATGCCACCGCCTGCTTCTTCCTTTTCCCACAGGAGATGGGCAATTTGCCAGTGGTATATTTTCAAGTGCCATTGTTCACCTAGAAAAAAAAAAAGCTTTAGGGAAAGCTTCTGCTTTTTTTTATTGTTAATCCAAACGTAAGTGATCATCTTTTTTTTTTTTTTAAACTCGTAACATTTTATAACAAATTTATTAGGCACTGACATTAGCTATTATGGCACAAATGGCTCTGTCACTAATTTTTTAACTTAGAGAGTAATTTAGTAATTTATGCAGCCTCAGAATTACTTTCTTGGTTTGTGAAATCTGTTTTTATTAGTAATTCATGGGAAAAATTATAAATAAAGCTGTTTCTGCCATACCTTTCCAACCTCATTCCATTAGTTATCATTCTGACAGCAAAGCAACGTTGAAATGTAACAGTATAATTTAATCCTTTTAATGTCATATTTTACATTGTATATGTATGTGAAACTGTAGAAGAAAGCTCCAATTGTCCTATAGTCTAAGGAAATAAGTTACACTTATTCATTTAAAAAATTGAAGAATAGGTTAAAGATGTTAATGACCATCGCATGTGAGCTCATGCTGGGACCTTATGTGAATTAGGTTTGGCAGTCTTGGATTAATTCTTCATCTTTAATACACTCTACACATTGGGCGGGTAATTTCCTGTGTTTTGTCATAAAGATTGAAGCATAATCAAAATGGCTGCCAGATTTGGTAATGGTTTTATGCAAAAATGTAAAGCAGACCATCTTCTGCTTTTATCACTCCTTCTAACAGCCCTTTCTGAGTGCCTCTTCTATCCTACCCTCACTTATCATGGCCAGCCCACCTCCAAGCACTCTTCATGGCTCCCCAGCATGACAGCATCCTTAGGCTTCCCCACTTCCCTCATCCTCAGTTCACAAATTTTCTTCCAACGCTGCATTTTTTAGAGTCCTGTCTAGTCTAGAGAACAAGAACATTGATTTGTGTTTAGGAGTTAATAGCTGGTAGTAGCTATTAATGTAACACACTTCCCAGATATAATTCGCATTTAAACAGCTGCCTTTAATTGAAAAAATTGAAAAACACTGAGGATTCCAGACTCTGGGGCAGGGCTAATGAGAGTTATTGCTGGTCACTAAGTCGTTCACAGTACTACTCAGGTATTTAACCTACTTTTTTTTTTTTTATGAAGCTTAAAGGCAGAAGAACAAATAAACAAGACTTTGATTTGATTCCCAGGTCTGACAATTACTAACTGTGTCACTTTGAGTTAGTTCTTTGGTGTCCTCAGCCATCAATAAGGCCCATAAGGTTTTATGAGGACTAAAAAGGAGTAGGATAACTAAAATTCCTAAAATGGCTAATATTATAAGAATGTTACTTACAAGGCTTTCGTTACAAAAATACTACTTGAATTGGATATTCCGATACAGTAGGAAGGGGTTGTTGACCAGGAATGTGCACTTTTTAGCAAGAGATTTTGATATGGGCAGTATTGGATTATCCTTTAGAGACCACTGCTCCAGGGTTCCAAGGGAAATTTCATAGGCCTTAAAGAATAATAGCCAGGAAATGACAGAGAATATAATGGTCCAGAAAACCAAAAAGCCAAACCCGTTGCTGTCGAGTTGATTTCTACTCATAGTGACCCTATAGGACAGAGTAGCACTGCCCCATAGAGTTTCTGAGGAGCCCCTTGTGGATTTGAACTGCCAGGTTTTTGGTGAGCAGCCATAGCACTTAACCACTACACCACCAAGGTTTCCAATGGTCCATAGGTGAGACCAGAGATCCTAAGGCAGATACTAAGGCAAAGGTCTGTAAGGTGAGGATGGCAGCCTGGGTAGGCCAAGGAAAATACAGATAGCACTGAAATCAGAAAAGTCATGCCTAAAGTGAACAGTGAAATTATTTACTAAATCTCCAAATATTCTAGGATAATCTTTGAAATTAGAATGAGTTAAGTATACAAAAAAATACAGAAATTGCCTCAGATCATGAGCAATTATTGGACCTCTATTGTTAATCTTGTAAAAGGAGCAGAGAATGTGATAGGCGCTGAAAGGCTCAAGATGAAAAAATGAAATCACATTTTAAAAAAGAGCAAAAAATTGGAATCTTCCAATTATAGATCAATGAATATTGATGTCACTAAGAGAGATTATTAAAATAGACATTGAATAAGAGATTTCTAAAAACTTGATGAAGAATGTGGTGCTCATTGAGAACCTGTATCAATTTCCTGAGAGCAAGTCAGATCACCTCTATTTTTGGTAGAACTGCTAGATTGCTAAAGTTTAGGTGACCAGAAAAAACTATACATATATTGTGTCTAGATTTCAACTATCCATAGATGGACCATGGAAAAGGACAAAGAAAACAAGTAGACAGAAGATCCTAAGGCAGTTGTTCTCAGGATCCTTTATACTGTTAACATTTATTGAAGACCCCAAACAACTTTTGTTCAATATTTACTTCATTAGTAATTCATTTAAAATAGTAACAATATTTTAATACTATATAATATTTAATAATAATAAGTCCATTAAATGTTAACATATTTTATAAAAAATAAGTATACTTTAAACAAAATAGTGAGAAGTATATTTTCTTTTTACATTTTAGCTAATGTTAATGTGTGATTTCATAGAAAATAATCAAATTTTCACATCTGTTTCTGCATTCAATCTGTTGCAGCACAGAAAAAAATGGACTTCAATGAAAAGCTATGCATTGTACGTAACACATTCTTCCACCTGACCAACTTCTGATTCTGTGGGACCTATTTCACCACTTGATGGGGAGTTATACGAGGGCAGTAGTGGTTCAGTGACAGAATTTTCATCTTCCATATAGGAGACCTGGATTTGATTCCCAGCCAATGAAGCTCATACTCAGCCATCCTCTGTCTGTGGACACTTGTATATTACTGTGGTGCTGAACAGGTTTCAGCAGAACTTCCAGACTAAAATGGACTAGGAAGGAAGGTCTGGCAATCTGCTTCCAAAAATCAGTAAATGACACCCGTATGGATTACAATTGTCTAATCTACGGGACCGGACCCGGTTTTATTCCATTGTGTATGGGGTCACCGTGAATCAGAGCTGACTCAAAGGCAGCTAACGTCAACAACACAGGGATCTGTAGGTAGATATTGTTGCTGATGTTGTTTTTATTGTTAGTCACTGTGGAGTTGGCTTCTGACTCATGGCATAGGTAGTTGTAAGATGTACAAATTCTGTCTTATCTGGTAGAGGTTCAAATATCTTCCCTCAAACACTGGAAAAACCCTTTTTGTCTTCATTTGGAATTCAACATTCCTCTATAAATAAATGTGTGCTTTTTAAAACTTCCTTTATATTGGTTATAACTTGTACCTGGTTCCTTCATTTAAGGTATAGAGTAAGATTTTTAATGCATGATCATTTATATATCCAAAAGAGAGTTACTATTTTACCTTTTTTTTTTTTTAATTATCTTTTAAAACTAATATTGCATGTTGTGTAGGATTGCTAAGCTCCACTGTACACCCTGGAAAGAATGAAAGTGAAAGAGGGAAATAATGCCTTAGTATCACTATGAAAAAAGCTTTGACCTTGAAGACTCCCAAAAGGATATTAGGGACCCAAGGGATTTTATAACCGTATTTTGAGAATTGGTGCTTCACAATTTTGAAAAAGAACACTCTTATTAACACAGCAGATAAAAAGGATCTTCTTTGACATAAAGATACAAGGATGCTGAAGGGAAATGAAAATATATCCTGATATGAAAGTTTAAAGAAATTGAATAATACATTTAACTGGGAAGAGAGAACATTTGGGAAACGTGAATGAGTGGAAAATATCAAATCCCACTTCTCACAACAATTTGGGAGTATCAATCAAATCAATTCAATTCTGTTCCGCTTCTGCTCTGACACCAACCATGCGTGTAGCACTTACTCCTCTGAGCCGAACCACCAGGAGCTAGATCAGACCTCACAAGAAAAGGCACAGTTCTCCACACTGCCAAGTTTTCCCAAGACCTCAGACTCCAGCTGCAACCTTGGGAGTCCCCTTGATTCCCACACTTCTGACCTGCTGGCTACAAATTCAAGCATTCACTCTACCCTTTGAGGAGACCAGACAAAAGCTTGGGATTCCCCAGCCCCCTCACTTCTGACCTGCTGGCTCTCCCTACTCCCCTGGATTTGATAATTCACTAGAATTACTCACAGAACACACTGTACTTAGGATTACAGTTTTATTATAAGAAAAAGGATGCAAGTGAAGAGATGCATAGGTGAGGTCTGGGAGGGTTCCCAACATGAAGCTTCCATGTTTCAAAATGGCAAACACTGCTCTCCCAAGCACGTTGATGTCTTTCACCAACCAGAAAGCCCATGGAGCTTTTGTGTCCAGAGCCTTTATTGGGATTGCATTACAGGTAGCCTCCAACTTACAACTTATTCAAGTTACAAAGAACCACACTTAATGACCGTCAGTTTGCTTTTCTTTTCTTCTTTTTTTTTGTTTTGTACATCTTATCATTAGTGATATGCAATACAATGTTGCAGCAGGTAATTTGCTGATGTTACATTCTCAGATGTTCACTCACAGATGTACAATTTACAATTTACTCTTCACTGCCATATAGATTTAGTTTTCTTGACTAAATCAGGGGCTTCAGTTGTTTGAAAATATGGACCCAAATGCTGATTGCTTTGCTAAAGTCAATAGGCAGATTCGGGAAGCAGTGAGATGTTATTGCGAAATATATGAAGAAAAAAAGAAGAGAACCATATAGACAACTCTCACTAATTTTCTGACTCCAAAAGCCATCCCTATTCCCAAGGATAATCCAGATGATCCAGAACCTTCCACAAGTATAGTTATTACCATGACTGGCAAAATGCCAACGATGTCCAACTCTTTTTCATTGTCAGAATAAGTTTTTTTTTTTTAATGTATGTATGTTTTGGAACCCATTGCTGTTGAGTTGATCTCGACTCATAGGACCCTATAGGACAGAGTAGAACTGTCCCGTAGAGTCTCCAGGGAGCACCTGGTGAATTCAAACTTCCAGCCAGCACTATGGCTGCTAACCAAAAGGCAGACAGTTAGAATCCACCGGGCGGGCGCTCCTGGGAAACTCTATGGGGCAGTTCTATTCTGTCCTATAAGGTCACTATGAGTCGGGATCAACTGGATGGCAACAGGTTTGGTTTTTTCAGACGTATGTATTGGAGCCCTGGTAGAGCAGTGGTTAACTGTCCAGCTGCTAACCAAAGGATATGCAGTTCAAATCCTCCAGCCACTCCTTGGAAACCCTATGGAACAGTTTTACTCTGTACTGTAGGGTAACTATGAGTCGGAATTGACTTGAGGGCAACAGTTTTTTGTTTTTTATTTAATGTACTAAAATATATCTGTAAGTTTATATGCAACAGTTGCAAACACCAAAGACAAATAAAGATTGGCTTTGTAAAGATACTGATAATAAAAGGTAATAATAATGAAAACTAAAAAAAATGAGGTATTCAATTACTTCAGAGCCAACTTACAAAGGAGTCATCTGAACAGAATCCCATCATAAATTGGTACTCCCAGTACTTAGTCATGATTGACTGAATCAGCCCACCTCCCCTGAAGTCAGCTGATATCATGAAGTGGTCTTTCTGGCCTGGCCATCCCCTACATGAGTCACCTCATTAGCGTAAACCCTCAGGTGTGGTTTGGAAGCAATAGATAACAAAGGCACCTCAATTACTTAGGAAATTTCAAAGTTTTAGAATTTCTCTCTCAGGAACCAAGAATTAAGACCACATTACTTCAGGTATTACTCTTTAGGTAAAGCCCACAGTGATATTAATATGCAAGTACTTTACAAGACTTTACATAAAGGATTGTGCAAAAAGCACCTCCTCTTGAATTTAGTCCAAATTTTATTATTTGCTTCTCATGAATGTTGTTGTTGTTGTTAGGTGCCGTCGAGTCAGTTACGACTCATACCAACCCTATGCACAACAGAACGAAACACTGCCTGGTCCTGTGCCATCCTCACAATCGCTGCTGTGCTTGAGCTCATTGTTGCAGCCGCTGTGTTAATCCACCTCGATGAGGGTCTTCCTCTTTTCAGCTGACCCTGTACTCTGCCTAGCATGATGTCCTTCTCCAGGGACTGATCCCTCCTGATAACATGTCCAAAGTATGTAAGACACAGTCTCGGCATCCTTGCCTCTAAGGAGCATTCTGGTTGTACTCCTACTAAGACAGATTTGTTCGTTCTTTTGGCAGTCCATGGTGTATTCAACATTCTTCGCCAACACCACAATTCAAAGGCGTCAATTCTTCTTCAGTCTTCCTTATTCATTGTCCAGTTTTCACATGCATATGATGTGATTGAAAATACCATGGCTTGGGTCAGGCGCACCTTAGTCTTCAGGGTGACATTTTTGCTCTTCAGCACTTTGAAGAGGTCCTTAGCAGCAGATTTACCCAATGCAATGAGTCTTTTGATTTCTTGACTGCTGCTTCCATGGCTATTGATTGTGGATCCAAGTAAAATGAAATCCTTGACAACTTCAATCTTTTCTCTGTTTATCATGATGTTGCTCATTGGTCCAGTTGTGAGGATTTTTGTTTTCTTTATGTTGAGGTGCAATCCATACTGAAGGCTGTGGTCTTTGATCTTCATTAGCAAGTGCTTCAAGTCCTCTTCACTTTCAGCAAGCAGGTTGTGTCATCTGCATAACACAGGTTGTTAATTTGTCTTCCTCCAATCCTGATGCCCTGTTCTTCTTCATATAGTCCAGCTTCTCGGATTATTTGCTCAGCATACAGATTAAATAGTTATGGTGAAAGAATACAACCCTGACGCACACCTTTCCTGACTTTAAACTGATCAGTATCCCCTTGTTCTGTCTGAACAACTGCCTCTTGATCTATGTAAAGATTCCTCATGAGCCCAATAAAGTGTTCTGGAATTCCCATTCTACACAGCATTATCCATAGTTTGTTAAGATCCACACAGTCGAATGCCTTTGCATAGTCAATAAAACACAGGTAAACATCCTTCTGGTATTCTCTGCTTTCACCAGGATCCATCTGACATCAGCAACAATATCCCTGGTTCCATGTCCTCTTCTGAAACTGGCCTGAATTTCTGGCAGTTCCCTGTTGATATACTACTGCAGCCGTTTTTGAATGATCTTCAGCAAAATTTTACTTGTGTGTGATATTAATGATATTGTTCTATAATTTCCACATTCGGTTGGATCACCTTTCTTGGGAATAGGCATAAATATGGATCTCTTCCAGTCAGTTGGCCAGGAAGCTGTCTTCCATATTTCTTGGCATAGACGAGTGAGCACCTCCAGCGCTGCATCTGTTTGTTGAAACATCTCAATTGATATTCCATCAATTCCTGGAGCCTTGTTTTTCTGCCAATGCTTTCAGAGCAGCTTGGACTTCTTCCTTCAGTACCATCGGTTCCTGATCATATGCCACCTCTTGAAATGATTGAACATCGACTAATTCTTTTTGGTGTAATGACTCTGTGTATTCCTTCCATCTTCTTTCGATGCTTCCTGTTTCATTTAGTATTTTCCCCATAGAATCCTTCAGGATTGCAACTCGAGGCTTGAATTTTTTCTTCAGTTCTTTCACCTTGAGAAACACTGAGCATGTTCTTCCCTTTTGGTTTTCCATTTCCATCTCTTTGCACATGTGTTATTATAATACTTTACTTTGTCTTCTCGAGAGGCCCTTTGAAATCTTCTGTTCAGTTCTTTTACTTTATCAATTCTTCCTTTTGTTTTAGCTGTTTGATGCTTAAGAGCAAGTTTCAGCATCTCCTCTGACATCCATCTTGGTCTTTTCTTTCTTTCCTGTCTTTTCAGTAACCTCTTGCTTTCTTCTTGTATGATGGCCTTGATGTCATTCCACAACTCATCTGGTCTTTGGTCACTAGTGTTCAATGCATCAAATCTATTCTTCAGTTGGTCTCTAAATTCAGGTGGGATATACTCAAGGTCATACTGTGAGGACTTGCATGTTGTTGTTGCGCTGGAAGCTATGCCAGGTGGGATATACTCAAGGTCATATTTTGGCTCTCATGGACTTGCTCTGATTTTCTTCAATTTCAGCTTGAACTTGCATATGAGCAATTGATGGTCTGTTCCACTGTCAGCCCCTGGCCTTGTTCTGACTAAAGATATTGAGCTCTTCCATCTTCTCTTTCCACACATGTAGTCAATTTGATTTCTGTGTGTTCCATCTGGTGAGGTCCACGTGTATAGTCACCGTTTATGTTGGTGAAAGAAGGTATTCGCGATGAAGAAGTCATCGGTCTTGCAAAATTTTATCATTTGATCTCCAGCATTGCTTCTATCACCAAGGCAGTATTTTCCAACTACTGATCCTTCTTCTTTGTTTCCAACTTTCACATTCCAATCACCAGTAATTATCAATGAATCTTGATTGCATGTTCAATCAATTTCAGACTGTAGCAGCTGATAAAAATCTTCTATTTGTTCATTTTTGGCCCTGGTGGTTGGTGGGTAAATTTGAATAATAGTCATATTAATTGGTCTTCCTTGTAGGCGTGTGGATATTATCCTATCACTGACAGCATTGTACTTCAGGATAGATCTTGAAAGTTCTTTTTGACGATGAATGCAACACCATTCCTCTTTGAGCTGTCATTCCCAGCATAGTAGACTATATGATTGTCTGCTTCAAAATGGCCAATACCAGTCCATTTCAGCTCACTAATGCCTAGGATATCTATGTTTATGTGCTCCATTTCATTTTTGATGATTTCCAATTTTCCTAGATTCATACTTAGTACATTCCAAGTTTCGATTTTTAATGGATGTTTGCAGCTGTTTCTTCTCATTTTGAGTCATGCCACATCAAGAGATAAGGGTCCCGAAAGCTTTACTCCATCCAAGTCATTAAGGTCAACTGTACTTTGAGGAGGCAGCTCTTCCCCAGTCATCCTTTGAGTGCCTTCCAACCTGGGGGGCTCATCTTTCAGCACTATATCAATGTTCTGCTACTATTCATAAGGTTTTCACCGGCTAATGCTTTTCAGAAGTAGACTGCTGGGTCCTTCTTCCTAGTCTGTCTTAGTCTGGAAGCTCAGCTGAAACCTGTCTTCCATGGGTGACCCTGCTGGTATCTGAATACCAGTGGCATAGCTTCCAGCATCACAGAAACACACAAGCCCCCACAGTACGACAAACTGACGGACACACGGGGGTCTCATGAATAGAATAAGCCAAAAATGATGCAGAGTGACCTCCAGAACTGTCTTGGACACAATCATCCTTGGAATTCAGCCACAAATTTGTGAGGAAGGAAGCTCAGATCACATGAAGAGGCCACGTGTAAATGTTTTGAGAGACAGCCCCAAAGAAGATGGAACAGTCAGCATCCACTCCCAACCATCTGAGCGAACATGGCTTCATCTCCCAGTCTTTGAGTTGCCCCAACTGATTTGAGACAAGCTGATCCCTGCCATACCCTGACCAAACTACAAATCTGTGATCAAAATTTATGTTGTTGTTTTAAGTCACTGAACTGTGGGTTGTTTGTTTTAGGCAGCAAGAGATATCTATGACAAACACAAATTGAAGTTCAATGCTTCTCTTGAAAGAACGTTACTACTGAATTGTTGATGACAAATACACAGAAACCAAATTTAATTCATTACATAAAAAACTTTTAGAATGAAAACTTGTCCAAAAAAAAAAAAAAGTCATAAAATTAGAATTTTTAATGTTGGTAGAATTGTTCCGTAGGGTTATCGTGCTCAATTTCTTCATTTCCCAGTTGAAGAAACATGGAAACAGCAAGACCAAACGATTTGCTTCTCTACTTCTCAATGGCTCAGTCAGCCAGAAGTAGAATCAAGGAAGCTTGAATCTTAGCTTCATTTTCCACTGCACCATTTCATTGGGAGATCTTGGATTCCTACCTCCTGGGCTCTTCAAAGGACATGATTTCCTACTTATCAACAATGTAGTATTAGGGAGTACAATGTTGGATGGGTCTTTGGACTGGATAATATAAAAAGGCCATTCCAACACCAAAATCAAACCAAACCCATTGCCGTCGCGTCAATTCCAACTCATAGTGACCCTATCAGAAAGAGTAGAACTGCCCCATAGGGTTTCCAAGGAACAGCTGGTGGATTCGAACTGCTAATCTTTTGATTAGCAGCCAAGCTCTTATCCATTGCACCACCAGGGCTGCATTCCAACACCAAGAATCTTTAATTCTATGATTTAAAGGATAAGTGTTTATAAAGGTCTGTGAAAAAAGGTCTTTTCTTTAGCACATTTCTTATACTTCTCCTTGGTCCCTGCCTCCCAGACCAGAAGTTAACTTATGTATTTTTATACCTTTAAGTTTTATATTATTTCAATTTTTTAATTATCCTCCAGAGAAACTGGGAGCTGCGGCATGCATTTATATACTCACTGCTTTATCCTGTTGATACTTGTTAAGAGCCCACGTGTGCTCATTGTTTTGTGCATTTAAAGAACTAAGGCTATTAACTCATTTCATAAACCAATTCACATTCTTCCATGTGTATTATTGTCTCATTCAGTTTTTGTACTTAGTCTATTTTTCTTTATGCAAATTTTTCCATCTTTGAGAAAGGTAATAATTATTTTGCTATTTTTATTAAATTGTAGATTAATTAGAAGAAAACAATGAAAGCAGTAGAATTTTAAATATATTGTAATCTCATAGAAAGATGTAGGAATTTTTGCCATAGCACTACATTATTGAGCTGGAAATATCAAAACTGTCAACCAAACAGAATATTTGCTTTCTTTGTCCATTATTGCAGCTGAAATAGATGAGACTTTAAAAAAAAAAAAAAATTAAAGCAAAAAACAAATCTGTTCCAGAAGAAAGAATGTTGTACTCATAAATGCTTTTTCTATATAAAATTGTGAGGGAAACAATGCAGGGAAGTGGTGGGCAGATTCACATCTCAGTGAGTCCACTTCCTCATTGTCCTACGTAGGATGAGTTTCATAACCTCTTTCTACTTTCTTCACTTGCAGAATAAGGACAATGATAGTAGTACTGACTTCATGAGGTGGTTACAATGGCTAAAGCAGTTCATATTTATAAGAGGACTTAGAAAAATGCTTTGCCACTTGGTTTGTGCTATATAAGCATCAGTAAATTAAAATATGCACACATAATATTACTTTGAATAGTCTCTTTTTTTTTTTTTTTTTTTTTTTGGATTCTTTACAAAGCTCAGTTCTCTGGATTTCCCTGACGGTTTTTCTTGGAAATTGATAAATAAAAAATTTTAAATGTAGTTTAGAAACATCACTAATCTGCCCATTTATCCTTCTTTTCAAAAATTCTCTAAAATTTCAGTACTTCGATGGCTTGCTATCACCATAGTACTACTGCAAACTAAATCGGTAATGTCCACTTGATCATAGACTAGTCAGATATAATAATTGCTCACCTTGAGTTTTTTGCCCTTGGACTGTATTCACTCCAGAGAAGGGTAGGAAGCAATATGCTTCTATTTTTTCATTAGATTTGTAATACTACTTTTCACTCATTTTTACCCATTGCCTTTGAGTCAATTTCAACTTATGATGATGCCATGTGTTGCAAGTAGAACTGAGCCCTGCAGGGTGTTCTTGGCTGTAATCTTTATGGAAGCAGATTGCCAGGCCTTTCTTCCATGGCACTTCTGGGTGAGTTTTGAACCACCAACCTTTTAATTAGTAGCCGAGAGCAAACCATTTGCGTGGTTCAGGGGCCTTTCAGTCACTTCTTATCCATCTGAATTTAAACTTTTTGTGTGGTGTAAAATAGGTATCTATTACTATCATATAATTAGCCAGTTTTCCCAACACCATATATTAAACCACCCATATACAAAATTAACTTTGTCATATACCAAGCATCCCTGTGTTCATGGGACTCTAGCTAGACCTTTGAATGGGATCTGCTGGTTTATTTTTTTCTGTTCCTGTGCCATACTCTAGTTTTGATTTTTATAAATGTATAGTTATAGGCATTCTTTACTGTGCAATACCTATATCACTGATCATAGTAACTACCAAACTATAAAGTGTAATGAAAAACCTCCTTCAAAACAAACAAAAGGAAAAATTCAAGGAAACACAGTCACTGAAGAATGAACCAAGCCAAGAAGAAAGTTGTGAACCAAAAGCAGGAATCAGCAAACATTAGTCCTCAAATTAAAAGCTTGTTAATTCTTAAAGTAAAACTCTTGTTAGAATTTCGAGTCCCATCTCCACAAGACTGACCATACGTGACATCGAGACAGCTGTTTAGCCCATTCGTAATCTCTTTATGATACTAGCTTCAATTCCAATGCAAAATTGATCCTTAGCAATAAACCTGAAGAATTAGATATCATAACACAGAAATGTTCAATGGGGCTAGGAAGCCCTGGTGTCACACTGGCAGGTGGAATGTGCAGACCGTGTCATTGTCACCTTTCTCAGGCTGGGTTGTAGACCTGAGAAAAGAAAGGGGGTTGAATTAAGACTTTGACAAAAGGAACTAAAACCACCTTAAAAATGTAAATAACCAAAAAGCTGCTTCGAATGTGGCACATTTTTGTATAGGCACTCTTATCTCCAAACAGCATTTTGAAAATGCATCCCTTTCTGTCTGCTGGTAATATTGTAATTGGCCTTTACCCTGGATTTTCATAAGAATTCTGGAGGATTTGAGGAAGACCAATTAATCAATGCCAGAGTGGATAATGATTGATGACCAGTGTAAAAAGAAGTGCACACATTTCAATGTGGTCCCTTCTCTCCATTGACCAGATTTTTTTTTTTTTTTTTCTCTTTCTTGGAATGACTCCAAACATCTTGCTGGCAAACAGGGTGTATTTTTTGAGATAGCAAAGTTGTTTATTGAGCCACTGAGTTCAATCAGCATCAGTAAGTCTTGCAGTACAAGGAAAATTGGAAAGAAAAAGCTTGGTGTAAATCTTTGAATATGAAGTAACCCATTAGCTGGTTCAGCAAGTCACAGAACAAGCCTTGGGCTGTGAACACATTGTATATGGGACATGTGGTTATGTCTGTCTGCTTTAAAATATATGGGGTAGTCTCTACCTATCCAAGCATTTTCATTATGCTGCCACGTTTGTACCTAGGTATTTTAACAGCATTGCTGGTATAACACTCCCAGTCAAAATAAAAGATTTATATCTTTTTTTTCCCTTGCCTTCCACTTATCCTTGAAGACATCTGGCTCAAATATTCAATAGGATTTTATCACTCTTTGTTTCCAAATCATAAAATGTTTAACAGATATCCAGGATACACATTTATATCATTGGTATATATCATAGAATGGGATAATATCTTATTTCTTTGGTGAGTGATTCTGGGCACCACCTTTATAAGGCCAAGATTTATGTTATTCTCTTTTCAGCAAGAGCTACTGCAGGATGGTGAAATGAACAGTAATAAAATTGGCAGGTGGAATGCTGCTATGTGTGTCTAATGCCTAAAAAAAAAAGTCTGCTTTTATGCAAATACAAATTGGCTGTGGAGCTCGTAATCCTAGAATCTAAACATGGAGCATGTGTCCTCTGTATGACCCAATGTGATTTGAAAGACAGAGTGAAGAAAACGGGTATAGAGGGCAAGGATTGAGAAGGAAAATATTAATGTTATTTGTAGATATTTGTTAAAGGTCACTGCCTATTAAAGACCCAGGAGTGGAATGTACTGAATTATAATCTTATAATGGAAGAATACAGGACAATTGCTATTGTTTATATAGCAACAACAAGGGTTAATTCATATCTAAGGCCACCATCGATACTGAGTAAATATATTGCTTTGTTTTATCAAGAGTTACTGTGAATGTTAACAGTACTCCTTTTGTTAGAAGGAATAGCAACAGTAGGAGCTACCCCTGATAAATCTGAAAGTGCTTGCTGCAGTCTGAGACTTGGTACACAAGGACAGTTTTGGACCATACCAAAAAGGCTAGTGGGTCTCCAAAGCACAATTGATAAAAGAACTGGGAGGTATTATTTTTCTGTACGGGATAGCAATTGTTTGGTCTATCCCATTGTCCTCTTCTCTTGGAACACCTTTTTATATGTGATTATTAAATCATTACTTTCTTATTCTTGTTGACCAAAAACTTTGTAGGATTTACAGACACAGATGAGTGCAAAACACTAATCTGTTGCACAAACACTAGATACAAATACAAATGACAGATTAAAAATGGAGAGATTTGAATTCCTTACCTCTTTTTTAGAGCAGGTTCCATGTCTATTTCTCCCATTTTCGTCGTGTTCATTTATATAGCAGCTACCAGTTGGCAAGGACTGGAGATAGAACTCAGTCTAGTGGAAGAAAGTAATAGTAAAATCTAAACAGCACAGACTCAGGCATAAATTGCCAGAATGCTAATTCCTGAAAATATAGAGCAGTACTCTCTAAAACTTTCCCCAATCAAGGATACCAAAAACCAAAACCATACCTGTTGCCGTCGAATCTATTCTGACTCACAGCAACCCTATAGGACACAGTAGAACTGCTCCATAGACCTTTCAAGGAGCACCTGGTGGATTCAAACTGCCGACCTTTTGGTTAGCAGCCATAGCTCTTAACCACTAAGCTACCGCGGTTTCCCCAATGATAGATAGGTTTTATAACCTGCAGTGTCCAATAGCATAGCTATGAGATACATGTTGCTACTGAGCACTTGCAATGTGACTAGTGCTACTAAAGACTGAATTTTTTTTAATTTAATTTTAAATAATTTAAATTTAAATAATCACATGTGGCAGGGGCCTACAATATGGGCAATACACGTATAGAACATTACTCCATTTGGGACCTAGTGTGGCACAGTCTTCTGCATGTGGCAAGTATTCAGCAAATGTTGATTGTAGTTGGTATTGATTAGGTGATTGATGATCATAGTAACCACCAGAGGTCAACTCTGATAAGATAAGGAAGAAATACGAGGTTGTTACCTAAAGACTAACAATGAAATCAACACAGAAAGTTTTTCACAAATTAAGACAGGTATCCCAAGGAACAATCATACTACTACTGCAACAAGTGAAGAAATGAGACAGAGACACTCACTCAAGTAAGACAAATATAAATTTATTGAATTTGTGAAATAAGCTGAGGTTTTAAATAATAGCGACCCTGTAGGACAAAGTAGAACTGCCCCGTAGAGTTTCCAAGAAGCGCCTGGCGGATTCAAACTGCTGACCTTTTGGTTTTAAGTGGTGTTTAAATATGAGTGTGATAGATGGTGACTATTCCACTTGAGAGGAAGAAGTGAATATGTCTGTTAGTAACATTTTTGCGGTAGTAAAATGGTCCTTCTCAGTTTCAACTATTTGGCTTTTATCTAATAGTCTTTGATTTCTTTATTTTTTCTCTTCTTCTACACACACCACAAACTTACCTGACTCATAGAGTTCAACAAAAATTGTATTTTTCCATAGTGGTAACACAGGCAAAATGGAGTGGCCTTGACTTGAAGTCAGAAGTTCAGGGTTCGACTCCTGGCTCTGCTCCTCATCATGTAGTTTACTAAGTCACTGAAACCAGAGAGAGAGTAAGACAAGGTTTTAAGGGGGCAGACAGACAGAGAGACAGAAATAAAAGAATAACACCTACCTATCAGAGTTATAAAAGTAGCCCTCATGGCACAGTGGTTACAGCACTCGGCTACTAACCAAAATTTGGTGGTTCAAACTTACCAACTGCTCCGTGGAAGGAAGATGTGGCCATCTGCACCCATAAAAGATTACGGTCTTGGAAACCATATGGGGCCGTTCTACTCTGTCCTATAGGGTCATTATAAGTCGGAATCTACTCTATGGCAATGAGTTATCAGAGCTTTATTAAGAAAATTAAAGGAAACCAAATTCAGAAAAGTGTCTTGGAAAGAAGAAGTACTCAATGTATGCTAGGTGTGTGTCATTGTCCATCAAACCTTCATATCTGTGTTGATCTGGAATCTTTATCAGTGTTGTCATCCTCTACCTTGCTTTCTGTTCTTTATTTTCTTCAACTCTTTATACGTACACTGTTTTCCTCTCTGTGAAGATTCAGCCTACCCAAACTTCCTGAATTAATCCCAGTTGAGTCGGAATATATTCCCACAGCAGCCATACCAGACACTCCTTAACTCCAAACTCATCCAATGTGGTTTTGAATTGTCATACTCCCATACTTACCATTAATGCTCCAGGCATAATTTCTCCTGCAGTTTTCCCTTGATGCTAAATTATGTAAAATAGAGATACTTCTGTGTGCTCCATGAGGTTTCCATGAGGATTAAATTAAAGAATCCATAGAAAATGCTTAAGAAAATGTCTCTCATAGTAAATGCTCAATCTGTGCTATCTGTTGTAGATTTAATTGTGCCCACAAAAAAAGGTGTTGAAATTCTGATCACTGGTAATCATGAACTTGACCTTGTTTGGAAATAAGGTCTTTGAAGGTGCTATCAGTTAAATTAGCATGAGGTCATACTGGAGAAGGATGGGTCCTATTCCAAATTAAGTTGTGCCTTTATAAAAGAGGAGAAGAGACAGACACACAGAGGGACGACTGTCATGTGACAATGCAGTCAGAGATTGGAGTTTCCCTGCCAGAAGCCAAGAAATGTCTGAGTCTACTAGAAGCTGAAAGAGACAATAAAGGATCCTCCGCTAGAGGCTTTGGAGACAGCGTGACTCATCTTGGTGGTAATTTTTTTATTATGAAAATCAACACACACTATGAATCAGGCCCTTTCTCCACACCTTGGGAAATCAGGGTGTTAGGCATTTACCAGCATATCACAGGATAAATCCTTCAAATATAGCATTTTATTTAATTGTACATAGTAGATACAATGATCATCCCCATTTTACAGATGGAGCAACTAAAAGTTTTTGGTATTTACACAATAAAGTTAGTGGTGGAACCAAGTTTTGAATCCACTCTGAATCCAGAGTCTCCACTCTAAACATAATATAGTGGCTATACACAGAGGATCAGCTCCAGCCAAGAGGGCTGCATGTGGGTGTGGGACCTTTCCTAAAGGAGGCTTCTCAAAAGAGGTATGGAATCTTTGTGAACAGGATTGGAAGAGGGCTGTGTAGATATGGTGGGAGCATAGAAGCTATACTGTGGTTCATCCTGATTTTAATCTAAGTGGGAGAAGAGAAACTTCTTAAATCCTTTCACACAGCTAATATATAGTTGCTGTTAGCCTAGCTCAAGTTGCGAGCCAAAGCTTTAAACATCTCTGTCTTTGCTCTCTTCTCACTGAATGGCAATTACTTTCTTCCATTTATTTAGATAGAAATCTTGGGGACATTGTTGATATTTCTCTTTTTTCCATGTATACATCCAATTAATCAGCAAATCTGTGTTCTATCTTTAAAATATATCCTGAGTCTGACAACTTTTTACCAAGCTCCAATGAGATCACCCTTACCCTAGCTATTATCATCTCTTACCTGTGATAGTCTCCTTGTGAGTGTCCATAATTCCATTCTTGTCCTGCAGAGTCTTCACACAATATCCGGAGTATTTAACATTCCAAGTAAAATCATGTCACTCCGCTGCTCAAAACTTTGTAGCGGTGTTCTGTCTCCTTCAGTATAAAACCCTAACTCCTTATCATAGTTGGTTTTTTAGTAGAATCATACTGACAGAGCTAATTGACCCTGAACATCATGAGGAGATGGAATTGTTTCTACATAATGGCACAGGGAGAAACATGGCTAGAGCTCAAGGGAAGGTGTGCTGAGAATGGAAGGAAGCCAAGCATAGGTATGGTAAACAAAGTCCCACAGATAGTAACTTTGGCTCAATTCCAAAGTTGTATCTATAGACAGTGTACATCATATCTCGCAGTTGTCTCAAAGAGTGAGGAAGTTGAAGTGTTCATATATTCATATCATTATTGTCCTGGAGAAACATAAAATTTCAGCCATTTCCATCTCCATTTGTGCAGGTAGAAGTTCAACATCCTTAGGAGATCCTTGTGACCAAGAGATGCAGGTTTTGACTGTTATAAACAGAGTGAATGGAATTGGTAATGTGATACGTGTTAAGTACAGCAGTGTCTGCTACCATTCTCCTATTTCAATGTTCAGATCCGTTCACCTTTCACACTGCATTCTCTGTTCTGATTTTCTGAGATGGTGGTTGGCAACAATTTCTAGAAAAATATAAAGACTCTCAAAAGAAGGGTTAGTGGGTTAAGCATAGCCTTCAGTGACGTAATTGGTTCTGAGGCTTAGGAGATATTCATCACCTCCCTCCTCCACCACCTTTTCTAAGTTTTTCTCACCTTTGGCAAACACAACTGCTCTTGGTTTATTAACGATGGGGTGACCCAGATCTTTATACTTGAAGTGACTGAACCCCTTGTTTCTGACTCTTATTGGCTGTGGTCTATTCATGACTAAAACAAGGCTTGGGGGCATTCAGAATGCCCCAGTGTATCCCCAGAGTCTGAAGCAATGTTATACAAGATAAAATGTTAGTACATCAGACACACTGTATGCTCTTAGATACTGACCAAGACAGTATCTAAGGGCAGGAAAGGCAAACACATACCAGAATATCACTGCCCTTCTAGGCTAGATTGGGTCTGATGTGATCAATTTACCACCAAGTGACTGATTATCTCCTTGAGAGGTGGTAACATACAAAGGCCCAGCATCAATCTCTCTTGCTGACAAGTTAGATATTCAGCAATGGCACAAGCTGCATCAAGTTATTGGGCTTGTTCATAGCCATCACGGCTTTCATGATGACTAATTCATTTAGGGGTCTAGTATTTGAGCACCAGCAGGAATGAGTACAGAGGGTAGATAACATACGGGATGAGACATCCTATTCATCTGTTGTTTATTGCTTCCTCTGATGTGCATGATTTCTGTGTAAAATAAAAAAAAAAATGCACAATTTGAGCCCACTCCCATGGGTCCATCCACAGTCCTCTATTCTTGACTTCCTCTTTTTGCTCTGACAACCAACCAGCCAAGCCATTGGCCACTGCCCAGGAGTCTATGTCTTTATCTCAGACCATTTCATTCTCCCTGTATGATGGACAAACAGATCTCCCACGTAAAGCTCTCTCCACTGGAAGAAATGCTTCTTGTCTCTATCTTCCAGCATCCCTTCAGTGTAGGGCCATGATGTGGTTTGAATGTCCAGATAATCAAGATCCCTTTGGACAGTATTGTGACATAAAGCAAGAAAATTTAAAAAGCCCTGATCAAGGCTAGAATGTATTCTGTTGTCTGTTCCAAGTAAATGCAAATTATTTTGAACCCCTTTACTGATAAGTATTTAAAATATTGCATTTGCCAAATTAATAACTGCATAAAAGTACCAGAAGTGTATATACACATTCGTTGTCCTGTTCTAGCAGGGATGTCAATCAGGAATAGCTGTAGTAATTTGGGCTATCACTTGGTGAACCTTGCAGTAGTCAACTGTCATCTGCCATGATCCACATGATTGTGTAGGGAAAGAATGGAGAATTAAATGGTGATATGATGGGAACTACAATGACCGTGTCCTTCAAGACTTTGAGGCTGGCATTGGGTGAGGTGTGGCAAGTGATTTCCAAGTCTTCCACTTGGACTGTATTATTCCACTGGTCAAAAAAAATCCAGCATGAAGTTTTTTCCAACTGTAAGTATATTAACCCCATTTATAAATTCAGTGTCTGGGAAAATGACCACATGTGAGTCTACATGTTCCCTGAACTTTAACAAGGACTCCATTTATCATGTGTCATCCCACAGTAATGGTTGCCTTTGATATTAATGTTAACTTGGACCTTGTATCCAACAACTGTCAAAAATCCTGGGGATTCCCCTATCCTGGAGATTCCCCTCTACCCAGTGAACATAGATCCCATTGGGGAAAGATGAGATGAATTCCTGCTGTATATAAATGTTGTAATATTGCAAGGTCCTTCCTCAACTGTCCCCACCTCTTCAAACAAGCTCATGTTTGGACAATGGATGAAGGATAATAATTTTCTACTGGGGTGGATAATATCAACCCATCTGCTTTTGTTCTTTTTTGATTATGTACTTATTAAGCTACACATTGTTGGTTGCCAATTTATCGGGTCTCTAGGAGGACCATGGTGCATTCATTAGCCATCACCATTGATCCCTGTGGGTCAGAGCCCCTAGTTTCCATTCAGCCTTACTACCCATAATGGTAAATAAATTCACTCTGTGTTCAATGGTTAAATGCTGCCACTTGGCCTCTGCTATTCAGTAATTCTATAATACCCAAAACAACAGGGGGTACAGGGTCACAACAGCATTTCCTATCAACAATATTGTCCTAGAAGGGACAGTTATCACTTCATTACTTGGCTTTTCTACTGATGATTCCTCTCTCATTAAGTGCTTTTCTTAGTAAAAGGAGTGACATTTGGGAGTTTCCAGGGAACATAGTATTCTGGGGGGGGGGGTTCTCTGTTCTAAAATGATAGATTCATTCTTGTGTAACCACCTCTCTGAGCATTTTTGTTCCTTCTTAACACTCTGCCAAAGAACTTCTGTCATCTCCAGCTAATTTAATATGGAACATCATGTATTTCCAACCTTCTAGAAGCCATTCCAACAATGTATTAATACCAAACTCTTGCTGGTGTGTTGAATTTAATCATGAAAGAGTGCCCCCATATTATTAAAACCTCCTGATCAGGCCTTATATTCACCTCACTTAGTCTAGTACCCTCAAGATCCACTCCTAGTCAGGTTTTCTTGGTTCCAGCTAGTACATACTAGCTGGACAGGTCCTTGGTGAATAATCCCTATTCTCCTTTAGCAGAGTCAGTACTTTCCCAGTTTGGTCATGCTAAGACTTGACCCTAGTTATTGGTATCTTAGACAGGAAGGATACTCATCAGGGCAGTTTCAGTAATTGGAGGCCTCTAAGTGATTTTTTTTTTTTTTAGGAAAGGGGAAGCTGGTATCAAGTAACTGTTAGTGGCCACTTCTGCAGGCACAAAGGGCTCAAGGGAATCTTAGGATAAATGTACAAAAGCATATCCACCCAGATATCTTCCTCTCAGGTCTTAGGATCTCACTTTTTCCCTTACTTTAGAGCTAGAGACTTTCCAAGGCTATAAATTCAGCTTTCTTCTGGATCTACTAGACTCATCATTGAGTTCTGGGCCTGATCCTCAGCATGGTCCACTCTCTGAATTCAGTAAGAGGGGCCTCTGTAAGTGCTGCCATGTAGGCATTGTCACTTTCACATCATACCTTGAGTTGGACATTGACTTAAGTTTTCCATTCTTTCTTTAGCACATTAATGGCACCTAGCAAAAAGCAATTAACCTCAAAGTTCTAGTAATAAACATCTGCCCCGTATTACTTAAATGCTAGGTATATTACATATACCAATACTTGCCCTTCAAACTTTGTCCCATCTCAATTCACCAAAGAGGACAAAGTCATGACAATTGTAACACTGCATTGTGCCAGGAGTTACTATGTATTCAATTTCCCTCCAAAATTTCACCCATGTTACCATCTGGATGCTAAGTGACTCCAGTGCAGAATTCCATCCTGCATTCAACACACCAGCAGGAGTTTGGTTGTCTGTTTCCTAGGACCGCATCTATTAACAATTTTGTTAGATTGGATCCCCTAGAGCCATATGCTGAGAGAATATTTACATGAGAGGGATATATTAGAAATAATTCATCCCTCCCACACACACAAAAAAAGTGCTATGAAAGTGGGGAAATATGACTTAGAAAGGATGGAGGTCAAGCAAAGGTGTGGTACCCAGAAAAATCCCAGAGTTACCAAATTAGGTTTTTATTACTCCATAACAAACTACTACAAATTTAGTGACTTAAAACAACATCCATTTGTTAGCTCACTGTTCCATAGGTCAGAAGTCCAGGCAGACTTAACTGGGTTCTCTCCCTGCTTAAGATCTCACAAGGCTGAAATCCAGGTGTCAGCTGGGCTGAACATTTATCTGGACACTCTGAAGAAGAATCCACTTGAAAGTTCACTCAGGTTGTTGGCAGAATTCAGTTCCTTATGATTGTAGGACTGAAGTCAAGTCCCATTTCATTGTTGACTATGGGCCAGAAGTTATTCATAACTCCTAAACGTTGCTCTACAGCCTTTGCACATGGCCTCCTCTATCTTCAAGGTCAGCAACGGCCTGTCAAATCTTTCACATGCTTTATATCTCTCTGACTTTCCCTTCTGCTACCAGCTAAAGAAAACACCCAGCTTTTAAAGGGTTTATGTGATTAGTTAGGTCCACCTGGGTAATCTTTCTATATTAAGCTCACTTGATTAATAACCTTACTAAAATCTGAAAAAATCTTTCTTACCATGTAATGTAACATAATCATGGAAGTAACATCATGGAGCAGAGATCATGGAGGCCATCATAGGAGTCAGTCTACTAGAGTCTGGTACAGAGTTGGCATCCAACAAATGAATAAATGAATTGATCTATAAAATGAAGTAAAAAATACCACCGACGTCATTGAATTACTGTAGAGATTAAAAGAGAAAATCCATTTAAAAGTCATTAGCACGGAGCTTGGCATGTGACAAGCTATAATGGTTTACTCAGCTAGTGAGCTAACAACATTTTGGTAGCTACTCTCTAAATACCACTTCAAGAGGTAGCATATGACCAGGAACCAATGAAGTAAGAAGTCCAAGCTGCTCTGAAGGCACTGGCAAAAAACAAGGCTCCAGGAATTGATGCGATATCAATTGAGATGTTTCAACAAACAGATGCAACGCTGGAGGTGCTCACTCGTCTATGCCAAGAAATATGGAAGACAGCTTCCTGGCCAACTGACTGGAAGAGATCCATATTTATGCCTATTCCCAAGAAAGGTGATCCAACTGAATGTGGAAATTATAGAACAATATCATTAATATCACACACAAGTAAAATTTTGCTGAAGATCATTCAAAAACGGCTGCAGTAGTATATCAACAGGGAACTGCCAGAAATTCAGCCCGGTTTCAGAAGAGGACGTGGAACCAGGGATATCATTGCTGATGTCAGATGGATCCTGGCTGAAAGCAGAGAATACCAGAATGATGTTTACCTGTGTTTTATTGACTATGCAAAGGCATTCGACTATGTGGATCTTAACAAACTGTGGATAATGCTGTGAAGAATGGGAATTCCAGAACACTTTATTGGGCTCATGAGGAATCTTTATATAGATCAAGAGGCAGTTGTTCAGACAGAACAAAAGGATACTGATAGGTTTAAAGTCAGGAAAGGTGTGTGTCAGGGTTGTATTCTTTCACCATACCTATTCAATCTGTATGCTGAACAAATAATCTGAGAAGCTGGACTATATGAAGAAGAACAGGGCATCAGGATTGGAGGAAGACTCATTAACAACCTGTGTTATGCAGATGACACAACCTGCTTGCTGAAAGTGAAGAGGACTTGAAGCACTTGCTAATGAAGATCAAAGACCACAGCCTTCAGTATGGATTGCACCTCAACATAAAGAAAACAAAAATCCTCACAACTGGACCAATGAGCAACGTCATAATAAACAGAGAAAAGATTGAAGTTGTCAAAGGTTTCATTTTACTTGGATCCACAATCAATAGCCATGGAAGCAGCAGTCAAGAAATCAAAAGACTCATTGCATTGGGTAAATCTGCTGCAAAGGACCTCTTCAAAGTTTTGAAAAGCAAAGATGTCCCCTTGAAGACTAAGGTGCGCCTGACCCAAGCCATGGTATTTTCAATCACATCATATGCATGTGAAAGCTGAACTATGAATAAGGAAGGCCGAAGAATTGATGCCTTTGAATTGTGGTGTTGGCAAAGAATATTGAATATACCATGGACTGCCAGAAGAATGAATAAATCTGTCTTGGAAGAAGTACAACCAAAATGCTTCTTAGAAGCAAGGATGGCGAGACTGTGTCTTACATACTTTGGACATGTCAGGAGGGATCGGTCTCCGGAGAAGGACATCATGCTTGGCAAAGTACAGGGTCAGTGGAAAAGAGGAAGACCCTCAACGAGGTGGATTGACACAGTGGCTGCAAGAATGGGCTCAAGCATAACAAAGATTGTAAGGATGGCGCAGGACTGGGCAGTGTTTCCTTCTGTTGTGCATAGGGTTGCAACAAGTAGGATCCGACTCAAAGACACCAAACAACAACAATAAATCTCTAAATATGGACCTCAAAGGACAAAGCCTCCCAGAATTTATATCCTTGTATAGTTTACTCCCACTGAACCAGGGCTGACCCTCTGATTCACTTGTAACAAATAGCAAGTGGCAGAATGATACTGCCTACTTTCTTAGGCTAGGTCATAAAGCCCTTGTAGTATGTGCTTTGATCTTTTGGAACACCTTCTGTGGGAAAATCCAGCTGCCATGTCAGAAGCCCAACTTCCTGAGACTGCCATGTTCTGAGGAAGCCCAGGCTAGTCATGTGAAGAGGTGGGATGGAGAGAAAGTTTTCTGGGCAGTCCTAATTTGTGCCATGCCAGAGAGATGACAGTCCTGTGATTCAAGAAGATATCTTATACATCCAGCTGGTTAAGACTTTAGAGGTATCCAGGACCAATTGATATATGACTGCAATATCTTGAGAGACTCAACTGGTGAAGGTAATAATAAATCGTTGCTTAAAGCCACTAAGTTTGCTGTGCTTTGTTATGCAACAATAGATAACCAGAACAGAGTTCTAAGCAAGTTTCTATATTAAGTTCTTATTGTAGAATTTTCTGGTGGTTCCAATTCAAGTTACATGCTTTCCCTACTTCTTAAGTGATTTTGAAGCCAGTTGATATAAATATCCTACATCACTCTCTGTGATGTGGGGCAATGGCCTCTCATTTGGTTTATGTAGCCTTATTATTCATTGGAACACACTCCAGTTCCTTGACCCTCTGTGATGAATGTCTATGTCTATGCACGGTCAAAACACAAATTAAATCCGACATGCACACAGAGTGGTTGGAGTTAATTTGTCCTCCCTAGGCTCCCACTTATTACAGAAAGACCTGCTCATTTAAGTGTTTTCAAGCCACACATTCCTGTAGTTGCAAGTTATTACATGTTGATAGTTATCTTCACTGACATTCGCTAGACTTGATATGCCAGGGAATTTTAAATGAAACTGAGGAACAAAAGCAATACAGTTATGCAGACACTGGAATGTGAAATAACACTCCAGTGACTTAAAGAAATGGGATCAATGTAACCCTAATAAAATATGAAGGCTTTCCAGTCCCAGATCCTATTATCTCCAGTGATAGTCTAGTTGTCTGTTTTTGAAAGTGCAGATGCAATCCAGTTAGAAAAATGTCACAGCTCTCCTGTAACAACAACTTGCTCAGCTCTCACAGTAATAAAAACTTCCTCCCTCGGTGAACATTGCTTCCCTGGCACTGAGAAGTTTCCCCCCAAATCTCCCAATCAGTTTGGTTGACAAGTGTGTTGATCTCACCCATGACAGTGGCAAATATCTTCTTTAATAACTTGCTAAAATTTAATAAAGGAAATGTTGTTATAAGAAGAATCAACAATATAGTCTAGATGCCAGTAGGGTAGCCTAGCTTAGCATATGTGTCCAGAGGGTACCTTCACGTACTGCTTGTCAAGAGCTTATTGTCGATAAATGACAGAGAGGTCATTATTTCCCTGAACCCAATTGGAAATCCTCCTCATTCCTAGAGGCACAGTCATGCCTGAAAGACATTTAAAGATACTTGTGATTGTTCAGAAACATGATGGTTGCAGTTCGAAGCTTAATAAGCAGAAACGTCCTTTGAAGGAAACAAGAGAATTACCTGAAAGCTCAAGACTGCAAAACTTTCGACAACAAAACAAGAGAGTCTAAGTGCATTAGAAATGTAGGACCCTAAACTAACTGTACTGTTTAATAGATTCCTTTATGGCAACAATTGTTAGCTGCACAAAAGACTGTAAATCTAACTAAGTTAGATATCCTGATGTCTCCTAATAAACAGAAAGTTTTTTGCCTTGATTTTCTCCCATTAAATGCCATTTTACCTATCCTTAAAAAAAATACAGCCATGGTGTATGTGCATGCTTGGAAGAGTTGAGGTAAAAAAAAAAAAAAAATCATAGAATGATAAGAGTCTTGAGAATATTCTAGTTCGATCCTATTATTTTAGCTTCTCCTTGATGAAATGAACCCAGAGCCTGAGCTACATGAGGCCACACAGCTCATCTGTGACCATAAGGACTTGAAGAAGATTTCCTGCCTCCAGGTATCTTGCTCATTTCATTGCTCCTACTTAATGAAATTTCAGTTGCTATTCCCTTGAGTGTAAAGAATATTGAATATACCATGTACCACCAGAAGAATAAATCTGTCTTGGAGAAAGTACAGCCAAAATGCCTCTTAGAAGAGAGGATGGAGAGACTTTGGATATGTCATCAGGAAAGACCAATTGCTAGAAAAGGACATAATGTTTGGTGGAAGGTCATCAAAAAATGGAAACAATCCAAGTCATAGGTTGACATGGTGGCTGCCACAATGGGCTCAAACATACCAACAATTATGAGGATGGCACAGGATTGAGCAAAGTTTCATTCTGTTACACATAAGGTCACCGTGAGTTGGAACCAACTCAAGGTCAGCTAACAACCACAACATCCCCTTTTGTAGACCCTGCATGTCATATTAATCTTCATGGAGCCAGAGTCCCAGCATTGGTAATAATGGCAGAGGAAAAGGAAAGATATATGTTCTCAATTCATTGTGCTTCAGGGGTACTGGGGCAAGGAGCAAGTATATGATTGTGATAAAGTATTACTAAAGTTCAAATATGGATAATCCATAGAAATAATAAGGGATTTCACAGAATCTGAAAATTAAAAATTACTTAGAGGTGGGATTTCAAAATGGTACAACCATTATGGAAAATGGTATGGCACATCCTTGAAAACCTAGAAATAGAAATACTTTATGATCTAGCAATCCTACTCCTAGGTGAATATTCGAGAGAAATAAGAGAAGAGATACGAATAAACATATGCACACCTATGTTCACTGCAACAAAATTCACAGTAATAAAAAGATGGAAATAACCTAAGGGCCCATCAACAAATGAATGGATAAACATATTATTATACATACACACAATAGAATACTATGTAACTATAAAGAATAATGAAGAGTCTGTGAGACATAACATGAATGTATCTGGAGGACATTATGCTAAGTGAAATAAGTCAATCACAAAAAGGCAAATATAGCATGGTCTCATTATTGCAAAGACCTCTCTAAAATGTTAAAGAGCAAAGATGTCACTTTAAGGACTAAGGTGCACCTAACTCAAGCCATGGTGTTTTCATTAGCCTTATATGCATGCGAAACCTGGGTAATGAATAAGGAAGACTGAAGAAAAATTGACTCCTTTGGTTTATGATGTTGGTGGAGAATACTGAATATACCATGGACTGCCAGAAGAATGACCAAATCAGTCTTGGAAGAAGTACAGCTGGAATGCTCCTTGGAAGCCAGGATGGCGAGAATTCATCTCACATATTTTGGACATGTTATCAGGAGGGATAAGTCCCTGGAGAAAGATATCATTCTTGGTAAAATAGAGCGTCAGCGAAAAAGAGGAAGACCCTCAATGAGATGGGTTGACTCAGTGGCTGCATCAGTGGGCCCAAGCATAACAATGATCTTGAAGATGGCACAGAACTGGGCAGTGTTTCGTTCTGTTGTGCATAAGGTCACTATGAGATGGGACTGACTCATCAGCACCTGTCAACAGCAACAACATTATTGTAAAAAGTCAAGAATAGACATCCACACAGAAAGCAATGTTCTTCGATGGTTACCACGAATGGGAGGGCTGGGGGTGGAATCACTTTCTAGATAGTAGACACTTGTTATTTTCAGTAATGGGAAAGGCAATACCAAATATGGGTAAAGTCAGCACAACTTGACCAAGATAAATAAAGACGTTAAGAAGTATACAAGAAAAAGGGACAGTTTTGGTAAATGCTTTAACATATATAATTTTATAACAACAATCAAAAAATATGTGTGTAGTTATATAGGTAGATATGGATGCATGTATGTATATAAAAAAAATAGGAAGGTGTATATGAGTAAATGCACATGCATGTATCTATAGGTGTATGTATATACATGTTTGTGTGTGCTTTATATATATAACAAAGCATGTAGGGGGCACAGTTTACAGAGGCTTCTAAACAACTCACAGGATTGGTTTACTGGGTTGAAATGCTTGGGACCATAGTCTTGAGGGACAACTTCAGTCAATTGAGATAACATAGCTCACGAAGATTATGTTCTACATCCTAGTTTTGTGAGTAGCATCTGGGGTCTTAAAAGCTTTAGAGCAGCTACCTAAGATACATTTATTGGTCTCTAATCAACTGGAGCAAAAGGGAATGAAGGAAATCAGAAGTTCAAAGAAGAAGCTAGCCCACACAAATCATAGGCTCTTCTAACCTAAGACCAGAACTAGATGGTGCCTGGCTACCACTACCATTCTGATCAGGGACACAATAGAAGGTCCTGGATAGAATGGGAGAAAAAAGTAGAACAAAATTCGTATTCTTGGGAGGTGGACCCAAGATGGCAGAACAGACAGATGCATCCCGCAAGCCCTATTTACTACAAAGACCTGAAAAAACAACTGAAACAAGTATATTTGTGACAAGCTGGGAGCCCTGAGCTTCAAAGGCAAGCTTAGAAAACGAACTTAGAGGCAGGGGAGGGAGAGACGTTTCAGAAATGGAGAGGAGTTACCGGACCTGAATTGCAAGGAGCCCTCAGGCACCATTTCCAGAGCAGTGGCAGCGGTGAGCTGGTACTAGCATTAGGCCACAGTTTCCTCAGGGAGAAGCAGCCAGCCACACAGCCTACTCACACAACCAGAACCTGAGAAGAACGGCACTCTCAGCAAGAGCTAAGTACTTGCGTGTATTTTACCACGCACCCCCACCCCCAAGCTGGCTTCAGCAGGAGAATTCCCTGGGCCTGAGATAGGCACTGTTGAGCACCTACAGCCATCCTCCCAGTCTTGGGGAAAGAAAAAAAAAAACTTGCAATTGGGGGAAAAATAATTTGCTAGCTCCACTAACAAGGGGAGCTAAGGACAGAAGCAGCTCCCATCCAGGCATAAACTGTCCATGGACTTTGAGCACCTTTCCCTTCCACATGGACCTGTGTGGGCCTACTGTGGGAGAATAGACCCTTGTTCGCAGATTCCAACCATTTTAGCTGTGACGTGGAGAGCTGGGTGTTTGATGTTTGACATTGCTTTGCCTATTAAACAAGGTCCTCACCTACCCACATCAGGGACCTAAGGACTGGTAGCTCCACTCAGGCCACACAACCACCCACGACAGGGGTACAAAGATATCTGGTACCTCCCAGTCCTTACATCCAAAAACTTTGGGTGCCCATGGTCTGTCTGCAGAGCCCACCAACCTGCACACTCTAGGGAACAGGGACGGGCTTTCCTCAGAGGCATTTGGGGGTTGGTTCTTAGCCCCCTGCCTTGTTCAGAGTGTGACCACCTGCTGCAATCAGATACCGGTATATATGCCATTCGCCCCTGCCCCTCTAAGACTGTAGGACAGAGCCCATACCACACACTTGATGATCAGCTACCTGGAAACCTGAGCTGAATTCATACAAGAAAAGTGAATGGACTCCTAGACTGATATACTGGATAACAGATCTAGCCAGCTGGGGAAAGGACGTCAGAGCTCCAAAGGCAAAAATAATCAAGCTAGTTCATTTAAGCAGTCCAAACAAACCCAGAAGCTATGACACAATAAGCAAGCATAAACTAATACAACAACTTATAGATGGCTCGGAGACAACAGTCAATATCAAGTCACATAAAGAAACAGACCATGATCACCTCAACAGGCTCTCAAAACAAAGAATTGAGGGATCTTCTAGAGCAAAGTGCATTCCTGGGATTACCAGATGCAGAATACAAAAGTTTAATATACAGAACCCTTCAAGATGTCAGGAAGAAAATGAGGCAATACTCAGAACAAGCCAAGGAACACACAGATAAAGCAATTGAAGAAATTAGAAAGATTATTCAGGAACATAATGAAAAGTTTAATAAACTGGAAAAATCCATAGACAGAGCAATCAGAAATTCAGAAGATTAACAATAAAATTATAGAATTAGACAACACAATAGAAAGTCAGAGGAGCAGAATTAAGCAAGTAGAATCTAGAATTTCTGAACTCAAAGATAAATCACTTGGCACTGATATATTTGAAGAAAAATCAGATAAAAGAATTTTAAAAAATGAAGAAATCTTAAGAGTCATGTGGGACTCTATCAAGAGAAATAACCTACGAGTGATTGGAGTACCAGAGCAGGGAGGGATAACAGAAAATACAGAGAAAATTGTTGAAGATTTGCTGGCAGAAAACTTCCCTGATATTGTGAAAGATGAGAAGTTATCTATCCAAGATGATCATCGAACTCCACGTAAAAAAAAAATTTTTTTTTTTTTAAACATAATGTAGGTCTTAAAAGAAAGTCACCAAGGCATATTATAATCAAGCTTGCCAAAACCAAAGATAAAGAGAGAATCATAAGAGCAGCAAGGGATAAACGAAAAGTCACCTACAAAGGAGAGCCAATAAGAATAAACTCGGACTACTCGGCAGAAACCATGCAGGCCAGAAGGCAATGGGATGACATATTTAAAAAATTGAAGGAAAAAAAATTGCCTGCCAAGAATCGTATATCCAGCAAAACTGTCTCTTAAATATGAAGGTGAAATTAAGACATTTCCAGATAAACACAAGTTTAGGGGATTCGTAAAAACCAAACCAAAACTATAAGAAATACTAAAGGGAGTTCTTCGGTTAGAAAATCAATAATATCAGGTATCAACCCAAGACTAGAACACTGGGCAGAGCAACCAGAAGTCAACCCAGACAGGGAAATCCAAAACAACAAGGCAAGATTATATATATATATATATATATATAAAAAAAAAAACCTCAAAACAAGGTAACAACACTGTTATTATATAAAAGAAGACAAGCTTAAAATAATAAAGAGGGACTAAGAAATGTAATCATACACCTTCCATATGGAGAGGAAGATCCGGCGATACAAAGAAATGAAAGCTGGTTTTAAATTTAGAAAAATAGGGATAAATAATAAGGTAACCACAAAGGAGACAAACTATCCTACTCATCGAAATAAAATACAAGAAAAAATGAGACTCAGCAGAAACAAAATCAACAACAACAAATATGAGAAAAGGACAATATATAAAGACTATCTACTCAGCACATAAAATTAAGTGGAAAAAAGAAACTGTCAACAACACACAAAAAAAGACATCAAAATGATAGCACGAAATTCATACCTATCCATAATTACCCCGAATGTAAATGGACTAAATGCACCAATCAAGAGCAGAGAGTGGCAGAGTGGATTAAAATGGATTAAAAAACAAGATCTGTCTATATGCTGCCTACAAGAGACACACCTTAGACTTAGAGACACAAACAAACTAAAACTCAAAGCATGGAAAACAACAATCAAAAAAGAGCCGGAGTGGCAACAATAATTGCTGACAAAATAGGCTTTAAAGTTAAATCCATCAAAAAGGATAAGGAAGGATACTATATAATGATTAAAGGGACAATACACCAAGAAGATATAACCATATTAAATATTTATGCATCCAATGACAGGGCTGCAAGATACATAAAACAAACTCTATCGGCATTGAAAAATGAGATAGACAGCTCCAAATAATAGTAGGAGACTTCAACACACCACTTTCACTGAAGGACAGGACATCCAGAAAGAAGGTCAATAAAGACATGAAAGATCTAAATGCCACAATCAACGAACTTGAACTCATAGACATATACAGAACACTCTACCCAACAACAATGAAGTATACTTTCTTTTCTAGTGCACATGGAACATTCTATTCTCTAGAATAGACCACATATTAGGTCATAAAGCAAGCCTTAGCAAAATCCAAAACATTGAAATATTACAAAGCATCTTCTCTGACCATAAGGCCATAAAAGTGGAAATCAATAACAGGAAAAGCAGGGAAAAGAAATCAAACACTTGAAAACTGAGCAATACCCTGCTCAAAAAAGACTGGATTATAGAAGACATTAAGGATGGAATGAAGAAATTCATAGAATCCAATGAGAATGAAAACACTTCCTATCACCTTTGGGACACAGCAAAAGTGGTGCACAGAGGCCAATTTATATCAATAAATGCACACATCCAAAATGAAGAAAGGGCCCAAATCAAAGAATTATCCCTACAACTTAACAAATCAAAAGAGAGCAACAAAGGAAACCCACAGGCACCAGAAGAAAACAAATCATAAAAATTAGAGCTGACCTAAATGAAATAGGAAACAGAAAAAAAATTGAAAGAATTAACAAGACCAAAAGATGGATTTTTGAAAAGCTCAACAAAATTGATAAACCACTGGCCAAACTGACAAAAGAAAAACAGGAGAGGAAGCAAATAACCCGAATAAGAAATGAGATGGGCGATATTACAACAGACCCAACTGAAATTAAAAGAATCATATTGGATTACTGTGAAAAACTATACTCCAACAAATTTGAAAACCTAGAAGAAATGGATGAATTCCTAGAAACACATTACCTACCTAAACTAACACAAACAGAGGTAGAACAACTAAATAGACCCATAAAAAAAGAAGAGATCGAAAAAGTAATCAAAAAACTCCCAACAAAAAAAAGCCCTGGCCCAGATGGCTTCACTGCAGAGTTCTACCAAACTTTCAGAGAAGAGTTAACACCAATACTACTAAAGGTATTTCAGAGCATAGAAAAGGACAGAATACTACCAAACTCATTCTATGAAGCCACCATATCCCTGATAGCAAAACCAGGTAAAGACACCACAAGAAAAGAAAATTATAGACATATATCCCTCATGAACGTAGATGCAAAAATCCTTAACAAAATTCTAGCCAATAGAATTCAACTATATATCAAAAAAATAATTCACCATGACCAAGTGGGATTCATACCAGGTATGCAGAGATGGTTCAACATTAGAAGAACAATTAACGTAATCCACCACATAAATAAAACAAAAGACAAGAATTACATGATTTTATCAATTGATGCAGAAAAGGCATTTGACAAAGTTCAACACCAATTCATGATAAAAACTCAGCAAAATAGGAATAGAAGGAAAATTCCTCAGCATAATAAAGGGCATTTATACAAAGCCAACAGCCAACATCACCCTAAATGGAGAGAGCCTGAAAACATTCCCATTGAGATCGGGAACCAGACAAGGATGCCCTTTATCACCACTCTTATTCAACACTGTGCTGGAAGTCCTTGCCAGAGCAATTAGACTAGATAAAGAAATAAAAGGCATCCAGATTGGTAAAGAAGAAGTAAAATATCTCTATTTGCAGATGACATGATCTTATACACAGAAAACCCTCAGGAACCCTCAAGAAAACTACTGAAACTAATAGAAGAGTTCAGCAGATTATCGGGATACAAGATAAACACACAAAAATCAGTTGGATTCCTCTATACCACCAAAAAGAACATTGAAGAGGAAATCACCAAATCAATGCCATTTATAGTAGCCCCCAAGAAGATAAAATACTTAGGAATAAATCTTACCAGAGATGTAAAAAACTTATACAAAGAAAACTACAGTACACTTCTGCAAGAAACCAAAAGAGACTTACATAAGTGGAAAAACGTACCTTGCTCATGGATAGGAAGACTTCACATTATAAAAATTTCTGTTCTACCAAAAGCGACCTATACATTTAACACAATTCCGATCCAAATCCCAACGACATTCTTTAATGAGATGGAGAAACAAATCACCAACTTCATATGGAAGGGAAAGAGGCCCTGGATAAATAAGGCATTACTGAAAAAGAAGAACAAAGTGGGAAGCCTTACTTTACCTGATTTTAGAACCTATTATACCGCCACAGTAGTCAAAACAGCCTGGTACTGGTACAACATATACATAGACCAATGGAACAGAATTGAGAATCCAGACATAAATCCTATGAGCAGTTGATATTTGACAAAGGCCCCCAAACAGTTAAATAGGGAAAAGACAGCCTTTTTAACAAACGGTGCTGGCATAACTGGATATCCATCTGCAAAAAAATGAAACAAGACCCATACCTCACTCCATGCACAAAAATGAGCTCAAAATAGATCAAAGACCTAAATATAAAATCTAAAACGATAAAGATCGTGGAAGAAAAAAAAGGGACAATGTTAGGAGCCCTAAAACATGGCATAAACAATGCATAAAATATTATTAAGAGTGCAGAAGAAAGACTACATACCTGGGACCTCCTAAAAATCAAACACCTATGCTCATCCAAAGACTTCACCAAAAGAGTAAAAAGACGACCTACAGACTGGGAAAAAGTTTTTAGCTATGACATTTTCGATCAGCGCCTGATCTCTAAAATCTACATGGTACTGCAAAAACTCAACTGCAAAGAGACAAATAACCCAATTAAAAAATGGGCAAAAGATATGAATAGACACTTCACTGAAGAAGACATTCAGGTAGCTAACAGATACATGAGGAAATGTTCACGATCATTAGCCGTTAGAGAAATGCAGATCAAAACTACATTGAGATTTCATCTCACTCCAACAAGGCTGGCATTAATCCAAAAAACACAAAAGAATAAATGTTGGAGAGGCTGTGGAGAGATTGGAACATTTCTACACTGCCGGTGGGAATGTCAAAAGGTACAACCACTTTGGAAATCAATTTGACACTTCCTTAAAAAGCTAGAAATAGAACTACCATATGATCCAGCAGTCCCACTCCTCAGAATATATCCTAGAGAAATAAGAGCCTTTACACGAACAGATATATGCACACTGATGTTTATTGCAGCACTGTTTACAATAGCAAAAAGATGGAAGCAACCAAGGTGCCCATCAACAGATGAATGGAAAAATGAATTATGGTATATTTACACAATGGAATAGTACGCATCGATAAAGAACAGTGAGGAATCTGTGAAACATTTCATAACATGGAGGAACATGGAAGGCATTATGCTGAGTGAAATTAGTCAGTTGTAAAAGGACAAATATTGCATAAGACCACTATTATAAGAACTTGAGAAGTAGTTTAAACTGAGAAGAAAACATTCTTTTGTGGTTATGAGAGAGGGGAGGGAGGGAGGATGGGAGAGGGACATTCACGAATTAGATAGTAGATAAGAACTACTTTAGGTGAAGGGAAAGACAACACACAATACAGGGGAGGTCAGCACAACTGGACTAAACCAAAAGCAAGAAGTTTCCTGAACAAACTGAACGCTTCGAAGCCCAGTGTAGCAGGGGGAGGGGTTTGGGGACCATGGTTTCAGGGGACATCTAAGTCAATTGGCATAATAAAATCTGTTAAGAAAGTATTCTGCATCCCACTTTGAAGAGTGGCGTCTGGGGTCTTAAACGCTAGCAAGCAGCCATCTAAGATGCATCAATTGGTCTCAACCCACCTGGATCAAAGGAGAATGAAGAACACCAAGAACACAAGGTAATTTGGAGCCAAGAGACAGAAAGGGCCACATGAACCAGAGACTACATCATCTTGAGACCAGAAGAACTAGATGGTGCCCAGCTACAACCAATGACTGCCCTGACAGGGTACACATCAGAGAACCCCTGAGGGAGCAGGAGAGGAGTGGGATGCAGACTCCAAATTCTCATAAAAAGACCAGACTTAATGGTCTGACTGAGCCCAGAAGGACCCCGGTGGTCATGGCCCCCAGACCTTCTGTTGGCCCAGGACAGGAACCATTCCCGAAGCCAACTCTTCAGACATGGATTGGACTGGACAATGGGTTGGAGATGGATGCTGGTGAGGGGTGAGCTTCTTGGATCAGGTGGACGCTTGAGACTATGTTGGCATCTCCTGGCTGGAGGGGAGATGAGAGGGCGGAGGGGGTTAGAAGCTGGCGAAATGGACATGAAAACAGAGAGTGGAGGGAGAGAGCGGGCTGTCTCATTAGGGGGAGAGTAATTGGGAGTATGTAGCAAGGTGTATATAAGTTTTGGTGTGAGAGACTGACTTGACTTGTAAATTTTCATTTAAGGCACAATAAAAAGTATATAAAAAAAATTTCATATTCCTGAAAAAGGCCAAAACTGCTGGACAGATAGAAACTAGAGGAACCCTTGAGACTCTTGCCTTAACATATCCTTTGAACTTTGCAGTGAAGCTACTCCTGGAGCTCACCGTTCAGCCAAATACTAGATTGGCTTGTAAAATAAACAATATCACTTGTGAGTAATGTGCTCCCTTAAACAATCAATTGTATGAGACCAAACAGCCAACATTCACCCGAAAGCAAAAAGTAGAAGGCAAGAAGGGGAAGGGAAGCTAGATCAATAGAAACAGAACAAACAGAATGGAAATAATGAGGATGATGACACATTGTGAAAATTGTAACCAATGTCATGGAAAATATGAATAAAAATTGTTAAATGAGAACCTAATTTGCCATGTAAAATTTCACCTAAAATACAATAAAATATTATTTAAAAAGAAATAAAGTTTACACTATCTGCTGTTTCTTAAAACATCCCTTTGACCAATCAACAATTACTTTAAAACAAAGGTGAGGTTAGAGGGTGTAAGGTTGCAGGGAAACTAGATTAACGGGAATAGAAGAACCAGAATATTCACGCATTGTGAAGAATGTAACCAATATCACTTAACAATTTGTGAATTGGAACTTAAACTGATGTGCAAACATTCACCCAAAACACAATAAACTATTGTTTAAAAAATTAATTAGAAAATGAATAGAATAAAATAGAAAATAAATAATCAATTATAAGCTAAAAGAGAATTAGCCTATTGCTTGTTTTGAAGACAAATAGACAATGACTTATAAATATAGCACAAAAGGACATTCACAATCAGACCACAACTTTACTTTTAGGCTTCATTTTGAACTTTGCCCCATTATCCCACAGACTACATGTTCCAGCCGTAAAGAATTTGTACTGTTACTTTGCTTCATCATTTTATTCTTCCTAATAGAATTCTATGGTGTTTTATAAATACAGCAATGTTTTCGGGTAAATATTTACTTTCCCAGACCCTCTTGGACCTGGGAAAAAGGGGGAAGTGGTGGGAAGTTTGGGTATGTGACACCATCAAAGTCAATGAGTTCTAGCTGAAGATGGGGGTGGGAGGCAGTTCTGGAAAAGCCCTGTCTTTTCAGGGAGAGCAAAATATCTGTGATGGACCCTTCATCTTCCCTCTTCCACCTGCTTGAAATATATGTTATGTTTGGAGCTGCTGCAGCCATCTTGCAACCATGAAGCAAAGGTATAATTGATCCCTTGAACCATGTCAGGTCATTGACTATTTTGAGCTTTCTTGTTACCTATTTTAAACTTTCCTTCATTTAAGCTACTGTTTCCTATTACTTGCAGCTAATTGCATCCTTAAATGATAAATTCCCTCAATGTTATAGCCATGTGAAATACACTTTTCCTCTTTCTGTGTTGGAAATATTTCATTCTGCCTTCAACGTTCTCCTCTTTCCTGTAGACTCGTCCCTCCATAAGAAATTAATTTCATTTTCTCTATGTGCCATTATAGCACATTGTACACACATTCATTAGATACCTGTCATATTTTAATTATAATTTTTATATAACCTGCATGCTTCCATGCAGGTTCTATAGACTCTGAGGTTGTATTAGCAATCATATTCATTTTGCTTCCTCAGTTCACTCCACATTCATAAATGTAGTTCCTAAGCCTTCCTGCAAAGCCAGCCCACACACCTCTCAAATATTTTGAGTATCACATGTGTGCAAGAACGAGGACCTGCCCCCTGTGCTTTGCTGCCCCAGTCCAAGGTCTTTGCTGGTGACTTTGTCTATCTTCTGGGTGTGTGTTGGATCTAATGAGCACCGTGCTATTACTATACCTGCCATAACAGCTCCCTTCTTCTTGGGAATGATTTTCTCTTCTGGGTGCAGAAATCTGGGGCTGCTCAAAACTGCAAAACTTCAAATGTGACAAAATTGCCATTTGCTTCCAAGTGAAAGCAGCTTGATCCACTTTAGTTTCTTGCACTCCTGGAAGCTGAAGTTCAAATTCTCTCTCTGCACTTCTGTGAGAGGCTAAATGACAAGACAGCCTAGCTTCTCTTCCTTCACTCACTTCTATCTTTTCCTGTGGCTCCAGCACAGCTCTTTCCTCCTCTTCCGTTACTGAAAAGGTAAAAAGAATCCAAGTATTTTGGTCACCTGGTGGAGGGGTCATTGGCCTAGACATTTCACAGCCGCAGAGGTTGATGTCAGCTGGTCACACTTGTTTTTACATAGGCTCCTTTCACAGGCTGTAAATTCCTCTGGATCAGGGCGCCTTTAATTTTTTTTTTTTTTCAGTTTGTTTGTTTTATTTTTCTTTCTATTTGCTTTCACAGAATTTAACAGATAGTGAACCCCTCACAAATGTTTGTTCAATAAACCACTGTGACCCAGAGAGCTTAGATGAAAATGTCGAAAACTGCCCAGCTAGCACATGGCAGAGATAGAACTAGAAAAAAATTATTTGACTTCCAAATCCACAGTCATGCCTCTGGACGACATTAACGAGAGCTTGGTGCACATCTACAGCAGAACAAATAACACTTTTAACAGGGAGCATGTTTTTGTCAAGAAAGAACACATATTCTTGTTTGCAGTCAAATCTGAGACTTGTAGTTTGAGACAGTCAGGAGCTTATCATTTCCTTTATATGATTTGTGCTCTGCCTCACAGTCCTAGGGCATCATGTGTCTTGAAAGCCAGTGGATAATCCTAGAAAGCACAGTAGAGGCCAGCCCTGCTTCTGTCAGAAAATGTACCAGGTCCAAACATAATTAGTAGCCTACAAATTACAATGGGGGAAAAACAAAAAACAAACAAATTTGGGTAAGGTTAATGGATGTGAAAACGTATCTCTCTCACACATGCACACCCATACACCTCCTCTGCCTATAAACATATATCAGCAAAAAAGATGATAGAAGCAAAAGGATAAATTTGATACTCACGTTACGCTGGCAGCTGGGTGGAGGGGAAGACGAGCTATGGCCAAATGATTTGCATGATGACAGTAGCCTATACTGAAAGTCCTAGAGAGGCATCATTAACCATCTGGCTGACAAAACAAGACAGAGTAGTAACACCAGGGCATTGAATCATTTTATTCATCCTCTTCCCCATCTCCCCCCCAAAACAGAATTCAAGCTTCTGACCTCAACTGATAACAGATTCAGCTAAAACAAACAAAACAACAACAAACTATACATGATGCAATAAAGTAGAGGTTATGGCAATTTTCCCTACCCCTGGAAACCCTGGTGGCATAGTGGTAAAGAGCTATGGCTGCTAACCAAAAGGTCAACAGTTTGAATCCACCAAGTGCTTCTTGGAAACCCTATGGGGCAACTCTACTCTGTTCTATAGGGTCACTATGAGTTGGAATCGACTCAAGGGCAATAGGTTTAAGGGGTCTTGGTGGTGCAGTGGTGAAGTGTTCAGCTGCTAACCAAAAAGCTGGCAGTTCAGATTTGCCAGTTGCTCCTTGGAAACCCTATGGGGCAGTTTTTCTGCATTCTATAAGTGAGAATTGACTCGACAGCAATTTTTTTTTTAACCTAAAGTTTAAACATGCAACTACATATAACATACAACCTTTTCTAAAATACAAACTTGATGAAAAGGAAATAAGTATTTCTGGGGCTTAGTAAATGGACATGAATGGACAGCCTGGTTTTCTATTATCTGAACAAATTATTCCAGGTAGTAGCTAGTTAGTCTAGTTAGTCGTGATATTCTAATGAGATACCATTATTAGCTGTGATGAGGTACAGAAGTGTGATTTAGCTATAATGGCTCTTTTTCTATCTAGAAAAGAGGCCAGATGTGGATTTTTTTACAGGAGTGAGAGAAATATAAACTAGGGACTTGGATGATACAACTGATATTTATCCTGAATTTAGGAGTAATTACTAAGACCTCGTTGTTGTCAGTTGCCCTAGAGTTGATCCCAACTCATGGTGACACCATGAGTGCAGAGTAGAACTGCTCCATAGAGTTTTTAAGGCCGTGACCTTTCAGAAGCAGACAGCCAAGTCTGTCCCCTGAGATGCCTCCAGGTGCGTTCAAACCACCAACTTTTGGCTAGTAGTTGAGCACTTAACTGTTTGCACCACCCATGGACTTCTACCAAGAGCTTAGTGATGGTTAAAACCTAACAAATGTGCTCTCTGACCTCTGGGATTGTTCTTTGATTCTGCACTTTAATTCTGAGTAGATTACTCTCTTTCTCTTATGTGCAGTGACGGATCTTTAAGAAGTACAGAGCTTTTTGTGATTGAGTTTGCACATGAAACAATCTAAACCTATAGAATCCAAAGATTACTGTATCCCCTGGGCAAAATCTTCTATTTTGCTTCTAACTTAACATGCAGTGGTAGTTTTCTACTAATAAGTGCATCTATGCTTGTTTCATGCATCCAGCTCCCCTCCTGCTAGCTCCTATGCTCTGTCATGCCCCTCAATTAGCATTTTTTAAAAAGAATTACTTAATTAATTCATTAATTTTAAGATACTTTAGAGCAGTTTTAGGTGTACAGAAAGAGTGCAGAAATTAGAGTTTCCACATACCCCTTCTCTCTCCAATCCCCCCACCCTGAACACAGCTTCTGCTATTATTAACATCTTGCATCTTATATTTGCTACCACTGATGAACCAAGATTGATACACTATTGTTAAATAGAGTTCATAGTTTACATTAGTGTTCACTCTGTGTTGTACTGTCCTATGGGTTTTGACTAGTGCGTAATGGTATGTGTCCACCATTATGCGTATCAGGTAGAATAGTTTCACTGCCCTAAAATTGTCTGTGTCCCACCTATTCATCCATCCTCCTCTCCTCCTCAAATCCTGGCAACAACTGATCTTTTTACTGTCTCTCTAGTTTCGCTTCTTCCAGAATATCACACAGTTTGAATCATACAGTATGTAGCTTTTTCAGACAGGCCTCTATTATCATTTTAATCGTGTAAGTCCGCTGCCCAGAAATCTTCCAAGGCATGAGAAAAGAGCATCAGCAACATTCAGAACACTCTCTTAGGCATTTTGAATAAAAAGGCAATAGAAGACCTAGTTCCGAAGGAGTTGACAATCAAGCTGAGTTGCTCATAGTAAATTTAAACTCATTTTTTTTCTGTCCCTTTCTTGTTATATTCTAATTTCCACTTGCTCTCTATAAAGCAGAACACTATTTTTTCCCGGCTTCAGAACCTTTGAGAATTATCGCAACTGCACATTGTGAGATCACAAATCCTCTCTTCAATTCATTCTTTCCCCTCATTAGAGCTACTGTGCCCTGAGCTCACCACATTCATCCAGACACAAGCGTTTGCCTCTGACTTAACCCAGATGCTTCCCAATTCCAACTTCCCGGCAGTGTTTACATGCATTTCTATCCCGGTGCATGCTTGTCCTGTGTGCCTTAACTTCAGGGCATTTACTTTGTTTGCATTTTCAATTTCATGAGGATTTTTCTTTCCTTACATCTCTCTTCAGAGAAAAAGAGCTTGAATTGCTTGTGTAGAGACAAGAAAGGATCTTGGGGTTAATACTAAGGGGAAAAGAAACTCTTCCCTACATATGGCATATAGAGGTCTCTAGGGAAAAAAAAAATGCTCTTCAGTTCAGTCCCTTGGCTTCAATCATCACCTACACACAGGTGACATACAACATAGGTCATTCTTTGTGTTCCAGAACACGAAAATCCCTGTCTGACTATTCCTTTACCGTTAAGGTACTCCCAATCAATATGTCTAAAGCTGAACTTACAAACTCCTCCTCACACCACTCCTCACCCCTACCTTCCACCACATACTCATGTACTACCCAAATGAACCCCAGTCCCCTTCTAGTCTTCTATCCTCTGATGAAAGATGGAAACCAAGCAGTTATCCTCAACAACTTCATTTCTTTCCCTTTCAATTCCTCATAAGAGGCCAAGCCACCATCCCATATGTGGACTTCTGCAATACCCTCCCAACCAGCATTCCTACCTTTTCTGTCAATTTCCATCCATTCTACAAGATGCAGCCAGAGTAGTCCTTTTGAAACACAATCTGATCATGTTAGTATCCTTCGTTATGTACTTCAGTAGCTTCTCTAAGAAAAAGGTCGATAAACTACTTAATGGGGTCACAGTAACTTGGATTATTTGGCCCCTACATTGCTCTTGGAGTCTCTGGGTGACATGGATGGTTAAGTGCTCCGCTACTAACCAAAAAGTTAGTGCCTTGAAAGAAAAGCCTGGCAATCTGTTTCCAAAAGTTTGGAGCCATGAAAATCCTATGGAGTACAGTTCTACTATGCAACACATGGGGTAACCATGAGTCAAAATCAACTTGACCCACTGGAGCAAAGGAGAATGAAGAACATCAAAGACACAAGGTAAATATGAGCCCAAGAAACAGAGAAGACCACAGAAACCAGAGACTACATCAGCCTGAGACCAGAAGAACTAGATGGTGTCTGGCTACTACCAATCACTGCCCTGACAGAGAATCTCTGATGGAGCAGGAGAACAGTGGGATGCAGATCTTAAATTCTAATAAAAAGACCAGGCTTAATGGTCTGACTGAGACTAGAGGGACCCTGATGGTCATGGTCCCCAGACCCTTTGATAACCGAAGATTGGAACCATTCTCGAAACCAACTCTACAGACAGGGATTGGTCTGGACTATAAGATAGACAATGATGCTGGTGAGGAGTGAACTTCGTGGCTCAAGTAGACACATGAGGCTATGTGGGTGACTCCTGTCTGGTGGTGCGATGAGGAGGAAGAGGGGGACAAGGACTGGTTGAATGGACACAGGGAATACAAGGTGAAGAGGCAGAAGGTGCTATCTTATTAAAGGGGGAGCAGCTGGGAGTGCATGGTGGGGTGGATATGGCTTTTTGTATGAGAGACTGTCTTGATTTGTAAACTTTCACCTAAAGCACAACAAATAAATTAAAAAGAAAAAAAAATCAACTTGATGCCAACTGGTTTGTTTTGGTTACATTGCTCTCTAACAGTATCTCAAACCATGCTGATTCTTGTATTCTCTGATCCTGGCTCCTTCAGATAATTTGATGAGAGTTCAATAAAGAAACAAGATAATTTGATGAGAGTTCAATAAAGAAACTACTTACAAATATGTTCATAACATAGAAGGAAACCACACAGAAAATTGCTACCACCCTCAGAACCAAAGAGACTGGGGAAGGGTTGGTGTAGTTATGGAACCTGGGAAGAGAGACCCTCTTGGAGAAAGCTTCACTGAAAGAAGCAGTGACCTTCAGTGGAAGGACATAGCCTGGGGCCCTGCCACAAGGAGGAAGTCAGGAGAATGAACAGCCTCACTTTTTTATCCTAAAAAACCTCAGTTGCCATTGAGACAATCCCAACTCATGGATACTCTCATGTGTCACAGTAGAACTGTGCTCCTAAGATTTTCAGTGACTGATTTTTTGGAAGCAGGTCACCAGGCCTTTCTTCCTAGGTGACTCTGGGTAGACTCAAAACTCCTACCTTTCAGTTCCAGTTTAATTTCATTCCTCCCTCCCCTCTCCCCCCCTTTAAAAAAAAAATAGCCACTATTTACTGAATGTTTAACACATTCCATTCCTTCCTTTTAGCATGAACCTTAATCTAGGTTAACTATTAAGAAAAAATAAATGTATATTTTCCTTATATAGTCATCAAGAAAACTGAGATATTAATAAGAGTGAAACCTATGGTCTAGTTTTTTCCTGTAACTGATCTGAAAAGTCATTATATTAAGCAAACCAGCATGTATGTTATACATTCATCAACACCTAAATGAAGAGTCTTGCATTCATTCACTCAGTTGGTCGGCACATTTTTCATCGAGGCTGTGTTGGGCGACTTCTAGCGGGCTCAGTGGATGAAGCACTTAGCCTTAGCTGAGTTTCTTGTGGGGATAATTGCCTTTGTGGCAGCACATGTGGGAACCATTTTTAAGCTTAAGGATCGTTTCTTCATAGAACTCAGCAATCAGGCATTTACAAAACACTTAAGATGATCCAAGAATCTTTTTACAGGAAAATATTGCTTCAATTTGCTCCTTATGTTGCTTAAGTGGATTGACTTGTCTAGGTAAAAATATTAGTCAGCCACCTACACTTCAGCAACACCAATAAGCCTTGGCTAAGGTGATATTCACAATGACTTCAATTTTCAACTTTTATAAAGGGTTTATATGATAAAGTGATCTATTTGAAAAATAGTCCTTTGACTTTTGAAAAGCTGTGGTTGAAGTCACTGTGCTACTGTCTTACCTAGCATTTATATAGACATTTTATGATATATTTTTGCTTGCTTGAGATTTTAGCAGAATGAATGTATGGCTCATCAGAAGAACCTCATAACTACGTAGCCAGAAAGAAGTAAAATGATGCATTATAATGTTTTGCTCCTCTTAGGTGGATTTAAGCCCCAAACTCATCATTCAATGATCAAGTGCCTAAAACCAAAAACCAAACCCATCGCCATTGAGTCGATTCCAACTCGTAGCAACCCTATAAGACAGAGTAGAACTGCCCAACAGGGTTTCTAAGGAGCGGGTGGCGGATTCGAACTGCCAATCTTTTGGTTTACAACCTGAGCTCTTAACTACTACACCACCATGGCTTGGATCAAGTGCCTAGTTGCTTCTAAACACATTTTTGTTTTCCTCTATTCTCTTTCCACTACTGACTAGTTTTTTTCGGCAATATATTTAGATTTTAAGCTCTTAGGTAGGGTATTTATCTAAGTAGGTTGGATGCTTTACAAGAAAAATCACAATGCCTTTAAAATTAGTGTGGTAAAACAATGCCAATATATTTCAAATCGATCTAATATTTAGGCAGCTCCTTAATTCGGTTGTATGTCAGAAATTGGCAGTTAGAAGAGGAGTGTAGACATAGTGTTTTAGCGTTATACGTGTTTTAGTAATCCACAATCTTTATATAGAAATCTCAAACCTCCAATGGTTGGGAAAATAAATATACATGTCTTGAAGGGGAAAAATCATTTCTAATAGCACTAAATTTAAACATAGAAGATTTGAAATCCCTGAGGACAGGTTTAACCAGAGAAAGGTATCAGATAAAGCTTTGAGCAGGTATAGTTTATGCCTGGGGACCTAATGTAGCAAACCCACGTTCTTGTCTAGGTTGAATATTGCCCCTAAGTCTCAGAGCAAGTTTATTTTGTCAGCAAACTGCATTGTGTGCAGTCTGTATGTGGTGTGTGTATATGGGTGTATTACAAAATTAAAGCTCTTCTACTTTTTCAAACTATGTAGTTATTTTAGGAGAGATATTTCCGAGGAATGGATGATTAATTATAGTTTGCCATTTCATAATTGTCCAACTTCGTCTTATGCTCTAATTATTTTTCAGGTTTCTAAGCTTTTTGTTGTTGGCCTTTAATAGGAGATAATCAACAACTCATTAGTGTCCTGGGGGAAGGCAGAATGGGAGGGAGGAGAGACTGAGCCGACCAAGTTTTACTTTCCATTCTATTTTCCCTACCAAGTTCTATTGCACATCATAATCTTTGTTTCCAGTCATCTATTCTTTCCAGGATATAGCTTTATTTGTTTGTGCTCCTTTGGTGATTGGTCCTCAGGCAGATTATTGTTGCAAGATTTATCATCGTTGTGCATTGTTCTTAATTTTCCCTAATGAAGTTTCTACTGCAGCCCTGGGGTCTGGTTGGGCTCTGCTGCATTCCATTGCACATGTGCAGAAAGTCACTCTGATCCATTTGGGATTGTGTTCATCTTAATTGGTCTCATTCTGCTTTTGTCTGGTATTTCCTGTTGTTTCCGTACAAAGTGCATACATTCTAAGTTGGGAATGTTCCACACTCCATTACAATTATGATATTTATTTAGTTTGTGGAGTTAAGCTTGTATAATACTTTTTATTTGAAATCTTACCACATGCATGGCAAGTTTGAAGACCTAGAATTTGCAGTAAAATTGACATTTCCCATTTCAAATACTCAAATTCCCATGACAAACCACAAATCCCACATACCTCCCAGAATGGCAAAAGAAGTATGCCTAGCTAAGTAGGTTTATTGGACTCTTTGTCTGTATCCTTTAGGTCTTCACTGATTGTAGGCCTTTTTAATTCACCTCTGTTTGTCTCATTCGCTCTTTCTACCCTATATCTCTGTTCCCTTACCGTTTTCTAACTGTTCTATACCACTAGTCAATTGACAATTTTTTTTTCTGTGTTATTTATTACACCATGCTGTTTCATTTCTCAGTGCTTTTGCACAGGGAAAGTGAAGCCCTCTTTCAATTCCTTTGTCTGGAAGGAATAGAGACTATCTGAAGCATTATTCAGTCTTGAGGTTCAATTTTCTTGAAACTCATAGTCTTTGTCAGATGCCCCTCTTCCATACCCGACTGAGCCTTCTGCCTATATTCATCATATCTTAGATCCCACTGACTTGGAATTGTTGATTTAAGTGACTGTTTCCCTCATTAGACCATAGTTTCCTATAGGCTAGTAACTGAATCTCTGCTTCCACTCCTCCAGGTATCTTCTACCAATCCTTCCCATTCAAGGCCACGCTCAATCCCTTTTATCCCTAAAAGCTCACCTGACCATACCAACCCTTTGGTGGTCTCTTCCACCTCTTAACTCCCAATGGTCATTTCTCCAGCATTCACAATCTTATATGGTGTGCCTCACTTTCTACCTCTAATGCAATCTTTTTTCTCTATGCCTTCTATTGTCTCAATTAAATTATAATAAGATAATGTAATATATCATGGTGCTACACTGTATTGTGCCAGACATAAAACGACGTATAAAACATTTTTTCATTCATTTTAAAACATTTGTTTTAAAAACCAAGATATTCATTCTGTATATGATATGGGTATATGAATATGTATATACAAGTATGTATAATCAGGAACTCTAGTGGCACAGTGGTTAGGAGCTCGGCTGCTAACCAAAAGGTCAGCAGTTCGAATCCACCAGCTGCTCATCAGAAACCCTATGGGGCAGTTCTACTCTGTCCTATAGGCTTGCTATGAGTCAGAATCAACTCTATGGTAATGAGTTTATCTATCATCTATCTTTTTTTTTTTTTTATCTACCTATCATTTATCCAGGAGAAAAAATGATTATCTGAACCATTATTCAGTATTAAGTTTGGGATGCCTGTCTTGATCCCCGTCATCTTTATTAGATGCCCCTTTTCCATAGCTCCCTGTCTTCAATGTAATCCTCTGAGTATATTCATCAGATTCCACTGAACTGAACATTATATATATGTACGTGTGTGTATATACTTATATATTTTAGTACATTTATGGGGCACATAATACATTTTAATAATTTTGTTTATTTGGAATAATATTACAACACATCCAAAATATCTTTCTGCTTGAGCTTCAATGAAAAAACATCAGATACTTTATGTTTTATGATAAGTATTCAAATGATTTCAATAAGAATTCGATGATATTGGACATTTAACACAGAGTTCTTTAAATTTATACTTTGCTGCCATATGTATATAGGTGTTTGTGTTATACATTTTAAGTATTGTAGTAAATGCCAGGGAAATGCTGGGAAATATTAGCATCACCAGCACTAATGAAAACAGGAAATTTAATCCTTGGTGGATAATTACTAGCACAAAAAATGCTAACACATTTATTGAAAATGTTTTAATCTTCTTTCTTAAGTTGAATCATCAGTCTTATTTTTTTTTTCGGGCTGCCTCCATTTGCCCATTCCATATTTTTTATTGGAGTAATCATTACCCATAGGCAATTGCTCTCAAAGCACCTACATTGGGGCCTTTTAATTTATTGATTACATAAATCTACCATCATTCAAAATTAATCAACTGAATTTAAATCTTTATTTCCCCCATTCCACTTTAATTTCCTTTATAACATTATCGTCTTCTTCTCACTTATTGCCAGTGAAAGTTCATGTCATGGTGATCATTCATTTTCTCTTCTGTATGTCTCTATTCTGGGTACATCTCTAGCCATTTCTGGATATGCTGATTTTCATTATTATTAATTAATCATATCTCAAATTCCATGGGGACTTAGTTATGTATTATCTAGCTGAGAAATTATAAGCGCTGTCTGCCCAAATTTTGTATTATCGCTCACAATTTTTTTTTAGCAAAGTTCCACTTTAAGTAGGACAGAGTGATAACCACAAGGTCTTTTCTCTTTCAGAGATGCTGGTGGGTTCCTAATGGCTCCCCTAAAGACTACAGCCCAAGAAACTCTATGGGGCAGTTCCATTCTGTCACATACCATTGCTATGAATCAGAATCAACTCAAGGGCTACTAAAAGCATCAACAAGTAATAATCAGATAACAGTCTTTCCGAGGAGCAGCTGGTGGATTCAAACTGCCGACCTGTTGGTTGGCAGCCATAGCTCTTAACTACTGTGCCACCAGGACTCTTAAACTATCCTTTTGTGAGAACTGAGAGCTGAGAGTGGGAAGAGACAATGAGTGTATTTTTCATGCTTTAGTTTTAACCTAATGATCTAGAGAGATGACAGTACACAAAAGAACTGCAATAAAGCTAAAGAACATGATGGAGTCTGCTTTGCTGCTCAAGTGCTCAGCACAACTCTTTCAAAATTGGGGAGAATACATGCAATTTTTCACTGCTCACATTTTTGTTCATCACCTCAGTGGAATGCCTATGATTCACAGGTTGTTTTTCCATATCATAATATTGACTTTGGAATAGCACAACAAGGAATGGCACGCTATACTTTTGGGGCCACTAATGTAGATCCTGGAGGTAAAATAACACATGACAGTTTCTAGCTGGTACTTCTGGAAGTGGGCGTCACTTCGTAGTAGTCCCATAAGATGATCTAGGACAAAGTTTTGTACCACATAAAATTTGAAAAGGAGACAAGCAGTAAAGAAACCTCTACCTATTTGACCATGGAGTTTCCACTCCTTTCTTTCTTCTTCCTCTTCTTTTTTAAAGTTAAAATTCCATAGGAATGTTAGGGAAAATCTTAACCAGTTGCCATCTAGTTGATTCTGACTCATGTCGAACCTGTTTGTGTTAGAGTAGAACTGTGCTCCATAGGGTTTTCAATGCCTGATTTTTCAGAAGTAGATCAACGGGCATTTCTTCCAAGGAGCCTCTGGGTGGGCTCAGACCACCAGCCTTTAGGTTAGCAACTGAGCTCCTTAACTGTGTGTGCCCAGGAACTCCTTGAGAAAAACTAGGATATGGATAATGTGGTAGAGGTGTGTGTGTGTGTGTGTGTGTGTGTGTGTGTGTGTGTGTGGAGCTAATGCAGATTTTATTGCCTGGAAATGTTTTTGTAAGCCTTGCCTTTTAGCTCTTTCCCCTTAGCCTAAAAACATTCATAAAGAAGATTCTGTCCAGCTGTGTAGGTGACACACTGGACATTTTAAAGGGAGTGAATCTATTTTGCATAAAACCATAATGATAGAAGAATGATATTTTGAGTTTGTCAAAACCCACAGAACTGTACAACAAAAGAATGAACTCTAATATAAACCATGCACTTTAGTTAATGATCAAGTATCAGTATTGTTTATCAGTTGTAACAAATGTACCACAATAACACAAAATGCTAATAATAGGAAAAAGTGTGCAGGGAAGGAAGGGGTCATGTGGAAACACTCTGGACTCTGCACAATTTTTCTGTACACATAAAACTGCTATTAAAAATAAAGTATATTTAAAAAACTCCCTAGAGATCAGCGCAAGAGGTAACAGAAGATATTAATCAAGCTTATGAAAGCAGAGGCTATTCCTGGCTTAAGCATTAAAAAAACAAAACAAAACAAAAAAACCCTTGCCTTCAAGTCGATTCCAACTCATAGCGACCCTATAGAACAGAGTAGAACTGCCCCATAGGGTTTCCAAGGAGCGCCTGATGGATTTGAACTGCCAACCTTTTGGTTAGCAGCTATAGCTCCTAACCACTACACCACCAGGCTTCTTAGCACAGAGTCTCAATACTTGCTTGCAGAGTGAATGAATAAATTAGCAACAATGAACAACAACAACGAAAAGCAAAACAGGTTTGTCAGTCAAAAATAAATTATTCTGAAATGGTGTCTAGAAAAAGGTGAGGCTTAGAGTCTGAATTTGTCAAGGCATTTCCTAGAGAAAACGGTGCTATGGTCCACGGAGCAGTTACAGTGGTCTGCACATTCCCCATCAAGGACATTGATCTGAGCTGGAAGTCACTGTATTTTCACTGTATTTGAATCACAAAAGTACCTTTCCTTGATTACTAAGCTTTCGTGATTACATTTTGTTTTTTTCTTGTAGCTTAACTACTGTTGCTGTTTTTAGTTGCCATCAAGTCCATTCCAAAACACTGTTGACTCCTGGTGTGCAGAGCAGAACTGCTCCATAGGGTTTTCAAGGCCATGGCCTTTCAGAAGCAGATTTCCAGGCCTGTCTTTCTAGGCAACTTTGGGCTGGTTTTAACGGCAACCTTTTAGCTAGCAGTTAAGTGATCAACCATTTGTACCATCCAGGACTACTACAGACTACTACAGAAGAAAACATGTTGATCAGAAGATACAAAGGCAAGTTACACTGTTATGTAACTTAAACACACAGCCATGCAGTTGCTTATAACTGTCTCTGGGATTCTTGACCACTTTGTGACACTCTTATGTACCAAATTCCTACTCTGGGCCTGTACAGCTGAAGGTCAAAAGTGAAACTGCGCTAAATTCATGAAGAGTCCTTGAAACCTGGAGACAGCATATTGTCCTCCCCTTCTAGCTAGCCTTTTTTTTTTTTTTAATTCTTACAACTTAGTTTTCTATTATTGTGTTTTTTTTTGTTCTGCTATAAAATTGTTTAGCACGAGCTCTTTAGATCTCTTTTGAAGAGATAAGATACATTTTCATAAATTGAGCACATTAAATATTATTTTTTGTTTAAATGCTTTCTTACAACATTGATATATCGTTTCCCTAACGTACAATACTCAAGAGAGCATAGAACATAATTTTAATTAACACTTTCAATAAGTGTTAATTGTGTGTTTCCATAATACACACAAATTCCACAAAGCAATGGTTACTTTGTGATTTCTCCATTCATCAGACTGGTAGCTAATATATTTTGCCTTAACCACATATATTATGCATTGCCATTGTATCCTATTAAAACAGTGTTTTTTTTTTTATTTGTAATGACTGTATTTTTAGACAAATAACACATGCCTTCCATGTTTGTTTGCCAACTGTGCCCCCCACTTCGAGGCATTTTCCCAAGCATGCTATACTAATTTTTTACAGCAATATTTGCATAAAATACAGTACTCAAATTCTATTTTAATTCTCATGTTATTAACCTAAATTCAATGGAACTCTAAATGTATTGGCTATTTACTGTGCATTTTAAACTATTTTTAAATGAATATTTCAAGATTAAATTATTTTCTTTTTTCCTCCTTGCTATTACTACAACTGTTATGTTTTAAAACACATATTCTACTTGTTTTCATTTTTAGAGGGACTGGGATCCTGTAACTGTATTTGGTAGTGAAAAAGAATGAAATATTTATGAAGTACAATAAGACAGGTTTTTTTTTTTTTTTTACATTCAGTTCCTGGGACAATTCTTCAACATCCATCGTCTTAAAAGAAATTTGTAATGAGTTGTTCTAAAGCAATTAAGGGATAGCCACTTTCTTCCACTTCTTATAATTATTTATACTTTAAAAAATAATTTATTAGATGAGTTTGTATTATATTTATTTAAAGGTCTTTATGAAGTAGGCAAGGTAACAGATATGGAGAGTAGTGCTGAGAGGGTGGAATCTACAATTGCAAATTCTTGTTACATTATCAGTGTTTTTTAATAACAATTACAAGTCAATGCCAATTTCTGTTTATTACTATTCAACCCATAACTGAGTGAGATAATGAGATATGCATTTCTCAGAAAATATTGATGTAGAGGTCTAAAAGTGATGGAATGATCTATTATTGCCTTGTCTACAAGCAAGTTTTTTTTTTTTTTTTACATAAATGGCTTTTTTACAAATTTGAAATGTGAATATATTTTATTTTTTTCCCAGTGAGTACACAATACACAATTCTTTGACAATACTAGTAACCAATTTTATGCCAATTTCTTTGCTGATCTAACACCATCAAATGAAACACTTTAAGATTTTGGATGCTGTTTGGTGATGTAACAAACTACAGTAAAAAAAGAAAAATCTATAAAACAATGTATAAAAAAGTCTACCCACGGCCACAAAATCCCTTATCTTGTAACACTTTAAAGTCATAATAAATGATTTTGAAAAATTAATAAGTTGAATTGCATTAAAAAAAAAGTATGGATTCATTTGAAGCACACATTATAGAGAAGCAAAATGAAAGTAACTGCACCTCTAAGATAATGCGGAGAGACATGTTGTTTTACACCAATTCCTTGTCACGTAATTCTATAAGCACAATATACAGAAGCAGATGAGCAAATTAGTGAATGTCATGGTTCTGCATATCTTTAATACTGACACACAGTCACTTTCTAGAGGAGAAGATAAACCACAGTTTAGAACTCATTGGCACTGTTATAATTATATTGCCAATGGACAATTACATAAATTTATGTCATAGAAATTGGGAGGTGTTCCACCAAAGTGCATACAAACTTTCAACTCAAATCCATTGAAAATATATTTAAATACCCAGAGCATTAGACTTTGACATAGAACCTGATTAAATCAAATCCATTTTGTTACCCAAAGCAAGTAAACTTGCAATGTTTTTACTTCCTTTTGGTCTTATAAGATCTTAACTGTTGGCCTTGGTTTTCCTATATTCTCCCTTGAACTGGATTCAAACCTTGTGAAGGAATGAATTGTTTTCATGTCTCCCATACTTCCCTGCCTTACTTTTAAAATGGTGTGGAAAAGATTTGGGGGAGAGGTAGGGTGATTCCACCTGCATACACTATGGTATACCTGAACTTGAGCACTGATACAGCTATTTTCCCAACGGAGCCTTTCCACCCTATGAACGGAGGTGGGTTTGCGCAGTGGATGATAGCAGGGCGGCATTGCCTGTGAGTACAAGGTAAGGTGACAGAGTTCCTTCTCAAGGCTCATGCAGGCCTATGTTTAGACCTGCACAAGAGTGAGCCCAGTGAATTTCCAATCACATTCACTGAATCTGCTACAAAATAAAAAATAGCAGTGGTTCCAATTCACGCTTGTATTCTTCAGCTGACACTCTGATTTACACTGATTGGAAGATTTTTACACGCAGCATGGTGACTGAAGCTTCTGATTTTTGATAGTGTTTGTTCTTGAATTCATTTGAATAGCCATTGTATTTTCTCATGTCCAATATGTAAGTGGGGATGACATTTTAGGTGTAAAATTTGACCGACCAGTCTATTTAGAGACTAGATTTAACAGAAAACACGAACTATTCCAAAAGAACATTTCAAGTAGCCTTCAGGTCTGCACTGACATAAGGTAACTGTAACAGTTAAATTTTATGTACGGAAGCCAATCAAGAAGGGATGCTATTTTGTCCCACATAATCTCACAAGTCACCCACATCCAGGTACTCTATTTTTGAAGACCTGGTTTATTAGTCAACTACAACTTCCAGTTACCAGAGGTCAAAATTAAAGGCTATATATAATGTGTGTGATGAGCTAAACTGTTAGACTAAATTGGGTTGCAGAAGAGAATAATTTCAGGGGGAGGGGGAGGGCACATATGGACAAAACTTCTGAGGAATTTGTTTGCTGTTTAACAGAAAGAGGTGAAATAGGGAAATGCATAAAGAAAAACTTAAATTCTCACACCCTGCAGTTGTGAAGAAGTATGTATGCTGAAACTTCTCACCTTCCCTAGCTTCTTTGTCCCAGAGAAATCAAACTGCATTAAAATTCAGGCACTGATGGTAGACAGTGGATAAAGGGTTTAGTAAATGTGTTTCAGAATTCTTTTTCTCTTTATTGAAGAAATGAACTGCATGGCACCAAAAAGATGTCGGGGCTCATAAAGAACATGGTCCTCTATGCTTGCCTGTGCTGATGCAGTCTCAGGGAATAAAAAAGATGGAAACACATCTACCTGTGTCATCCCTTTGCTGTAACAACATGACATACAATTGGTGACTGAGCTAACAATGCATGAGGTACAAACTGTCATTCAAAGGGGTCCTCTACGTTAGAACTGACGCTAATCATTACACTGGTATTTTTCAAAGTACCAACTACTGAACACATCATAGGAAAAAATGTGAAAAAAGGACAAGGACAGAATTTAAAATCGTGTAGGTAGCACATGGAAAAATGTCACAAGTGGGGATTTTGGGAAGGTTCTCTTCTACTTGATTGACTATACATGTACAGTAGCCAACATCCACTTAAAAATCATTATTTCTTTTGACTATATGTGATTGGTGTTCCAGAACTTCTGGTTCTCAAAGTCGTGAAAAACAAATGAGGCAGGACACTGTTTTTCATGTCCACTTACAAGGTTTGGTTTTATTTAAAAAGTGTATAAACATGCATTTTTTTTTCTTTTTAACTATTATTTTTTTTCAATTTACTCATTCAAAATGGGTCAAAGGTATTTTAGTTGGTAGCCAATTTCTGAGAATATATCATAAAATGTTTATTCCAATAAATCTACTTAGTGTGAACTGAACATACTCTGAGCACTGCTTTTTAAGCACTTACAATTTGGCTCTACATTGGTGGCATAAACTTTGCTTCTTCATCAAAGAGAACATAAAATTGCATATAGATTGCATTATTTTTAAAAAGTCAAGATTTTCAGTGTTGCAACTCTATCCTCTAGTGTGTACTGTACATGTATTAGAAAGATGAAACATGGTTTTACAACAGTGTTTATATTTGGAAGCAGCCTGAGTATGTCCTAAGAATAAATCGCCTCTTTAACAATTTACTAGCTATTCTGGAGTTCATTTTGTTTGTTTCCCTGGGGAACTTCATATTACGTTCTGACTTAATGAGCCGGAGAGATTAAGCATGGCAACCCAGAAACTTCGTTTTTAAAAAGAAAACTGTAATATAAATACAGCTTTTGTGAAACACCTTCATTCCTTTTGTTTATTTTAATCCTCAGATGGGCCAATTACAATGACAGGTAAAGTTGTTCTTTCTTTTCTCTTTTTTAGTCAAGTTTAGTACATCTTTACAACCTGTATATTTTAATGCATATTCAGTCTTAAGACTTCAACTTTCTTCTTTTGACCCTTGTCTTTTTCAATAGTAACAGCCACCTTTCTGCTTTTTTAGTGACTCAGTCCCTGATGTTCCAAGAAGCCTTTCGCCAACGTCACTGTTCCTTTCCATCTTCCTATTTCTACACCCCAACTGAAAACCATCTAACATGATTCGTTACATCCAGCATTACCCAACCTAGCTTACAGTACAGAAACGCTCTTCACATTCAGTCTTTTTCTTCATGTCACGAGGAGTAGAGATTTGTGCTTATCACCAAATAAAATTGCAGTGCAAAAATTTAAACATAAAAGTTACACAATTAAAAGTTAATATATGGCACCACAGCCTATTAATTCACATATAGTACAACAGACCAAGAAGAACAGACAATAATAGGAACAGAGCTAAAAAGAGTGAGCTTGCATAGCAATGCACAAAAGAAATTATCTACAGAGGAAAATTCTTTTCTTCATGGAGGGAGATTTTTGCTTTCTTTCTTTTTTATATACTCCTGACAAGAAAGAGTTAAGGTGGGTGGTGTACTTAAGAGAAGAACACAAGTCAAATATCTGTGGGATATGTGTGGCTGTGTATCTTTACATTGCATTTACAGTACTTTTAATAGTACATAAATAAAGAAATTGTTCATTGCACTGTTTAGTGTCATCACTTCCATGAGTTCAGACCTGATGGTCCTTCAGAGCAGCTTTGCATGTCTCCTCTCAGTTACTCTACAAAGAGATAAAAACAAAGTAATACAGTCAGAAGGAAGTTGGCATGTTAATTAGGTGCTCTTTCATCCTGACCAGTAGGACAAAAAGCAAGGCCACAAGATAATACAGAAAGATCAGGCCACCCCATCAATTTTGTGAGTCCATGATTTTAAGAAATTTTATGGGGCGAGGGAGGGAAAAGGAAATTTTACTTGACTGGAGATGGGAATAGAAAGGAAATGAAACACTTTAAAATTTGGAGATTTAACACCCGAGTTGAGCTTATTTTGCAGTTTCTTGCAAGTCTGTAATTATTGCAAAGTAAAAAGGTAAAGAAAACCCTAAGTGGCCATGAATCAAATTCAAAATTATAAACATATTTTAATAATAATCAGATATAGCAATAGGGGGCAATAATGATAATTTGAATCAATAAAGAACTTTACAATTTTGAAAGTACTTTCACTTTTTGTTACCTCATGAGATACCCAAAACTAGTCTGTGGCATGAACATAATCAAAAAAAAAAAAAAAAAACCCAAACCCATTGCTGTAGACTTGATTCCGACTCATAGCGACCCTGCAGGACACGGTAGAACTGCCCCATAGGGTTTCCAAGGAGCACCTGGTGGATTTGAACTGTCGACCTTTTGGTTAGCAGACATAGCTCTTAACCACTACACTACCAGGGTTTCCATGAACATGACCGTGACGCTGTATTTCAGGTGAGAAAATGGAGACACTGGAAGGTAGCTAACTTTCTCATGTCCCATAATCATTAAGTGGTTGTTGAAAAAATGAGAAATCAGGGCTGTTCTCTATGTAGTGTTTTTAAATTGAATTCAAAGAAGCAGTTGAAAATATTCCGCAAGTATAATTCTGACACTGGGTAGCAGAAGTGATAACTTTCCTAGTGAAATGAACACAAGGAGGTCAATGTTTTTACTGTGACATTTCTTTTTCCCTAGAACCTAGTATTTGATATTTAGAAAGTACAGTGGATATATTGTACTAACTACAAATGCTAGTTCTTTAAGTATTTTTAAAAAATTATTTCTAAGAGATGTTGTTACAGTAAAAATATTAAAAATTGGCTAATATAAAAAATCAACTTTCCTAGGCTGGTCTCCAGATTAAAAAAAAAAAAAAATCAATAAAGAGGAACTAAAATCATCAAAGGGCCGTGAAGTTCCTATTTCTTCACTATGTTCAGTTAAAAGGCAAAGAAAATTACAAAGTGAGTTAAATTTCATTTACATCTTGTAAGTATTGAGTTGCCTAAATTAAAACAGTTTTTACAGTATTGAGTTGCCTAAATTAAAACAGTTTTTACAGTATAAATTGAACATGAAATAGCAGAAATGTGTATATAATTGACCACTGTAAAAAAAGCAATGGTCTCAGTTATGACTGGAAACCCTGGTGGCGTAGTGGTTAAGAGTTCGGGCTGCTAATCAAAACGCCGGCAGTTTGAATCCACCAGGTGCTCCTTGGAAACCCTATGGAGCAGTTCAACTCTGTCCCGTAGGGTTGCTATTGTCGGAATGGACTTTACGGCAATGGGTTTAATGGGTTTAAATTATGACCAAACCTGTTCAAAATTATAATAATTTTTTTTCTCACAGTGGAGCAAATTTACTTTTATTTGGGCTTTATTTATTGCAGCAATATTATTAACCCTATATTCTTTTCAGATCACAACAGCTTTTTACAATGCCCTAAAGCACTTACATAATTCACCTGTAAACTGTCCTTGACTATTTGAGCCCATATATCCTATGTCAAGAAGGTCGCTGGCATTGCGTTGGTGGCCTCCCCTCAATACCTCGGCTTTCCTGGGTCCTGTGGATCCTTTTGAGGAAGCGGTTCCTGATGAGCTGTGACCGCCTGGAGATGGGAAACTGGGCTTGCTATAGGGCACCAAGGCCTCCTCTGAAAAAGAAACACAAAGGGCTGAGTTGAACAGCCACATGGGGCAAACCCCAAACTTAGTTCTTAAATATTAAGCACAGAATGGACCATTTCAAAATTACAGATATGAGGTTTAATACGACCCCGACATTAAAGGAATTTCCATGTGTAAGTAACATGTTCTACAATAGGAATTGAAGCAGGATTAAATTTAAAAAGATCTTGGGATAAGTGCACAATATTGCATATTATTTACAAAATTTAAATTCATTATAAAAGAGAACTGCATACAATGAACCATAGTTTGCTTAACAGAAGCATATCTGAGAACAATTTCTAGGGTTCCATGAGGCTCCAATTTAATTTTCCCTTTAAAATTGGAGGAACTTGGTTTTTGCTTTAGTTTAAATTATGGCAACAGTTTATCAATTTAGATAAAGGACTATAGTATAGTATTAGTACATTAAATAAGTTTCTTAAATTTCTTTTGTTTCTTGGGTTAGAAAAACAGTATCTGAAAGACTGTGTTGCCTTAAAAAAAAAAAAAGAAATGAAACATTTTATGTACCTTCTCTACAAAGGGCTCATGAAGTGTATCACTTAATAATGACTTAATTTGAAACAATTTTTTTTCTTTCTCTCTGTTTTTACTGCCCTCTCTTTCTCTGTGTATGGGGTTATGATTTCTGTGATTAGATAACTGAAAAATGCTGACGGATTTACCAGTTGTCTCCTTAGATAGTCTGTATGACAAAGATCACTAATTTTCTCTTATAGCCTGGATTATTCTGGAAACAATGGTGTAAACTTCCTAAATGTTCCTTTAACCCTAGATATTAAAATTCCCATCCTTTGGTCCTTGCAAAAACTACATTTTCCAAAACATGAGCAACAATTTGTGACAAAATATAATTAGTGAATATGCATGGATAGAGTACATTTCTGCAAAGAATGGATTCCAAATAAATAAATGAATGAATAAGGAAACTCTTTAAAAAGTTTTTTTTTTTTTTTTAATAGTAAATGAATCCTGACCTGCAAAAAGATGGTTCCAAAAAAATGCATTTCTATAAGAGGCTCACCCTTCGTCTCCCAACCCCCCACCCGGTAAAAAATTCAGCCATAAACCATAAAATTTATTTGGTGACATTTCCGGGCAGCTCGACTGTGTAAATAAGAATATTTCCCACTGAAGTATTAACAATCAACCAAAATTAATCAGCTGGAGAAGTGCAGGCCCAGTTGAACCTCTTCTAATGTGAGGATTCTGTGAATAGGCATTAATTTGCAACTTTATTTGTTATTTCAATTAATTCACCTGTTGAACTGAAGTAAGTTCTTTCTAATGACTTATTACTTTAGTTAAAATGAGCAAACCAGTTGAAAACAGAGATTAAACTGACACTAAATATGAAATTTAGATGTGTTATCAGGGAGGGACCAGTCCCCGGAGAAGGATATCATGTTTGGTAAAGTAGAGGGTCAGCGAAAAAGAGGAAGACCCTCAATGAGATGGACTGACACAGTGGCTGCAACACTGGGCTCAAGCCTAGTAATGATCATTAGGATGGCACAGGACTGAGCCACGTTTCATTTTGTTGTACACAGGGTAACTATGAATCAGAACTGACTGGCCGGCAACCAGTAACAACGAAGATGAAATTCAGTGGTCTTAAAACTACTCAATATAAATATCAAAAAGCAAAAAAATTAAAAAACAGTCTCTTGAGCACTATAGATGAATCTTGGAGGTATCTTAGGCTCAAAACACCTCTGAAGAGGTTAACTTGAGGAACAAGCATCAATGGACTCAGCCTTAGGGCATATGCTGGTGAGTTCTGCTGAGGAATTCCAACTTCAGCTAGTGATTCAAGCCAAACGTATTTCAGCCTCCCCTAACCAGCTGCCATTTCTAAATTTTTTAACCAGCTGCCATTTCTAAAACACCTGGTAGGAAAAAAAAAAAAAAAAGATAAAAGTCCACACTTTCTTGGGACTGGGCAGAACACACCTGATCCGACACCTTGTTTGTGTGGGGCTTTCCGTATATCTTCTTGGCGTTCTGTGGAGTTTATCCATTCCTGGGTTTGTCGCTGCCAGTCTAGGGACGTTCTAGCTGGACAATCCAGTGAGCTCTTTGTGTCTTCTAAGTTGGATGCATGTTGTCTCTCCAGAGAGCTTCCTTTTCTCTCTGTTGAGTGTTCCACGTTACCAGCATGCTGACTTGGGCCTATTTGCTGCCTTAAACCCTGACCTGGCGGGGGATCTGGTGGTGGTGGAAGATCTAAAAATTTTGAATAATGTTTAGAATGTACTAAAATTTAATGAAAAAGACAGGTTGTATTTCACGTTGAAGAAAGTCCTTGCCCTCATACAGGTATTGCCCATGCAAAAGAAATTTGGAGGAAGTAAAAGTCAGTCATTTATATCCAAAATGCACACTATTGATCTCTTGGCTGTCTTTTGACCACAGCAACTGAAATAAAAGCAACTAGTTTTATCAAAATCTTATATGTGCAAAGATAGCATTTTCAATTGCACATGAAAGCTAAAGTTTAAGGTGTCAAGGGCCGTTTACAGTTTTCTCATATTTAATCCACTGCCCACGCCCACCCAACCAAAGTAGAAATAAAAACCACTTCATAAATAAGATGACTAGAAATCCTAGCAGCTGTGCTAATGAAGGGCCCTGGGAGGAACCAAAACTCTCCTGCCAATCTCCATAGGAAATGTCGCCCTTGGGAAATTAAGAACTATATGCCGTATCACATGCAGCATATGACTGCCTTTATCCATGTAGGTGACACATTTAGCAACAGTCAAAGGGTTAAGCTAACATTTATTAAATGCAATTAACATTCTGCCTGACAACCAATTCTGGCTGTTCATTTCATGAGTTAACTAATGAGTTACAACTAATATATTATAATCTTCCAATGTATTAATTTTAATAAGTAATAACCAATGTTCAGAGTACTGATTGAATCTGCTTCTTCACGGTGCTAAAGTAGACAATGTATCATGAAAATCTGAGATGTAGTGGAATAGATAATTTTTCAAAAAGCCTCTTTAAATTAAATATCATATCTGCAAAAATTAAAACTTCAATACTCAGCTAAGTTTTCATTTTCCTTTTATTAGCCCTTCAGATCATGATACCTTCAGATTTTGAACACCTTCAATTACGAAATCATCCTCCTCTCATTTACCTTTATGTATTATACTAGGTTTGAAAATTATTTTGTTGAAAGCTGTCCTGTTTATTTTGAAATCTTCTAAAATTCTTTTGGACCATTTTTCTTCTAATTTTTCTTGCATGCTGGTATAGATTTCTTTGTTCTTTCTTAGAGTATGGGTCATTATATAATTGGTTCATAAGTATGAGATATATAATATTTATTTCATTAATAGTGGATACCATAGATAATAAGAAGCACTGGTAGCACGATGGATAAGCACTCAGCTGCTGCTAACTGAAAGTTTGGGAGTTCAAACCCACCCAGCGGCTCTGAGGGAGAGAGATGTGATCTGGTTCTATAAAAACTACAGCCTAGGAAACCCTATGGGGCAGCTCTACTCCATCATTTGGGGTTGCTATGAGTTGAAATCAACCTGATTGCACATGACAACAATAATGACCTTGTAGATGATACAGATAATTATTTCTCATGCCATTTTTGCAAATGTGCTCGTTTCCAATAATATTCTGTGTGTAAAATTTAAAAGGGAAAGGTATAAATTTCTTGTAAACAAAAGACAGCTTTGTTAAGGAAGGGTAAGCTACTCCTTTCAAAGACTTACTTGAGAAGCTTTATACTCAAATTCATGAGTAAAGGGATACGTCCTCCACCGAACTGATACTGTTTACTGAATATTTGCTGTGGGAGTTCCCAACTTGGAGCTGCATTCCCAGTTCTTACATATCTCGTCTCATTAGATATAAATTACTAACTATTCAAGGCAACAGGGTCTCTGGGGGAAAAATAGTTAGAACATTTCTTCCAAAATGTTGAAGGGCTAATCCCATATTGAGATATCTGTCCCTGAATAATCCACCAATATGTTTGGTGTTTTCTTTACATTCAATACTGACTTCCTTCAGTATGTTATTATAATTGCAAATTAATTATTTCTTGAGTATTTGAGGCATTGGACTTAGACGGGGGGAATTATTGTATTCATTTTCAAAATCACATCTCTTGTCATTGATTTTTGAACTCCATCAGAGCAGCCTAATTTTTTAAAATGACAAAATGGTATCTGCTTATACCAGCTAAAATTCTGATTACTGTTTAATTTAAACTGAAAGTATATGGCCACATGATTAAGTAATATCCTTGGAGTTTTCATATTCTAAGAAAGAGCATTACATACACATAGAAAGAAATGAACTGGAAAAAAAGGAGATAGGATTAGGAATTGTTGTGGAAAAAATGAAAGTATGTAATCAAATCCGTTTGCTTAAATTAAATTCATTATTCATTTCTATGTTGATTCATTTCAACTAAATTGATCCCCTAAGGAGTCTCTTACTGGCCTACCGAGGATTTACTAATGTCAGGCACACAACAATCCAATGAGATACACATTGTTATTGTCCTCATTTTTCAGGTAAGAAAAAGGACACACAAAGAGATTAAATATCTCCACCCTATATCTCTCCTCCCATGGACTTGAAACTTTTATAATCAAATCTATATTAGACAATACCACTTAGTTTTTCAGAAAATATCCCAAATTTTATGTATCAAAACTAAGCTCCAGAACTTGCTCTTTCAAATCTGCTTCCTCTCTAATGTTCCTCACCTCAATTAGTAGCAATTCCATTGCACAAGTTGGCTAAAAGTTTGGAGTAATCACGGGCTTCATTGTCAACATCATTGGCAAGTTCTGTTAGCTCTAGCTCCGAACTACCCCCAGAATCTAACCTTTCTCACTCTTCCACTGATTCTTTCTTGATGTGAACCACCATCATTTATTCCCTACATCACTTCTACGACCTCCCAACTGGTCTCCATGCTTCCACCCATGCCCTATTCAGTCTGTTTCAACACAAGAGCTAGAGTGAATTTTTTTTCTTTTTTTGCACGGTGATGATAGCACTACTGTGCCTTAAACACACACACACACACACCTCTCTAGTGGTTTCATATTTAAAGTAAGAGCCAGTGCCTTTAGAGTAGGTTAAAGTTCCTACAAACACTGGCCCTGGATAACCCTTAACTTCATTTTCTAGTACTCCCTTTCTTGCTCCTTCTGTTCCAGTCCTACCGCTTCCTTCGTTCTTCATCAAATAAGTCCCAGGCTTCCATCTGCTGTACTCATTCTTAGAATGACCTTTCCTCAGATGTCACCATTGCTCTTTCCCTTATGCATTTCTTTACTATGGTGTACTGTATACCAGCCACTTTTTATGCCTCTGGAGCTCATAAAACTCAAAAAAAAAAAAAAAAAAAAAAACCCGTTGCTGTGGAGTCAATTCCGACTCATAGCAACCCTATGGGGTAGAGTAAAACTGCCCCACAGGGTTTCCAAGGTGTGGCTGATATTTAATTGCCACCTTTTGGTTAGAAGCCCGTGCTCTTAACCACTGTACCACCAGGGCTTCCTCTTAGATAGTATGTTATTCCAGTTCTAATGCATTCAGCATCAAGGTGGGTCCTTTCTGAAATGTGTGAAGCTCAGCAGACGAACTTGGAGATTCACTGTTGTGTAGGCTGAGCATTCTATTAGGTGATGCTTCCAGGATGTGTTAGTTTTGTAAACCTTTGCCTTTTTTCTCTTATTTCTGTGAGATAAGACTTGCAAGCATGATTATGGCTAGTTGGAGACCCTGGTGGCGTAGTGGTTAAGCACTACAGCTGCTAACCAAAAGGTCGGCAGTTCGAATCAACAAGTGCTCCTTGGAAAAACCCCAGGGGGCAGTTCTACTCTGTCCTATAGGGTCACCATGAGTGGGAAATTCACTTGACGGCAACGGGTTTGGTTTTGGTTTATGTGATAGTTAGGGAACCCTGATGGGTTTGTTTTGGTTTTTCTATGTCATATTTGGAAAACCCGAGGTTCGCCATATAACCTAATGGAAAGACACAATAAACTATCTATTTAGTTCTTACTGGTATGTTGTCATACTACAGATTGGTGGTGCCACAGTGCCACTCGCCTTACTGGTGGCTTGTATTACTAGATTATATATCTCAGAATCAATAGCTCATATAAAAAATTCTGAATTGGCCTTTGAATTAGCATGCCATAACTAGTGAAAATACACAGCATTAAAAATTATTTTTCGAAAATAAAAATTTAAGAACGAAATGGTTGTTTTTTTCCCATCTTTTCCCAAATGCCAAATGCCATCTTGTCGGTGACGCCTTCTCTGAGCATTTTCCTTAAAAGGGAAACAGTTCCTCTACCCCATACTGCTCAACTTTCTTCACTATGAAGTTTTTATGGGCAAGGCACTTATCGTCATCTTGTATATTTTATATTTTCACTCATGTATTTTGGTTGGTCTTATTTATCTTCACACACTAAAATGTAAACTCCAAGAGGGCAGGGAATTTTGTCTGTTTGGTTCCCATTGCTTACTATATGATAAAAAAAAAAAAAATATGATAGGTGCCCAATAAATACTTGAATAAATTGATGAATGAATAAATAAATTAGTTTAAAGGTCAAAAGCTAGCATGTGGTAAAGCTAGGAAAGAGAAACTTTTCTGAATAGGGTATTAGGATCTAGAGTAGCAGGGAGGCAGGCTGGAAGGAGATGACCTAAGGTGGAAATGTTAATGGGAAGAAACCTACTCCCTCGGCCTTCCTTGCTCAGCATTGGTCAATCTACTGCCTCCAAAGGTCACTCTTTGGTTTAAGATGTAAATAGAGTAGAAGATTTGGATTGAGCGGTGCCTGCTTAGGAGAGACTTTAACACAGATTTTTTTTAAGAGTCTTTGAGGCAGAAACTGGCAATTCTGACCAATTCCATTTCCTCTCATTGGAAACAAGGGAAGATTACAGAAGTTTGTTTGATTCCATGTGACTGAGGTCTTTTCAATAAAATATGAGCAGAGTGTATATACAACCACTTGCAGGCCTGATCATAAAAGCTCCAAGTGATCACTCCTGTTCTCTTTTCCCCTCACTCAGAAATGATAATGTCTCATCTTCAAAATGACAGTGTCCAATATGAAAGATGCCTACATCCTTCTGTTACTGCTTAGAGGAGAGTCACCTGACCTTTACTGTGCTAAGCTGCTGACAGAGGTTTTTTAAGTATGGCAGCTGGTGATAATTACCCTCATATGCCCATAAAATACTACTGTAAAATCTAACGTACAAAAGTTAGGGTGTAAAATGTCTATACACTAAGTGCTACTGAAGATCGCTCTTCCTAAAAGGAAAAATCCATATGTACAAATGTTGTGAAATTATTTCCGATGCATGGATTCATACCATGTACATGTTATGGCATACACATGTGCTGTAAAATAAAAATATGCTTCATGATAATCTGTACAGCAACGTGAGAAATAAATGCCCTTGTATCATAATTAAAATGTCTTTGGATCAAATACTTGGGAAGACATGTGAGCTGAAATTTCTTTGCAATATCATTACTTCTAAGAATACATTTACTGATAACATATTCCATAACCTGCTAAGGAATGCTAGCAAATTTTGAAATTAAGAGCTCTTTTTTTTTTTAGAAAAATAGGTAATATATCAGTCATGCTTTAAATGAGGTAGCTTGCTTTAACCAGACTTTATGAAAAAGCTTTCAAGAAAAATATTCTAGGAAGAAGGAAATAAATTTTCCATTTTGTTGATTTGTATTTTATATCTTCCACATATTCTGGATATAGTCTTCAAACATCTCTTAAAAACTGCAGAGAAACATACTGGATTTTTCTCTTTCTAAAACATTCAGAGCAGGGAAATTACATAAAATTATTAATGCTTTGATTTACAATGAGCACATTGCTGTGCACAGTTGTTTTCTCTACAGAGAATAAGATCAACACTACATATTGCTTAATTGCTCAACTTATCTTCAGAACATCTCAGACAGAAATGTAGTTGTGAGCATTTTTGCTGACCAAGGATATCCATTTATAGTGAATCAAAAAATCTGTATCTTTACCCACATATTCCAAACATTTCCAATAAAAACAAATAAGGAAAGATAAGTAAACATAAAAGCTTTAAGAACTAGTTATGTTTGGCTTTTTAATCCTTTTTAGCATAAGATGGCAAAAGTCAGCACCAAGATGGCTGCCAGACAGACTAAGAAAGACCAATAAAACCAATAAAGAATCGACTTCCTTCTTTTCCAGCTCAGTCTCATTCTGTTCTATATTGATACATCTTAGACTGAAATGAGTGCTCAGGACTAGGTCATAGTTTCTCTAGTTTCAATTAGATTTACCTGTAGAGCTTTGAAAAAATACCCACAACTGGTTTGTACCCCTGAACAATTAAATCAGAATCTGCAGGGTATATTTAAGAGCTCCCCAGATGACCTAATGTGCAGGTTGTCTAGATGAGTCCTGTTGATGTTTAGTAGAACTATCTCAGAATAAAGTTTGTGCGCTTGTAGGGATAGTGCTGAGAAGGAGGAAAAAATTTGCCTTTGGGCCTGACATTATACTAAGTACTTTAAATATCTTGTCTTACATATTCTTTAGAATAAAATTACAAGATACATATTTTTATTCATATTTTAACAGTGGGAAAAATTAAACTGACTGTATGGGAACTAGATCCTGCTGGTAGGGCTCATAAACTATTCATGACTGAACAAGACTGTCTTCCAGTAATATTGTGTTCCCCGAAACTAGCAGTGTTTAAACAAATACTCAATGACTGATAGTATAAATAAATAAGGGGGTTGGACTGGACCAAAATACTATGGCCTGTGGGCCAAATTTGGCTTGCCACCTGTTCTGTAAATCAAGTGTTAATAGAAATTAATTACTCCACAGGTATTCACTGATGTGTCATCTATAAGAGTACTTAAGCTACAATGATAGAGGGAAGTAGCTGTGAATGAGACCTAGTAGATTGCAAAGCCAAAAATAAAATCTGGATTTTACAGAAAAACTTTCCTGACCCCTCAAATAGATGGTCTGCAGCATGCTATTAGCTTTGAAATTCATGAAACTAAAACATTACTAAATCACTTTAAGTTCTTTTCCAAAAGTGCAACGCTATCTAAAATATCTTAATTAAATATCATAAATGTTCCAAAAAGATGACAAATGCACATGCTGCTTATGTTTTCTTTCCTTATCTTAAGGTAGAACGTTCACTGAAAAGCATTAATAGAAAATGCTGGAATGGCAAAAACTTCAACTTTGAAAAACGGTGTGGCATGACTTCTCGGGGCATGGCAATATAGAAATAATTTCAGAGTGCTAATTAAAAGGGTGTTTCATTTAAACAAGTTGATATTGCCGGGTTTTTTGCCTTGTTCTACCACAGCTGAAGGTACTGGGTGGTTGGGTTTACTATAGCTGCACTAATCTAAGCTAAATGACTGCACAGAGAATATGTCTTAAGTGAGGAGACAAAAGGGGAGGAGGCACACTTACCATCTGTCATTCCTTCCCTTCGATGAGGCAATGCTGGTTGTTGGTCCATTCGCCCCCCCTTGTGTTTTTTCGTGGGCCTAGGCCTCTGGCTTTGACTCAGGGCTGCGCTGGTGTTACTGTCAGTAGAAAATGGGCTGGTTGGTCGAGGTCTTTGAGAGGAGGTAAAAGCTTTGCCTGAAAAAACAACAACAACAGAAAGGGAATGGGGGAGAGAGAATGTTACAAAGTACTGATTCTGTCTTTCTTGTATTTCAGCTCTTACTGACTTATCTCTCTGCCTGGATAAACTCTTGGAGATACCAATACTGGTGCATCTTTACAGCTAAATCATGTTCTGCCCCATTAATGGAGTCGGAACTGACTTGACGGCACGTAACAACAACGTTTTTAATAAACAAACAACACCCCCACCAAACAAATCAACAAAAGCAAATCTACCAACCAAAACTTGGTATTTTTTAAATACATTGTTATTTAACCTTGATTTGCTTAGTGCAAATTCATGTAGTTTTTCTGTCTTAAAATTAAAGAAGCTTTTGTTGAGATGAATTGTGTACTGTTTTATTTGTTTAATCAAAGTTCACCCTTGGAATCTTAAAGTGTCTTTATATCTCTGAGCATAGAAAAAAAACGCCCTGTAGTAATTACATTTGAAAGTTTACATGAAGGGTCTGCTCAGACATATACATTAAATTGACCTTACCACCCACACACAGACAGGATGAATTCTAACGTTTTTAGCAGAAACTCAGTGTATCGGATAGATAGCTGATTAAAAATCACCTTATATATCCAAGTGCAATGGGTGTTTTCTGATGAATAGTATTGTGTCTGAGCAGACTTCAAATTGTCATTGAAAAATGAAATGTGCTATGTCCTTTTCTTTTGGTTCAGGGTACGTATGCCAGGAAATTTATTCTGGGAAAAGGTTAGGTAATAAATTTCAACAACTTATGATTCTGATACTGTGTATATTATGGTGAGAGAGCCCTGGTTTATGTGCATGTACTTATTCTCTTGTGAATGTATTCATTTCATACAAAATTATTGTGTATTATTAGCTAATAGTATACATGCAAGAAATGCACTTATGCCTTCTAATTTATTAGTTTCCTTGCACTTTCTCACTGCTTTCCTTATAGCTCTGCAACAAAAAGCACTCAGGCAACAAAAAGTTTCTGACTTATGGCTTATAAAGCAAGAACATTCGAATAACTGTTACATTACAACGTATTTTAGTTTGGATGCCATATGAAAAATAAACCTCTGCAATGATTGGAAAATCTTTATTTCCTTTGATGGTGCCTAATGCATGCTCAAAAGAAATATTGATGGTATAATTCAAAGGAAATTTTCAAGATGTCCTTTGTTTTTTTTTACAACTTGAGAGTTTAGAGAAGGGTCAAAATCATGTCTTTGGTTTTTACCATTATTGAACTTAATTATTTGAAGGCTATTATGATTTCAAAAATCGGATGAATATTTCATTAGTTTGTTTCTTCAGGTAGCTCAGTTTAATTCACATATTAGCACCTTCTTATATGTGCATGTATGTAAACATACTCAGATAAAAGCATGCATCACGCTAAAGTTATTTTGTTTCAGTAAAATGAACGATTACAAATTCCTGATTTATTATTAGAGCAAATCCCACATTTCTTTCTTGTGGCATGAGTGGGCACATGAAAAAAGACATAATTGATCTTTTACTCATTATTATTTATTTCTCCCGGAAACCAAAATTAGGTATTCCAAAGAGCAATACACACATAGTCATCATTTTGTTCAACTTGCAAATGCAGTGGGTGTATTTTTAATTAGCATCCTTCCAAACAAATAATAAATTATTGGATTAAAATCTTAAGAGTCAAACAATTAATAAAACCATCAGCCATTTGATCTGTTAGACTGACAGCCTTAGACCCATTCACCCCATGCTGAGAAAGCCTTCCCAGAAAGTGCATTTGCAGAAAGAAAGAAAGAGATGGGGCAAAGGAACGTAATGGAGGCAAAAGCTGAATAATTTTCATCATTGGGTGCATTATTGATTGTGTGAGGGTTTTGCAAAGTGTGAGTTATTGAAAATTTAGTGGCAAACTTAGCTGCTTTGCTGTAATATAAAAAGGAAGCATATTCCAATTAATCAGCAGAACCATGAAGAGAAAGGGAAATACAGGATGAAAGGTGGTCAGAAGAGCCTATTCTTGGCTCTGCAAAACTAGCCATCAGAAGACAGTTGTGGTAACTGGGCATCCACTTGTGTTCATGCATGTTAAAGAGAGCCCTGCAGTCAGACTCGCTGAGGAGAAGGAACAGGAGAAAAACAGCTTAGTGTCCAAAGGACGAGAGTGACTCATGCAAAAAGTGTTGACTTGGAATCTACCAACCTGTTCTTGTAAGGCTGGTTCCATCCAGCCTAAAACCAGCTTTATCTGCTGCTGCCACCAGTGCTTGTGCAAAGCTGCCGCTGGCAAAGATGGAGCCATCTGAGGAGCTACCTACACTAGATCTATGACTAGAAACGTTACGATCCTCATCAGATGCAGAGCCCCATCCATTTACCATTGAACCTAGAAACAAATGTATCGTCTAGTGAGTTGTATAGATTGGATACCTTATCTGCTCGTACACACTATACTAATGAGCAAGTAGCTACCTCAGCTCCTCACTTCTTCCTTGAGGTAAACGCGGTTTCATTATCACTTCCTCAGCCACATGCAAGCATCACCCATGTTTTGAACATTCTTAGGGCAGAAGACTGAGGCTCATTTAAAACCTGGATCTAGTTGTAGCACATTATCAAAACCTGTTCCATATGGGTCAATTTTTACATTTTAAAAATTATTACATGATAATTTTCCAGAATAAGAATTGCTATGTACATTTTAAGTTCCTACAACTCACAGAGAGAAACACTCTTTCCTTGAAACAAACTATGGTGTATTTAAAGTGAATTTATCAAGAACTCAGTTAAAGAAACAGTGTGAATATATTTTGTATTGAACGCACATTCCAATGGTAACCTGCCTGAAATATACATTTGTATACTGTACAAGGGCTAGAGCTATTTCAAGATTTTAAAAATAAAACTTAATGACTCAGGAACAGAGAAAATTCATAAGCAAAAAACAATGTAGAAACAATACCAAAACAAATCACAGAACATAAGAAAACCATGTATCTTTTTTCCAAGCCCAATACGCTGTCTTTATTTTTATTATTTTAAGAATGCCAGCTTTCTCTTTAATGCGACCCTTTATTAGATATTTTGAGGAACATCACCAGAATTAATACAGATTTTTCCGCAACATTCAACAGCACAATCAAGGAAAAGAAACACAGCTTTATATGGAAAAAAAAAAAAGAAAGAGCTGTAAAATGTGAAGATACTGAGAAATAACTTTTAAATTTACGACAAGTCATTTACAAGCATATATTTTTTCTTAGATAAAAGCACAGTAGGAATTTAACCTTACTTAATAAAATTAATTCTGCAATATTTATTTAAGTTTATAAACCATTAATTCATGACACAATAAACTACTAAATGTTCTTGTGCTATTTTTTTAAAGAGGAGCAAAAAAGTATTTATAAAAAAGCTAATTTAAGATTTCTAAATAGATCAATTATTCACATGAAAGAGGTTAAATTCAAGTGCTACAGATTATTTCCTTTTTTCTCCAATATTTAAGAGAAAATGGTACAGTTAACAGTGCTGCAGTGATATAGTATCTGTAATTTTAGTCAAGGTGCCAGGGTACAATAACACTGGTTCACGCACTTTCAAGACAGAGAAAACAGAAACCGAAGGGGTTAGAAGGATATAAGAAGTTAAAAGGGTGTTAAGTGTAGCAGAGAAAGATAGAGTTTTGATTCTATTTGCCAAAAGCACAGAGACACACTTTTTACTTTCCAAACAAATTCCCTTGACACAGACCACTGCAAGGAAGCCAAGATAACACCAGCAACTGAGCCTCCTCTGAGAGAACTATTTCTGAGTTAATAATCACTAGTCAAGGACCAACAGCCCAAAATGAAAGGAGAAATGATGCAATAGGCTTTGCAATATAATGCTACAGAAGATAAGAAAAAAATCAAAGGGATGCAGTGAGTGGTCACAAAAGAACATGAAATCCTAGAACTGAGAGCTGTTCTGAAATATTTGAAAGCTCAGTCCCAAGCCCTCCCATGGGCTATCCTCTGTAGTTCCAAATGTCTGCTAAACATCTACAAATACGTCCTTGGCAGCTATCTCAAACCCTTATTCTTCATCTCCAATTCTATCCCCAAGCTCCTTCTCCCAGATTTCCTTCTAGTCCCTCCTATCTTCCTTATTGTCATCTAAATTCTCTTTCTGAAACAGCTATCAAATAATTTTGTTCCTCTGTTGCAGTTTTGTTCCTTGCCTTACCCAGTTCTCCAATGCCACATCCAAACTGAGAATTAGGTTTTGGATCCTTCAGTATCTAGCTCCGACCTACCTTTCCAGCATCAACCCCTTGTAGGCCCAAGCAGTCCCCTAACCTGACCTGCACAATATCATTTCATGCTCCTTAGACACACCTCTGAATTGCTACAACTCTACTGACCATTGTAAACTTTAAAGTCTAAATCAAATACCTTCCTCTTTATCACCTTTAGGGATATTATAAAAATATATTTTTATAATAGACATTCATAATTCATTTATTGTATTAAATGTCTTCAACATTTTCATTATTCACTGTAAATTTTGAGATTCTATTTTATAAGCAATTTCCTAGGAATCACCCAATTTTTAGTTACAGAAAGAATATCTTCATAGGAATTCCTAGACACAAATTTTAAATAATCTTACGTTAGCTAACTCTTGTTGATTATTTGGACAATGGGGAAAGCAGTGATGTCATCATCCAAAAGAAGAAAGTAAATAATTTACATGGATCTTGGTTACAGTTTGATATAACTTAATACTGGTATTTATCAATATTTTATACAAATTAATAAAGTTACATTTTGAAGATTGATTAAAAAATAGTGACTTTATTATTTTTACTTCTGCATTTTGCTTACACATCTTAACTCACTTAGACAATTTGTTTTTTTTAAGTCTCCCTTGTCCACTATAGTTGGCTGAGAAATATCTGAGTCTGTTCTCTCTGTGTAAGCCTGATAGCTGTGTGATTCCAGCCTGAGCATCTAGTAAGTTGACGAATCCAGACTCTGAGCCTACCAGCTTAGGACAAAATGCTGCACCACAGCAGTGTCACTAAAGAGACGTCATCCTGTGAGGTTAGAGAGTTAGAGTTTTGAAAACCACCCCTGTTCATCCAAGTCATTCATATGAGAATTTCCAAACAAGAATTTGCAATTTCTTCAACAGATCATAGAGGAGCTCTTGAGCTGTGCAAACAGATAATGTGCTAACTAGGCTGCTAACTAGAAGGTGGGAGGTTTAAGTCTACCCAGACGTGCCTCGGAAGAAAGGCCTGGTGATCTACTTCTGAACGATCAGCCACTGAAAACTCTGCAGAGCAGGATTTTACTCTGAACTCACCTAGGTCACCCTGAGTCAACTCCATGGCAACTGGTTTTAAACAAGTCATCTACTTTTCTGCATTTGTACTTTCCTCTTTTTCCCAGCTTTTAATGCTCCTTGCCAGGCCCCAGAAATCCCATTAATCCATCAACTTTTCCCTAACAATTTTTTCCCTTCTCTGTGAAGAAATAGTGGCATGGAAGACAGAGCTGCAAGAGGGTATTGGTCAATACAGAAAGACCACCAGCTACTCTTTCTTTTTCATTCTCTATGACAGCAAGTAGACCAGATAGGTGACTTCAGAGTTGAAGAGATGTGTGTCATTGAGGTTGGGCATGGTGGACAAGTGGAATTCTAATCACTGAAGATTAAAGGGAGAAAAACTTGATGTTAGTGTCACTGCGTTGGCCTTCAAGATGGAATATAAACAGGAGAAAATACATTTTCTCTCCTTGTCTTTCTGTCTTTATCTTTGACGCCTTCTCCTCTTTTTTGGGGTATGAGATATAATAAGTATATTTGTGGGAAATATTTTTAAAGATACTTGGCGATGCTCCATGAATAAAAAGTGTAGAACATATATTACACTTTACTCTTCCTCCATGCTGCTATATTCTTCATATTTATTTAACTGTTATTGATTTCACCTCTATGGCTACCATTCTTTCTCTCCCTTTAGATTTAAGCATCAAGAATGATCATGAAAAAGACCAGGCTTACTGGTCTGACAGAGACTGGAGGAACCTCCAAGACTATGGCCCCCAGATGCTCTGCTAACCCAGGAACTGAAACCACTCCCAAAGCCCACTTTTCAGACAAAGCTTAGACAGGCCCATAAAACAAAAAGTCATACGTATGAGGAACGTGTTTCTTAGTTCAGTCAAATATATGACACCAAATGGGCAGCTCCTGTCCAAAAGTAGGAGAAGGCAGGAAGGGACAGGAACTGGATGAGCGGACAGAGGGAACTCGGGGTGGAAAGGGGGAGAGTGCCGTCACATTGTGGGGACTGCAACCAAAGTCACAGAGCAATACGTGTATAAATTTTTGAATGAAAAATTAACTTGAGCTGTTAAGTTCCACCAAAAGCACAATGAAACAACAACAACAAAAAAGATCTGAAGACAAAAATTGGAAGAAAAGATATTGATTCTTATAGTAAAATTAAGCAATTTTTGTGATAATTGGGTTTCTTTCAGCAATGTACGTATAAACAGGAAAACTGAATCGAACACCAGGTAAAAACAGCTCAGCTAGAGAGTCTTTGCAAATTACAAGCAATCCATACCAATTTGACACTTTATAGCCCGGACATAATCAATACATATTTAAACATTTAATGAAAAATGAATTTGTGTCACATAACCAAATTTATTTGTATTTGCATTTTCAATCTTTCCAAATTTCTCAGGTTTAAATTTGCTGAAAGGCCAAAAACATCTCAATTTTATTCAGGCTGCTAAAGAAGAAATGCATACAGGACATAAAATTGTTGCGCAAATGTTATTGAGCAGTAAAATACCATGATAAAGTGGCATCTTGCTGTGTCTCTACTACATCTTCGGCACTAACATTAATTTATGATCAGTCATCAATTCATTTCCATGTCGATGTATGCTAAAGCCTTTCTTGCTGATAAATGCTTATCCTTAGATCCATTAAGCTAAAGTCTGTGCTTTATAACATGACCCTGCTAATTGTTGCATTACCATTTTTATGAGATACAAAAACTAGCTCCGCAGCCCCTATTTTTTCAGCCAATATTTAAGCCAGGAACTCTTCTTATTAAGTGCAAACTGTCTATTTGCTAAGTAAAATCTTCAACTCTAAGTGTCTTTGGACAAATCAATCTAAGTATTGACCACTGTCTAGGTGTGGAAGCCATGTCAAATCTATATAAGTCCTTATTGCATTGAAACATATTGAATAAGCAACAATTTCACCCATGCTCCTCAGACAGAAAGGAATATGTGTTATATATGCAAAGCAAAATAAACAATAATAAAAAAAAAGTCTTCCTTGGGACAAATGCTACCTGCTAACTTATTTTTCTCAGAGAAAAACTGCATATATAAGATTTTTCTCTCATCATTTAAATTTTGAAGTATGTTTCATTTGTTTTTAAATACATCCACGCTGTTGAGGTCATGTAAGAAATCGATTTAATTACTTTTCGCATTATCTCTGAAATTTTCCGTAACACGTAGTATTTTCCATAAGCTTTTGCAGTAGAAACAAGACTTCGGGTCATACTTATTAGTGGCTGTGTGGTCCAGTCAGATGATGCGACTGCAAGGTTTTATTGTTTTTGTACTGATCTGGTGTGGGAGTTTCAGTAAAAACCTCCGAAGACATAAAATACAGAAAATATAGAGCCACAATTTCCTTTCAGCCATGGTATTTATGTGGGGTCTAGCAGTCAAGGAAACTTTTATTCGTTTCACTTAACAGCACTTACTTTTTGTGATCAGTGAGGCAGTTAGAATCTTGGCTACAGGCTCAGGACATTTTCCTCCTGCCCTCTCTCTTATTGCCTGTTGTTTCTTTTTTTCCTATGATGGTGTCATTAAATTCAGGAAACACTTACCCTTGACTCCCACCATGGAAGCTAGAGAAAGACATATTGAAGGCACTCCCCCTTGCTCCCCAAACACTGTAGGTTTGGCACTTGGGAAGAGAAGTACTACGTCTATTCCAAAAGACTGAAAAGTCCTTTATTTTTACTTTCTAGCCAAAAAACAGAGTGTGATGTGCTATAATCAGGACATTTTGTACTTTATTACAGCCAAATATGTATAAATTATGAGTTTAAAATAAAAAATTATAAAGATGAGATCCCTACAATAAGGACTGAAAGAGGTGAATTTTGTTAGAATGGGTCATGATAACCAAATACGGAACTTAAATATGAGAAAAACACAAAATAATAATTACTTTAAAAAAATTAGGGTTTTGATTTTCAATAATAGGGTAAGGGCTAACATATCCAGAGATAAAATTATATGCTGTATTTGTATAAATACATACTAATTCATACACATAATATATGCCTCAGATAGATGACCTTGAAAAAGGCATGAAACCCCTTTGTGACTCAATGACTTTATAAAATGAGACTAATTCTAGCACTGGGAAGATTAAAGGAGTTAAATATATGTTAAGACTTTAGAGCAAGGGTGGAAAACCCTTTTTTTTTTTTTTGGAAGTGCTAGATACTAAATGATTTAGACTTCGTGGTCTTTGTCATTTATTCTTCTTTATTTTTGCTACTTTGTTTCTTTTTTTTAAAACTCTTTAAAAAATGTAAAAACCATTCTTAGATCATTTGGCTGTAAAAAAAACAGACCACTGCTTATAAGAAGGCCTTGTACTTGCTAAGTCCCGGATAAATGCTTGTTATTACTATTGAATCTAAATTCATAGCCGAGTAATTGGAAGTAATAGGCATCAAATAAATAGCTTTTTTTGGGAAGAAATGCAGTCTTGAGGTGGTTTGAAGAGTTAATGTGCATGGCTGCTAAATGAAAGGCTGGAGGTTTGAGTCTACCCAGAGGTGCCTCAGAAGAAGGACACAGTGATCTACTTCCAAAAAATCTGCAGTTGAAAACCCTATAAAGCACACTTCTACTCTGACACACATGGGATCGCCATGAGTAGAAACCAAACAGATGGCCGGTGGAACTGCTGGGAAAAAATAATTATAACATCCACGCAAATATGTCTTTTCCATTACTGAGATCATGGGCTATGGGGCTACTGATATTTTTCTCTTTCGTTGGGCCTTTTCATTCATGAATTATCATTTAGAAATTTCAGAAGTCCCTCACAAATTGCTTAGCTATTATAAAAATAATTGGAGTTAATGTGTGTGTACGCGTTTTTCCACAAAGATGGATTCTGTACCTTGTTAACTGATGATATTCCCCAATGTGGCAGCTGTTGTAGTGCAAATAGCCAAAACGAACAAACAAAAATCCTACATAATTGTATATACAAGCTTATTAGCCCATTTTGGTGTTATCATTGGACTATCATTCTGATTGGCTTTAGAGTTTCTGGGGATTGAACATAACTGCAATTCTATCTAAGAGAAATGGTCATTCGTTTTATGAAAATGAAAATAGCTATCTGGGAATTTCAGGTGAAAATAATGAATATTTACTCAAACTATAAACAAATTAGGAACGCAAAGTAATTTATGGTAAGATCAGCATGCTTTGTGTGGGCACTTACTATCTTAAAAAATAAAAAGCCAATGAAAATGGTACCTGTTCAATGGCACATCTCATTTAGCACAATTAAACTAAGTCTTAAGTTTCTAAAGAAAATACAAGCACTTTAGAACATTATTCGTCAGTATGTCGCTTTCTATAACGTTCAGCCTACATACATATCCACCTGAGAACTCTCTCAACTTACACATGTACACATGCACTCTACATACACTCACATACCCTACCTACCTACATTCACACACACATACACAACATACACCTCACACAGCCTACTTAGAGAGTCTGTGTGGCCTTTGTAGCCATGGTCTTGTAACTCCCACCCAAACGATTGAGCAGAGCTGTTTGATAGAGTACTTGTGGCCCACCAAAAGGACTGGTCAGTTTTGCTACCCCACTGGGCTTGAAATCAGCCACCCACCACCACCAAGGAAGAAGAGCCAGGAGCCAGCATGTCCTTTGGACCCAGGATCCCTGTACTGAGAAGCTCCTGGAAGGAGGAGGCCAACGGAAAGAGCGTTCTGTAATCCTGAAGATGGTGAGAAGCAGTGGAAGGAGAAATCCAGCAGGAGAGACCCAGCAGTAGGAGATGGTGAGGTAGGCTTCCAGGCCCACGTAGAGGAGAGCCGAGTGCCTTTGGAAAGAGGCCGAGAGTTGGGGGAGAGAGGTATGCCTATGAGCATGGCTGGGAAGAGGCTGTCCTGATGGAAGAACTGTATCCTGAGGGATCCTGAACCTGAACTGTAACTTCCCTAATAAACCCATCATCTTGAGTACTAACTGTGAGCTCTGTGTGGCCACTGCAATGAATTATCAAACTCAGCAGAGAAGTAGTGAGTGCCGTGGGAGGGACGGCTGGTGTCAGAATTGGTAAAGATGGCGGAGAGAGGAGGCATGTCTGACCTCTGCATCATAGGAATCAGCCTTAAGCTGTTGATCTTGATTTTTCTTCCCCCTCATGAAGTTAGAGGAGGTCAGACACTGCTCCCAGGTTGTTTTTACACGCACTCTACATACACTAACACACACACACACAAGCTCCTTTTTTGAAAAGAATATATTTTACTTATGTCTTTTGACTTATATTTACTTATGATATACTTAACCCTAGAAAGCAAATTAAATCTTTAATCATACCTTCCCCACAAAGTTATTGTAGAGTAAGAAAAGAAAAAAAAAAAAAAAAGGGTTTCCTATATGGCGACCTCTGTATAGAGTGCAACTTGTTTTACTAAAGAGATGTATTATTCACAGGAGGAATTCATCACAGAATACATACCTAAACACCCTGAGGTTTTTATGTATGCCAGGTAATTAAGCAGTGAATTCAAGTAGGAAAGCAGACTTTGTTTTCTTAGCAATAAAAGCTTCATTTGAGATGAACATTATAGTAGTTACAAGAGAAATGCAGGTTGTTTTTAGCCTTAGTCACATTAGAAAGCCTAACATGTTACTAACAGGTGAGCTTTAAAAATGCCAAATGCCATTTTCCTCATTTATTGATATATTAATCATCTTTGACATTATAATATTTAATGAAAGAGCTACATAGACTATAGCTGACTGTTTTTGCATTATTATTGCAATTCTTTATTGCATTTCTAATGGAAAAGGGTTTGGTATCATTAGTGAGATATGCAAAAGTATGCAGAATTTTACCCTGAAGGAGATTAGGGTAGAAATTCAGGCAAAGGGGCTTAACATAATAGTGTGCTAATAAGTCAACTCTCTGCATTCAAAGATTTAAACTTTTGCTCCGTCACCTTCAGTTGGATCTGGATTTCAAATCACAGGAGTGCAACTGCAGTTCTTAAATCTTAATTAGCCCAGCAAGCACACCAGCCCCTGGGTAAGAAGAAACACTGAAAAGAGGGCTCATACATCACACACTGTGTAATTCAGGAAGGGACGCAGAAGAAAATTATAGGTACTGATGCTTCCCCATCGCTGACATAAGCCAGTTTCCATCAGTGTTTGCAGAACTCTAGCACATAGTGCAAGATCTGTGAAAGCAGTGAAACTCTTGGAGTACAAATAAATTATGTGGGACTGCAGTAAAAAAATCTCCTAAGATGAAGGATGTCATCCTGGTAAATGCAGCTATGTGTGGGTTTCTGAGAAGAACCCAAAGGAAATCCAAAGACTAAAGTTTGTAGTTGTTGTTAGCTGCTGTGGTATTGGCCCCGAATCATGGCAAACCGATGCACAATGGGATAGAGCCACTGAGGTCCATAGGGTCTTCACTGGCTGATTTTCAGAAGCAGATTGCCAGGCCTTTCTTCCTAGTCTGTTCTGGTCTGGATGGAAGCTCTGCTGAAACCTGTTCAGCATCACAACAACACACAAGCCCTCGCTGACAGATGAGTGGTGGTTGTGCTTCAGGTGCACTGGCCAGGAAAGGAACCTGGGCTTTCTGCATGGAAGGTGAGAATTCTACCACTGCCCGCTATGTTTGTAGTAGTTATCTCTTAATAGTCATATAAGAGATATTTTGTGTTAAGAATGATAGCTAAAGGGAGAGAAAGACTGAAAGTTTATTTTTCTTCATATTCATTGTGTAGTCATTTTGAGCTGGATTTTTTTTTTTTTCCTCAACAAAATTTGATAAATTTAAATCCTTGGAAATAAGTTGTGCGTCAGTCCCGGGATCACCACAGGAGAGTACTGACAGCAGCCTTTCATTGGGTGAACAAGGCAAGAGGAAGCCACAGGAGTAAACGGTAAAAATAACGCTATTTCTTGGCAGAGAAGCAATTATTGGATTCAGCAATATGAAAGGCATAAATGTATGGTTTATCTCACTGTACATTTTCTCCATTCCAAAAATAATACCTTGTGCTCCTTAAACAAAAAAAAAAAGAGAGAGAGGCTTATTTTGAAGACTTCTGCTTATTTTCGTCAATGGATGATTTTACAGAGGGAAATATCAAGAAGCTTTTTAAGATCACATTCACCTCGTATGTTGCTCCTGATATACAAAATATATCACTTCTAAAAGTCAAGGATTTTTTATGTAATAGACTTGGTTGCCCTGTAGAGTGAACTTTTCATGGAAGCCCTGGACATAATTGAGTTTTCTTTCACATCTTTAAAGCTTTTTAAAATTCATGCATTATTTTCTTATCATTTTCAGAGCAAAGCAAAAGTATTTCCAAATCCTTTTTGAATTTTGTGTTTAATATTAACATATTTAAAGTGTTACAGAAATAGACGGAGTGGAATAAATCTTATGTAAAGAAGTATTTGATTTTTGATGCGTTTTAATGTCACGAATCGGTCAGTTAGTCCTAGTGGACCTGTTCCATTACCTGTCACAGAGCTGTCTAGGTTGTCCATACTGGATCCGGGTGTCTGCTCTAGCGCCCTCAGGGGCCTGTGGATTTCTAAAGCTTCCTCCTCCTCCTCAGCATCATCATCCGGGACATCTGTTTCCAAATCGGAAGTCAAGGCTCCGGACACATAACCTAATGGTGGAACGGGGGGCTGCGGAGGTTGGTTATTGCTTTGAATGTGCCTAGAATTCATATGGGGGGAAAAAAGTAATTCGTTAACATCCAATGCAATTTTCATCAGAATTAAACAGCATTTTAGCTACAGAGTCATGGTAACTCATTTTACCTTCTTCCTATTACTTAAATTTTGTAGCTTACAGTGCTTTCTTACACTTCAGTACAAACAGTAGACTATATATACATGCCTCCCCAAAGAAAAAAATCAATATAGTCTTAAATTCTTCTGTTGGGCTTTACGGGGGTGATGATCAATTACTGTCAGTCAATTCCAACTCATGGTGACTCCATGTGTGTCAGAGTAAAACTGTGCTCCACAGGGTTTTCAATGGCTGGGTTTTTTTTTTTTTTGGAAGGAGATCACCAAGGCTTTCTTCCAAGGCATCTCTAGGTGGACTCGAACCTCCAACCTTTCAGTCAGCAGCAGAGTGCATTAACCACTTGGACCACCCAGGGACTCCTTATAGGGTGATAAGCAGAGAAAAAATGCTGACCGATATCGTCATATAAGTAAATCATCCAAAAGAGAATAGGAATATTTGTCCCAAACAACTACTTAAAGCTGACTTTTTTCTGCAAACAGAACATAATGATTTTGTTCCTAGTTTAGTGTTGAGGTTTGGTGTAAATCACGGGACCTCCTGGGCCTTAGAAAGAAAAGATGTCTCATGAGGACCTTGCAGTAAAGACCACAGCCTAATAACCCCTGCTCAACAGTGAGCGCGTTATCTGCCTCGCATGGCTTTTTTCTTTTATGATCCCCATGACTCATTCTCATTGGCTGTTTGCACTCCAATTCACTTTAGGAAAGACATGACTACTTTGGGTTCTAACTGCTTATTTGTGTGTCTGTCTCATTCACCAAAGTCTTCAACTCCTCAAAGGCAGAAATGACTTCATCTTGCCATTTTCTGTGTTTAGAATATTAATGTGTTAGATCCTTTAGGATGAATATGTTTTCTTGTCTCTGTGACTAATTTGCTCTTTTTATATCTCAGAAGTGATTAGGTTTAAGACACACCCTACACGGATAATGGCCTCATTAATATAACAATGAAAACCCTATTCCAAATGAGATTACATCCACAGGTACAAGGGTTAGAATTCCAACAGATACACTGGGGGAGACAATTCAATCCATAGCATTGGTTTGAGACAACTTACCATTTCTTCTAAAGTGCTAAACAAATGCAGTTTACTTATTTATTTTTGTCACTGTCATTAGTTAATGGACATGTTCTGTTTACCTAGGGGCCTTAGGCCACTATGAAAAGTCTAACGATTGATTTACGGTGGGGGCTTTGAGTCACATGCTATCAGCTAAACCTCTAGAGGGCTGGAGACTAAGGTAAGCCATGTGGATAACTGTCCAAATCTGCATGACCGAGCCCCAGTAAAAGCTCTAGACAGCAATGCTTGAGCAAACGTCTCTGGTTGGCAAAACTCTGTGTGTATTGTCACACATGGTTTCCAGGAAAGTAATGCTGTGATAACTTAAAGTTTCACATTTGGAACCTTCCTGGAATCTGCCCCATACATCTCTTCCCTTGGGTGATTTTAGTCTGTGTGCTTTCATTGTAATAAACCATAACCATGAGTATAACATCTTCCAGTGAGTTCTGTGAGTCTCTAGCAGAATTATTGAACTTGACAGTGGACATGGGGACTCTTGAACTTACAGTTGGTTTCAGAAGTTAAGTATGGTCTTGGGGACTGCCCTCTAACCTTACATATGAGGTAATTACTATTATCACCATCATTTTACAAATAGGGAAACTGAAGCACAGAAATGTTAAGCAAGTTGTCTAAGGTCACAGACCTAGTAAGTGGTAAAGACAGATTCAGCTCCAAGGCAGTGCTCTCAACCTTGGGTGCAACTCAGTGAGACCCTCCACCAAGACATCAGAATCTCTTGGGTTGGCGATCAGGTATCGGTGTGTTATAATGTTACCTGCTGATTCCACAGTGCAGCCAAATTCAAGAACATCTGAACAGAGTCCATGCTTTAAACCATTTTACTGCATGGCTCCATTAGCTCTCTTGAAAGAAATCCCATGATACTTAAAGCAACTGGCCTCAACTTAAATAGTGTGTTTTATAAAGCTGCCTGATACGAGGTTATATGTTCTAGCGGTAGACCGTCTTTGAGCTTTGTGAGAATATATGTTATGACTGCTTGAGAAAATGCTCAGGAACCTCTGGTTCTAATAAAAGCATCTATATTTGTAATAAAACTAAGAGCTTTAAATGATATTCCTGTTTTTTGTATTTCTTCGCAGGTATATTTAGCTGTGTTTTTTAAATAAGTAGTCCATTTACATTGAGAATAAGAATTATCTCATTTTCTGCTGAAACTACCAAAAAAAAAAAAAAAAGACGCAAATACAATTTTTTAAAACTTTAACTTCAAGCACAGGATCTAAATTACAGAAGATAATTAGAGGCCTATCATTCAGATTTCATTTCAAGGGTCAGAGTTATATGTCACTATTTGAGAAAAAAGAGGAGAAAGGAGCTGTATAAGATTGCAAAAGTTGGCCCCCTTGCGTTCCTCATAGTTTCATGGGATACCTAAAGAAATTGCCATTAATAGCTTAGGAAATTTTATGGATTTATTAGACAAAAAGTAACTTTGTTTGTAATGTATTCTGGTTTTTATGCATTTACGGTTACTAGTGTTGCTTTTCTGTCTCATTTAATTCAACCCAAAGAAGGGCTTCTTCTAACTGACACTGACCATATGTGACTTGCGGAAGCTTACATTTACATATTCACAACCACATGCAGAATTAATTACAGGCCCTTTGAAGAATTTGAAAGGAGTCTCTTGTTAAGGACTTGGAAGTGAGTTCAAGGATAAGCTAACTGAAGCTAAACTGTAAATCAGGAAAGATTCTGGTGTAGCCAAAAGCACGTTAGCCCGAAATTTAGAAGATGTCAATTCTTTTCTAGGTTAACTGTCTAGCTAGCTAGATGACTTTGGTCAAATTATTTAACACTTTGCAGTCAATTCTCTTATTTAAATCATTAAAGAGTTGTACAAAACAATTTCTAACCCTAGCTGTACAGTTCCATGAGAGGCTCTTATAAATTTAATGTCGAGAGAACAGTTTGTCTATCCAAATGTTGCAGGCATGTTACCCCTGGCCTAATGAGGATTAGTTACCATGTTTGCTTTGCTATGTCAAACTGATAGGCCCTTGTCAACTCGTCCAGATGAGCCTGTATCATGGGCTGCATCTCTTCTCGTGGAGATGGAGTAAGAGTTGCAGTGGACTGCTGTCCAAAGGAGATAGCAGGAGAAGAAGCCACGCCTCGGACAGGAGGTGTTGGCACCCGATCATCATCTTCTTCCAATTCATCTTCCATACCCTGGTGCAAGTATGTTTGTACTGGTAAAGGTGGGCACCAGCTATCGCTATCATAGCTGGAAGTAAATGAGAAAAAAAAAAAAGCACGTTGACATGCACACAAACATACACACACAATTATACTGACAATAAAAGGCAACCACGTAGTATCTAAAACGTGCTCTCAGTTTATTTCCTCCTGATCAAGTTGTTGGTGCTACTATAGTAAATCACCTGACGGTTATCTTAATTTCGAATCGTAACCACATCTGTTATCTCCATATCTCAATTTATTCTTAAAAGACCTTATTAGTTAATTGTTACCCCACAGTTACAAAAAGCAATACATGGCCAACAAAGTTACTCATGTAGAAAAAATAAATCGCTAATTAAAGGCAACTAATGAATTCCGTGCTTGTAGATTTAACCACTTTCTTCTCCTGCTTATCCTTGTTTGTGAATAGAATATGCCAAGAGAGCTGACTGATTATCTAAGAAAGTTTTGAGAATCTCATTTACTCTTATTCTAGATCTATCCTAACCTTTCATTCCATATGGCATTCAGTCATTAAGACTTTGTGATACAAAATATACTAAATATCCTTTTGATTCTCTTAATATTCTCAGTAGAAACTAATGATTCCTTTTATTTCAACATCTGAATTCAAATCTACCAAACAGAAGTTCAAAATCTCTCTCCATAAAATACATTCTAAAAGAAAAAATCATTTTAAAGTGGCATGTTTTCACTTTTAGGGACTTTGGTCTAGGAATATGGACTATTAGTACAAAAAGTATTTATTGTAATGAAAAGCATTTCTATTTATAGTCTTTTGAGAGCCATTATTTCCAGAAGTCATGTAGATTCTAATATACTTTGCAAAGAGGCTTAAGGATAACATAAACAATATTATTGAATATAACCCTTCTATAAATTCGACCTCTTAAATATCTCTTGAATTCACTTCCTACACTTTATCCCTACTTTCACGATAACAGTTTACTCTCCTTATGTGAACAAGCCCATTAGCTTTCCCAGTCTCTTGGGATGCCATCAGCACCTCTTCTGTTCCATCCTCCATAAAGGCAACTGGATTATTTTTCTGAAACTGTCATCGTAACACACCTATGCTTAAAATTATTCAGTGATTCTCACTGATATAAGAAAAAAAATCCAAACTCATTAGCTGGTCACAAAAGACTGTTCTCCATTTGATTAGCCTCTTTTTCTAGCTCCGTTTTCCAACATTTCCCTGGGTCTTCAAATGGCTGTTCTCAGACCGTCTGTCTGTGAGCTCCTGCTCTTATCTCAGGCTTCGTGCAAATGTCATCAGTTTCGGGAAGCCTTCTCTGCCACCAGCATACAAAATTGACTCCAACTCCATAACGCTTACATTGTGTCACTTCCCTTATACTGAAATCATTTATTTCTGTGTCTCTATTTCCCTGCTACTTTCTGAGATCCTAAAACTCAAGAACTCTAAATTCTCAGCACTTACTACAGTGTTTGACACAACAAAAATACCCAATAAAGAAACTGAAAATACAATGAATATCATATATGCATATATCTTGTCTTGATCTCGCTTACAAACACTGTTGTGGTTGTTAGGTGTCATTGAGTCAGTTCCAACTCCCAGCGACCCTACATACAAAAGAACGAAACACTGCCTGGTCCTGTACCATCCTTACAATAATTGCTATGTTGGGACCCATTTTTGCAGCCACTGTGTCAGTAAATCTCATTGAGAATCTTCTTCTTTTTCGCCCAAGTATGACATCCTTCTCCAAGGACTAAGTCCCTCCTGATAACATGTCTCAAGTACACGAGATAAAGTCTACCATCCTTCCTTCTAGGGAGCATTCTGGCTGTACTTTTTCCAATACAGATTTGTTTATTCTTCTGGCAGTCCATGGTATATTAAATATCCTTCGCCAACACTATAAATCAAAGTCATCAATCCTTCTTCAGTCTTTCTTATTCATTGTGCAGATTTCCCATGCATATGAGGAGATTGAGAATACCATGGTATTGGGTCAGGTGCACCTTAGACTTCAAGTGACAACTTTGCTTCTTAACACTTTAAAGAGGTCTTTTGCAGCAGATTTGTCCAATGCAACATATCTTTTAATTTCTTGACTGCTGCTTCTATGGGTGTTGACTGTGGATCCAAAACCAAAAAAAAAAAAAAACAAAAAACCAAAACACTGTTGCTGTCCAGCCAATTCTGACTCATAGCCACCCTATAAGATAGAATAGAACTGCCCCATAGGGTTTCCAAGGAGCAGCTCCTGGATTCAACCTGCTGAACTTTTGGTTACCAGCCATAGCTCTTAACCACTGCACCACCAGGGCTCCATACCAAGTAAAATTAAATCCTTGAACACTGTTTATCATTATGTTGCTTATTGGTCCAGTTGTGACGATTTTTGTTTTGTCCATGTTGAGGTGTAACCCATACAGGAGGCTGTAGTCTTTGATTTTCATCAGTAATTTCTTCAAGTCTTCACTTTCAGCAAGCAAAGTTGTGTCATCTGCATATCTCAGGTTGTTAATGAGTCCGCCTATAATCCTGACACCACATTGTTCATACAGTTCAGTTTCTTGGATTATTTGCTCAGCATACGGACTGAATAAGTACGGTGAAAGAATACAATCTTAACCCATACCTTTCCTGATTTAAACCACACAGTATTCCCTAGTTCTGTTCAAAAGACTGCCTCTCAGTTTCCACATGAGCACAATTAAGCGTTCTGGAATTCCCATTCTTCGCAATGTTATCTATAATTTGTTATGATCCACACAGTGGAATGCTTTTGCTTAGTGAATAAAACACAGGTAAACATCTTTCTAGTATTCTCTGCTTTCATCCAAGATCAGTATGATATCAGCAATGATATCCCTGGTTCCATGTCCTCTTCTGAATCCAGCTTGAATTTTTGGCAGTTCCCTGTCGATGTATAACTGCAATAATTTTTGAATTATCTTCAGCAAAATTTTACTTGTGTGTGGTATTAATGATATTGTTCTCAATAATTTCTGCATTCTGTTGGCTCACCTTTCTTTGGAATGGGTAAAAAATTACCAACACTAACTTGTAAATTTCCAAATGATTTTTGGCTATTTTTCCATGAGTGTTATTTCACTTATCCTATAAAAAACTGAATTTATCACTCATTTATTTGACAGTCAGGTACCAGACAACTGGATATATTTCACAGAGCATTTATTCCAGTGGGGAAGACTGAGATTAAACAAATAATCTATATGACAGAGTCCTGTGTGAATAAACCCACAAGTGCCTGGGTGGTACAAACGGTTAACACTCTTGGCTGCTAACTGAAAGACTGGGAGCTCTCATCGACCCAGAAGCACTTCAGAAGAAAGGTCTGGCAATTTTCTTTCAAAAAATCACCCACTGGATACCTCATGGAGCACAGTTCTACTCTGACACACATGGGGTCACATGAGAGTCATGGTTGACTTGATGGCAGGTAAGAAGTGTTCAATGAATTCTGGGGTCTCCCCTCAGAAAAGAAATGTTTTAAGTAGGACATGTGGAGGCTCAGAAGAAGAGGAGTCTGAATCGTTCCCTAACTGACAAGAGCTGGCACCAAAAGAAGAAAGTTGGCCTTTGATGAGGCAGAAGAAGTTAAGTATGGGTCAGATTACAGAGGGACTCATCAACTTTGGGAAAGAGTTTGGAATTTGGCATATGGGTGATGGATAGTCACTGAGAGATATATAGGGAATGATATATTTCACCATATGTCAAAGTCATCTTTGACTGTTCAGTCTCCCTGGACCCTTAAATTCATTTCACCAAATTCCAAAGAGTCTTCCTTCAAAGTCAAGTTTATTTTTAGCTCCTTTCTTTTCATTTCCAGTACCATTTTCCTCTCTTGATGAGGCTACTTGAATCATCTTCTACCTCACTGAGTGACACACTGAGTGCTTCAGAGGCCCTGCACAGTTTCACAGAAATATTTCTTCTTAAATGTCATTTAAGAATAAATAAATCAGTGTTGGGAGAAATATAGCCAGAATGCTCCCTAGAAGCAAGGATGGCAAGACTTCTGTCTCATGTACTTTGGACATATTATCAGAAGGGACCAATCCCTGGAGAAGGATATCATGCTTGGTAAAGTAGAGGGTTGGTGAAAAAGAGGAAGACCCTCAACAAGATGTACTGACACAGTGGCTGCAAGAATTGGCTCATGCATAATGACTGTGAGGATGGTGCAGGACAGGGCACTAATCCCATATCTTTTACAAAATCTTTTATAAATATTTCACTTACAAGGCTAACCAGTTCTGATGTATCACTCTTCTAAAGCTGCATTGACAATATTTTGCATGTTTTATTTGGAAATTGATTACTGTTGTTTCCTTTAACTGTTGCCTAGTTTATTTTAGTATTTATCTGTTTACATGCTTATAGTATATTTCCTTAGCTGATATTTAAGCTACATTACAGCTGTGGCATTGAACTATTCCTGTTTATTGCCACATCTAACAAAAACCAAAACCAAAACCAAACCCATTGCCACGGAGTCAATTCCAACTCATAGCGACCCTACCGGACAGAATAGAACTGCCCCATAAGGTTTCCAAGGAGTGGCTGATGGATTCAAACCAAGCTCTTAACCACTGTACCCGAAGGGCTAACATAAAAAAAAAAAAAAATTTTTTTTTTTGACCGTAAAAATTGTAGGTGATTAAGGCATACTTATTTATTTAAAAAGGAAATATACAAATTGCTCCATTAATAAAGATGCTTTTTTTTGGTGAATACTTTATTTGACTTTAGATGCTAAATTGTTAAGTGAAGCAAAAATATGTGTAAGGCAAATCAAAAAAGAAGTATAACTGCTCATTTACTTAAATATTCAATATTTTAAGTGCCTGCTTTATACTGTATCAGTATCAGTAGTTATAATTTAATCTACACCACACAACTTGTTACAAAAGAGCAATTTTTTTTTGTGCCATAGGTAATAAGTACTTTCTCTACTTACACATTTGGATGAAGAAAGAATATGTTTATATATTCATTCTTTGAAATGCAAGTAGTCACCTACCTCCTAAAATTTCCCTACTTCCTAAGTAGTAAACTATTCTTATTTCCAATAATCTACTGGATATATATATATATATACACATATGGAATAAAATACATAAAGAATATAGGAGAATTAAGAAATAATGTGCTATAAATATCATGTGTTAAGGTAACTGAAGAAATTATAATTAATTGTACTCAACTCATTTTTTATTTTTCAAATCATGTCATCAGGTAAAGTTGAATCTCACCATATAAACATCATTTTTGGCATTATGCAAATATATTGCAATAATGCATTAAATGACTAAAAAAGATATCTCATTAGCTATTCATTTTCACTAGGGTTGATTTTATCACCAATTGTCCCACGTCTTTTCTTTAAAGTGACATTTTAGATAATCTACAACAGGAGTGAGCTTATATACCCCTGTGGGACATAAGCAGAACTGGGAAAAGTTTATGGATTTATCCTAGCAGTCTGAGCAGAAGGAGGAAAAATGGAGAAAGAGAGGGAAAGAGAAGGAGATAGAGAGCGGGAAAGGAAGAGAGAGAGAGAGAGAGGCAAAGAGAAGAAAGGACTAGGAAAAGAAGATGAAAGGCCAAAAGAAAGTGGAGACAAGGTGTGTCTCATACAATGAGGGAGACTTGTTCACCACCTCTGTGGTATGCATCTCCTAATCCTTTTCAGAACAAGGAATACTTAGGCTTCGTGCAAAGACTGAAGGGCAAGAAAGTAACAGATAACTATAAAATGTTAAGAAGAGTACAGCTCTGTTTTTTAGAGTTTCCTTCACATTTACTGAAATACATCTTTTCTGAGTGATGGAATTTCAACTTTTTCTTGTAGTAACATAAAAAATAAATAAAAGGCTGTGAAAATGCTATTAATGCCAAACCAAAAGATATTTTGGCCAACCTTTGCTATAGAAGCTTTTGTTGTTTGACTTCCTGTCAGTGAAATATGAGACATCATATTATCTGTCTTGCCTGGTGAATAATGAGAAAGATGACAACTAATCAATGTTGTATGTGAACTAACTTGTTAAAGGCCACAATCAAATACCAAATTACTAATAAAAATACAATAAAGTTCAACACCAGCAGAAGCTTGCCAATCTCTAATTACTATCACAAAGCAAGGCACCAGTTTCCCATTCAATGCTACCGATTCCTCCTAGTGTCATATGATTACAATAAAAAATACATTATATTTATAGCTAGGAACTAATGCATTTTGACAGCTTTTGCCAAGCTGAGTGAGGCTTACTGATGAGAAAGAATATTCACCATTGTTGCCATAATATTAAAATAACATTTAAATACTTTTCTACTTGGACAATGATTCAATAACTTTTTGATACTTAGCACTGGGGAAGGGGGGCAGGAAACTGGTCCAAGAAAGGCTTGGAAAGCAAACTGATGATACCTAAGCTTTGAAAAATGTCGTTAAATATTATAATTAAAACCAAGAGAAAATATTTTCAAGATTGTAAGTATTCTGAGTTAGGTATATCTCCAAAATCTACCCCTCATTTCCTCATTGTACATTTTCAAGATAGCAGCCAGCCTGCTGAAGTATCCCTTACATTCTCTCCCTGTCCTTACCTTCATGTCCTCCAATCCACCCCTTCTACTCCAATATCAGAGTGACTGAATGGCATACACATTTTTACAACTTGACCTCAAGACACCGTCTCAGATTTATCTCCTACACTATATATGATTCAAACTCATCAAACCTTATACACCACCTACCAATTGCTGAAGGAAACAGATAAATGATTAGAATGTAATGTGATGAGTATTACAATAGAGGGGTAAACTTAAAAAAAAAAGGAAAAATAAAGGAAAGGCAACTAACACTAGTCAGTAATAGAGCAGGGTTTCAAAGGCAGAAAAGGGAGTATTAAGGGAAAATTAATGGGGATAATTGCTCTCCTGGTGGTGTAGTGGTTAAGAGCTATGGCTGCTAACCAAAAGGTCGGGAGTTCGAATCCACCAGGTGCTCCTTGGAAACTCTATAAGGTAGTTCTACTCTGTCCTATAGGGTCACTGTTAGTTGGAATCGACTTGACAGCAACAGGTTCGGTCTTCTCATTATTTTATTTATTTATTTTGTCCTTTGGCCAGCAAAATTTCTGTCTGTTCACACTTCAAATGGTGACATTAGTGATATATTGTTGTAGTTGTTGAGTAACAATCTATCCTGGCACATAGGCTACTTTATGTTAGGGCTGTTTCTTGTTATCTGTGTGTGTCCTTATTGCTGCTGGCTCAGAGCCTGGTGCCCAACAGTCACACAACTCTGTTACTACTGTTTTTGAATAAATGATTTAAATTCACCCCAGAAGTTATCTTTCATAAGCTTCATCCAGGCTTCCCTTTTAGTAGGCATATTATTATTTTGAACACACTGATCCTTTAGGGCTTATCCTACAAAATAATGTGTATGTGTGTATGTTGCGGTCAGGGGGTAGTGCCTGGTCTTTACTTCCCTGTCTTGTAAAATCCCCTAGGGCAGACATTAGCTTTTCCTTATTAATTGTATATTTATCTCATTCATCTCTGTTATTTCCCTTCCCACCTAGCACTGGGCTTCATACTTCTTATGTACTTGAAAAAAATGTTTGTTGAATAAGTTCTCTATTACGACAAGGTAAAACACAATAACAATCAATATATCGTATTGCTTGTTAGGAATAAAAATCATTAAAAGCAAAAAAAGTGAATTCTAAAGTTTTTGTATTTTGTATTTAAAGAAAAATCTTATGTCTCAATTACAAAAGTTTCAAGTAAGGGCATACAGATAATTCTAAAGAAGATTTCTTCTGCAATATATTCAATGCTAATATTAGGAAGAGTAGAATATAAATAACCTAACACATGCTCACTAATATTTCCTTTTTAGTATCACAGTGTTTACACATTAGAAAACACTCATAAAGTGTAAAGAATATATTGATATATGGACAAAATCATCACAAAACCTACTAATTTTAATTTGTTCTTGTCATATTGACTTTAAAAATGTGTTTTTAAGAGAGTTCCTGACAGAGCAGGAGAAAAGTGGGGTGCAGAACTCCAATTCTAGTGAAAAGACCAGACTTAATGGTCTGACTGAGACTGGAGAGACCCCGGGAAGACATGGTCCCTGGGCTCTCTATTCACCCAGAACTGAAACCATTCCCAAAGCCAACTCTTCAGACAATGATTAGACTGGACTATAAGACATAAAACGATACTTGTGAAGAGTGCTTTTTAGTTCAATTAGATATGTGAGGCTAAATGGGTAGTTTCTGTCCGGAGGCAAGATGAGAAGGCAGAAGGGGACAGGCACTGGCTGAATGGGCATGGGAAATCCGGGGTGGAAAGGAAAGCAACTAGGGTCACATAACAATGTGTGTAAAAATTTTTGTATGAGAAACTAACTTGAACTGTAAAATTTCACTTAAAACACAATTTAAAAAAAATTAAAAGTGTATTTTTATTAAAAACAATTGAAAAGGGAGCTTTCAAGTGTTTGCCTTAAAAATCTGAGCTGTAAGAGTAAGGAAGGTGAATTCTGCTTAAGACTTAATCACTATTTTTGTTTGCAGAACAAAAATTCTCACAACTGGACCAATAAGCAACATCGTGATAAATTAAGAAAATATTGAAGCTGTCAAGGATTTCATTTTACTTAGATCTATAATCAATGCCCATGGAAGCAGCAGTAAAGAAATCAAAGGACATACTGTATTGGGCAAATCTGCTGCAAAGATCTCTTTAGAGTATTAAAAAGCAAAGATGCTACCTTAAGATCTAAGATGTGCCTGACCTAAGCCATGGTATTTTCAATCACTTCGTTTGCATACAAAAGCTGGACAATGAATAAAGAAGACCAAAGAAGAACTGATGCATTTGAATTATGGTGTTGGCAAAGAATATTGAATACACCATGGACAGCAGAAGAATGAACAAATCTGTCTTGGAAGAAGTACAGCCAGAATCCTCCTTGGAAGTAAGGATTCATCTTGCTTATTTTGGACATGTAATTGGGAGGGGCCAGTTCCTGGGGAAGGTCATCATGCTTGGTAAAGTAGAGGGTCAGTGAAAAAGAGGATGACCCTCAATGAGATGCATTGCCACGTGGCTACAACAATGGGCTCAATCATATCAATGATTGTGAGGATGGCACAAGACAGGGTAGTGGTTCCTTCATTGTGCACGGGGTCAATATGAGTCAGAACCAACTCAATGGCACCTAACAATGACAACACTTTCAGCAATGGAAAAAATTTGAATCAAATTCTTTATGTCATGTTGTTGAGTTCTTATCTGCCTTATTTGCTGGAAAAATTACATATATATACATTTATATATTTTTGACTACCTAAAACATGAAATGCTTTTTTAGGAAACAGAAAAAAAATTTCTAATATTATGTATTCTGGCCAAATATTAAAATAATTTACAATGCCAAAATAAGTAAAATAGTTTATATTTTATATCTTAATGTTCTGAAAAAAATACATAAAAAACTGGCAGCATGTATTATTTCACTCATCAAATGAATACCTCCAATTGTACTGAGAAATGAGGTATTTATTTTGATTGAATTAGTTTTATTTCAATGAGTAATAGGCATAATTAAAGCAAACATATTTTCTAAGTAGACTCAGTGCTTTAAAAAAAAAGGCTTCAAATTACCCACAATCCTCATGTGATCTGAGTTCAAGACTTTATGCTTATAAATGTTTAACAGCTGTTATGGATTGAATTAACCCATCAGCCGCTCCGCAAGAGGAAAGACCTGTCAATCTGCTCTCATAAAGATTACAGCCTAAGAAACCCTATGGGGACAATTCTACTGCCATGTAGGGTCTCTATGAGTCATAATTGACTAGATGGCACCCAACAACATGGATCGAATTGTCTCCCCCCCCGCCCAAAATATGTGCTGTAAATCCTAATCCTAACTATGGATCCACCACTCTTCTGTCAATTTGTCATACTGTAGTGGCTTTCATGTTCCTGTGATGCTAGAAGCAATACCACTGATATTTCAAATACCAGCAGGGTCACCCATGGTGGATAGGTTTCAGTGGAGCTTCCAGACTAAGGCTAGGAAGAAGGACCTGGTGATCAACTTCTAAAAATACTGGCCAGTGAAAACCTTATAAATAGCAGAGGAACACTGTTTGATGTAGTGACAGAAGATGAGCTCCTCAGGTCGCTTTGAGGGCTAAGGTGTGCCTGACACAAGCCATAGTATTTTCAATCCCCTCATATGCATGCTAAAGCTGGACAGTGAATAAGGAAGACTAAAGAAGGACTGATGCCTTTGAATGGTGTTGGCAAAAAATACTGAGTATACCATAGATTGCCAGAAGAACAAACAAATCTGTCTTGGAAAAAGTACAGCCAGAATGCTCCTTAGAAGTGAATATGTCGAGACTTCACATACTTTGGACATGTTATCAGGAGGGACCAGTCCCTGGAGAGTGACATCATGCTTGGTAAGGTAGAAGATCAGTGAACAAGAAGAAGACCCTCAACGAGACAGATTGACACAGTGGCTGCAACAATGGGCTCAAACATAACAACAGCTGTGCGGATGGCACAGGTCCAGGCGATGTTTCCTTTTGTTCTACATAGGTTTGTTAAGAGTCAAAACTGATGGCACTGAACAACAACAATACCTGTGGATGTAACCATATTCAGGAACAGGGTTTTCTTTGTTGCGTTAATGTGGTCATATCAGTGTAAAGTGTGTCTTAAGCCAATCACTTCTGAGATGTAGAAGAGCAGATTAGACACAGAAACAAGCAAGCACAGATGGGGGGATAGATAGATGCCACACTGAGATCTCCAAGGAACCCTGAGAAGAACACAAGAAGCTGAGACAAGGATTTTCCCCCAGAGCAGTCAGAGAGTGCCTTCCACTAGAGCTGGTGTCCTGAATTCAGACTTCCAGCCTTCTAAACTGTAAGAAAATAGATTTCTGTTTGTTAAGGCCACTCCCTTGTGGTGTTTCTGTTATAGCAGCACTAAAAAACGAAGATAACAACACTACCTTCTCTTCTCATTTAGGATGCCCATCTCCCCATTTTTTGACTCTAGTCTTTAACATGTAGATTTCTCAGTCCTGCAATAATCTTTTCTTGTGGAATATACGTTTCTGTTTTATTCTTTGCTCAGGATCCATGTGGCACTAACATATTTATATCTTTGATATGTATCACAGAAAAAAAAAATGTATAGATTGTTTTTTCTAATTTCAGAGAGCTATTTCACATTATCCCTAGATAATGGTAGAGTACCTACTCTCAGTTTCCTATTTCAAATGTGAAAAAAATTTAAAATAATTATACCATGCATATATATGGACACTATAATTCCAGAGAGGCAAATGAAGTTTAGAGGAAGAAGTGAAATACATAGAAAAAAATGTCTATATGTATGAATATTTATTACATGTATGTATATTAAGAAACAAAGCAAAACAAAAAAAATTCCATTGACGTCCAGTCGATTATGGCTCATAGTGACCCACAGGACTGAGTAGAACTGCCCCATAAGGTTTCCAAGGCTGTAAATCTTTATGGGAGTAGACTGCCACATCTTTCTCTCTCAGAATAGCTGGTGAGTTCGAACGGCTGACCTTTCAGTTAGCAGCCAAGCACTTAACCACTGGGCCAGCAGGGCTCATTATGTATATACATAATTCATATATGCAGTATATATATATATATATATACATATATTCCATAACCCTAAGAAAAGGTAAATGAGGAATTTTAAAGTTATGACATCAGAAAAACTTCTAGTTAATATAATTAATCTGGAGACCTCAAAGACCAACCAAACCAAACCTGTTGCAGTCAAGTCAAGTCTGACTCATAGTGGCCCTATAAGACAGAGTGGAACTGCCCCAATAGTTTCCAAGGAGTGCCTGGTGGATTTGAACAGCCAACCTTTTGGTTAGCAGCCATAGATCTTAACCACACCACCACCAGGATTTCCACCTCAAAGAGAGCAATTATGTAAAAAGAAAATGAAGACAAATTAATAAGCACGTATATGTAACGTTTATGTGAACCAAGACAGGAAATGAAACCGTTATTCAAAGAAATCGAGGTGTTTTGCTGTGTATTTCTATGTAAAGAAAAACTCGGAAAAAGAAAAACTGCTTTTATTCTGTATTTTTAGTTGGCATCAAGGCCCAGTCAAAAGACATGTTGGCTTGGGAATTGTCACGCAGGCAGAGCTTTTGGAATTATTCAAATAGAAAAAAAGACCAAGTATGTTTCATCCAACCTGTTCTTTTTGAAAGTAGAGAATAAAAAGCATTGATGTCTTTTTTGCTTTAAAATCACCTAACACATATTAAAAAAAAAATTATCAGAGGGAAAAACAAACTCTTGTGAAATGTTTGAAAACGCATAAGGAAACTGGTCACATCCAAAGGCCCTCCAAGGAAATTTCCTGGTTAAGAACAGTTTTGTTACAGAGCGTGCATTGGCTTGAACCTCTTCTATTGTTCTGGCTCCTAAATTCCCATCAAAGCTGATGATTAAAGTTCTACCCACTGACCAGGTCCCTACAATTATCCCATCGTGATTGAGCTCTACAGCGGGCACCCTGCTATGGCCAGACATAAAGTCATTAGAGAACTGTGAGGGATGATGAAGAAGGTTATTTTAATTCCCTTTCAGCCCTTCTCAGGAGTGGCTCTTTAGTTCAGAGAGCTGTGGGTACTTGCTTTCAAACTAACAAGCAATATTATAAATGGAGGCTGCATTATCATGATTGCAGACAATCTAAAGCACTTGAGGACCAAGGATTCCAGGTCCTCCATAGGTGCTGTTTTGTATTTATCAGCTAAAAATATATAGATGGTTCAAACAATCAAAGTGGCTGGGGGGAGAAAGAAAGCAATGAACGGGCTGGAAGGGAGGCAGGGAAAACAGAGTAAAAGAACACAGAATAAGGACAGAAATGCACATACAGTCCTTGCAATTTTGTTGGTATATACATATTTTTTACCCATTTTCTTGTTGTTCCACTGCGTAGTGTTCCAACTCTGTGCCAGGCAGGGGCTGGACTGGAGGAGGAGGTAGGGGGACATTGGCCCAAGTGGATCCATTGTTCTTCTGTGGTTTAGAAGAGTTTTTATTTTTCTTCTTTTTTCCACCTTTCCCACCTGAAAATAACAATGCATTTATTCAGAGATAGCAAATAGCAGAGCAAACAGAGTACATCTGATGGCAAGACGTATTTCTGTTTTCAGAACACCAGAATGAGTATGTTATGTTGTTAAAAGCTATAAACAATAAAATGATATCATCAGAAAAAATATTTCTATAAATTACTCAGAATGATATTGTTTTTCTCCCCATACTTTAATGGCAGGGCTGAATAAACCAAAAACATGGTGGCAGTCTCAAAAGTACATTTATTGATTTATTTGTGTCTGCTGCTCTCATGTTTTCATTGTTAGATGAAATAATGGGCCCCAACAAATTCTTCCAAATGTCAGATTTTAGTGCGTTTATAATGCTCTTTTGCATAATCTCTCTCAGTGGAAAATGCAGTGTCTAAGGATACAGGCTAAACTTTTCCATTAGAACTTACTCAATTTAATTAATCCAGGAGAGTAACATTTCCTCTCAAATGTAACTGATAAAAATCAATCAGCCACAGTCTGGAGGACACTTGTAAATCTTTCACAAGGAGATGTTTTATGGACTTTTTAAGTAATGCATGGCACAATTATTTTTGCATACAGTGAGAACAGTTCCCCGTTGTTTTAAGCATAACATTTCATAAAATTCTAAAAATGGAAAAGTAGTCAATGACATGTAGTAAGCAGTTTCAGAACTATTGTAATACAAGTGAATCTGTGTCCAAAACATGAAAGAAAGAAAAATTAATAAATAAACCAGCATCTTAGCCATATCTAAGATTACATGGAACTTAACTGATACATAAAATTAAAAATTATCTTTTGTGTAGTGCTGAACTTTTTTACTCTTCCAAAATTAAGTAAACAAGCCTGAAACTAAAAAAATGGACATTGTTGGATACAGAAATGAGTATTTCTCGGGCAGAATGACAAAGGATGATCCCAGGAAAGGTAAAGTGACTTCCATTACTCCCATCACGGTATATAGCTATTTCTCCAAATATTATATTGACCCCTTGGACTTCACCTTTCTGGAACTAATAGTTGTGAGCACTGAATATTGGTAGCAGGGCTATCTAGCAATATAGATATCACTAGGAGTCTACCTAGGGAATGCTGGCAGTGCAACAGTTAAGAACTTGGCCGCTAACTGAAACGCCAGAAGTTTGAGCCCACTAGCTGCTCCTTGGAAACCCGATGCGGCAGTTCTACTCTGTCCTATAGGGTCACTATGAGTCAGAATCAACCCAACGGCACATAAAGACAACAGAAGTCTCCTTGTCTCTTTTCTTCTACCAATTACTAATCTGCTTCATTCAAATTATAAAATTATGTAACTTAATAAAACCTTATTTGATGGCCCGAAACCGACGAACCTATTTAACTAGCCATGTACACTATTTACAGTTATGTAATTGTGTCTTTTCTAGGTAGCGTGTACATATATCTGCACATACGTATTTTAAAAAGCATCCCTGCAAACATAGTGCTTTCCCGTTGCTTTTACTTCTTATCTCTGGCAGAATAGGTGGTATTAAGAGAAAGGAGAGAAGGTATCTTCTGCATAGAGGTTAGCAGCTTGGTCTCTGGGTTCGAAAACTAGCTCCTCTTAGTTGATAGGTTACTCAGCAGATATCACCTCAATGTCCACATAAGTAAAACAAATATCATAAAGTTACTACTTGAGTTATTTTAAGGACTAAATGAGGTAATGCATGTGAAGTGCTCAGCATGTAAGGAGTGCTTAGTTAATGGCAGCCATTATCACTCTTTCCCATCTCCAACTTTCCACTGTTTTCTTAAGGCTTCTCCACACCCAGCTCCTCCAGGCCCAGTGAGAACCCCAGAAATAGCCTGACTCTGAGAATAATACACTTGCTTAAAGACAAGTCTTCAATTTTTGTCTTTAAGGTTGTTGTTACTGTTAGCTGCTGTTGAGTTGGACCCAAATTATGGTGAACCAATGCATAACAGCATGAAAAGCTGCCCAGTCCTATGCCATCCTCATGACTGGTTGGTGATCAGACCTTTGTGATCCATAAGGTCTTCATTGTCTGATAGGTGAGCCATAATCCTTTGTTTCCTGATAACCCACCAAAATCGCATACAAGGACTTTTTTTTTTTTTGAATAGTGTCCGAACTCTAATTCAATGATTACAGAGGGATGAGTTGGGCCACATGTCCTGTGTAGACTTCCTCCGAGTTGTTCGTCCTTTTTTCTTTATATACGTACAATGCTTTTCTCTTTCCACAGCGCTTTTACAAATGGTATGTGATCACCACTGGAATTGAGTAACATGGAATTGAGTGACAGGTAGGGAAGTTTTTATATCTCTATTTTATTGATGAGGAAATTGAGGTTCTTTCTGGGTGTTGAACGAATCATACACATTCACACAGAGAAAACAAACTAGAACACAGAAACTTTACTGGGAATTACTATTTCCAGCACTCGGAACTTGATTCTGTTGAAGTCTTTGCCCAAGCTCAAGAAAGCTATTACCTAGTCTTGCTAGTCTTTTGGAATTCTGGTGGTGCAGTGGTGGAAGCACTCGGTGGCTAACCAGAAGGTCAGCAGTTCGAATTTGCCAGTTGCTTCTTGGGAGAGAGATGAGGCAGTCCGCTTCTGTAAAGACGTACAGCCTTGGGAACCCTATGGAGCAGTTCTACTGTGTCCTATAGGGTTGCTATGAATCAAAATTGCATTTACTGTTGTGCATTTGGTTTTGATGTAGTGTGGCTCAAGCGGCTAAGCACTACAGTGCTAACTGTAAAGACTGGCAATTCAAACCCACCCAGAGGTGCCTCTGTAGACAGGCCTGGCAATCTGCATTTAAAATTTCACACCCTTGACAACTCTATGCAGCAGCTCTACTCTGCACACATGGTTTTACCATGAGTCAGAATCTACTCTATGGAACTAATAACACAGTCTTTCAAACAACAGACTTAATAATGTATTTTGGAAACACTGCTGACTCATAGAGGGAATTCATGGGACTTTACATTCAACATCTATTTTCCCCTGTTTTGGGCAAATTTCTGCTCCCTCACTTTGGGCAGTCTCGGCAGGATTATCCATCAACATGCCTTACCTTCTGAAAACAATGAGCTAAGTGGTAGGCTCTTAGCATGGCGGTGGGCATAGAACATAATAAGCTAAGGCAATTCTATTCTCTACCTATAACTTGAGTCTTGAAACTAACTGAGTCACTGTCTGTTGCTATTACTTGCAACTAAAGAAACCTCAATAATTTTAAGGTGAGGATTAACTTCATTACATTTTAGGGAAGCATATCTTGATGGCTTGCAAAAATATCTGACCCATCCTCTCTTTAAATATTGCTATTTGAATTTTACATTGGTTTAGTCTTAGCAAATGATTTCTATGTAAAGAAAATTCTAGAAACAGCACATTCAAAAATTAAACTTATAGTCAATTCTTAAAGACCACTGTGAGTAAAAATTATTTAGTTCTTGTTACTGACATACACATACATATGGGTACATATATCTATCTGTAGATATCTATAGCTATATATAGAATAACTATGAATGCAAATGCTATTTTAAAACACCTGAGTTTTCTTTTATACTTTTTAAGCTTGCTTTTTTAACAGAACTGCTCAGAACTTAGGTATCGAATAAATTATAAAAGTGTTTCAAAAAGGGTGATGGCATTAAAAAAATTTAGGGATGTTCAATTTCTTTACCACCATGATTATTTTAAGTTGGCTTTCATTGCTGTGCATGAATTAAGAAAATCTCATAATATTTTATGATCAGATATCCCTAGAGCAATTTAAATTTGGGTCTTAGAAAACATACTTATGATTATAAGAATATAACAAAGCTCTTTAATAATAAATTCAATTGCTCTAAATTAAAAGAGGGAATACGTGCTTTACTCTTACTGCCCAAGAATGCTTCCTATCACCAATTTAACTGTTTTTTTTGTATTCATATGTACATATAGTAGTCAATACTATATATATATATCTCAGGAGATTAATGGAGTAAAGGAAACAGCAAGTGCTATTTGTGAATCATGTTTTACTTAAAGTTACTCAAATAACTTTTGAAACTAGGTTACAATCAAAATATACTGAATATTTAAATGAAACAATCACAGAAAATCTTACATAATCCATAGTTTAGAGTATATGAGTTTCTTTTTGTATTTTGCTTGAGACTTTATGTATCTTAAATGATATAAATAGGAACCAGCAGAAATTGTTTTGTAAGTATTAGAAACAATGTGAGACTCATTATCAAGAAATGACAGTATAACTGACATATAAGGTTATTCAAAAAGGTATATTATGAAGACAGTTTAAATTCGTAACAGATGTTCAAAATTTTCTAGACTCTATAATGTATCTAATCCTACCAGTAGGTAAGAGGAGCAAATGGCTCATTTTGGAAAGAAGAAAGAACATTAACATTTTCAGACAGAGCGTATCATCTCCTGAGGAAAAGTAATTTACTAAATGTTATCCTGATGATCTAAAAGAGTTAACTCCTTATGCCCTTGATGCCTGGTAGCATATGACATACCATAACAGACTATCATCTTTACTAAGACTCCGTAGTTAAAAGAAAAAAAAAAAAATTACCCCCCAGGACAAACAAATACCAAGCATATCATTAATCTGAGCAGATTAAGCAAATAGGGTCATGGAATCAATTAGAAACGTGCAGATAAAGTCATCAGTCAAAGAATGTAAATGTTACGGCTGGCAGTTAGAGTTCATATACTACAACCTCCTCATTTTACAGGTGAGAAGCCTTAGGCCTATTCATCATGATAGGTATATATTTTTGTCCAGCAATATGTGTTTTTCACTACCTGTTCTATATAATACTTACATTATAGATTGTTACTATAGCTGATATATCTTGAATATATATTACAATCTATAGCACAAAACAATTATCAACATCAAAGATTACATGTGTTTTTTAAATTGAATTTTAATAATAATTTTCCATACTAACATTATTGTTTGGCACATTAACAGCATGTCAGACTAATACCATTCAATTGATAATAAATCTTATTACGTGGTATTTTGGGGAAAAAAAATCTAGAAATAGGAAGTCATGTCATTGCAAACCTAACGTTATGAAAAATCTCCCAAATTATTTGAGTTTTAGTTAAATGCACCTTTCGGTGTCCATGTCACAGGACTTACTTTCATGTGTGTATTTATTTTAAAGTTTTCTTGATCCTTAAATAGATTTCAAGGCAGATCAAACCATTCTGCTCATCAATGAATAGTACTTTGTATTCATTAAATACTATGAACATCAATACTAAGTAATAAAATAGTGCACTTTTTTTTAAAGGCATTCTTGTACAGTTAGTACATAAGGGAGATTGATTTTTTATCCTTATCCCTCCCCCAAAGTAGTATTTCGCTAGCATAAACTATTATTGTCGGTTAAGATAAATGTCTGACAGTGAGCTCTGATCCAGTCTTTCCTCATGATTGTTAGGAACACAGGTCATATGTTGATGACAAACAAATATTTCTCCTTACTGTAATGAGACCAACCTGAGAGACTGCCACTCCTTTCTGAGCTGTTGTGAGAGCTGGTGGTGCTGAAATCCTGTGACTGGTTGTGTGGCATTCTATTAGACAGTCCCTCAGCCAATCGGTAGTCAGGGATGTAAAGTAAGGCTAAGGGTTAAAGGGCAGAGGTCATAGTGGCATCATGTGATTAGTTCACAGCACAAGCCCATGCAGAACATGCAGTTAGCGATTCAGAAGCAGATGTCGTGGGACAGTGGAAGAATGTTTTTGTCTACCCTGACCTAATGGAAGTAGAGATGGAGTGCTGACCAGTATAGTTAAAAAGAGCTACAAGCATGAAACCGACTGGTGTTGGTGTGTGGTGGTGGTGGCGGCGGTGGTGGTTGGTGGCGGTGGTAGGGATTGTGCAAGTTACTGAATACATGCTGTTTTTTTTTTTTTTTTAGTTTAAGTAGTGAACCTGGTAATGAATCACTGTCAAACAACAAATACTAATTTCTATCTCATGCACAAATGATATGAAAATAACTCCTGAGGAAACAAGAATCTGCCTTACCATTGTTACCTTTGTTCTGATCAGGTAGAGAATAACCAAATCCCATCAGATCTGTTTTTTGCTGAATTGAGCTTTTCCATTGTGGATCAGGCAGATCAACAGCCAATTCATGAATGCTACTGGAATGCAAGATCTGTGTGGTGGCGTATGGAGTGGCCTGTGTTATTTGGCTGGAACTGTTGTAAGTGGTTTTGGTCGTGAAGTCAATGCTGCTATAAATGGCTCCATCTGAGAGCATTGTTGCTGTTTTATCCCCTTGGCCTGGAACTGGTGGCAGCACATCTGTGGTGAACATAGGGAAATGAAACAATTTAATGATGCACAGGAAGCCCAAAACTATCAGCACTGAAGATGAAAAATATATGTGTCATGTCACACGTTGGCATTTCAGCTGAGACAGGCTTCATGAGCCAATGAAGGGTAGATGATGTACAACCATCGCCAAGCTATCAGCCTCGGTGACAGGCAGGTCTACCACTAGTCCTTCACATCTCACAGCTTAAAGCACCCCTTCACCGATTTTCTTCCACCATAAATAAGAAGTTTGGGATATTTCCCTACTGAACGATGCTTTCAGTTGTTCATTCCATTTTAGAACCAGTGAAATTGTTAGCACTTTACAGAAGCGATGATGAGAGTGAACCTACAAACCCTGGATGAAAACATTTCTTCCCACTTTACTCCCAAAGACATGGAATGCAACTGCTGAATAGATGCAAAAAATTCCAAAATTATACTATCCTGACTAGGAGGTACATTTTTCTGACGTTTTAACTTGTCAATTATCTGATTTGATTGCATAGTTCTACATGGAAGTGGAGCTGATGCTTCCAATGATTTTTTTTTTCCTTTGGTAACAAAGGGGAACTTTCATGAATAAGTCATTTTCACAATACAGAAGGATTTAACTATAGAAAAAGCAATCTCAGTGATCAGGCAGTTTAATTTATGCTACCAGCTCTTCGAAGTGGAGAATTATAGTTTCAAGTTGTAATACAGCAAGAGTAAAATTAAACTTCAGGAACAACACTGAATATCAATCAGTCCATCTATCTTTTTGGTATGCTGAATTATCTTTACATAAAAAAAAAATTATCTTTACATAGTGCTTTATAATTCAGAACTGCCACCTCTCTCTTGAGCTCTTATTTTTCCTTTTCAGAAGATTCTAACTGAATAAAAAAAAGTCACTAAATAAAACTATTTCCATTCATTTAGTTTTAAAAGTGAATCTAATTATAGTATGTTCCTTAATAATCTAGGTTTAGAAAATCTCATTTCACAGGACTTGAGATCATCAAATCCCTCAATCTTTTTCATGGTAAGAACTTTCAACTATATTACTGAAATATTAAGTAACAAACCAAATTATCGTAGTACAAAAACCCAAATTATTATAATTAGCAAAAAATAAAGCAGGAATTTTGTAAAAATCTCCTAGGAATTGTGGATTTTATGGGTATAGCAGTACTTGGAATAAGAATTCTTATATGAGCATTCGCTTTGTTTTTGTATTTTAAAAGTTTTTAAAAGTCTTCTTTAACAGATATAACAAGAAATGCAAAATGTATTTCATACATTGTATATTTAAATCTTTCTGAAGACTTTAAAGTCTGAATTACAGATTTGTTTCACAATTAAGTGGATTTGTACTTTGTTGAAGTAACTTTTAAATGCTTACAAGTATGATAGTTAGACATATTCAAATGTATAATGTTTCATTAAGATGTATAAGCATGTAATATTGTTTCTGATTTCAAGAATATCATAGCTACTTTTCTGCCCTTCTTGCTTTTAGCTATATCCTAACTACAAAATTAGGCCTTGAAGAAGCGATGATGAGAGTGAACCTACAAGCAGGTTTCATTCTTCAGTGTTAGTATCATTTTCATTCTGTAAGTGCTGCTATACTAATTTTGGGGCCGCATATTACCTTCAAATATTACTGGATCACCCCCACATTTTCAAAAAAAAATAAATCAAATTGTATCCCAACATTGAAATTTGGGGAGATTCTGCAGGAGCATCTGGAAGTGAGTGTGTGTCCTCTAACACCAAATAGTCTGGAAATCTGGGACCTTCCTCCCAATAGTCTGCACTGCTATATTTAGACAGGACTTCCTATTTTCCATTTTTCCACAGCTCCCACCAGCCCAATCATTTCATGGCAATAAGCCCTTGTTAACATTTGAGCTAGAAATCCCTGATTTACGTGAAATTCGTCCCTCCCGTTGGAAACACTCATGATTCAATCTGTAGTTTTTCACCACCTTGGTTACACTTGCACTCACGGCCCTGTCTCTTTTGCCTACTACAATTACTTGTGTGAATGACTGCCTCTTTCATTGTGTCATAGTTTTTTGAGGACAGAAACATATGGGATTCATGTCTGTATTTCCAAAATTCCGGAACCTATGTTTCGAGAATAAGCACTTGCTGGTTGAATGGTTGAATGAATAGTTTATAGTTGATATTGCAGACTTTGCAATAATTAGTAACTTTATTATTCAGAATACTGTTTTCATTACATTCAAACATGTGTTTGTATTCTATTCTTAAAAGGAACATGTCAGCGTCCTTGATTCTTCTTTTAAATCAATACGGTTACACAGCCATTCATGTGAAACCTGCTTCTAGGGCTCTAGAGCAGTGTAGATGAAAACAAACAAACAAAACAAACAAGAAAATGGCCTTTAGAATAACATAGACCTGTATCATACACCCAGATTTACAAATTATTCATCTTAATAAACCTTATTCTTGACCTTTAAATTGGAAATATGATTATCAAAGTCACAGCATCAAGGCAATGAAATAAAATGCGCACACACACACACACACAACTCTAACAGTATTTATGGCACATAGTAAATGCTTAAAATGCCTATTACATTGAAAAGTGATATGTTAGACCTTGCAAAACTTCTGTCTTGGCCTTGATATTCATCTGTGAAATATTTCACGTCATAAAAATGAGGTGGAAATGAAAGAAAAACCTTTAAAATCTACAAATGTAGCCTTTGGTTAATTTGGACACAGACATTTTAGATGTTAGAGTAGCCTGCTAGAAATAGAAAAAAGAAAAAAAAAAACCTTCATGTTTTGGCATTTATTTCTTGATATAAAGATGGACGGGTGTGCTATTCCAATTCATACACAACAAGCAAAAACAGCAGTTGATAAAAGGCATGGAAACAGAATTCTCTTCACAAAATTAGCCAGGGTAGACAAAGGGTCCCCAGTGAAAAGATGCTCAGGTATAGAACATGGCCTTGGTGGAGAGATAGCAGGGCTCATAGTCTGGTCACCTAGGGGAGGTCCTGAGCAAGTGAGAAGCCTAAAACAGGTAGAGGTGGGAAAATATTGGCTCACAGAGGCTGAGGAGTCATACAATTTACTTTTTCTTCTCTCATTTACTCAATTGAAGCCTACTGGGCACTGACTGTATGTGAAGCTCTATGACTGTATGTGAAGCTCTATGCTAAGCCTGTTTATAGAGTCATCCATTTATCCTCATCACACAACTACGAGGTAGAAATGGTTATTTTTCTCTATTTTATTTCGAGAATAGGAGGAAGCTCACTACTGAGGCTTATGGAGGGCTCAGAGTATGTGCTGACTGCATTAACTTTACCTACAAATGTAGAAATCCTTCAGTAGATTCATCCAAATTTGCCTGGATTACAGCACTACTCTACTAATCAATCTCTCCAACCTTCCACTCTATCTCCATTCTCCACCCAGCTGCAGAAGGAATGACTTAAAGCAGTGCTTGGATCATACTGTTTCTCCTCCTAAAATCCATTAATGGCTTCTGATTTGCCTTTTTAAGTGGTCTAGAAGCCTCTCTGTTATCTGTTCCTCTGTATTTCTCACCACCTCTGCTGCCTTGCATTTCACACTCACATCATAAGAACCTTCATTCATTTTCTCAAATAGGTTAATCTCTCCCTTACTTCTGGAACTTAAGTATGATAGATTCTCTTCCACACACTTTTTCACACTTTTGACTAATTCCTACTTATCCTTCAGGTATTCAATAACACTCCCTTCATAGAGCTCTCTTATTCCCAATGGGCAGCCTTCCCATGTGGGGTATTGGCAAAGCAGCTTAAGTCTACTCATTGTCTGTACAATCTTCTACCAACGGAAAAATCGCTTGTACTCTTCAAGTCAAACACTGGGACTAAAGGTTTCTCTACTCCTATCTTTCTCTAAACCCATCTCTCTCCCCTTGACTGGAAGAAAGTTGGTGGTTATTTATAATAGGTCCAGTTCTGTCTCTTTATAAGGACCTATGGAGAGTGATCTGGCACTACATTTTGGAAGTTTTTAGCATGTCGGCTAAAAACTGGGTATCAGCTATCAGTTGTAGAACTGCAGGCTAGTTTTCTCTCAGCATGTTGCTATAGTCACTTAATTGTCTACTCCTTTATAAGGTACATTACATAAGGGTAAAGACCACGTCTTATATCAATATTCTTCCTGCCTGTCATAGTGCCAGGTATACAGCAGGTACTCAGTAAATAGATTTTGATTAAGACTTAGAGAAGTGAAATAACTGGCTCAAAATTATAAGTCTCAGCAGTAGAGTTTCTAATTTTAGGAACCTTAAACTAATATTCCTAAAATAAAAAATGTACTCAGATAATTTATCTTCTTTGTTAGTAGTCACTTCCTTAAAAGCTTGGTTTTATTGAAGATAATATAAACACTATATCTTTATATTGAAACATTTAACAAAAGTACCATATGGTTAGTACATGTACTTCATTAATTTCAATTATGAGACAAAATACTCTCCATGAATCTTTTAAAAAAATCTGAGAAATCCAAAAAATAAATACATAACGATTTTGAAAAACACAACTCACCTCCACGCCCAAAATTCCCAATCTCGTTTGGGCCACTATTGCTATTGTTCACTGGCAAGCTTGTAGCTGGCCATGAATCAGCAAGCCATGGATAACTGGGGTCTCCAGCATTTAGAAGTCCTGGACGGCTAAAACAGCAAGAAAAAGGAAATCAACCAAGGAAACTCAATGAGAGATTTTGATACCTATCTCATGTACTAAGGATGGTTAAGAAATTTAAGAAGATATTCATTCACTTCACCTTAAAATATGGGGAATCTCAAGAATTAAGGTGCTCTGGCAGTTCATTAAGGCTAAATATAGAACAACCTTGTCACTGGAAGTAGAAGCGTCCTCGCCTGCGATTCAGCCGACATCCAAATGAATTCAGTTGTCTCTCCTGAAATTGGCGGGAATTGGTAGTAGCATAGCAGGATCCCGAAACAAGGTTTGATGACAAATTGCCACCTCAACGGAATAATTGCTCAAAGTGACTGCTCAGGATCAGCCATTTCTAAGACTTTGGGCTATTGAAGCCCCAATATGTATCTGTCTCCTGGAGGCTATAACCCCTTTTATAAGGCCTCAGGCTTGATTTGGAGGCAAGGAACTTGAGAGAAATTAATGAACAGTATTTATACTATTCCATCAAAAGCACATTTCCAAGTTGTCTAAATTGCAAAATATCAAGGGTCTATTAAAGTTTTTTTTTAAGGTAATAAAAGGTCCAATATGATCTGATCAGGCATGTGAGTCAAGTCTATGAGGAAAACTTCCTTCACATCATATTTAATAAAGAATTCCCATCTTTAATATAAAAGATGGGATTCTGATTCGTTTCCAGATTATTAGCATGCTTACAAAGAGATAGCAACATCTATAATCATTGCACTTTTCTTTGATAGCCCCCTTCTGGTACAACCCCTAAGAGAAACATGTGTTTCTACGAAAACTGCAATAAGATGATCCAACCTCTTTCTTGCTACATCCACTAGCTCTCATTAGGCCTAATCTCTTTTTGCTAAAATATTGATTAAATGGGAGATTGGAAGTTATTACCAGAGCCTAATTACAATCTCCATATTGGCAAAGGGAAAATAGATGAGGATATATGGGTTTGTTATCAGCTATTATCAATTTCAATTGAGTGTCCAAAGTTGTGGAATCCAGTCCTATCAATCTACAGCCTATTCATCATCCATGAATCATTTACTTTGTGATCGATTATGTGTAATTGTTCACTCACAGCAATTTAGGGAGAGCCAATAAGGAGTCTTCAACAACAGCAACTTCATTTGCTAATGTCTAATTAATGCAATAAACATCCTGCTAACAAATGAACACATTCCTTGTGATATTTACCACTAATTTCTTTAGGGGCATCTGGGAGATATGAAACATCTGGGCTTGATTCCTCTAAAGTGCACAACAGATAGACGATTAAACCTTGTGGCAAGCCACTGAATTCCTCCTAGAATTCGCAAACTTTAAGTGATTGTTTATCACAATAACAGCCTCTTACTGTAGAGTTTCCCAGTTCTGATTAAAAATAAAATTAAATTAAAAAACCGTCCTTAGCATACCTTCCATTGCTCATCAGTCCTCCATCTCCTCTCTGAAATGTAACTGGTAAAAAAAAAAAAAAAAGAAATATACATACACAAGTAGTCAATATTAATTACAATTAATAACAACTACATATTGCCCTTAGTTTAGAGTTGTGACCTCTGGGAATTTTAACAAAATATAATTAATATAATTGTACAGGGAGTAACAAGCAGTGGTTTGGCCCAGGGGAAAGCCATCATTTACTCCAGCTTTTATAAAACATTTCAAAATTCGGAAGTCAAATGCATAGTTAAGTTAAAGGGGTAATTTGTACTTAGATGTCAAGAACTGTTAAGATTGGTGTATATAACAGTTTGGAAGATGGGTAGAACATTAATGTGGATTTAGTAAATCATGACTTTTTATACAACAGTGCTAATAGATAATATGGATTGAAACAGGATAATTCAAACAGGAAACATCACCCTTTGAATTAAACAAGAGAAACAGGTATTGCATGTCTACATATTTCTCAGCACCAGAAATCCTTTCAGGGAAATGTGTAAGCATTATGAGCTGAAAAACTACAATTACAATAGACATGAAAATAGTAATAATAGAAAACAAAGTGCTGACTATTTTGTTTCACCATCTAATATTCAGGAAAATGAAATTTTCAAATAATTCATACTGGATATATTCCAATTGCATGTAATGATCACAAAACTCAAGGCTTTATAAAACTTAGTAACTACAACTGGCACCTGGTAGAGACACAGAAGGTAAGTCCACTCCTTCCAGTCAATGGTTTGCATTCCACAAAGTCAATAACATAAAAGTGGTTTTGAAGTATTGGCCAAAGGAAATAAATATTAGTTCAGGTCCCTTATTCAAATCCCCTGTCTAAAGCCTTGTGGCCAAATATATTTGGAATTCAGAATGTTTCGGATGTAAGAAAAGTAATATGGTGCATACTACAATGAGGGTCTGAGACAGGAAATTGTATTCAAAGTTATTTAATATTTCTGTAGTGAAATATGAGTATTTATGATTGTTGTTAGGTACCCTTGCGTTGGTTCCGACTCCTGGGACCCTATGTATAACAGAATGAAACACCATCAGGCCTGCACCATCCTCACAATCATTGATATCATTGAGCCCATTGTTGCTGCCACTATGTTAATTCGTCTTGTGGAGTGTCTTCCTCTTTTTCACTGATTATCTACTTTACCAAGCATGATATCCTTTTTCAGTACTGATCCCGCCTGATAACATGTCCAAAGTATGTGAGATGAAGTCTCTTCATCCTCATTTCTAAGGAGCATTCTGGCTGTACTTCTTCCAAGACAGATTTGTTTGTTCTTCTGGGCAGTCCTTCCTATGTTTAAGATTCTTCGCCAACACTATAATTCAAAAGAGTAGATGCTTCTTCAGTGATCTTTCTTATTCTCTATCCAGCTTTGGCATGCACATGAGACAACTGAAAATATCATGGTTTGGGTCAGGTGCACCTTAGTTCTTAAAGTGACATCTTTGCTTTTTAACACTTTAAAGACGTCTTTTACTGCAGACTTGAACAATGCAACACATTGTTTGATTTCTTAATTGATGCACCCAAGGGCATTGATTGTGGATCCAAGTAAAATGAAATCCTTGACAACTTCAGCCTTTTCTCTGTTTATCATGATGTTGCTTATTCGTCCAGTTGTGAGTTTTTTTTTTTTTTTAAATGTTGAGGAGTAACCTACACTGAAGGCTATAGTCTGATTTTCATCAGTAAGTTCTTCAAGTCCTCTTCACTTTCAATAAGCAAAGTTGTATCATCTGCATACCACAGGTTGTTAATAAGTCTTCCTCTAATCCTGATGTCACATTCTTCTTCATATAGGCCAGCTTCTTGGATTATTTACTCAGCATGCAGACTGAATAAGTACAGTGAAAGGATACAACCTTGACATACACCTTTTCTGATTTTAAACCATTCAGTATCCTCTTGTTCTGTTTGAACAACTGTCTCCTGGTCTATGTACTGGTGCCTCATGAGCACAATTAAGTGTTCTAGAATTTCCATTCTTTACAATGTTATCCATAATTTGCTATGACCTGCAAAGTCAAATGCCTTTGTACAGTCAATAAAGCACAGGTAAACATCTTTCTGGTATTCTGTTTTAAGCCAAAATCCATTTATAATCAGACATGATATCCATCATTCCATGTCCTCTTCTGAATCTGGCTTGAATTGCTGGCAGTTCCCTGTTGATGTACTGCTGCAACTATTTTTGAATAACCTTCAGCAAAATTTTATTTGTGTGTAGTATTAATGATATTGTTTGATAAATTCTGCATCCCATTGGATCACTTTTCTTTGGAATAGGCAAAAATATGGATTTCTTCCAGTCCTTTGGCCAAGTAGCTGACTTCGAAATTTCTTGGCATGGATGACTGAGCACTTCTGGCATTGTATCTGTTTGTTGGAACATCTCATTTGGTATTCTGTCAATCCCTGGAGCCCTGTTTTTCACCGATGCCTTCACTGCAGCTTGGACTTCTTCCTTCATTACCATTGGTTCTTAATCATATGCTACCTTCTGAAATGGTTGAATGTTGGCCAATTCTTTTTGGTACAGTGACTCCATGTGTTCCTTTCATCTTCTTTTGATGCTTCCTGTGTTGTTCAAATTTTTGCTCATAAAATCCTTCAATATTGAAACTCAAGTCTTCAATTTTTTCTTCAGTTCTTTCAGCTTGAGAAACGCCAACTATGTTCTTCCTTTTAGGTTTTCCAACTCCAGGTCTTTGCACATTTCATTTTAATACTTTGTCTTCTCAATCTGCTGTTTGATATTTTCTGTTTACCTCTTTATATCATCATTTTTTCCATTCGTTTCAGCTACTCTATGCTCAAGAACAAGTTTCAGAGTCTCTTCTGACATTCCTTTTTGTCCTTTCTTTCTTTCCCATCTTTTTAACAACCTTTTTGCTTTCTTCATATATGATGTCCTTGATGTCATTCCATAACTCATCTGGTCTTCAGTCATTAGTTCATTAAATCAAATCTATTCTTCAGATGGTCTCTAAATTCAGGTGGGATATACTCAGGGTCATGCTTTGGCTCTCATGGGCTTCTTTTGATTTTCTTCAGCTTCAACTTGAACTTGCATATGAGTAGTTGATGATCTATTCTGCGGTAGGCCCCTGGCCTTGTTCTGACTGATGATATTGAGGTTCTCCATCATCTCTTTCCATTGATGGGGTTAAGTTGATTCCTGTGTATTTCATCTGGCAAGGTCCACGTGTATGGTCACTGGTCATGTTGTTGAAAAAACGTGTTTGCAATGAATAAGTCTTTGATCTTGAAAAATTTTATCATGCAATAAAAAATAGGGAGCATTATTTCTATCATCGAGGCCATATTTTCCAACTACTGATCCTTCTTCTTTGTTTCCAACTTTCACTTTCCTATCACCAACAATTATCAATGCATTTTGATTGTATATTTGATCAATTTCAGGCTGCAGAAGTTGGTAAAAATCTTCAATTTCTTTATCTTTGGAATTAATGCTTGATGCATAAATTTGAATAATAGTCATTTTAACTGGTCTTTGTAGGCGTATGGATATCATTCTATCACTGAGAGTGTTGTGCTTCAGGATATTTATTATTAGCAGCATAAATAATGCTTATAATTAGTTGCGCATTTGGGTCAATTGTTTAACTAAATTACTAGAAAATTATGGGGAAAATTGGTGTTTAGATGTTTATGGATTGCATGTTTATATATAAAAATGTTGTAAACCTATAGTTGTAACCAAAGTTCATATGAATCAGCAAAACCAGTCACTGAGGATGAAGGAAATGCTATCATTTTACAGATGTGAACCCAACACAACCTAACTTTGGAAATGCTTGATTATGTTTACTATGATTACTTTGCCAGTGAGTAAAACTAAACATAAATGAAATTGTAATGAATTGATTCATATTTTAAATAAACTGAGAACATATTGGCAATTAAAGTATACACACAGTGACTACTTTTTTAATGTGAATAATCTCTCCCTAACTCATCTGCTCCACAACTTCAGCCTCTCAAGTATTATCGGTCTTCAAATTTTATAAATTTCCAAATGCAGTTCCCCAGTCCCTTCCTTACGCTCTTCCAATGACATTATCTACCCTAGTATCATAATTGGGCAAATTGATCACAATCACAAGGGTCTATCAGGACTTCATGAGGCAGAGGAATGTATCAGGGCTTTCAGGAACATTTTACTGATATCGCAAACATGTTGCCTTATCAGTTCCTCAGGTAATATCTGAAACGCAGGGTAAAACACCCCTGACCTAACCTGTGCTTCTGCACAGGATTCACGACAGACAGGTCCTCAAAGATCAAAGAGTCCTGATTGCTGCTACTCTGCTTCCAGACAGGCTTGTTGAAGTACCAGGAATCACTGCATCCAAACCCCATTGCACTACTTTAATAACTGCTTCTAATAAAAAAAAGAATTAACCTGAAACAATTAATGAAGAAAATTGAGCACTGGAGGTATGAAATAAGGCCTGATTAAAGAAAAAAAAAAAAGGGAACACAAAATGCAAAAACATTACAGCTAATCAGCTTTCCTTTTGATGTGACTTTCTAGTTATGTGGCTTTTTAATGGACAATCAAGTGGTTGTTTTACTCTGGTAAAAGAGTTAAGATAATACTGTAAATATCATTGTGAATATGCAAATAAATGGTGATGGGTTATATCTCAAACATTGCTGTTCAGGAGACATGGGAGAAGAAGCTAAATAGCTCTCTAATTTACATGCACATTTTTCCCATCTAAACTTCCTGCTACTGCCAGAGCAAAATATGATGGTAAAAAAGGAGGAAAAACTAAAGCTGTTTCATAAAAATTGAGTTGTACTTAACTTTTTACATATGAACCCATGGCAAATTCTTCATGAAATATAAATTGTAAAAATACTTTGTCATAACATTCAAAACCTTATATACCTTTGATTAAGGCTAATATGCAGATGTGTTTATGGACCCAATGATCTGGTCCACATTTACTGATTGAGAATTAAGATGTTGTGAACAAAGGCATTTTAAATTTCAAAGCATTTTTAGGACATACTCTTTTCCTATTTGTGTTCCAATCATAATTAAAATATATCTTCCAAATGGTTCTAGACACCTTAAATAGTTTGCCAAAAGATCCCTCTTTGTATCTTTGTATCTATCAGCTATGTTGTTGCTGTTGCTGGGTGGCATTGAGTGGATATTTGACTTATAGTAACCCCACGTGATGGAGCAGAACTGCCTCATAGGTTTTTCTTAAGGAGCCCTAGTGGCATAGTGGTTAAAGCACTCAGCTTGCGGTTGGAATCCACCAACTGCTGCTTGGGAGAAAGATGTGGCGATCTGCCCCTGTAAAGATTACAGCCTTGGAAACCCTATGGGACAGTTTTGTTCTGCCACATAGGGCCAAAATGAGTAGGAGTTGACTCCACGGCAGCGAGTTTGGTTTGGTTAATCTTTTGGGAGCAGATCACCAGGTTTTTCTCCCACAGAGCCTCTGGGTGGGTTAAACCACCAACCTTATGATTGGCAGCTGAACTCTCAACCATTGCGCCACCAGGGCTCCTTATATACAAAGGCACATACACACAGTACACTAGCTAAAGGCTCGACTGCCTTAATATGGACAATAGACATGATTTGGTGCACATAAAAATCTTCCATTTTGTATGTTTCTTATAAGAAGAAAAAAATGCATGGTAGATTTATCATAGTAGAGTTGTTTGTGCTTTTAAAGAAAACAATGAGACACTTTTTTAAGCAGCCTTTCTGCCCTCTGCTCAAAACAACTACTGTGTTTTTCTCATTGACAAAACTTTTAAATTTTGAAAACTAGACCACACTGTAACTGATTTCTATCAGAACGTGAGATTAAAATCAGACTAGAAATAAGGATGAACAATTAGAGTTCCTAAAATGGAAATATAACATATTTGGTGTGTGTGTGTGTGTTTCGCTCAGCATTTCTAGGTGTAGAAAGAGGAACATAAAAACAACTGCCACAGCGAACTGAGGGATATTTTGAAGTCGTTCTCATTTCAAAGAAATGCTTAACTGCGGAGGCTGAAACAAAAGGTGTGGGCCATTTTGTGCTTTTCACCATTTTGATAATTACCATGTAATAACTGTGCTTATCAGAGAAAAATTTGAAATAACTCTGAATCTTTGCTAAGAGTCTCTACTAACCAAACCAAAAACCAAACCCAGTGCCGTCGAGTCGATTCCGACTCATAGCAACCCTATAGGACAGAGTAGAACTGCCCTATAGAGTTTCCAATGAGCGTCTGGTGGATTCGAACTGCCGACCCTTTGTTTAGCAGCCGTAACACTTAACCACTATGCCGCCAGGGTTCCCAAGAGTCTCTACTAGCATCTAAAATTACGAACTTGCAGGGAGTAACATATAGAAGATTTCAGCAAAAAACTAACTGAAGACAGCAAAGGCTTCTAGGAAGTTCCACCAACACCGCAATCAAAATGTTTTAGAATTGTATGAAATATTTTGAGTTTATTGCCATTTTTATAAAGGATATAAGGCGAAAGATTTTGCAAGTTTATATCATACATTCTCGAAGGATTAATCCTAATCTCTCGTGCCTGCTTGGACTGGGAGGGGTGGGTGGGGAGAGGGCACACAGCTATGTGGTAAATTGACAGTTTGAGGTAAGGGAGCTTTCAGAGTGCCTATCTCTAGTTGACCACATTTTCCTACTCCAAATGGAAACTTTAATGTTGCCAGCCAAGCCTCGTTCCCTTTCCTGATAAGCTATTTCTAAAATACGAATGTAGATTAATCCTCTTTTATTAAGCATTAACTCAGCCCAGATAATCAGAGTACAAAAATTCTATCAAATCTTTTCGCTGCCTTTGGATGAGTTTGTCAAACAATTTACATTTCGCCAACGGTTTTAAAAACCTACGTGTGAAGTGTTTATCATCTCGTAATTTCCTCACTAATATTGAACTGTTTATATTTACTGAGTTTAATAAAATCTATTATCCTCAAAGGTAATAGTCACAAAATATGACTCCCCCCTTGACAAGTATATTTATTTCCATTAAAATTGATGACTCTAAAAATTGGCTATAAGTAACTATCATTTAATTCTAATGAAAGCTACATGGCTCTATTCAAATTCATGTTCATTTTTCTATTCACAGTCTTATACATATAATCATTTGCTCTAGATTTAAAAATCACCTAATGTTTTCCATGTTTTTTGGCCCAAATCAGCTTATAATTCTATTATACTCTATAACAACTCAGGTAGTGAATTCTTCTACAAGATAGGAACCCCACACTTGTAGCAACAAGTAGTTGTTAGTACTCATTGAAGATTACGATAAATAGCATCGCATGTTGCTCTAGAAAGAATAAAATGATTTAATGTAGGATATGGGGTATGGGGATACCTTTTTTGTTCCAGCTGCCCTTCTTTGTGCCATGTGCAAACCTGCGGTGCATGTTTGTATCTGAAGAATTTAAAGGATAAATACGAAAACAAAACAGCAAGTTAGTGTGTAAAGCTGCCTTGTGTAAAGAAGCAAAACACGCTCAGGCCAAATTCTCCTCTCCTATCATTCATATATACAGGTTGATATTTGATCCTTGAGAGTTGCTTTATACAATCTAAGGTTATAATCTACCAATGTTCTTTGATAAAATCCTTCTAAGCATTCAAATAAAACTCTTCACAATGAGAGTCAAAGCTCAGCTACCTCAAAGGTTTTTGTCTGCGTAGAGTGAGCCAAAGGCACCCTGCCCAGTTAGATTCTCCACCCTGCAGTGCTTATAAGCCTCCTTGCTGGGTAATCATCTTCTCTGGTCTACCTCTCATGGTTAAGAAGAAACTTGGAATCAAGATTTAGGAAGAAAAGGAGAGCAGAAATCAAATTTTACCTGCTTTACAATTCTATTTGGAGCGCCTATTTGGAGTGGTTAATAGCTTCGCTGCTAGCCAAAAGATTGGCAGTTTGAATCCATCAACCATTCCTTGGAAACTCTATGGGGCAGTTCTACTCTGTCCTATAAGGTTGCTATGAGTTGGAATGGATTCAATGGCAATGGGTTTGTTTTTTTATGATTCTACTTAACTTCAGTCTAACTTTCTTAAAAAAATGCATATCTCTTAACATATGCAAACTATCTCAAAGGTTTAAGTTTAAATCAATGTGGTACAAGATTATAATTGAGGTTCAAAGTAAATAAAGTGTTTTATGTTATAAATTAAATACTGATACCAAAAATAAGAGTAGCGTGGGTGGTGCAATTGTTAAGCACTTGGCTGCTAAATGATGGTCGGCAGTTTCAACCCACCAGTGGCTTTGCAGAATAAAGGACCTGGTGATCTGCTCCCAGAAAGATAACCTAGAAAACCCTATGGGGCAGTTCTACTCTGTCAGATGGGGTCACTATGAGTCAATATCAATTCAATGGCACACAACAACCAAATCACACTTTTTCTTTATTAGCAAAAAAAATTATTACTGCTATCATGAATCATCAGTAAATTTTGAAACATGTAGTGAAAAAATTGAAACCTTAGGTTTTTATCTTGTGAATGAAATCACACTGCTTTCACTTCATCAAGTTTAGCTCTCATGCTTGTAAAAACACAAGATTCCCAGATAACCAAAAATTAACAGGGCCAGCAATAATAGAGTATATTCTCTATTAAAATGGATCATTACCTCACACATGAAACACTAGATATTTGAATATGGTAAATCCATATACTCCATTACTCATTCCTACTTAAAACTTATATTCTCTACATTGTATTAAGGACAATAATATGAAAATTCAAAAAGGTAGAGAATAGGATATTATGGAAAGATACATGTAGACAACACTGCTTTATCACGAATATAATGCTAGGTATTCGTGGTTTTTATTTTCATTGGCTTCTCACCTAGAAGAGAACAGCAGTGACTGCAGGCAAATTACTAACTAAAGGTGAATCCATTCTGAGAGTCAATCTTCTATCAATTAAGTACAAAGGTTTTGAAAAGCTTCTCTGGCATTATTCCAAAATATCTGAAAGGCATAGCACCTTCTGATTTAAGAGTACTTCTACACAACCACAATAAGAAATCATAATAGGACATACACTACTCTTGTCAAGCTCAAAGACCAACAGATATTTTCAAATTAAGTGCAAAGAGCAGAACTTGGCCTGCTTTGCTGTTGAAGAAGGAGGAAGAGGAAGGTGGGGAGGAGGAGAAGGAGGTAAAAGTATCTGTCCTACAATTTCAATTAAAAGCACAAACCTAATTATGAGAGTCATGTTACTTATCAGAAGTGAGTGAATGAAGAAGTATGGATGGCAATAAAGCAACACTTTAAATGTTGTCCTGAAGTGACTGTTGTTTTGTGTCACTGAGTTGATTCTGCATCATAGCAACCCTATAGGATGGAGTAAAACAGCTCCACAGGGTTTCCAAGGCTATAAATATTTAGGGAAGCAGACTGCCACATCTTTCTCCCGAGGAGTGGCTGGTGGGTTCAACCTTCTGGTTAACAGCCAAGTGCTTAACTGCTGTGCCACTTTTTCTGACCAGACTAGCACAATTAATCTTTTGTTGTTATCACTGAAGTCAAGCAAAGGGATAAGCACAAAATAGTCCTTGAATTAAATCAATTCTTCCTTCTGTTTTAGATGGATTATACACGTCACAAAGATGAAATGTAACATAGTTATTGATTAAACAGATGTATTGATGGACAATACCTAAAGAGTGAAGGTAAAGCACTGGACTGCAAAGCAGGAAGGTGCATTAAAGCATCTTTATCGTCCAAGCCCTTGGCAGTCAATAGTTATTGCCGAGCACCCCCTTCCTGGTAGAATCCCTCCTTGGTGTGGTACTACACCACCTACGTGACAAGACGCAAGGAAGCAGGAAGCAGGCAGCCAGCAGCCAAAGAGAAAGTGGTAGAATGATGGCAAGTCAGGAAGCATGGAAATCCTTTTTAAATGGACATGTAGTCCTGGAAATTTATTCAAACCAGGAACTAATCAACTTTATTTTCATAAGATATAGACATGAGCCACAATGCTAGGATCAAATTATCATATTTAAATGGTGTCCAATAACAAACCAGGCAATCAAGCGGACATTATTCCTTGCATATTGTGCCATTTAGACATTACAGACAGCTTAGATGCCAACAAGCCACTGCAGTTTAGAAGCCTTCTGAGCAATGATGCCCTTTTCAAAATCAATTATTAAAATATTTATGCTTCTTATCAAAGTTAAAATTAGAAATAGAGGAGTGAATAAAAAGTCTCAAAAATTTCTAAAGTGTTTTGTAGGATCCTATTATATTAAATTGGTCCCCTATAAATTCTAGGTAAGTGTGAAATACAGTGAGATAATTTCTTTTCATTGTTGTTATTAGGGGGGAAATTAAAATGAATCTCAATTACAATTGTACTGAACACGGCTTTGGTGTTGAGTTCATTCTTTTAATCATTGACTTCATACTTTCCTCCCTCTCCTTTCTCCCTCTCCCTCTCTCTTTCTCTCCATAAGCTTTGGAGATATTTTGAATGCCACCCTTTCTGACATCCTTGAAACTCTGCATTAGATTCTAAAGAGAAAAGGATTTTGTAACTAGGTAGATCATGCAGAATCGTTGCTTTTTTGTTTTTTGCTTCTGCTTATTTTTGTTCTACTTCTTCCTTCTAAAATGTTGTTTGGTCATGTTGAAATAAATACCCTCCTTAGTAGTCGTATTAGTTCTGGTGAGATTTTTGCTTGCTAGTATTGTCCATCTGGGATATTTCCTACTGTAGTCTATATCCTGAAATTCTAAAAGCTATATTTCAAACTTTTTTTTTCCCTTGATCATTTTAGTAATGCTTTTGTCCAATCCACTTCCCAGACAATGGCTTGATAGCATGCAAAGTCTGTGTGCATGTATGTGTTTGGAAGAATGAGTTGAGAAAAATGGTTAAGCACTTTCTATATGATAAATTCGATCATATGCAAATTTTATCATATGCACTCTTGTTAATCTTCACTGGTGATATAAATCAAATAAATCACCCTACAGTCATAATGTGAAATGGTCAAGAGCAATGCATTAAGGCATATTGTATACAACTGCATTTTCAGAGCAGATTTTTAAAATAAGCCCAGAACATACATTTGCTCACTCATTCATTTTTCTATCCCATTATTTTCATTTCATTACATTCCCAAAGATAAGAGGTTTTCTTAGCTGGAAATAGTCTCTTACCAGCGTAATTACTGAGTCCCTTTCTTTTTTTTCTTCGCCAATACAACCAGATGCTAAAACCCATCAAAATTACCCAGCAGGCACCACCAATACCAGCTATAAAGGCTGGCTGCTTCACAACATCAGTGATTTGTTCAGTTATGCTGTTGTTGTTTTCTGTAATGACAACTTCATTACGTCCTCCTATGGAAAAAAATAATACTGTTAGTAAATATTAAGACAAAAATAAACACAGGAACAGATAAATGGTGCACCAAATGGTACACAGGAAATTCCTTCGGAATTGGTAATGCTTGTTTTGTCTTGGGCCTATTGCACTTATTGATTAGTGCACTTTACAAGTTCCAAAAGAAGAAGCAAATCCTTGGTTTGAAGATGTGACGACCTTTTCCTCTTGCATTTTGATTTGCTATGGACAAATTCAGAACCACTTCTGGATTTATTGCCTTACAATGATACTAAAACAAGCACTAGAAGTTGAAATGACAGCAATTTTTCTTCAATTGGATAAAGTGTTTTTGTAATAAAATTCTCACAAAAAAAAGTCCAAGTATTTACAAACTGCCCTTCTTCATCACCGTCCATAATCAAATGTTCACAATCCACAGGAATAAGTAACAATATTTCTTCTGGTTTATCCTACCAAAGGAAACCCTGGTGGCGTGGTGGTTAAGTGCTGCAGCTGCTAACCAAAGGGTCGGCAGTTCGAATCCGCCAGGCACTCCTTGGAAACTCTATGGGGCAGTTCTGCTCTGTCCTGCAGCGTTGCTATGAATTGGAATCGACTTGACGGCACTGGGTTGTTTTTGTTTGTTTGTTCGTTTATCCTACCAAAGGGACTTATTTTGTTCAAACAGCCTTTAGTTTCCTGGGAGGTATTAAAACTACAATACAAAACAATGATGAGCATGTAAACGTCTGTTCATAGAGATCAGTGTGTATAATTAAAATTGTCATGAAAAGATAAAACTCATATATTTTCTTAAAGTATTTGAAACTAATTTGAAATTCCACTTAATGTTGAATAAAAAAACGGAAGTTAATTCTAGGTCATCAGGACTAAAACATACCTGTAAATCTGAACTACGATTATCTGGGAAGAGGTCGTGTTCCGACCATTTAGGCCTCTTTGAGATAAATTAAGAAAATCTCAATTCATGTTTTTAAATGGGCTTTTAACTGATAGGATCAATATCACTGAAGAGCAATGATTTAGGTGTTTATTCAACAGATTAAAAAATTTAGACATTGAAAATTAAGTGATTTCTAACGTCAATATTATATCTAGTATGTGACTAATCACAGACATTTAAAATGTAAACTGTAAGGAAAATAAAAATGATAAATTTTAGCCCAGCACATCAAGGAATGTATGGGATATTCATTGTTTTTGTTATCAGGACATTGTAATATATTAGAAAGAGCACGGTCTTTGAAGTTTCAGGGTTGATTCCCGTCTCTGGCACCTACTAGCTAAGTGAGCTTGTGTAAGACACTTAATCTTTTTGAGCCTTTCTTTCTGTTAATTCACAACACTGCTGTCTACTTTTTATATTTGAGAGAATTTATTGAGATGATGTATGTAAAGAGCCTTGTAGAAACACTGTACTTTTTTACTATAAATGATGACCCATGTATGGCTAAGGGTACCTTACTAGCCACTTAGTCAACTTCAGAGACACATGTGGTAAATTGCAGTGGTAAACATGTACGTGGTAGATGACAGTGGTAAACTGTCTATATTCGAAATACCTGCAAATCACAGGTGGGGCTGACTTGTTCATCACACCGCCTCCCCTTTCTTCTAGGGCACTATATTAGACTACATTTCCCAGTGTCTTTTGCCACTGAGTGCAATGAAATGACTGAGTACTGGGCAATAAATAGTATTTAGTCTTAAGTGATGCATACTACCTCCAGATTTAGCCCATAACACTGCTGAGACAATGCTTCAAACTCTCTTTCTTCACGAGTTGAATGAAAACAAGAGATCTGGTGGAAATTCTGAGCCACTAAGGGATAAAGCCATTGGCTGGATGGATCCAGCATCCCTAATGACTGCAGAGAGCAGAAATCACATCCTCCATTCTTCTGACTCATATTAGACTAGGATATAAATGATAAAGAAACTTTTATTTATTAAGCCAACTAAAACGCAGGCTTGTTTTGTTATAGCTGCTAGCATTCCTTGCCCACACTTACAACCCATTTCTGAAAGGTCTTTTGTTTTAAATTACAGACTTAGAAATCAGCTCTACATCTGTAGTAAATTTGCTTTGTTTCCTCTGTCTTCCCTTAATTATTATACATGTAAATATAATCAATGATGTATCTGAAAGGAGCCTTGGTGGTGCAGCGGTTAAGCTCTTGGCTACTAACTGAAAAGTGGACAGTTTGGGGAAGAAAGCTGTGGCAATTGCTTCCGTAAAGATTTACAGCCCTGGAAGCCCTATGGGGCAGTTCTACTCTGTCATATAAGATAACTATGAGTCAGAATTGCCTGGATGGAAATGGATTAGTGTATTTAAAATGAGCTTATATTTTCAGTATGAGAAATACATGTTATCTGGTGATTTTCTTCACCATTAGTAGTTGTAACAAAGAAAACAAATGTCTTATAGAACACAGAGAAAAGAAATAGATTATTCCTTCATTTGTGTAAATATCATATTTAATATGGTGCAATATTTATGGTAGCCAAGGTGTATTACTATCTCGTATGATGCTTGTATTTTTGAAACAGTGCTGTCAGTTGGACTAATTAGAACATAGACAAGGGATGTGTGTGTCCTGTAATGCTCCATTGTTCTTGCAGACAAAAAAATATAATGAAATATAATGTCTTCCTCCCATTGGAGAGTAATGAAGAACAAAACTAATTTGTTGGACTAAAAATTAATTAGACACATCAAATTTGATTGTACCTGTTACTGTGGAAGTTCACAGCTGTTCCACATATTATTATACCAACTACATAACGTAAGCATGAAAAGGCCAAATGATTAGAGAAAAATCGCTATATTACTAAGCATGATTACTAAAAAATTTAAATCAATACGAATTTGTTGTGTGACATACTGTTTGATGCTTAAGTATGTGAATGTATTTGGTCACATTTTCGTGTCTGTAAGTGCAAAAATAGGAGCTCTGGTGGTGCAGTGGTCAAGCACTTGGCTACTAACTGAAAGCTTGGCGTTTCAAACCCACCAGCTGCTCCACAAGAGAAAGATGTGGCAGTCGGCTTCTGTAAACATCACAGCCTTGGAAACCCTATGGAGCGGCTCTACTCTGTCCTACTGGGTCTCTATGAGTCGGAATGACTCAGCAACAGTGGTTTCAGTTTTGGTTTGGAAGTGCAAGAACAACATAGAATTATGAACACTTTGAGGCAAAAGTCACCCTGTGAGTGGGAACTGCAGACAAAAGAACAATTTCTGCTTTTAAGTCTGCATAAAGTTGTGCATTATATTTATATAATATGTTGACTAAGGGTCCCCTTAATGGACATTTCTGAAATAAAAACTAAACAGATAGACTAAACAATACATAGTCTGACATAAAACCAATCTAGAATTATCAGCCATAAAACACATCAAATGCCAATACGTGATTTAATTAAAAACAAAGGTGAAATGAGCTACAGCTTGAGTCACTTCAAATGCTGTTTCCAGTCCAGATCAGACAATAGGGAAAGCATAAACTGAAACAGAAAGATTAACTATCACTAAATCACTTTTCAAGTAAAGAATAACAGTTCTGTAGATAAGGTTATCAAGCAGGACGTTAAGATAGATATGCAAGCATAATTAAAGAAACAATTAAAAGGCTTCTTCAGTACAACAGTAGATACCAAAAAGAAATAAATCTCTTGGAACAATAGCCTTTCTGGATTAAATTGTGTTTACATGTATGTGTGTGTTTCTGGCAAGTGCTACAATTCTGTTTTCTGATTACACCTTGAGTACAGCATATGCCAACTACTTAAATATGATACAGTACCATCATTTATTAAATGCTTTTTATTTCTTAGATAAATTTTAAAATCAGTTTATGATAAACAATAAATTCAAATGTATTTATTACACATTTGAAGACTCCTAGTCGGAATCGACTCAAAGGCAACTGGTTAAAGAATTTAGTCTTTTAAAATGGTAGAAGAGTTAAGCAAAACTTTGTGTTTTATTTAAAAATATCTAGCTTAACATTTTACAATATTTTAAGTTCCTACACAATTGTTCATTCCTTAATTGTGACTGTCATGACATTAGCTTTGTACTGGAATGCTTATAATTTTTTACAAGCCTCCAAGTATAAGAAGTGACAGGTAATCAATAAGCAACAAAACAAAGCAAAAAACTTCTTTGGCTTGAGAAATGCAATTGTTACTAAAGATGACAGAAAAAGAAAACAGGAAATTGAAATATGGATATTTGGTAATCTTAGCTTTGAGTTAGAATAATTATTCAGTCAGTTCATTTGATGTATATGTTAGAGATACAGTAAAATACAAAAACCAAAAACCCCAAAGCTTTGTTTACCTATCTGGGGGCTCTTTATGACCTACTAAAAGGATCTTATATATCTTTCTTAAGAGAAGAATCAATGGCTTATTTTCTAAACACCATAAATGTAATACATATGCTTGTGTGTGTTAAATTCTTTTGGGTATACCTGTATTTTTTTTTTTTTCTTCCAATTTATTTTAGAAAATCTCAGCAGGGAAAGATTGTAGGTTTCCCTCAGGTTAAGAACTTAATTCAATCTGTGAATGACTAATTAAGAAAGGGAAGGCAATCTGAAGAAAAGTTAAAACTATAACTTATTCTCTTCAATGCTTTTTCCATACATATTAAAAAAAAACTTGGAGAATATAAAAATCATATTTGAATACCAATTCTGTTTATATACAATAAGTAGTCTGTGGTAAGAAAAAAATTTTCAGTAACATCCAGCAGACTCGATATGCACCATTTCAGAAAATAAACAGAAAAACAAATGGAAATAGCTTGATCTATTAGTTTGGATCAAGCTCTGGGCAAATAGTTTAAAAATATGTAAGCCCGGGGCAGAGTATTTTAAAAAAAAAAATTAAAGGTACTGACAAGCAAATACAATCAGGGAGAACTGAAAGGAATTTGACTCTTGAAAGAAGGAAATCATACTAGGGGAAATCTGCATTTATGAGGCTTTTCCACTGAGGGATATACTCAACTCATGCAGTTCTAGCTAGACAGATAGAACTTAAACTGCAAACTTCAGTCTTACTGGTGGGAGATGCCAGACGAAGGAGTTCAAGGCTCCTAGAGCGACTGACTATTGAGGGGAAAACCATACTTAAGAGGGAGTCACTGCAGAAAGACATGTCTCAAATTTGTTTATAACCCATGGACACCCTTTTAACTCAGTACTGAAGTCACTCCTGAGGTTCACCCTTTAGTCAAAGATGAGACAGTCCTATAAAACAAACAGCCCAGGGGAAAGGACCAGAAGGTAGGAGGGGCAGGAAAGCTAGAGGAATGGAAATGGGGAGCCCAAAGTTGAGAAGGGGAGAGTTTTGATATGTTGTGGGGTTGACAACCAACGTCAGAAAACAATGTATATTAATTGCTTAATGAAAGACTAATTTGCTCTGTAAACCTTCACCTAAAGCACAATGAAAAAACAAATTGTGTATAAACTCCCATTAAATTCTACAGTGATCCCTGAATAGAGTATGCAGAAAAATGATTTTCCAAAGAAACTGGTGGAAAGCAAAAGACAGAAGGTTGAAAAGTTTGAGGAGTGATTTCAACTGACATCCACTGCAAAGAAGTTTGTGTTTGAAGTTAAAATCTCATCAAGTTAGGGGGGGCTGGTAAAAACATTAGAGTTTTTAATGAAACCCCAGGAGGGCATGGCTTTGAAATAAATATCAAGTCTCAACACTACGGTTTTGCTCCAACAATAAGGGCAAAACATAAATGGTTCCATACTAATAAAACATAAAAACAAGCCACCACAAGTTCAAACTGAACAGCCAGTAATGTCATGGCCTGCTGGAATAGAACCAACACCCTTCAGAAGAAGACAGCAAAAATTCTATAGTATATCATCTACAATATGCAACGTGCAATAAAAAAATTATGAGGCATGCAAAACAAACAAACAACAACAAAACAGGAAATGTGACGTAAGGTCAAGAGAAAAAGTAATCAGTAGAAATAGACTATGAAATGACACACATGTTGAACTTTGGTGAAAAGGACTTTAAAGCAGCTATTACAATATGTTCACGGACTTAGAGGAAAGGTAGACATAAGGAATAAATATATAGATAGTCTCACATACAATAATATTGTATTCTGTATTTTGGTGTTTATTACATATATAGAGCATGAAGTATGAGAAAAATAATGAGAGCAGAAAAAAACAGAATTTACACAACTCTAAGACATGGAATCGACTTGTCGACAATGGGTTTGGTTTTTTTGTAAAACAGTTCTACTCTGTTGGATAGGGTCACTATGAGTTGGAAACGACTTAATGGCACCTAACGACCTCAACAAGATTGTTATACTCTACACAACCACTAGAGCAAGCAATGTAAAAAAAAAAAAGCATAGCTAATAAACCAAAACCAAACCAAATCCGTTGCCGTCAAGTCGATTCCCACTCATAGCAACTCTATAGGACAAAGTAGAGCTATGCTGTAGAGTTTCTAAGGAGCTGCTGGTGAATTTGAACTGCTGACATTCTGGTTAGCAGCTGAACTTTTAACCACTATGCCATCAGGGCTCCAATAATCCAGTAGTGGACTTAAAATAAAATAATGAATGTTACTTGATACAAAAGCAAACAAGAAATTAGTGAAACAGGACAAAACACAGATAGTAGTAATTGAAAACGTATGACAAGATGGTAATTCTAAGCCCGATCACATTACTCTGAACACTCCAATTAAAATGCAATGGTTGTCAGCTTGAAAAAAAAAAAAAAATTAAGACCTAGCAATATAATAATGCACTTATTAAATAACAGAAATGCACTTTAAACATGGAGAAAAAAAGGTTAAAATAAATGGACGGAAAAAGACACACCAGCTAACCACAAGATGGAGTGGCTATATCAGCATTGTTGTGGCTGTTAGCCACCACTGAGTCAGCCCTGACTCCTGGCAACCTCATGCAAAATGGAACAAAATGGTGCCCATTCCTGTGCCATCTTCATGACTGGTTGTAGATCAGACTATTGTGATCCAATCATGAGCAGCCATAAAGTGTATTGTCCAGGAATCAAACAAGTGTCTCCCACACTGAAGGTGAGAATTCTACCACTGAACCATCAATGCCTTCAATATTAGTATCACACAAAGTAAATATCAGGGTAAAGAATATTTCCAGAACATAAAGAGGAACAGTTCATAATGATAAAAGGGTTGAGAAGATATAAAAACAACCCTAAAAATATATGCACTTAAAAACAGAGTAGCAAAATCTATAAAATGTAAATCTATGGAAACAGAAGGAGAAATATCCATAAGAGAAATTCGTAATTACAATAGAGGATTTCCAAACTCTTTTCATAGTAATTGATAGAATGAATAGACAAAAAAAATCAGTAAGCCCTGAATAATATTGCCAAATAATTTGATCTAATTGACATTTACAGAACATTCCACCCCAAAATAGAAATTTACACATATTTTAAAATACAAGGAACCTTCACTAAGTTAGAATAAATATTGGAACTTAAGATAAGTCTTCACTTTTCAAGACTAAGTTCATACAAAGTATATTCTTAAAATTAATTTAGAAATTAGAAACACAACGTATCTGGAAAATCCCCAAATATTTACAAATTAAGCAACACACTTCTGAATGGCCTCTGTGATAAAAAAAAAAAAAAAAAAAAATCCTTAAGGAAAGTAGAAAATACTTACTCTATAATAAATTAAAACATAAGGCATCAAAATTTATAAGATTCAGCAGAAGCAGTTGTTTGAGGGCAATTTATAACTGTAAATGCTCATATTAGAAAAGGAGAGAACTCTGAAATCACTGACATACGTTCATCAATTGGTCTTAAGTATCACAATAAAAGTAGGAGAAAAAATAGCAAAAACCAATAAATTAGAAAAAAAATTCAGAAAGGCAGTTGTTTGTACATTGAAAAGATTAATAAAATTGATAAATCCCTAAGACTGATTTAAAAAGGAGGGGGAAAGGAAAGATAGTGAGAACACAGTTTCTAAGTGTTTCAGAAAAAATGTGACGATACTTCTATAGATCATGCAAACATACGATGACAATAAGGGGATATCATAAACAATCATAGGCCGATAAATTCAACAACTGGGATACAATAGACAAATCCACTGGCAGGAAGGGAAATATTTACAACAACCAATATAGGAAGAAATAAAAATTCTGAATAGGCCTAAATGCATAACATATATATATTTTTAACCCGCAAAGAAAACTCTAGGCACAGATAACATCTTTGCATTATAGAAAATATTTAAGGGAAATAATACTAGTCCTATGAAATCTTTTTTTTTTTTTTAAGGAACCAGAGTGGGACAAGTGGTTTGTAATCTGCTGCTAACCTAAAGGTTGGCGGTTCAAACCCAACCAGCCACTCATCGGGAGAAAAGGCCTGGTGATATATGTGATCTATAAAGAACACAGCCAAGAAAACCCTTTGGAGAAGTTCTACTCTTTCACACATCAGGATGCCATGAGTCAGGGGCCAATTCAACAGCAGCTAAGAACACAACAAAGGAAATATTTTACAGAATATACAGGAGGAAGGAACACTTCCCAGCTCATTTTATAAAGCCAGCATAACTCTGAAACCAAACTCTGACAAATAAATTAGAAGAAAACCATAGATCAGTATTCCTCATGAACTGAAATGCAAAATTCTTTTCCAAGTGTTAGTAAATCATATTCAGTAAAATCTGTAAAAAGGATAATATATCATGATCAAGTGGGATTTATTCCAGAAATGCAAGGTTGATTTACCTTTGAAGACCGTTCAATGGAATTCACCATATTAACACAAATAAGTAGAAAACATGATTATCTGAATACACTTAGAAAAAAGCACTTGAAAATTATTAAAAACGAAGTGAATTTAGCAAGTTCACAAACGTTTTTGTTGTTAGGTGCCATTGAGTTGGTTCTGACTCATAATGACCCTCTGTACAACATTATGAAACACTGCCCAATCACAAATAAAATGTATAAAATTAAATTTATATACACATTATATGTATATATAATGTAAAACAATTGGAAAGGAAATCTTTAAAAAATTCACTGAGTTGAAAACATCAAATACTCAGAAAAAAATTAAAATAAATATTTTTCAAGCCATTAAATAGAAAACTATAAAATATTACTGAGAGAAATTTAAAGCAGACTTTGATAATGAAGCGGTATATCATGCTCCTGGAGAGAAAGAGTCACAATTAAAATATTGACTCTTTCCAATTAAATCTATAGATTCAATGCATTCTCAATCAAAATTGGTAGAAACTGACAAGGTACTCTGAAAAGTATATGGAAAACGAGAAGACCTAGAATAGTCAAAACAAATATGCAGAAAAAGATAATGGAGTATTTACACTACCTGACTTCAAGGCTTACTATAAGCTACAGAAATCAAGACATAAGGATAGACATACAGACAAATCAAAAACGGAATCCAGGAATGGATTTGCACGTATATGGTTAATCAAATAAAGTCTTTTCATATATGTATACAAATAGTCTTTTCATATACAAATATACAACCACAACCTTTAATCTTCTAACCACATGAAATTACTTTGAGATAAATTACAGACCAAAGCTTAAAAGCTAAAATTATAAAGCTTCTAGAAGAGAATATAAGAAAATATCTTTATCTGGAGTTAGACACTAATTTCTTACACAGCACAAAACATAAAAGAAAAATTTGATAAATCGTACTTCGTTAAATATAAATCAACTGCTCACCGATAGACATTATAAAGAAAATAAAGAGGGAAGCCTTAGAATGGCAGAAAATATTTTCAATACATGTATATGACAAAGAACTTGTACCCAGGATGCATAAAAAATTCTTATTAATCAATAACAAGAGACAAACAACCCGATTTTTACAAGTCAAAAGAACTGGACAATTCACAAAAGAAAATATGCAAATGAAAAATTAGCATATGTAAAGCTGCTCAACAGTATTAGTCATCAGGGGAAATGCAAGCTAAAACCACAATAAAGTATAATTTTACACACACTAGAATGGCTAAAATTACAACATCTTTGATGTTGGTGATGATGTGGAAGTTGTTGGTTTTGCTGGTGGGAGTACAAAGTGATACAGCAATTTGGAAAATTGTTTAGCAGTTTCTTATAAATTCAAACTATATCAACTCTATTACCCAGAAATTCTACTTCTAGGTATTTCTCCAAGTGGAAAAAAAAAAAAAAAAAATATATATATATATATATATATATATGTCCCCAAAAAGAGTCACTCAAGAATGTTCACCCTCTCAATAAAAAAATAGATAAATTAAATATGGTATAAACACAGTTGAACACAACTCAGCAATAAAAAAGCTATGATTTACGCAATACATACATGAACGGATCTCAAAAAGTGAAAGAAGCCAGACACAAAATGATGACATTGTATGATTCCATTTATATGAAATTTCAAGAACAGGCAAACATAACCCATGGTGATAGAGAAGAATTTCATGTGATAATGATAAAAAATTTAATAGGGATTTCTTCTTTGGAATAGTAAATTTGGATTACATAGTTTCTTTGACTTGTTTCTAGTTAATTTTTTAACTTTTTGGGGGCCAAGAGGAAGCATATAGATTGGAAACACAATGTACAGTCTTCAGGAGCTGTCTTGTTTTTTTATCACGCTTCGAAGGCGCCAAAATCACTAATGAAAGCTATAGATTAAAAATAATTTTCAGTATCTAAACTCTTAGTGATTATAATTTTAAGAAATTTATGGGACTTTTAGGAACAAGAGACATTATACTAAGCACTTTGGTAAGAAACCCTAGTCCATTTACCTGCAGGAGGAGTTTACCTATCAGTCATAACTGTTTGGACATAGACTCAAAAAAACCATTCTGCCTCTTTGTCAGTTGACTAATTCTAAGGCATAGACCACACAGATTGATACTCACCAATTATTATTGGCTGTGGCTCACTTTTTACTCCAACCCCTGCACTGGTACTAGCTGCAACTTCTACTCGATATTGAATACCTGGGAATAATCCACCAATTATAACAGACCGAATGGTTGCATCCACGGTTTTGTTGATATGGAATCGAGTTTCATTCCCCAAACACCAGATCTACAGAAATAGAAAGTTAGTAACAAAAGAATACGAAATTATCCTTTCTGGTAGTTATACTATTATATTTTTTTAATGGTGCCCTGTCCGTTTTCTAGGGTTGTATAACCCAAAAAAACCAAACCAATTGCTATCGAGTTGATTCCTGTTGTACACGTGCTTGCAAATGGCTTTTCTAAAGCTCATTTTCTGAAGTTTGTTTGCATATATGTGTGTTTGTGTGTATTAAAGTAATGACAATAAGGGATTCTAAAACTACACCACGTTCATTTAAATCTTACTATTGGCACTGAATGCTCATAATGAGTAATTTAGAAAACAAAACGATTCCCTTAATGCTTTTGGAAAGTGGTCTTTGGTTGCAAATGGCATTTTGGTTATGGATTAAAATACGTAATTTCCTCTCCTTAATTTATTTCTGAAGATTTATTAAGCATATAATCTATAGAGATATGGTGATTACAAGTTATAATATCTAGGTATATAGGTGTATATCTAAGTAATTTATATTTCATTTAAGAAAATATTAACTTACACAGAAGTAGTTAACAAGATTAATTTACCTAAGTTATAGATATTGACTGGGATGAAACTAAAGCCAATATTTACATTGGCAGTAATAAATCTTAATATTGATCAAAACATACATACACACATATTAGGATGCATGAGGAAAAAGTGGTGAAAAGTCTTTAAATGCTGAGAAAGGAAGAATTTTGCTTCATGTAGGAATCAAATTTTAGGGCATATTTTCTTCTGAGATACAGAAATTTGTTATTGTAAAATGTGTTCTAAAGGAATTTCACTGTGTACATGTATTTGTATTCATGTTATGTATTTTTTCATGTAAGAACACATGTGGTTTGTTTCTGAAGTGGGTAAGTTCCTGAAACTTTCTTTAAAACAATTTCTCTGAATAGTATGTTTTTGTTATTTACACTATGATACCTGTGTTCTTAATGAAGAATATTGAGATCTCACCAAAATATACACTTTGCTCCCAAACATGGAAGTCTCTAATGAGTGAGAAACTTTAAAACATACGCACAAATGCATCAATATTTATGTATAGGGTGTTTAGTCACAGATTGTACAAAAATAAATTCCTAACCTTATTAAAACATATCACACACACACACTCACACAAAACCGTAGTGGATAATTCTTTTCTTTTAAAACAGTGTGTACTAACACTTGTAAAACTTTAGGATCTATATAATAATGTTATTAAAAAAAACACTTATTCTTATATTTCTTAAGTATTTTTTATAATGTGATATTTTTTTAAATAAGTGCTTACGCACATGACATTCATTTGCTTCAGCAAGTTGATCTTTATTTCAAGAAAATTCTATTTTAAAATTGATAATTTTTTCTTTAAAATAACAATATATAATCTACAATTATATATTTTGATTGAGATTATTCAGTTTTGTTTCACATACCAATTATGAATTCCTAGATAAGAAAGGGTGTCTAGTTGTCTACTCTACCTGGTGTGTTATTGCTGGAATTCTATAAATACCTATTAGTAGCGAGAAATCATAGTTTTGAATTTTTACAAGGTTTAATGAGGTATTTTATACTTACGTATGGTCTAATCACATCACAATTAAAGTCTCATTTCATAAAGTTAGACATATTCTACATCTTAAATAAACATCACACGATGGCAATGATACAATAGCAGAGGCATACGTCATGGTTTATTGTGCTTTGCTTTATTACGCTTCATGGATATTGTGTTTTTCACAAATTGAAGGTTTGTGGCATTCCTGTGTTGAGCAAATCTATCAATGACATTTTACCAACAGCATGTGTTCACTTCATGTCTCAGTGTCACATTTTGGTAATTCTTGCAATATTTCAAATGTTTTTATTATTATATCTGTTATGGTGATCTGTGATCATTGATGTCACGATTGGAAATGTTTTGGGGTGCCACAAGCCTCATCCATATAAGACAATGAACTTAATAAATGTTGAGTGTGTTCTGACTGCTCCACCGACCAGCTGTTCCCCATTCTCTCTCCCTCTCCTCAGGCCTCTCTATTCCCTGAAACAGGACAATATCGAAATTAGGCCAGGTAAAAAAAAAAAAAAAAAAATTTTTTTTTTTTTTTTTTAATAACTCTACAATGGCCTCTAAGGGTTCAAATGAAAGGAAGAGTCACACATCTCTCACTTTAAGTCAAAAGCTAGAAGTGATTAAATTTTAGTGAGGAAGGCATGTCAGAAGCTGAGACAGGCTGAAAGCTAGGTCTCTTAGACCAGTTAGCCAAGTTGTGAATACAAAGGAAAACTTCTTGAAGGAAATTAAAAGTGCTACTCTAGTGAACACACAAACGGTAAGAAAGCAAAACAGTCTTATTTCTGATATGGAGAACGTTTTAGTGGTCTGGATAGAAGACCACCACCAGCCACAATATTCTTAAGCCAAACCCTGATCCAGAGCAAAGCCCTAAATTTCTTCAATTCTGTGAAGGCTGAGAGAGGTGAGGATGCTGCAGAAGAAAAGTCTGAAGCTAGCAGAGGCTGGTTCATAAGTTCGATGAAAGAAGCCATCTCCGTAACATAAAAGCACAAGGTAAAGCAGCCAGTGCTGCTGTGGAAGCTGCAGCAAGTGATCCAGAAGATCTAGCTGAGATAACTGATGAAGGCGACTACACTGAACAACAGATTTTCAATGTAGAGGAAACAGCCTTATATTGGGAGAAGATGCCAATCAGGACTTTCAAAGCTTGAGAGAAGTCAATGCCTGGCTTCAAGGCTTCAAAGAACAGGCTGACTCTCTTGTTAGGGGCTAATGCAGCTGATGACTTTAAGTTGAAGCCAATGCTCATTTATATTCTGAAAATCCTATAGTTATGCTAAATCCACTCTGCCTGTGCTCTATAAATGGAACAACAAAGCCTGGATGATAGCACATTTGTTTACAACACGGCTCACTGAATATTTTAAGCCCACTGTTGAGACCTACTGCTCGAAAGTAAAAAGATTTCCTTTCAAAACATTATTGCTCATCGACAATGCACCTGGTCACCCAAGAGCTCTGAGGAGATGTACAAGGAGATTGTTGTTTTCATGTCTGCTAACACAATATCCATTCTGCAGCCCGTGGATCAAGGAGTAATTTCAACTTGCAAGTTTTATTATTTAAGAAATATATAAGGCTATAGCTGCCATAGATAGTGATTCCTCTGATGGGTCTGGGCAGAGTAAATTGAAAACCTTCTGGAAAGGATTCACCATTCTCGATGCCATTAAGAACATTTGTGATTCATGGCAGGAGGTCAAAATATCAACATTAATGGAAGTTTGAAAGAAGTTGATTTCAACCCTCATGGATGACTTTGAGGGGTTCAAGACTTTAGTGCAGGAAGTAACTGTTGATGTGGTAGAAATAGCAAGAAAGCTAGAATTAGAAGCAGAGACTAAAGACATGACTGAATTGCTGGAATTTCATGATAAAACTTTAATGGATGAAGAGTTGTTTCTTACAGATGAGCAAAGAAAGTGATTTCTTGAGATGGAATCTACTCCTGGTGAAAATGTGAACATTGTTGAAATGACAACAAAGGATTCGGAGTATTGCATAAACTTCGTTGATGAAGTAGCGGCATAGTTTGAAAGGACTGACCCCAATTTTGAAAGAAGTTCTACTGTGGGTAAAAAGCTATCAAAGAACTTCACATACTACAGAGAAATCTTTCATGAAAGGAAGACTCAATCGATGTGGCAAACTTCATTGTTGGCTTACATTACGAAATTGCCCCAGCCACCCCAACCTTCAGCAACTATCACCCTGATCAGTCAGCAGCCATCAACATGGAGACAGGACCCTCCACCAGCAAAAAGATTATGACTCACTGAAGACTCAGATGATGGGTTAGCATTTTTTAGCAATAAAGTATTTTTTCATTAACGTAGGTACTTTTTTTTTGAAGACATAATGGTATGACATACTTGATAGATTATAGTATTAGCATAACTGGGAAACAGAAGAAAAATCATGTGGCTCGCTTTATTGCAATATTCATTTTATGGTGGTGGTCTGGAGCCGAACCCACAATATCTCTGAGGTATGCCTGTATGGTGTTTCTAAGTAGTAGCAAATTCACCAGCTGAAAAATGAGACATTCAACTGTTTTTATGTCAGTTTTTTCAAACTTTGTTTTTTCAATGGTTCCATTTTTTCAAATCAAATTTTATACAGAACCTCAATAAATAAAAAAAAAAAAAGCTTGTGAGTGGGAACTGATGATACCCATTCTCCTATTCCTGCCCTACCACCATACCACCCCTCCTCACTGCATCCTCCAAATCCTGAAGCACCTTCTTCTGAGAACACAATTTTAAAAACAATTGTCCTAAAAGCTCTCACAGAGAACTCCAATGACAAAGATAAAGGGCAGTTCTTGGGATGTGGGCTTCACCGCTCACCCATACCCCGTCTCTCTAAATCCCCTAGGTTCTGGAATCACTATAAAGAAACCATCTTAGCATTGTGATTTAATTGTCCAAATGAATTTGTGTTACATAGATTTGACCTTGGAGTTAGGCTCTCATCCTCTACGCATTTGTTTTATTACGTGTCATACATGGACATTATCATCCTCAAGTAAATAATCACTTTACATTTAAAAGTCCCTAAGAGGGCCATCAGAAACAAGCGTCATCCATAAGACCCTGGGATGCCTGTGGGAGCCTTTGTCTGTGAGCCTTCCCTCTTCGCCCAGGCCCTACCTTGTATTCTTGGATAATCCCATTCTGATGATCCGGAGGTGGAGGGTCCCAGGAAACACTAATGCTTGTGCTATTGTGGCTTCCAACTGTCAGCACAGTGACAGACTGTGGAGGGGCACTTGGGGCTGCAGGGGGAGCAATCAGAAGACACACAAATGGTAAGTCTTGAGGTACATTAACGCTGCTTACAGAATATGAATATAAAGACAGGATGCATGAGCTTCCAGTAGTTCTGAATTTGCATATAGTGTACAACAGCAATGCTTAAAAAAAAAAAAAAAGTCTTTAAAATATATGGGGAGATTTAAAGCAAATGCAATAGCTGTGGTAATACGTACTCTATAGTAAGTTTAACAGCAAATAGTAAATTCTAACGAGTGGGCTAAGTGCCTGAATTAATTCTCACAATAACCTCAGAAGGTAGAAACAATGCTTATCTCAGGTTTACAGATGAAGAAACAGATGGTCGCTTTAACAGACTTCAGGTCAAACAGCAAGTCAGGATTTGAACCCAGGTCTGTCTGATTCCAGAACTTTGGTTCTTTGAACTCTCATAGGTTGTCTTTCTAAAAAAAAACACTGCCATCAAAAATATTTCCAGAGGATATTTTTCCAAAATTTTACAGTAGTTCTCTCTGAATGGTGGCATTATTTACAGCTTTTTTTTTTTATTGTTTCATGTTTTATTTAATAAATTAAAATAAAAACAGCTTTCATTTTCACAAACACAGAAGGAAAATTCTTTTATTTTCATATTGGGCAAAATGATGGGCTGTGATAAATTGACCTCTAATTTAAGATTTAAAATTTATTTTATATGGATGGGCAAAAAACTCTGATGATATAAATGAAAACAGCTCGTGCTGTGTCAAATGGGAAATGAGCAGATTTTAATTTCCTACATGACTTCTTTTTCTTTACAGTTTCTCCTAAAACTAATTACAACCACAAGGAGAAAAGATGAGTGAGAAGCTATTTCTGATTTTAGATTGCAGCATCTCCAATACAGTGCATCTGAGAGCTGGAAATAGTAATTTTTCAGGAAGAAAAAAATTCTTAGTGAATCTCTAGATTTAAACCAAATGCAGGAAAAGCAAACTCAGAAGACTATATAAAATCCTCCCTGACAGTTCGAATATCAAAGAATTTTGTAGAATTAAGGGATTTCCATAGGAAAGGCTCGATGCTTTAAAACTAGACACAGTTTAGTCCTTTAAAAATATGTAAAATGGAATCCTAAGAGAGATTTTAAAAGCCTGTCAGTAAGGATTCCCATGTTTGGTGAATTTGCCATAATGACACATTTCCTTGAGGTCTGGCCATATTTGCACTGAGATGGGACACACAGAGAGACGTGTTAACACAATACAGCTCTTCACTCTTCCTCTGTGTGATAATATTGCTCCAATACAGCATGATGACATGAATTCCACCACTTGTCTACCAGCTCTGCAGTATTTAAGTAGACCACTTTGAAAAATACCACTTTTCAAAACTGGTTTCTCATTTGCCTGGCTGCTGGCTTGGAGAGCACCATGCTTGCTTCCTGACAGGTCAATTATTCCACCACTCCGCTTCTTTCTACAGATGTGAAAGCACCCAAAGTCCTGCTCATCATCCCCAGATACAGGGCCAGCTGAGTTCCAATCGTTACCTTCGCAAGGCCACAGAAATACGAGAGGAATACATACTGGATGGCGACCAACGTCCAACGTCTGATCCAGAGGAAGAGTCTGAGTACAGTGAAGTTGAATTTGGAAGTATGCTTCAAATGTAGCCTTCTATACTAAATGTATCCATTCTACTTATTAGCACTATAATTTTGCAGCATAAAGTAAAATTAAATGGTGAATAAAGAACTATTATTAATTTTTGATAATTTTCTCCGATTCTTCATATACCCTAAAAATAGCCTAATGATGCCTTTGAAAATATTAACTTCTGCCCATGCCAGTAAACTGTAAACCATGTCAAGATAATACTTTTTAAGAAACATATACTTTAAAAGCTCTTTGGTCAAACAGGGACAAGTACATGTCAGTATGAGAAATCTACATACTTTTTTTTAATACTACTTTTACATCATTTTATATGTTTAGAGAAAAGTCTTTTTATAGGAGTTATGCAGAAAAGTGGGGGGGTTTATGGTATTTGGCATCTGACTTTGGTTCCTCTCATGGTGCCATGTATTATAAGCCTCTCCTTTACGGAAGAAGACACTAGGAAATGGACTGATTGAAGCCTACATTATTTCATGGCCATGATATTTTAAAGTATCATAGCCCAGAAAGTCCCAAAGGAGATGGGGGGAAAAATTTCACTAAGAAGAAAAACATTGCAAATATGCAAGTGGCCTTCTGGGTTAGAAATTATGGGTCAGGCTGGCAGAATCCACTGAGAAATTCTCTGTGGGCCTACAAAAGAAAATGTCACACTTGACAATATGAAAGAAAGAGAAATCACATGAATAGCCTATGTTCTTGTGTTTCCTGTAGCCAGTCATCTAATGAAGCTAAATGACCTAAAAGTCACATAAAAAATATTGGAAAATATTATAATTAAATTCTAATTTACAGACAAACATAAGATTTGGGACAAATGTCTACCTGAGAAAAATCCAAATTATTTGAATGTCTTTATTTTATTTTTTGGGGCTGTTACAGTATTCTACAGTTTTCTCAGAATAAAATGAGAAAATGACACTTCCAAAGTTCATTCTTAGATTATCTCATTCCACTCTTCTAAGAAAATTATAAGCTAGTATTGCAATAGAAGTTGATTTGATGATGGTATTGTTTGGTTTATGCTAGAAATCTGAACACTGACCTTCTTCAGTAGTACGGACTGTTTTAGATTCACTATCCATTCCTTGGAACTCATTAAAATACGGTCGAACTTTAATTTCATAAGTCACTCCCTTTTTTAGATTGACTAAAACAGCATTTCTTTCAGTTGGGACTTTGGCATCTAAATTCTGCCATGTCGTTGTAGCCTGGAGGCCGGAAGTCTGACGATACATAATCCGGTAGCCTTGAATAAACTGGGGCTGGCGATCCACCTGAAAGACACCAAAGAACATCTGAAACCAACTGGAAATATTTCAGACATAATATTGGATCCATCCTCTTTTCTCTTGCCCCTATTTCAGTCCTCATTAACTACCATCCAAGTGGCTTTCTGGCTTTCTAATTTATCTTCCTGTTTGTGATATCCGATTCTAACTCCGAGTTCATATTGCCCCAAAGCTATTTCCAAACCAGAGTGGAACATATCTGTCCTTCTCCTGTTTAAAATATCCCGCAGTATCCAAGATACCTACATAACTGATTCAAATTCCTAGGTCTAGTCTTGCCAATCCCTAAATTTATTTTTCATCTTTACTGTCCATTCATCACTTTGTCATACTGTGGTAGCTTGCTTGTTGCTGTGATGCTGGAAGCTACACCACCAGTATTTCATATATGAGCTGAGTCACCCGTGTTAGACAGGTTTCACTGGTGCTCTCAGACTAAGACACACTAGGAAGAAAGGCCTGGTGATCTAATTCTTAAAATTAGGCAATGAAAACCTTATGCATCACAACAGAACAATGTCTGACTTGCTTGCTTTGGACACATCATCAGGAGGAATCTATCACTAGAGGAGGACATCAGGTTTGGTGAAGTAGAGGGCCAGTGAGGTCAAGGGAGACCCTGGGTGAGATGGATCGGCACAATAGATGCAACGATGAATTCAAACATGCTGGCAATCATGAGGATGATGCAGGACTAAGCTGCATTTTGTTTTGCCGTACATAAGGTCACCATGAATCGGACTCAATGACAAAAATTCGTTTGTCTGTCTGTCTGTCTGCCTATCTATCTATTTCAGACCTGCTTTCTTTTTCCCTGTGCTCAACAATTATATGCAATGTGCGTTTTGCCAGGAATCTCCATTCTTATCCCTTGTCTAATCAATAATAACTTTACTCCCTCAAAACAGGTTTTTTGACTTCCTATTAATAGGTGTGGAAACTCTGGTAGCGCAGTGGTTAAGTGCTATGGCTGCTAACCAAGAGGTCGGCAGTTCAAATCTGCCAGGCACTCCTTGGAAACTCCATGGGGCAGTTCTACGCAGTCCTATAGGGTCGCTATGAGTTGGAATCGACTCGACAGCAGTGGGTTTGGTTTTGGTTGGTTTATTAATAGGTGTCAGGAATTTTGATGAGATCTAGGGATAAAATGGGGAATTAAAATAGAGTCAGTGTCTGCCCTCATGGTGCTTAGAATACAGGCTGAAGGTGGCCCTTATCCAATAATCCTCCAAACCGTGGTCAAGCTAAAATCATAGCAAAAAAACAAGCAAACGTTAAGATCAATGTACAAGCAGCAAGTGACTAAGGAAAGGCAGATACAGTTTCCCTGAAGAAATAACCAGAACAGAGATGTGCAAGAAGAGTAGGATTTATGCAGGAGGGAGAAGAATAGGGACACCATGTATGAAATCCTCGTGGCTGGAGAAGCATATCAGAGAGATTAAAAGTTATGGAGCTGGAGCATATATTTAAATGCACACGAAACATTTACACTCATTAACAAATATTAAATGAAAGACTTTTATTAATTTGACAGCCTCTGGCTCCTTCAATAATCACATGATTGATATAATTTGACAACTTCATTGATCTCTTCATTTATTTATGGTACAGTTAATAAGCAACTTGAGTTAACAAAGATCTGAGATTTAGAATCTAAAACTGGTATCAAATCGAGCTAATGGGCAAATGTCGTGTTATCTATATTTTTACAACAATAAAAAAAGCAGAAAAGAGAACTTTTGAACAGTATTTTTGTTCACTTTTGTAAGAATTATATAAAGATCAAATACATATAAACATGAGATTAAAAGGAACACTTTGTTGGAGCTGTACTATAAGGAAGCAGTCTTTGTTGGAGTTGTGCTGCTGCTGCTTCTTCAGAGGGCAAAGGGTTTTTAGATTTTTAAATAATGTTTAGAGCCTTGCCATGCTTCTAGAAATGCTTGATTTAAACATAAATTACCACAGCACCGTCTCAAATTAATATGCTATTTCATAGTTTAATAGCTATGTTCTAAGAAGTCTTTAACTTGACATATTTCACTGTCAAATAACGAGTAAAGATTAATGGAGAAAAGATTGAATACCCTCATTTCGGGAAGACTGAGGAGAAATGGGAATTAGAGAATGTGATGATGGAGATGGCTATTTCAGCTTTTAAAAAATATCTTATTGTCAGCATATTACATAAAAGAAGTATTTCTTATAAATCAACTTCTAACATTTCTTCTTTAGTTATACCATTGTTATATATCTTTTTTTTTTAATATAAAGGCAACAAATCAATGAATGCTAACTTAAAATATTAGCTTTAAAAAAGTTAAAAATTCTGAACTTCAATAAAAATACGGTAGCACAAAGGACCATTTTTCTCCATTTGGTGTGGCCAAGCTAGAAACTTCCATGAAGTTGGTCAAGAATGAATATGTGTCTTTCTATAGATAGATAATTTCAATTTCCCAGCTGAGCCTCAACAAGTAAGGCTTTCTTTGTCCACCTGATAGTTTTCTAACCCTCAGAGATTTTCTGGAATTAGTGCTTCGCTTGTGTGAGTGTATGTGAAGAAAAAGTAAGCCCAGATCTGATGCGAAGCTTATGGTCTTTGAATTATCAGCCCCACTACCAGTTTGTCTCTATGCCCACTAGCATATTCTTTGAAAAGGAGTTGGTCTGACATTCCAAAACAAAGTAACCAAGAAGCAAAAAAGTTAAATTTCTGAGAACCAAAGAGAGATGCCTTTCATCAAAACTGTCAATGCTCAGAAAAATCTTTGCAGCATGGGTTAAAACAACATGAAGCTTGCAGTTTACAAACTTCTCTGCATTCACTTTAAGGGAATTTATACACTGAAAGAAAGACATAACTCACAGTAATAGCTTGTTAATACTGAAAGAAGCAAGCTGTGTTTTTAAGAAGAACATTAAGCAGCTGTTTCCAGATGAAGGGAGTCTGTAAATCTGGGTAAATTGGTTTTATCCATGTTTGGTTTTCATTAATTAAGTGTTTTAGGGACCTTATGAAGCTAATGTTTACTACACAACATTGCCTTGTTCAGTTCAGCATACCCGGCCTTTAACCAGCTTATAATAATAACCTACTTAATAGCTAAATAGTTTAACTTGAAACTTGAATTGGTGCAGTTACCATACATTTTTTAGGGAGGAAACTTGTTGTTACAGGTGGAAGCAAAAAAATGGACATGTGGAACTTTACCTTTAAAAAAAATAGATGGGATTTTTATTGGCTGTGCATTCATCCGACACCACCTGACTTTTGGAGCTCATTTTGACAAGTCCTCATTTTCAAGTTAAACCATACGCTCGTTACTCATATCAACATTCTGATTATAAGAAGGGGGATTTTGAGATAGAGTTGATCACAGTGAAAGTTAGGCTACACATCCACAGCATTATAGGACTTTTTTAAAACAGGTATTTTTCTGACAGGTGAATAAGACCTCTCATAACAAAAAGGCGAAATGATGAAAAGGGCTTCAAGCTTCCAGCCATAAAGTCTTAATTTGAATTATAGTTCAGACTCTTATAGTTTCTGAGCCTCAGTTTACTCAATTTCTCAAACAATACCTCTATTTTAAGGACACAGAAACGAAGAAATGAGCTCATGTAAACGAAAGCACTGTGTAAACTTCAGAGAGACACAAGTTTAAAGTATTTTTTAGAAAAAAAACAAAACAGTTGCTATTAAGTCATGTGTGGCAATGTAGAACTGTATTGATAGGGTTTTCCAGACTGTGGCCTTTGAAGGGCTGTACTAAGAAAAAAAAAAAAAAACTACACATGGACCTCAAACAAAGTTTTCATTAAATTTTTAAATGAGATGCTTAACATCTCACTTTTCAATTAAAAAAAAAAAAAAAACTAAACTACAAACTCAACATGAATTTTCTTCAGTGAGCTTAGGCTGCTTAGTGACCTATCTGGTTTTAGCTGAGCTCTGAAATTCTACTTCCCAAAAAAAAAAAAAAGCACTCTTCAATTCCAGTGGCTGTGATGCTTAAGGGCAAAGAGTCTGTTATTCTTTTTGTCCTTGAAACAAAAAGGAGGAAAAAAAAAAAAAAAAAACCTCTAAGAATAATCATTTTTCAGCAGGGGATTTATTGCTATTTTCCTTTGTAGAACAGCCATATTCTTATCATGTTTGCCTACCCTCATTAAGAGACTAGTAGTTTTTCGAAAGTAGTCTCTTACTTCTACCTTCATTGCCTCAAGATTAACTTTAGGGGGCATGTGGATGGTCTTTCCAGTACAAACATCATATTGTGTATTTGGTAACTGAAATCTGCCAAACTTAGGTAAACAATCTCACCTGTTGAAATCTAAACACAAGAAATGGGAAATACATTTCTTTCTCCCCCCTCCAATATTAATAATGTGATGATTTTAAATGCATAAATTTTACTAGTTAAAGATGTTACATGAAAATAAAATATTTAGTTACACTTTCTTTGGCACCCTACCCAACCCCCACTCTGACTTATTTCCAAAAAATTTATTATTGTTAGGTGCCATTGAATCAGTTCCAACTCATAGAAACTTTATGTATAACAGAACAAAATGCTGTTTGGTCCTGTGCCATCCTTACAAAAGTAGGTGTTTTTGAGCCCATTGCTACAGTCACTGTGGCAATCAATCTCACTGAGGGTCTTCCTATTTTTCACTGATTTTCTATAATACCAAACATGATTTTCTTCTCCAAGGACTGGTCTCTCCTGACAATATGTCCAAAGAACGTGAGATGAAGTCTTGTCATCCTCACTCCTAAGGAGATTTGTTTGTTCTTCTGGCAGTGTGTTATATTAAATATTCTTTGAAAACACTATAATTCAAACGTGTCAATTCTTTTTTGGTCTTCCTTTTCCATTGCCCAGTTTTCACATGCATATGAAGCAACTGAGAAGGCCATGGCTTGGGTCAGGTGCACCTTAGTATCAAAGTGACATTTTTGCTTTTTAACACTTTAAAGAGGTCTTTTGCAGCAGATGTGTCCAGTGCAGTATGCCATTTGATTTCTTGACTGCTGATTCCATGGGCGTTGATTGTGGATTCAAGTAATAATGAAATCCTTGAAGACTTAAAAATTTTATCCATTCATCATGTGGTTGCTTATTGGTCCAATTGTGAGGATTTTTGTTTTTTTTATGTTAAGGTGTAATCCATACTGAAAGCTGTAATCTGTGATCTTCATCAGTAAGTGCTTCAAGTCCTCTTCACTTTCAGCAAGCAAGGTTGTGTTATCTGGATATTGCAGGTTGTTAATCAGTCTTCCTCCAATCCTGATGCCAATTCTTCTTCATATAGTCCAGCTTCTCGGATTATTTGCTCAGCATACAGACTGAATAAGTATGGTGAAAGGAAACAACTCTGGTGCATACCATTTCTGATTTTAAATCACACAATACCCTCTTGGTCTATATAAAGATTCCACATGAGTATAATTAAGTGTTCTGGAATTCCCTTTGCAATGTTATCCATTATTTGTGATGATCCACACAGTCGAATGCCTTCCCGTAGTCAATAAAACACAGGCAAGCATCATTCTGGTATTCTCTACTTTTAGTCAAGATTCATCTGACAACAGCAATGTTCCACATTCCAAGTCCTTTTGTAAATCTATCTTGAATTTCTGGCAGTTGCCTTTGATGTACTGCTGCAGCTGTTTTTGAATTATCTTCAGTAAAATTTTACTTACATGTGATATTAATGACATTGTTCAATAATTTCTGCATTCTATTGGATTACCTTTCTTTGGAATGGGCATGGACATGGATCTCTTCCAGTCAGTTGGCCAAGTAACTGTCTTCCAAATTTTTTGAAATAGACAAGTGAGAACTTCTAGTGTTGCATGTTTGTTGAAGCATATTAATTGATATTCCATCAATTCCCGGAGGCTTATTTTTCACAAATGCTTTCAGTACAGCTTGGACATCCTCCTTCAGTATCACCAGTTCTTGGTCATATGCTACCTACTGAAATGGTTGAATGTCAACTAATTTTTTTTGGTACAGTGACTCTGTGTATTCCTTCCACCTTCTTTTGATAATTCCTGCACCATTTAATTTTTTGCCCATAGAATCAATATTTCAATGTGAGGCTTGAATTTTTTTCTTCAGTTCTTTCAGCTTCAGAAATGCTGAGCCTGTTCTTTACTGTTGGTTTTCTAATTCCAGGTCTTTGCACATTTTATCCTAATATTTTACTTTGTATTCTCAAGCCACTCTTTAAAACCTTCTGTTCATCTCTTTTAAATTATCATTTCTTCCATTCGCTTTAGCTCCTCTATGTTCAAGAACAAGTTTCAGAGTCTCTTCTGACACCAATTTTGGTCAATCTTTCCTGTCTTTCTCTTTAATGATTTTTTGCTTTCTTCATGTATAATGTCCTCGATGCCATCCCACAACTCTTCTGGCCTTCAGGCATGAGTGTTCAGTGTGTCAAATCTATTCTTCAGATGGTCTCTAAATTCAAGCATGATATAGCCAAGGTCATACTTTGGCTCTTGTGGACTTGTTTTAATTTTCTTCAGTTTCAACTTGAACTTGGATTTGAGTAATTGGTAATCTGAACTGCAGTTGGCCCCTGGCCTTGTTCTGACTGATGATATTAAGTTTTTCTATTGTCTCTTTCCAAAGATGTAGTCAATCTGAGTCCTGTGTTTCCATCGAGTGAAGTTCATATGTATAGTCGTCACTTACGTTGTTGAAAAATGTATTTTTGATGAATAAGTCATTGGTCTTGCAGAAGTATTTCATGCAATCTCCCACATCATTCCTATCACCAAGACCGTATTTTACAACTACTGATTCTTCTTCTTTGTTTTCAACTTCCACATTACAATCTCCAGTAATTATCAATACATTTTGATTGCAGGTTTGATCAATTTCAGATTGAAGAAGTTGGTAAAAATCTTCAATTTCTTCATCTTTGGCATTAGTGGTTGGTGTGCAAATTTGAATAACAGTCATATTTACTGGTCTTCCTTGTAGGCGTATGGATATTATCCTATCACTGACAGCCTTGTGCTTTAGGATAGATCTTGAAATGTTCTTACTGACTATAAATGCAACACCATTTCTCTTTGATTTGTCATTCCTAGCATAGTAAACCATAGGATTTTCTGACATGCAGCTCACTAATGCCTAGGATATTGATCTTCAAGTGTTCCATTTAATTTTTGACTACTTCCAATTTTCCTAGACTCATACTTTGTATATTCCAAATTCCAATTATTAATGGATGCTCACAGCTGTTTCTTCTCATTTTGAGTCGTGCCGCGTCAGCAAATAAAGTCCTGAATTCTCTACTCCATCCACATGATTAAGGTTGACTCTATCTTGAGGAGTCAGCTCTTCCCCAGTTGTGTTTTAAGTGCCTTCCACCTGAGGTGCTCATTTTTCCAACACTATATTCAATGTTCTGCTGCTATCCATCAGGTTTTCCTTGGGTAATCTTTAACTAGATTTCCTGGTCCTTCTTCCCAGTTTGTCTTAGTTTGGAAGCTCTGTTGAAACCTGTTCCCCATGGGTGACTCCGCTGGTATTTTTAATACCAGTGGCATAGCTTCCAACATCACAGCAACATGCCAGCCACCACAGTACGGCAAACAGACAGATGGTGTTCTACATATTTATTTCTCTCAAATACACACATTATCACATGTGTAACTACAAACTCCTGAGAAACAATATTCTGGGATATAATTGAAACCTTTCTTATTTTTGAAGCTAAATAAAAACCAGAAAGTAAGAAAATGAATGATTTGATCCTTCAAAAGATAGTTATTAAAAAGGGATTTCATAATAGACATTCTGCTGCTCTGAAAAAAGAAAGGAAAAATGTGGAGTTTCAGAAGTCACAGCACAGGAAGGAGATAGCTATTAAAATTAGTAGTGACAAGCATCTTGGGATATAGAGTTGAATACGACAAAGGCCCCTTCTAGGAAGAACTCTCAGTCTACTGACATGGAATTTTCATGTAATTTGATTGACTCTTTTAAACTCACTGACTTTTAAAGTAATTAACTTCATAAAACACAATGTCTTACACAAAAAATTCCCATAGTTAGAAGGAGCAACCCTTTCATGACCATTGGGATTAACAGTTGCCCACCAACATTTCCCACTCCTAAGGTTTATTGGGGAACTTCTTTCCTACTGACAGTACATACAGCTTTTAGGAGGGTGCCTGCATAACAGTTTGAAACATATGTCCCTGTGGACTCTGGGGAGACACTGGGAGTATAATTTGTGGGACACCACATGTCCCTCAGATCTATAAGGGTAGGCTTGTGGGGTGAGGCAAGAAAAATAAAAATTCTTAGCACCTACTAAAAATTCAGATGTACTCAGTGACTCAGCATGCTTCCATTAATGAAAGCACATGGTTATCAACAGAAAATTCAAAGCAGAAAATAATTGCTATATATTGTTTTTACCTCAGTGGCCAGTGTCTGAACAAAAACATTTTGCATTTTGAAATAACAGTGGTCAGGCTAACATATTTAATAATGCATGGCACTTGAGTATTTGTAGTATATAGTAAAATGTCACTTTATTTCTTAAATCTATCTAATTCAACTACATGTGAAAATAATTATCAAAATTACATACAAGTTTTGCTGCTGCTCTATAAGATTCAGCGTACTTAAAAGACATAATGGTAGTTGATTTAAAATCAGAAGTTAACTTCATCAAAAATGTTTGTGTTTCAAAGGACACAATCAGAAAAGTAGAAAAACAACCCATGGACTAGGAGAACATATTTTCAAAGCATATATCCAATAAGGAAATTGTATCCAGAATATATAAAGAATTCTTACAGCTCAATAATAAGACAGATAACTGAATTTTAAAACGGGCAAAAAATGTGAGTAGACATTTCTCTAAAGAAGATACTCAAATGAACAATAAGCACATAAGAAGATGCACAATACTACCAGCCATTAACAAAATGCCAATCAAAGCCAAAATGAGATATCGCTTCACACCCACTAGAATGGCTATAATCAAAAAGACAAGCAATAACAAGTGTCTGTGAGGATGTGGGTAAGATGGAACCTTTGAACATTTCTGGTGGGAATGTAAAATGGTACATTCTCTTTGAAAAACATTGTGGCAGTTCCCCAAAATGTTAAAGAATTACCACACGGTCCTAGATATAGACCCAAGAGAAATGAAAACACATCTCCATATAGAAACGTGTACATGACTGTTAATTATAGCCAAAAAGTAGAAACAACCCAATGTGCATTAATTAATGAACAGATAAACAGAATGTGATGTAGCCATACAACGGAATACTATTTTGACATAAAATACAATGACTTTGAGTCTTACACAAATAATTCCGTATTTAGAAGGACCAAAGCTTTAATGACCACTGGGATAGACTCCAATGTGGAAAGACTTCAGAAACATTATGCTGAGTAACAGAAGTCACACACAAAAGATTCCACATTGTATTCCAGTTATGTGAAAGGCCCAGAATAGGCAAATCTATAGAGACAGAGTAGATCAGTGGCTGTACAAGGCAAGGGTACGGGAAATGGAGACTGATTGCTAATGGGCATGAGGTTTCATTTTAGGGTGATGAAAATGTTCTAAATAGAGATTATGGTGACGGTTGCAGAACTATATAAATACAGTAAAAAAAAAACCAGAATTGTGCAATTTTATCTATGATATGTTAATCATATCTTAATAAGGCTATTAAAAATTCAGAAAGCAGAACATGTCATGCTTATATCATGGTCTCTTACTCTATTGAATATTTTTCTTGTCATTGATTACATAGTGATTTAAAATGGTAAGAGTTTTTATTTTTTAATTTTTTGGGGGGATATTTTTCTTAAAAAATAGAAGAAACTATTATCTACATAGCCTTTGAAAACTTACCGTCCAAGTGACTTGAACCGTGGTGGGCGTCAATACAACCGGAGTATGAAGACGGACGCTAACATCTCCTAACTCTTTCTGTACTTGTCTATGGTCCACTCCTTGTGCTGGTGGGCTGATATCTGCAGGGAGATAGCATTCCAATTTTTAAAAATTCATAACAAAATTCTAATTTATTTTACATAAGCCAGTATTATACCATTAGAAATAATTACAGGGGAAAAAAAAACTTTGTGATAAATACATTTAAGGATCATTTTACTTAATATATATATGTGTGTGTATATATATATAGTGTATGTGTGTATAATGCTAGGATATAATTCGAAAGATGATATTTATCTTCACTGAAAAATATATTCACAAAAGAGTATAACCTCTCACTTCTATTCACACACACACAAATTGCTGTGAAAGATCTGAAAACAGGCATTATTTCCTTAATAAAGGATAAAGTATGTGCTGTAAAACTTCTCTAAAGAGATTATTTTCTTATACAAAAAAAAGTTGCTGTCAGGTCAATTTTGACTCACAATGACCCTATAGGACAGAGTAGAACTGCCCCCGTAGGATTTCGGAGGCTGTGAATCTTTAAAGAAGCACACTGCCACATCCTTCTCCTGTGGAGCAGCTGGCAGGTTTGAACCACCGACTCTTCAGTTAGCAGTCAAGTGCTTAACCACTACCCCACCAGGGCTCCTCTTATTATTATAATTTTTTTTAATAGATGCTGGCATTTCCCCTTATTGAAGAATTTTCCCAAGTAGGAAATGGGGATATATTTGAAATCTGCTGTTCAGGAATTTGTCCAGTCCCTTGTCTGACTAGTACATATGTTTTCTTGCTCCTGGACCTGTTTCAGTCTGGGAGCATAGTGGGGAAAGAAATCAGGGGAGCCCTGGGGGAGCTAATCATGTCATTAAAGCTAAACAGAGTGAGGGAGTGAAGGAAAAGAGTCTTTCAACTTCAGAAAAGTACATTTTATTGAAACATTTAAAATAATAATAAAATGTGCTAAAGTAATAAATTCTGAGCAGTACTCCCATACCTGACACAGGGTAATGAAGCTGCTTTTGGGCAATGGGGAACGGATGGAGAAGGGAAAAAAATGGGGAGGTCAGCCTTACCTTGCTATGCTCCTATTCACCATTCGGTTAAATACTACCCTATCACTCTGTGCAATGGTTTATATTCAACGTACCCATTCAGAAAAAAATGGTAAGTTATGGACATCCAAGTCTACCAAATTATTAATAAACATAGAATTTCACACATACTCAAATCAGCTTCCCTAATTGGCTCACTTCAGTGTTAAGTTGTTTTTTTCTCTGACTACTTTATTTTAGGGAGGGAGTCCAATTTAAAATGATTTATTTTCCTAATCTTGTTTTCTCTTCTTTTCTCAGGCCACAATGCAACACTCTTGTACAAGTATTTTTAAGTACGTAACTCAGCCATAACTTCAATTACATGTACAAACTTAAATTGGGACATAAATAATTTGGTGATTTTTCTTCAGTACCACTTTTTTTTATCTTTAGCAAAAATAATAAACAGCAGAACTAATTTTTACTTGACTTGACTTAGCAGAAAAAAATGTTGATGGTAAATGAAAGTACAAGTGTTTGCTTTCTTACTGAATAAAAAGAGATTTCCAGCTTTTTTTTTGTGTGTGTGTGTGCTTAATACCTTTGGAAAACAAAAGCTCACACAGAAAAGTGCTCTTTGAAAAGAAGTGCTTTGCAGAATACGAAACTGCTGACAATATGGTGTCAAAAAATGCTGCTGACGTTCAGACACAAAACGTGAGTTGTCCTATTAAATATCTGCTAAGAGAACATAACTCTTGTGCTCTATATAGTCTCTCGACTGGAACAAGCCAGATCACAAACAACTTTTCATTAATCTTTTTTGACCTTTCCACTGAGAAGTTATTTTATGAGTCACGATTTAGTGACTGGCATAGTTATTGAATGATCATGAACGTCTGCTATGTTTAATCATGCCAGAAGTCTTCCCATTCTGTTATCTCCCCACCTTGCATTGCAGCTACACACAAAAACAGACTGTTTCTATCCACACAGGTAGAAGTGACCCAGCTACTGTAATTTCTTGACTTAAAATTGTATCCTTCTTCCATTCCAAGTTTAATAATTTAATTTACTCAAATTCAGAAGCACTAAAAGCAATTGGATACAGGTAAGATAAAATATAACCAGTTTCAAGTCTTCAGATTCCTTGTTGTGCTTTTTCTTTCTCCTTAGACAGGTTCTTTACCTACAGGCTCTTTATCATCATGGAAAATTAATCACATTACTGCTTAGAGAACAATAGCAAAGTGGCATTCCCTCCTCCCTTGACTGTCATCATGTCAGCAATGTTACAAAGTCACGTGGCGACTTTATTTCACTAGATTCCTTTAAGGCACCCTTCTCTGTTATAATAGCATGCTAGTTACTATCACTGAACTACATTGTAATTATAATAGTATTTTATGGCTGTATGGTGTTTTGCATAGCATAAAAGTACTACTTTGAATTATATCTTGCTCAAAGCCTTTTACAAATAAGAAATAATTAACCCTTTCTCAAGAACCCTGTGGGAAGTGGGCTGAAACAATAATAAAGCCGCCATTTCTATTTTATTAATTCCCTTCGCCTCCTAATAAGAAAGAAAACTTTAATGTAGCATAGTACATTAACCCCTAGACTCTTGTACCTTTTCAGCTGGAAGAGACAGGGTACTCGAGATGAGGAAATCTGCATTTTGATCTTAAATTGTAATATTTTTGGTGTTTGTTAATTAGTTAAAAGAATTGCACGTCTCAGGAAAAAAGTGATGCACTGCTTTCAGAAATAAATTGCCTCCTTTAGACCTATGATTTAATATAATGCACTGTAACAGTGGTTATCAAACTTCATCAGCATCACGTGGAAGGAAAGTTAAAACAACCGCTGGACTCATCCCAGGGCAGCTGAGTTGGGGCCTGAGAATCTGCATTTCCAACATGGGTCCAGGTGATACAGATGCCGCTTGACCAGGAGCCATGCTTTGAGAACCACTGAACTATAAGAACAAAATTCCTGAACAATGGGAATAATTTAGATACCACTATCTGGGCATTTTAGCTATTAAAGACCACTTTGCTACTGCCGAATTAATTTCAGAAAGGAGAAAAAAATTTTCCCTTTGAGATACAGTGAAGACATAACTTAGTCGATTCATTCTTGCTTTATAAATGGACCCAGTTAGTTTGTTTATTTTTTCTAAACAAGTTCCTGAAACTCCACAAAGAGGCCACACCTCACCAAAGCAAACAGCAAACTTCCTCTCTTTATAAGAGAAAGTCTAGTGAATAATTATAAAAAGAAACTCAGACCCATTACCTTTCCTTAGGCAATCCTCTTATTCTTAAAGATCTTAAAGAATAATTCCTAATTCCTAATTTCAGAATCAGTCATGTTTACAGCTACCGAAATTACCTTGTGTGCGCACAGGATCTGACATGGGGCTGGGGTCACTGAGACCTTGGGGGTTGATAGCTCTGACCATGAATAAGTAGATTGTATTGGGCCGCAGTCCTCTGACAGTGTAGAGGGTGGTCTTTACATGATTTGCCACCGTCTGCCAACTATTGCTCACTGATTGGCTGAAAGCAGAATAGAAATTTCGTTTAAAGAACAGTCGTAAAGGTATCAAAAATGGAGTTGGGTATTAATGACAAAGGTTAATGGCTGAAAATTAAACGCGCACACACACACACAACACTTGAAGTGCTCAGCGCAATAAATGAAACATTTGGGATGATTTCGGTTTATTCAACAACAAAGCCGAGCCTAACGAAAGTGCCATGCACAACAAAATTAAACTCAGCCCAGGAGATGTGACAGCCTTTGCTAATACGCAGCAGCCCACTAAATGAATACCTGTAAAAGGAAGAGAGGCCAAGATCACAACATCAAGTTTATACAATAAATATGGTCCTCGTAAAATGTATATATATAGATATGTATATATATACCTTGAAAAGAATTAACCTGTAGAAAGAATAAATGGACTACAGAGTAAATTATGCCAACACATTTTCCTGTTACAGGGTGTGTTTTCTTTTGCATCAATTCCACATGCAATATTATAATAGAGCCTTCTAAAACTACATATCTGTAAAAGAAGAGAGGAAGCATGTAATGAATATTTTCCCTTGGTCACATTTTTAATAAAACCGTACATTACACAGTATTGTGCTTTCCCATCTCAGAATGGTAAAATACCACTCTGTGTGTGTGCCACTTTCGAGTACTTCATTTAAGGTCAGATGCTACTTTTGCTCAAAATAAGGAGAAAATGTGATTTTCATAGCTGTCTGTTTATTTTTCAGGAGTCCTTCAGCATCAAAGCATGAAAATGATAGAAAAATACCATCTCGAAACCTGAAAACTATCTATCTGTCATTGCCTTAAGTACAGATTAAGGAAGCCTAAAATGAAAGTGATCATTGTCCTAATGTTTGTAAAGAAGGACAGTGGTTATCATCTCATCTTTAAAATGTCAGGTAGAAGCATACTGAAACCAAATCAAAAGCTGTATTTTCTCATTTTATCCATTCATATTTTACCCAATCTGCAGAAGACTGCTTTACAATGATGTTGACAACACACAACTTCAAATAACATGTGTAAACATCTTTTCCTTACAACAACCAGAAACACATGAAATCAATTTCTTAATTGTGGCTTTTTAATTTTCTCTCACGCATACCCAACAGATGTATTCAAACATACAGAATTAAAAAAAAAAAAAGGAATTATTTAAAGTTCTGCTCTAATTATTACGAACAAAGATTCCAGCGTCCCATGCCTCAATAAACTTTGCATAACTTAAACAATGCCTGTGCCTAATTAAATTTTCTGCCTAGTTCTAATGTCAAAATTCTCATCCTAAACCCCTACAGTGGTCACAGTAAGGAAAGGAGCTAAGTGATTATATCATGAGATAGATTTGTACAAATGTAGGTGTGGATATTTAAGTTATAAATGAAGAAAACAGCAAGATCTATTCTTGAATAAAGTCAGATATAAAAGATTAATTCTTAAAACACATTGACTGAACTTGTCTATGAAATAAAACAGGAGAGCTCCTCTGAGATTTTAGAATTTAGGAGTTAAAGCAAAAGCCCAATGGAGGAGAAAGGAACTGTCCCATACCTGAATGCCTCAATGACATATGCACTTGCTGGAAAGGTTCCAGGGGTACCTGGTTGCCAGGACAAGGTGACGCTGTTCTTAGTAACATCAGTGACCTGTGGTTTGGATGGTGGTCCTGGCAAGTCGTTTAAATCATAACTTTTACTGATTGTTGCTCCAGATTCTATAAAGGACAAACAGAAAAAAAAAAAAAAATAATTAATTTCGTTCCTGATTGCATAAGCTGACAATGCTGCTTACAAAAAGGATAAACAGTCTACTGAAAGAGTCGATCTAGACAGAGAGCAATTTATCTTCATTCTGAATTAGAAACACATAAGTGAAAATTTACTTTCCCACATGTTAATAAATGTTGACTTCCACACATAATCACTAGAATTTCTTGCACTTTAGACAAAGACAATAAAATAACAAGGTTATCAAGGATACATTTATCAAATTGCACACACGCAATGCTATATGCCAAGTGGCACAGGAATTCAAAAGTGGCATGAGACTTTAGTTTTTACACGCAATGAATTTAAAATCCCAATCTCTCCTTAACTTGTTATTTGATAATGACCTATTCGATAAATGGGCTCAGGATTTCTGCTGTTCAGATAATTCACAAAGAACTCACCTGTCACATCCAGCACAGCACTCCAAGAGGTCTCCCCACTTGAACTTGTAGCCACGCAAGTATATGTGCCAGTATCAGAAATCTACAGTGCACAGAAGGGACAGAATTAATCATTTTGTGGAATAATTACTTGATCTCTACCAAGCAATATTTAATTTCTTAAAATGTGATATATCATTTGGCTGTCCAAACTTTTCATTACAGTCAATCATAGGTACACAGGAAATATTAAAATAAACTCTCATAATGCTACTGTATTTACAACAGAGATTCAAAGGTTTTTTTATTTTTATTTCTGCAACTAGATATTTGTCTAGTAAACACCATTTCTCTCCCCTCTATCTCTCTCTTGCCTCCATGGTAATACTCATCTCTTAACTCCATTTTACAGTGGGGCTTCACTGTGTCAGAGCAGATATGGACAATTTAGGACAGGATTTTTTCTGCATCCCATAAACATAGAGAAACAGCAATGTAAAGCTGTGCTTTCTGTCTCAACTACACTAGATTTCAATGGGTAAAAGGTAGCCAGGAAGAATAAGCAATGAGATAATAGGTGGCCAACCCTACATTTCTTTTGAAAGATAGGGGGAAAAGCTGGGAAAAAAAAAAAAAAAGTTAAATATATCCCCTTTAAAGAGATTCAAACCCATTGCCGTTGAGTTGGTCCCTATTCATAGCAATCTTATAGGACTGAGTAGAACGGCCCCTTATGGTTTCCAAGGTGAACCTGCAGCCATATGAGTGAATGAAACAAATTGTATCATTACAAGCCAAACAAAACTTGTTTACTGAATCACTAAAATTTACAGCTGAAAGGGGCCACAGAGATAATCTATGACTTTTTTTTAGACATACTTAAACATTGCCATTTCATTAATCACTTAAATATATATTTGTTATGCAGTGAAGAATGGAAAAAAGACTTTTAGAATGATATAGTTCATAACATAATAAAGATTTCTCTTCCACAAATGAAAAAGGCAGAAGATTCAGTGAGCACACCGTGACAAAAATCCAAGATGGATTTCAGATATAACCCAAAAGTCCTCACTGGGGTTAAGCTTCATGCTGACAGTGCAAACAACACACTTTTGCATTGGCTTGGGGGTTGAAGAAAAAGTGAGACAAGGAAGAAACACCGATGAACAAATGAAATATCACCATTCCCAAGATAAAAAAAAACAAAAACAAACCCAGTGCCGTTGAGTCGATTCCGACTCATAGCGACCCTATAGGACAGAGAAGAACTGCCCCATAGAATTTCCAAGGAGCGCCTGGCGGATTCGAACTGCCGACCCTTTGGTTAGCAGCCGTAGCACTTAACCACTACGCCACCGGGGTTTCCATTCCCAAGATGTAGGATTAAAATTTTGTGATGAACATGAGTCTAATTCTTGATGAAATACAGGAGGTCATGGTATATTATATCTGCTGGGTTCAAAACATAAGTGTATTGAGGACTCCACCTTCTACAGTTGATTCTCAGGTAAATCATTGGTGCATGGATGCTACTGCTGCTGCACCATTTTAATTGATTTGAAATGCCATTATATATTTTAACTTAGCTTTCAAATTGCTCTGGCATGTCATTCTTTACCATATTATCTCTGTACAATCGTCTCCTATTGTACAGAGGAATGAGGAGGATAGGCATTGTAGAAAGAGCCACCCTTTCAAATGTGGCTGTGCGCGCATTACAGTCATTAAAAATCTTTGCATTTAAGAAGCATCACTCACAAACTAAATATAATGAGCTGAGGTTGGATTCTAATGGGATATTCATTTGAATACGGTCTGTGGCAGAGGAAAAGAATTTGCATTTTATTATAGCTGTTGAACAAAAACGTAGCACTTGCTATTACGCGCGAATGCTAAGAGTATGTAGGTAATGTTTCTTAACTGCATCTCCTTGTCATTGTGTGGAGGCACAAGTCTGACGTTAGCCGTGGTAGGTATACTTTAATGAGTGTTGGAATATTCTCCTCTTCAAAAGATACAGATTCAGTTACCAATTAGCTGGACTATGAGGACACAGCATTCATCATATTTTTCGGTACCAAAAAAGGAATGGTGAGACAGAAAGGAATATGACCTACAGAAATCCTCTCTTGACTGCACAAGTGAAATACTGTAAAGCACATTTTTATCTCCCTTTAAATACAGCCATCTTCCAGCAAAAAAGAACAACATTTTCATTTTGGAGTTTATCAAAAGCCTAAATATCATGACTAAAACTCACTCTTCTATCACCATCATCATCACCACATTCGTTTTTATTCCTTAAACTTTAAATAACGTCTTTTGTGGGTCATGAGTCTTTCACATCGTCTCCATCCGTGTCCTTTTATCCTTAACCAAGTGCTTTAAAAAGAGATTAATGTGCTGGCACACACCATCACCTACTTTTCTCCTTGCGTAGTTGGCTGCTTGTGTCTCAGCGAGATGACTCAGAAGCCTGTCAGCGGGCTCAAAGTTTGTTTGAGATCATCCAGCACCCACCTTTAATTGCTTCTTTCAAACACTACTGGGGAGCTTGACTATTCAAGCACACCCTTTAATTCAGTGGTACAGTGAAAATGCATTAACCTCCATGGCCCAAGCCTGCCTCTAGCCCAGAGAGAGAGGTTAAAGTGTTTACACAAGGAGACTTGGCATTAATTTTTAATAACTTCCATTTTGTTCAAAGAAGGTTAACAATTAATTTACAATCAATGATAAGACAGGCTAAAAAAAGAACTGTATTAATTTATTTTTCTCTTATTTGAACTTGACAATGTTGTTTTCATCTTACAGCAGTAATTAATGTCTATGTCTCAAAATTAAATGTGTGTGTGTGTGCGTGCACATATGCAATGATATGAGCCACAAAAATAGAAAGCCATTCTTTTTGGCATATTTATCCATACGATACACTGATAAAATAACCGGATAAACATGTAAACCTATGTATACACTAAAAGAATAATATTTCAAATTATGATTACCTGAAAATATGTACAATAAAAATATTTAATTTTCCTTCCCTGGTTTGTAAATGGGAAAAGTCCCCTACATTGTTTTTTGTGGTTCTCTTTTTATTCATCTCAGCACACAATTTCTACCTGGACATCACATTCTACTAATTGTTCTCTCACTGAATAATTTTCGATCCATTTTTCTTCATCCACTATCACATCAACTATCTTAGCTCTGGCTCTCCTCCCCAGTCTTGTTACTATAACACACTGTCCAGTTTTTGCATAGAGCTTGGTATATTGTGGGTGGGCTCGCTATATTTGGTCAAATGAGTTGAATGTATTTGTGGCAGACAACTGGTCCCTTGACAACATCCTCCTGGTATTCTCATCTTGTGTAGCTCCTCACCTTGACTACGGGAGGGACCTGTGACTTTCTTCTAACCAAAAGAATACAGCGAAAGAGTGACAGGATGTCACTTTTGGTAACTTGTTATATTGGATTATATTACTTGTCTTGCAAGAAGACTCTCTTCCTTGTTGACTTTGAGGAAGCAAGTGGTCATTTTGAGAACATCCACATGCCAAGGAACTAATGGCCATCTCTGACCAACAGCCAGCAAGAAACTTAGGTTATCAGTCTGATAGCCAGAAAGAGCATTATTTTTGGAAAAGATCTTGGAAGGGGATCTTTTCTTTTCCCAGTCATTCCTTAGATGAGACAACATCCCTGACTGACACCTGATTATAGTCCTTGGAGACCATGAAGCAGAGGACCTAGCTAGGTCATCTTCAGACACCTGATCTTCAGAAAATGTGAGATAAAAAATGTATGTTGTTTATACCTCTAAGCATTTGTTAAAATTGAGATACATTAATAGACGATTAATACAAATACTCAAAACTAGATATTTTATTTTGAATTCCTCCTGAAACAGGTCCAACTTTTATAATATTACCAGGAATGGTCATCCTTCACCACATAATCCTCTCAGAAAGGGCAAGAAATGGCCTGTTTTTGTCTATGGGTTTAAATACAAAACCCACAGAAACTTAACCTAAAATATAAGGTTTTCTATCAACTAGCCAAATCTGGTTCTTATATACTCAGTCTCATCTCTTTTCTCTTTAATTTTCCACACAACTCTTTGGCCAAGCCAATTTATCCATATTTCCCTACATATATCATTTTTTTTCAAACTCACTTTGTTCATGAGAGTAAATCAGATGCATTTGTCACTTTCAAATTACTTTAAATAATGCGGTATTATTATTTACATGGAGCCTTGGTGGCGCAGGGGTTAAGAGTTCAGGCTGCTCCCAAAAAGGTGGGCAGTTTGAATCCACACTGGAAACCCTCTGTGACAGTTCTACTCTGTCCTATAGGGTTGCTATGAGTCAGAACTGACTTGACAGCAACATTAAATTTTTAAAATTTCTAGTTTCATTGGTTGTACACACATGGATTGGGATGAAGAAGTAAAAGGTATCTAGGTCTGTCATGAATTTATGAGTAACATAAGGACAATCACCTTCCCTTTAATTTTAATTCATCGTTTGTAAAATAAGAAATACCATATAAGGCAATTACACTAGGATATAAGATTTTAGGTTCACCCATAGTTTTTCCCTAGGGTAGTACTTACATTGAGATGAAAACCCAAATATAAATCAAATATCACTTACCCGTAAATTCTTAATCTGCAGTGTTCCTTGCTCTTGTATTGTTGCTCTTGGATCTCTACCCAGAAAAGTAAATCCTTCTTTTAACCAGCTAATGACAGGAAGAGGATCACCAGTAGCTTTACATTTCAATAATGCTGTACCGTCTACTGCTAGTGTTTGGTTGGCTGGGCCTTGTAGAATTATGGGTGGAGGTCTATCTGTCAAAACTAAAGGATAAAGATATTTTCAGGATATGTTAACTTCTATGAAATCCAATAGTCTTGATATCCTGATATTGAAAGTACGTTTAATTTCCCAAATTCACGCACATTACTTTATAACGTACTCTGTATTTTCTTTATCAATACATACAATACATGGATACATATTGTTTGAACTCACTGATGTATCTGAACATGTGGTGTTGGCGAAAAAGACTGAGTATACTGTGGACTGCCAAAAGAATGAACGAATCATTCTTAGAAGAAATACAACCAGAATGCTCCATACAAGCAAGGATGACAAAACTTTGACTCATTTACTTTGGAGACATCATTAGGAACTATCAATCATTACAAAAGCACATCACATTTGGCAATGAAAAAGATCAGTGAAAAGGAGGGAAACCTTCAGTGAGATAGACTGACATAATGGTGGCAACAATGGACCAGTGGACTCAAACATATCAACCATCATGAAGATGGTGCTGGCCCAGGGAACATTTTGTTTTGTTATACATAAGTTTGCCATGAGTTGAAGCCAACTCAGTGACAACATATACACCATGCATACTACACTAAATCCATATATATTGTTTATAATTTACTTTGCATTAACTATAATTAAGATACAGGTATATACATGGTTCGAACCTGCCCAGTAGCTCTGCGGGAGAAAGACCTGGCCATCTGCTACCATAAAAATTACAGCCTAGAAAACCCTATGAGGCAGTTCTACTCTGTCACATGGGGTCACTATGAGTCAAAATTGACTTGATGGCACCTAACAACATAATTAAGATATCAAGAGGATATATTCTGACATTTTAGAAAAGTTTAGACATACCGAAAGGTTTAGTCATATTAAAATGAAAATATATCCTGCTTAGAGAAGTCATTCATAAAATAGCCATTTTATCTCACATATGCCTTTTTAAAAAGTTTATGAAGCATCATAGGGGTAGAGTCAAATTTTATTTTTGCTTTTATTGTAAGTATATGTTCAATAAATAATTTCAACTTTCATGGCTCCAGTTGTATGCTATATTTAATAGGTTAAAATACTTCTATTGATGTTAAAATGTCAGATTATAAGTAAATTGTTTCCAAAAATTGTAACACTAGGTCTTTAAATTATAGCAATATCATTTTGCTAATTTAATTTAACCAGTCCTTACAATTAAGAAGGAAACCTGGTGGTGTGGTAGTTAAGTACTACGGCTGCTAACCAAGAGGTTGGCAGTTCAAATCCGCCAGGCACTCCTTGGAAACTCTATGGGGCAGTTCTACTGTGTCTTATAGGGTTGCTATGAGTCGGAATCCACTTGACGGCAGTGGGTTTTTAGTGAGTTTTACAATTAAGAAAAAAAAAAAAAAGCCAGCCTAGTTAGACTATGTTTGTGGTATGGCAAAAATAGTTTTAATACAAAATCAGAGTGCTTACAAATATCAATTCCTGTGTTCATTTGGAAAACTGGTGGCATAGTGGTTAAGAGTTAGGGCTGCTAACCAACAGTTTGGCAGTTCAAATCCACCAGGCACTCCTTGGAAACCCTATGGGGAAGTTCCACCGTGTCCCACAGGGTTGCTATGAGTTGGAATCGACTTGACGCCAATGGGTTTGGTTTTTTTGATTTGTGTTCAATTTGGGTACATTTCCCATAATTTTACAAATTTTTAGTATTTATTGTTTGTTTATCAATATTGTTTTGTAGCAATAACTTTAGGGTCCTCAGAAGTATTTCATAACGATTTAGGATGAGCATCATATGCCTTTCCAATGTTAACTACTAAAATTTTACTTTCCAATTGTTCTTTCCACTTTTCCAAGTAATTAATCTGGTAGGGCCTTGACATTTATGAGGACTACTCTCAAGATTTACATCTAAAATTATTTCTATAGCATAAAATTACCTTCAAAAAAAAATGTTTTTTAAGCACATAGGGAGCACGGTTACAGACACTTCCTAGTCATATCAAAACAACACACAGGATTGGTTTACTGGGCTAAAAGGCTTAGGGCTACTGCTTCAGGGAACAATTTAGTCAATTGGCATAACATGGTTCATAAAGATAATGTTCTACACCCTAGCTTGGTGAGTAGTGTCTGGGGTCTTAAAAGTTTGTAAGTGGCTGTCTAAAATAAAACTATCGGTCTCTACTCATCTGGAGCAAAAAAGAATGAAGGAAACCAAAGACTCAAAGAAGAAACTGGTCCACAGGACTAACATCCCACAGGGACCACAGCCTCTTCTAACCTGAGACCAGTAGAGCTAGCTGCTGCCCGGCTACCATTACCGAGTGTTCTGACCAGGGACACAATGCAAGATCCCAGATAGAATGGGAGAAAAAGTAGAACAAAATACAGATTCCTAAAAAAGGCCAGACCTACTGGACTGATAGAGACGAGAGGGCTAAGATACACTTTGAACTGGGCACTGAAACTACTCTTAAAGATCACCTTCTAACCAAATAATAAGTTGTCTTATAAAATGAACACCACCACCCGTGAGTAATATGCTCCCTTAAACATCAACTACATGAGACCAAGCAGTCAACATTTATCTAAAAGCAGTCAACATTTATCTATCTGGGAAGGCAAGGAGGGGAAAAGGAGCTAGATCAAAGGAAATAGAGCAAACAATGAAAGTAATGAGAACAATGACACATTGTGAAAATTGTATCCAATGCCATGGAGTAATCTGTGTAAAAAATTGTTAAATGGGAAGCTAATTTGCCATGTAAACTTTCACCTAAAATACAATAAAATATTTTTTAAAAAAGTTTTTACAAGTTTAAACGAAAATCTCACATGGGCTCTTCAGATGTTTAATGCATGTTAGATAACAACTGGTAGTGACCAAAGCTATATATAGACGTCTTCTTCCATCCAACACAGCAAATGCATGTCTCAGCAAAACATCAATGTATCATAGGCCAAGGAATAGAAATTCAGGGCCACAGCTAAATACTTGAAACCTAAGACTGTGTTCCTTCAAAGAAGCATGCATGCCTTAATTTAAATGGGTGGTAGAAATACGGAGTCAATTGGAGGCAAGCTTTCATCCAGAGCTCATTAGAAGATCACCTCACAATGAAGGAGATAAAACTGACATGTCCAGACCCAAGGAAGTCTTTCTGAAGAGAATATTCTATAAATTTCAGCTAAGAGTTCTTTTAATTACCCAAAATATGCTTCATATTGTAAAAACAGTAAAAAAAAAAAAAAAAAAACTTTCAAAAAAAGGGAAAAAAAGGTGGATTCTGATATTATTGCCAAGCAATTGTGATGGGGCTGTGTCTTCTGGATGTCCCTCCTTCTCAACTATTAATGGGTTTTTTTTTCTCAAGGAGGCCATCTTGTATTACAACGGATGTAATTGTAAACGTCATTTTGCTTAATGCTCTACTCTTCTTTGTCCATGAGTTTATCAATACCAATTTATATGATTACTTCTCAATCAATATGCATCATCTTTATTACTGGAGTTCACAATTTGGGGGAAAAATACTAAAACTAATAAGTACGTTTGGAGCTTACTACTAGAAAGCCAACCAATTTAAACACAGAAGTTATAATATAGATCTCTTGCATATCAAGATACAACGGACTTCAATCAAACTAGAGTTTTCAAAGCTTTGACCATCTCAAAGCAGATCCCCTAGTTCTTTCTTCTCAAGGGCCACTGGGTAAGTTCAAACTGCCAGTCTTTTGGTTTGTAAGAGAGTATTTAATCTTTTGTGTCACCCAGGATTTCAAAACCTACTACATCAAGATATGTATTTAAACATATGTTTGTTTGTCAAGTTATGTATTTAAAAATATGTATTATACATATTTACATATATGTGTTTGTGTGTACATAAATGTATAAACATAAGGAGGCTCTGGGTGTTTTACTGGTTAATGTGCTTGGCTACTAAGTAGAAGGTATGAATTCACCCAGAGGAGTCTTGAAAGATACCTACTTCTGAAAACTCAGCCACTGAAACCCTACAGAACACAGTTTTACTCTGACACACATGCGGTTGCCGTGAGTTGGAACTGACTCGATGGCAACCGGTTGCCATGAGTATATAAAATGTTAAAAAAAAAAACTAAGAAAAACAGTATTCTTGTTTGTCTGTTGCTCACAAACAAAAATTAGATCCATTTATTACACTGGTTCTCTTTCAAATTCTTCATTTTAGAAATAAATATAATAAAATTAATAGAATGTAGAAGAACAATATTATAACAATTATAACACATCTGGCAATAATTGTGCACATGGAACTCAAATGGAAAATCTCATGGAATTTATATATGGGTCAAAAAAGAAAGGCTAGTTCACAAAGATTATAGTTATCAATTCAATGAAAAAATGGGTCTAAATTATCAGAGTAGAACCTATTCTTGAATTTTAAATAATGTTACTACTTCATTTCCAAATACAGAATTCTAGTAATTACTTATCATTCTGCCCTCATTTTTTTATCCCTGAAATCATTAGATACAGCCAAAGGAGATCTAATTCCTTCCTTCCTTCCTTCCTTCCTTCCTTCCTTCCTTCCTTCCTTCCTTCCTTCCTTCCTTCCTTCCTTCCTTCCTTCCTTCCTTCCTTCCTTCCTTCCTTCCTTCCTTCCTTCCTTCCTTCCTTCCTTCCTTCCTTCCTTCCTTCCTTCCTTCCTTCCTTCCTTCCTTCCTTCCTTCCTTCCTTCCTTCCTTCCTTCCTTCCTTCCTTCCTTCCTTCCTTCCTTCCTTCCTTCCTTCCTTCCTCCCTTCCTTCCCTTTCCTTCCTTTCTTTCTCCCTCCCTCCATCCCTCCCTTCTTTTTTTTGTTTTTTACTATCTACATGAGTAACTCATTGTCTTTTAAATGAACTTGATCAATAAAGTAATTGAAAATCTCCTGGCCAGAAGGAATTTTCAGTTTCAAGGATGTTATGGGTAAAAGATGACCACAGGTTTCCATGACACTAAGGTCGAAGGTTAAATGAACATTTAGGGTATCCAGTGATCTGTGAATAACTCCATGGTCTTCACTAACTATGCATTATAAATCCTCAATAAGCTATTCATATAAGATCATGGTGTGACATTTATTGTCAATATAAGAGATGAATACATTTCTTCTCTCTATTCCTTTTAGATTCTATTGGTTCAACTCATAGACCTCTCATTACAATTTTCCAATTGCTGAGAGAAAAAGATAGGGTAGAAGAAAAGAAGATATGAAGAGCAGTGCCAATGAATTAATGAGAAAGTCTTTCACAGGAATATTTTGAAACTCAAGTACATTGAACTATTTTAGCTCAATCTATAATCAGTAAAATTATCACTCAACACAGCACCTTTCCTCACCATTAGCATTTTCATCTTATATGAACACTTGAGTTAAAAATATTTCCCAGAAAAGTCTAAGTGCAAAAATGTAACAACAGAAACATTGCTAGAGATGGGATAATTAATCACTTGCTTCTCTGCTTGCTTCTCTGAATAGGACATATGTTCTCATTCTGCATTGGAATTTCAATTGGCTCTAAATTGCCCTGGATCATACCAAAAAAATACGTTCAAAATGAAAAGGATGGCTCACATATTATTAAATCATTAACCAATCTGAAAAATCCACAGCTTTGAATAGAAGCTGAAGTCATCAGTTAATGTGGCAAATTAATGGTTAGAGACAGGCATATATATGTGCGTGGGTGTGTGTCTATGTATACATATGTACACATACACGTATATATATACACGTGTATATACATATATATAACAAATATGCACAGAGAGAGAGAGATCTTGAAGTTAGATTTCTTTGCTGTCAAAAATCAATAACTTATATAACCTTCTTTTCATGATGGCTGCAAAAGGATCTTGACTTTGTGATTGCTTACTTAAGTAAAAATCAATGTAGGGATTAATATCCAAGTCAACTGAACCAAAATGTGTAGAGCCATCTCAGTCATCAGACGATTTAAACTTGCTGGTCCTCTTTTAATTTTGATGTCAGAAATGAAGCTAGAATAACTACTATTTCTGAGATTAGACAACAACTAACATGTGCTATGAAAACAAAAGTTTTCCTTCTCATTACATGAGACATAATATGAGCATTCACCAACTATACCAATATTTTACGAACAGTATCTTTCATATCAACTGGCTTTTCTAATTTATCAATTATGTTTTCTACAAATATGGTTTGCCCTTTTTTATAACCATTTCTTCATTTAGAAACATTTTAAAGTCTATCTTTGTAAAATACTGTAAGCAACTAGACTATAATAGAGATCTTAATCATTATGCTTGGATATTTTACAGTAATATAGAATAAAAATTATTTGTTCAGAATATCTTATATTACAAGTATATGTATCTGGACATTTTTGCTGATAATAGAACACAAAAGAACTTAAAAAGATTAACAATACTCTTTACTCTTTTGAAGAAATATGGAGTTACAAAGGATCAAAGATCTTGCCCATCTAAAGGAAGAATTTCTCATCACCGTTACCCTTGAACCTGACTTCTCCTTTCAGCTCCATAGCAGTAAATCTCTGCAGCATCAGCAGGTGCAGCCGTTAAGGACTCCATGTCCTCACAGCCAATGTTTGTCTGTTCTATTTATTCCCCTTCCTGACACGGCATTGAATCAGGCAATACCATGGACAGATATTAAAAAATACTGCCTTTCTATTAATTTTAAATGACCTTTTAATCTACATGTAAATTTGAAGTGTATGAAAGAGCACTGAATTGTCCCCAGCAGAGAAAGAAGAAAAACAGACAGGTCACAGACCAAAGCTCTAATAGCTCAGAAGCCAGCATGAGGAGAAAAACAAAACACAACAAAAAACTCATAAATATAAGATCACAAGAAAGAACTCTTAATTTAAGACATCAAAGAATAGGGATTAAGTTCATGCTCGGAGATTCATGAAATACCTACCACTCGTTAGCTGTCAACTGTGACAAACAAGCTTGTGCGGAAAAAAGTCAAATTATGCAAAGCCCTATATCTCTTTCGGCTTTTATTATAAAGGTAGGCTCCTCGGTTAAGAATCATTGTATATAATCTTTATAAATGAGATAATAATAATTTTAGCATTCATCAGTACTTTGGTAGGCACTTAAATAAACTTCATAAAAGTATAATTAAAAAGTCACAGAAATTCCACAATGTGATTAATATTGAAGGTGATAACTCCTCTTCCTTTAGTAAAACAAAATTATTAATATCCATTAGAAACAATTATGTCAGCATAAGCTAAATAAAAATATACAGTATAAATTTCTGTACACTGCCACTGTTACATTGTTAATTTTAAAAAATGTATCACTATATTTTTAAGAATAAAATGAATGGTCCACTGATGTTCTTCTTTGGGAAAATAAATTGAGTACTATCAGGGAGAACTAGAAACCAGTCAAATTGCTATTTTGCGTAGATTCAAACTTTAAAAAAATAAGCATTAACCTAAACGAGTTAGCAAATCAGAAAAACGCACACGGTTCACATGGATGCTGAAATAAAATCACTATTTTCATAAGACAAGTCCAATAGTAATAATAAAATCGCACCATCAGTAACCTCCAGCTGGGCTTTTGCTAAAATGCTGCCTGCCACAGTGAGGGCCTGGCAGATGTAGTAACCCGCATCCGAACGCTGAATGTTGGTAATCGTGAGATCTCCAGTTGGCGACACGGAACATCTACTGTTGGGTTGCTGGGGTTGGTTTGGAAAAAGCAGGTTCTGTGGAAGCAAACACAATCTCATTAGTATTTTTCCCCTACTCTGCAGGGAAAATATAACAGCTATTACAATAATGGGAACATGGTTGAGAAAAGGAAAAAAAAAACAGATTTTAAAAAAAAATGTGGTACTGAAATGAGTAAATGGCACATAGTGAGTTCTGCTGGGCAACTTTTTCCAAATCATGGAAAAACAAATTTCCCTAAGAAGCATGATTTCGTAGAACAAACAATCAACTGCATTTTTAAGTGTCTGTGTCTTTATCGTAACCATTGACACTCTCTTTGGCTTTTCACTAGTTATTTAATATCTTTGAGACTTGGTTTCCTCATCTGTAAAGTGGATAGTAATAATGCTTATCTGACTCAAGCCATAAGACATTGTGAAGATCAGGATTGTAATAGGAACTCTGTGTGTGCTTTATAAGCTGCAAAGTACTAAAGAATGGCAAATATAATTTCTTCTGCTCATTTGAAACACTCGATGGACTCAGCTGAATTTCCCCTAAAGGTGTTCAAAAGTGCTTGATGAAGACCAACAAAGACAGCTGAATCTTCTTTTGTTGTAAGCTGTCAGTAGGCCATGGTAGCTTCAGAAGGAGCTAGGAACCAACACTACAGTTTAAGCAAGATTAAACACATTACTGAAACTAAAAAATAGAATGTAGAATGCTTCTGAAATATATGCATGCTGAGCTTAAAGAATTCCATAAGATAACTTTAAAATATTAGGTTACCAAATGTCTCAAAATAAATTGTCACTATTATTAGGTGCTATCGAGTTGGTTCCAGCTCGTAAGTGACCCTATGTACAACAGAATGAAACACTGCCTGGTCCTGGGCCATCCTCACAATTGTCATAATAAATACATACAGCCTAACTGCAAATCTTTAAAAGTTCTCATATGAGAGCAGTGATATTAACCTGGATGACCTATGTTGCTTTACTGTTGTTCAATTAAGAGAAACATTTGGGTATAATAAATTATATTGAGGTATGTTTCCAAGTTGGATTATAAATAAGGATATATCAATTTTTATGTTGTATTTACTTACAAAAAAGAACACTATAACCCTCTGGGATCTGTTTCTTGATACAGTAATTAATTTTCCAGGTTTGTAATTAAACAGTTTCAATACGTTACAATCAGGAGGTAATAACATTCAATTACAGGCACAAGACACATTTTCACCTTAAAATGTTTCTACCCTTGAAGTAATACCAATGGAAGAGGATAAAATAGGGTATTAACACTTTTCAATTACGCTAAATGACTTTAATCCTGCAAATGATGTCCTACTTTAATTAGAAGCTCTTCTCTTTATTGCAACATGATGGATGTCCACTTTATTAGATTCAAGTGTGACACTATAAGCCCACTTTACATAAACATTACCATGTTATTAAACTCTTTCTTAAAGAAGTGATGTTTGCTAGCATGTCAGGAATATAATTTCAACATGCTATTACCCTTTTATAAAATTTGTGTTACTGTATGGGGCTAGACATTTCCACACATAGGAAGCATAATTTGAGAAGAAGCTAATTCTCCTGTGGAATACAAATATATTACTGAAATAAACATCTAAAAGAGAAGGGTCTAAATTTTAAAGCCACTTGAAAATGATACAACACTTCAAAGTGTACACTTCCCTACAATTAGCCATTAGAATACTAATTTACATAGTGCTAATACATCAGATGGGCTTAATTCACTCTGGGATCCCTTACTCTACAATGTAATATCAGTCCACCTTCTAAATGATTTGTTGACATGGAGAATGGCATCTGATTGAGGTTAACCCATCATTTTTATTCCCTGCTGGTGTGACACAGGCAAAAGAAAATGGATTACAAGGAAAACCCAGCAACTCTACAGAGCTGTTCTTGCCTAGAAGTGCCTGGGTATCCCTTTAGTGCTAATTGGCATTATCAGCACATATTGAGGCATATGGACCATTAAGCCCTGGCTCTTAACTCTTTGTACTGATGGGTAGTCATAGATCACCATAAAAATTGGATACTAGAGACGGTAAGACCAATTTATTTTTCCTAATATTCCAATTCATGATTTGAAAATCTATAATTTGATCAAGCCCTTCTCCTTGTTTTTCATTCCCTCTTCTCTCTCTCTCTCTCTGGTGGAAGGGAGAAAGATGCAGGGAAGAAAAATATTTAAGATTATAATCAAATCAAATTATCAGACTGGAAATTTTGTGTAATCCTTAAGATTAATATCTCTGGAATTACATGCCACTTTGCCAAATAATAGAGCCCTGGTGGTGCAGTGGTTAAGCACTCAACTGCCACCCAAAAGGTTGGTGGTTCGAACTCAGCAACTGCTCCTGGGAGAAAAATGTAGCAGTCTGCTTCTGTAAGGATTTACAGCCTTGGAAACGCTATGGGGCAGTTCTACTCTGTCCTATAGGGTTGCTGTGAGTCCTATCCCACTTGACGGCACTGGGTTTGGGTTTGGGTTGTCAAATAACAGTTTGAAAAAAAAAAAATTAAATGCTATTTGACCATTACTTCTTTCAAAATCACTGAAACACAATTTAGCACATTTAAAAGTGATGTTTGTATGCACTATCTTGTATACAATATCTAGCTATTTTAAGAGATATAATTTACATTACATATAACCAGCCTTGGTGGTGCAGTGGTTAAGTGCTCAGCTGCTAACTGAAAGGTCAGTGGTTAGAACCCACCAGCTACTCAGCTAGAGAAAAGACCTGGTGATCTGCTCCCATAAATATTACAATCTAGGAAACAGCTCTGCTCTGTCCTGTAGGGCCGCTATGAGTCAGAATAGACTCGATGGCAATGGGTTTTTTTTTTTTTTAATAGCTGTATCTGTATAATAACAAAGGATTATGCTTCCATGGGATTTTAGTCAATATGTGGATTTAAATTACAAATTTGCAATAATAAAATTTCTTAACATTATTACATTTATTATGGTCTTGTTTGACCGTAATGTGTAAGGCACTTTTACATATCCAATCTATCTTTCATGTAATTTTCGTAACTCATGTGAAGTAAAATTTATTATTCCCAAATTATAGATCAAGAAAATTCACTTTTGTGAAGCTAAATAACCTTACAGATATAGTACAGTTCAAAAAAAAAAAAAAAAGTATGAAAATGGCTTTTCCATTTATTCATTTTTCAGGAAGTGAATGAGTATGTGTGTGCATGTGTGTGTGTGTGTGTGTGTACATGTACATGTGCATTTAACTATGTCATGTCGCTTTAAATTCATTTTAGAGTTTGGAATGTTTCTACCCCAGAGCTATTTTTAAGTAAAAAGTCAAGGAATTCTACAAGCAGAAATCTATTTTACATTCACTAAATGATTAAAGAAAAAACCAAAAACCAGGAGGAAAAGGCCTGGAACAATTCTGATGTGAAATGAAATAAAGTAAGACAGTATTTATTACTGCACCTATGTACCTATAGGGTGGCTATGAGTCAGAATTGACTTGATGGCAATGAGGTTGGTTTTTTGGTTAATTACGGTACTTTATCTCCCCACCACATTTCCACCTTGCACAAAACACAGGGAAGGTGTGTGAATCCAACAAGGAAAGTTGAGAAAGGTAATTTGTCCATCTGGACTGAGTTGTTAGAACTGCTAGCTTGGAGTGGTACAGGAATGTATAGGACCTCCAGCCAGTTGGAGACAATGGTGAAGGGAGCTTCTTGGTGCCTCTCTAGGCAGACACATGATTCTTCATAAACAGGTTTGTAATATACCCTAAAATATGCCATATCTCTGGCAAAATTTTTAGATTTCTTGAGACTTTTAATAATGAATTCCATTATCCCCCAGAAACTTTTTTAGAACTTGGACTAACATCAGAGGGTGCTGAGGAGGAGGATCAGTTGATGTCTTCCTGAGAACTATGTGCATCTTTGGGGATGGTTCTGGAGAGCCCAGAACAGGAATCTTCTAGCTCCCTCAGGAATGTGCAGAAAAATTCTTAGGCGAAGAACAGAATTTCTCATCTGGCTTAATCTGGAAACACCTCAGAAACTAGATGCTAAGCACTGATGCTACCTCGGATCCAAGGTTTGAATGAAAAAAATAGTCTATCTCGTTGACTTTTTGCAGAGACTCAGAGAGGCCATCTTGCCCACAGCAGACCCTGGAGAGGGCAAGCCAGGGCACGGCAAAGATAACACAGGTGTTGGTTCCTCTTGTATACTTGTTGCTGTCAAGTCGATTCTGACACAGAGTTCCTATAGGACAGAGTAGAACTGCCCCTCCTCGGCTGCCAACTTTACATGAATCTGCAGGGTAGGTTCAAACCACTGATCTTTGGGTTAGAAGGCGAGTGTTTAACCACTGTGCCGCCATTGCTCTTACCTTCTTGTACATACTGTATTATTTCCTGTCTAACCACACTATGAAGGAATCCAGAAAGAATAATACAAGATTTCTTCTCCTTTTAAATAGAAGCATGCTTAAATTGATAATGACAAAAATATTTACAGTGCCTATCCTTGGAAACTCTATGGGGCAGTTATACTCTGTCCTATAGGGTCGCTATGAGTCGGAATCGACTCGACGGCACTGGGTTTTTGGGTGGGGATCTATAAGCGAGGATTAAAATGAGGTTTCTAGGCCAATTCATAATGGAAATATCTTTTAATGCTTCCCACACACCACACACTGTTCTAAGCACTTTATGTATATGAATTTACTTAATAATCCCAATGTAGCTAAATGCAAGGGAGCAAAATTATCTTCCTGTTCAAAGTTTTTAAATAGCTACAAAGGTTTTGGTTGGGTTTTTTCTAAGACAGTTTAATAACACTGCATTGTTTCTAATATATGTAAAATCCAGACTCTGAGAAAATTAACACTAGCAAATAAAGAACGTTATATCAGAAACAGCCGACTCCTGCTTATTTTAGAATTCACCGGTCTCTTTGTTTGGAAATATAGTAAATTCAACATTGATAACAAGAGCTCCCGGGCAAACTTTGAGGATCACCAGAGACAGGGGGAGTTCAGAGATTTTAGAAAAGCAGTCAAGCCACACACTCACCTGGCTGCCTTCTTTCTGCCAAAAAACAGCTGGCTGTGGGTTTCCTTTCGTTTCACAGGGAAATGTCACTGTTCGACCTTGAGCAACAATCTGATCTCTTGGCCTAACCACAAACTGTGGAGGAGCTATAATTTAAAAGGAGAGAAAGTGTGTAAATATCAACCATTGACAAAGAAAAAGATATCAAGGAGAAAATTAGGTACTAGGTGGATCACTCAGCGCCGGGCAGAAGCTACAGTTTTGTAATTTATTTTTTCATATTTCCCAAAATGCAAAAGGGAAGGGGAGAAAGAGCACTCTAACAAATATGAGAAAAGAAGTAATCTTATTAGTAGGCATATTTTAAATGTATATTGTAACCCTGTGTCCACACGCTTGCATAAGAAGTAATTTTTAATGGTATTTTAATATTTTGAACAAAATGTATGGCTTCCCTATTTGGTCCTGCCTTTTAAATAAAGATAGAAAAGAATCACTACCTTCCACAAACATCTTCTTCCTCTGAAATCAACCTGTTGACAAACATTGATGATTCTCACAGTATTTATAAGACAGTGTACTAGGCACTGGGATGACCAAAGGCATAAAATACGATCCCTATTCACAAAGGGCTTACATTGAGGAACTGAAGTGATGGGAATTACATATAAATATAACGAACGATATAAGGACAGGTATGAAAATACTTGACTCAATTTAATTCATTTTAAACCATTAAAATAAATAAGAATTAATCAGACTATTTCTAGCTTCCCTTACTTGGCACTAAAGATAAAAAAAAGTGAAAAGCACCTATCTTTCAATCACCACAGAGCTCATAAAGAAAAACACACACGAAGCCTTTGTCCTAGAGTTGACTCCAACTATGGCAACCCCATGTGTGCAGAACAGAACTGTGCTCCACAGGGTTTTCAGAGCTGTGACCTTTCAAAAGCAGATTGCCAGGCTTTTATTCTAAGGTGCTTCTCGGTGGCTTGGAACTACCAACCTTTCGCTTAAGTGTTAAGGGCTTAAGCATTTGTGTCACTAAGGGACTCCTAAGGAGTTTATCCAGAAAACTAAACTTATTGCCATCCAGTCAATTCTGACTCATGGCGACCCTACAGGACAGAGTAGAGCCGCCCCACAGGGTTTCCAAGGAGTAGCTGGTGAATTTGTACTGCTGACCTTTTGTTAGCAACTGAGCTCTTAACCACTGTGCCACCAGGGCTCCAAGAAGCTGACAGTCTCACGGAAAACACAAAACATAAAAACAACAACAAAAATAAACCAACAATTATCTACGAGTGTGGGAAGTGCAACAAGAGAAGTACTCTCCGATGGCAGTGGAGAAGCACTTGGTTACAGTGCATTTAACAAACACGATAGGACCTCAGGACAGATGAATCCCCTTGTACTGCAGCAGCTGAGAAAGGCTTTGTACGTGAAACGGGCCTTACGTGTGCTTTAAGGAAAGTGGTTCGCAAAGTTGAGAAACTAACCTATTCTCAGCAAGGGACTCACTGAGCAAAGTACAAGGGACGAGAAAACATGTAGCACACAGGGTGTAATCTAGCAGGATTGGAGGGTCCAACTTGTATAAATATCATATGTCACACAGGATAGATTTGGACCCAGGGTAAGAAAGCAGGAAAAACCAATGTGAGAATTTTATTCAAACTCTTTTGAAGACAATAATACGCAAAGCAGAATTTTTGAAAATTTTAGAACTCTCACCGAAGGTGACATGGATTGGGGGGGTGGTCAATATAATAGAAAAAGTCTGGTTAGGAGAGTACTAAGTTTGCGTAGGTGAAGAAAATGAGACCTAGACACAAATAACTGTAATAGAAACAGGAGAGGGGGACATGAGGAAAAATCTTAACAAAGTTCTGATTCAAACTGGGGCCTAATGGTAAAGAGAAACAAGAAAGTCAAAGGTATGACCAGTAGACAGTATAACTCGAAGTTATCGCAAGGATATATTCTTTCTTGTGCAAAAACCCACTTCTGTTGAAAAGAAAACACCATGTTTACTCCATGACACTTCTAATCATCTGTTTTCACTTTAACTAGTTGCTTATGTTAGAAAACTAAGGCCAAGAAAAGGCTTGAAAATCAACTCTAATTTTTAGAGCCTGGCGTAACTGGCAGCAATCCTTATATTTAAACTATACAAAGTCTAACAATAAGCAGTGTCCAGTAAAGGCCTTCACACCGAATTCTTTCAGTCCTTCTGGAATATATAAGCACAGGTCCAAGGATGGAGTAAATGTAGGGTAACCCTAAACACACAACCAATTACTTATACTTCCAAGAACGAGAGCATTGAAAAAGAAGCCTTTTTTTTTTTTTTTAATTCATTGAGATTTGCAGTGACTTATTTTGGGGGGCTCTATTTATACTGCCTCCTAATTCAACACATAACCCAGGAACAGAAGGGATAAATCTACTAAGAGAAATTTTCTTCTATAACTCTAGATAACAAAAGACTCACTCTAACAGCATGTGGAACCCAGATTTATAGATCTATTCCAACAGACCACGGTTTATGTTGCCTTACATTTTCAAGAGATTACTTGCTTCTTACAATCTTCTTGTTATTTCTGTACAAGTCCACTGAATCACTGATTTTTTTTCATCGTTTCTTACAGAAACGATAGTTTAAACCAATGTTGCAAAATTACTTCAGAGGAACAAGAACAACAATAAAATTCATAAAACACTGTGGTGTCCGTTTATCAGGAGACAGATCTGAAACCAGCAGGTATTTGTAACAAATCTGTCCCCTCCCCCCCCCCAAAAAAAAACTCTTACGGTCAGTCTTGATCATTTGTATTATTCTAGGAAAAATACATGTACAGAAAAATTTAAGAGTAAATGCTGGATATTTTCCTTTTTTTGTAATTTTGTGAAAGAAAAATTATAGTGCCCATATGGACACTAACTGAAGGAGAAAAGCTGAGTAATTTAGCTTGCATCTCTGTCAAAAATGAAGTCAATTTAGTAAACATCATTTCTGTAAAAGTCTTTAATAAAAGTCCCATATTCAATGTATTAGCTCATTTGTACTGTTTTGGGCCAGAAAGAATTTCAACTGGTTCACACAACTGGTTAGTAAAAACGTAGAGACCCATTTACTCCATAAAGTCCTTCTGCATATAAATTTTTTAAAAAAATGTTATAACTGATTAAATATTATTAAAATCATCGAATGAAACATCAAACAAAAGTATATTTTATACGTTGAAGCATATTATTCAAACTCTATGTGTATGTAGGAAACCCTGGTGGCGTAGTGGTTAAGTGCTATGGCTGCTAACCAAAAGGTCAGCATTTCAAATTCACCAGGGGATCCTTGGAATCTCTACAGGGGAAGTTCTGCTCTGTCCTATAGGGTCGCTATGAGTCAGAATCGACTGGATAGCAACGGGTAAGGGTATGCGTCTGTATGTATGTGTATGTGTATATATATGTATTTTATTTATTTTTTTTTTTAGTAAAACTACCATGTTTAAATTGAACTGCCATCTTCCTTGAGCTTGATTTTCCACATCTTTGAGAACATTTTGTTGATGCTGATTGATTTTGTAAGACATGTAACCTGGAAGTTACAATTTTAACACAGTTGTTAAAAATTAATCCCCAAAATAAGGACTGGCAAACGATCATACCTATCTGTCCACTTTTCCAAAAAGGTATGACTCATTCATTTATTCACTCAAAACATATTGAGTGCCTACTATACATCAGCCTGAGCTTGCATATGAGCAATTGAAGGTCTGTTCCACAGTCGGCCCCTGGTCTTGTTCTGACTGATGGTATTGAGCTTTTCCATCGTCTCTTTTCACAGATGTAGTCAATTTGATTTCTGAGTGTTCCATCTGGTGAGGTCCATGTGTATAGTCGCTGTTTATGTTGATGAAGAAGGTATCTGCAATGAAGAAGCGCTGGTCTTGCAAAATTCTATCATTCGATCTCCGGCATTGTTTCTAGCACCAAGGCCATATTTTCCAACTACTGATCCTTCTTCGTTTCCAACTTTTGCATGCCAATCGCCAGTAATTATCAATGCATCGTGATTGCATGTTCGATCAATTTCAGACTGCAGCAGCTGATAAAAATCTTCTATTTCTTCATCTTTGGCGCTAGTGGTTCGTACGTAAATTTTAATAATAGTCATATTAACTCGTCTTCCTTGTACGCGTATGGATATTACCCTATCGCTGATAGCGTTGTACTTCAGGATAGATCTTGAAACATTCTTTTCAACGATGAATGCAACACCATTCCTCTTCGAGTTGTCATTCCCAGCATAGTAGACTATATGATTGTCCGATTCAAAATGGCCAATACCAGTCCTTTTCAGCTCACTAATGCTTAGGATATGGATGTTTATGCATTCCATTTCATTTTTGACAATTTCCAATTTTCCTAGATTCATACTTCATACATTCCAGGTTCTGATTATTAATGGATGTTTGCAGCTGTTTCTTCTCATTTTGAGTCATGCCACATCAGCAAATGAAGGCCCCGAAAGCTTTACTCCATCCATGTTATTAAGGTCAACTCTACTTTGAGGAGGCAGCTCTTCCCCAGTCATCTTTTGAGTGGCTTCCAACCTGGGGGGCTCATCTTCCAGCACTATATCAGACAATGTTCTGCTGCTATTCATAAGGTTTTCACTGGCAAATGCTTTTCAGAAGTAGACTGCTGGGTCCTTCTTCCTAGTCTATCTTAGTCTGGAAGCTCAGCTGAAACCTGTCCTCCATGGGTGACCCTGCTGGTATCTGAATACTGGTGGCATAGCTTCTAGCATCACAGCAACACACAAGCCCCCACAGTACGACAAACTGACAGACAAGTGAGCCAAAATATGGCCTTGAGTATATCCCACCTGAATTTAGAGACCATCTCAAGAATAGATTTGACGCATTGAACACTAGTGACCAAAGACCAGACGAGTTGTGCAATGACATCAAGGACATCATCCATGAAGAAACCAAGAGGTCACTGAAAAGACAGGAAAGAAAGAAAAGACCAAGGTGGATGTCAGAGGAGACTCTGAAACTTGCTCTTGAGCATCGAGAAGCTAAAGCAAAAGGAAGAATTGATGAAGTAAAAGAACTGAACAGAAGATTTCAAAGGGAATCTCGAGAAGACAAAGTAAAGTATTATAGTGACATGTGCAAAGAGCTGGAGATGGAAAACCAAAAGGGAAGAACACGCTCGGCATTTCTCAAGCTGAAAGAATTGAAGAAAAAATTCAAGCTTCGAGTTGCAATAGTGAAGGATTCTATGTGGAAAATATTAAACGACACCAGAAGCATCAAAAGAAGATGGAAGGAGTACACAGAGTCATTATACCAAAAAGAATTAGTCGATATTCAACTATTTCAAGAAGTGGCATATGATCAGGAACCGATGGTACTGAAGGAAGAAGTCCACGCTGCTCTGAAGGCACTGGCAAAAAACAAGGCTCCAGGAATTGATAGAATATCAATTGAGATGTTTCAACAAACAGATGCAGCGCTGGAGGTGCTCACTAGTCTATGCCAAGAAATATGGAAGACAGCTTCCTGGCCAACTGACTGGAAGAGATCCATATTTATGCCTGTTTCCAAGAAAGGTGATCCAACCAAATGTGGAAATTATAGAACAAGATCATTAATAGCACACACAAGCAAAATTTTGCTGAAGATCATTCAAAAATGTCTGCAGCAGTATATCGACAGGGAACTGCCAGAAATTCAGGCTGGTTTCAGAGGAGGACGTGGAACCAGGTATATCATTGCTGATGTCAGATGGATCCTGGCTGGAAGCAGAGAATACCAGAAGGATGGTTACCTGTGTTTTATTGACTATGCAAAGGCATTCGACTGTGTGGATAATAACAAACTATGGATAACACAACACTGCAAAGAACGGGAATCCCAAAACATTTAATTGTGCTCATGAAGAACCTTTACATAGATCAAGAGGCAGTTGTTCGCACAGAACAAGGGGATTCTTCATGGTTTAAACTCAGGAAAGGTGTGTGTCAGGGTTGTATTCTTTCACCATACCTATTCAATCTGTATGCAGAGCAAATAATCCAAGAAGCTGGACTATATGAAGAAGAATGGGGCATCAGGATTGGAGGAAGACTCATTAACAAACTGCGTTTTGCAGATGACACTACCTTGCTTGCTGAAAGTGAAGAGGACTTGAAGCACTTATTAATGAAGATCAAAGACTACAGCCTTCAGTATGGATTACACCTCAACATAAAGAAAACAAAAATCCTTACAACTGAACCAATGAGCAACATCATGATAAATGGAGAAAAGATTGAAGTTGCCAAGGATTTCATTTTATTTGGATCCACAATCAACAGCCATGGAAGCAGCAGTCGGGAAATCAAAAGACACATTCCATTGGGCAAATCTGCTGCAAAGGACCTCTTGAAAGTGTTCAAGAGCAAAACTGTCACCCTGAAGACTAAGGTGTGCTTGACCCAAGCCATGGTATTTTCAGTCACATCATATGCATGTGAAAGCTGAACAATGAATAAGGAAGACCTAAGAAGAGTTGACACCTTTGAATTGTGGTGTTGGGGAAGAATATTGAATATACCATGAACTGCCAAAGAAGGTACAAATCTGTCTTGGAAGAAGTGCGGCCAGAATGCTCCTTATAGGCAAGGATGGTGAGACTGCGTCTTACATACTTTGGACATGCTGTCAGGAGGGATCAGTCCCTGGAGAAGGACATCATGCTTGGCAGAGTACAGGGTCAGCGGAAAAGAGGAAGACCCTCAACGAGGTGGATTGACAGAGTGGCTGCAACACGGGGCTCAAGCATAACAATGATTGTAAGGATGGCACAGGACTGGGCAGTATTTTGTTCTGTTGTGCATAGGGTCGCTATGAGTCGAAATCGACTCGACGGCACCTAACAACAACAACAACAACTATACATCAGACATTGTGCTTGGTGCACACACACACACACACACACACACACACACACACAAAAAAACCCTCGGTGCCGATGAGTCAATTCTAACTCATGGTACCAAAAAAAAAAAAAACCAATGCCGTCGAGTCGATTCCGACGCCTAGCGACCCTACAGGACACTGAAGACCTGCCTCGTGGATTTCCAAGGAGCGCCTGGCGGACTCGAACTGTTGATCCTTTGGTTAGGAGCTGTTGCACTTAACCACTACGCCACCAGGGTTTCCACTCATAGTACAGGGGATACAAAATCAAATGTAAAATTGCTCTTGCCCACAAGGGGTGTACAGCCTATGTCAGAGACTTCCAAGTAAATAAATACACAAAAACAAACACAGCAGAGTATGATTTGTGTAATAATACAAAAATGCAGAGGGCATGGGAGAGGAAGAGCATCAAATGTAACCAAATGTGGAGGGAACAAGAGAAAAGGGTTGAGGAAATGGCTACGCTCCTGTGTGTAGAAGTGGCTGAGTTTGCCAGATGAAGAGGAGTAGGTCCCTTGCAATAGAGACAAGCAGCATGTTAGGCAGAGTCTAAGGGGCTGAGAAGTTTAAGTGAGTTTGAGAATCAGAGGAATCTGGGATGTGCAGATGATACAACCCGTTGCTGTCGAGTTGATTCCAACTCGTAGTGACCCTACAGAACAGAGTAGAACTGCCCCATAAGGTTTCCAAGAAGCAGCTGTTGGATTCGAACTGTTGACCTTTTGGTTGATAGCTGAACTCTTAACCACTGTGCCACCAGGGCGTCAGAGATGATATGCTCAAACCCGTTTCCATTGAGTTGATTCCAACTCATAGCAACCCTACAGATATGGCCATATAATTTATGCTAATGGAACTTACATTTTGTTCCAAAGCTACTGAGATCTGTTCAAAGACTTTTATATAACAGCAGTACGATCAGGTTTGTGTTTTAGAAAGAACCGGCTGGAAGCAATGTCTATGACGACTAGAAAAAGGACAGATAGAAAGCTGGAACAACATGGAAAGTCAGTGCAAAAAATTCATTTAAGAATTGTTATTCGTAACAGCACTTGAAGTGAAAATTTCATCAGAACTCTTAAAGGACAAAGAAATTCTGCAATATCACAATGTAATATTTACCACCGATGAGATCTTATAAAAAGACCAAACAAACCCATTGCCATCGAGTCCATTTCAACTCACAGGGACCCTATAGGACACAGCAGAACTGCCCCATAGGGTTTCCAAGGAGTGTCTGGTGGATTTGAACTGCCGACCTTTTCGTTAGCATCCATAGTTCTTAACCACTACACCTGCAAAGTTTCAAAAAAAGACCAGGAAATTATCATTTATAGGTTTTACCCAGTATTGAATTTTTATAAAGCCTTTGTGTTAAACATTTGTGTTAAACATTCTATGAACTATACTTTTATGTGATGTTTACTGATATTGCATGTTTAATTGAAGTTATTATAAATACACTCTACTTGTTTTTTTTTTTTTTTTCTAATGTACCAAATGGAGCCCTGATAGCACAGTAGTTAAGAGCTATGGCTGCTAACCGAAAGGTCAGCAGTTCGAATCTACAAGCTGCTCCTTGGAAATCCTATGGCCAGTTCTATTCTGACCTTATAGGGTCGCTATGAGTTGGAATTGACTGGAGGCAACAGGTTTGTTTTTTTTTTTTTATTTGTTTATTTTAATGTATCAAATAATTTATTGTCACCAGAAATTAAGCCACAGTGATTCCATTGGAACTGGAATTACCTTAATTTTTTTTTAATTAAAAATAAAATAATCAAGTTGTTGTTAGGTGCTATCGAGTCGGTTCTGACTCATTGCAACCCTATATACAACAGAACTAAGCACTGCCCGGTCCTGCTCCATCTTCACAATCCTTGTTATGTTTGGGCCCCTTGTTGCAGCCACTGTGTCAATCCATCTCCTTGAGGGATCATGGTTAAGCAAAATCACGGTTAACCGAAAGATTTCAAGAGCATTCAAGTCTCTGAAAATGGACATCCTTTTCTATGGTCACTTGAATTTGGATGATCAAAAGAAATTGCATCAATCATTTCTAATTTTGTAGACTCTCTTTCTCTGCCCAAGATCTATAGATTGCAATCTTCTGTAAAGAGATCTTAGAGGAAGGAATTTACTTTTGGAGGTTTTAAAATGAAAAAACTGCTTCAATAATTCTTCTGATATCACTTTGCAGCTTTCGTATTTCTGCCAGGTGGCAGTGAGAATGGTTTGAGAAGACAGTACTTGGCTGATGGCACCATTGGGAAGGAACAGGCAGAGAGGTGGCATTTTATCAAGACAGCACAATAGCCCAAAGTGTGCTATAGAGAAAATGGATTTTCAATGATGGCTCTCATTAAATATATTAAAACACACACACACACAATTAGGCCCTCAAGATGACAATTCAAAATACATATTTAAACCCAATATGAATTCAAGAGGTTGAGTTATAAACTCCAGAAGGATTTGCTGGTTATAGAAATGGCAATTTTCTTATAAATTTCAACAACAGAAGACTGTAAGTACATATTTAAATCTTCTTTGGTTGGGGTTCTAAAACCTGAAAGCATTAGACAAATCTTTTGTAACTGTGATGTAATGACCTGCTTGCTTAATCTGTCCAGTTGTTATACCTTATGCTTCAACTATAACAAGAAATGAACTGAAGTAAACACAGTGGTGCAATCCAGTGTTTAATCGACACAAGTTGAAAACAACAGCTGTATACAAAAAGGATGTTGTGCAATTTCCAGAGACATAGACCCTAATATAAAAAGGTCAGTGAAGATTAGAGGTCTGAGACAGTTCTCCTGAAACTGTGTTTTGAGGATTTCAATACAAGGCACAGTAAATTAGATTTGATTCCTGCTAAATTATGCTTTGATACTGCATTCAGCCCAAGCTGGCTTCAATCAAAGTCACTCTACAGCTCTGTTATGCTAATACCGGCTGGGGAGAGTGAGTGGGTGACATGGAAATCAGATGGCTGAACACGAATAGGAAGCAAAGGCCATGCATGAGGTGGGCTTGGAGATGAGGGGGTGGGGACCCTAAAGGTTCATCACATCATGTTCGGAGTTGTTTTTACAGGAAAATATGACTTTCCACAGCAGGAATGAACATGGAGCTAGTCATGCAGGAGTTACGGACATTAATATGGTACACAGGGTGGTGACGGTCACTCTGCTGCCCTCTTTGGGAATATAATTCTATGCCTGAGTGAATAAACTTTATTCTGTAATAAAAAACACTGAACTTTTTGTCTTAAACTCAAGTTGAGATTTTTATTTTTTACTTTTTAATATTCTTCGCTTGTTAAATTCTAATCTATTCTACAAACATATTTAAAAAGTATTCTCTTCGAACATTTGCTTGGGTTAAAGGTCGGATGAATCACAAACTGTTTAATACAATAATAGCAACAATTAACATTAACTGGGTACTTAGTAAGTGCCAGAGATTGTGTTAAGCCATCCACAGGCATTATTTTAATATTCCAAGTGCCCTATCTGTTAGCTAGTACCATTATTATGTAAAGGTCAGTAAACTGAGTTTTATAAAGGGTACCCGGCTTTCTTAAGGTTAAAGAGACAGATCTGACAGAAAGGTTTAACCCCTGGTCCATCTAATGCTATAGTGAAAAAAAAAACCCCGTTGCTGTCAGGTCGATTCCAACTCTTAGCCACCCTACAGGACAGAGCAGAACTGCCGCATAGGGTTTCCAAGAAGCGCCCGGTGAATTCAAACTGCAGACTTAACCACTACGTCAGTCATTCCAAACCATGATCTGATTAACTGAGAGTGTCTTCTCTAGTACCAACCAGAAAGGCAAATATTATATGATATGCTTTTCAATATGGTATAATTTAACAAAAAGCATAACAATGTTTTTTCTTAAATATTATTTTTATTGTTAAAGTAGCATAAAACACATGATCTTGCTCTTTCTAGGCAGCCTACACGTACAATCAAGTCATTCTTTATTCAAAAACCCTTAGTGCTTGGCTATTGCTTTTCATTGCAATACTTTGAAATTATTCTCTGCAATTTAGCATTAGGCCTCCATCAAGAGATCCAAGATCTTACATCCTGACACTCACATGTCCTTAAAGTAGCTCCAGCATTTTGGAAGACCAGTCTACTTTCAATCACCCACGTACGTATTTGCTTGTTCTTGTGGTTAACCCATCCTGATATCTATTATCCTTTGATACACCTTGTCTACAACGATCAACCTCAACACACTTTGATCTTGTACTTTTCTTGTATTCTTTACACTTTAAAGTACTTGTCCTTGCTTAAATTGCCTTGTTTCTCTCTCTTTTTTCTCTACGTGTGTGTCTTGCTTCCTCAGTTTGATTATAAGCTCTTACGTGTAGCGGGTGTTGCCTACCATTAGGCATGGGGCTCTTAATTGGCCTAGAAAAACCCCAGACAAATAGTGAGCACTAAATCAATGCCTTGGAAAAGACTATTTAAAAAAGAATTCTTGATCTACAGAAAGATGCCCAATGTTTTTTTGTTTTTTTCCATATCAATATAATTGAGGGATACGGCACATTCTCACCAGTGACTATGGCGCAATATTGCTGTAAATTGGGTGGAGGGAGTTGAGTAAAATATGTTGTTTGAAAAACATCTCCCAACTGATTCTGATATGCCCCTTGTGTAAAGGTGTCCCAACTCAAATTGAGAATCTACAACCCAAAGAATACAAATGACTAGCCACCATCCCAGAAATAATAAAAATAACATACCAGCAAAAAAATAACATGGACAAGCATAAAACCCATTGCCATCGACTCATAGGGACCGTATAGGACAGAGTAGAACTGCCCCATAGATTTCCAAGAAGTGGCTGGTAGATTCGAACTGTGACCTTTTGGTTAGCAGCCATAGCTCTTGAGCACTGTGTTACCAGGGCTCCAGACAAACACACACATTGCATAATAATCAATTCTAGAAGTTCCTGCACAAAAATTATTTAATAGGATTACTTCCACCAACAAGAAACAGATGGCGAGAAGTCATTTCATTAAAATGCAATATAGACCAGGAGTAAGAAATGAATGTTTACCCGGTTTATAATCAGAACAGGCTGGCTTCTAATTGATAAATGATTGTTTCTTCAACTTATTTAATTCTATTTAGTTTTTACTATTTAACACTTCACTTCATTTCACAAGAGTTTCTGTTAATAGCATTGGAAATGCATAAAGTCATGAAATATTTTATTTGAAGCTTATTAACCCATAATTCATCTCAGAGGAAGTAATGCATTTATAATGGAAATATAATTTAGGGCTATAGGATTTAAAATAATCATTTTTATAAAGCCCATTTAATCACATTTTACTCATTTGTCACTATTTTCAAGAAATACAAATGATCAAGTTGCTGAATTACCTACCTTTCCAAATGACCAACTTTTCTTACTCAGTCCATAGCAATAATTCTTCCAAATGAGTGATATGTTTTCTTCCCCAGTTAGTGCCTTACTTCTAGCTAATATTAAAAATCTTCATATCATGACAAAATTCCAATATCACATATTTTTCAACAATAATTTAACATATATTTGCTTTTTGATGTCGAAAGGATAAAGGAAAAGTGCCAAATGGTTTACTGCTTTCATAAATATGACATGTGGAAAAAGCAAAGAGAAGGGACACAGAGAAGACAATGACTACAGTGAATCCCAGTCCTTAGATTCTTCATCCACTTGACTTTGTTCTCTACCTAGGAGAGATTTCGCTTACATAAATTGCACTTCAATCCTTTTATGAGCCTAGATGTGCAGCTATTACTCTCTACATTTTGAACTACTCTTTTGGAATTTACTGTGAGAAGACTAATTTTGGAGGTTTCATATAATACATAAATACCCTTTTATGAGTTGAAATGTGTCCCCCAAAAAGATATGTTCAAATCCTAACCCCCAGTACTGGTGAAGGTAAGCTTACGATCTATGTGGGTGTAATTATACATGAGGTCACATTGGTCCCGACAACACCATGGATTTAGACTTCTAGTCTCCAGGACTATGAGAGAACAAGTTTCTGCTGTTTTAAACTTCCCCTGGTAGCGCAGTGGTTATAGAGCTCAGCCTGCTATCCAAAAGACCAGCACTCCTTGGAAACCCTATGGGGCAGTTCTACTCTTTCCTATAGGGTCGCTATGAGTCAGAATCGACTCAATGAGCAATGGTTTTTTTCGTTTGTTTGTTTTAGTATGATACTTTGTTACAGCAGCTCTAGGAAATTATCAGTAACAGTTGCCTTTGAACTGATTCTGCCTAGTGGTGACCCATGTGTGTCAGAGTAGAACTGTATTCCATAGAGTTTTCAATGGCTACTTTTTGGGAAGTAAATCATTAGGCACTTCTGGGTAGACTAGAACCTCCAACCTTTTGGTTAACAGCCAAGTGTGTTGACTGTTTGCACCACCCAGGGGCTCCAGAAACTGATACACCCCCTCCTCCCAAAAAACATAACTCAGGATTATCTAAAATCAGATGAATAAATTGGCACTGAAGTTAGCCATATTTACTATAGAGTGTGACTATAAAATAATGGTAGTAGTCTTAAATTGATACATGTAATAACTCTGAAAGTATTTCCAAGGAGGATCAAAGATACTGAGTTTACTGAGATAAGTGTAACACATATACAAAAAAAAGTACATATATGCTTTGAAACAGTGGTTTAAACAATTTAATTTATAGTCATGTATAATATGCTCCTTCCTGAAAAGTAGCAGTATAAATATCAAAATGAAATAATTCTCTGATTATCAAGAGGGGAAAGAATGCCTTTGAAAGAATTAACTCATTTGGTTAAAAAATACTGTATATTTTTGTATCTAATAGGCAGGCATATAAAAAAGAATGTTATAATAAAGAAAGTTATATGTACATAGTGATTTAGTACTTGGGTCAGTCCCTTAAAATTATTTTTTAATCCAACACGTTATTGGAAAAGATTCCAGTAATAAATTCATGCTAGAAATGAATTCAGATGTTAGTTGGCCCTTTAATTCAAAATAGAATTCAATTATTTTAAACAAATATTGACTGGTTCTTATTTTGTAACAGGGTTTGAGTGTACCAAGATCTCTGTCCTCTGGAACTCACGTCTTACTAAAGGAAACGACACAATCAAGCATGATTCAACATGGACAGTGTTGTAATACAGTATGCACCAAGCATAATGACAGTGACTTGACTCAGTCTGCCCCCAGTACTTGGAGAAAGCATTACTAGAAAGAAAGAGAAGGAAAGGGAGAAAGAAGGAGATAGAGAGGGAGAGAGAGACTGATTTGATTTGTACTTAGAGATTAAGTAAGGATGGGTGGGAGGCTTTTCCTCCCAGAGGGGAAAACACATGTATTATATTAGAGATATGAGTCTCCCAGCTGTATAAATGTACCATTACCCTCACCCAGCTTCTTTGCTACCTTTGGCAATAGAAGTCAGTCTGCTTTTTTAGTCAGCTTGTTAAACCGACCGATTACATTGGGGGAACCATATTTTTTCATAGAAATGGAATTTACTGGCTTTAGCAAGTCAAATTTAAACCTATAATGGTATTAAGTATTTCTACATTATAATAAATATATGGTTAACCCATAACGTAACTAAGTTGGGGATGTTTACAGATAACTTTAAACTTTATTATATTTCAGAGTACAAAAATATATTCCATTTTAATTATAGGTGTGAAGAGGAAACCCTGTAACTATAAGAAATCACACCAAGATTCAATGTGCAAATTTCACAGAACTCTTGAGTTATGCAAAAGTTATAAATTGAGAATTGCCTAGATTCACAAGATAGAAAATCTGTCAAAATTTTAAACAAATTATGAACTTCTAAATCATATCTTCCCATATTATTCTTTATGATAGTTTTTCTGCTTGCTTTCCTGACTAAAATACTTGAAATAAAATAATAAAACTGTGTTTTCCTCACAGGACTGTTAATTTGTTAATTAATAATCTCTCAAAAACTAATTACTAAATAAGGTGATAGTCATAATATTCTTAAAGAAACATTCCCATTTTTCACTAGCAGAAGGAGAATAGTTCAAGTGGCACTGAAAAAATCCTCTCAAGGTCCTGAATTGGGAAAAGAAGTCTTCTCATATCTGGAGTGGATGGGGTGGTGTGGGTGAGGGTGAGAAGGGGAAGACTATAGCTTGAAAATGGCTCTTTAAGCAAATGGTGAGACAAGACATCCATTTTCACTCACTTAACCTGTCAACTTGCCAGAACTGTCATGTCAGCATTCCAGCTAAACCACGATGGCTGATCACATGCCATTATCTCATTTTTTAGAAAAAAGGTTGCATGAAGATGCCAATCAGGAAGGGGGGTGCGGGAAACAACTTGCAACCAAGGAACAAATGTACTGATGCTGAAGGGCTGCTTAGTTAACGGAATTTTAATATGCAACTGCAATGTTTCTTAATAACATTAATTACACGCTTAGTAAGGCACCATCCTAACTCATTAGTGCCTTCTTTTTGTTGTATTTTATCTCCTACTAGCAGAATGCGGAATATGTGATTGGCCTGTTACCATTAATGTTGCTTAATCTTTTTATAGCACTATTTAAAGCTGCTTGCATAAACATTTTCTAGGCCAATATTACTAATGTATGCATACGTGTGCATCGATTAACTGCACCAATATTTGGTGTGCCCCTTCCACATGTGTTATGCTAGACCAAGAAGGTGGCAGAAAGATAAATACAACGATGTGGTTAATGACAAAGAGGTAACTACTTTGTAGGGCAGATGAAAATGATATCTCCAATAAACCCGGCGGGGGGCAGGGGGGGATACTTCCATAAGAGAGATTTAAAAAGGCATTTGTATATATATTTTTTTAATTTAATTTAATTTGGTAGTTTATATGTCTTTAGTGAATGTAATTATCAACTATTCTCTTGAGTGACATTCAATACATTTAAATAAGTGGTGTAGTAATTACAAATGTCATTTCGTATAGTATTTAGATGCAATGTATATCATATGTATTTACATTATATTTATAACATATAAATATAATATTTTCTGTCTATAAATTATTATAAATTTTAAAATAAAAAAATACTGTATTAAGAGGTGTTACTAAAATGTTTTAATGCAATTTTATTTCTGGTCATAACCTGTAAAAGCTATTAATGCTAACCTTATAGCATGTATTTAAGTTCAGAATAATCACATTATTCTGGTATTTAATATTAACATAGTACTAAATTAGAATTTTAAGTACTAAGCTAAACAAACAAACAAAAAAGAACCTTTCTGCCCTTGAGTCGATTCTGACTCATACATAATATTTTGTTATTTTATGCATATTTAAATTAATGAGTATTTCATTTTTTTGAGATTTAGGTTAACATAGGTGTAATTCTTACTTCTCTACTTTAAGAAATACAACAGAAGAGAAGAAATGAATAATATAAAAATACCACCATAGCCTCAAACCAATTTTTTGAAGGGCCCCTCCAAATACAGTTGAGTCTGGAGAAAAATTAAACAGTGTGATAAAAACCAATGAAACTAGCTCAATGCTTTATCAAGAGCCAATAAGGATTTCACGAAAATTATCTGTTAACACTGTGGGTGCTCATTCCATGATCCTTTGATGGGGAGAAGGAGATCTAGGGTCAAGAATGGGCCTTGGGCAATATGGAACATGACTTTGAAGGAAATCAGCTATAACTGAAAAACCAGGGAAAGATGTATTGATGGAAAGAAAACAACAAGCCTCTGTTGTAGGCAGAATTCTAAGATGGCCCCCATGACCTCTGTCCCCTCAAGCTACTCCTATAATTATATTACATTACATAGCAAAAATGAATTTTGCATATGTAATTAAGGGCACTACTCAGTCTTCAAATAGGGTGATTAATCAGGTGGGCCTAACCTAATCACATCAGTACTTTAAAAACAGGGAGTTCTCTCTCATTCCACAGGCCACTGTTGATTCTGAGGATGCAGGCAGCCACGAGCAAAGGCTAGAGAATAGCTTTCAGGAGCTTTGAGCGACCCCTGATTGAAAGTCAAAAAGGAAATGGGACTTCAGTCCTATAACCACCACAAGACACTAAATCCTACCATCAATCTGAATAAACTTTGAAATGGATTCTTCCCCACAGTCTCCAGCTAAAAGGTCAGCTTAGCTAGCACCTTGGTTTTGACCCTAAGCAGAGAATCCAGTTGAGCCTGCCTGGATTTCTGACCTATAGAACTGTGGGCTAATAAAATGGGTATTGCCTTAAGGCACAGAGTTTGTGATAATTTTTTTTATGCAGCAATAGAAAACTAATACACTATTATGGGCTGAATTGTGTCCAGCCAAAATATATGTTGTAAATCCTAACCTCTATGCCTGTGGTTATCAGGCTCTGGTTGCACAGCGGTTAAAGGACTTGGTTGCTAACCTAAAATGTCGGTGGTCTGAGAAAAGGAGAAAAATGTAGCAGTCTGCTTCTGTGAAGATTTACAGACTTGAAAACCCTACGGTGCCATTCTACTCTGTATAGGATGGCTATAAGTTCCAGTCTACTTGATGGCAGTGGATTTAAAAAAAAAAAAAAAATTTTTATGGTTATGATCCTATTTGGGAATGGGTTGTCTTTGTTATGTTAATGAGACAGTGTTGGTGCAGGCTGTATCTTGAGTCAATCTCTTTTGAGATATGAAAGAGATTAAACAAGGAGATTAAAGAAACAAAGATGGGGGAAGAGAAGCCTCAAGCCACATGAAGACTACCCAGGAGCAGAAGCTCAGAAGAGACAAGAACTTCCACCAGAGCCGACAGTAAGACAAAGGCTTCCCCTAGAGCTAGCACCCTAAATTCTGACTTTTAGCAATGTAAACTGTGAGAAAATAAATTTCTGTCTGTTAAAGCCACCACTTGTAGTATTTCTGCTATAGCAGCACTAGATAACTAAGACACCTAAAAGCCACCTTCAATTTTTTATACAGCAATAGAAAACTAACACACCTACAAACTCTTTTCAATTGTTGTACTCCATACTAGCAGTTGGGAGGAGTGAGATGACGCAGGAGGAATGAAGAAGGGAGGGAGTTTCACATGGCAATACAGAAATCTTATACCTTAAAGAGGCTTGTGGTGTATCACTGGGGCCGATACCTGTTGCTGTCGAGTCGATACCGACTCATAGTGACCCTATAGGACAGAGTAGAACTCCCCCATAGAGTTTCCAGGGAGCAGCTGGCGGATTCGAACTGAACTGTAGACCCTTTGATTAGCAGACGTAGCACTTAGCCACTATGCCACCAGGGTTTCCCTAGGGCCAATAACCCCAAAACCACTGCCGTCGAGTCGATTCCAACTCATAAGGACCCTATAGGACAGAGTAGAACTGCCCCACAGAGTTTCCGAGGAGCGCCTGGTGGATTCGAACTGCTGACCTCTTGGTAAGCAGCTGTAGCACTTAACTACTATGCCACTGGGGTTTCCCTAGGGCTAATAAGATACTGAAAAGAAAATAATATGATTTTCGATAATATATTCAAGACAATAAGCCCAAGTAGCGGCTACTGAATGACTCTGATACCTCCCACCATCTCTTGTCCAAGCAAGTAACTAGATCATTAATAATCAGATGAAGACTAAAATCAGATCTATATAAAACAAAAGACATACACACACACTCAAAAAAAAGACCCTGTAAATTAATTGCTTATTTAATTAATGACAGAGAGAACTTAATCAAGTACTCAAAAGAAAGATAAACAACCTATATCTCCCAAGAATTAGCAAAAGAAACACAAAAATAATTTATTGTAAATAGCTGTCCATAATCTAACTGAAATGATGTAAAGCAGGTTTTAGCTTTAAAAAAAAAAAAAAAAAACTCACAAAGGAGTAAAAGAGCTAAGAGACAAATAACGAAGAATGTTATGTCAGAACTCAGTGAGTAAATGAATGTAAAATAAAATAAATGAAAGATATTTTAGAAACAAGAAGTTAAGAAAAAATGGTAATTGTGTTGAAAACAAATTTAAGGAGTTGGAAGTGGCAAGTAGATACTAAGAAATCATACAGTGTGAAATGAAAAATGATAGATTTTAAATTATTATAGAAAATCTGATCAATATGGAATTGAGATAAAGGGAAGCCAACATAAGTGATGTTATTTGAAGAAAAGATGTGAAAGAGAAAATACATATTCAAAGACAACACAGAAGAAAGCTTTCCTGAAATAAAGTAAAGCATGGATCTGCAAATTCAAGGGGTTTGCTGTATCCTATGATTATCAGGGTGAACAGCACCAAAATATAACCCAGCAAAGTTATGAAAAAAGGGACTGCAGGATAATCCAGGTAGTAAAAGGTCATCCCAGCCCAGAGGGTGGAAAACAAAACTCTATAAGCCTCACACTTTCCTTACTACAATACCATTCAATGCCAAGTCAATAGAACATTTTCACCAAGTTCTAAGTACCTAACCTCTAATACACAGGTATAGACATTGTCAAGCACACAAACTCCAGCAAAAGAGCCAAATAAGTGATTAAAACTGGGAAGGCATGAAAGGTAACCTGCAGTTGTTTTTCATTTTAAAAATTAGAGTTAGCTTAAGATATTTTAATGTTTCACATTATGGAAACTCAACTGGAATATACTAGGGAAAACAGAATGTGGATTCTTTCCATCTACCATTTAATCAAAACATATGGCGCAATGAAAAAACGTGATGCTTAATAATAATTAAATGGGACTCTGCGTAAAGTAGCTACTTAGCAGCAGGTGTAGGAAACGTTAAGGGCTCACAGGAAGGAGATGATCATCTCAGGTCACAGGGTAACAGCTTGTCCAGAGAAGAATGCCTGCAGGGAATAAAAGTCCAGGTCTCCTTCCAAGACACATGCAGGACGCTTTTTGTAGAAAGTGGATCTAGACATGAAAGGATTCTTACATAATGCCCACATGTTTTCTGATTAAAAAAAAAAAAAAAAAACTGGAATAGTTCCAATATTAAGTTAAAGAATACACTGCACACTAAACTTTACAGATTTTGGCGAAGGAAGAGAGTGTGTTATAAACCTCAATCACATTATTTTTTAAGTAACGTCTGATTTGTGACTTGCCCTGAATGAATTTTTCCATCACCCACATTTCACTGGATCTCTCGGTGGTCTCAGGAATATAATGCTTTAGATCATGTTATAAGCAAAACTTCAAAACTTTCTAAAATGTGGATGCATTTTAGTTACTGTATTTAGGCAGTTGAAAAACATATGGCCCTATATAAACTTCTATTTAGAATAAATAGTGGCTGCTTCTTTAAAATAATTTTTTTTAAATGTGGAATTTTGCCAAGTATACTTATAAATGCTTTCGTGGCAAATTCCACTGTTTTGTCTAAAAGAAACATAGTTTTGAGTCATCGAATTATGGAATACTTATAAATTTCCATAAAGTTGCATATTGTCAGTTTGTTGTTGATATATTTTAGACAAGTTTTACCTGATATACTCAGCTTTTAGTTTTCATACTTGAGGCAATCAGCATCTAGCATATGGTATATAAGACACAAAACTAAGCAGGGCTCAGCTTCAAAAGCAAGGCAGCTGGTAGATTTGACAGTTCTTTTCTAAATTACTCATCATGCTTTGAGTTGCTGCTAGGAAAAAATGTGTTGCCCATCTCCAAAATAGATGTTCTTTTTTATTTTTAAGCTTGGGAAACTCTTCCAATAGAAAATAAGACAGATGGGTATAGGAAGCAAGATATTTATCCGTATTTAGACCATTTTCTTCTGTCAGTTCCCTCATCAGAAGTTTTCCAAATAAACAAATGAACACTTCAGCATTCATATGTAACTATGTCCTGGGATGTACTTTTGATTCTCATATAAAGAACGCTTTTAGAATAAGTGAAAAGTCAAAACCACAGGAAGGGCCGGGGAATTTTAAATTGTTAAATTGGCATTTGTCCAGATTTTATGCTAACCAGTAAATATGGAAGTTGGATTAAATGGCTCATCTTGAGATATTGTTGACATCGAAGACGAGTAAGTGAAACCTGGAGAATATTTTCCTTCATTGACAAGGAAATGATTGTCTGCTTTCAGTAATATTCCCAACACGGGCTCATCTAAATCTAGAATTGTTCCTAGAATCTCAAAAGTACAGGCCTGAAGATGTTTATTCCAACTGGGAATTGCTTTGAAGAGTGGTCACACATCTTTAAAAACTAGTACTATTAACCTCAATTTAATTTAACAACTTAGAATTAAACTCATATCTTCTAATGTGTGTCTGTATGTAGGCAGTGAAGAGGGAATAAGTGTAGATCAGGGAAATCCAGTGCTTAATATAAAGTTGTTACTAAACTCAAAAATCCAAACCTGTTGCTGTCAAGTTGATGCTGACTCATCGGGACCCTATAGGGCAGAGCAGAACTGCCCCATAGAGTTTATAAGGAGCAGCTAGTGGATTAGAACTGATGACCTTTTGGTTATCAGCCAAGCTGTTAATAACAAGCACCACCAGGGCTCTGATGTGAATTGCACAGATTTCCATATTCTTTTACTCTAATGCAGCTCTTAGCATCAACCATTTGGAGAAAACTCCCACTGGGGACTTCTAAAACAATTTCTAAATGGGACTCCTCACCCAGATCACCTGGAAGTTTCATCTAGTATGTAATGCAGTGGTTGGTTTCCAGGTCTATCAGTATTCTACAGCCTGTGCTGATTTCTAATATTCTTTTGAAAACCTTAGACAGAAACAACTCTCCGAAATTTTTCTAAACTTTGTATCTTGGGACTTATTTCTTCACCTAGTTTATATTGTAATTAAAAGTTTTTTCTCCCCTTTCTGTGGTCTGTACTCTGTAGACTACCAGTATGCTAAGCTCCTCATAAGTCTCTAAGATGGAAAACTTGCACACTACCAAATAATCAAATATGAATGGTAATGTGGATTTTCTATTATTGGAATTTTTAATTCACTATTTTAATTGACTTTCACCTTGTGACCCTACAATAAATGTGTGTGTGTATATATATGTATGGGTTTATTTTTCTGGGATATATATTCAGGTTCTGAACAAAATTGTTATAAGAAGTTGATGGGAAGAAAAAACAGGCTCATTTTCTCATTATCAACCCTTCTATGGTGATCCAATAAAAGCATATGTCACATTCTATTTCCAAAATTAATAGTAGTTGTCAAGATTAAAGTATAGTTCTTCATATTTCTGAGCATTGTCATAAGTCATTTGAGATAGATTTATGAAATGACAGACTTTCCCAGAATAAAGTACAATGTGTCAAGAAGCTATTCTTTAGTTCCAGTCCAATGGGAATTTTAAGAAATCGTTCCAACCAAGAATAAAAAATAGAAAAAAAAAAAAAACTTTTGAAATGTCATGCAGGTAGTAGATACACCTCTGTATGTATTATGTTTTCTAATTAAGAGATGCTTTTGTTTATGGTTTTTAAATATATTAGAAGTTATTAACATATTGTTCTATGTTCTGGGAACTAGTAAAATGATATAAATCAATCAGGCATGGATTATAGGCATAAGGTTTCTATATACAAAAATCTGTAATTTAAATGAGATTCTTCCTGTTTATTTAAAAAGTCAAGATTATATATTTGATGCCAGTGTTAAACCAACCTATATTTTGGGATATCTAATGTCATCCTTTGGAGATCTGGTGGTGCCAGTGATTAAGCGTTCGGCTGCTAACGAAAAGGTTTGCAGTTCAAACCTACCAGCTGCTCCTTGGAAACCCTCTGGGGCAGTTCTACTCTGTCTTATAGGGTCGCTATGAGTCAGATTTGACTCGATGGCAATGGGTTTGATTTTCGGAATGTCATCCTTTCTACAGGAAATTGTTCTCATTTATTCGTTTTTATATTTTCTGTAAAAACCATGAACCTTTAATATCTGAAGATCACTTCCGATAAAGTTAGTAAGTTTTTCATTGCTTAATCATGAAGAATTCCCCCCAAAGCATCTGATTGTTATATACTTTTCTGCTTAATAATACTTCTGTCATATTACATATGTTTTCTTATTTACACATAAATGAGTCGGTTGCTGGAGCTTTCACACACCCTGAGAGAAGGGAATCCTATAGAGTGGTCATATAAATTACTATTAGCTTTGTCTCTTTTTTTTTTCCTTTATTATCATATTCTTTCTCATTCTCTTCTTCATTTTAGGTGTCATACCATAAAAAAAAAAGCCCCATAAAATTATCATTAATAGAAATTTTTACAAATACAAGAAAGTTAGTTTGAAAAATTATAACAACATATTTCTCAATTTTCTAATACCATCATTTGTAAAAAGCACCATCAATTTAATAATTGTGCTTCAAGGAACAACAATGAAAAAGAAACAGTTTATGTACACATTAATTGTATGCCATAATTGTATTTCCAAAATATTAAAATGTTACATAATGGATACCTTCAGAAGCCAGAAATACTTCAACCAGTATTAGTATACAAAACACTTTTCACATATATCATCAATCTTAAACTCAGTTCATTGCCACAACAGCTTTGATAAGTCAGTATGCTTCTTTCCCTTTCATGGATAGGATTAGTGAGAATCAGGGCTATTACATAACTAATCAAAAATAGTACTGCTCAGAAATGGTAGAGCTGAGATTTCAATTGAGAAAACAAGTTCTATTTAATATTTTTGTTATCCATGTAAGAACATACTATATCATAATAAAGTCTGTGAATGTTTCAACCAAAGGGCAAAAAAATGTTAAAAGTTTGGAAAAATCTACATCAAATGTCAACACTGTCAAGCCAGCATTAAGGAGGTCTTTGAGTATGGATGGACAATTTTTAAAACTGTGTTAAATTGAATAAATTATTAAGTATCTCTTGGTACAGTAAATAAGAAATTAACTAAATTCATTCGTTCTTTGATTCATCCATCCATCCATCAATTTATGCATCCATTTCTTCTTTTATCTATAACACAATGACCAAGATGTCTTTTATTTAAACAGATTTGGAGGTGTAGCTAAACCTTAAAAGAGATGCAAAGAGGTTATTAATTCAGTGAATCTGAAAAGATTTTATCTTCCAAATGTTTACAAATAAAGTTCCACTCAAATTTCTGCAAGCGCAAGCTTTTAACTTACTTCAGTTGTGCAAAGCCAAATGAAGGATGAGATACATTAAAACACAAACACTAACTTTTCATGCCAAAGAACACAGCTCATCCCTCCCCTGCCCCTCTTTGTGTAAGCATCTATTTCCAATAACATGAAGCATTCGATTTAAATTTGTTTAAATAGGCATGCGGATACTAAGTACGCAACAGTTAAAAATACGTCTAAAAAAGTTGGAACTCAGTGCAGCTCAGATTTAAAAACGTGTATAATTTAGTAGAATTTCTGAATTCAGTTCTTAAATTAGTTATCTTAACTAATTTCAAACATAATAACTGATTATTTTATAAATAGAAGAAAAAAAGAGTTTATATCCTTCTTAAGAAAATTAGCAGTTTAGAATATTAACCATTGACATATTATTCTTTGATATGAAAAAATGTTACCTACACGCTGCTAGGCAGCAAGTGGCACTGCAAATTGTTTATCAAAGTGATGAAATGATCAGAAGCAACTTCCAAGGCAAACAGTCCCTCAAGTGATATTTAACATCGCTGAATAAATATATTTCATTCTGTCAAAGCCTGCAATGCACGAGTTATGAAGCATTGTACAAAGCCATGCTAAATGGGTAGAAGGATGGCTACTTACCAACAGGGCGAGCTGTAGACATTACAATGGTGTGGTGAGAACATAAAAAAGAAATTAAAAGAAAAAGAAAATTATCAGAATGCATGATGAGGAGTGTTACATTTAAGTATGGACAGTAGAATGATCTCTAGTGTCACAAATTCAAGTATGAACAGGATGTCTGGATTTGATAAACTGAAACTTATCAAGATAATTCTAAGAAATAGTTATTTTGCATCCTGGGACTGACTGTAAGCAATCTAAGAGATATTTTAAGTAAAGTCTCATCATCCTCACTTACTGTAGTTATTATTTCAAAGACCTATGTAGGGTTAAACAGCTTTGTATTACCCCTAAGATAAGAACCTGATGAACATAGCTATTCAAGTCACAGGCTAGCAAATGTCATGTCAATAAAAGAAGGCCTCACTGTCTGATTTAAATAGCAATTGGATTTTGAGCATGGTTAGTCAGAACCATTACAAGGACTACAGAAGCCCCTGACACTGCCTTTCAGCCAGTGATAAGTTAAGATCACATCACTCTTCATCCGTGGACAGTGTGGATGAAAATATAACAAATAGGTTGGAACATCCTTAGAGACTTCAACTCAGTAACTCCCTAACTACTGTTAAGCTTTTCTGTTTTTGGCAGAGGGCAGAGGAGGGAAGAAAACAATGATTGACAAGTTGATTCTAGCTCATACTGAGAATGGCTTTCAAACTGCTGCTTCAACAAATTATTTTTTTTTTTATTATAGCAAAACTTTCAATCACTAAAATCGGTAGTAATAGGCTGGGCCTATTATTAAAGCATAGAAATTGTAAGAGACACACATGGGCTTAAGAATTTTATAAAGAATAATGCCAAGTCAATTTAAGTAGTAAAGAAATATAAAAGCAATGGACAAATATTGTAAAACAAAGGTCCAATTATTCAAATGGAAAAGAAATATACTCAGTAGCATTTAAGCTTTAACAAAACTTTACGTTCAAAAATATAAATTTATTTGAAAACATATCTTTTCACTCAACATTCTTCTACTGTAACTGTAATGTGACTAGAATTTCTGGGTAGTTTTGTGTTGATTGTGGCTCTTTGTGCATGGAGACATAGATACAGCCATTAAAAATATACGTAGAGGCATCCATTCACTCAATGAATATATCATAATACTAGCTTTGCGCAATCTCTAAAAATAACACCAGAGTTGCCTTCATATCAGACTCATGGCTTTATAATATTATTTACAATTCAAAGGAGGGGATTAAGATAATTCAAAGGCAATTACAGCAGCAGTATCAAAATTCTAGTGTGTCCTTACCATAAAAAAAAAAAAAAAAATTTTTTTTTTTTTTTCCATAGCAAGGGCAAAAGGGAAGCAAGAAGAGGCTACAGGCGCAATTTATTTCCTTTGGGGAGGAGGGCACAAAAATAACAACCTAGAACAAGGCAACAGGCTAACCTAAAGTTGTATTATTGCTCTGATGAGATTTCTCTCTCAGTTTTGCCAGCGGCTGGAAAAAAAAGAACTTTGTCTTTCATCATTGCATTTGTGTATTTTCAGTTGCCACCTCAATCAAGGTGAATTTCAAAAATACTTCCTTTCAGGTAGGGGGAGGCATTTTGTGTGTTTTTTAAGAGATAAATAAGAAGCCCTGGTGAGAAATAATGCCTTAAAGAAATAACCTATATTTCTCTTTCACTTCTTAGCATAATTCCAAAATATTAAATCTTTTTTGTCCTACAAGTAAGGTAGTTTTCCCAGTGGTCTTTATTTATCCAAAACCAACTTGAGCAACTGAAAAATGGATGGGGGTTTCTGTCTACAAATATGTAGTTTCTGTGATTTAACTCATTTTGTGGTCATTTAAGAATTTTCTGTTAGAACAGAAGTTATTTGATTAAAATATAAATGCTAGGAGGTTTATTGTTGGCCACCATTATTTCTTTGTACTTTCACCTTTGTTAAATGAGCAAAGGGTAGCGACTTGCCATTAAATTTCACTTTACAGTGCATTTTCATCATATTTTTGAAAAGGAAAAACAGCTGAATAGATTTCTGTGTCAGATTTTGACTATAAAACTCCATTATCTTTTCCCCAGTTGGCTAAAGTGAATATCATGATAATATTTTAGTAGGAACATCACAACAAAACTTTTGGTCTTTGTGAGATACCCACATTTCTTCCTGGGAAAAAAAAGAGCAGGTGGATGTTTTCAAAAACCAGCAAATTAAACTGTGCCACTGCATTTAACGGTTGAAAATGGAAGTGGCCCGTGGGGTCAACTGACACTGTTCTAATAAAACAATTCAGAGAAGGGCTGGCCATTTCATTTATGTGCATGGAAAAATGAGCCCAGAAAAAAAAAAGAATCATAGGTAATAACTTCTTTTTTTAACCTCTCAGCATGAGAAATCCCAGCTACTTTTGCTGATTGTGAAAAATATTTTAAACAATATTTTACTTCGCATTATGTTGCATTATGGAGTTTTTTGTTTGTTTTTTTCCTTAACCTTGTTTTTGAGGTTTCAGTCTTGAGATGAGTGATAATTACATACCATAACTGATTAACCTCTAATCCACTCACAGGACACAGATTAGTGGAGAGGCAATATAAGGTTTGCTGATTTAGAAAAAAAAAAAAAACTATTAAAAACAACCAACTTTCTCTATGAATTTTGTCCAAATTTGCCTTGTGTCTAAGCTTGTACCAGAATGTCTGAAGGAAAACAAATGGATCGAATGGAATAGGAATTGAGGTATTGAAAAGTATGGAAAGTGCTAAAGATTGTCCAGGTAGCCACTGTGCCTGTCTCCTAATAGTTGTCTGGAGGAAAATGAGGGTTTTTTTTTTTATCTTTTTTTTATGATTTCAAACTCAATTTGTAGATCTGGCAAGAACAAACAACACTTTTCTTGTCAGATAGAGGACCAACCTGAGGATACCTGAGACATTTCCTGGAACTGTTGTAAGCCTCCAATCCCTTCTCCTGACCTTATGAAATCTTCTGGAAGCAAAGGGGCACAAGGGTAAGAAGTACGACTAACTAGGGTGGGAAATAACTGAGACCCGGATGAAAGTATGCAACAACCTCCTTTCCATTAAGGATGCCAGGAGGATGCATCAGCCAAGACAGCAGAAGTAAGCTTGAAAGACTGAGTAGGGGTGTGCTTGCCTATCTCTGAAATCTTTGAGTGTAAAGATGCCATGGGTAATGTCTATTTGGCAAGAGTAAGTGTAGCTATCTGCATGGTACTACCTGGTACCTTGGACTATTTGACTCACCTCATGTAGACGAACATGTTCTACCACTAAGGCAGTTAATTCATTCTAGAGTACTCTGTGGATAAGCTCTATAGTAATGCTTTCTTTCATTTATAAGCAATTCCAGTGAGTCTGTAAACGAACATGATTCCACGACTGAGAAAGTGCATGACACCCAGAAAGTGAAAGTTATTACAAGCGCAGCACTGACTTTTTCAATTATTTAAGGCCAATGAACTTCACAAATCACTCTCCAAATCAGATTATCTCGGTGCTGGAAAACTTCCTTAACCACTTTTCACCTTTGGAAGTAATGTTAGTATTTTTCCAAATTGTTTTTTTGAATACTGAAATTAAAAAAAAAAAAGATTTCAAAACAATATTATATTTGTATAAAGTGACAAACCAGGGAACAGAAAATTCAGGGGACCTCTGAAACTGGTGATACTTAAAAGCAGTAAATAATTGACAACAGCAATGGGAAGATTAAAAAAAAAGGGAATAATTTGTTTTTTTTAAGATAGCTTTTAAACCATATAAACTATTTAAGCTACATAAACTATTTTTATTAAGTAAAAATTAATTCCTTCAAATTATTGTCCCTTCAAACTCAAATTTGAGAGTAACTTTTTTTTCACTTAATGATGAAGAGATCATAGAATCTGGATATTTTAATATAATAACAAAACAGTGAAAGCTGGTACTTTGATTGTGAGTTCACTTACCAATTTAACCAAATATTAGTCTTCTGGTTCAATTATTTTTGACATCTTAAGGCACTTACCTCTGACAGTGAGGGTAGCAGAGGCCTCTACTTTTCCAACCCGATTCTCCGCAATACACAGATATGTGCCTTCATCTGTACTCATGGCCTTCTTAATTCTCAGCGTGTAATCATCTTTGATGTCATATCTGTACAGAAGAGAATTGCTTTTATTAAATATTGTTGGTCAGATTTAAATTGTAATACTAAATATCAACTTCACTTTTCTCTATTGATTAAAAAACAAACAAACCAACTGCCGTTGAGTCGATTCCGATTCAGCAACACTACAGGACAGAGTAGAACTGGCCCATAAGGTTTCCAAGGAGTGCCTGGTAGATTTGAACTGCCGACCTTTTGGTTAGCAGCTGTAGCTCTCAACCACTACACCACCAGGGCTTCCTCTCTACTGATACTGTTGTTTATTTAAAATACACACACACACACACACACACACAGTCACACATAAAATACTCAGCTATAAACTGAAGTTGCTATGTTCACTTAGAGTAAAGGTATTTTTAAATAAGATCATTAATTTCACGTATTATCTCCAGGCACTAGTTTATATATATATATATATAAAAAGTTTTTATATATATATATATACACATACACACATACACATACAGTACTTGTCATTTCAAAACTATCAAAGGCATTATTAGCACTTTTATTTTTATTTGTTAGTTCTTAACTATGGAAACCCTGGCATCATAGTGATTAAGTGCTACGGCTGCTAACCAAGCGGTCGGCAGTTCAAATCTGCCAGGCGCTCCTTGGAAGCTCTATGGGGCAGTTCTACTCCGTCCTATAGGGTCGCTATGAGTCAGAATCGACTCGACGGCACTGGGTTAGTTCTTAACTAGGAAAATAGTACACATTTCAGCTTCTCAGTGAGGATTCCGTTATTTTGTAAGTTACGCTGTTTTCAATAAAATGATTCTGTTAGGCATTTTGAATATAATACAAATATATTAAAGGAGAAAATCTTTGGTAAAAATAATTAAAAGGGGATAATGATTTTTTTCTTTAATTAGCAAATACTAACTCTAGAAGTGTCAACATGCTTTTGGAGGATTTTTGAACATGCATTCTCATCTCTTTCACATGCATGCATCTTCTCAGTTACATTTTTAAACTAACAGAGCAATGGACAAGACCAGAAAAATTTCTACCACTTTAACATGTACTGATTTTGGTATTTGCATAAGAATGTGTTTCTCCACAAACGGAGAGACTAGAAGGAGGGAGCGGGCTGACTCATTAAGTAAGGGGAGAGTAAGTGGGAGTATGTAGTAAGGTGTATATAAGTTTATATGTGAGAGACTGACTTGATTTGTAAACTTTCACTTAAAGCACAATAGAATTTTTTTTTTTTAAAAGAATGTGTTTCTTGGAGTATAAAACAACAACAATTACACACACAAAATAATGAAGATACTTTCTTTTCAACCTTTTTGTAGGTGATCTTTCCTCTTGATTTTCTGTGCTACCTAATGCCAGTTTTTATTTCAAATCAAACTGCCCCACAGAGTTGCCAAGGAGCAGCTGGTGGATTCAAACTGCCCAACTTTTGGTAAGCAGCCAATCTCTTAACCACTGTGCCACCAGGGTTCCAAATATAAAATAGTGGCAATAAAAATACATTTGTATAGTGTTCTCAAATATACTCTTTGGTTTATCCTCATCCCAATTCTTGCACATAAGGAGGAAAGTTATCATTTCCCTTGTTTTAAAGGTTAGAAAATTTGGGCATATAAAGTTCAACCTGAAAGCAAATCACGTCTCCTGTTCTAAAACTTCTAATTGTATACAAAAAAAAAAAAATTTTTTTTTTTTTATAGTACAGTGGAATTTGTGATACAATGTTCAGTTTTACTCCTTGTTTCTCAAGAAAGGAATTACATGAATTAAAGTTGAAAATGGTGAGATAGATGGATTTAAACTCTTTATGTGTAAAAATAAGAACTTAAAATATAATAGTTAAATCTAGGAAGTCATGAGTGAATATGGAATTATTCCAAAAATCCAAAAATATCAATATATAAGGTGAACATCTGAAGCTTAAATGAAATACCTGTAGGATAAAGGGAGGAACCTATTTTATCAGGCAATAAGAAAATATCTGGAAATTGGTTATTCCAAGAAAAAAGAAGATCATAAATGAAGATATTATTGGAATAATTGCCATTATGTACAATTTTGATATTTTTACATACAAATTTGAATTTTTCAAACTAAGGTCTTACTCCGAAGCAATTATTTCTGCTTCACCACGCTGCTTACTGTGGTATAAGGTCTAAAACAAGGTCAGATATTACGTGCTGGCTTTGATATCCGAAACTGGAAGAGCCTCAAATGGCCTAACTGCAAGTTCCCCATCCCTTAAGTCACCTCCTCAGATGAGGTCTCCCAGCAGACAACCCTCCTCTTTGAAGAGACCTGGTGTGTTACAGTTGAGTCAATTTTTGACTCATAGCACCCCATATGACAGAGTGGAATTGTGTCATTGGGTTTTCTAGGCTGTCATCTTTCCGTGATGTAGTGGCTATGAGCTACGGCTCCTATCCTAAAGGTTGGCAGCTTGAATCTACCAGGTGTTCCTTGGAAACTCTACATGGCAGTTCTACTCTGTCCTACAGGGTTGCTATGAGTCAGCATTGACTCAATGGTAATGTTTGTTTGCTTGTTTTTCTAAATCTTTAGGGAAGCAGATTGACAGTCCTTCTCCCACAGTCAAGAGTCGCTAGATGGGTTCAAACAGCCAACGTTTTCGTTAGCACCCAAGGTCTTAATCGGTGCACCGCCAGGTCTCTGCCAGCCCCAGAATTCTTCAATCAAGCCAATCACATCCTTCTTTGGGAACCAAGGGGCACATCACGCTCTCGATTCCATAAAGCCTGCCTCCCACAGCACCTGTTGTTTATTCTGTTCCCAAGTGGATTACTCCACTCCGGGCCCTGTGTGGCATTCTGTGCCCTCCTCCCTGGGGCTGTGAGTACATGTGATTAATGAACTGCTGCTGATATTCTCTGTCTAGTGTTGGGTGTCTTGTGTTCAGCCATCCACGTAACTCCAATGCAGGAATCCCTTCCTTACCAACTGACAGATACCACTGTACAACTGAAGGCACTAATATTCCTTCCAGTATCACGGAACCACTCCTGCCATACTCTAGCCTGAACCTTGACAGTACCCGCAACAAACTCAGGACACAACCACATCATGAAATAGCTTAGGCCAGTAAGAAATAGCTTAGGCCAGAGAAATGACAGAACTACAGTTGTGATCAGATTATAGACCTTACCTGCAAAGCCACTATGGAAGTGCAAGAAATATGAAGTCTGGTTTTAGAAAACAAATATGTCTAACTTCAAAACCAAGCAAGTAAAACTTTTGGCTCATTATTGATTTCACATTTAGGCAATCTGAGGCAAAACATGGCAACGTTCCTTTCTCAAGGCCACACGTTGAGGCAATTAGAGTCAAGCAGAACGTTCTCATGAGTATCTCCTACCAGTGTCTGCCTTCTCCAGCCAGTCATGCTTTCTCTGAGACAATAATTTGCTTCCTAAAACCACATATTTCACAAGCAATTAGGTGTCAAATATTTCCACAGGTCCAATAAAAAAAAAATAAGTGCGGTTATTTCTTGTATTTCTTTCTGGATTAATCGGTGCAGGCCCAATAATAATCTCAGTGATGCTTTCTACCATTAAATAGGATAATTTGAGGAAATGTTCATTTTTCCCTTGAAAGCAAATATTGGCTGAGTGATTAAAAAATATATATATACACGTATATATATGAGTAATAATTCCTTACAGTTAAAGAGATCTTTATAGTTTACAACAGGGTTTAACATATGATTGGACAATGATAAATAAACTAGACAAGCTGCCTACTTTCAAACACTATTTTACAGAGGAAAATGTTCAACTTGTTGTCTCAAGTTACAATGGAAACCAATGTCCTCTTCAGCAAGTATATTTATTTTTCTAATACAGAGTAATGCCTCTCCTCTCCACCTGATATTTTTATGGTCTGTGTGCATGTGCATTTGGGCACATATGTATTTCTATATCTGCAATTTTGTGTTCAGAGTTTCAAAAACTCCAGAGAGTAACTTTATCAATATTTTTCTCAATATTATTCGAAAACCAATGGTAACATTAGGAGGTTTGTAAACGTATTTAATGACACATACAAGCTTTAACATCATTCCTTTATTAAACATCCTAAAACACGAAAATTTCACCCTTAATTGCTCCTTAGCCTTCTTTAAATAACCAAGAATCAATTTCAAACACCTAGAGTATACAAAACAGCTATTTTTTAATATGGTATAATATTATATATAATCAACATGCACTGGTATCGTCTGATTTTAATTAAAAACAAGGAAAAAAAATAGATGAAAAAACATTACTGGTAAGGAAATTCTAATAGAAATTGGGTGGTTTCGATTGTGAAACCTGCCAGTCTCCAACTTGTATGAAAGTAGTCATTCTTGTCAGGTTTGATTAATGACAGTTGTACAATTGTGTGCTGACAGGTCCCCACCACAGAGATATCTATTTTTTTTTTTCCCCCGATATGAAACACTGCTGAAAAAATGCAACCCAATCAGATCTGGCCCCCGGACAACATGCGCCATCATCACTGTACCGTGAATCGGGATAGATTGGTAACCAGCTGTGACAAAGTAGGAAAAGAAGCTCTGGTGTTTTGTTTTTGTTTTTTTCACAAGCAAAAAAAAAGGGAAATTGAATTGTGTCAAAACCATTACCATCTGTTCAGTTAAACAATACACAAAACAAAATAAATTTATTTTAATACTTAAAACAACAGTTTACATGCAAGGTTCTGTTTGTGTGTGATCTTGCATTTAACAAAGAATCTTGAAAGGGCTTCAAAAGAGAAAACAGAAGATTATTTATCTTTTTAGAAACTGAATACAACATTCCAAAATCACTTCCAAATTTAAAAAAAAAAAAATCTGTTTTATTTCTTTTTCATAAAGTTCTCTCATAGCTAGTGGGAATATTTTCTATAAATCTAAGTTTACCTTTGAAAATATCAAACAAGACTTTTAAAAATTGGCAGTGTTTTATAATATAGCCACATTTCTTACATTACTCATTCTTCACTGTCCCCGATGTGTGTTAAGTCTCAAGGGTAGGAATTTCGTATGATTTCCTGGCTTTTATAAATACAGTTCAGATAATTTAGTAACCCCCAAGTATTTCACAATGGCTATAGAATTTGAGAGGGAAAAGAATGAAGACAAACACACTACAATTTCTGTTACAAAGCAGAATTTTATCATGCTCAGTTTAAGCCTACACATCCTAGCTGTTTGAATTTCTGGAAGACTCTATGCTAATAAAAGTTCCTGAATAACCATTCTCATCACAAAAGCAGCTCTGTTTTGCATTTATTTCTTCCATATTTTTAGTTTTTAAAATCACCTACTACTTCTTATTATAACATTTCTGGCCCCAATTCTAGAACGAGTGTTTTGAATTAGCACTTAAAATTTTATTGTCCATGTGCTTTACTAATCATTACGTTGGCCGATAGTAAAACCTATGAATTGAACCAGGAAACACTTAATGTCTATACAAGAAAATGTTTCTTTCCTTTTAGGGAAGTATGAAAAGTTTGTTTTCAATTTTCAAAATATTTGCATTCAATCCAAATAGCTGTTATGTGGAGCCTGGGAGTTCACCCTACAACTTGTACACTCTTTCTGAAAAAAAAAAAAAAAAAGTCTGTATTAATAGGTATTCCACAGTTCCATATTTCAATAAAAATTTAACTATGGAGTGTCATATGAAAGTATCACATAGTCTATCCTCCTACTTTCAACACAGGATTTTTAGGATAAAAGCCACTCATTTACAGAATAACTCATCGGTTACTAAGAAACACCCCTCAACTAATCTGTACTATTGTAATGTGTTATGAACATGGAGACACAGCCACTTAGAACTTAGTGATGGTGTTTTTCAATCACTCATAGAAATGTATTTCATAACCCACAACTTTTATTCAAAGCACTCTCCTATAAAACCTATACTTCCCTGGAGAATGTTAAATCTTTTGCCCTTTTCTCTATTGACAGTTGAAACTAAGAAAGTTGCTCAATTTTCCTAAAACAATTCCTGCACTCATCATATTCAATAAAATCCTTCCATAGACAGCACTTGAAGCTGTTATTAAAACTCACCTAAGCACTTTTTTGGAAATGTAAAGATTTTCTAAAGCTTTCATATTTAAGATATATCCTTGAGATACTCTGAAAGCTCCTTAAATCATATCTGAATTCTTGGTATCCCCAAAACAAGTAAATAGGCCACTATTGTGCTAGCAAAGGGAGAATGTGTCCAGTTTTCAACACCCTATGGCTGAACCTAGGTCACCCTCCTCTTGTTATGTATAATTATAACACAGGCTAATATTTACAGCTTGGGTAAAGTGAATCCTTCAGGGATCAGGTTGTAAGAAGTATCTGGGCAGGGTACCTAGGAGAAGTATAAAAGTAATGAAAATTACAGTAATATTTATTAGAAAAGAAAAGGAAACAAAAAACCTGGGAGATAAGACTTGTAGGAAAATAGTAAGAGGCAAGTTTATCTTCCTTGAAGAGAACTTGTTGTTCTATTCTGGAAGCCTCTACTGAAAGCCAAAATGAAACTTGAAATACAACAGAATTCCTATTCAGTCTTAACAAACCAAAAAATACTTTAGCTTCTCTTTTTTGGCTTTTTCTAAATTCTATCCTTGTTACCTCAATCTCAGTAGGGCTCCAGTTGTAAGTGGCCTGACCCACAGATACAAAACCCCTATTCATGTTTTCCTTTTGCACAGCTAAGACAGCCTGGCATTTTCAAACTATAAAGCTAAGGAAGAATAACAACAACAAAAAGATATTTAAAAATACCCAAATAGGATAACAATAGTTCACTTAATGAAGTGCAGATGTCAGATCATAAAATGACTAGGACAAAAAGACCAGGACTCAAACCATTGCCAGGGGCCCCAGTGTAGACAACCATGGAACGAGTCTCTCTCTGGAGCTCAAGCAATTCAACTAACCACAGCTAAGTCCTTCCAGAAAGGCCAAATGCTCCTGCCACCCCAAACAAGAATTCCTTCTGAGTTTTAATCAGTGCAGTCTGTGGTTGTCTTCTGAGTGCCCAAGTCTCTCCCATCTCCAACTCCTACTGCAGACTTGTGGGACTCCTGGGACTATTTCTCTTGGCAAGTGTGTGGCCAAATGTAAAGTTCACAGTCTTGTCCTTGTTCACCACCCAAGTTGCTATCTTATCCAGACATTGTATTCTCTCATTTTTCATCTCTTCAGCAGTGAGGTTCCTCTGCTCTGATACAATCTCTCACAACATTTTTGTAGGAACCGCCACAAAATTTTTCACTATGCCTTCTAAATTACCCTTTCCCTGATTTGCATAATTTTCTTATCCTCTAGCTTCCTCAGATTTTGACCCTCACCTCCATGCCTTCAGTGGAATCTGGCTATTCCCTGAGGGTTTGTCTATGTCGTCACCCTTTTCTCCCACCCTGAAGGGTGAAGAAGAGGAGAAACGAGACATAGCCTTTCAACCATTTCCAAACAATTACTCATGGTCTTACCCAGAGTAGTCACTCAATAAATATGTTAGAATGAATTACTTACCCTCTTTCTTGAAAATAAAACAAAGCAAAATAAATCTAAATCCTATTCCATTAAAACTCATGCCATCCAGCTGTAGAGTAGAATCTCCACAACAATAAAAATTTCTTCCTCTGCAGAAAACATGATAGGGCTGCTATAAGGATTGCATTAGTTAATGTATTTAAAGAATCAAGATAGGCCCCTGGCATATGTAAACGCCTAATAAATGTCACCTAGTATTTTCCATAGCTCCCTTTCACTTCATTCATATCTTCTCCAGTTATATTATTGTCTCCATCTCTCTTTGCCTATTTGGCCTCACAGCAAGACCCTGAACTTCATCCTCAACTCGAATGACTTCACCTTTGAAATCTGAAGTTCTAATGTTTGAGCTTGTTATAATCTCATATAGCCTCATGTTTCCTACTCTTAATCAATTTACAAACTGAACTTCTTCTGACTCCTCCATTTCTTTCTCTTTATGAACCCTTTGAATCATCACTTCTTTCTCTACCCTGATGAAACTCTATTATGGTCCATAAATTCTTGCCAATATCCTCACTTTTCTTGTCCCACAGCCTTTATGTTGGACTTACTGGCCAAAGCCTAGTTACGTATAACAGTTTGTATCTTTATATACCTAGTTGTCATTAGTTGTCATGGAGTTGGCTCTGATTTGTGGCAACTTCATGTACAACAGAGCAAGATGATCAAGTTCATTGTTGCTACCACGGAGTCTTTTGAGAGCCAGATCTTCCAGTACTACATTGGATAATATTCTGTTGTGATCCATAGGGTTTTCATTAGCTAATTTTCAAAGGTAGAGCATCAGGTTTTTCTTCATAATCTTAGCCTGGTAGCTCCACTGAAACCTGTCCACCATGGGTAACCCTGCTGGAATTTGAAATACTGGTGGTATAGCTTCCAGCATCACAGCAACACACAAGCCACCAAAGTATGACAATCTGACAAGTGGGTGGTCATATATACCTAAAGTAGACTATTAAATGCTGTCATTTACCTTTGAATGGATCTCTAGTGAATTCAGGAAGAATTCCAAACTTCTGAACCCAGTCCAAACATTCCTTTCCCATACTGGTCTCTGCTCACCTCTCTAGTCCCATCTCTCACCATCCTCTCCTCACACTCAATGCGTCAATTATCCACGACTCCTTTCAGAACCTAGAATTCATTGACTCTCTCTTGCCCCCACATCTCTCCATGTGCTGTGTCCAGGGGTAAATTATCCAATAGGCAAGGTAAACACAGTGCTTACCTTGCTTACCAGATCATATGTAGTGAGCAATTTCACATTTTTCACCACAAAAAAGATTCTGCTTCTAGCTATGGCTGGCGTCTTTCTCTCTCCCAACCTCATAACACCTTCTTACAGATTCCAAGCCTTTTCTAAATTTACAAACCTCGACAGGGGCAGATTACCCAGTAAGCAAGGTAAGCATGGGCTTACTTCTGCTTACTTACTAATTTGTAGTGATGGGGTAAAATCCATGGGAAATTGTTCACTACAGATAATAAGCACAGGTAAGCCCATGCTCACCTGTGCTTACTGGGTAATCTGCCCCTGGCTGCATCTCATATCTGGACTACTCTCCATACCTCTCTCTCTCCCTCTTCCTTTAGCCTAACTAGTTTTGCTCATCCTGACACATGATTTATTTAGTATCTATCTACATCTTGAGTTTTAAACTCTATAAAGGCAGGACCATGTCACTTTGGTCACAGTTGTATCCTCAGTGAACTGAACCTAGTGAGCAGTTAAGACAAATTTATTCATGTATAAATGAATGAAGGCTATATACATGCAGGAAGAGGAAGTTTGTGTTCCTCATCAGAATCAAACATCACTCAAAACAAATGCCAAGTATACAATGGAGAGGCTGTGGATACCACCAAACATATTTTGAGCATGAAGAATTACTTTATTCTCTGCTCTCTGCATTTTGACTCTGTCTGTGCTTGTTCAAGTTATACCTGCTACTCATCAATTTTTAGGTTTAAAACATGTTCTCTGTGTTCAATCTCTTCCAATCACTGAATATTACATCAACTGATATCATATTTCACAAGGCTTATGGGCCACAACCTAACTTATACCTCAACTCATTGCTGTTGAGTTGATTCTGACTCATAGTGACTCGTAAGTTGGGATCGACTCGACAGCAATGGGCTGAGGTCCAAGTTAAGTAAGTTAAAGAGTTAAGTGAGTAACGATCTCAAACCTGTTCCTGTACTGTGGTTTATCCTGGAAAACACATACACATTTATTGCCTAGATAAAGAAATTCAAGTTCAAACTTCAGCAGTAATAAAAGAATGATGCTTGAGAAGTTTAAGATAAAAATGATTATATATATAAAATATATATATACACATATTATATATTTATATATTCCATCACTAATAAACCTTACATTAATATCAAAGGGCTTAACACCATAATTTTATAATTAGACCTATTACTTTTTATCATTGACATGATATTCACTCTTTTTCTTTTGTCATTAGACTATTAATATCTGTAGATAGGGCTATGACCTGTCACTGATAAATCCATTATTGTTCTCAAAGCTGCAGAAGATTTTCAATATCATCTCTTAATTATTTTCATTTTTCCTAAACTGTAAAATAGTGTACCTCTTTCTTCCATATTCATATAAGATCAAATCCAAACCATTTTATAGGCAGTAGGATTTGTTCTTTGGTCCATAAATATCAGAAAATACTATTAAATTATTTTCATTACTGCCCTTAATAAATATGCCACCACTGTGTGGCAAATTTTTTACTCTGTGATAAAGGTTATATCAGAGATTTTATTTCTAATAAGTTTTCACTAACTGGAATATAAAAATTTATAATAAAAAAATACTTATATCATAATTAATGAGACCATGATGGGATGAGACAAATGAAGTGATGCAGGCAGATTAAATTATCCTCCTTAAAGAAAAAAAAAAAAAAAAAACTTCTTGGCTTAAATTCCTTCAAGACAAATTGGTTTTACAATAGGACTAGAAATTACAACATCAGATTTGGAAGAGTGGCTATATCTCAAGGTCATGTGTTTGTTTAGAAATTATCTTCAATTTTAAGTTCTTTTGTAAATAGACTTCAGAGATTAAATCCACAGGAAACAACTGCTCACAGATAAGACTGAAAGTTTTTTGGTAGGCAGTTCCAATTCTTTCTGCACTCTTCCAAGTCAGAATGAACTCTGTGCAATAAGGAATTGTGAGTTCAAGGTAAAATGAATTTTTGAAACTGCCATCTACACCCACTTCTCACTTAGTGACGGTTAGGTTTCAAAGACAAGGCCACTAAGTGAAAATTAGCATCATGTGAAAATGGAGGATGACCACATCAGATCACAAAAGAAGGATGACTACATCATTATATAACTGCCAAATCACATCGGTATATAGCTGCCAAATTATATCATCACATAACTGCTGAATTACATCACTACATAACTGCCAAACCACTGAGAATCACAGCTCAGCCAAGCTGACACACAACCTTAACCATCATAGCCAATGTTACTCTTGCTTCACACGTTGGGCATTGGTAGCTGCCGGATGTACATCATTAATGTGCAAAAATAGTCAGATAGTAGATTTTTTACTATTGTCATAAATACAAAATATTGGATAATGAAATAGTCAATAAGTGAGGAGTAGGTGTACTTACTGGACTTGCTGCCTTTGGTAGATAAACTTCTTGAAATTGCCTTTTCCATCAGTGTTCAAAGTGCACTAACTGAGCTCCAGAGACTGTTTATGTTTAGTGTAGGCCATGGGTGGTACATACAATTGGTTAAGGGCTCAATTACTAACTGAAAGGTTAGCAGTTCGAGTCTACCCACAGGTACCTTGGAAGAAAGGCCTGGTGATTGCTTTCTGAAAGGTCACGGCCTTGAAAACTATGGCGTATAGCTCAACTCTGTGACACACGGGGCCACCATGAATCAGAATCAACTCAATGGCAACTGGTTTGGCGTTTTTTTTGTTTGTTTTGGTTATGCTATGAAAGTTTCAAGACACTTCCCTTTTCTTCTGAGAAACAGAAATCTGTCACATAACTTTTGGGTGGGTAGCTCCATTTGGAAATACAGTTTCACACATTTCCCCAATTAAGCTATTGTTACCTGGTTTTAGCAACTCAGTAATTATTTAACGAGTGAGGAATATAAAGAAAAATTCCTGTCACATATAATCTAGAACTAAGCAGCCATCTCCTTGTGTTCAATGATGACATGTTTATCTCAAATTAATTGTGGTCTTATTTGTCTATCCCACTGGAATTACCTTCTTATCTATGGCCATAAAAGCAGATTATTATCTTTGAAATCTGTTTCATTGAATTAAACAACAACAACAAAAAAAAACCCATTATATTCCACTTTTTTTGTCTTAAAATAAAAAAGAAAAATCATATAATATTTAAATGAGCAATTCTCAGATTCGTCTTTTCCATGTAATCAGAGCTTCTCGACCTTAGAATTATTGTAATTTTGAGCCAGATTATTCTTTGCAATAGAGGTTGCTCTATGGATTGTCAGATGTAAAGCAGCATTCTTGGCCCCTACCCCCTAGAAGCCAGTACCAGTCTCTCCTATCTCGCCAATTGTGACAATCAAAAAATCCACATATTGGAAGGTGGTACAACATTACCCCTAGTTGAGGACCACTGTACTAAATATATATCTGGGAGGCACTTACCATGTGCCATACATAATGCCTGATATTTGGGACTGAAGGTACATATGGCAAATGGAGTTGGGGAGATACAGAAATAAACAATTACAACAATGATAAGCTTAGCACTATTTTCTCTTTTAGAATGTGATATGGGAATATAAAAGAGTCAAAGTCTATTGAGCAAAACATGAAATGAAGGGGACTTCACGTCCAAAATGGGAAGGGAGCACAGGTTTTTAATATCTAAGAGACATGGTGTTTGAATCCAGCTTTCTCCCGTATGTGTCCTGTGACATTGAGCTTGTTACTCATGGTCCTAAAACTTCAGCTCTACCTCTATTAAAAGAAGAGATCCATACTTCAACACTGTTAGAAGGATTAATAATAAACCTAACACAAAACGAGAGGACTCTAAAAAAAAAAAAAGAAAAACAGCAGTTTTATTATCTTTTAATATAATTACCTTAAAAAAAATTAATTGTTTTAGTGTAACAGTTAAGAGAGTGAGCTCTGGGATTCAACTCTCTCCAAAACTTAAATTTTCCCCTTATACTCTCCTTTTGTAAAACATGGATAATAAGAGCATCTCTATCTTGAAGTAATTCTGAAGATGAAATGAGTTACTCATCTGTGAAGTATGTTCTTGGAACTGTGCACATAGTAAAAGTAACTAGTTATTCCCATATTTAATTGGTTTTAAGATGCACATTTTTTCAGATTTCATCATCTCGGAAACTAGAAATCATCTTACCATACATGGCAAGTCCTAGGTTATTGGGCAATGTTTTTTTTTTTTTTTCTCTTCAGTACATAGAATAAGTATGATTGAGTCACACAATCAATGTTATCTTGGATTCAGTGACAGAAAGTGTGATTATATGATTAAATATTATTAGACTAAAAAAAAATTTTTGAATTCTCTGTTTTAAACAAAACATCTTTCATCCAGGCACCCAAGTTTGAAACCTCGGTAGTACCTTTAATCCTTGCTTTCCCATGTGCCTAATTTCCTATCAATTTTCAATTAAAAAATTTTTTTTCTTTGCATTGTCACTTACGGTAATACCCATATTTATATATTCACAGGTAATAAATTCCCTAACAACCTTTTTCATTGTCTGTTAACAACTTCTTACCAGGCATTCCTACCTCCAAGCTTTCTGTACTCCAAGTTACCCTATATGTAACTATTGTTGTTAGTTAACCTTGAGTTAATTCTGACTCACAGTGACCCCATGCATGCGGAGAAGAACTGCCCTATAGGGTTTTCAAGGGCCTGACTTTTCAGAAGCAGACCACCAAGACTGTTTTCTGAGGCACCTCTAGGTGGGTTCAAACTGTCAACCTTTCTTTTGACTAGTAGTTGTGTGCTTAACCATTTGCACCACTTAAGTACTCCTACATATAAATATAGGAGTCGTTTTTTTCTAAATGCAGAATACACAAATATTTCCACTCAATGTTCTTCTATGAATCCTTCCATTTCAAGGTGTGTTCAGTATAAACACTTCACTTAGGATTCTCCCTGTCAGGTCCATGTCTAATGTCACATAGGAATAAAGTCTCTTTTATTTCCTGAAACCCTAAAGAGTCTTGGATATCATAGCTTTTATATAGTTTGACTTATTTAATAGCATTACACATATCTTACACCTTCTACTAGAATCCTTGAGAACAGACTCGTCTTTTAATCTGTTGAAATACCAATGCATAGAAACTCTCAATGGATGTGTTTGATTATTTTTAAAATAATTGTTGAATACAATAGTTGCATACAATGGAATTTTTTTTACCATCCTTTTACAAGAATAAATTATGTTTGTAGAGAGGATAAAAATATTTTCTTCCTCTCTGTTTCTCTCTTGTCAAAATCTCTCAAATTAAGGTAAGATGCCTGATTGACTTTTTGCCTTTTACTTGTGGCGTAAATATTTTGACAAAACTGCTAAAAAATGTGGTATAATGGTTGGAATATTTATGGTTTTCATTGAACATATTTTTATAACATGTGCCAGTTGTATGAATTGCAATGGTACAGAATACTCAACAAGATATTCTTTATAAAGGCTTCAAATGCCTATCATTTGATGAAATGAGTTGAAAGGTATTAGAATAAATTTTGTGAAGATCTCTCTACTGAGATCTTGCCACAGAACTATCCCTTAAATCTGTATGATGAATCACCTTCTCAGAAGAGACTTCTCTGGTACTTAATTAGTTGTCAGGTTCAGCATGCCTACCACACCTCAAATATGACCTTTTAGAGTGAAGTTTCAGTGAGTTAATACTATATAAGAACTGAAACAGATTTCTGAAAAAATTGGCTCCACTGTAGTGGAGTAGAGAATACTCTTAAGAAGCTTTGTAAGGATTTATTCTCTTATCTCTTATCTTTGGCAATTGTATCTCCTTCACACATCACCAAAGATAGAGTCACCATTCCTTATGTTACTGTAAGACTGGATCTCAAGTTATGCTTTGTTTCCTTCCCTTCTGTTTCAATTCATACAATCCAGAAAAACTGGATAAAGGGGCAACTTTTCCAAAGGGAGCATAATAGAGAAAAAAAAAATTATATGGTTAGAAATATAATGTGGAATTTGATCCTGCCTGACAACTCTCAACTATCTATGAATTTGCTGATAATCAAACATTATCATAGGGTTGTCCTAAGGATCAATGAATCAATGTAAAATGTTTAGAGTTGGCCTGGTACAGAGTAAGCACTACATAAACCAAAAAACCAAACCACTGCTGTCAAGTCGATTCCGACTCATAGCAACCCTACAGGACAGAGCAGAACTGCCCTGTAGAGTTTCTAAGGAGCACCTGGCAGATTCAAACTGCTAACCTCTTGGTTAACAGCCGTAGCACTTAACCACTACGCCACCAGGGTTTCCAAGCACTACATAGCTATGATTTATTAACATTAAAATTATGAAAAATGAAAATGCCATAAAAATGCTTTTGAATCAGCAGTAGATTTTTGTTAAAAAACTTAGGTAAGCATTCAGGGTCAAGAACAATTTTTAATGAAAAAGTATGCCTATTTTTTTATATATATACCTATATATACACACACACACACACGAACCTGGGAAAATAGGTGTAAATCATAAACAGTGGTTGTCATTGGATAATAGGTTTACTGATAATTTTAATTTTCTTCTTTAGGCTCATTCATTTTAATTTTCTTGATTTCGGTTCTTCTACAAAAAAACAAGTATTACCATACTTCTCGAATTGTTGCCATTTATCGAATCATACTGCTTCGGAGTTTAAGAGTACCACAGAAACCTTCTGGTCTACCTTACACATTTTGCAGATGTGAATACTGGGGCACAGAAATATTGCATAAACTGTTTTAAAACAGCATGATGAATTATAGCAGCACTAAAATAAGAACATTAAGCTCCTAAATTCTAGTCTATCATGTAGCCCCACATCACAATCAACTTATTAACCATAGCAACAACAATCGTTCAGAAATACATCTTAAGGAAAAAGCCCTTTGGTGACTAAAATCACGTAAATGAATCTTTCCACAAATTTCGTTTATGAACACAAGAATTTGTGTTAATAGAGTTGTTATGGCTTGAATTGTACCGCCCCAAATACATGTTGAAGTCCTAACCCTTGTAGCTGTGAATTTGATCCATTTGGAAACAGGGTTTTGTTTGTTTGATATGGGTTGGTCTTGAACATAATCCCTTCTGAGTGGTATCTTATAAAGTGGAACACAGGGACAAAGACATACACACTGGGAGAAGACTCCATGTGAAGACAGAGGCAGATGAATCTACAAGCCCAACAATGCCAAGCACTGCAGGCAGCTACTAGAAGCTGAAAGAGACAAGGACTGACCCGCCCCTAGAGCTGACACACTTAATTCAAACTTTTGGCTCTAAAACTACGAGAAAATAAATTTCTGTTCTATAAAGCTATCCACTTGGTGGTATTTTTGTTATAGGAGCACTAGGTAACTAAGAGAAGAGTTCATTAAATTTTTCATTTTTACATTCAGCTCACAGTCAAGGTAAGGGTTAGGCCCTTGACAGAGTGTTTTTAATTTGAAATATCCAGTATATCCACCTGTGTGATATGGTAACTATCTCCTGGTAAGCCTTCGGTTTGTCCTACAGTTTGAGTTCAGGCACAATGCTGCCCTTGACTTTTATGTCAGCCTAGTGGAATGCTTCTAACATGCTGTATATGTATATTTTTGAGCCTACCAGGGCCCCTGTGTTGGATATATCCGCATGCCAAGGACAGGTGGCACTCAGGAAGATCCTTTCACTCTGCAGACTGGCACCTGGTCACACGCAGCATAATAGCTTCCAGTTAATGGACAACAGAGCATCCCTGACTTCAATGCATTTCAAATTCCAAGTATGTCCTCGCTTTTTAGGTGACCACTGGCCAGAGCCCAAATTGGATGCCAGTTCTAGCATTGTTTCTGAGCTGAGACTCTCAGCAGATGGGCCAATATGGTCACAAGACAACCTGCACTCCACATGCTAGGTGGCAATTAGTTTTGTGTTAATAGCAAGTATTAACACCTATTTGATGAAAATACAGAAAATGAACCATTCTGGCATCCCTCTGAAAGTTGGTCAATTAATCCTGTTTGTAAATAAAATCTTTACCTTCAGCTTCCAAAAAGGCAACCTTGACCTTTCCAAGTTTAAATTTTGAAAATACCAAGACATTTTATGTGTGGCTTCTGAGACTGGTCTAAAAATTACCTTTAACAGTAATGCTGTATACCATTTCTCTGCAGTTATTCATGATACAGTATTTTAAATCAATTATCTAAAATTTTATGCAAAAAAATTAGTAAGTGGATAGAGTCCCTAAATAATTAACAATCACATAATTACAATCCTGACTTAATTTCACCTCATTGTTGGTTCATATCTTGAGGATGTAAAATGCACAGTTTAAACAGATTCTTTGGGATCACACTCCTAGTTAGTAGTAAGAGAAATCTGTCTAACATCACTTCCAGATGGTGGGGATATGACTGAACAGATAAATGGTCAAACAGTGGCAGAACAAAGCCTAAAGTCCAGTATTCCTGGCAATGGTTTAACTACTCTCTACATCATTATCAGCTGTATTAAAAGATGACACAATACTTGCGTAAGCAGTTTCTAATTTTTCAGGCAGAAATGGCTAAAATATCTGTATAGCATACACACGCATACACACACAACACAGAATTTTCATTTATAGTTTTCTTTATATTTCTGAATCTTAAGGACCAGCCCAATTTTCAGAAGTCACTTATACTGTTTTACATAGATGGCATTTCTCCTGTTCTTAGTTTTGTTTTGCTTTCTCTTTTTTTCTAAAACCATTTCAATTGCCCAGGCTTTACCAGACGACCTAATCAGTGTAGTTATTTATCAGAAGCACAAATTACCACATGTCCTTGAAAGCACACACTCTCTGTGAAGAAGGCCGATCTCCTCAGCAGGAAAGCTGAGCACCTGTTCAGCATCTCTGCATCCCAGAAGCATATGATCTAAACAATGGAGCTACCAAACAATTAATACATTTTCCAGGGCAAAGTAGAAAAGCCACTTTGTGTAAAAATGCTGCAAAAAGGAATTATAAGTGGTCTATTCGGTTCCTTTTCTCACAGAATCAGGTATTTACTGTGAAGCCCACCTTTTCTGGAACTAAGAACTCTAAAAAGTCTCCTGAAGATAGACTTCCACTTGACAAAAAGGAATTTGTCACTGGGTTCAGGAAAACTGATAGCATTTTGGACTATATATCTTGAAACACTTATTCTCTAGTTCCTTTTCTATTTTATGAAATATTCATGAGTTGTGTGCACTAGGCACAAGCCATCAACAGCATTCAGAATTTGCCGGAATACATAAGAATGTAAATGGTATATTATATTTTTTTTTCCTGACAAGCTACCATGAACATCCCTCTCTCTACACTAGATTCTTTTTGAGAAAGTTAGTGTCACTTTAAAATTAGTTTAGAAAATCAGCAACAACAAAAAAATGCAATAGAAAATGACCATAGAACTAACCAATGGTGGTATCTTGAAAGCTAAATGATTAATGAAGGATGTTAAATCTACTTACAGTCCTTCAGATATTGCTAATAATTAACTAAATACAAATTGTGCTGACATGCCCAGATAAGAAATCACAATTAGATTTAGCACTCTACATCTGGTTTAACTCTGAGAAGGGATATTTGTTTTATCTTCACTATTATTAAGGAGCCCTGGTGGCACAGTGATTAAAGCACTCAGCTGCTAACCAAAAGGTTGGTGGTTTCAAACCAGCTGCTTTGAGGGAGAAAGATGTGGCAATTTGCTTTCATAAAGATTACAGCCTTGGAAACCCTGTGGAATGACCGGATGGCAGTGGATTTGGTTTGGGTTTTGGCTTTGACAAATATTACCTTGAACAGAAGGTTGTAGTGTTGGTATATTTAAATTCTACTTTTATGTCTTTGGTTGTAAAGTTATCATATTCTCTTTCTTTTACATTAAACCCATTGCTGTGGAGTCGATTCCGATTCATAGTGACCCTAGAGGACAGAGTAGAACTGCCCCATAGGGTTTCCGAGGAGCAGCAGCAGATGGATTTGAGCTGCCAACGTTTTGGTTAGCAGCAGAACTCTTGATGATTATTTACATAGAGCTTCAGCATATATACATTTGCTATGACTTGAGAGTAAAAAAACTTTATGCTTTGATAGCATATGACTTAATATGGGAGATCCCCCCATTTATTACAAATAGGGGCAACTTCTATCATGTGAAGCACTTCATGAAAAGATGTGTTGGAGGCACTTGTTCATCAAAAGGATACTAATTAGCAAAAGTTCCAGGTTTGCCTGAGAAAGAAAGATGTAATATCCAAGAAGAAATTAGAGCAAGTTTAATTTTTCTTCCCCTTTTTATTCAGTAGGAAGAGACTTTCTTATAGTGTCCAATTTGGCTTACATAAAATAAAAAAATAGAATTAAAAATGTGCTTTTAAAAACAAATCAAGATGCACTATAAAATGTCTTTCCCCTTTTACCTCATCCTCCTCCCCTTACTCACTTTTTTCATATTGGCGTGTAAAATGTCTTGCCTCTAATAGATGAATCAATGTTGTTGGTATATTTGAATGCATATATATTGAGACACTTGGAAAAAAGATATTGATGCTTGGCATAATCACACACACACACATACACAAAGTGACTAATGTTTTGTTTGGTTTTACCTTCCTGAAATTTTCACTTAGGAAACTGTAATATCTTCAGAAGTCTCTGCAATCAATTAGCATTCTGACAACGCTATGTATAAGATAAAAGAGTCCTTATTCTGTCCCTGCATCATATGGAAAATGTCCAAATAAACACTATACCCTGGTTGGGTAGAGAGATTGTTATTAGAATTGGGCAATACTACTTTTCCTGCCTCACTGTAACATTCAGACAGAAAATGTCTTTAATTCAACACACTAAAGGTATTTTGTAATTTCATTAGAGACAGTTAACTGAGAACGATCAGGTGTGTAAGGCTAAATAAAAGGAAGAAGCATATGGGTACTAATTAGAAAACATTTCCACAGCAAGTGAAAAAGATACTCCCTGATTCATCTCTGGTTACTGAAAGGTTGGCACAGATATCGTCTTCTGTGTTGAAGGTTTAATAGCTATCACAGCATTTCATAAATTTAAACTTGAATTGAAAAGCTTTTCTTGTCTCCAAAAGAAAAATAGTCACATATTACTTACGCAGTAATTACAGGCTATGCTGCCGCCCTAAAAAGCCTTACTATAAATGTGTTAAGCATGAACCACTACACAAACCTTATTCAGATTTCATTAAATGTTAAGCCAAAGAAATGTCATTCTCCACACCACTTCACACAATTGCTTGCCCAAGAACAATGGCCATCTCCCTAGTCTGAGACCTAAACAATGTAATGGAATCAATGTTGTTGATTTAGGCTATGGTTGGTTAAAAGTCATTACTGTTATCCCTCACCAAGTAAAGAGGTCTCTTTCTCCCTCATTATGCATAAGTGAAGTTTATGCTAATACATACAGATCTAAGAATGAATAAGCTTCTTTGAAATACCATTTAACTATTGGGAATTCAGGGGAAAGTACACGGCTTCTGTTATGATCAAAAGACTGACCTCAATTTCTATATTGCACTGATCCATGCTTTAAGCCTTTCTAACACACAATTTAAAGCTTACACAGCACTTCCATTTGCCTAGTACTTTAAAAATATTTAGCCGGTTACAAAAGCAGTACAGTGATATATCATACCAATAACAGAAGAATAAAGAGACCAAAATTAGGGGAATGTTTTAAAGGTAGAGGTAAGATTTCCCAAAATATCAGCCTTGTTTTTAAAGCCCTTAATATCACACATTCTAAAAGAAAAAAAGAAAAAAGAAGTAGTTTTAATGCATTTTGTTGAATCCTTATCTGCTACTTAGACTTGGAAGCAATTGAATTGGAAGATATTTGGAAAAGCCCTGGTGGGGCAGTGGTTAAGAGCTTGGCTACTACACACAAAAAAAACAAACAGAAAAAGGCTGGCAGTTTGAATCCACCAGCCGCTCCTTGGAAACCCTGTGGGGCAGTTCTACTCTGTCCTATAGGTTTGCTATGAGTCGGAATCGACTTGACGGCAACGGGTTTTGGTTTTAGTACAGCAGTTAAAGTTGTCAGGCTTGTGACCTAACATCTACACCAAATGGAAAGCTACGACTAGGTTTGTTCGTGTTTTATTTTACCTTATTTCAAAAATTATACATCCATTAAAATGCAATACACTCTGACAACTTTCTATTTTTGAATCTCCTTTCAGTCTGATCTTGCTTAATGATTATTAGTGGACAGGGCCATCTCTGATGTCACGTGAAGATCGTATGCCCCCTTATTATGATGTGACAAGATGGGCACTTCACCTCTGGAGCAGTCTTTCTAAAAACACATGATCTCAGTATCGTCATGACAAAGCCAAATTTAGTGGACATTCTATATGGTATCTGGCCAATATTCTTCCTCAAAACGTTCAATGTCATGAAAATCAAGGAACGACTGAGAAACTATCACAGACCAGAAAAGACTGGGGAAAACTGACAACTAGATGCATTACTCTGCAACAACTAAATAAATAAAAAAACAAACATACAAACAAACAAAACTTGAATTGCGTTCTAGAACAGAAAGAAAACATTAATGGAAAAACTGGTGAAATCCAAATAAAGTATAGGCTTTACTGAATTATTATGAATCAACATTTGTTCATTAGGTGACAAACGTACCCTAGTAATGTAAGACATTAACAATAGAGTAGGAACGGTGTGTAGTATACAAGAACCTCAGTATTATTTTGCAACTTCCCTGTAAATTCAAAATGAAAAATGATAAGGTAATACACTCCAATAAATTGAAAATTAGCCTTTGTCTACATTAGGCTTAATTTTACTATATAATTAATCCCTTAATCTAATATCAACATTTTATATTATCCATTATGTGCTCTAAAATTTGAGAACTACTAACTATACATAGAGAATGGACACCAACAATCCAGTTCTGTAAATTCTCCAATTTTTTAAAATTATGATAAAATTTATGTATATAACAAAACAAACAAAATTTTCTACTTCACCCTCTTTTATAAGTGTAATTTAGAGATATTATATATACAACTTAGGAATATTATATTTACAATTTAGGGGTATTAATTACTTTCGTCATGTTTCATCACTATTTATTTCCAAATTTTCGCATCACCCTTAACAGAAACTCAGTATCCCTTAAGCAATGACTCCCTCTTCCCCCTTCCCTGCTGCCCTTGGTAACAACTCATAAACTTCGGTCCCTATACCTCTGTCTGTACTAGATATTTGTCATAAGTGAGAGCACACATTATTTGTCCTTTTGTGACTGATTTATTTTATTTAGCATAAGGTTTTCAAAACTCATCCATATCGTAGCATGTATCAGGTCTGTTTTCTCTTTATCACTGAGTAATATTCCATTGCACTTATATACCACGTTTTGTTTATCCATTCATCTGATGATGGATATCTGGGTTGTTTCCACCTTTTGGCTATTGTGAATAGTGCTGCAAGGAACATTGGTTCTCCTTGCTTTTTAACTGCCATTTCTTCTCCACTGGAGAAGGCAGAAGGAGTCTCACATTGATGAATTTCTCCTGATAACGACCAACCTTTAAAGCTAGGTGTCTGGCAGCAAAATAAGCATGAAACACAGAGGCAATTTTTGCTACTACCATATTTGTATGCAAATAACATGTGCCTTCTACATTTGTTAGCCAACTCCTCCTTCCCCCACTACCCGAGGGATTTTTATAAGCGCCACTATGCCAATTTTTTTTCATGTTGCTGTAAAAAACAATTATCATAGCACACTTACAAAAATTTCTCCCTGGGGAGGGAGTGGTTAGTAAACAAGTGTAGAAAGGGTGTTATTTGTGTAAATATACCCTATTTAGGCTGAAAAACTGACTGAATTAATTTTTTTACTACTGATTTGCAAACAACCTCTCACTTGACTGTTTGGTTCAATTGAAGGCAGTGCTGTTGACACTATAACTTCGGGAAGTATATAGCATAACAGACCGAACCCAAACAAACAAAAAAACACACCCATTGCTATCAGTCCTTTCTGACTCATAACAATCCTACAGGACAGGGTAGAACTGCGCCAGAGGGTTTCTAAGGCTGTAATCTTTATGCAAGCAGACTGTCACCTCTTTCTCGCTGGAGTGGCTGTTGGGTTCAAACCACAGACCTTTTGGTTAGCAGTCACGTGCTGAACCACTGCACCACAAGGCTCCTTATAACAGGCCTAAACCCCTTGCTGTCGAGTTGATTCTAACTCATAGCAACCCTATCGGACAGAGTAGAACTGCCCCATAGGGTTTCCAAGAAGCATCTAGTGAATTCGAACTGCCAACTTCTTGATTAGCTCTTAATCACTATGTCACCAGGGTTTCCATAATAGACCTAGAGATACGAAAAACTGATATTTTTAAAATGAATGTTTAAGTTCAGGGGAATATCAACAGTGGTGCCAGTGAAAGTATATAAAATGTACCATGCTTCTGTCAAAGCATGACAGTTGAATAAAACCAAAAAAAAAAATTTTTTTTAAGGAAAAAGGTTAGAAAAAAAAAGCAGGATGTGACATTTTATATAGACTATGATGTGACATTTTATATAGACTATGATGTGACATTTTATATAGACTATGGCTGCTAACCAAATGGTCGGCAGTTCAAGTCTGCCAGGCGCTCCTAGGAAACCCTACGGGGCGTTGCATAGGGTCGTTATGAGTCGGAAATGACTCGATAGCACTACTTTTTTTTTTTTTATGATTTTATTAGGAATACCTGGGGGTGCAAAGGGTTAATGTACTCAGCTGCTAACCAAAAGGTTGGAGGTTTCATGTCCATCTAGAGGTGCCTCACAAGAACGCCCTGATGATCTACTTCCAAAAAAATCTGCCATGGAAAACCTCAGGGAGTACAGCTCTACTCTGACACACATGGGTTGCCAAGAGTTGAAATCAACTCAACGACAACTAGTTTACTGGCAGTAGGTAAGAGCAGAAGGAAGGCCAAACAAATCTTAAGGATAGAAATGCTCATTTGTATAGAAAACAAACAAACACTTGAATAATTTATTTGGTCATAAAGGATAAGGCCTTAAAAACCCAAACCAAACCCACTGCTGTCGAGTCGATTCCGACACATAGTGACCCTACAGGACAGAGTAGAACTGCCCCATAGAGTTTCCAATGAGCACCTGGCGGATTAGAACTGCCGACCTCTTGGTTAATAGCCATAGCACTTCACCACTACACCACCAGGGTTTCCGATAAGGCCTCACTTAGATGAAAAACACAAAATAGGTAAATTTAATTTTCTGAGAAGTGACCAGGGTTTTTGGACTTTCCCTGAAGAGTGGAGAGATTGGGTTTTGAGGTTTGTCAAAGGGAAGAACAGGAGAGAGATAGAGAAAAAAGGTCTTTGTGATAATAAGTGAGAAGGTGACTGGAAGTCCCTGAGTGAGAAATCCCCTATGTGGATAGTGATATTGACTACTCGTTACCCTTTCAGTGCTCTGCTAAATCTCTCTCTTTTGCCTGAGACCATAAAGACTGCTGCTATACTCAGCAGTCTTCTGTTAGTGATGCTTTGGGCATTAAAGGAAGGCAGGCAGTCTCCAGTGTGGAGTCTGAAGCACCAAGGAAACAGGGTAGTAGGTGAAGGAGGCCAGTGGAATGGGTGGTCCATAATCCAGCAGGAACAAAACATCAGATCTAGAAGGGGCCATGAGAAAGAAACCAACTCAGGAATCCTTGGTATTTGGGGATAAAAGATACAATGGAGAAACCAGCATGTAAGTGGATATTTAAAGAAAGAGTGACATCAAAAGCCTAGAGGACTTTAGTACATACAAACAGCATGTGGCTTGCATATGTAAATATTACGTGTAAAAATAATACACAAAGATACAGGAGTGTTTGAAGATAGAAATGTGGATACTTTTTCCTTTTCTAATTCTTCAATGGTTATCTAAGAATTGTCTGTCCATAGGATATTCTCACCTTCCTCTGGGCAAGTCTGCGTCATCCTTTTTCCACCTCACGGTCGGTTGAGGATCTCCCTGGACCTGACATCGAAATTCTACAGCTTCTTCCTCCAGCACCACCTGGTTAATTGGCCTCCTGAGAAATGTTGGTCGTTCTTGAGAGAAAAAAGAAAAAAAAAAGTCAAATGAAATAAAACGTGCATGCTTTAAGTAAATTATGGAAAAAACAAAGGTAATAGTGGCTCGTTTTTGGTACATAGGTACCTAAATCTGCATCTCCACGATGTCTTCACAAGGCTTTACGATCCCAATACAATTGAATGGAGTGGGATATTTTGGAAAAGAAGAATAGCTATGGTTTGTATGTAAGACTATATAACTCTAATTCTTTTATGAATTCTTGACCTAAATCATGTAAAAAAATCATATAGATATTATTAAAAAAAAATCAGAACACTAAACTGTACAGAGACAAAGAAGGAGATTTGAAAAATGATTAATCTATTATAATGGCTCAGGGTGAGAAAACCTAGTTGAAACTCATGGAAAATATCAAAAAGGAAATAAACATTAATTCCTTCAAGAACTCTAAAAGAAGAAACAAGGTGTGTTCTCACACTTAAGTGCTATCTAAATTTCCCTCGTTTAGGCTAACATTTGACAAGCACCCAGTTCTTCCATGAACGTTTTCACTTCGTGCATGGGAAACCTGTCTATCTGGGTTTTTTATTTTTCTTAAGTACATACAGACTGTCATTATTAATTATTGCAAACTACTTACTGTTATACATTATTTTGTAAGGCCACCTCTAATCATTTTTTCCTATGTGTTCCAAATATTTGCCCATTTTTACTTTTCTAAGCTTTTATATTTCTCTTCAGTATTCTCTTTTGGTGTTTGTCTTTTGTTGGTCCTTACTTTATTCAAGTATTTCTTCATATAAAGCAAAGGAAAAATAAATCCCTGTCTATAGAATCTACTGTTTAAGGAACATAAAACAAAAAGTAGTTTTACATATATCTAAATATTTCAATTCTTTTCTAGTTTCTTCCCTTTTTTGATAAAGGCCCGGCACTACAAAAATGACCATTTTAGCTAGTATTAGCTCAAATCACAAGTGTTATGGATTGAACTGTGTCCCCCGAAAATACGTGTTGTAAATCCTAAGCTTTATTCCTGTGGTTATAATCCCATTTGGGAATGGGCTGTCTTTGTTATGGCAATGAGACAGGGTTACTGTACCGTGTGTTTTGAGTCAATCTCTTTTGAGATATAAAAGAGATTAAACAAGCAGGCAAGTAAGCAGAGATGGGGGAAGAGAGATACCAAGCCACATGAAGTTCACCCAGGAGCAGAAGCTAAAAGAGACAAGGACTTTCCTTCAGATTCAACACTGAGAGAAAGATTTCCCCTAAAGCTCTCACCCTGAATTTGGACTTCTAGCCTCCTAAACTGTGAGAAAATAAATTTCTGTTTGTTAAAGACACCTACTTTGGCATTTCTGTTATAGCAGCACTAGATAAGTAAAACAATAGGTAAGTCCAATATTGCTACTTATTAAAGTAGAAAGAGAACTTAGTCAAGGAGATCCACTGGGAGTTGACACAACTATTCTGGCCATGTGGCCTTATTTAGCCACTTAGTACTTTGGTTTCAAATCTCTAACCTAGAGTTTGGAATACAGTGGCACAAAAACTGAAACATATTTTGCAGGAAACCTTTAATCCAGAAAAGAAAAACAAATGTTTTCAAATAATATATGGTAACCATCTAGAATGAGGGTATATACTTTTATTGACTACATCAATATTTAAAAACCCCATGTGTAAATTGCAAGCACAGCATTTTATTGTTAATAAGTTCAACCACCATTGGCATTCAAAGGGAAGATAATCCCACAGAGGGTTTGACAGTAGTGGTCAAAATTTTCTTCAAAACACAGACCTGCTTATTGTCAGGTATCTATACTCTGAGACTCCAAAATTCCAAGTCATAAAACAAGGCAAATAGGGTTTTATCATAGGAAATTTATAATTCAAATTTTACAAATAATCCATAGAAACCACGGAAAAACAAGATTACTTCTAAAGAACATCAGATTTTAGGTAGCCGGATCAGTTAGTAGCAAAGCGTACCCTCAGACAACAGAACAAATTTGCATGTTGGATAGAATGGTTTGGTGCTATCCTTGTGAACTCTGAGTAGGATGTGCCCAAAATGGCTATTTCAGTGCTGACATAGTTGATACTGAGCTCTTGTTTCTAGCATTAAACAGGCAACAGGATCGGTAGCTCCTTACGAGTGCTTTGAAGGTTAGCAGTAAAAACAAGTCATTAGCACAGGAAGCCAGATGGACTTATTCTGGGCTATCACATCTGGGTTATCCAATGAATCTCAAAGCTGCATTAACCCAACGTTAAAAAAATAAATAAAAATAATATATATATTTTTTTTACCTAGTGCTAAACCACAGTTCATACCACTTGAGGTTGAAAAGTGATCTGTGAGAGGAGACTCTCCTGCCCCCTCTTATTTAAACATGGGTATCAATTTTATCATACCCCATCCTGGTATAAAGATGAATGAGCTGAGAGAAGTCATTCTCTCACCTGTGATTCAGTCAGCACATGTTATTGCAACCTCTTCTATGCCAGACTTTGAGTTTGTATCTGGGGATTAACCAGTAGCCTGGTCTCATTGGACAAGTGGTCGGAGGCAAAGCTAGTCAGATGGTGAACAGCAAGACTAAGAAGGCTCTTGCATGCCAAGTCAAGGAATTTGAGGTCTGCTTTGAGGGTGATGAAGAGATGTTGAAGGATTTTAAGAAAGAGAGCAACATTTTTAATAAGCATAAGAAAAAGACTGTGTTGGCAGATGTATGAAAAACACATTAGAAGATAAACTTGCAGTTGTAAATTAGGTCAAAGGGTTACTGCAACAAATTATTTCAGTTTAAGCTGATATAATAGCTCTGGGGATATGGAAGAAATGGCAGACTTAAAGAGACAGCAAACCTGGGAGATCAATCAATTTTGGAGGGTGAAAAAGAAAAGTTAAGAAAATTCCCAAATTTCTAGTTTAGAGATTTGGAACAGATTGGCACATAAGGTGTGGATGTGGTGTCTGTGCGTGTGTGCGTGTGTGTGTAAAGATCTTTTCATCATAGAGATGTAGGCATGAGATAAACAAACCCATATGCTTAAGCCATTGTTCGTTAAGTTTCTGTTACTTGAAGTCAAAGGCATTCCTAATTAATAAGATCAGGAAGGCTACTTATCTGATAGAGGGAAAAGGAAAGTAAATATGGTCATATGTGTAGATGTGGAAGAAGTCCTTGGATTAAAGAATCTAAATAAAGAAGGAATCAAAAGAAACTTCTCAAGCATGATAAAGATATTTTGGCTGAAATTAAATCAAATGTAAGATACTAAACATGTGCCCATTAAAGTTAGGAACAAGATGAACATTACAACATTACAAATCAACAAGAAAGAGAAAGGAGATGTGAGCACTGAAGAACAACCAAAATAACTACTACTTGCAGACACTCTGCTTGTATTTCTATTTAAAAAAGGAAAGAAACATAAAAGAATTTTGACTATAATATTTTTAAATGACTAGATAAAGAATGGAGCTCTGGTGGAGCAGTGGGTAAGAGCTCAGCTAACCAAAAAGCTGGCAGTTTGATTCCACCAGGCACTCCCTGGAAACCCTATGGGGCAGTTCTATTCTGTCCTACAGGGTACCTTTGAGGCAGAATCAACTCAAAGGCAACCAGTCCAAAGAATAAAGGCCTGAAGAACAATAACTTTGTTAACTGATAATTGATAAAATATAAGAAGTACAGAGGATCACTGGTGCATTGCTGGCAATACTGGAAAACGGAATTTTTGGATAAATTGTGGCAAATTCATAAGTTGAAAAGCTATTATCCCATTGGAGTGTTTAAGCTATCTAGCTATCTATATGATACGAAAAATTTTCATGGCATGCTGCTGAGTGAAAAATAAAAATTGCGTAACACTATAAGGTCACTATGAGTCGGAATCAACTCAACGGCAATAGGTCTTTTTTTTTTTTGGATGTGAGACTAAGGAGCCCTGGGGGCTCAGTGGTTTTAAGAGGTCTTCTGTGAACCTCAAGTCTGCTTCCATGAAGATTTACTGCCTTGGAAACCCTACGGGGCAGTTCTACTCTGTCCTACAGGGTCCCTATGAGTCGGAATCAACTTGATGGCAATGGGATGTGAGACTAGGTTCATTAAAACAAGCAAACACACACACACACACACACACACACACACACACACGTATAGTTTCAGTCAAAGTTTTTGTATCTTCCTTTAACAAGCTATCAGTCATGTTATCCCAAATTATAAGCTCAATTAATTGGAAAGGCAAACTTTAGATATGTTCCAAAACTAAAGTTGCTTCTTCCTCAAAGGGACACCATCAGGATCCTTAGGAATATTCTGATTATCATACATGTTCTAAGTCCTACATGTTTTATAGGGAGACACGTGGAAGCACCTGATTTATAATTTCAAGAAGCAAGTTACAGATCTCCTGCTGCTGTTCTGATGAACTCAGCAGGGGTGGAGAACTTTGCAATGAACCTTCCCTATTCCCTTCTGCCCTCAAGCAGAGTCCAGTTGCTTAGCAACTGGAAAACCACAGAAGAGTGTGTGGTATAGAAATTTTCGCAGTTTATCATTGGCTCATGGAGTAAAATGTAACTGAATGGATATACAGAAAAAAATGGGTCATGTGAAGAATAACGGATGAAAATCACCTGCATATATATGACACATGAAAATGAGTATCTGAGGTTCTGTTTTCCAGAAAAGTCACTTTAGAATTCAATGATATATTGAAGTTCGGTCACAGCTTGTCAAGTATTATTCTGAGAATTTCCATTTTTTAAAATCTTATCTTCCTTATTCCAATTATTTGGTGTTAACAACACTAAATTCACCCGTTGCCTTACAACGTTCATAGCTGCCTACGAAAACAACGTGCTTAAAACTAAGTTTGCCTAAAGTTTATTTAAACGGAAGGAAATTTTCTGTAAGAATTATTTCCTTGTCTCTTTAACCAGACTTTATCCCCAGAAAATCTGAGAAGAGAATAAATACTAAAGACTAAAGAAGTTATAGAGGTCATACATGTATTTTAAAAGCTTTGCATTTGCAATGAATAGCATTATCAACAGCCAAACACAAAGCCGAACCCCTTTCAGGTCCAAACTACAAAAATTATAAGAAATGTCTTGATTATGCCTTTTTCTGCAAAAATTTAAAGCTAGGAAGGACACTGAACACTACTAAATACCCTATTGAGTTTCACCCCATGAAGCTCTACACAATTAAATACACACAAAAAAATCTCGAACTAATGAATAGAAAGGAAAGTTAATTTCACATGTCAAACTAAGGTCCGTTACTTTTCCCATGTTATCACCCTATGTCAGAACTCAGATTGAAAAACAGGGGAGAAAATCTCGAGTGTTGTTTTCTGACTGCTCGTCAATTAGATTAGAGTCTCTCTGAATGGCTCGATCTCTAATTATTTCACCATGGAGGGATCAGAGGCAATGTCTTTGCCAATGCAATTAACTTTTCTTGTGTGTGAGATTAACTGGATTTGAATCACCTGCATAGCTTGCTACCAGGTTAATCTCTCTTGAGACACTTGTGTTGTTTGCCAGTGTGGTATTCTGTAAAGCATAGCTTTCAAGTTGTCAGGTCAATTTCATTCCAAATTAGCATTCGAAAAACTCAACTTTATATGATGCCGTAATAAAATCGAATGTCAAATCCCGTGGTATAATTAAACGTTGTAGTTATGTCAATACTATCCAGAGAGCAAACATATTCAAATTAACACAATATAGCATAAATCTAAAATGTGGTTGCATACTACCCATGACGTTTCTCATTTTTATGCTACAGTGGAGGAAATTAAGTACGCAATGAATAAATTTCTCTTTTCAACTTTATGCAATCACTGAAAATGGCTGCAAAATTGCCAATCTCTGCCATGAGAGCTATTGCCAGGATGACCTTAACAACTTAAAAGCAAATTCTGCTTGACATTATAAATGTAGTGTTGCAGCAATAATTACATAGGTAGAGTTCTTTAAGTCCTGTAAGATCAAAGCTACGCAATAAAAGGCCATTAGCGCTAACCACTGCTTGTAAACCTTATGTTGGTTTACAAGCTGGCTCTGAAGGACCTGACATTCTGTAGTCTTTGTTAAATTAGGAAGTCAGATGGCTAGCCCTAGTATGCCTCCTTTTATTTAACTACATAAGGGGACGGGAGTATAATAACCATTGAATGTGAATTATTGCAATTTCGTGCCCTTCCAAAATGTGTGGATGACCATGATCAGCCCATGTGAATGTGACTAAATAACTCCTGAATGCATTAATTTCTTTTCCTGCCAAGAATTTTCCTATCTGAGGAAAATCACCTTGTGAAACAAAAAGGTAAATGTTTTTTAAAAAATGTTGCTCTCACCATATTTTAGACACAAAGTTTTATGTTACTGCTGATGGGATAGTCCCTCTGAGAGCAGGGGTCCTGTCTATTAATCTCATCACTATATTCAAGCATTTAGACAGGACCTGGCACACAGCAGGTACTCAATACATTTTGTTGAATGAGTGAGTAGACAAGAGAATTTTATTATTTTTTTTAAAGTTTGCAAGTAAACATTAATTAAGAGAACTATATTGCTCCCAATGATTTTCATAGCACCTTATGTTTTGAATAGCACTGTGTTCTCTTAAATGAAACAAACAAAAAAACCAAAGCCCATGCTCTTACGTCAATTCCAACTCAGAGTGATCATACAGGACAGAGTAGAACTGCCCCATAGAGTTTCCAAGGAGCGCCTGGTGGATTCAAACTGCCGAGCTTTTGGTTAGCAGCCATAACTCTTAACCACTATGCCACTGGGGCTTCCCTCTTAAATGAAGGCCACAGATCATCATCTAGGTGTTTCCTAAGGTTTGGTTTGGAATTATTTTCTCATACAGTTTTATGTCTGAGTATCTCATCAATAGTTAAGCCATCAAATATTACATCTTATTCAATGGCTGAAAAATGGATATCACCAGACTTAATCTCTGTCCTTATGCCCAATAAAATGGTCAGTTCCTAGTCTAAGCATCATACAGTTAAAGCCAACAGCTGACATAATTGCCAGTGCTCTTTTTAATAAACAATTAAATATGAATGAAGAAGAAAAGGTCACTTGCCATTTGAAAAAAATTTCGGATTTTTAAAAATATGTTGCAATGTTCAAACTAAAAAACATGTGAGCCATTTACTAAAGAATCGATATACTTGAAGAACAGAGAAAACTATTTTCTCCAGCAATATGTCTCATGAAACAGATGGCTGTTGTATTCGCAAATATGATTAGGTCAGAAATAACAATATCTAACAAGAAAATATAAAGTGGTTCATTAGAAAACACATACTGAAGCAACAGTGGCAGAATCAAATAAGGTGGGCCTCATTATAAGTAGGACCTAACTTATTTTATGTTCCCTAAGAATTGGGGAGTCAAGATAGGCAAGAGGTCTCTCTCATTGAATATTTGTTACCACCTTGATTCAGGCCATCAATACTGTCTTTCTGTGTTACTTCTGGGTTTATATTTTGTTTCCTCATCAGTAGTGGAGTTTTAGTTTTTCCCTCAACTTAATATTATACTTATAGGAGCCCTGGTGGTGCATTGGTTAAGTGATAGGCTGCTAACCAAAAGGTTGGCAGTTCAAATCTACCAGCTGCTCCTTGGAAACCCTATGGGGCATTTCCACTCTGTCCTATTAGGCCGCTATGAGTTGACACAGACTTGAGGGCAACAGGTTTGATTTTTTTGTTTGTTTTATAACCCCTCAGGTCAGTTCCGACTAGTTTACCCCACCAGGTAAATGCTTCTCGGCTTTTAAAATCAATTTTTCCAGAGGAACTGCCTCTAGACAAATTCAATCTTTGGTTTCCACCTATTTTCAAAATAATTTAGAGGTTCCCTTGTAACTCCTTACACTTTTAAGGATCTCCTACAGTTCTCTTCATGTCTTTAGGAAACGCTGGGTAAATATTTCAGAAAACAGTTACAATAATGATAAGTAATTGCCTGGGTAATGCCATTAAACCCTTTCAATTTCGTTCTGAAGACAATATATACTACTGCAACGCACCATTTTCCTGTTCCACAGCTTGTGGTAGTTACAGAAAAATAGAGATAAGTGTTTCTTTAAATAGAACAGCTGTATTGTGGACTTTCAATGCTAATGTTCAGTGACCACTAATTTCACATCCTACCAGGCAAAACTGTATTTTATTCATCACGGAGTGAAACACATTTGCAGACTCTTATAGATGACTGTGTGAAATTTAAGGGCAAACTGATATTTGTCTGAGCTCTGCAGGACAGAAATTTACATGCATACTTTGAAAAATTTTATTTTTACTATTCAATTCATTTAACAAATGACAGGATCTCTCCTGGCTTTGTCATTTTGAACTTCCAGCTGCTTAGTATCCACAGGGAGCATTACCAGAGATTACGGTACTCACAGTGATTGAAAAGAGAGGCCTGCACTGTAGTACACACTCAAAAGGCACAATGGTACGTAACTCACTGAACGTAATGGAAATCAGAATATGGCTCTTTTCCCATTACGACATGGGATGGCAAATCCCAAAATGCAGAAGAGCCTTCTTTAGGGACCTATGTAGGCATTGGTGCTGCACTTGGGTACATCCTGAGAAGTGATAAGAAATAGGGATCTTTTCATATCACTCCCAGAACCTGAAGATTATTTTATTGGCACAGAGAAGCAGTTTGAAAATTACAATGACCTCTTGCATTTAAAAATATAAATATAGTGGGTTTGGGTTATATATAATATCGGTGATAGGGAAATGGTTTACTAAGGGATATGGAGGTGTAAATGTTTCTTATATATAAGAAGGAACCCTGTGTGGCACAGTGATTAACAGCGAAGGTCAACAGTTCGAATCTACCAGCCGCTCCTTGGAAATCCTATGGGGCAGTTCTACTCTCTCCTATAGGGTCGCTACAAGTTGGAACTGACTTGACAGTATCAGCTTTGGTTTTTTTGGTTTATATATAAGAAAATTACATATAAAGCAAGTGTTTGCTTTTAATATTTAAAAATCAAAGAAAACGTAAAAGCAGTTTATAACTTAAAAGAGTTTTACCAAAGACAGTTAGCTCCGCTGGATCACTGTCTCTTTCTCCCACCATGTTGGTACCGACACAGGTATACATCCCTGCATCACTTTTCCTGGTATTGGAGATCATCAGTTTTCCACCACGGATCTGTTGAAAATCAAATAAGAAAAGAAAGTGGAAATAGGGAAGGAAAATTCATTAATAAAAACTTTTGAATGTTTACTTACAATGTTTTCTTTCTCAAAGCAAACAGATTAGTGGATAATACACAAAATTCTCCCACTACTTTGGCAACTGCATGTGTCCTGTCTTCTTTTAAATTTACCCTCAATATAAGCATCCATATTCCCTGGCTAGGTAATGTTTCACTAACTAAGACTTTATCTCTGTACTGGGTCCTATTTCCAGTCTTGTGACTGCTCCCACTAAATCTCAGTGGTCTTTCTTCACACTCAGATTCTGTCGAATGATCTGTTATCGTCATTAGTCATCAGCAAGGAACACCAGAAATCTGCTGTAGATATATAATGAAATCCGGCTGATTCAGAGGGATTCAACAGGTGTTGACTGACTACCTCTAGGGCCTGTGCAGTGTTCTAGCACTTGGGATACAATAATAAACCAAGTATTAAATATCTCTGTCTTCATGGAACTTACATTTCAATTTTTAGTATTACCATCTTTGTCTCGTCTTGATTGTATTTAAGAGTTTTCTTGGTCAGAAGGGCAAACTGATTAAAAATATATATATATATTTTAAATGGTGAGTATGAATTGGTATAAATCTTTGGCTTTTAATAGGTGCTCCTTAAATGTGTCTTCAAACCATCTATTGACAAATAAATGTAATAATATTGAAATGTTCATTTGCTAAAGAGGATGTTAAAGCAAAGTTAGATTTTTAGTAAGTGTATCATCACTCAAGGAAACCCTGGTGGCGTAGTGGTTAAGTGCCACAGCTGCTAACCAAGGGGTTGACAGTTTGAATCCGCCAGGCGCTCTCTGGAAACTCTATGGGGCAGTTCTATTCTGTCCTATGGGGTCGCTATGAGTCGGAATCAACTTGACAGCACTGGGTATCATCACTCATAACTTTTTTTTCAGTCTTTTCTGTGTTCATCAGATTTAATAAACATTACTTCATAATGACTGAGTGTTCTTAAAAAGATACCAGATAAGTACATGCTGGTTTCCTCTAATATTTTTTTTTTTATAACTTTTATTAAGCTTCAAGTGAACGTTTACAAATCCAATCAGTCTGTCACATATAAGTTTACATACATCTCACTCCCTACTCCCACTTGCTCTCCCCCTCTTGAGTCAGTCCTTTCAGTCTCTCCTTTCTTGACAATTTTGCCGGCTTCCCTCTCTCTCTATCCTCCCATCCCCCCTCCAGACAAGAGTTGCCAACACAATCTCAAGTGTCCACCTGATATAATTAGCTCACTCTTCATCAGCATCTCTCTCCCACCTGCTGACCAGTCCCTTTCATGTCTGATGAGTTGTCTTCGGGGATGGTTCCTGTCCTGTGCCAACAGAAGGTCTGGGGAGCATGGCCGCCAGGATTCCTCTAGTCTCAGTCAGACCATTAAGTTTGGTCTTTTTATGAGAATTTGGGGTCTGTATCCCACTGATCTCCTGCTCCCTCAGGGGTCCTCTGCTGTGCTCCCTGTCAGGGCAGTCATCGATTGTGGCCGGGCACCAACTAGTTCTTCTGGTCTCAGGATGATGTAGGTCTCTGGTTCATGTGGCCCTTTCTGTCTCTTGGGCTCTTAGTTGTCATGTGGCCTTGGTGTTCTTCATTTTCCTTTGCTCCAGGTGGGTTGAGACCAATTGATGCATCTTAGATGGCCGCTTGTTAGCATTTAAGACCCCAGACACCACATTTCAAAGTGGGATGCAGAATGATTTCATAATAGAATTATTTTGCCAATTGACTTAGAAGTCCCCGCAAACCATGTTCCCCAGACCCCCGCGCTTGCTCCGCTGACCTTTGAAGCCTTCATTTTATCCCGGAAACTTCTTTGCTTTTGGTCCAGTCCAATTGAGCTGACCTTCCATGTATTGAGTATTGTCTTTCCCTTCACCTAAAGCAGTTCTTAACTACTGATTAATCAATAAAAAACCCTCTCCCACCCTCCCTCCCTCCCCCCCTCATAACCACAAAAGTATGTGTTCTTCTCAGGTTTACTATTTCTCAAGATTTTATAATAGTGGTCTTATACAATATTTGTCCTTTTGCCTCTGACTAATTTCGCTCAGCATAATGCCTTCCAGGTTCCTCCATGTTATGAAATGTTTCAGAGATTCGTCACTGTTCTTTATCGATGCGTAGTATTCCACTGTGTGAATATACCACAATTTATTTACCCATTCATCCGTTGAGGAACACCTTGGTTGCTTCCAGATTTTTGCTATTGTAAACAGAGCTGCAATAAACATGGGTGTGCTTATATCTGCTTGTATGAAGGCTCTTGTATCTCTAGGGTATATTCCTAGGAGTGGGATTTCTGGGTTGTATGGTAGTTCTATTTCTAACTGTTTAAGATAACGCCAGATAGATTTCCAAAGTGGTTCTAACATTTTACATTCCCACCAGCAGTGTATGAGAGTTCCAATCTCTCCGCAGCCTCTCCAACATTTATTATTTTGTGTTTTTTGGATTAATGCCAGCCTTGCTGGTGTGAGATGAAATCTCATCGTAGTTTTAATTTGCATTTCTCTAATGGCTAATGATCGAGAGCATTTTCTCATGTATCTGTTGGCTGCCTGAATATCTTCTTTAGTGAAATGTGTGTTCATATCCTTTGCCCACTTCTTGATTGGGTTGTTTGTCTTTTTGTGGTTGAGTTTTGACAGAATCATGTAGATTTTAGAGATCAGGCGTTGGTCGGAGATGTCATAGCTGAAAATTCTTTCCCAATCTGTAGGTGGTCTTTTTACTCTTTTGGAGAAGTCTTTAGATGAGCATAGGTGTTTGATTTTTAGGAGCTCCCAGTTATCGGGTTTCTCTTCATCATTTTTGGTAATGTTTTGTATTCTGTTTATACCTTGTATTAGGGCTCCTAGGGTCGTCCCAATTTTTTCTTCCATGATCTTTATCGTTTTAGTCTTTATGTTTAGGTCTTTGATCCACTTGGAGTTAGTTTTTGTGCATGGTGTGAGGTATGGGTCCTGTTTCATTTTTTTGCAAATGGATATCCAGTTATGCCAGCACCATTTGTTAAAAAGGCTATCTTTTCCCCAATTAATTGACACTGGTCCTTTGTCAAATATCAGCTGCTCATACATGGATGGATCTATGTCTGGGTTCTCAATTCTGTTCCATTGGTCTATGTGCCTGTTGTTGTACCAGTACCAAGCTGTTTTGACTACTGTGGCTGTATAATAGGTTCTGAAGTCAGGTAAAGTGAGGCCTCCCACTTTCTTCTTCTTTTTCAGTAGTGCTTTGCTTATCCGGGGCTTCTTTCCCTTCCATATGAAATTGGTGATTTGTTTCTCTATCCCCTTAAAATATGACATTGGAATTTGGATCGGAAGTGCGTTAAATGTATAGATGGCTTTTGGTAGAATACACATTTTTACTATGTTAAGTCTTCCTATCCATGAGCAAGGTATGTTTTTCCACTTAAGTATGTCCTTTTGAATTTCTTGTAGTAGAGCTTTGTAGTTTTCTTTGTATAGGTCTTTTACATCCTTGGTAAGATTTATTCCTAAGTATCTTATCTTCTTGGGGGCTACTGTGAATGGTATTGATTTGGTGATTTCCTCTTCGGTGTTCTTTTTGTTGATGTAGAGGAATCCAAGTGATTTTTGTATGTTTATTTTATAACCTGAGACTCTGCCAAACTCTTCTATTAGTTTCAGTAGTTTTCTGGAGGATTCCTTAGGGTTTTCTGTGTATATAATCATGTCATCTGCAAATAGTGATAACTTTACTTCTTCCTTGCCAATCCGGATACCTTTTATTTCTTTGTCTAGCCTAATTGCCCTGGCTAAGACTTCCAACACGATGTTGAATAAGAGCGGTGATAAAGGGCATCCTTGTCTGGTTCCCGTTCTCAAGGGAAATGCTTTCAGGTTCTCTCCATTTAGAGTGATATTGGCTGTTGGCTTTGCATAGATGCCCTTTATTATGTTGAGGAATTTTCCTTCAATTCCTATTTTGGTGAGAGTTTTTATCATAAACGGGTGTTGGACTTTGTCAAATGCCTTTTCTGCATCAATTGATAAGATCATGTGGTTTTTGTCTTTTGTTTATTTATGTGATGGATTACATTAATGGTTTTTCTGATATTAAACCAGCCTTGCATACCTGGTATAAATCCCACTTGATCAGGGTGAATTATTTTTTTGATGTGTTGTTGGATTCTATTGGCTAGAATTTTGTTGAGGATTTTTGCATCAATGTTCATCAGGGATATAGGTCTATAATTTTCTTTTTTTGTAATGTCTTTACCTGGTTTTGGTATCAGGGAGATGGTGGCTTCATAGAATGAGTTGGGTAGTATTCCGTCATTTTCTATGCTTTGGAATACCTTCAGAAGTAGTGGTGTTAACTCTTCTCTGAAAGTTTGGTAGAACTCTGCAGTGAAGCCGTCCGGGCCAGGGCTTTTTTTTGTTGGGAGTTTTTTGATTACCGTTTCAATCTCTTTTTTTGTTATGGGTCTATTTAGTTGTTCTACTTCTGAATGTGTTAGTTTAGGTAGGTAGTGTTTTTCCAGGAATTCATCCATTTCTTCTAGGTTTTCAAATTTGTTAGAGTACAATTTTTCATAATAATCTGAAATGATTCTTTTAATTTCATTTGGTTCTGTTGTGATGTGGTCCTTCTCGTTTCTTATTCGGGTTATTTGCTTCCTTTCCTGTATTTCTTTAGTCAGTCTAGCCAATGGTTTATCAATTTTGTTAATTTTTTCAAAGAACCAGCTTTTGGCTTTGTTAATTCTTTCAATTGTTTTTCTGTTCTCTAATTCATTTAGTTCAGCTCTAATTTTTATTATTTGTTTTCTTCTGGAGCCTGATGGATTCTTTTGTTGCTCACTTTCTATTTGTTCAAGTTGTAGGGACAGTTCTCTGATTTTGGCTCTTTCTTCTTTTTGTATGTGTGCATTTATCGATATAAATTGGCCTCTAAGCACTGCTTTTGCTGTGTCCCAGAGGTTTTGATAGGAAGTATTTTCATTCTCGTTGCTTTCTATGAATTTCCTTATTCCCTCCTTGATGTCTTCTATAACCCAGTCTTTTTTCAGGAGGGTATTGTTCATTTTCCAAGTATTTGATTTCTTTTCCCTAGTTTTTCTGTTATTGATCTCTAGTTTTATTGCCTTGTGGTCTGAGAAGATGCTTTGTAATATTTCGATGTTTTGGACTCTGCAAAGGTTTGTTTTATGACCTAATATGTGGTCTATTCTAGAGAATGTTCCATGTGCGCTAGAAAAAAAAGTATATTTTGCAGCAGTTGGGTGGAGAGTTCTGTATAAGTCAATGAGGTCAAGTTGGTTGATTGTTGTAATTAGATCTTCCGTGTCTCTATTGAGCTTCTTACTGGATATCCTGTCCTTCTCCGAAAGTGGTGTGTTGAAGTCTCCTACTATAATTGTGGAGGTATCTATCTCACTTTTCAATTCTGTTAAAATTTGATTTATGTATCTTGCAGCCATGTCATTGGGTGCGTAAATATTTAATATGGTTATGTCTTCCTGATCAATTGTCCCTTTTATCATTATATAGTGTCCTTCTTTATCCTTTGTGGTGGATTTAAGTCTAAAGTCTATTTTGTCAGAAATTAATATTGCTACTCCTCTTCTTTTTTGCTTATTGTTTGCTTGATATACTTTTTTCCATCCTTTGAGTTTTAGTTTGTTTGTGTCTCTAAGTCTAAGGTGTGTCTCTTGTAGGCAGCATATAGATGGATCGTGTTTCTGTATCCAGTCTGTGACTCTCTGTCTCTTTATTGGTGCATTTAGTCCATTTACATTCAGGGTAATTATAGATAAATAAGTTTTTAGTGCTGTCATTTTGATGCCTTTTTATGTGTGTTGTTGACAATTTCATTTTTCCACATATTTTTTTGTGCTGAGGCATTTTTCTTAGTAAATTGTGAGATCCTCATTTTCGTAGTGTTTGACTTTATGTTAGTTGAGTCGTTATGTTTTTCTTGGCTTTTATCTTGAGTTATAGAATTGTTATACCTTTTTGTGGTTACCTTATTATTTACCCCTATTTTTCTAAGTAAAAACCTAACTTGTCTTGTTTTATATTGCTTTGTATCACTCTCCACATGGCAGTTCAATGCCTCCTGTATTTAGTCCCTCTTTTTGATTATTGTGATCTTTTACCTATTGACTTCCATGATTCCCTGTTATATTTTTTTTTTTAATTAATCTTAATTTGTTTTTTTTTGTGATTTCCCTATTTGAGTTGATATCAGGACGTTCTGTTTTGTGACCTTGTGTTGTGCTGATATCTGATATTATTGGTTCTCTGACCAAACAATATCCTTTAGTATTTCTTGTAGCTTTGGTTTGGTTTTTGCAAATTCTCTAAACTTGTGTTTGTCCGTAAATATCTTAATTTCGCCTTCATATTTCAGAGAGACTTTTGCTGGATATATGATCCTTGGCTGGCAGTTTTTCTCCTTCAGTGTTCTGTATATGTCGTCCCATTCCCTTCTTGCCTGCATGGTTTCTGCTGAGTAGTCTGAACTTATTCTTATTGATTCTCCCTTGAAGGAAACCTTTCTTTTCTCCCTGGCTGCTTTTAAAATTTTCTGTTTATCTTTGGTTTTGGTGAGTTTGATGACAATATGTCTTGGTGTTTTTCTTTTTGGATCAATCTTAAATGGGGTTCGATGAGCATCTTGGATAGATATCCTTTCGTCTTTCATGATGTCAGGGAAGTTTTCTGTCAGGAGTTCTTCAACTATTTTCTCTGTGTTTTCTGTCCCCCCTCCCTGTTCTGGGACTCCAATCACCCGCAGGTTATCCTTCTTGATTGAGTCCCACATAATTCTTAGGGTTTCTTCATTTTTTTAAATTCTTTTATCTGATTTTTTTTCAGCTATGTTGGTGTTGATTCCCTGGTCCTCCAGATGTCCCAGTCTGCATTCTAATTGCCCGAGTCTGCTCCTCTGACTTCCTATTGCGTTGTCTAATTCTGTAATTTTATTGTTAATCTTTTGGATTTCTATATGTTGTCTCTCTATGGATTCTTGCAACTTATTAATTTTTCCACTATGTTCTTGAATAATCTTTTTGAGTTCTTCAACAGTTTTATCAGTGTGTTCCTTGGCTTTTTCTGCAGTTATCCTAATTTCATTTGTGATATCTTTAAGCATTCTATAAATTAGTTTTTTATATTCTGTATCTGATAATTCCAGGATTGTATCTTCATTTGGCAAAGATTTTGATTCTTTTGTTTGGGGGGTTGGAGAAGCTGTCATGGTCTGCTTCTTTAAGTGGTTTGATATGGATTGTTGTCTCCGAGCCATCACTGGGAAACTAGTTTTTCCTGAAAATCCGCTAAAAAAAAAATGCAGTCAGATCCCTATCAGAGTTCTCCCTCTGGCTCAGGCTATTCGGATGTTAATGAAGCCGCCTGGGGAGGGTGGGGGAGGGAACAGAGAGATAGGAGAGTAGCACCTCAGAATATAGCCAGAGTTGCTTGTCTTGCTTGGAATGACTATTATATCTGAGATTCCTGCGGGCGCGTCGCCTATGTGTGCTGGCTGTGTGGAGATTGCCCCCGGGGGGTCTGGCCCGCTGGAGTCACAGTCAGATCCTCTGCTTCCAGCCCCACGCCCAGAGTCAAGGCTCCCCTACTGGGACGGTGCACCCTTGACTCCAAAATCAGTCGCTGCCTCCCGGGGACTTCTCCTCCCTCCAGCCGCGTGGCCGTGCCGCCCCCGCGAACCAGTTGGGCCGCCTCCCGGGGTTAGTTCAGATGGGTGGAGCAGCTCCCCGTGCTTGTGCCGTGACCGAGTGTCCCGGCTGGGACGCTGTTCTCCCCGCTCCAATACCAGTCACTGCCTCCCAGGGACTTCTCCTATCGGCTGCGTCCCACGCCGCCCGCGCGACCTGGCTGGGCCCCTTCCCGGGGTTAGTTCAGGGGGGTGGAGCAGCTCTCCATGTTTATGCCGTACCTGCGTCCAGTCCAAATCCCGGCGGGATGGTTCCCTGGTTGGGACGCTGCTCTTCCTGCTCCAAGACCAGTCACTGCCTTCCGGGGACTTCTCCTACCGGCTGCGTCCCACGCCGCCCACAGAACCAGCTGGTCCCCCTCCCGGGGTTAGTTCAGGGGGGTGGAGCAGCTCTCTGTGCTTGTGCCGTACCTGACTGGTACGCTGGCTCCAGGCTCTGGAAACAATCGCTGCTTCCCCGTATTAGTTCATTCTCCGTCTCTAAATCTGTTTGTTGTTCAGGGTTCGTAGATTGTTATGTATGTGATCGATTCACTTGTTTTTCCGTGTCTTTGTTGTAAGAGGGATCCAAGGTAGCGTCCGCCTAGTCCGCCATCTTGGCTCCGCCCTCCCCAGGGCTCTAATATTTTTTAATTCCATAGGAAAACAAAACTCAAGTAGGCTTGACCTCATCAGAGATATTTCACACTCCAAGCTTGTCATAGAAAGGAAATTTCAATTTTTTTCTTTAAAAAACACGGGAGAAATGTACCATTAACCCGGCCTCAGTTATTTCCTGTGAGCATAATGGTAGGTTATAAAATGGGCAATGGGAGTTATTATTCTTCCCCTTGAAGATAAACTTGGTAATGTGACTTACTTTGACCAAAGGTACTAAAGAAAATATTACACCAGCAGAAAGTTGCTCACACATTGAGACTTGCCTTGTCTTGTGCAGTTGGAATTCTGCGACCACCACGGGAAAGCCAGCCTGAGCTAGCCTGCTGGGAGCTTAGAGTCCCTGAGGAAGAAAACTGAGATGCCAGCTGAGAGCCAGCCAACTGTAGGATAAAAACCAGTTGCTGTTGAGAGACTCTGACTCATGTTGACCCCATGGGTATCAGAGTAGAACTGTGATCCACAGGGTTCTCAATGGCTGATTTTTTGGAAATAAACCTCCAGGCCTTTCTTCTGAGGCATCTCTGGGTGGACTGGAACCTCTAACCTTTCGGTTAGTAACTGAGTGCACTTGAGTCACCCGGGGATAAGGATATCCAAATTCCCCAGCTGCCAACATACATTTAAACAGGCCACAGTATTATGAGACGCGCAGACAAGAACTGTCCAGCTGACCTAGAGAATCACGGTTTCAACGAAATGGTTTTTATAAGCCATTGTGTTTTGGGGTGGTTTGTTAAATGCTAAACGCTATGCATATCAACTAAGAGCCCTTCAACATTGATTTTACTCCATCACCAGGAGTACATTTTTATAAGTTTAGTGCCAAACTACAGGTCATTAGAAAACAAATTCTCTTTGGCATTGTAGATATTCAGAGTGTCAACAGTTAAGCCAAAGACATACGTGTATATGTTGTGATCCCTTACATGGCCCATCTGCTTCTGTGTCACGTTGTAACCACAATGTGCACGTAAGAAAATTCCTCATTTGTATTTGTAAAGATAACAGACATTCAGACTATATGGATTTTTAACTGTAATGGCATGGTTGTTCAGTCAAATGAGACACGAGTTTAAATAAAATATATTCACTCTCACGTATCATATTGAATATAAAACACACAATTAAATAACATCAGAAGGTTGAGGCATCAGACACTATATCAGTGAATTAGTTTTCATTTACAAACTTCACATGCAGATTTTGAGTGGATCGTCTAATAAAATAAAATCATGACAAGCCCTTCCCCTGGTCGACATCTTCATCAGTTTCTGGGTGTTTCATCCTGAATTATAATCACCTGAATAACCCGATTTCCCTTTTAAAAACAGACTATTTTTCTATGTGAGCTAAACACATACCTATTACACTTGTTTTTAACTAATCCACGTATGAAATGTTATTGTCATAAATATTTAATTGGAAAAACCGAAAAAATTGTTTAAAATGTTCATCACCTTATTGTCTTTTATCATTTTAAAAACAGTGGCCAAGGACGTGTTCTAGTTAATCCAGTTCATGGCTGTCATTTACAGTTCAACACTCACGTATTGCATAATCAGTAGATGCATTTGGAGGTCTCATAAAGAGCTAAGACATCACTATCGCACTGTAGAGATATTTTTACACAATCAGAATGGTGCAATTATGAATATATCATAAACACTGGCATATATTTTTGTCTCTTTGAAGCCTCATCCCCAAATTTTAGTTTTTTTTAATAATGTTATCCTTTTTAACTCCTTTCAGTACACTATAAATAGTAGATGCTGATAAGCTTGGGTAATTAACAATCAAGTGCCATTCTAAAATTTTATTAATAATAAATTTTAAAAATATGTCTATGTTAAGACGTGACATTCAATCTCTCTAGACCACTATGTTTATTTGACTCACACTTATTCTTTCTTCCTTGTCATCGATTCGAACTTTGTCTTTTTTCCAGTAGATGGTGGGTTCAGGGTGTCCCCGGGGAGGTTGGCACTCCAGGATCGCAGGCTCTCCGGCTGCCACGACAACATCTGTGGGGTTTTGTCGGAAGTCATCTCGTAACACTGAGGAAGAATAATTAGAGTAAAAGAAAACTCAGTAACAATGACTTCAGCTTTCTATTGCAAAAGGCTATTTACTTGGTGCTGGTAAAAAAAAAAAAAAAAAGCCAGAATATGTACTGCAAGTATAGCCATGATCATCTGAAAATATTCTAGAGCCTTCCTAAATGCTCATCAACAGAGGGATGGTTACATAAATGATGGTGAAGCTTTGCTCAGAAACCCTATTTAAAAATTGATACAGGTCTGCGGAAAATAAGTTGAGAAATAGTAGTGATATAGTACTGAGATTTTAAAAAAGCAAGGTACAGAGCAGCTTATGTAGTACAATTCTGTTCTCTAAAAGGACAAAACATATACCTATACAAATACATGAAAATAAATGTTAAAGTTATATTAAAGCCCCGAAACATGTCACAAGAACGTTGTCTGTGAGCATGCATGTGTGTCAGTCTGTGAGGGGACGTGAGGTGAGAACTCTTTGAAAAAGCCCTTTCTCATGACATGAATATGGACAAGAGCCACACTGTTTTCATTACACTTCAGAAGATAGCCTCATTGTTCACCCTTGCAACGCACTAGCACCCACATACACAGGGCTACATTTTCATTCTCTCTGCATCTCCACCTGCCGAGCGACATCTGGGCAGCGTGGCATTGTAAGCAGAGATATCCCTTACAGCAGTTTTTTCAGTCTGAATTTCCCCTCCTCTCATTAAGGAGAACAGCAGGTTGGACCTCCGTTGCAACCTCTGAAAACCTGGCATGCCTGGCTCTCCAAATGTCACCTACCTATCTGCTTCAGCTTTTTTGCCACTGGCAAGATGAAAAGCCTGGGGAAGTGACTACGCCCTTATCAGAATGCAGAACCCGGGGTTTATTTAGCAAACAAGGGCTGTCTGTACTTCAGGGTAAACACTCAAAAAAGCAGTTGAGAGTAGTTAATGTACTATATACCCACACTACCTTAGCTTTACTTATTCTTTGGTATTCCAGCACTGACAAGTTCAGTTCCAAAGTCTTCCCAGGGATACAACACACACACATTTCAAGTGTGGCTTGGCTAGTAAGCCAAAACAAGCACCTGCAGCAATACATGTATTATTTAAAGCTCCAAAAAGGTCTTTAAATAGAGTGAAAGGAAACAAACCTGCTATGTGTGTGTGCATAGGATTCCCGGTGGCGCAACAGTTAAGAGCTCTGCTGCTAACGAACACATTGGGCACTGCAGAAGAAAAGACCTGGTAATATGCTTACATATAGATTACAGCCAAGAAAACCATCTTATGGGACAGCTCTTCTCTGTCACATTGGGTCACTAGGTGTCGAAATCAACTTGATGGCACCTAACAACAATATGTGTGTATATATATGTGTGTGTATGTGTATATATATATATATATAGCAATGGTATTTCAGTGGTAGAAATCCTCACATCCCATATGGGAGACTAGGGTTCTGTTCCCAGCCAGTGCACTTCCTGCACGGACTCCACACATCTGTCAGTGGAGGCTTGCATCTTGCTATGATGCTGAACAAGTTTCAGCAGTGCTTCCACACTAAGAGAGACTAAGAAAAAAGGACTGGCTATCTACATCTAAAAATTAGCCAGTGAACACCCTGTGAATCATAATAATACAATCAGGTCATGGAAACGGCCCAGGACTAGGCAGCGTTTGGTCATCATGAGTTGGGGCTGAGTAGAAGGCAGCTAACAGCAACGCGTGCTCACGCATGTGTGTGTGTGTGTGTGTGTGTGTGTGTGTGTGTAATTGGTCAAGCTGTTTGGAATCAAAATTAGGCAGCTTGTGCTAGCCTCTTATGTTAATCATCTGCTGCAAATGGGGATGAGGTCAAACCAACTGCCTTCTGTGTCCTGTAATGAGACCCACTTCAGCACTCTGCTTCTTTGTTGTGCCAAGTCTCTAGGTTAATTGTCATTCTCCAAATAAATAAAAATCCCTGTCCAGAAAACAGCTCCAGAGAGACAACTGAGTGACTTTCAAAGCTTTTCTTTTCTTGCCTTTGCAACACATCCTTTAACAGAGTTTTCCATCTTAATGAAGTCATGGCCCTTTAGGAGATTAGAGACCCTTGTCTCCTGTTGGAGTAGTAAGAAAGACGTCAGCACAAATTGTTCACCCTCAGCTTATAAACTGATTAATTTACTGCTTTAGCTGCTAAGGAAATGGGTTCCATTTCAGCACTGTGAACTGCACATCTCTGGTCCCGCTGCCCAGTGTAAGTGGCAAGAAAGGTGTGATTCGTGTGCATAGGATTTCCTTCTGAATGGGCTGAGAGAAGGGTGCATTTAGATGTGACACTCGGCTGATGGGAAAGGGTTAATACTGTGGTTCCCTCTTGCAGGTAAATCCTCAGGGGAGAGCAAGCTGGTGACTCATTTATATTCTAAATACAGAACAGCTGCCTGTTTATGCAATGTTAAGAAGTGCAAAAATATGGTAACAGGGTGATGAGCAGCCCTACAATATCTGGTACTGGCAACAAATGTTGTTTTGGCAGGTCTTCATCTGTTCCAAAATGGCACATCTGGCCAGGTGAAGGGCCTCCTCCAGAAATGGTCCCTTAAAAAAATGTCATGCCAAAAAAACCTCAGCTCAAAAGGTACTTAAAGACCAGGGGGAATCCTTTAGAAACGCAGTGCTGCTGAATTGCAACAATCTAAATTAAAGGTTTAAAAAAAAAAAAAAAAGAGGCCTTTGACATGGAGGACAAAAAGGAAAAAAATATCATAACAAACTGTAAGGACTGCTACTGTTAAACAATATAACATGTGTTTATGACATTCACAAAAAAAAGGAAAAAGAAAGAAAGAAAATGACTCCAATTTGCAAATGAAGCCAAGAAATCTAACATTAAGTGTAATTTCAGGCTTTCAGACTATTCACCCCGAGTGTAGCGTGAGATAATGGTATAATTGGTACTGTATCCTCTTCAACTTGTAAAACGCTCTTTGGGGTCTGTACAGTACTCAGTGAACTCATTTTGATTTATTGATACCATTTATTTTACCCCAAGTCTTTGTGGTAGTAAAATGTGATCAGGTTCTCTCTTTCAAAACACCCAAGGAATATGCATTCACTTTCCAGGAGGTTCTAGAGCAGCAAATGATAGAGGAAATTATTCTTAGGAAACAGTCATCTTTCCAATTCACGAAGCGTAAAGAAGGATATATGTGTTCTGATATTTGCTTATAGGGCTCTGAGGTTTGGGTATCTATTTATAAACATGAGCAAAGTAAAATGAAATAATATTTATCCGTCCCACTTTGTGTGCTAATTAAAAATTTCTGTCTTAGATTTTACCTTTCTTAGGAAAAGATTCGCCTGGGCTGGATAAAAGGTACTAAAATGGTCTTGTAAATGTGGAAAAGCAAAGCAAGCCCAAATTGAATCCACACTTTTTTGTTCTTCCTAACCTCCTATCCTAGAAAAAACTGACAGCTACATTTCGAGTGTGGCTAGCCAGTAAGCCAAAACAAGCACGTGCAGCTAATCAAAAAGGCCCGTTCTTCTCAGACGAGAAAAGACCTGGTGATCTGCTCCTGCAGAGATTATAGCCTTGAAAAACCTAAAGGGCAGTTCTCTACTCTATCCAATAGGGTTGTTATGAGTTGGAATCAACTCGATGGCAACAGGTTTGGTTTAAATGGCTACAACCCAAATGTTCTTTTCTGTATATAAACTGAAAAGTACAAAAGAGAATTCACTTAACTAATGCTAATATAATCTAGATTCATTTGCATATTCTGAAAGACCAGAAAATTCTGAATTAATAGTGTGTTTAAAAAAAAAATTCATGACAGATTTCTGGCAAATTAGTTCAATTTTGCACTGTCCTTTAAATTCGTTAAGGACTATAAAACAAGAACAACTTGATAGTGCTTGTGGTAGGCTGCTTCTAAGATGGCTTCCAGTGATCTCTGGCTCCAAGTATTCACTCCCTCGTATAATTCCGTCCCCTTGAGTGTAGGCTGGACCCAATGACTTGCTTTGATGAATAGAATATTCCAAAGTGATGCTATGTCACTTCTGAGATTAGGTTATAAAAGATTGTGACTTTAATCTTGCTGTCTCTCTCTCTCCCTTCTCCTTCCCTCTCCCTCTTCTTTCCTCCTTCTTTCTCTCTCTCTCTCTCTCTCAGGCTCTTCTCATTTGCTTACTCTGATCAAGCAGGATGCAATGTTACCCTGTGGAGAGGCCCACTTGGCAGAATTCTTCGGGAAGCTTGTGGCCAGTAGCCAGCAAAGAACTGAAGTCCTCAGTCCAGAAGGATCTGAATCTTTCTACTGTATTTTTATGCAAATAACATTTGCCTTCTATGTTTATTTACCAACCATGCCCTCTCCCTGCCAGGTATTTTCATAAACTTGGTTATGCCAATTTATTTTACAAGTTGCTGTAAAAAAATTAGCATAGAGTGTTTACAAAAATTCCTCGAGGAAGGAGGGCACAGTTGGCAAACAAATGTAGAAGGTGTGTATTATTTGCCTAAAAGTACGGTAATTTGAGCTTGGAAGCAGAAGATTCTCCAATCAAGCCTTCACAGGAAACAACAGCCCTGATCAACACCTTGACTGCAGCCTTGTGAGACACCCTAAGGCAAAGGCTCAGACTAAGTCATGCCTGGATTTCTGACCAACAGATCCAAGAAAATAAACTTGTATTTTTTTTAGCCACTAAATTTTAAGGTAATTTGTGGCACAGCAATAGGTAACTAATACAGTGCCATACAAGAGCTGTACACCTAGTTGTGAGCTTAAATCTTTGACTCCTACTTCCTCTCACCTCCACATTCTTTCATTTAGCAAGTCCTCTCCCTTCTGTCCTCTAGATAACGGTTCTCAGTTGTTTTTTTCCCTCAGTGAAAAAAGGCAAGGCAAAAATTCCTCAGATATTTTAACCTTTTTTTTTATTAAAAAAGTTAGCAATAAAAATGAGGTGAGACTGCTAATTAATAGACTTCTGAAAGATATATTTTTTAAACCACCATGGACCCACGCTTCTATGTGAAGTCACTAGAAACACAAAGCCTAAAATTATTGACACAGGTATTCATGTACACCATTGGATGAACAAAAGCACCACAACAAACGAAAATGACCATGAGAAAGGTGATCTAAGAACAAACTGCAATTAAAAAGCGTGATGTTTTGATACTTAGAAGGATGTATGCGTCTTAGTCAAGCATATAGCTACTATATGAAATTACACGCTGTTTTTCAACAAGAGTTTTTTTTTAACTTGCTTTTTTAGGCATTAGTTTGCAGGCTCACATAAAGATACTTTTGATCTATTTTAAAAATAACTGTCCTACTATAATAGTTAGAATTTATGAGTACACACTATATATCACACACCGCATGATGATATATAACAGGCCATTTCAACTTCGATCAGTTGTTTAAGTACAGGGTTTGAATTCCGTGTGCCTGATACTAGAATCTATACTCTTAACCATTATGCTTATGCTGATTTGTAACTTCGAGACTTTGTCTCATCTTCACTTCACTAGTTCACAATGTTCTTATCTCCTCCATAAATTAATATGAGTATCTTGTTTGACTTTTTTCTCTGTCTTCTCTTTTAAGCTCCATTGTGGGCATTATAAGTTTGCTAGGATGCAAATATGGGCATATCAATTCCTTTTTCACAACTTATCAATGGTTCTTAGGATAAAAGTCGCTCCTTAATATGACTTCGGGCCCCTGCTTCTATTTCCAGAATCATCATTGACATTTCTTCAATCCTCAAGCCCTAGACATATGGAGAAATAACTAATTATCACTGCACATTGTCATATTATTATCTTCATGCCTGAAAATCTCTCCCAGCTCCCCATTTTGTTACCTTACATTGACCAATTCCTTCCTTCAAACACATATTGCTTTTTCAGGTATCAGTTTGGGGCTCACTCATCTGAAAAGTCCTTATATACTCAAACTAGGTTAAGTAACTCATTTGAAGGGCTCCCATCATGAAGGACATCAGAAGGGCTAATCAAGTATTCTCAACTGGTTGATTGACTTGATGAACGCCTCTTCAAGGGGGGTGTTGCATTTCTTTCTTATTATATAAAATAGACCATGATATTTGATTTTAAAACGTCACTTACGAAGAACCATATATATTGGTTGGCTCTGAGAGATGGAGTATTTGACTTACCTACCTAAGTGCTCATATATCCCCAAAATAATAGCCATGGAGTTCATTTTTGTATATAAACTGGGTGTTGTGACATGATGCCATGCCATGCCATAAAAGACTGTGACTTTAATCTAGCTATCTCTCTCTCTCCTCCCCCTCTTCAAGGTCAGATATCACTTAAAAAAAAAAAAAAAAGCCAGCAGCTGTATATACAACCAGCAAAACTGGTAGCACAAATTATAGAATAGCATAGAAATATTACAATGGACTAAAAAAGAATATGTGATGGCCATCACTACAACCGGTTCACATGTTATTTTGTCATCTCCTGTCACCATGGGGAATAATCAAGCATAATCCCAAATCAGCACAAAGCTCAGGACTTCCATTCTACTTCTATGGAAAGCATCCCGCCTTTTCCTGCTGGACTAAATGAGTCAAGGGTGCCCTTGTCATCTCTGCAGTGACCCCAGGGGGAGCTCCAGCCTCAGGATGAAATGCAGGTTCTGCACACCAGAAAAAGAGGCGGGAAGAATCTGGGTTCTTGGTGACACAGCTGATTATTATCCTTCAGACTATACTACCTCTGGACTTCCTAGTTTTGTGATCCAAATAAGTTCCATTTTCCATTTAAGCCATTTTAAATTGAATTTCCCCTTTCAACTGAAAACTTCCTGACACAGCGTAATAATTTCGGATTTTTATGAAGTTTTAATGACTGAAGGCCAAATCTGAAGCGGAGTCATCATTCACAAGAAACTACTACATTTCAACCATCAAACAAAATCTGGTCATAATGGACAGGTCAGTCACCATCTAAAGAGACAAGAAAATCTGGCACTTTGGGGACAAGTCCTAAGTGGTTTCTTCTGCACAGAAGGCAATGGGCAAGAAAGAAGCCAGTGGGGAGGCATCCTGCTACCGCTGTGCAAGCTGACTCTCTGGCACTCCTGCAGCCCGCTGACAATTCCAGATGAAAAGCTCTAACCCCCCACCTCCACTAAGTCTCCCTGTATAAGTGAATTCACTCAGCGAATGTTCCGGATAAACCCGAGCTGTGCACTGGAGCATGTTGAATAAACAAGAGTGCCCTGTGACTTGTTCATTTTCAAGTCATAGCATTTTGTGAAGCCTGGTATTCTGCAGGGACTAAACCACACAAACACACAATTCACGCAAGAGGTATGGCCAGCTCCGAGTTTCTTAGCCAAGTCTTTCTTCTTGAAGCCTTTTTTTAGCCCCAATCTGTCCTCACCCGCAAGATAATTTGAAGTCCTGCTAAGAGTGCCAAGTCTTCCTTCATGTTTTCCATTAATGTGTAAAACTTGCTGAAGGATTCTTAAAAATCGCATGGAAACATTTTGGTCTCTGTAATTTGTATCCGTAACCTCTGTAATGCATATGTTCTCCTCGGGGACAGAGTGTTGAGATCAGTCATAAACTCTTGGATCCCATGTGGCACTGCAAACTGGTGACATCTGACCATGGCCGACTCCAGGCCTGTCTCTGGCAATCATTTCCTCTGGTTTGCAGTTAAGAAGCCAGCGGCTGGCATACCTTCAACTCTTGGAAGTCCTATTTCTGGCAAAGCCAAGCATCTGATATTTGACAGGGATCTGCGTACCCTATCCATTAGCTTACCAGGAAGTTATGGATTTAGGCTAATTAATGTTTCATCAGTTTTTCCTTTTTCCCCCTTAAAGAGCCATTATCCACAGAATTGTTCATATGGAATTGATGTCTCCAGAATCACAAAGAGCCCTAAGCATTGAGGACAACTTAGAGACTGTGACCAAGTATATTTCGGGGGGAGGAGGATAGTATCTAGAAATGCCAGTATTAAGCTAAGCCTTGCTCTACTGTACAACACACTCCCTTAGCCCCAAAATGTTCGGCTCTACTGCCCAATCAACTGCCTTTCAGCACCCACCAGTTTAGGGCTAATTCAACTCTTGGTCACAGTGATGCCTGTAACTCTGGATATTCTAAGAAATAATACATTCGATTTAAAATTCAGAATGTCACAGGATTGCTTTTAAATAAAGCGGTCAATCACATTGCCCAAGATGGTAGTAAGGGGAAACACCAGATTAATTCAAGTTTATAATACGGTTGCCAACTTTCCCTAGCTCTGGGTCTGGTACAACTAGATAAATAAATAAGTAAATAAATAATCACACTCTTTTTATAAGATTTACATTTACACGAGGATTACAAATAACCATCTGTTCTGCTTCTAGCCTTTCAATCTGGTTCATGTCCCATGAGCCTCAAATCTTCAGCCAAAGCAGTTAAGCTGCTCAGTACCGGGGAGGTTTGTTACAGGTGTTTCATAGAATGCCTTTTTTCCCACTAATTCCCATTTCTCCCCAACCCTCTCTCCTTCACCCTCCTTATTTATTTCTCACCATTAGACAAAAAAAAAAAAAAGAACCATATATCACCTGTATATTTACTAAAAAACTGTACCTTTAAATATATAAATTGTACATTAAATATATAAATTATATATTAAATATACAAATTATATATATATATAGTTATATATGAATTTTTATGTATTTTAAAGTAACCCAAATTCACACTTTGGGATACATTACTGCCTTATAGATATATCTTTCAATTTAAATAAAGGAAACAGAGTGATATCAAGTAAATATTCCTGTGCTGCTTTATTCTGGACCCCAGGAGATTACTACCCTCCTCCCGCCTTGTTAGTCCTTATCTGAAGGCATTAGCTTTTACAGCATTCCAACAATGCACAGCTCACAGAGGTACACAGCCTCAGCAGCATCTTTCTGTCATCCTACCCTTTCCTAGTATCAGTGGGTTATTGCTCCAATATTTCTCCCCCATGGTGTATTCTGACGTGCATGATCAACATGAATTACAATGCCAAGTAACTGCCAGATGTCATGAGTTATAAAGTCAATAGTCTAAGGATTATTACACATTAGGGCACCCTGCAGTGCAAGGATGTCCTGGAATTTATGTGTTATTTATTACCTATTGGCAGGGTCTCAAAGTAATCTCACCCCTGCTGATGAAATGAGGGTGGGAAGGAGAAGAAGGTCAAGGTCAACCTTCCTTGTCAGGAACGCCAGTTACTTTGCAACTACTGTTGCTTTATCTTTTTTTTCCTCTACCTGAAACGCAGCAAATCTCTGGGAAAAAAAAAGAAAGGAGATAGAAACTATAATCTATCTCTAGGCTTTCAACTTTATTCTACCGATTTCACAATTTCTATCATTTCAACAGCACTGGGTTGGATTATCATTTCAACTATTTTAACAACGCATTTTGTATGGATAACCACTAGAGGTCAGATTGAAAAGGTGCCCCTGAATTCCACCATAATCCATGAATTTAAAAATGACCAGTTTGAGAGTCACTGTTTATTTGCCTCTTTTACATGGGAAAATTGACTAAAGCCTAACTGCATTAGACTATATTTGAATTTGTAATCCACCAAGAATGTCCCACATGCCTGCAGACTCTTCAGTCTTGCGCATCTGATATTATTATAATTTGCATATGTCTACAACACAAAATATGGACACTAAGTCGTCATGAATTTTGCTGAAATGGATGTAATCTGACATCCTATATTCTTCAGGAAATGTTCTATTTGATTACTACATGACAAGAAATGTTTCCTGATCCATATGGAGCATATTTATTTTTAAATTGGCTGATTAAAAAAAGCTCTATCACCTCTCTACTCCATCCAAAGACCCAGTAACCATCTTTTCTTTTGCCACCAAATGAATTCTGAATGGCGCAGTTAACATTCAGCAATCTCATTACCCAACTACCATAAATCTTCAAAAGCATCACCGAGTTTTGACAGCCAGGCAGGAGAAGAGGAAGCGAGGAACATACCTAAACACTTTTTATGGATGCAAATGTCCTAAAGACCAAATTTAAATTATTTCAGAAAACTCAGGCTACACCATTGACAGCAACTGGAAAGCAATGCACTTGAAAATTTTTGTTTACCTATGAAAAGGAAAAACACAACTTCCTTTATTCCTGAGCCACAGTCCACAACTCCCACCCCCTTTCACCTATACATATACATATCTATCTATGAAAAGAAACAGATAACAAAGAACAAACACTGAATAAGCACTCTTAAGTTGTCACAGTGAAAACTAAGAGTAGGTTGTGTTTTCCAAAAAAATATTTAAAAAATCAAAATTCACATATGTTTTAATCAAACATTCATGTTTTACATGAAACTAGAAGTCTTCTTGAGCCTGAGTGCTTAAAAAAATCCCTCCTCCTCTGATATAAATTGGAATCAATCTTGGCCATCCATATTCTCAGTTAGAGGGAACACATGAACTTGCCTTCTGAGTTTCCGGCCATATTTCTACTCTCTGGACTCTGCTGCTGGCCTGAGGACTTACTTCTCTTTCACTCACAAAATATCCGTAGACGGAATGTAAACAGTACAGAGCCACTTCATTCCTTCTTGGAGAGGAATCAACTCCCTGAACACCTATTCTGCTTGGAGAAAAATCCATCCCCTGAACACCTAGCTGCAAAGAATTGTTTCAGTTTGTCTAACTTAAATCCAAACCCGTTGCCACAGAGTCAATTCCAACTCATAGTGACCTTATGGGACAGCACAGAACTGTCCCACAGGGCTTCCAAGGAGTGGCTGGTGGATTCGAACTGCTAACTTTTTGGTTAGCAGCCAAGCTCTTAACCACATCTCAACTTGATAAATAAGAATGACCGATTTACCAGAATTCTGATAAACCTCCCTTATTTAGTCCTAATCAAGGTGATTTGTAATGCCTGATGATTAAAATTCACAAATTATCTTAATCCCCAATTTTAGTCATTTTCATGCATCAAGTATCATTTGTCATTGTTTTGTTGTTAGTTGCCCTTGAGTCGGTTCCGATGCAAGGAGACCCCATGTGTGCAAAGTAGAACTGCTGCTCCGTAGGGTTTTCAAGGCTGTGACCTCTTCGAAGCAGATGCTCAGGCTTCTCTTCTGAGGCACCTCCGGGGGGGTTGAACTGCCGGGTTTTTTGGCTAGTAGTCAAGCGCCGTTTGCGCAATCCAGGGACTCCTCATCACTTACTTCATCCTACTCACCAAAAAAAACTGTCTGCTTATAGTAAAATCAGAACCTTGTTTCCCTGGAACTCTTGATGAAGGGCTAAACGATGATTTCTGACAGTAGGGCAATATGTCTAAAATGTGGGCAACAAAAGGAACATCTGAGGTGGGCAAAATGAATAATTATCAAAATCAAAACTTCTCACTTCTCATCTACTATCTCAAGTAGGGAGCCCTGGTCGCACAGTGGTTAAGAGCTCAGCTGTTAGCCATAAGGTCAGTAGTTCGAATCCAGTAGCTGCTCCTTGGACACCGTATGGGGCAGTTCTACTCTGTGCTATTGGGTCACTCTGAGTCAGAATGGACTCAGTGGCAACGGGTTTTACTCCATGTAGATGGGGAAACATTTATACATTCCTTCTAAACTCTAAAATCTTCCACCTGACATATGAATTAGATAACTATACATTTTTCCCAAACTAGACACTTTTTAAAAGTCAAAGAAGGCATTATTCATAATTACGCAAGGACAGTTCTAGGAAAAGCAGGCTGAATGTTCACCGGTCTCACTCTAAAGCTGTATGTGATCTATTTTTTAAAACTCTCTGCAGCATCATCTTCAACCCTCAGTCATAACACTCAATCCATACTGGTCTTCCATCAGTTCCTGGAACCGAGCAAGGTCTTTTTTACTTTAGGATCTTCACACAGTTTGTTCCCTATTAACAAAATGCCCACTCATTCCTCTTTATCATATGCTTTGGAACTGGCCCTTATGGAGCTTCCACTAATTGGCAGTGAAGCAATACACCATTGTGTAGACACAACGATGTCTATGGTTCCTCCCAATCAAAAAGTATAAGTTTCCATTTTCCCCGATTTCTGTCACATGTATTTTAAAAAATACACTTGATCCAGTTCATTTTTAGAGGTTGATCTTAGTATGACATTTAATTCTGTTTTAATTTATACCAAATAACTTAGGTATTTGTTTTTCAACCAGTTCTAGCTGTTACTAGTAACAGAAGAGTTTTAATTTTTATCATTCAATTTTTTTCATTTGATAAGTATGTCCTGCATATTTTGTTGGTGCAAGGTACTATGTAGTGCACTTCATGGAGTACAAGTATTTCAAGCAGAATTTGCCCTTAGGGTGCTAAAGATTTAGGAAAGTTACCATATATAACTCCAAAGCCACAATCTGAAAGGAAAAAAAGAATGAAGTGTCAGAGAACAGGGACATGGAAAATGCCATAAGGTACAAAAAAGGGAACATTGTTTTCAACAAAGGTTCTTTGGAGAAGCTGGCTTCAGAGCTGGGTTGGAATAAAGCGTGTAGCTTTATTATTTGGAATGGAGAGAAAAGCATTTGAAGTGACAGTGGCAGAAAAGGGCATTATTGTTGAAAAGCACAGTATGGTAGGTTTCTTAGTTTCTTAAGGGAGGTTTGTGTGTGTGTGTGTGTGTACATACACACACACACACGCAAGACACACATGGGACAAATAAATGGAAAATCCATTAGATTTAGGGAGGTGTATTTTTTTTTTAATCTCTAGGATTTTAGGATTTCTGATAGCCTTTAGTATAATAATATGCACCTTGAATATACTAGTGTTCAACCACAGAAAGCATATTTCAAAATTTATTTGACCATAAATCCCTCCTTTTCTAGAGATCGCCCCATGGGACTTAGACTTCGTGGTGCTAACTTTGGGAAATATTCACCAAGAGGAAGACAGAACTGCAGATTTGGCCACAAAGAGGATAATTATGGTTTTAAAGATCAATCTAAATAAAGTGGTGGGGCAGGAAGCCAGACTTCCAGGAGTTATAGATTACATATCTGCTTATATAGCATATATATATATATACACACCTATGAGGTGAGGTGTTTTGTAGAACTTTCTTTCACAAGTTTGATGACAGAGACAGTAAAATAGCACGAACAGGTATGCAATTATTTATAAGACCAGAGGTCTTGAAGATTATTAACTATTTGATAAACAAAGGAATTTGAAAATTAGATGTCAAAATCATTTAAGATAAAATACAAAAATATAATTGCATTGTGTTACTTAAATGGTGAGGCTAACACCCCTCACCCCCTGGAAAAAATACATAAATACACATACATAAGACTTGGAAAAAATAACAAGGAAAGTAGCATTTCTAAAATACAGTATCTGGGTTGATCTCATATCGTTGAGTATTAAATGTATTTATAAATGTGAAGTATTGGAACAGTGCTTCACACACAGTGAAATTTCAAACATGTTAAACCAAACCACCAAACCAAACCCACTGCCGTCGACTCGATTCCAACTCATAGCGACCCGATTCAAACATGTTAAAAAACATGTTAGTTATTATTAATTAAGTATATAAAAAATTAAGAATAAAAAGGGAAAGTTTGAATACTGAAAAATGGAAGTTTCTATGTCTTTATGGAAAATATTTTTGATTTATATATTACTTTATGTTTTATATTGTATTACAATTTTTATAAAATGTTCACAAAAATGCAGTCAGGAAGGAGAAATACAGTAAAACCTACAAAATCTGGAACCCGTGTAAGGCAGAAACCTGCAGAGAAGGAAAACTAAAATATTTTCCCCTAAAACAATCAATCAAAAAGTGGTAAGGCTACACCCTGTCAAAGGTGGAAAGCTTGAGAGACCCAGAAAAACAAGGCAGTCCCATTGAGTTTCAGCTCTCACAGGTTTCACTGCATTTATGATTATACATACTTTATTATTTGATTGATGGTGACCCCTGGGAAGAGGGAAAACCCACTTCCTGATCATGGCAATGATAGATTATAGGCAGCTTTCGGGCCTTGGCTTATGAGGGGAGAAAGGTACACTTGGGAGACTGAACCTGTACTTCACCCTACTAACAGGTATTTGTCCAAGCAGTGTGGCTATCCCCAGTTACTTGGACTTGGCACACATGCCAGCACATTGTCAAGAACTCCAGAACAGTTTGGGAGGCAAGGAGGGTTTAAAATGTTCATGAGAATACGAAGACTATTTTGAAGGCATTCAATTAAGTATTAGATATGTTATTGACTAATTATCATTTAAATTTATATACAGCTACTCCTCACTATTTTGTACTATTTTGGGCAAAATCTACTATCTGTTTTGCACATTTACGACATATGTCTCAAATTAACAAATGCCAGGGTGCAAGTTGAGAGTAATGCTGGCTGTGATGGTTAAGGTTACGTGTCAGCTTGGCTGGGCTATGAGTTTCAGTGGTTTGGCAGCTATGTAATGCTGTAATTTGGCTGCTATGTAATGATGCAGCCATCCTCCATTTTGTGATCTGATGTGGTCATCCTCTATTTTCACATAACATTGATTTTTGTATGATGACTTGGTCTTTGGAACCTAACCATGTCAATAAGTGAGGAATGGGTGTGTAATTGGAAAGTTTACATAGATTTAAATGTAATGTTTAGTACCAAAATTTTATTACATTTAAACAATCCCTAAATGTACCCAGACCTAAAAAGGTAGGATGAGTTGACACATAAAGACTAATTCTTCCTTTTGAAATGAGTCAAAATACAACACAAAGACACCTTTTTAGTCTATCACTTTGAATGGTTTAGAGTATAGTTAAAGTTCTATTTTAATATTAAATGTCTCAATGCTAATCAGTGAATTGAACTAGCATGTTAAGTTCTTGTTTCAATCAGCTACAACACAACCATAAGCAGAATACTGGCTACCTTTCTTTATTACCAGGTGGCTATGTGATTTTTTTTTTTTTTTTATGTGATAAGGATTGCAAACTAATTTTGAAATCTATTATACTATACTATTTCTAAAATTCCCAGTTATTAAAATGGATTCCATTTTTATTTTATGTATAATGTATATTTCTCAAGTTTTATTAGATGTTACATGAATGTACCACCACCTGACTGTCAGTTTGTTGTACGGTGGTGGTTTGCATGTTGCTATGATGCTAGAAGCTATGCCACTGGTGTTTCAAATCTAGCAGGATCATCCATGGTGGACAGGCTTCAGCTGAGCTTCCAGGCTAAGACAAACTAGGAAAAAAGGCCTGAAGATTTAGTTCCAAAAATTAGCCAATGAAAAGCTTATGGATCACAACAGATTATTGCCTAATAAAGTGCTGGAAGATGGTACAGGACCAGGAAACATTTCATTCTATTATACACAAGGTCGTCATGAGTTAGAGCCAATTCAATGGCAACTAACAACAAAACACATGAATATAGATAATGAAAAAAGTTAGGTCAATCTAGTACTACATTAAAGGACACCTGCTGCCATAATGGTTAAGCACTCAGCTGCTAACCAAAAGTTTGGCAGTTTGAACCCAAACAGTGGCTCTGCAGGAAAAACGACCTGGCAATCCGCTCCTGTAAAGATCACAGCCAAAAAATCCCTACGAATCTGTTCTACTCTGTCCTACAGGGTTGCTATGAGTTGGAATCAACTCAGTGGCAGCACTATATTATTAATGGAACAACATAAACTTTTATCCTTCTTTCATTTGACAAAGTCACAAGTCCAATTTTTTAGGAGCTTTTAGTAAGAACATTACTGTGCTTTAGCATTTAGAAATATATTACTTTGGTAATAGGCATCAGTACAGGGTTGACCTTTGGGGGTACAGGAAATTGGTTAGAAAGGAGCTTTTCTGGCATAATGAATATATATAAATACCTATATGTTGACTGGGGTGGTGGTGTTACATGGGTAATTAACTTCTTCAAAACTCATCAAAATATACATTTAAAATGTGTGTGTGTATATATATGTGTACATATACGTGTGTGTGTGTGTGTATCATACTTCAACGAAAAAATCTTTGGACACTACTGTTTGACTTCGTTTATATAAAATTTAAAGTAATTCCATTGTGTTAGAACTCAAGATGGTTACTGCCCTGTTGGTGGAGGGTGGAGAGTTAGTGTCTGGAATGCAGGATGAAGGCACTCCTGAGACTCTAGGGATATTCTTTTTCTCAATCTGGGTCCTGGTTCACACAAGTGTGTTCACCCTCTGATAATTCAACAGGCTGGAAGCTGTGCCACTGGTGTTTCAAATATGATTTATGTACTTTTTTGTACAAATATTACAGTTCAAGGAACAAAAAAAAGTTTACATAAAAGGTAAATGTGTGGAAATGAAATGGAAATATGTATCTTTATATAGTGTTAAGATAAAATAGTTCAACTACACAAAGGTCAGGAAACGAAAAGCAAAAACTTAAAATCCTGCAGAATAATATATATTTAATAGACTAAGGAAGAATCGGAAATATCACCTAAAGTATAAATAAAAGTACTGTATTTTTACGCAAATAATGTGTGCCTTTTACATCTGTTTGCCAGCTACACTCTCCTCCTGCCTTTCCAAAGTATTTTCATAAGCACTGCTATGCCAAATATTTTACATGCTGTTAAAAAAAAAAAAAAAACTGACACAGAGAACTTACAAAAATACCTCATGGTGGGGAGGGTAGAGTTGGCAAACAAACATACAAGGCGCACATTATTTGTGTAAAGACAAGAGTATTTTTTTTAATTTAACAACAATATTCAGTCTCTGTTAAGCTAATAAAAAGTTATCAATTCATCAGAATAAATTCTAGTAGTATTAAAGAATTAAGTGGCTTTTGGTTTTAACCAAAGAAATATAAAAGGGATTGGTTACTCCAACTCTCAGATAAACAATGACTATCACTAAATTAATTGACAGACTGAGTAACAATAAAATGGACTCTCTGAAACATTTTCAGGTGGAATTATAATTTGTATAATTGGTACAGAGGTCTTGTAAAGTGTTACAATGCTATGCATCAAAGACTAAAAAGAATTGTGCCCTTGGCCCATTTATATCTGTTTTGGAAAATTATCCAGTAATAACTTTAAGAGGAACTAGCAGAAAATTAGGGAAAAAAAAGCTTAAGGAACAAAGATGTTCAGCACAATGTATATCTTATAATGATACATCACCAGCAATTCAATCCATTAAAATAAGAATAATTAAATGAACTAGGATAAACTGAGCACTATCAACTACCAAAACTGTGTTTAAAGAAATGCAGTGGTAACAGGAGAACAAAACAAATGGTTGTCTTTGAGTCATGAGACTATGGTCATGCATTCTTTCTTTTTTGTTGTTGCTTTCAATATTTTACTATCTATATGTATTTTAGAGGAGTCCCGGTGGCACAATGGTTAAGGGCTCTGCTGCTTAACAGAAAAGTCTGTGGCTTGAACTCACCAGCTGCTCCACAAGAAAAAGACCTGTTGAACTGCTCCCATAAAGGAAAACCTATGGGGCAGTTCTACCCTGTCAAATAGCATTGCTATGAATTATAATTGACTCGACGGCACTTAACAACAACATCATATGCATTTTATAGATTTTAACATTATTACTTTTATAATTAAAAATACACTTTAATCTACATCTTTTAAAATTGCCTGAGTATGCATGCTGCTGCTTGTTGCCATCGAGTTGCTCCAACTCGCAGTGATCTTATTGTATAACAGAACTAACCATTTGATATGTTTGAGTCTACTGTTGAGGTTATTGCGTCAATCCATCTCACTGCAGGTTTTTGCAGACCCTCTACTTTATCAAACATGATGTCCTTTGCTAGGGAGAACATGCATGCTATGTTGTGATAATTTATAAAAAAGGAAAAGAAAACCAGAATATGCCTGCATGTACATAAAATAATCTCTGGAAGGACATACCAGACACTAATAATAGCAAATGCTTTTGCAGAAAAAAAAAAAAAAAACCCACAAAAGTGGAGTTGCGAGGAGTGGGAAAGCAAGGCTTTTCGCTACATTCACTTCAAATGTTTTTACTTTCAAATCTCATAAATGTATTAATTGATTAATATGTATGCTTAACAAAGTGTTAATTAAATGCATGAATAAAAAGAGGATTGTCTAAAAGTGTTTTCAGATGATACCACCTTTCCTGACTGGCTTCAACATAGAGTTGAAAAAGGGTATGGAAGCCTGGTTTCTTGCGAGAGTCAGTCAGTGAACAAATTATATAGAAGAATAGCACTTTGGAAGGTAAATGTCAATAAAATATCTGTAGGATGGAGGTAAACCTGAACTTAGAGATCAAAATATACAACATGACTAATTAGTTCTTTTCTAAGAGCAAAAAATTATAAAACTTTTGTCTTTCAACGTCTTTTTTTCATTTAACATTAACCAAAGAACTACTATGATCTAGGTAGAAGAGGTAAGACACGAATATGGTGACTACCTTTTGATTTATAGTTAAACCACTTAAATGCATCAACAGGGGATTGAATAAAGAGCAAAAAGGTTATGGAGGAAGAAGCAAGAAGTGGTGACTTTGCTCTAGTTGAGAGGCTTGAAGCCATCACATTCATTCATTGTCAACACAGTTTATGAAAGTCAAAATATCATTTATTTAGAAAAAATTCTCCATCTCTTCCAAATTATAAGTTGTGAGTCTATTAGTTCACTTTAAAGATGTAAATCATGAAAATTATAAATCATTTTTCTTTTAAAAATAAAATTATCATATTAAGGTTCTTCTTAGAGATTTCTTCAAAGTAAATATGAAAAACCTTGCTACACTTCATAAAATGTTTGGTTTCTTTTCTTTGATATGCCAATGTTTTCTACATTTCATAAGATTTGAATATATAAAAAACAAAAATATCACTTTATTTAAACATTAGTAAAAAATACATATATATACAGGCTAGTGTAATATTATTCAATTGATTAATGCAATTCCTCTTATAGAATGATAGCTGATGGTATAGGGTAAAATGAATTATATTTCCTCTTAAACAATATAATTAACTCTTGATGAACCTTTCCCCATACTAGTAATTTTGTCTAGTCCTTGGGTTTATGATAATGTCAACTCATTAAAATGTTTGTTAAAACTCATTAAAATGTGTAATGAGAGGTAACAGCTTCATTACTTTAATATGATGTAAAGAAAGAGAATGCTTTATTATCATTTGTTTTCAAAACCGAATACATTTGCATAACAAAATCTCACTGTATATTTTCAATAGTTCTCAGAAATTAAGCAGTCTAATAATTAATAATGCATTTTCTAAAAATATACTTGTTATTGAGAAGCCCCAGCTGTACTTTTCAGTTAGAAAAAGTAGTCATATTAGAGATAGAAAATAATATGAAATAACACTAAAATATGCTAACATAGTCTTAATTTCGTCAATATTTATAATGTTTAGGTAGAATAGGATTGCCAGACAACAGTAGATAGTTTAACCAAATATTATGATTAATTTTCCTTGTTAGTTAATACGTCAATACCTTGTAACACAGAAGAGTGAAATTATATTGGAAATTAGCTATATCACCAAAGCAGATGAAACTATTTCATATTTCTCTCCCACAGTACCTTAACAATAGTGTTTGAGAAATATTTGTTGGAAAAGTTTATACATGGAAAATTTCAATAGTGATTTTTTTAATATTTTCTCCCAAAGGCCACATAATAAAACCAAATCATTAAAGCACTGTTAAAATATATCTAATGTAAACGTATTTTTCTTACGTTGTCTTATGGAATACTCTCCTAATTTTCTGCCTGTTTCTCATCTCAGTTTACTTTGCCAGTAGTTCTTTCTGTTCTTAAAACATAGTCCATTGAAACATTGCCGTTGAGTTGATTCTGACCCACAGCAACCCTACTGAATAGAGTAGGACTGCCCCATAGAGCTTCCAAGAAGCACCTGGTGGATTCGAACTGCTGACCTTTTGGTTAGCAGCTGAACTCAACATAGTCAGTCTCACTCAAAAATGGAGCGCCCCCAGTCACATATTCTTCTTAGTTAACCTCCCCAGATCTACCTCCAAGCTGATGATGACCCCCAAATTTATGCCTCCAGCCTTAGTTCCCCGGCACTCCAGGCTTGCATCCATCTGCTTGACAATACAACTTGGATGTCTTAGAGTATCTTGAATTAACATGGCCAAAATTGAATTATTGATTTTTAGCACAAAAATCTTCATTTCCCAAAGTTTTTCATCTTTGTATATGGCACCATCATATACCAGTTACACAAGTAGCTATTATTTTTCTCCATTACTATCACATAGGCACACACACACACACACTCCATCTTGTCAGGTAAGGCCCGATGACTGTAAAACTTAGACTCTACTTTTTTTTTTTTTTTACCCCTACTCCTATCACCTGGTCTGAATCACCACCATCTCTTGCATGGAAAACTTCAGCAGACACCGCAGTCTTACGGCTGCTCCTGTCTTTCCTATAATCAATTCTCTGTGCAGCAGCCAGAGTAGCTTCTTTGAAATTATAAATTGAATACCGTCTTCTACTTAAAACTCTCCAAAGTCTAAATCCCTACCTTGGTCTACAAGGCCCCTCATTTCTTAGTAGCCATTCCTCCTAGTCCAGTCTCCTCCAGCCACACTGGCCCTTCTCTTCTAGCACAAAAAATTAATTATTCCTTTAGGTTCTATTTCTACACTCTTCAAGTCAGCCTGAGAATTTGCTTCCCCTGGGACTTCCTATAGGTGTCCTCTTCTTGTCAGTCACATCTCAGCTTACATATCACGCCTCCAGATTCCCTTTTTATGACTACCCAAACTAAAGTAGCTGCTAGATCACACATATCACTACCACACTCTATTTTTATTCACTGCATATCACTTATCACCACATGAAATTACTCTTGTTTATTTGTTCATTATCCATTTTCCTTCAAAATGCATGTGAGGTATCTCTATGAAATCAGAGGCCAAGTCTGTTTTGTTTACAAGCAGTCCCTGGGTTATGAACGTCCAACTTATGTACAACCCATAGTTAAAAACCAACCCTCATAAAGACTATTATATACTGAGGTATGTACAATGATTCATAATAACAAATGGGCACGACTTTGTGATGCCCATCAGACATTATTATTATTATTATTGTATTATTATGCTAAAGATGTCTTAGTGTATCTGGAAGCACTTCTTTAATGTTTTTGTGCATAGAAAGGCATACTATATACTAAAACAAGCGTATCACTAACTGATGTAGATATGAACTGTACCTAACTGTTCCGGCTTACGTACAAATTTAACTTACAGACTGACTTAGGGACTGAACTCATTTGGAATCCAGGGACTGCCTGTACTGTGGTACCCCCCGAGTCTAGAATGGTATTCATAAAACATCATAGGTACATGTTGCTGTTATTGTTGTGTCCACTGAGTCAATTCCAACTCATCATGATCCTACAGAACAGAGTGGAACTGCCCCATAGGGTTTTTTTAGGATGTAATCTTTACTGGATCAGATTGTCAGGTCTTTTTTCTCTCAGGGAGGCTGCTGGGTTCCAACCACCAACCTTTCAGTTAACAGTTGAGCACTTAAACATTGTGCCACCAGGGCTTCCCTAATAAATCTTTGTTGAATGAGTAGAAGGATGAAGACTTTGAATTCTTATCAACGACCAAATTAGATACAGTTGATTATTGCGTGTGTATTCTTAGTAGACGTTTCCCTAAATTAGTCTAATCCTTGATGCTAGCCTATTAAAGTATGAGACATTGTTTGTTTTAATAATGAATATATTATGCTCTGTGAGGTATCATCCTGAAATGAAATGCTGGTAGTTTCTCATTTTCAAACTTAAAAACTAACAAGTTTCACATCACTTAAATGGTCAAAAAAAAAAAAAAAGTCAAGACACTTATCACTGCTTACCATATTCACAACCTTTCAAAGATTATGTTTTGAATTTTATTTTATTTTTTTAGTATCTCAGTTATCTAGTAGGGTGGGATGAATCAGCGTCTACCAAATGATCAGTATTTCTTGCATATATTGGAAAAGGAAACCTCACAATGACCTTGTGAAATACGTAAGTTTGTGAATGAAAGAAACAGATATTCTGAGAGGCTCATGTTCCGGATGTTAATAACTGGTGAACCCAGGATTTTAAAATAGATCTTTTTCATTCTAGAATCTACATTTAAAAACGCTATGATAGAAGCTTAGGCATAACAGACGTATTTCATAATTCCTTAATTTAAAAATCAAAGTATACTAAAAATAATTTAATCTTTTCTTGGTGACTAAACTCATCGTTGGAGCCCTGGTGGCGTAGTGGTTAAGAGCTCAGCTGTGAACCAAAAAGGTGAGTAATTCAAATCCACCAGTCACTCCTTGGAAACCCTATGGGGTAGTTCTACTGTCCTACAGGATTGCTTGCTATGAGTTGGAATCGAAGGCAATGGGTTTTTTCATTTGTTTTTGTTAAGGTCTTCATTATAATCAGTTACTGTATCATTCTGTGAGATGGTCACTTGAAACATTAGGCTAAATCTATTCAAAATCTATGATGAAACTTCCTTCTCTGAATAAATCTCTGAGCTTGATTCTTTACAATTGCCTTTTTCATAAAAAACATAAAACCTATAGTAAGTGAATTGCTGATCAGTATAACACCACTCAATTTCTGCAAAATGAACTACTGCAGCTTCTTCTAATAGTATGTTCGAGCCCTCAGTATTGCAGTCTTCACTGTTTTTCCCCCCAATATTTAAGTCAATCTCTTGCAGCAGTAGTAAACCTTCTAGTCAGCTTCAATGATTTCTCTATTTTCATTCGCTTTTAACATTACATTAGAAAATATTTGTGACCATCCTGGAGAGTGGAAAAGTGAGATATAACATCATGAGGTTATATTTTTTGCAACTCCAAGTATAGACAGAACTTTGCATCTTCAGTATTCATTGCTTTCTGGAGGTTAGGCGGATAAGGTTTGGTGAACGAAAATTCTCGGTTTAAGTCCTGGCATTGTCCCTTTTAGCTATGGGATTTGGGGAAAGTTATTTACCCTCTCTAAGCTCCTGCTTCTTCATCTGTAAAATGGCGGTAATGGTGCCTATCATTAGGGTGGCAATAAGGTTAAATGAAAGCATTCCCAGTATTTACCCCATACCTGCCAAGACCATGTATTCACTCATTTTCATGGTTTTGCATAATCAAACAGACAAGAGATGTATAACATTATATATCCTCCCTTGCAATGCATATTGCTCCCCACAGTGATTTGTCCTGATTAAGTACAAAAACATACAATGAAGTTGAAAATATAACACAATAAAATGGACATTCTCAATTATTACATTAGTTCAATCATTTAATATTTAACAATATTTAATATGTAATATTTAATAATGTTTAATAGTACATTGAGCAAAATATTACTTATTGGGCCTGAATAATCTGGGTTGAACATTTACATAATTTGGTGAGTGGCTGTTGATGCTTTAATTTTGACTTACATTAATTTAGAAAGATAATAACTATACATTTATTTTTTGGGTAGTCTTTCCCCGTAAAAATAATATAACAAGATAGTTACAATTTTTAGCAAAAGATCTCCAGTGTGTAGCAGGAGAGTGCCAGAACAACTTTAGCAAAATACCGTGCAACTTTTACGCCTAATTCTTAGTGGAGAAGTCTTAATTTTAGTTTAAATGTAGATATTTTAACACCAACAACAAAAAGCTGCTTCTTAATTCATATCTGTATTTTGCTCGAATTTGTTAAGACTGTTTCTCTCCCATTATATTTTTTAATTGATAAATATATGATATTATTTTTTTTAATGCTTTTGTCATTTACTGTGTTGGGCATCTAATCCTCAATATTATATGAATTAGAATTGACTCGATGGCAATGGGTTTATTACCGGATAAAGAGGAAAATAATTTGTTTCAAGATCACAGAAAGAACAACAACAACAAAAACCACTTGAAATACTGATAGGAAAGACAAAACAAGTTAGAGGCGACTTGTTCCTCTGGCCAAAAATCACCCATTCCTTACAGTTCATCTTCCACTGTCCTAATGCCTGTTAGTCAAAGAAAGACAGGTCAGCCCACCCCCTGGCATCTTTAATTGACTTCCGAGAGTGTTATCAAGAGCTACTCAAGCGGGGCTAATATGCCTGTGGATTGCTCGCACATGGCAGAGCTGGGTGTGCTGGACTTTAAAGGGGCTGGAGGGACAGCCTAATCTCCACTCAGTGTGGGCGCAAAAACCAAGGTTATCTAAAAAAAAGAACAAATAATCCTTTGACACTCAGGAGACAGAAGGAAGATGTGACATAGGGACATGGGGGCATTGGTGCTTAAGTGCAGACTCAGCCAATGGACCTCATATCACCATATTTAGATTGTGACCCCGAGATTTGTTAGCTGATGGGAACTAAATGACATGAAACACTGGCCATGCTGAGCCTTCTTCTTCTTTCGTTGTTTTTTTTTTTTTTTTTTAACAACGAATGCTGATTCTTCTGAGAGCTTTCTACAGGAAGAGCTGTTCTAGGTTGAGATGAAGCAAAAGGACCTGGCAGAATGCAGATGAGTCCAGTCACTTCAGTTAAGTTTAAAACGTCATCCCCGTAGGGAGAGCAGAACATATGGCGCCTAAGATCTTCTTCTGCTTGGACTGATGCCTGGTCACGTCAGGATGAAGAGTTTGTTTTCTTCTTTTCTCTCCTTTTTGTTTTGCCACCAAATTTCTCACTTCTGTACATTAGAACTCGGTATTTCACTGGAACAGAATGAAAGTTTCACATACAAAACCCAGCACATTGTATATCTTTTAGCTTTTATTAAAACATCATAAATATATTTTCATATGAATGTTTGGCTATCAGTTCCAACACTGTCGCCTAACTCCTTCCTATTAAGCCAGTATTCTTTCTTTTGAAGCAGGGCCATGTCTTCAGGGGTATTCTATTCCCAACAAAATATAAATAATTACATTTCATGTCTGCAGACCGCAACTTCTTCTTCACTCTTAGCTCTGGATCTTCAAGGACTAATTTTTTTTGGTTACTGTGTCAAACTAAGAAAAAGCTTACTTTGTGAGTAAAAATAATACTGTATAAGTTTCAACAATATTGTTTTTCCCTAGTTGGTGTTCAGTTGCAATCTAGTGAAAAAACATTGAGTCTACAGAAAAAATATTCAGTCACAGTCTATTGAAAAAAATTTTTCTACTAAAAAAAATCTTCTAAATAATTCCTCTGTCACTCTGCTACAGGAAAACTCACACAGCCATGACGATGTTTTTTTACAAGGTGAAGGGAAATACGATTTTGCATTTATTTTGTAGATTCCTTCCACATTTAGGGACTCCTCACTGGTAAAGTTCCTTACTTACCATCTACCTGAAATGACTATAATAACGATATTATGGGAAAATCACTTTGAAAATGAGGATGTATATTATAATGAAATCTGGTATTTACTAATAACTGAATTAAAAAGGCATATTGGTGCCTACCTCAAATATTTTTTAAAAAAAATTAAAAAGGAGAAGAAAGGCTTTTGTCTTCCATTACATTGAGATTTGCCTGTTTTCTCCTAATTATATTCACAATGTCAGCTATAATAGAAATTTTTTTTGTGTGTGTGTCTCAAACTTTTTGAATATTTGTTTCTATTTATTCTTTCCCCTGGTTCTTTTCATCAGTATAACTTTGAAAGGAAGATTTTTCTTAATGATTATAACTGTACCAAGATTTTTTTTCAGGTTTTCTTTAATGATTCAGTGTTGCTTTCCCAAAGGGGTGAAAAAAGTTTCTTTAAATAATTAAACAATATGCAAGCTTTGCTAATTACAATAGTAATTCTATTCATTATAAAGGCAATTAAATTGGCTTTTTTGGGGTTACCATTAGAGTTTTATTCTCCTATTTGTTCTCCCATGATAATTGCACATTTTGAAGTTACAAGTCAGTGAATAAAAATACTGCTTTACACCTGCAACCTTAAATGGCTCTTGCCATCTTCTAGCTTGGAACCACGTTCACACACTTAGGGGATGGTGGGCTAGATTAAAGGTACAGCCTGTGTCTATGCAGTGGCAGAAATATAAGACAACACTAATTCCTCCAAACCACAGCCTGAATGAACAGCAAGTAAACTTTAATCACAAGTGGTCAGATATCAATAAATAATATAAATAACAGAAATGATCTGAAAGGGAGAAATAACAGACAGTTAATTAAACCAAATTAACTATAGTGGAAAATAATATTAACCCTAAGGTTTTGTTTTTTGTTTGTTTGTTTTTAAGAGTACATGTTGGCTTCTTATGAACTTAGAAGAATGTCAAAGAAATACACAGAGGAAACACCTCTCCAAATGTCAAACTGAGATGTTATGGGTCAGAAGGATGAATAAAGATTATCTGCACAGAAGATGCTAGTACAGAGGCAAATTGATGGCATGGCATAAATGTTGCTACATATAAAATTAATGCAAATATTTGCATCTTTCTGCCTCAAGAGGTGTTATTCATATAAGTAATGACTAAGTGAAATGATTCCTGGATATAAAACCTGGTATGCAATAAAGAACGTTTTGATTGCAAAGGAGTCTGGGGTTCAGTGTAAGTGCATGGCCTGTATGATGACATTAGAAATAGAAATTGTTGAGGCTGACTAGGAGACAATGCTATGTTTCGCAACGCAGCTCACCGGAAGATCTCAGAAAACAGAAAGGCCAAATTGAATGCTTACCATTTTTGCAAACGCAATCATGTTTATCTGACAAACAACTGAGTAGTAAAAACACACAATGATGTCCTGAAGGAAGGAGATTAAAAAAAAAAAAGGGATGTACTAACAGATATTTGTAGTATGAAGGGACAAACATTCCAAAGCATTAGTATAAAAAAGAAAGACCCCAAGAAAGATTTTAAGGGAGATGCCAACTCCAAATAAAGCCACATAAAAGTTCTGTTTTTTTTTTTTTTTTTTTTTTTACTTCTAATGAGAGTATCTGGCCAAACCAGGTCTAATCATTTATAAGAAATGAGGATTGAGAATGAAATATATGACCTGCAAATGAATGTGCTGATTGGAGAGAGGGAGTGACTGGAGGGCTGTGTACCTGTGGGTACACTTAAAACATCTACCCCCCCGCAAAAAAAAGAACAACCAAACCTGTGGCCATTGAGTAGATTCTGTTCTCATAGTGACCCTATAAGATAGAGTAGAACTGCCCTGTAGAGTTTCCAAGAAGCACCTGGTGGATTTGAACTGCTGACCTTTTGGTTAGCAGCCATAGCTCTTAACCACTACGCCACCAGGGCTACCTAAAAGATATAAGAAATTTTTTAATCTCCTGGCGATTCATCTAAATTTTCTTCCTGGAAGCTCATATTAAAAGAAGGTCAGTGTTTTTTTTTTTTTTTTTTTTTTTTTGCCTTTCATGTTGGCAGTTAATTGATGTAAATTAACTGAATCATTTTTAAATTACTACTCTGTGACATGCACTGAAATAAAGGAAAATGACAGTTAACATGACAGTTTCTGTCCTCAAGAATCTAGGAGTCTAATGAAAACAATGGTTAAAAAAGAGGAAACATTCATTAATTTTCAGAAATAATCAGGGATATTAGTAAACTTCACATATTTCTCAACTACACTAGTTTAACAATGAAAAATAAATTTTCAAATTAGGATAAAGTCAAAGAAAAGAAGTCAGACTTTAAAACTGCAACTAATGAGAATTTATTTAAGAGCATGAGGTTTGGGAAGATACTATGTTTTATTCAAGTCTCACTGCTTCTAGGGGAGATACAATGCTTTATTCATCTCTACATCCAAAGTCTAACACAGTGATTAGGATAATATTACACAACAACCCAAACCCCCAAACTCATCGGCACTGAGTCGATTTTGACTCATAGCAACCCTACAGAACAGAGTAGAACTGTCCCATAGGGTTTCCAAGGACTGGCTGGAAGATTCGAACTGCTGACCTTTTGGTTAGCAGTCAAGCTCTTAACCATTGAGAAGCCAGGTCTCCATTACATAATAAAGATTTACTGAATTAAAAAGTGAAATGCAAGAGAGTGACAGACATGCTTTTAAGTCACTTCTTTGAAAAAAAAACTTTGAATAAATACAATTTTCATGAAACCATGTTTCTCCCAAAACTAAGGTAACCACATAATTTATCATCTAAACCAGGGCACTATTGAAAGTGAAAAGGAAATGCTTAAAATTGCAAGAATTACTTGATTTACGACAGACATTAATGGGGACTGGACTGGACAAAAAAGGAAGTAAGGTCGCTGTTCCACAACCTTTATTAAGGAGGCTAAAATATAATTTATGGAGGAAGGTATTCCACATGGTACCAAAAAAAAAAAGCCAACCAACCAAACAAAAACTGTTGCCTTCAAGTCAATTTCAACTCATAGCGACCCTATAGGACAGAGTGAGTAGAACTGCCCATAGGGTTCCCAAGGAGCGGCTGGTAGGTTCTAACTGTCTACCTCATGTTTAGCAGCCGTAGCTGTTAACCACTGCACCACCAGGGCTCCATTCCACATGGTAAGTGGGATGATACTAGAACTGTGTTGGGAATGACTCAGGAACATCACAAGGAAAATCTCTAGTCTTAATAAAAGACAAGACTTTAGACGTGTTCCACTTATTCTACCACCTTTGCTAATGAAAATCAGAAACCACATGTATGAGTATCCACAATAATATTTAAAACTTATGCATATTAGCTGATGGGATCAAAGGAAGAAAAACAAAATTTTATTACATATTGTTTCTGAAGCGTGTACTCTTTTCACTCCCCTTACTAGAAAATGGCTTATATTAGTTTCTGTTGCATGATAAATATTCCATGTTAACAGTAAGGAGTAAAGTGTCTCATTCCACAGAAAGTGGAAAAAGTAGATTTAGGTATTAAACAACTGAATTCTATTTAATACCATATAGCTTACTCAGCAATGCAGTTATTCTAAAATATGCCCAGGGAAAAGGGTCTAAAGTGTGTCTAAAAGTTAGCAACCAGGTATTTCACATATTGAAAAACAGTCTTCTGGCACACATATTAAAAACTTTAGAACCTTTTTGTTTGTTTGTTTGTTTAAAGGAGCCTTGTAGATTTTTCTTTTATTAGAGCTCTATAATAGAAAATGAAACTCAAAATTATTTGATTAAATGGTGGAGCACATTATTTTATTTTGGGAAGCAGTTAAAAATAAAAAGACCATTGTGTTTGCCAAGAAGGTTTGTGCCTGACTTTTAACAGAGCTAGAACGGCTCATTTAATAATAAAATGCTAGCCAGTCCCCTACAGCCCTTTTTGAGGTCTGACTTCGCTCACTGTGACAGACATCATTTTTTTCACTTGGATAATTTTGTATACATACACTCAGAATTTGCTAGCTAAGCACGTGGAAGTCATATAAAACACACCTAATCACACAGCTTACGCATTCAAAATGTAGCATATCACAAAAAACTGCAGTGCTGTGTCTGTCAAAACCTGTCACCTGATGCATAAAATTGTTGGTTTTATGAGTCATTTTTCAGTGAACTCTAATGGAAACATGGCTAGATTGAGTTTTTCATGAAAAATGCAGATTTTTTTTTCTTCCCTTCCTTGAACGGAACTCAACAAAAAATGTCCTCTCTGTGATTAAAATTAACACTTTTAATTTTTGGTAAATAAAGAAAATACCCTTCCTAATGTACCTCAGGTTAAGTGTTACAGCTAATAACCAAAGGGTTGGCAGTTCAAATCCACCAGGCACTCCTTGGAAACTCTATGGGGGCAGTTCTACTCTGTCCTATAGGGTCACTATGAGTCGGTATCGACTCCATGGCAACGGGTTTGGTTTTTTTTGGTGGAATGTACCTCAAAGATTTACAGATTTACAGCACATGTATTATTCCTTCACATGTATAAAAAGTTGTTTGTCCATCAAACTGCATAGCTACCAACTTAAATATTCATTACCTGCTAGGGGTTTTTTACTCAAAAATGAAAAGTAAACATATATACCTTTTCTTTTTTCTTATCACTGTTTGGTTTTTATAGCCTTAATGATCATTTTGACTCGGTCACTAAAATTTATTCTAAGAACTTCAAGCTGAAGTCTTCCTTTGTAAACCTTGATATTGAGTTACGAGATAGCATATTTAATATATATTGATTCCAAAGAACTGTCAAGCTGATTGCACTTTTTAATGATTATTACACCTTCACATTTAATCAACTGACATATCTCACTGAATGTCCAGTTTCATAGAACATATTTATCTTTCATTTGATTGATGATCAGTCATCCCACAAAATGTACCTCAGAGAGCTAAGGTATCTATAAACAACTTATAAATATCTGTAAACAATCTTGTACTCTAAATGAAAAATGTAATCACATTAAATATGAAAGACTATATGTGAATTTTATGCCTATTTTCTCCGATAATTTATTTTCGTGTAGATTTGGATATAAAATTTTTACTCTGGTTCTCATAAGAGATGTCGTGAGGGAAAATTTAATGTTGGTCACAAGCCCAGAAGTCAGTTAGAGAATGGGGATGACTCTAAACCCCAAAACCAAACCTGTCCCCTTCTAGTTAATTCCAATACATAGTGACCCAATAGGACAGTGCAGAACTGCCCCATAGGGTTTTCACAGCTGTAATCTTTATGGAAGCAGACTGCCATATCTTTCTCCCACAGAGCAGCTGGTGAGTTTGAACTGCCAACCTTTCAGTTAGAAGGCAAAAGCTTTAATCACTGTTCGACTAGGGCTCCTTGAGGGTAACTCTCTTAGGCGTAAACTCAGTAAGTAATATGGTTGCTGCTGTGCACTTCTCCAGTGAAGCTTCCACTCTCTTGAGGCAATTTTTTTCCTGATTTCATTCTATTTATTAATTATTTCCTAATATCTACTCTATGCAATGCAGTGTAAGGTAAATAAACATCAGTAATACCTGTCCTTTTCCTTAAGGGACATATTTCTCAGTTAACTATTGTTGCCTAATCACCTCAAAGCTTAGTGACTTAAAAAAATAAAAACAAAGTTAGTGGCTTACAACCATAACTATTTCATTGACTCACACTTGAGTGAGTCTGCATTTTGGGTAGTTCTGCTGATCTTGCCTGGGGCTACTCGCGCAGCTGCAGTCATCTTGGGGGCTGCACTGGTCAAAGGTGGCCTCATTCACTTTTCTGTCAGCTGGTCCTGGCTGTGGTTTCTGGGAAGGCTGTATGGTTGAGCCACTCTACCCATCACATGGTCTCTCATCCTCAGGAGGTCTAGGCTCGGCACGTCAATTTTATCGCATTCTGTTGGTCAAAGCATGTCACAAAGCCAGCCCAGGTTCAAAGAGTGGAGAAATGGTCTCTTCCTTTTGATGAGAGAAGTGATTAAGCCAATAGCAAAGGGTGGGGTACAGGGATGGAAGGAATTATTGTGACCATCTTTGCAAACATCACCTTTGTTATTGTTGTTGGTTGCTTTTGAATCAGTCCTGACTGATGGCCATCCCATCTGTGCAGAGTAGAACTGCTCCATAGAGTTTTCAAGGCCATGACATTTTGGAAGCAGACTGCCAGGCCTTTTCTTCCAAGGCACCTCTGAGTGAGTTTGAACTGCCAACCTTTTGACTAGTAGTCAAGTGCTTAATCTTTCACACCACCTGGGGACTCTCCTCAGGGACTTCTACCATAGCTATAAATTTTATGTGACACTATATAATCTGTATGTACAATAAGCAAGAGTCTACATGCAATACAGCATCCCTCGCATGCCCAACATTAAATAGTTCCACATCACAGATACTTTTCTCCACCTCTTAAATCTCTCAAGGATAAACACTACTAATAAAAAGAAAAACCAGGCAACCAAACATGAAGGTATAACACACATGGGTTCTCTCTTTTTTTAATTGTGTTGTGCAATACAACTTCTCAATTAATAAATTTTTATTTTGGCACCAGCAGATTTCAATTATACTCTTATTTTAAAAGAAAAAATACCCTTTAGTTCAAAGTGATGGTATCCATGACTTTCCTGCAGAGATTTTATGGATATAAACATGGACTCCATTCCAGCCAAGATATGATGTCAATTTTTTTTCTTTAATCTATATGGTCCATCCTTGTGACCTCCTGGTCTCTCCAGACATCTCCCTTGAACACATAATATGGGGCTAAACGGCAGAGTAGGACTAATTTGCCCCTACTACATTAATCTTTGAGAAGCCCTGATGATGCACTGGTTAAACACTTGGCTGCTAACCAGAAGGTCGGTGATTCGAACCCACCAACTGCTCCATGGGAGAAAGATGCAGCAGTTCGCCCCTATAAAGATTACAGCCTTGAAAACCCTATGGGGCAGTTCTCTGTCCTAGAGGGTCTCTCTCTATGTGTAGAAACTGACTCAGAGGTAATGAGTTTTTTTTTTTTTAATTTTATTAACCTTTAGTGTATTAAAACTATAATTTTTTAACATTTTTGTTTACTGTTCTCAGAATTATGTTGCCCAAAAGATATGTTCAAGTCATAACCCCTGGTACCTGTGAATGAGACATTTGAAAATAGCATCTTTGCAGATGTAATTAGGTCATGATGCAGTCATTATGCTGGGTGGGCTCCATTCTCTTAATGGCTGGTGTTCTTAAAAGAAGAGACATACACAAGGTAGAACACTGTATCGGAGGCAGACATTGGACTTACGCTACCAGAAGCCAAGGAACACCTGGGAAACCACAGGCTGGAACAGACAAAGAAGGTTCTTCCCCTAGAGGCTACAGAAAGAGTATGGCCCGCAACCCTCTGAATTGGAAACTTCTATCCTCCAGAACTGTGAGACAATAAATTTATATTTTTTAAACCACATAGCTTGTAGTAATTTGTTAAGGCAGTCCTAGGAAACTAATACACAGATGATCAACAATACTGGGAAAGAACCTAACCATTAATGGACAGAAAAGAAAGCAAAAGTGTTTAATGGTCCAACACACAGAAATCAGAATACCATGTTTCTTAGTACAGCAAACGTCATCAAAAATATTAATGACGCTGAGTAGGATGTCAGTTCATTCTGTTTACCTTTGTGCTAACATCATTTTACCAGGGCTAGGTCAAACCTCACATGTTAGAGGGGCATCTGCCTAAGAAGTTAAATGCCAGCCACAAGTTTGGGCTTCCTTATAACACCCTCACTTCTGACCTGCTGGCTAGAAATGTGGGCGCTCCCTTTACCTCCTCAGGATATCAGCTATAAGTTCTGGGGTTTGTAGGGATCCCCTCATTTGTGACCTGCTGGTTCTCACTACTCCCTCAGGTTTGATATTTTGGTAAAACAACTCACAGATCTGAGCAAAGTGCTGTAAGTACAAATAGAGTTTTATTGTAGCAAAAAAGATACAAATGCTACAAATGAAGAGATGCCAGGGCGAGGTCTGTCTGAGAGGGTCCCCAATGAGCTTCTGTGCTTCTAAAAAGGGACACATCATCCTCCCAAGCACTAATGTCTTGCATCAACCAGGAAGCTCATGGAGATTCAGTCTCCAGAACTCTTATATGGGTCTCATTATGTGGGCATGATTGATTTAATCATTGCCCATTACCCATGTGGTTGAACCCAGCCACCAGCCTCTTTCCCCTGAGGTGGGGCTGTTATTAGACGGTGGGTCTTTCTGGCCACGCTGTAGCCTCATGCAAGAGTCACCTCATTAGCATAACCTGTTAGGTAGGAGTGTTCTGGAGCCCTCATGGGTAACAAAACCAAAAACCAACCCCATTGCCATCAAGTCGATTCTGACTCATGGCATGGTTTAACAAAAAGACACCATAATCACAGGCAAATTTCCAGGTTTTAGAGGTTATCTTTCATGAACCAAGGACAATGACCTAATTCTTTGGGTCAAGTTAATTGTGAATCCCACAGATGCCTTCTTCCTGCATATACAATAACAGATATGAACTAACTACAGGAAGTCATGGACCATTTTAGCAATACTACTAAGTAATTTAGCCTTGGCTGTTTTACGAAATATTTGTGACGTAGTATCAATTTAAATCTTAATATACTTGAGAGAAACTTCTCTCCAGTGTAAATAAGATAAAAGTACGTTTTCTTTTATCAAAGTCTGATCTCACTTTTCCTTGAGAAAACTTCTGGCTACCCAGGAAATTAATATAGCATCCAATTGGCTTGTTTACACTTTCTCATTTCCCCAAACTATTTTGCTTCGTGTACTGCATTCTGTCACAGTGAAAGTGATTTGGGGATTTAAAATGGACTCATTCTGCTCAAACAGATGTCAAAGATGAGGTACATTGGTTTTAACAACTATTTAGGGGCCATGCGAGAAAGAGCTTTTCCTATGTAAAAGCTTATATTGTGAGCAGTCAAAGGGATTGCTTTCTATTTTTCTTCACAGTTATATTTCACTAAATGTAACCAAATTTATTAAGCAATATTTTTGTGCATCAGTGCAGAGAACTGACACACACTTTAGTTTAAAACACTCTCTAATGTATTGTCAGAATTATAACACATGGAAATAGTTTCAATTAAATGGGAAGCACATGTAATCTTTGAACAGTATAAGAAAAATATGTAATGCCTTTTTTACAATCATAAAATGATTTTAAAAGAGAAACAAAAGTCATGCTCCTTATATCATACCTCAAAGGAACCCGACAACATAATGAAAAATTGGGGTGTAGGCTTATTAAATTTTATTGTAATTTTTTGTTGTTCTATTTTGTAGTGGTGGCACTAGGTACAATGAGAAATTATATATATCCAGTAGTCAAATAAGGCATGGCTAAAGCTTAATGATATATTTTTTTTTAAAGCTTAATGATATAGTATATTTAATATCCTTTGGAATTATTAGTGGCTTTGAACTATATAATACACTGCAAAATATTACCATATGAGGCAGAGAAGTAAGACAGAATACTAATTGCCCGTATCGTCATTTTCTTTGGGAGGTGTTTCTATGCATTTGAGTGTGTATGTGTGCGTATGCATGTATATGGCTTGGCTGTCCGCAATTTTGTCTTAGTAAGTGTTTCTTTGACAATGAGATAGTTCTGAAGAGTATTTAGTGACTTGAAGTGTGATGCTATTAACATCAGCTAGAGAGAAAGAAAAAAAAAATCAATACAAATTTTGCTCACAATTAGCAAATAATTCGATGATTTCTTGCTAGTTCTCTAGAGAGGAGAGTCGTGGCATCCTTGAATTCAAGGGAAGATACTCTGGATTTATTTCTACCGAAAAGCTTATCTCACAAACCCGATGAATAAAGGCATAACTCTAAATGAGTCAATGCCTCAGGGTAATTGGAGTTACAGACCCAATTACTGCATGTCATCCTCAGTAATTATTTCACCTAGGCAGTATATCAGATGGAGTTTCTAAATGGTATTCCTGTGGTTTTTATTTCAAATAAAAGCTATTCTAGTTTAAAATTAGCAAAACCATGTTTTTACATTGTTGAAAACCAACCATTGCCTTTAAATTCTAGTACAATTAATTCAACAAAAGCAAAGCTTGATATATCTTATTATGTTTTTTAGAAACCATCATGGGGATTCTAACTTACAGAGTTACCAACTTAAGTGTATATATATTTATAATTAAGCACTTAATTTATTCAGAAATTTTGTGGACAGAATTATGAAATTTGCAACTTTGTTTTAGAAAATCATTTACAATTTCAAGAGTCATCTTTTCCTTTTAAGAGTTTTGGTCAAATGTCACTCATAAGTAGCATATATGATCACTTTCATATGGATATGATCGTTGGGGCAATGAGAATCTTTTGTAGGGAATGACATGCTCATCTTATACCAAATAGACATTGTGTTTTTAACTATATTCAATTGAGTTCAAGATACGTGACAATTATTGAATGTTACACTTGTTCAAACGGTTGTGAGCAATCCTGAAATAGTCTTAATTTCAAAAGCATATTTCCCCTTAAGGTTTTAAAAAGATATATAAAAACCTTTAAAATGCATCTTTCCACAATGAGTACAGTTAAGAGTAGCTATTGATGCAGGAAGGCAGGGCCACATTTCTGATCTCCCAGCAGTCATCCTCCCAAGACACAGAATGATTTGAATCCTCAAAAGGCTGTGCGTAAGGAAGAAGCAAAAAGTGACGTTCAGCCATATGGCAGCTAATGTCACCAAACCGGTGTGGCACATCAATCACGTAATGATTTTTATGTGCCCAGAAAGGGCACTCTGCCATTTAAAGAATGAGAATACCAAACCAAACTGGGTTTTGGACCTGGGAAGCACTACACTGCACACGTGTGCCCCATCCTGACTCAGCCAAAGCAATTAGTTAGGATCCCTCCTGTCATTCCAAACATAGGTGACCATTCTGCATGTCTGCCAGTAACTGCTAACTGGAGACACTAACTAATCACAGAGAAGATCCATGCATTTCCCCTATACATTACTTCCTTAAATAAAGGTTGTCCCTAATTCCCAAGCCCAAGAAGAACAGATGTGGTCTTTTCAGTAAATGCCACCCTTTTCCCACATAAGCTTTTATATTTGTTAAACTCAGGCTTCATTATACAAGAAGCAATCATTCTTTGTGGAAAAGTCAAGACTGCTAAATGAAGAATTCCAATGCACGTTTGAATCTCCTTTTTCCAGAGTAGCAACACTTTAAAACTTCCGAGGATAGCAAATGTTACTTTCAATTAACTGAACATAGCAAAATGTGATTTCCTTTTCAAGGGGCAGACCAATAAATGCCAACGTGTAGAAAGTAGTATAATATTACATTAAATAGCATTATTGAGGATGTGTATGTGGAGAAATAGGATAATGCCTACAGGGTGTCCACTGAAATATGAAAGTTTTATATATACATATATATACACACACACACATCAAACTAATCAGAGTAAGTGCCTAATATAATTATACATAAAATGTAGGAATTTTCTTAAAACCTCATCCTTCATATTAATTGAGGTTAGCCTTTGGAATGAAATATATAAAGGATGAACCTAAATTAATTTCTACAAATACATGTGCACAAAGGGGAGATCTTAATATTAAAATTCTACTCAGCAGTATTCTTTTTTATATATAATTTTTATTGTGCTTTAAGCGAAAGTTTACAAATTCAGTCTCTCACATAAAAACTTATATACACCTTGCTACACACTCCCAATTACTCTCCCCCTAATGATACAGCCCGCTCCCTCCCTTTTCATATCCATTTCGCCAACTTCTAACGCCCTCTACCCTCTCATCTCCCCTCCAGGCAGGAGATGCCAACATAGTCTCAACTGTCCACCTGATCCAAGAAGCTCACTCCTCACCAGCATCCCTCTCCAACCCATTGTCCAGTCCAATCCATGTCTGAAGAGTTGGCTTCGGGATAGTTCCTGTCCTGGGCCAACAGAAGGTCTGGGGGTCATGACCACTGGGTTCTTTCTAGTCTCAGCCAGACCATTTAGTCTGGTCTTATGAGAATTTGGGGTCTGCAACCCACTGCTCTCCTGCTCCCTCAGGGGTTCTCTGTTGTGTTCCCTGTAAGGGCAGTCATCAGTTGTAGCCGGGCACCATCTAATTCTTCTGGTCTCAGGATGAAGTAGTCTCTGGTTCATGAGGCTCTTTCTGTCTCTTGGGCTCTTAATTACATTGTGTCCTTGGTATTCTTCATTCTCCTTTGATTTGGTGGGTTGAGACTCATCGATGCACCTTAGATGGCCGCTTGCTAGTGTTTAAGACCCCAGATGCCACTCTTCAAAGCGGGATGCAGAATGTTTTCTTAATAGATTTTATTATCAGCGGTATTTTTGAATTTACTTTATATGGAGTTTTAGAAGGAGGTTTTGAATAAACAGAAGGAGGGAAAATTTAAAACCAAAGATGAAGGCATAGGCAATGATAAATCAGGAAGAAATGCAGAGGAAATCAGACGAAGAAAAGAAGGGAGAATAGGGTCATTATCTACTTGTAAGGCATGCAGTCTGGCTAGGCTATACACAGATTATTTTAGAAGACTGTGAAGTTGGTAACAGAGACATAGGAATCAAATAATAATAATAAAATGGAGTATGAGAGAGGGCTTCTACACTAGGTAACTTATGGCATTGACTTCATTCCTTCTTTGGTCCAAGCTGGCCTTGTTAATGCCTTGTCTGCCTATGAGTACCTAGCTACAATCCACATTGGGAAAAGAAGGAAGAACTCACCAAATGAAGTCAAAGAATCTAAATTCTTTTGATTAATATGAGAAACAATTAAGATGTTACATTACGAATTACTTTAGTAATGACTGATAAAAACTAAAACCAAACCCATTGCCAATAAGTTGATTCTGACTCATAGTGAATGACCCTATAGGACAGAATAGAACTACCCCACAGGGTTTCCAAGGACTGGCTGGTGGATTCAAACTGCAGACTAGTTTGTTGTTGTTGTTGTTAGGTGCGGTCGAGTCGGTTCCAGCTCATAGTGACCCTGTGCACAACGGAACGAAACACTGCCCTGTGTGCGCCATCCTTACAATTATTGTTATGCTTGAGCTCATTGTTGCAGCCACTGTTTCAATCAACCTCATTGAGGGTCTTCCTCTTTTCCACTGACCCTGTACTCTGCCAAGCATGATGTCCTCCAGGGACTGATCCCTCCTGACAACATGTCCAAAGTATGTAAGACACAGTCTCGCCATCCTTGCCTCTAAGGAGCTTTCTGGCCGCACTTCTTCCAAGACAGATTTGTTCGTTCTTTTGGCAGTCCATGGTATAGTCAACATTCTTTGCCAACACCACAATTCAAAGGTGTCAACTCTTCTTTGGTCTTCCTTATTCATTGTTCAGCTTTCACATGCCTATGATGTGATTGAAAATACCATGGCTTGGATCAGGCACACCTTAGTCTTCAGGGTGACATCTTTGCTCTTCAACACTTTGAAGAGGTCCTTTGCAGCAGATATGCCCAATGCAATGTGCCTTTTGATTTCTTGACTGCTGCTTTCATGGCTGTTGATTGTGGAACCAAGTAAAATGAAATCCTTGACAACTTCAATCCTTTCTCCGTTTATCATGATGCCGCTCATTTGTCCAGTTGTAAGGATTTTTGTTTTCTTTATGTTGAGGTGTAATCCATACTGACGGCTGTGGTCTTTGATCTTCATTAGCAAGTGCTTCAAGTCCTCTTCACTTTCAGCAAGCAAGGTTGTGGCATCTGCATAACGCAGGTTGTTAATGCGTCTTCCTCTAATCCTGATGCCTTGTTCTTCTTATATTCCAGCTTCTCGGATTATTTGTTCAGCATACAGATTAAATAGGTATGGGGAAAGAATACAACCCTGACACACACCTTTCTTGACTTTAAAATAATCAGTATCCCCTTGTTCTGTCCGAATAACTGCCTCTTGATCTATGTACAGGTTCCTCATGAGCACAATTAAGTGTTCCGGAATTCCCATTTTTCGCAGTGTTATCCATAGTTTGTTATGATCCACACAGTCGAATGCCTTTGCATAGTCAATAAAACACAGGTAATCATCCATCTGGTATTCTCTGCTTTCAGCCAGGATCCATCTGACATCAGTAATGATATCTCTGGTTCCATTTCCTCTTCTGAAGCCGGCCTGAATTTCTGGCAGTTCCCTGTTGATATACTGCAGCAGCCATTTTTGAATGATCTTCAGCAAAATTTTGCTTGTGTGTGATATTAATGATATTGTTCTATAATTTCCACATTCGGTTGGATCACCTTTCTTGGGAATAGGCATAAATATGGATCTCTTCCAGTCAGTTGGCCAGGAAGCTGTCTTCCGTATTTCTTGGCATAGACGAGTGAGCACCTCCAGTGGTGCATCTGTTTGTTGAAACATCTCCATTGATATTCCATCAATTCCTGGAGCCTTGTTTTTCGCCAATGCCTTCAGAGTAGCATGGACTTCTTCCTTCAGTACCATTGGTTCCTGATAATATGCCACCTCTTGAAATGGTTGAATATCAACTAATTCTTTTTGGTATAATGACTCTGTGTATTCCTTCCATGTTGTTTTGATGGTTCCTGCGTTGTTTAATATTTTCCCCCTGGAATCCTTCACTATTGCAACTCAAAGCTTGAATTTTTTCTTCAGTTCTTTCAGCTTGAGAAATGCTGAGTGTGTTCTTCCCTTTTGGTTTTCCATCCCCAGCTCTTTGCACGTGTCATTATAATACTTTACTTTGTCTTCTCGAGACACCCTTTGAAATCTTCTGTTCAGTTCTTTTACTTCATCAATTCTTCCTTTTGCTTTAGCTGCTCGATGCTCAAGAGCAAGTTTCAGAGTCTCCTCTGACATCCACCTTGGTCTTTTCTTTCTTTCCTGTCTTTTCAGTGACCTCTTGGTTTCTTCGTGGATGATGTCCTTGATGTCATTGCACAACTCGTCTGGTCTTTGGTCACTAGTGTTCCATGTGTCAAATCTATTCTTGAGATGGTCTCTAAATTCAGGTGGGATATACTCAAGGTCATATTTTGGCTCTCGTGGACTTGCTCTGATTTTGTTCAATTTCAGCTTGAACTTGCATATGAGCAATTGATGGTCTCTTCCACAGTCGGCCCCTGGCCTTGTTCTGACTGATGATATTGAGCTTTTCCATTGTCTCTTTCCACAGATGTAGTCTGTGTGTTTCTATCTGGCGAGGTCCATATGTATAGTTGCCGTTTATGTAGGTGAAAGAAGGTATTTGCAATGAAGAAGTTGTTGGTCTTGCAAAATTCTATCATTCGATCTCCGGTATTGTTTCTATCACCAAGCCCGTATTTTCCAATTACTGATCCTTCTTCTTTGTTTCCAACTTTCACATTCCAATTGCCAGTAATTATCAATGCATCTTGATTGCATGTTTGATCAATTTCAGACTGCAGCAGCTAATAGAAATCTTCTATTTCATCTTTGGCCCTAGTGGTTGGTGCATAAATTTGAATAATAGTCGTATTAATTGGTCTTCCTTGTAGGCATATGGATATTATCCTATCACTGACAGCATTGCACTTCAGGATAGATCTTAAAATGTTCTTTTTGATGATGAATGCAACACCAACCCTCTTTGAGTTGTCATTCCCAGCATAGTAGACTATGTGATTGTACGATTCAAAATGGCCAATACCAGTCCATTTCAGCTCACTAATGTCTAGGATATCGATGTTTATAAGTTCCACTTTATTTTTGACGATTTCCAATTTTCCTAGATTCATACTTCGTACATTCCAGGTTCTGATTATTAATGGATGTTTGCAGCTGTTTCTTCTCATTTTGAGTCATGCCACATCAGCAAATGAAGGTCCTGAAAGCTTTACTCCACCCACGTCATTAAGGTCAACTCTACTTTGAGGAGGCAGCTCTTCCCCAGTCATCTTTTGAGTGCCTTCCAAGCTGCGGGGCTCATCTTCCAGCACTATATCAGACAATGTTCGGCTGCTATTCATAAGGTTTTCACTGGCTAACGTTTATCAGAAGTAGGCTGCCGGGTCCTTCTTCCTAGTCTGTCTTAGTCTGAAAGCTCAGCTGAAACCTCTCCTCTGTGCGTGACCCTGCTGGTATCTGAATACCAGTGGCATAGCTTCTAGCATCACAGCAACACACAAGCCCTCACAGTATGGCAAACTGACAGACACGTAGGGGACTAGTTCATTAGCAGCTGAATGTTATAAGCAAAACTAAGACCTTTGATTTCCATTTACTCTTCTTCCAATTATAGCCATTTAAGTCTAAACATTCCACAAAAATGCATATACGTTCCAACAACTTACGGTTTCAATTTCATCTTGAATTTGACTTAAAGCTATTTTAAATGTAACAAAAAATTATATGCATTCAGATACATTATATTCCAAATATACAATGTAAGAACTACCATATGTGCTGCTAGTTTAACTTGGTTTCATGTAGACTTTGGATTTAAAGTCTTCCTGAGTAACGAATACAAAATTAAAGTGCATATTTTTGTTTTGTCAGACTAATATATCTATAGTACTGTAATTTTGCAAAATCATTTTATATACTTTGTATGGGACCTTTATACACGTTACAATGCACAGGATCTTGGATTAGAAGGTTGTGCTATAGCAATGGAATTTATGATTTTTGTATTTAAAGCTTGCTTCAAAATGGCACAACTGAGAATGCTACACATATGAACTTTAACAGGGCCAGTTAATGCTTAGGGGGTGTATGTGCATAGAGTAAGTGGTAGTATAATGCTATAGTCATTTGGCCAACAACACATGATATACCATGGCACATGAGCCCAACACTGAACTATTTTATTCTGTTGTTGGTTGCCTGACACAGAGTTGGCCAACAATTAATAGTGACCCCAGGCACAACAGAATAAAATGCTGCCCAGTCCTACACCATTTCCGAGATTGGTCATGGATTAAAACCAAAAAAACCACACCCAGTGCCGTCGAGTCCATTCCGACTCCTAGCGACCCTATAGGACAGGGTAGAACTGCCCCATAGAGTTTCCAAGGAGCCCCTGGTGGATTCAAACTGCAGACCCTTTGGTTAGCAGCCGTACCACTTAACCGCTACGGCACCAGGGTTTCCGGTCATGGATTAGATCCATTGAAATACACACTATATTAATAAACATAAATTCTGGATGCTTATCATCAGTCATTAATATTTATGATAGCTCTTTATTTACTGCTTTATTAGGGTTTATAGGCTGGCATTCTGCCACTAGTTGGAAAAAAAAAGAGTTTGAAAGTTACCATATTATCTCCTACATGATGTGATGACCTGGCACAATGGCCATACTCTATTTTTGAACTGGAAATATCAGCATACAACAGCTTATGAGTACAAATTTTATATAATTCTTATATTTTAAGTAACCCTTGAAAATAACTCTAACATGTTTTGTCTAAACCTTAAAAAAAAAAGTTTTGAATTTGAAGTGTTTTAAAGCTTCAATCCTCCATAAACAATACATTGATAAACATTAGCGAAAACGATCATTCAACATTTGTGTTTGATCTGATTTGCTGAAGAGACGAATAGCTTCAATTAGCATTCTATTAGTGCATTTAAACAGGTTCACCAAAATTGATTTTTAAAGTTCAGAAACTAGCAGTTTGTTTTCTATGAGAGGCAAAAAAGTCACTTTGAAAATCCTGACCAAAGACATTTATCTTGTAACTTTTACTCTGCATGATCATTTTTCTTCAGTTGTATCCCAAAGGTCCATCTCACACAGTTGTTCTCTGAATACTGATCTCTTATGCAGTACAACCCATTTTCATAAAGAATGTCTTTTCTTATTTGAATTTCAACATAAAATTTATATTTTCTTAATATCTCATTTCTATTTCCTCCAAAATGCTTTTTAAAGTACTATTTGACAACAGCATTTAGTAAAAGGTGTTGGTATTTTCACACAGTTATTATCCTATTTTTCCTAGGTACTGTTTTATGCATACTAAATACTTAAAAAAAATACACATACTCACATTTTAAATCAAACATCCATATCTCAACCCACCCTGGCCCAACATGAGCACATATGCATCCCTGTCATTCTTGAAAATACTATGTGTCTTGCACAACAGGCTTCAAAACATGCTTCTCAATTTAAATTAAAGAATACAGTGTTCAAACCAGAGCAAGATGAAATGAAGCTGCTATATTATAAAACGAGCTGGACAATGAAGGCAACTAAGAGCACAGGACCAAGCTCCAAAGTCAAAGAGGACATGTTCCCAGGGACAGAATGATAGCGTCTTCTAGTGCTGCTATAACACAAAGGGGTGGCTTTAACTAACAGAAATTTATTTTCTAACAAATAAAAGGCTAGAAGTCCAAATTCAGTGAGAAGGCTCCAGGGGAAATTTTTGTCTGCTATGGAGGAAAATACTTGTCTCAGCTTCTCTAGCATTCTTGGAGTTCCTTGGAGATCTTCCTATGACATCTATCTTTTGCCCATTCCAGCTTGCTTACTTTGTGCCCAATCTGCTTTTCACATCTCAAAGGTGACTGGTTTAATAAAACAGGCCCTATACTGACATGGCTTCATTAACATAACAAAGAAAAACTCTATTCCTAACTGGGATTATATACAAAGGTACAGGGGTTAGTATTCCAACACGTATTTTGGGGGACACAATTCAATTCATAATAGATATGTAGAACAATACTCTGGAAGAAAGAGAGGAGGCAGGTATCTCACTTCTCCTTTGGTAGCTGTTTATCCAGACTCAGAATGTAAACTTTTACAGGAAGAACAGTACAGAATCAGGTGACATCTAAAAAGACTTGGGACAAGAAACAGAAAAAAGTAAAATGGAGAGTCAAGAGAAGAAATAAACTTTGGGCATTTTCTAGAGCTAGGTGCTCAATAAGAGAGTCCTTCCCTTCAGCATCACCAAATATTTCTGGAGTTGGAACTTCTAGAACCAAGTTAGACAAAATAGTGGGAATGGAAAGGGGACCTAGCAGAAATAAATCAATTCAAAGACTATATAATAGGTTGAGTCTTTCCTTCTTTCCAAATAAGAATCCCAATACAGACAAATACAATTGGGATTTCAAGTATGTCATGAGCATTGGCAAAATTTTAAGACATTTTGGAGCCCTGGTGGTGCAGTGGTTAAGAGCTACAGCCGCAAATCAAAAGGTCAGCAGTTGGAATCCACCGGATGATCCTTGGAAACCCTATGGGGCAGCTCTATTCTGTCCTGTAGAGTTGCTATGAGTTGAAATCTACTGAACAGCACAAAATTTGTTTTTGGTTTTTTGTGGGGTTTTTTTGTTTGTTTGTTTTATTTTAAGACATTTTATCCAAGATGAGAACACAGGGAATGATATATCAAATGTTTACTTTACTACAAACACAGCGGATTTATCCTTTCATTGTTCACATTGCTTCTAGTAGGGTAAGAAAATATTCTGTTTATCATGTCACAATCCATATATATTGGCTGAGATATTTAATCAGTGGACTCTATAATTATGGAAACCACATGCATAGCTCATTATAAAGATAAAACTTTACTACTTTAAACGTAAAGTGTTACATTTATCTGAAAAATAGCCAATAGGCACTACTGACAATTTAACTTTTATTTAGATCAAAACACTCTTAAGTCATCAATGCATTTTGCCACTCAATACAACAGAAAGACATAGACGGCATATGAAAGTAATTACAGAGACAAAAGTTCTGGATTCAATAAGTATATTACAGTCATCAGTATGAAACTTCAGGGCTTTTATTGACCAAAACCATGTAAAAAATGTATCGTATATAAAGACACGTTAAAGAGTGTCACAATAAAGGAAACTGACTTAGCAATGGTCATTTTATGGAACTACTTTTCATTGTTCATAAAATAACAGAGAGCCCCATAAAATGACCATTGCTAAGTCCATTTTCTTTCATTGTCAGGAGTGCCTGGATGGCACCTATGGTTAAGAACTCTGCTACTAACTGAACTGTTGATGGTTTGAGCCCCCCCAGAGGTGCACTGGGAGACAGGCCTGGTGATTCTCCTCCAAAAAGTCACAGCTTTGAAAACCCTATGGAGCAGTTCTACTCTACACTTAGGGATTCGCCATGAGTCAGATTTAACTCCACAACAACAGCAAATTTTTCATTGTCACTATAAACACAGTCCAAAACACATAGTAGGCTGTCATAAATGAAAACAACTCCATTTTAACTACATTTCTCTTTTTCCTTTCTCACATGGAACCTATATGTAATAATTATTTATAACTACAGGTAGTCCCCAATTTAACAACAGGGCTCCGTTCCAATGACTCAGTCTTAAGTTGTGACTTACTTACGTTGAACACTTCATTTTTTTAATTTTTAATTATTATTGTCTTTTATTATCAGTGTCATTATAAATCTGATCCTGATTTGTCTTTGTGGGTTAGAAACATTGCCTATAAACTTACAGATCTATTTTAATCCATACATAAAAAAATACACAAATCCTAAAAGTTTACTCTGACGATGAAGAGCTGGATGACACTTGCATTTTGTCAGTTTCAGTAATAACTCTCCTTCTAGAAGGTTCTGGATCATCTGGATTTTCCCTGGGAGTAGGGAGGGCTTTTAGTCACAAAATTAGTGAGAGTTATCTATATGGTTCTTTTTTTCTTCATACGTTTCACAGTAACATCTGAATGCTTCCCTAATAGGTCTATTGACTTTAGCAGAGCAATCAGCATTTGGATCCACGTTTTCAAGCAACTGAAGCCCCTGATGTAGTTTTTTGAAAACCAAATCTATAAGGCAGGGTTTTGAACAGTAAATCATAAAATTGAACACTGGCAAGTGAACATCTGAGAATGGTAACATCAGCAAATTACACACTGTAACATTGTTTGTAGTACATATTATTAACAGTAAGATAGAAATAAAAAACAGATGGTCATAAGTGTAGTTAGTCATAACATGAATATGTCTTAAGTTGGGGGCTACCTCTATTTTATGATTTAAAAACTATATACTAAATACAAAATTTATTACCATTTTCACACCCTTTTGCTAAATCACTCATTCATAAACACAGCCTTGATGGTTTGAATCACTACCATAGCAAAGTGTGTGAGAAGGTATTTAAAGGACTAAGTGGGCATGTACGAGTGTTTATGAGAGACCAAAAAACAAGTTGAAAGGTAAAATGTTCACTAAAAATATTGGTGTAGGAGAAGGGAGAAGAAAAGATAGGAATAAAGGAGAGACAAGAAAATAAAAAAGAGAATATAGAAGAAGAAAAGAAAGATGTAAAAATATTGAAGAAATGGAATTTTCAGAATTGATTGAGATCCATGCCTATCCTTGTCTTAGCAGGGGCCTTGCACTCCGGAATGCTGATGGTGAAGATACTGTCTTTTCTTGAACTGGATTAATGGAAGGCACCCTCATGCTTAATAAGATATTCTTTCTGTGAGTTTTGTTCTATTCTTCCCTGAACTCTATAAGGATTTATTTCAGCATATGCCAGAGCACTGAAGAAGGGGAAAATGCAGTCTCTTCCAAAGCTAATTTGAATATCAAAACTACTAGTTAATACGGTTAGAGTTCATAAAGCTATGCAGTTTGATAAAATACAGATTAAATGCAATGGAAAATCATCAGATTATTTCATTTTACAAACGACATATTCCTCATAGTTTAATATATTTCCTAGATCACCATGTTCAAATTCTGAGCAAAGCAGATAGAGTGCTATTTCAATAGTAATGAGTCCAGAATCTTGAAATTTTAAGATGTTAATTGCTTCTTAATGACTTACAAGATATTATTCATTTTTCATTATTAATTTAATGGCTGATGGATAATGGTAAATAGGAGGTTCTATTCTATTTAATTAACACTTAGAAAATTAGCTGCCAAAGCTGATGGTAATTGTAAGAATCTAAAATATATATAATGTTCTTCAGTATTTTGCTTTTTTTAGTCCTATGCAATTATATTGGCTATTTTTATGATATAGTCATTCCTTTGGACCAGCAAGGTTCTTTTATTTTAAATGACTTCGAAAATACAGAATACTACAGATTTAATCTCCCTACACATAAAACTACTTCAAATAATTATTTCATTTTTCCTTACAAAGTCAATGAGTTATTCAGTTTCCTATGATAATTTTATGGTTACATATCCTCCACAAAATGAGTATCTCTCCTTTTTTGTGTACTGAAAAACATATAGTTTAGCATCTGCAACAACAGCCCATGGGTCAATTCAGCCCACTGCCTGTTTTATAGAGCTGATGAGCTAAGAATGGTATTTTCAGTCTTAAATGGTTACAATTAAAATGGTTACTTAAGTATATATATAATATCTTAGATTTATTTAAAATACACATGTCCATTAATATTAATACAATGTATATAGGGTCGTTATGAGTCGGAATTGACTCGACGGCACTGGGTTTGGTTTTTTGGGTTTATCATGTTTAACATACATAATACCATATATACTATATTCTTTCCCTCTTTGGTATACACTCTGGTGTATGTTCTCTCTCTGCCTCTGTCTTTCTTTATCTCCATCTGTCTGTCCATCCATCCATCTGTCCATCCATCCATCCAAACACTCACACAGATTTAATACCTGATAAAACTCAGTCTCAGCTCTGGGGTGTTCAGAAAACAGGCAGTGGTGGGTGGGCAGTGGTATGGACAACTGCTAGTCCTGCTTGGCTTTCTTCTTCTCATAGCTGTTGCCATTTCCTCAGTCCCTTCAGTGGCCAAAATCATTATATATGTGTATGTATGTGCGGTTGTGTGTGTGTCTGTATATAGCAGTATATGTATGTGTGAAGACAGAGAAAGAGAGGAGAGAGAGAAAGACAGAGAGAGAGAGAAAGAGACCTTGCATTTTCCAGACCACTCAAGGCTCTGTAGGTTGAGAAGTGTTTATCTGAAATTGAATATATACCAAAGGGAAGGGGGTATTCTAATTGCAAATTTCCTATATATCATATTTGAGATAACTTAAATCTTTAGAAAGTTTGAGTTGCTGTAAGATATAGATTCTCATTTCCATACCACTGCCTTTTATTTATCATCCTAACTTTGCACGCTGTAGTGTCTGGGCTGCAAATTGATACAAGTTCTGGCATCCAAATATAAAGATCAAGAAAAAGACTGGCTAGAGCACAGAGTGTGTTGCCAAAAGCTGCCATATTTGGCTGTAGAGATTTTCAAAGTAGGTTTTCTTTGATTTTCAAGGAGGGATTTTAGCAAGTAGGTAGTTATCAACTCAGAAAATGCAGCTTTTTTCTATGCTGGATTGGGCAAACATGTCAGATTCTCTAAATTATCTGTAAGGTTATGACAGATGATATAACTAATCACGAATTCTATTTTACTTGGAAAACTTAGACGTCCACGCTCTGTGCAAAAACTTGTTGTGTAAGTATAACAAAGGAACAAACTAACATTATATGCTTTAACACGAGGTCCTTAGAGCTATGGATTTTTTTCAAAAACTTATAGAAGTAAATTATTAATATCATATACTTTTCCCTTGAATACTATTTAAGGCCATAAATACAGGACCCTAGTCACATTATAAGGAATGCTGGTGGCACAGTGGTTAAAGCACTCGGCTGCTAACCAACAGGTTAGCTGTTGGAACCCACTAGCCACCCCACAGAAGAATGATGTGGCAGTCTGCTTCGCAAAGATTTACAGCCTTGGAAACCCTATAGGGCAGTTCTACTCTGTCCCATAGGGTCACTATGAGTCAGAATTGGCTCAATGGCAATTGGTAGTCACATTATGTTGTCATTGTTGTTAGTTGCTGTCAAGTCAATTCCAACTCATGGCGGCCCCACATGTTACAGAGGTTTCTTGGCTGCAATCTTAATGGAGGCAGATCACCAGGCTTGTCTTCTGCCGTACCACTGGGTGGGTTTGAACAGCTAACCTTAGGTTAGCAGTCAAATACAAGCCATTTGCGCCCCCAAGGGGCATTAGTCACATGATAACCTCAGATTTAAAGCATAAGATTTGTAAGATGAAAGGAAATATAACATTTTGAGTATATTTAAAGTGGCATCAAATAAAAAATAATAAATCTCACATTACGAATAAAATTTTTGAAATTACAGATTTGAAATATTAGTAATTTATAAATATTCAGATAATTTCAAAGCTGGCAGACCAAGTGCAAGGTGAGTTGAGTTTAGGCTATTGCCACAAAGCAGCACTACTTTAGTGGTTACAAATAAAAGTCTGTTATCCTTTGTCAGGAATTGTGAATGACAGAAGATTTGGATTATTCAAGGTACTCAGAAAAGCATTTCCTTATATGAATTGCAATTGCCATGTATTATTTCTTTAGGACTTAGTCACAATGTATGCAAAAGTAGAAGACCATACATACACGATTGCTCAAAAAGCGCTCATAAAGACTCACACTCCTTAATGCTAAAATAAGTTGCATAAAGGTTGAATATCCATTATGCTTTATTGCATAACTACTGAACTTTAGAAATATTGACAAACATTTCTTTTGGATATAGGTCATTATACTTTCTTTCCTTATTCCTTGGGTTTTGAATCAAAATAGGTATTCAAATAATTTTAAAAACAAAAATAACATGTAAATAAAGAAACTCCAAACTCCATATTCCTTTTTGGAGATAAGGTTTTGATTTATACATTATTTTATTCTGAAATAGAGTTGATCTACACATAAATTAGTTTCTACGTTCCTTTTATATCATTTCAGAAGGTCATATCCGACCATATTAGAAGCCTCAAAAATCCCCAAAGACTTGCTAACTTGAATAATTCATTAAAAAAAAAGTGTTTTTATTCTTAAAACAGCAACACTGATACAGGCTCACATTCAGTATTGCTCTTAAAATGTAACAAGTCCCAAAAGACAAAAAACTGTAGAGGGGGAGGGAAAAAAATTTTGTGATAGGCTCTTCCTTCCATTGTTAGAATGTCACAATTAGCTTTCTCTTTAATCAAATGTATTTATGTGCAAAAAATTCCCTTTGCATAGTTACACCATGCAAAGGGAATTTTTTGCACATAAATACATTTGATTAAACCAAAAAACCAAAACCAAACCCATTGCCGTCAAGTTGATTCCATCTCATAGCAACCCTATAGGACAGAATAGAACGGCCCCTTAGGGTTTCTAGGGAGCAGCTGGTGGATTCCAACAGCCAGCCTTTTGGTTAGCAGCCATGCTCTCATCCACGGCACCACCAGGGCTCCACGGCACCACCAGGGCTCCACGGCACCACCAGGGCTGCCTGATATATTTCACTATAGCGTATTAAATTGCATTCCACAAGCAGAAAACTTGGCAATCTGATGAATTACTACTTTGTGATTATGCTAGAATATGTTTCTTCTGTCTCTCAAGATCTCCTCAATCCAGCATGATACATTCATTTTTTTTAAATCAGGAACGAAGGAAATCTGAAGGTAACATAAAACTTGGATTAGAGAACCTAAGAAGCAACTGTATCATAAGACACACACGTTCAACTCTTTAGGACCATGCACAGGTGTAGGATAAACATTAATTGGAGAATTAAATACAAAGCTATAATACATGCATCATGTTCAAAGTAATAAAGAAAATAGATTTAAAAAAAGAAAATGAGTCAAGATTCAAAAGGTAAAGGTCTGCAAAGAGCTAATCAAATTGTGAACTAAAGACGTGGTTTTCCTTGGGAAGGGGTCAACCATATGCTACCAAGACATCAGGAGAGACACAGATGCACTGAATAATACGCCATTATATGTTCCTCCTTGAATTCTGTTGTCAGGTTCAAAGAATTATGTGCTCAGTCTAATAAAAAAACTGAAGAAGATCGAAAGGTGAACCAGCCCTTTGGTTCTCACAGGATTATACAGGTCAAACATTAGGATCACTAAAGTGAGGCCTACAGGAAGGTGTCAAAGAATTATGGACTTGAGGATATTTGAATGCAACACGTGTTTGATACAGGGAATGGAAATAGGCTATTTAACAAAAAAAAAGATTTCACATATGGTGAAATAAAGCAAGACTGAGTTCATATAAAAATAGTGTCTTTATTTCACAAAATCACTACAAAGTCATTCTGGATTAAAAAAAATAAGTGAGTATTAATTTCTTTAAAGTGGCTCCTATGATCCTGGTATGATATTTTAGTCACTAAATATTCATACTGTGAATTGTTTCGCACAGTAAACGTACCGAATCCCTTTATAAACACCAGATGAAATTTAAGATAAGTTCATTTCATGGTCTCCAATATTCCTGAACACCCTGTTTCTTTCGTGACCTTTACCCATCCCATTTCATTTTTAACTGGTCTGTGTGTGCATACACATTGATCCGTAGACAAAGCATTGTCAGATGGAATCAATATATCATTCCTTTAGTTTTGAGATGGGCTCTTGCTTAGTTTACTTTCATTTTTTTAGCAGATCGATAGTGCTAAACCGATGCATTACAAATTGGGGATACAATTAGTATCTGTCTTCAGGCTAGTTAACATGGGAATACAGCTTGATAGGTAGATTTTAGATAGAAAAAAAATCTTCTGAAACTGTTAAAACTGTATTCAAAACTGCTTCTGCATTGAGTGTTTTACAAAGCAAATTGCCAACAGCAGATACTTCTTACATTTCTTAGTATTTCCTTGGTTTGAAAGGACATCTTATTACACTAGTTTTTAAAGAAATGTGATATGAAGTAAATACTCTCTATCGATAGATCAGGAAAAGAAGTTCTTTTTGAAATATAATCTCTTTTCTAGAAAAAATAAACTGATTTTATAGAGTATTAATTTAAGGGGCTTAAAAATAAATGGATTAATTTCAAATGAACTTTCTGGAAAAAAGCTTTACACTGTTGTTTATATAAAAATGCACATTTATAGTTTTTCTTTTATAAAATAATGTTAAAAATGAACCTTTTACACTTATACAGTTGGTATAATGCCTTCTTGTTTACCTACTTCTTCATTTGTATTGTAGGGTTCTTCTCACTGGTGACAAAAGACCATTGAGCCTCTTTTCCCTCCATCTCATCAATATATTCATTAACAGGACTTCATCAATCTTACTGCACTAAGAAAATATTAAATCTTCTAAGCATATTAAAATTGATTTCATGATTTTGAGATCAAGTAATCATTATTAGACCATTTCTTCATTTTATATGCGAGTGCATTAAAAATAACACTCCAAGTAAATGTTCTTAAAACAAAAGGGTATCCAATGAAGCTATTATCTATGTCAGGGTAATAAGGTACACAATTTTTTTTTCCCCAATTTGACCCTTAACATTAAAAACACCGCTGCATATTGATTTGCTTTTCCTTTACCTAGGATTCAGTAGGTGGACCTCATCAACTTTCCATTATACATGGTAATGGGCAACCGGGAAGACAGCAAATAAACTCTTTTGCAGTATATTGTAGTCCACAGTTTGTGTGTCTGATGGCCTGGATTTGAAACTTAGTTCTGCTTAGCTGCCTTATAATCTTGAGGAGATTATTTAATCTTTTTGATAAAGAAACTCATCTTCTGAATGTTGATCATAATAAACATTTCACAAGGTTGTTTGGGTGAAATGAACACATTCAATCCACCAAAAGATCAGTTCTTTCACTGTGTATAGTTACTGCACTAGGAGATGGAAACACAGCCCTCAACAGGAGTATATATTCCCTGTTCTCCTAGTGACTGCAGTCTAGTGAAGCTGGTAGATTTTCACAATTACATACTAATTTCCATAATTTCAATTGTGATCACAGAAGCAAATGGGAAATTCAGACACCTCACCTAGTCTGATCATTCTTGAAAGATTCACAATAAAGACATAACTTGAGCTGTGCTAAAAAAGACATCCAGAGATTGCCTAGGCAAAGGATGAGGAAGCAAGAGTCTTCTTGGCATGAGGAACAACATGTTCAGATACAGGAAGAAGAATGGCACATGGAAGAAAGTCAAAAATGTGGTGGAGGAGGAGTTGTATAAGGATCATACAGGGCTTTGTAGGTAGCTTTGACTACTGTGGTTTTTTTTTTTTTTTTTTCTAAAAAGCAAAAGGAAGTCACTGAAAAATTGCAAGTAGGAGAGCAACATGATTACAGCTGTTTCATAGTCCTGGGGAGAGATGCTGCTGCTTTGAACAGGAGGGTGGCAGTAGGAATAGAAAGGAGGAGATGGATTTGCAATGATATTCAGAGAGAAAATCCACTTGACTCGAAGAATAGATAAAGAGGAAAAGGAAAAAAGATGGGAAACGTTTAATGAAAAGATTCCTGGACAGAGAAAATGCATGGATGGTGGATACATTCACTGATAATAGGCTATAATAGAGGAACAAAAGAAAACAGACCATGAGTTTATTTTTGGTCATGTTAAATTTTAATTACTCAAGGAAGAGACAAGTGAAAATGCTTTCAAGTAAGCAGTTGGATACACAGATCTGAAGCTCAGAAGATAAGCTCACAAATGAGTTATAAATATGAGACTCATTAGTTTATAGAAGCCAATGGAAGCCTTGAGAGTAGATGCGATTGTTTAGGAACATAATATAGGGTAAGAGGTAAGAACACTCAGACCTAAGCCTAGAGTAATTCAATCATTTAAAGATGGGATAAAAGATGATTACATCTAAAAAGGAAGAGAAGTTGCCAGAGAGAAAAAAAAAATCCTGAGAGTGCAGTGCATGGAGAATGCCAAGCACCCTACCTGGCCCAAGGGTAAGCATTAAATGTGATATCCAGTGACCATACTGTAATATAATATATAATAATAGAGCATGATTCAGAACAGCTTAGGAAAAAAGAATATAGACTAGACAATAACTAGCTTATGTTCAACTCTCATAGCTAATAAACTCCTTGAGCTACCCTAGTGGCTCAGGAATTCCCTTTTTTTGCCTAACCAACCAACCAACCAACCAACCAACCAACCAACCAACCAACCAACCAACCAACCAACCAACCAACCAACCAAGCCAACCAACCTAACCAACCAACCAACCAACCAAGCCAGCCAGCCAACCAACCAACCAACCAACCAACCAACCAACCAACCAACCAACCAACCAACCAACCAACCAACCAACCCAACCAACCAACCAACCAACCAACCAACCAACCAACCAACCAACCAACCAAGCCAGCTGTCTTCTAGGCAACTCTGACTCATGGTGGCTCCATGTGTGTCAGAGTAGAACTATACTCTAAAAAGTCTTCAATGGCTGATATTTTGGAAGTAAATCACCAGGCCTTTCTTAGGAGGCACCTCTGGGTGGACTCAAACCTCTAATTTCTTGGTTTGCAGACAAGCGTTTTAACCATTTACACCAACCAGTTCCATCTTTCCTCCTCACAGCTACCTATATTTCCCTCTTTATTTCGTATTTCTTCCTTTTCCTCTGTGTATCCAGCTGCCTACTTGGAAACATTTTCACTTGGCTCTTTCTTGAGTAATTCAAATTTAACAAAACCAAAAATAAACTCATGGTCTTTTTTCTTTTATTCCTCCGTTATAGTCTATTATCAGTGAATGTATCCACCATCCATGCATTTTCTCAGTCCAGGAATTTTTTTGTTAAACGTTTCCCATCACATTTCCCAAACCTTTTCACTTTCAACTTAATGTTCACAGGTTACTTCATCCCGAGACGAGCCTTGAGCAGGGTCTGAGATGCAGAGAGGCTAGTAGTGGGAGCTTGGTAGTAAAACGGAAAGAAGGATGAGAAAGGATTCAGCCGGTAGGTGAGCAGTGTTCCCAAAGACTATCACATGTCTTCGCTTCTCCAAAGGGCTTGAAACAAGAGAAGAAATAACCCAGCCCCACCCTTTTATGTCTCCAGCTAGAGTCCCCTCTTCAGAATTTGACAATCAATTTCTACCACATGAAGTTGTGCCAGTTACCACTGTCTGGTGGGGAAGGAAAACATAAGATAAGATCCATAATAAACCAACATCTCACACTGGCAGGAAAGATGCATTCCTGATCTCCCAAGTCAAAACTCTGAATTTCTCCACAAGCAGCTCTTCTTGCAGTGATTAAGAATGATTTGTAGCAGGCAAACATTTTTTTTCCAAAAAGTCTGACTTTGTGGGCCAAAAGGTCAGTGTTGCAACCACTCAATTCTACCAGCATGGGCTGAAAACAGCCACAGACAACACGTTCATGAATACCCATGGTTATGTTCAAATAAAGCTTTATTTCTAAAATCAGGAGGTGGGCCAGATTTGGCCTACAGGCTGTAGTTTGCCAACCCTTGGTTTATAATATTCTTAGTGCTTTCACAGACACTGAGCTAAGTCAGATTTTGTAGGCTAATATGGGGGAGGAAGGGATAGCTAAGAGCTAAATTTAATATTGCTTCTACAAAAAACTGTGCCATATTGCAAACAATTGTTTACAAATTAATCTTGGGAACACAGCCAATTCACAAGCAGAAGGCATCCTGCCTTCCTCATACAAAATGCCTTCCTTATAATTCTTATAAAATTCTGTAAATGCCACCGCTCTAGCCTGAGTATACAAATGACTTTTTGTTTATAATCCTGTCTTTGCCCTTATTCTTACTATGTTTATTAATAAAACAAAAGAATCAAAACATCTCCCAAAGCTCTTATTCCAAATTGCTAAAAAAAAAAAAAAACGAAAATCTTTAGGAAAGAAGTAAACACTATGTGCGCTGTATGCTACAGATGGAATTATTTTGCCTAGTTTTGCTGAATATTTATAGATGCATCAATATCTAACACAAGCCTGTTAATTCTTATCCTTAGTTCCAGAGTTTAGAATTCAAGGGTATCTCTGTGTTCAAAGAATGCTTTTGTTTTCACCCTGGAGACAGTAAAATGTCACCATCAAGCCACATACTTTTGTTACTGAATCTTCCTTATAGACTGATACGCTTTCCTGACGTTTAAGATGAATGAAAAATAGCCTCCCTGGATTTGACACTGCTCAACACATTCTCTGCGCCTGGCTACGGACAGAAGTCAACCAGCCTTCCCCTTTTCATTAATGACTAGCCTTTTCCATTTATGGATCCAATTATAGATTCTTTATTCCTTCACTCAACCCATATTAATTGAAAGATATGAGCCAAACACTTGACTAGATGCTGGCAACACAGGATGAAAGTAAGACGAATCTTTCCTCGAAGGGGCTCAGAGTCTAGTGAGGGTAACATTTCAGGAAGAATATGCAAGTAAGGTCATGACTAAAAGCTGAGAAGAGAGGCTTAATTTAATAGAAATCAATAATTATTTACTTTTATTTTTGAACTGTAGGTTATTTCAACAATTAATTAGAAAATTATCCTGTAGGGCATGTAGAATGTTTGGTTTTCCTCATTAATATTTGCTCCTACACAAATACTTGTTGAATAAATGGATATTTTATATTTCTTCCCTTTTATGGTCTCATCATGCCCCTTTTGCCCAAAGACAAATTCTTGAAATCACCTTTAACTCTACCTGGCTCTCATATCCACTCAAATCCAACTGCTTCTCTTGCAAATAGTCCCAAATGTATCTTTCTTTTTCATTGACACTGTAATTGAGATCACCATCACTTCTCAAACACTAAGCAGTTGTTTGCTGAAAGAGGCAAGTCCTTGGTTGCAAGAACTGATTACTGAATTGTAAGGAATTTTGTCTGTTGTTAAATTATATAAATCTACAGTTATTGCTGAAGCTGAGTTTTCAGCCTGATCAGCATTGCAGGATTATAAATTACATAAATTGCAGAGAATATAATTTGTGTAATTATAGACAATGTAATTTGTATATAAATAGTTTAACAGTAGATCTTGTACCAGAATTAATGACAATAAATCTATTGGGAAAAGAGTTAACAGACTGGAATACAACTCCATTTGGCAAACTATGGGGAAATTACAACCACTGGTTGGCTACAATACAAGATTTTGGCAAAAATCAATGAAAGCCTTCTGAAAGGATCAATTGGCTCTATGAAATTTACAATACAGGGTATTATACATTTTATTATTATTTGTAAACCGTGAGCTTCACATCCTTTATGTCAGTAAATTTTATTATATGTGTGTGTACTGACATAAACATATATGCACATACACACATATATACTTACATACATGTACACACACACAAAGTTTTTTGTACAAATTGTTAAACACTTACCAACACACATTTGACTAACAGTCACGCTCTGCTAAAATGCACATATACATACAAAAGCAATAACAACAACAAAACTTCAAAGGCTGCCCTTACAGAAAGTATAAACTCCACAGTCTACCATCCAAGGCTTTCCACAAAGTGTCTGTTCCAAACTTTCACTTTGCCACATAGAACTTAAGTCTCCCCTCACTCTTCTAATCACGACTCAGCGAAGGTTTCTCACAGGTTTGGATCTTGAGCCTTTGCTCATACCACTCCTCTGTTCTGAAGTGTCTAGGTCAAGGTCTATTCATCCTTCAAGAATGGATTCAAATACCCTTCTCAGCACAGAAGGTATTCAGCTCTGCTAATCAAATCTGGCTTGGATTTCTAGTTATCATTTAACTATGCCATGCTTCCAGGGGTGAGATTATAGGAAACACGTTTAGCATCATCTATTCCACTAATAGGCTCGCCAGACCTAACTCCACGGCCATAAGAGAGTGGACCAGGGCAGGTTCTCACTCATGGTCTCTGCCATGCCAATCAGATGCTCTCTCTCAAGAATCTTAACCAAGATATGAAGGCTGCTGGCAGCCCTTACTGGGTGCTAGAGCTAAGAGGTCATAAAGTTGCATCTTGGGTAGAGACTGTTTTGAGCCATACCTAAGGTATATAAATAGTGAGAGCAGAAAGGCACCAACTTGGAGGGTACAGACTCCTTGTTCTGTAGAAGAGATACAGCCTTCATTTCAAACTTTCTAGGTCCAATTCTCATGAACTTCATTTTCTGCCCCTTGAATTTCATGAGATAACGGGAGCACCTGTAGAGTAAACCTGCTTTTTACATGAGCAATTCTGAATTTGCAACCAAAAGATCTATAGACAGAACAAAATTGTTAAATCCTTGGCTCTCAATATTTCATTGTATTCCCCTCAGGAAGAAGCAGAGTAGGATTTTATTGATTAGTTCATTGCATAAAGGAAGAATGTCCCATCAAGTTTGAGAGAAGGTAGGAATATCCATTCACTTGTCTTCATTTCCATTCAGTGCTTTCTGACCAGGTGAGTTTCACCTGGGGTTACAGTGATGGCATAAAAATATGTATGAAAGCCTGGTGAAACACGTCAAGTACACTTATGGTGTGGTTAAAAAAAAAAAAAATGCAACTTGTGGCCTGTTCTCGTAATTACTGGATGAAGAAATAAAGCAAAAGAGAGAGATTTCATCTGTGGCCATTCTTTCTTCCACATTCAAGAGCAGTTGGTGTTAATTTTAAATTCATACTTTGGGTTTAAATAGCCAACTTGCTTAATGACAGCACACAATTTTAAAATCTGCTCTTTTGTTTTATAATACATATTTCTAACGTTTTCAGATTGTGCGAAATGAAGCATTTCCATACAGGCTAGCTGACACAACTGTGGAATAGCATTAATTATTCATTTAGTTCCAATCTAAAAATAAATAAAAATTCTATAGTATAGTTCTGAATTTCTCTTCCACAGATTAGAGTTTTCACACAAAATGCACTGTTTTTATTGTACTGCTAATATGAAAAGGTTGGCATTAAAATTTCTTGGTGTCATGCATATATGTACAGTATAATCTTGGTTTACCATAGATCAACATGGCTACAAACTGTAAATATTTCTTGTTATAGAACTTTGTCCAGTCATAGCAAAAAAAAAAAAAAATTAAAAGCTATGAAAAATAGCACTGTCCTGAGAACCATCAAATGGCCACTGACACGGAAATATTACATAAGCTTTCATGTGACTACCTCAAACATAAAATATTTCCATTGCTTTGTATTACCGGTTGCCATCAAGTCGATTCCAACTCATAGCGACCCTAAAGGCCAGGGTAGAACTGCCCCAGAGGGTTTCACGGGAGCCCCTGGTGGATTTGAACTGCTGAACTTTTTTGGTTAGCATCTGTAGCTCTTAATCACTACACCACCAGAGTTTCCTATTACATATTACAGACTAGATAATTTTCATACCGTATTCCCATTAAATTTCAGTAAACAATAAAATCCCACACTTTCTACAGTTCTAAGGGGAAAAGAGAGCGCTCTTCTAAATTAACAGGAATAAGAAGTGTACCTGGGTTGATTGAAAAGGGTGGGAAGTCCAATAATAGAACTAAAACTGCATGTGTTTCCAAGCTATGCTGCAATGATTTTCATTAAAAAGCTAACATTTGTCTTGTTGTGCTTCCTTGGTAAGTCACAATATTTTCCTGTTCCTGGAATGAGATATCACAGTAAGCATTCGATGATGAGATAAATGCCAAGTTTTTAATGAAAAACCAGCTCAGCTCAACTCTGCCAAAAGAAATGGCTAATCGTTGCCTATAAGGTTAAAAATAGAATATAAAATTAATCTTTTTACATCAAGGATCAATACAAGCTGAATAGTCAAAATGATTTCTCCTTATTAACCATTATCTTTAGTGATTTATTGCATTCATTATTGATAGTTTAAATTATTCTAGTGGGGTAATTAGCAGTCTTTGCAAACACAATGAAGCTGACTAAATGATTCAGGTGAGATGAGTCAGCAACGTACCAGGTGCAGAAACTGCAGGCCTTGCAGTTGGGAAATTATGCTTTATGAATTAAGGACTTGCTGTAATTTTTCTTCTCTTTACCTTTTTGCTAGTAGGAGCCAGCAGGGTGTCTGCTACAGGCAATAACCAGCCTTTCTTGCCTCTGGGATTGGGACCTCTTGCTCCACACCCACTCATGGCAATCGACAAATAGCAACTGCACTACAGTATTCATGTGCACAAGAACTCAAATCCTAGCTCACCTACATACCAGCTATGTGAAAGTAAGCAAATGATTTAAGCCCACTTCTATTTCTTCATTTATAAGATAGAGATAATTATAGCACATAGGTATTCTGAGAATTAAATATGTCAAGTGCTTACAAAACTGCCTAGCATGTCAAACCTATAATATATATTAACTATTTTTTTATTATTAATGTGGCCACGTCTCTTCAGTAGGAAGCTTTCTATAGTCTGACAATGTTTCTAGCATAGATAGCTTCATAAATCTTACAGGCGGTAGCCATTGTTATGGCTAATCCCAAACCCAGAGGTTTTTAGTAGTCACCTTATTCCTGTTCCAATGCGTCCACTCATGTACAAACTGGTCACACATACCCCATGCATTCCATATGACCTCTCCAGTAATCTGTGACACCTTCCTTGTAACAATGGAATTTCCAGAGGTTTTATCTTAGGGTTAAATTAAAATGTGAAGCTCACTGTTAGCAAATAATGAGGAGAGTAAGGCTTATGAGAACACATAGAATTCAAATATGTTCACCATATTTTCAATACAAATCTCGGCACTATATGAACTTTGGAAACTGTGTTAATCTTATTCATATTTTCGTAGCTTATTTTTATACTCACATGTAGCTTTGTTAGGAAAAAAGTAATCTGAATTAATAAATAATTTGATTTTTTAAAGTTGTTTTAAACACAGCTTACTTAAGCCAGTAAAACTTCCCTCCTTCCTTTCTTTTCGTCTTCTCTCCCTCTTTGTCCAAATGATGTCAACTACTCTTTTTACTCCCTAGGTCACTATACACAGGAAGGAACGAGGAAAAGGAGAAAGGGGGGGAGGAAGGAAGGAGGAAAAGAAGGAAAAGAGGAAGGAAGGAAGGAAGGGAGGAAGGGAGGGAGGGAAAGAAGGAAGAAACGAGGGAAGGAAGGAGGGAGGGAGGGAGGGAGGGAAGGAAGGAAGGAAGGAGGGAGGGAAGGAAAGAAGGAAGGAAGGAGGGAGGGAAGGAGGGTGGGAAGAAGGGAAGGAAGGAAGGAAGGAAGGAGGGAGGGAAGGAAAGAAGGAAGGAAGGAGGGAGGGAAGGAGGGAGGGAAGGAGGGTGGGAAGGAGGGAAGGAGGGAAGGAAGGAAGGAAGGAGGGAAGGAAGGAAGGAAAGAAGGGAGGAAGGGAGGAAGGGAGGAAGGGAGGAAGGGACAGACGGAGGTAGGGACGGACGAAGGGAGTAAGGCAGTAAGAAACGAAGGAAGAGGAATAAATGCATTCAAACTGTGATGTTAGCAAAGAATATTAAATATACCATGGACTGCCAAAAGAATGAACAAATCAGTCATACAAGGAATACGACCAGAATGCTCCTTAGAAGCGAGGAGTGTAAGACTTCAACTCCCTTATTTTGGACACATCATCAGGAAAAACCAATCACTAGCAGATGGCACAATCTTACTTGCTGAAAACTAAGAGGACTTGAAGCACTTACGAATGAAGATTAGCTTTCATTATGGATTACACCTCATCACAAAGAAAACAAAAATCCTCACAACTGGGCTAATAAGCAACATCTTTATAAGCAGAAAATACTGAAGTCATCAAGGAATTTGTTACTTGGATCCATAATCAACGCCCATGGAAGCAGCGGTCAAGAAATCAAACGACATATGGCATTGGGCAAATCTGCTGTAAAAGACTTCTTTCAAGTGTTAAAAAGTAAAAATATCACTTTGATTACTAAGGTGCACCTGAACCAACCCATGCTATTTTCAGTTGCCATGTGAAAGCCGGACAATGAATAGAGACTGAAGAATTGATGCCTTTGAATTATGGTGCTGTCAAAGAATATCTAATACAACATAACCCAAAAAACCCATTGCCGTCGAGTTGATTCTGACTCATAGCGACCCTATAGGACAGAGTAGAAATGCTCCACAGAGTTTCCAAGGAGCACCTGGTGGATTTGAACTGCCGACCTTTTGATTAGCAGCCGTAGCACTTAACCACTACGCCACCAGGGTTTCCTGAATATACCATAAAATATAGGAACAAACACATCTGTCTGGGAAGAAGGACAGCCAGAGGGCTCCTTGGAAGTGAGGATGGTGAAACTTACTCTCACATACTTACTCAAGGAGACCAGTCCCTGGAGAAGGACATCATGTTTGGTAAGGTAATGGGTCAGTGAAAAAGAAGACCCTCAGTGAGATGGATTGACACAATGGGTACAAGAACAGACTCAAAGATAGCAATAATTGTGAGGATGGCACAGGAGTGGGCAGTGTTCCCATCTGTTGTACATTGGGTGGCTATAAGTGAGAACCAACTCGAATGTACCTAACAACAACAAAGTAGAGGGCCATTAAAAACAGGTGAAATCTTCAGTGAGATGGACTGACACAGTAGTTGCACCAAGGGACACAAACATTCCAATAGTTATGAGAATCATGTAGGACAAGGCAACATTCTTTCTGTTATACATTTAAAATACCAAACTCTTTGCCATCTAGTCGATTCTGACTCATAGCAACTCTACAGGAAAGAGTAGGACTGCCCCTTAGGGTTTCCAAGTAGCAGCTGGTAGATTCAAACTGCTGACTTTTGGTTATCAGCTGAGCTCTCAACCACTATGCCACCAGGGCATAAAAAAAAAAAAATTTTTTTTTTTCTTTAGGGTCACCTTAAATCAGAGCAGATTCAACAGCAACTAACAACAACATATAGTCACGCACATATATTTATATGATACATTTTACATATGCACAGACATATTCAAACAGGGTTTGTGAAATTTTTTCCCTTTATGCTCAAAAAAAAGGGAGACATTTTATACTTTCAGTTATCTATATATTCACATTGTCCAAATCTATAACTGCCACCTAGTCTCATACCTGATTTCCAAATACTGTGAAGCTTCTCAACTTGCATTACCACCAAACCCACTGCCGTCGAGTCGATTCCGACTCAAAGTGACCCTATAGGACAGAGTAGAGCTGCTCCATAGAGTTTCCAAGGAGTGCCTGGTGGATTTGAACTACCAACCTGTTGGTTAGCAGCCATAGCACTTAACAACTACACTACCAGGGTTTCTGAACGACCACCAGTCACCTCAAATTGAGCATACACAATTAAATTCACCTACCCCTCCCCCCCAATCTGCTCACCACAACAGTGGAGCCATTTCTATTGTTGTTGTTGTTAGGTGCCATCGAGTCGGCTCCGACTCATAGCGACCCTATGCACAACAGAACGAAACACTGCCCAGTCCTGTGCCATCCTTACAATCGTTGTTATGCTTGAGCTCATCGCTACAGCCACTGTGCCAATCCACCTCGTCGAAGGTCTTCCTCTTTTCCACTGACCCTGTACTCTGCGAAGCATGATGTCCTTCTCCAGAGACTGATCCCTCCTGACAACATGTCCAAAGTATGTAAGAAACAGTCTCACCGTCCGTGCCTCTAAGGAGCATTCTGGCTGTACTTCTTTTAAGACAGATTTGTCGGTTATTTTGGCAATCCATGGTATATTCAATATTCTTTGCCAACACCACAATTCAAAGGCGTCAATTCTTTGAATTTCCTTATTCATTGTCCAGCTTTCACATGCATATGATCCAATTAAAAATACCATGGCTTGGGTCAGGCGCACCTTAGTCTTCAAGGTGACATCTTTGCTCTTCAACACTTTGAAGAGGTCCTTTGCAGCAGATTTACCCAATGTGACGCGTCTTTTGATTTCTTGACTGCTGCTTCCATGGCTGTTGACTGTGGATCCAAGTAAAATGAAATTCTTGACAACTTCAGTCTTTTCTCCGTTTATCATGATGTTGCTCATTGGTCCAGTTGTGAGGATTTTTGTTTTCTTTATGTTGAGGTGCAATCCATACTGAAGGTGGTGGTCTTTGACCTTCATTAGTAAGTGCTTCAAGTCCTCTTCACTTTCAGCAAGCAAGGTTGTGTCATCTGCATAAAGCAGGTTGTTAATGAGTCTTCCTCCAATCCTGATGCCCCATTCTTCTTCATATAGTCCAGCTTCTTGGGTTATTTGCTCAGCATACAGATTAAATAGGTATGGTGAAAGAATACAACCCTGACACACTCCTTTCCTGACTTTAAACCATGAAGTATCCCCTTGTTCTGTGTGAACAACTGCCTCTTGATCTATGTAAAGGTTCCTCATGAGCACAATTAAGTGTTCTGGAATTCCCATTCTTCGCAATGTTATCCATAATTCGCTATGATCCACACAGTCAAATGCCTTTGCATAGTCAATAAAACACAGGTAATCATCCTTCTGGTATTCTCTGCTTTCAGCCAGGATCCGTTGGACATCAGCAATGATATCCGTGGTTCCACGTCCTCTTCTGCCATTTCTATTAATGGCTGCTTATTCATCCTCTTGCTCAAGCTTATAAACCCATAAAATCTCTGAGATCAATCTCTTTGTCTCACTTCTCAAAGCCAACACTTCACTAAGTCCTTTCAGCACACCCCCCACCAAATATTTTTAGAATCTCCTCAGTTTGCTCCATCTCCACTGCTATCACCCTCTTAATCCATCTCTTATTTAGACAACTGAATGGCCTACAAATGGACATTCCTACTTCTCTTTTCCTCCCTTCCAATCTATCCTCAATATAATAGTCCCTAGAACCTGTGAAAGTTATGAACCCATCTGTGAACTCCCTTCTTGAATCTTATCCATGGCTTCTTGTCATAATAAGAATCATCTCTGAATCCTTTGCATGGTCTACATACCTCTGCATGATTTGGCTGCTCAGAACCACCGCAGGTCCCTTCATCCTACAAGGACCTCTGCACATACCGTTCTGCCTCCACGCGCAGCTCTTCCTCCCTGTCCTTTGGATAAGTAGCTCTACCTTTCACTTCAGTTCTCAATTTATATCTCACCTCCTCAGATAGTCTATCTTCGGCCACTTTCTCTAAAATAGTAAACTACATTCTATCCCACCACCTGTTTACTTCCCTCAAAACACTTTCAACCATCTGTAATGTATGTGTTTATTTATTCCTTAATCCTTAGAACTGTCTCTCTCTTCAGTAATTACAACTTTCCTAAGAACAAGGACCAAAGATGCCATTCCATCTTTGGTACCCAACATATTGCCTGGTACATAGTAATCACTCAATAAATAGTTATTAAATGAATCAAAAATGATTCAATATAGGAAACACCAAATTACCCTTCACACAAACATCAGCCATGAGTAAAAGTTTATATATATAATTCGGAAATACAACATTCTCAAGCCAGACTCATAAATATTTATTTTGATCAAATTTACATTGATTGGTAGAGCTACCTGGGGTAGCTTTTCCTAAGAGAATGTTAGAACCAAGGCTAAACACAGAAAGAAGAAGAAGAAAAAAAGCCACAATCTATTCACTATGGATGTCATGTCGTGGAAAGGTTGCATGCATGGGATGGCCCTACAAATCCTAAACTACTTTGTCAAAGTGGTTGCGTCTTTCTGCCAACCTCCTCAAGCCCCTCCCTATGACTTCACACATACCTAAAAACACAGTGGAAACCCTGGTGGCGTAGTGGTTAAGAGCTACAGCTGCAACCAAAAGGTTGGCAGTTCAAATCCACCAGGCACTCCTTGGAAAGCCTATGGGGCAGTTCTACAGTGTCCTATAGGGTCACTACGAGTCAGCATCAACTCAACGGCAACGGGTTTAGTTTTTGGTTTTATAAATACAGTGCTCGTATTTACTTCTAAGAAATATGCAAAACAGAACTAACCTTTATACATATAACCTCCCCAGTATTTTCTAGAGCTGACAGAAATAAGTTGATGGGTTTTAACGAAAAAAACTTCCTTTACCAACTGTGGAAGGCCAGATGTTTTTCATAAATTGGAAATATTTCTATGTATAAACCACAGGCAAGTTTCAAAGTCTGAGATTATAGCAAGTGTTCAACCCTGCTCTAATTCTAACTTTTATTGTAGAAGATTTTTATAAATGGATTTTCATTTTTCAACCTAGGTGGAACAGTCTCTAGAATTTCACATATTTATAGTATATTATATCAAAATCAGAAAGCCAGCAAATGCATGGCCCTCCATGGCTAAAAGCATACCTTTTCTAAAGACATCAGAACAATCACTAATTTTATATTCTTTGTCACTTTTCTCCACATGGTTTTTGCTTTCTTCCTCAGTGTTTGCTCACATGATTCCACTCCTACTCTCAAAGTCTCTCTCTCCCTCTCCAAGTTGTGCCCTGCCTTCAAAACACAATTTAAATCCCGGTTCTTCTACAAAACTTTCTCTGATCATCACAGCCTAGAGTTATCCCAGAGTTACTATTTCTTCACTTGAATATCTGTGACAATTACTACCCATGTAATTTTAGGTGATTTTTCATATTTTGCTTGTGACAGCCCAGCTCTAACTCAACTCCTAAAGAGTAATGACAGATGAGCCTCAGTTTTCTCATCTGTAAAATGAGGAGGCAGCAGGAGAAAACTTCAAGGTCTCTCTCAGTTCAAAAAATGTTGTTATTGAACTATTAATAAGTTCATAGCATTCATTCATGTATTCATTATTTATTTAGCTCTTGTTATATGCTAATCACATTAATAAGCTCCAAAGATATAAATATGTTATGACACCCACCCTCAAGGATACAAATACGTTATAACACTGCGTTGGAGGAACTAGATTCCAGGAAGTATGGGGTGGGGTAAGGGTATATGAAATCACATGTCACATCATAGGATGCCCCCACATTGAAGTACGTTAAATGTAAATGGTGCACAATCAATAATGCAGTGTCTAAGTCTTCCTGTGGGTATCAGGAAAACTACTTAGAGTATTTTGCTCCAGCTGAGACTGTACAGATGAAAAACAGGTGCTCCTGGCAGACACAGTGGGAAGGGCATTCTAGGAGGAGGTGGTGGCAAGGCCAGAGGCACAGAGTCCAGCAAGAGTATGATATTAGGTAAAAATATAACAAAATTGCAGCTCTGGTAGGTAAAAATCAGCAGTTCCACATATCTCAACCTACTATAACCGTAACAATTAAAAAAATTATTTACCATATTTTTATTCCGTATTTTACACTTTATAACCTAATTCTGTAGTTACTTTGAAATTTTGTGGCAAGAAATTCCATTTCTTACATAACAAATGTCAGCAAACTAGACATAGTAGTTACTTAATATATATATGATTAATATGATGAGATAATTCACTTGCTTTAAAAATAATTTATCTGAATAGCCTCTTAGAGACTAAATAGTGAAGTTAAAGAAATGTTGCTTCATAAGTTGTTTAAAAATGTAGGGTACTCATTTAATTTACATAATTACTATACATTTTGTACATTTTTGCCTAATAAGTAGTGAGAAAAAAAATTTATATCAGCACAACATGGTATTGCATCTGACCCCAGGAAGTTTGCTTTTTTAATCATTTAACTAGATTATGCAACTCTGACCGCCACAGAGAATATATTCACACTATGTATGGGGCAACTGGGAATTGGTAAATAATGAAAAATAGTAATTTACATAAAAGACCCAACGATTGCTTTCCAGTTGCAAATCGTGTCTCTAAAAGTGAGAAAAGTGTTTTATTCAAAGGGTGCTTGAGTATTCATAAAACGAGGGCACGTTATTTTCTATGCCTTCTACGCTTTTACAAAAAGTCATATAATTACATAATCACAGGCTGACACATCCATGAAAAATAGGTGCAAATCACTGTGAGGGTCCAGGCAACGCTGCACACTGAAGCCATAAAGATAGAAGCAATTCAACTAGGGGAGGTGACATAAATGTAAAGAAAAGCATTAGCTGTGTTTTGCAGAGAAATACTAAGATAACCATTTTTTAAGTCCATGCTGAAATGCAGTTCTATTTAAATGAATCTGTAATTCAAGGCCACTGAGCTAACTCTAATTTATAAAATAGCAGTTTAACAACAGAATGACTCTAGAATCATACTTCTGTCTAGGAGAACAAGGCAAAGACATATTGAAAAAATAAAAAAATGCTCAATGCTACCATGGGTAACAGTTTGTGCCAGGAACAGTCTGAGATGCAAAGATAACTGCGATATAATCAACTAGTAGGGCAGAAAGGTGCATATTAATTAATATCTTTCTCAGCCTTCATGTTCATTTCTAGGCAAGATTCTCTGGACACCAAAAGATACAGTGGGTACAGGAGATAAGTGAAAGATGTAAAATATCAGACATAAAAAATATCAGACGTAAGAACCCGCTAATCCCCTGCCTTATTCTATACCAATGAGATTTTGCCATTAGGTACCAGTACCATAAAACCTCTTCAGCTATTTTTGCCATTAGATTGACTGCAATTAGGCAAATGGCTTCCTCATTTTTGTGACAAATCTGCCTAGGTTGGCATTTTCTGTGGTGCTGCGTCAGCATTCAAAATTGCCAGATCAGTACAAAGCAAAGTGCCCATGAAATGCAAGAACACAAATCAGCACATTAATCTAATTTTTCTTGATACTATTTCTAATTCATTGGAAAGAATTTTGATGAACTCCAAATTAGAGGAGTCTAAATTAATGACTTCTTTTGGGTTTAGGGTATAAAAGGAAATACCATTTTTTTTTTTTTAAAGCAGATCATCTTTTATAAACTTAAAATTATTTAAGGGCTATATACTTTATTTGCTCATTATAATAAAAATTTTACTTACCGTATTTTTACTCAAATACCGTGTGCGCTCTGTCTCCCCTCTGTAAGGTATTTTCCCAAGCGGCCTGTGCTAAATTTTTTTACAGCAACGTGTGGAAGGGGACTGGCATGATGGCGCTTGTGCCGTTCTTTGTGGGGGAGCGGCGGGAACGGCTGGCAAACAAGCACAGAAGGCGTGCGTTTTTTGCTTAAAAATACGGTAAACCAACCCTGGTGACGTAGTGGTTAAGAGCTACTGCTGCTAAACAAAAAGGTCAGCAGTTTGAACCCACCAGGTGCTCCCTGGAAACCGTATGGGGCAGTTCCACTCTGTCCTATAGGGTCGCTATGAGTAGGAATCGACTGGACGGAACGGGTGTGGTGTGTGGTGTACGGAAATTGAAGTTAAACCCTATTAATCCACTTTTACTTTTCTATTTCCATCTATTTGTCATTTTCCTCCTTTTTTTTAACCATATCAATTAATGTATGTCTATAAAACCCAATAGGGCAGTTCTACTATGTCCTTTAGGGTCGCTATGAATCGAAATAGACTGGACGGCAACGGGTTTGTTCTGTCTTTTTTTTTTATAGAGTATTTAACAGTATTATGCTCATTGAAGGTGCTCTTTAGTTCAATAATTTTGATATTTAAAACTTCTGAGGCCCAATAAAGAAGTATAAACATTGAGCATTCTCCTGAAAATAAACAGTTTTTTTTTCCTACTTCTGGTATGATATTTGCTAATCCTTACAAAGCATTCATTCCTACCATTACAGAAATGTTCTTACACACAAATGAATACTGAAGCTGTCTCTGTCTCTGTAGACTTACATTACAGTGTAATGTTAACAGAAAAAAGAAGAATGCTATACACGGGCAGAACAGAGAAAACAAGTGAATAATTGAGATGAAGCTTCTCTAGATTTTGTCATGATGTAGGTATCAGTGGGGTAAACAACCATCCGGTTTATAGCGATCCTATAGGACAATGTAGAACTGCCCCATAGCGTTTCCAAGGAGAGGCTGGTGGATTCCAACTGCCTACCTTTTGGTTAGCAGCTGTAACTCTTAACCACTGTGCCACCAGGACTCGGTATAAAACACAAAGATATCAAAATAACATGTAACAAAAAAAGCAGATAATACTAAAAAAACTAAATGCTTGTGACAACATTTCCAGTCACATTTAATCCTTAAAATAACCTTATTTTACAGATAACAAAACTAAGGCCCAGAGGTATTAATGTGTATGCCCCCAGGAAAAATTATGGTAGAGGCCTCCTTCTACCTCAAATCCATTAATTGGAAAGTCTGCGATTTTTTTTTCCCTCTACTATATTTGATTGCCTTTTCTTGTAGACAATTTTAAAGGACAATATAGAGACTAATGAGCCCTGGTGGCACAGTGGTTAAGAGCTCGGCTGCTAATCAAAAGCTCAGCAGTTCCAATCCACCAGCTGCTCTCTGGAAACCCTATGGGGCAGTTCTACTCTGTCCTATAGGTGTACCTATAAATCGGAATTGACTCCATGGCAACTTTTTTTTTTTTTATTAGTTGAAAAGTTGGAGGTTCAAGCCCACCTAAAGGCACTCAGGCCTGGCAATCTACCTCCAAAAAATCAGCCATTGAAAACCCTGTGGAGCACAGTTCTACTCTAACATACCTGAGTTGGAGTCAACTCAATGGCAACTGGTTGGTTAAGCTGGGAAAAGGGGTGAGTTGGAAACTGTTATGGAATTTACATTTAAAACATTGAGAATGGGTAACAAATATAATCACACCTTAAAGATAGTCATGAAATAAAATATGCCTAAAACAAGTCCATTCATTTCATAGAGTGCAACAATGTAGAATACACTGATGGGAACATTCTGGAATGCCTTATTTTCCAAATTTAACTCTCTAAACCATGACCATTTCCCATTTTCAAATCAATAGAATCTGGTGAGTTTGAAAGAAAACCTTCAACACTCCGAGAGTTAATTCACGGCACATACTCTGTATATGAATATCTGACCAGCTTAATTTCCTTTTGAAAAGTGAACCAGAGTGACAGACAACACATTTGGTAAAGCTTCAATCCTGTCTGGCTGAAATCATAAGAGAAGCAGGTGGCTTTCATTCTGTTGGGTGTTTCCCAGTTGTACAGCTGGGCTAAATGGGAAGTGAAAAGAGCAGCCACTCCCAAAAGGATGTGTGCCCAGGAAATTTGGCCTGATTGGTACTGCCAATCCCATGAAATGTGAAGGCTGCTTTTTTAATAGCAATAAACAGCCCCAAATACTTTTATTTTTATTTTATCTTATTTTGAGAGACACAACCATACGTACCATGTACATACACATATACAGGCTTATTAAAAAGTATTTTAAAATAGTAATGGCTTTTCCAATTTGATTAACAAGAGTTTTACTTGATAAACTTAAATCATTTGATTTATTCGTTTAGCAAAAGTAGCCTGCTAAATATTTACCTTATAGATTTACTTAATATACCCCTTTGACTACATGTAAATCAGCTACCAGATTTATCTTTCTGTTAGTCTGTCATACTGTGGTGGCTTGTGTCCTGCTATGATGCTGGAAGCTATGTCACCAAAACCAAAAAACCAAACCTGTTGCCACTGAGTCTATTCTGACTCATGGTGAATCCACAATACCAGCCAAGACACCCACGGTGGACAGGTTTCAGCGGAGCTTCCAGATTAAGACAGACTAGGAAGAAACGCCTGGTGGGGTAGTTCGGAGTCAGAGTCAATGGCAACGGGTTTGGTGTTTGGTTTGGTTTTCATTTGCTTACCAGGCTAAAAAAAAAAAGCAAAAAACTAAAGAATCTTTTTAACTGAATTAAACTTTAAAGCTAAACCCTAATTTATTTTTGAAATTGTTTAGATATTTTAAACTAGATAAAAATTTTATATAATGCCTAACATTTAAAATCAGTTATTTTAATTAGAAAACTAATAACAAAATATAACGACCAAAGGTAAAAAATTATCCTAAAGAGAATGAAATCTTAAATTTAAGAGTGGCTAATTGTGAAGATTAAAAAGCAAAGATGTCACTTTAATGACTAAGGTGTGCCTGATCCAAGTCATGGTCTTTTTAATCAAGTCATATGCATGTGAACGATGGATTAAAAAATATTTTTAAAAAAGGGCAGAAGAATTATTTATGCATTTGAATTTTGGTATTGGCATGAATACAGAATATACCACGAACTGCCAGAAAAACAAATAAGTCTTGGTAGAAATAAAATTGAAATGCCCCATAGAAGTGAGGATGGCAAAACTTTGCCATGCTTCTTTAGACATGTCCATAAGAAAGACCAATCCCTAGAAAAAGACATCATGTTTGGCAAAGTAGCATGTTAACGAAAACTAGGGAAACGCTCGGTTAGGGGAACTGACACAAGGGTGGGCTCAACCGTATCAAAGGTCATGAAGATTTTGTAGGACTGGGCAAGGTTTCCTTCTCATAGCCATGAGATTGCCACGCATGGTGGCCAACTCGAGGGCAATTAACAACACGATCGTGAAGATAAACTGGTCTTTTGATTAATAACTATGCCTCTCTTGCAGTTACACAGATTTCGGGGATTACCTGTTTTCTTAGAATCTACGTATCTCCTAAGCTGCCTGCCAGGGCTCCCGACTTCATAGAATAGTGTATTCTGTGAATTGATATATTGTCTTCATTCAAGAAGATGCAGGTGGAGTGAGATTAACAATGAAATGGTCTCCTTGTGGTATTTTGAATAGGTGCTTTATATCTTAATTCCCAGAGGTCAAAATAGTGGTATATTATACTTAGGGGATTAATGTTTATCTTTTTTCTAAGCTCTAAAATAATTAATTGCTCATTATCATCTTTTCCAAATGGCAAGGAAATTTATGTGTGAAAATCCAATTTTAATCTTCACACTCCCGAACTGCCCCCCCCCCACCAACCTGCTCAAAAACACACAAATGCAAAGAGAGCTATGGAGATAAATACTCTCTTGTTTTTTAACATGTACTTTCTTGTCCTAGTGATGTGTGTAGTACAGCAGTGAAAAGCAAGCTTTGGAAAGACAGCTTTAAACCTACCATGTGACCTACTTAACACCAAAAGAGCAAATCTTTTGCCTTGTGGATCCCAAGTGCGTCAGAGCAGCAGTATGCTCCTTGGGGTTTACAACGGCTGATTTTTTGGGAAGTAGATTACCAGGCCTTTCTTCCAAGGTACCTCTGGGTAGACTACAACTGCCAGTCTTTCTGCTCGCTGCATAGCACGTTAACAGTTTGTACCACCCAGGGACTGTGACCTACTTAGTAAGCCAAAGCTATTTCCTTACGTGTAAAATAGCATAATAATTGCACTCAGGTCTTAGGATTCTTTTGGGGATGATACATTCATTATTAAGTATAAAGAGCTTAGGAAAGAAACTCAATAAATGCTAGCTACCATCATCATTATTATTATTTATCATCATCATGACCAGTATCAAAATTTACTTTTTGTCCATGATACCTTCCTTTCAACCTTCCTCTTTCACCTATAAAAAATTTCTTCATTCTTCAGGGCTTAAAAAAAGAGCAAACCTTTGTGAGGTCTTCTCAGCCCCTTGACCATTTTTTCTTCGTGCTTCCAAAAGTTCACGGTTTTTTAAAATTCTACAATAGAGAGTATACATTCTACCTTGCACTATTGTTTAAATCTCTTTATCCATCATATTAATAACTCTTGGAAAAGGAAGTTTCGCTTGTTACTTTCTTCTACAACTAACAACTTCTAGCATAAGGAGAATTTGCACGTAGTATCTGTCATGACGCGAGTCAATACTTTTCTTGGCAGTTACAGAGATTTTGGGTCTAAAGATACTTGGAATTATGAATCTCCAGGATAAAAAACAAATAATAACTTATAAAATATAAATAGGAATAATAGACTAAATTGTAAATTGTAAAACTGAGCTGAATTAAATCAGTTCTAAAGTATCTTTGCCAATTTGGGCCATGCTTAATCAAAACTGCCTGACAATTAAAAAGGTCACTATTTACATCTGAGATAAAAATATTAATGTTTTTGCAATACGAATGTCTCTAATAGTTGCAAAGGAAACCCTGGTGGCATAGTGCTTAAAAGCTACGGCTGCTAACCTAAAGGTCGGCAGTTCAAATCCACCATATGCTCCTTGGAAACTCTACGGGGCAGTTCTACCCTGTCCTATAGGGTCGCTAGGAGTCGGAATCGGCTCCACGGCAATGGGCTTGACTTGGTTAACAGTTGCAAACTTACGGTACTACGATAAGAAACATTAAAAAAATAAGCAGTAGCCCTCCTGCTCAAGCACTCCACTCACTCCGCGCTAGACACAGCTGCATCACCTGGAAGAGAGGAGTGTCTACCTGGCTTTTTCACATGCCCTCTTTAAAGGTGAGAAAGTCACATAAGGATGTCAGTTTCTGTGGGAAAATAACATTGCTCAAGGTAAAATCCATTGCATCCAGTCCAGTCTGACTCATAGCGACCCTACAGGACAGAGTAGAGCCACCCCTTAGGTTTTCCAAGGCTGTAAATACGGAAGCCGACTGTCACATCTTTCTCCCACAGAGTGGCTGTGGGTTCAAACCTCCAACCTTTCAGTTAGCAGCTGAGGGCTTAACCACTGCGCTACCAGGGCTCCTTTTGTTCAAGGTAAGATTCTTAAAAAAAAAAAAAAAAAACTTCAGGTAGCACCGGGGTTTCTTTAGCAGTTCATTTTGTATATTCATTCCTTTCTCTATTTTTCCTGTTGTCGAAAGACTTTAAGGAAATAACGAAGTCATGTATTCAATGAAAGTATTAAACTTAAAAAAAAGAACAACTTTAAAAAATATAAAATGAGAAAATTGTTACTACATCAACAATAAAAACAATATATTTTCTATAATTATACATTAAATTTACCTCTAATCTTCTGGGAAAAAAAAAAACATTGCATTGAATATACATTACAGGACAATTTAAAAAAAAGCAATAATAAATTCATGTGATAATTTATTTCTTGTCGGTCAACATTTTTTCAAGTGTGAGAACACTACGATGTTTTTGAGTGTGAGAACACTATGATGAACACATAGTGGCATTTCATTGTGTTTTTTTGTTTGTTAAAGGCTGAACTTAGCAAATTTTGGGTTTTAGAATATATTGCATCCATAGACTACAGAGGTAAATCAATGAGGTATTTGTGGATTGACCCAATGAGCGTTCTACCGTGTCATTACAAGGTCTTGGTGTATAATTAACAATTTAGACAATGCAATAGGGAGCTCGGCATGTTTATTATGTATGCTTTATTGAAATTCTTGGAAATCTTAATACTATACCCTAAAGCATTTTCCACTGGGCACATAATTCATGAAAGAAAAAGGTATCTTAAAGTAGATTATTCATTCTGTGGATGGTGTGTACAGTAAATAATTTCCTTTATCACGTCCTCCTAAGTATTTTCCCTTTTTTTTTTTTTCCCTTAACAAGAGAGTGATTGAATTGTGAATATATGGTCAAATGGAAGAACGTAAAATGTTCCTGGCAAATCTTATAATTTACCAAAAAAAAAAAAATCCTTCTGTAAAGAAAATGTAGTTACTCAACACTGAAAATACTGAGAACACTTGATTTTTCTAGGTGCATGATGAATTTGTCCTGTAGCATTAAATGTCCTTCACATAATTTTAATTGCACATAATTATTGCTAATTTTATTTTTGTTCTTTGTAGAGTTCAAATGATAAATTCAGTGTTATTAAAGGAAAGATGTCAAAAGAACCATTCCCGGAATTTCCAGCTGCTTGAAATTTTTTATTTTTTTTTTTTGAAATTACTTAACACTCAACGTACACAGAATAACTCATTACATTTGCTCACTTCCTGACCAGAACTGCTCATCCTCAGTGTCCTCTATCTCGTTAAGTGACATCAAAGTGTAACTTTTACCCCAAACCATAACCTCATGCTCATTGCTATTCTTTCACCCTCCAAATAAGTTTCAAAGTTTTGTTTTTCTTCTCCTAAAAAATTTATTACCATTCATCCCCTCCTCTCAATATCTGTTGACAATTCTTTTGTAAATTCCTTATCATATTTTGGCTGGACCATTGTAGACAATGGAGGCCTGGTAGCACAGAGCTTGGCTGCTAACCAAAAGGTCAGTGGTTCAAATCCACTAGCCACACTTCAGAAGCCCTATGGGGCAGTTCTACTCTGTCCTATAGAGTTGCTATGAGTCGAAATTGACTGGACAGCAATAGGTTTGTTTGGTTTTATTTTAAGGTGATGGGTATTGGAGACAATTGGGGCAGTGGTGGTTCATTGTAGCAGAATCCTTAACTTCGATGTGGGAGACCTAACTTTGAATACTGGACAATGCTTCTCAAGCAGCCAGCACCTGTCCATCAGTGGAGGCTTGAGCATTGCGATAATGCTGAACAGATTTAAACAGAACTTCCAGACTACGGCAAACTAGGAAGAAAATTCTGGTGATCTACTTCCAAAAAATCAGCCAATGAAAACCCTGTGGATCACAACCAATGAAAACCCTGTGGATCACAACAGTCTCATTCCATCACGCGTGAGGTCCCCACGAGTAGGGGCTGACTGGACAGCAGCTAATAACTACGCTGTAGAGAACACCCAATGGTTCTCTGTGCCACACAGCTACCAGAATTATCTTCTAAAATACAGATATGATTATGTTGCCCATTGATGTTTATAGAGTAGTGTCCACATTCCTTTGAGTGACTCATTCAATATGACCCTAATCTACATGTCCAGCCTTAACTTCTGCCTCTTCCTTTGTTTCAGTAATTTTCAAAGCCTTATCTTTGCTTTCCTACATCTCCCAGGCAAAGTTGGGCATTCCGCTCTCCTGTGCTCCTAAAACACTGTTTATTTCTCTATTCCGGCACTTAGAAACACGTGACGTTAATTACGGTCATGGCAAACATATGCCCTGAATATTCCTGGATGGCCCTAATTCTAAATATTTTCTTCTGCTGTCAGGCCATGGGTGGGGTCCTGATTTGTAGTTAGAAAATATGGTCACCATAACTTGGAGCAGGTCCCACCAGAAAAGTAGCTCCCTGAAGGCAGGGATGGGCTGTAATAATCTTCATGAGCACTCAATTCTTGATTGTTGAGTTAAACCAAACTGGAAAAGGAATTCTTTATTTATACAAATTGGCTATAAAAGGAGCCATATGTCATGGATCTCAACAGTGTCTGGAAATCTGTTTTCTTTCAACACAATTCATTGTTTCTCTACAAAACAAAGTAACCCAGAATTCCCAGTGTTTTTAAACATTAATGCAGAAAAAAAAATGCATTAAAACTGCACACTACGAAGACTTTACACATGAGCGTATTTCCCTCCTTTTCCCATGTGATTGCAAGCGACCCCATTATCAACCTTCTCTCATGACTGTGGATGATCTGTCTCTGCAACTAGCTAAGAGCTTTTTTTCCACTTTTGCCCAATTCCTATCCCCTTGGCCTTCTCAAGGACACTGTTTCATCAGTTTTCCCCTCTGTCTTCTGTATCATCAATTTTTCCCTCCCAACTAGATGATTCCATGAATACAGAAACAAGCTATTATTTGTCCCATTTTTCAAACAAAAACAAGATCTCTGTATTGTGCCCATACACCTCTCCCAAGACTCTTTATTTCTTTCTTCCCTGTACTGCAGGACAATTTGGGAATGACATCATTACTTGCTGTCTCTAATTTCTGTTTCCTTTTCTGTTTGATCTCTTGAACCTACTGCAGTAAAGACTTTCCTCCCACTACCACAGCAAAATCACTCTTATAAAGATCATCAATGACCCCCACGCTGCAATTTCCAATGGTCGGTTCTTATTGCTCATTTTCCTTGACCTTTCAGCAGCATCTGACACAGTTGGACATTCCCTCCATTTTTAAAAATTTATTTCACTTGACCTCCAGGATAACACACTTGCTCAATTTTCTGCTTACCATCTAACAGCTTTCTCTAAGTCTACACTGCTAGGCCTTCATTTTCTTCCAACCTTTAAAAATGAAGTGATGAGAGCTCAATCTTGGTATTTCTTCTTCCTGTTTACACTCTTTTAAAATCTTGTGACTTTAATTGCTGTATCTATATCTATGCTAAGATTCCAAATATATGTATCTTCAAGCCAGATCTCTTCTTTGGACTTAAGCATCCAACTACCAATTGGAAATTTCCATTTGAATGTCAAATAAATATGTCAAATTTGACTTGCCACTAAAACCTACACCTCTTCTAGTTGTTCCGTCTTGATAAACGACAATTCCATTCTCCAGTTACTCAGGCCAAAAAAGGTTAAATTCTCCTTGACTCTATCTCAGGCCCCCATGTAATATGAGCTAATCCTGATGATCTTAATTTTAAAATATGACAGATTCTAATCAAATCTCACCATGTTCACTGCCTCCACCTAGTTAGCTCTTGCTGGGATCATTGTAACCGATCTCACTGTTTAGTTCTTGCCCCTATTCAGACAATTCTCAACATAACACCTACGGTGATACTTTTTAAAGCAAAACCTGTCTTTCTTCAAAACCTTTCAATGTTTTCCCATCTCTCTAAGAGTAATAAGCTAAGTCCCCACAGAGACTACTACAGAGCCTGATGTCAGCTCACAACTCTCACTTCATTGAATTCATTCTACTTTACTCTTCTTAGAGCTCTAGTGGCATAATGGTTAAAAGCCTGACTATTAACCCAAAGGTCAGCAGTTTGAACCCACCAGCTGCTCCTTAGAAACCCTACGGGGCAGTTCTACTCTGTCCTACAGGGTCGCTATGAGTTGGAATCGATTTAACGACAGCAGATTTATTCCTTGCTCAGGCTGCTTCATTCACACATTCACATTGACTCCTTCACTTTTTTTTTTTGACTTGGGGCCTTTGTACTTGCTCTTTTCTCTTTCTAGAATATTCTCCACGCCTCCTCCATTCCCATGTAGCTAGGTTCCCCCTTTCCCCCACCCCCCATTTCTTATCTGGCTTCACTCATAATTCTCCTCAGCGAGGACTCCCCTGGTCATCTTACTGAGGCCGGCAGCCCCAGAGCCCAATCCTTCCGAGCAGCACCTGCTCTGGCTTATCCTCCTACACGGAGCCGAATAAGCTATACTTTCTTCTGAAATTGTCCTTGACAAGATAACCACAAAACGGCCTCAACTCACCTGTGGGTGGAGTCTTAACATCCTAATGAAAGAAAATCAACCTTTTCCTCCACTGGGGGGATCAAACCCTTATCTAAAGAAAATGCAGTCACCCCCGAGACCTAAGCGCCTGTGTGAGGGCCAGTCCTGAATGTTCATGATGAATTCACATTTCCTTGTCTGCTCTCTGTAGAAACCCCTCTCCCCAAGTTGCCTGCGAGCAGTCTTGGAGGCAGCAGCCCCAATTGCTCCTTTCTTCCTGCAATGAAATAAAGGAGTCTTTCTGATCTCCCACCCAGGACTCTAGTTTATTGGCTGTAACAGGTCACACCGAGCAAAACCTGGGGTTTTCACCAGGCAACATTATCAAAAATAATCCTCCATCTGCCCCAAAATCCCCCGTAGATAAACCTCTTTTTTCTCTTTGGTGCTTTTTCTCCCTATCTCCTCTCATTACTTAAAACAATATATTCTTTATTTGCCTTGTTTATTGCCTAGACCCACTTCTAGAAAGTAAGCGCCACGGGATAGCTTTTCCATTTTCGCTCCTGTCTGGACACCCAGTGCCTGGAAGAGTGCTGGGCACAAAACCTGTGCTCAATGAATATCCTTTTTAAAATAAATGAATAGGGTTTAAAGAATCTCCTGTCCTGACTCATCTCCAGATGCCAAGAAGCATTAACTAGGGTGGGAAAGGAAATTCCCAAGCCTAGAGCCCTAGGGCAGAGGCTATCTATCTATATAAAACAGGATGTATGAGGTGGGGCCTTGGAGTGAGCAGCAAGCCCCCAGCAAAGGGATTAGGAAAGCATTTCGGGATCAGTCTTGGCAGGATGGAGCTGTAATGCCTTTTGCTAAGACTTCCAGCTCTTGAACTCAGAGAATCCTGGACTTGACTTCTCAGAGATTGCTCAGGGCTTGGGTGTGTCAGAAACCCTTTTGGACTGAAATTCCATTCTCACCAGGTGTTGGGATCAGGGAAACATCAGATCTGGTGACTCAGTTATGGAACAGCATTAACATTTGTGCCACCCAAGGACCCAGTGTTTCTCAAACCAAGAGTATTTTCTAGAGTTCCAATTCAGTAGATCTTCAGGAGAGTTGAGAAAGGGGTTCTGGGATCTTCATTTTTGACAACATTCCAGAATAAAATATATGTCATGTTTTGTCTATTTATAACACATAAACAGTTTGAGATACACTAGTTTAGACCTCAGAAACGCTGGTGGTGCAGTGGTCAAGAGGTATGGCTGCTAATCAAAAGGTCGGCAGTTCGAATCCACCAAGTGCTCCTTGGAAACTCTATGAGGCAGTTCTACTCTGTCCTATAGGGTCACTATGAGTCGGTATCGACTTGAAGGCAACAGTTTTTTTTTTTTTCTTTTTAAGCTTAGAGCTGAGCAGCTCCATCCTTTCTGTACTTGCGTTTTCCAACACACAGGCTCCTAGGAGCCCTCTGAGCATCATTCTCCAGGTGGAAAGTTGGTGTGACCCTGGCAGTAGCTACTTCCTCCTTTTGTCAGGGATGTGGATCAAAAGACCTACAGATATATTTGGTTTACTGGGACTACTTTAATCAAATGATCACTCCCACACTGCCAGAAAGTAATTCTAAGACTGCCTGAGACTTAACCAGTGTGAATTCCATGTGAATTAATAACTCTACTCTTCTAAATCAGAAACATCCATGGAAGATATGAGGCTATCAGAAACCCTGGTGGCCTAGTGGTTAAAGGTCGGCAGTTAAAGTCACCTACATATTGACACAAATTTTAGATTAGATTGCTTTCCTAATGGCCAGCTTTTTAAAATTGACGGTGCTAACCAGAACCTGTTGCCATCGAGTCGATTTTGATTCATCGCAATTCAATGTGTGTCAGAGTAGAACTGTGCTCCCTAGAGTTTTCAATGGCTGAACTTTTGGAAGCACATCACTAGGCCTTTCTTACCAGGCCCCTCTGGGTGTGCTCCAACCTCAACCTCCAACTTTTTGGTTAGCAGCTAAGTGCATCAACCATTTATACCACCAAGGGACTCCAACTACACTAACCAAAACCAAACCAAATTCATTGCTGTCAAGTTGATCCCCACTCATAGCGACTCTATAGGACACAGGAGAACTGCCCCTTAGGGTTTCTAAGGAGTTACCGGTGGATTGGACCTACCGACCTTTTGGCTAGCAGTTGAATGCTTAACCACTGTGCCACCAGGGCTACGGCTACACTAAAATGGGGCTTTAAAGAGGGGAAAGGAAAAAATGTAATTTGAACATAAGACACTTGAGAGGTAAGGTTGGGAAGGAACAATAAGAGATGAGTTTTTAGAAACGTTTGCATGGTATAAAAACTCTTTTTCAAGTGTAGTATAAAATCTCTCACTTTCACTCCTCCTTTTTAGCTACTTCCTGTTCTCCTCCCCATAAGTAACCAATATTACTAATTTTGTGTGTGCTCTTCCAGATACAGTTTATGTATATATGAGTTAATATACATAGATATACATATATGTGTACTATACATTCCTTTTCACATTTTTAAACAATAGTTTAAAATGGGAATTATTCACTTTAGCTCATTTTTCCTGCTTAATAACGTATCTTGGAAGACTTGCTATATCAATGACTAAAGGCCTTCCTCATTCCTTTTCGTGGCTTCAGAATAAGAGGTACCATAACTTACTCAACAAGTATCCTATTCACTTGGTCCTATTTAGGTCAATGCCTATCTTTTGCTATTTAAAACAATGCTGTGAAGCATAAATTTACACATACAATGAAATTTTGCACACACACGAATTTATCTAAAATATATATATTTTTTTTTTATTGTTGAATCTGAACCAGAATGTTTTTAGAAGTAAGAATGGCAAGACTTTGACTGGTTTACTTTGGGCACGTCATCAGGATAAACCAATGGCTAGAAATGGATATTGCGTTTGGTAAAATAGAGGGCCAGTGAAAACGAAGGAATCCCTCAATGAGATAGATTGACACAACAGCCTCAACAATGGACTCAAACATATCCAAGGTCATGAAGATGGTGTAGGACTAGGTGATGTTTCTGTTATATACATAAGATTACTATGAGTCAGAGCTGACTCAATGGCAATTAACAACAACAACAAGGTTACAGGTATTTGTAATTTTAATAAATACAGTTGAATTGCCTTCAGTAAAACTTTCATCAATTTACACCCACACTAGCAATGCCTCAGCAATGCTCACTATGGGATGACTTTGGCTAAGCACAGGAACAGAAGGACCCTTCGTTCCTGCGGAGTCAGGGATGAATACACATTAGGAATTAGGAGGACTCCAAAAGTATGCCAAACCTTTGATATTTCTTCTCTGTGCTTAGAAATGACATTAAATTACAGAATGCTTTACTATAATGTACATAACATTCTATCTCTATTAGTCGGTCCACACAAGAACTAATACGAGTCAAGAAAATAAGCTATATATTTTTCCAACACACTTTCAAATTAAATGTTAAGACTAGTAATAAGAATTTAAAAAATGGAAACCTTGCCTTAAGGCACACCATTTAAATATTAAAAGTATACTAAAAATTTTGGTATATGAGCAAAATTTCCACAGATTGATGTATTAACCCAATTATCTGTCATGTTTCAAGGACTTTTGAAGATTTCTGCATTTGATGCTAATTCAAAACCAACTGTGGTACTTTTGTAGGTTTTTATACTTAAAAGCAGCAGGCAGCTACCATTTCTAAAGTGGCATGTAAATTAGTTATTGCATGTAGTTTACTGATCACTTAGAAGACAACCCAATTAAAAAAGTGAAGATCAGCAGATATAAATTTAATTACATACGGAGTATTTTCTGGTTTACGTGTGTTTTTATTATGCTATTCTGAATGCATACACTCTAGACTTCAAATTAAAGCTTTATTCTGGAAAACTATGTGTATTCACTTCATCTCTTTCCTTGGCCTGGTAATTGGAAATACTAGCTACAGATACATGGCAGTTGAGCTCCATAGCTTTGTCAGAATCAATTGAGCTTCCAGAACATTTTTAATGCTTCTTGAAACCATTAATGACAAAGAGTCATTTGCTTACCCAGGGTCTAGTCCTCCTCCAGTGAAAATTACTGGCCATGAATCTGGTGAACATTTACAGGAATCTGCAAATGAAATAGCTAAATCCTTGATGACAGGGAGCCTCATAAAGTCAGCTCATTTATTCTCTCAGGACACTCATCCCTGCCACTGGGATCAATAGGAAATCTGATATATTCTTAAATGCCAGGGTGCAAATGCTCTCTTTGCAATTTTGCAGGAGAAAATATCCCACTTCCACTTTAAGGGACTGACATCAAATTCATGATATAAACACAAATGTGCTACCCTCAGTTCCTTATAGACTTAAACCCTTGTTCTCTTGTAAAAAAAAAAAAAAAAAGTAAGGTTCAGGCATATGGAGGTTTTGAAACTGACTGCTAAATAAGAGTGTATATATTAGCCAAATAGCTAGCAGCAAAAATACTAATTTGCTTCCCGATCTAAAAGAGTAGCTGTGAATTAGCAACTTGTTGCAGTTGAGCTGTTTTGCAATCTTTACCCATATAGCCCTTTGAAGTTAATTTTTATCTTGGTAGGGGACTTTAAATATATATAAATTTAAATACATATACTTCACAAATTTAGAAGACTTTATATACACATGTGTATGTATCTCCTAGACACTAGCACAAACAACTAACTAAGGCACATCTAAAAAGATAGAAAAGGAGAAATCAAAAGCTCTGATAGCAATTGGGAAAACAAACAAAAACCAAATTAATAATAATAGGATTTTTAGAGCAGGATAGGATATTACCAAATATGACAGGGAGATTTCACTCCTTCTCGAAGCACCCTCCTTTTATAAATGCCATGACTGCTAAGTGGCAATTTGCTGTTTAATTAATACAAGAGTCTGTCAATTCTAAAATCTTAACATCCTAATAAAATGCCTTTTGGCAAGCATACAGATGCTATTATGGCTTGGAAATGAGGAAGCTAGAGGATCTATAAAGGGGCACGTGCTTTTCTTTCAACTTGGAAAAGCTTAACAAGGATGTTAAACCTATTTATTCTTTTCTTCATTGACAGAGCAAAAACAAACAAACAAAAACACACACTCACACACAAACCTCATTATAGGACTCAACATATTTAACCCCCAGAGGTGTATTTATTGCAGGGAGAATAAATCAGTTACTACCCAGAAGTTCTGTCTATTCACTGCACTACAAAGGACAGAATGTCCCAAGGAGGAGGTAAAACACCTGAATGCTGTCAGGGACATTTTTTGTTTGGTTTTTATTTTTCCCATCCCATCCCCTCCAAGTGCTATGATACATTTATAAATGTATAAGTCACTGAAAAGTCTGTATAAAAAAACAGATTTTTCTTTGAAAGGGCACAACTTTCCAGTATAATCAAAGCTTTTTAAAGATCTGCACTACTAAAATTGCATTTAATGATCACTTACACATAAAGTGAACAAATGTAACCACACAATCCTGTCTGTGACCAGACATGCATTAATAGTAGTTTTGTTTTTCTGTTTAAATCAAACCGTAGTAAGAGTATGGTTATTCTTTATACCTTTTCCGTGCAAAGGCTCTATTTAAAAAATGATAACAGGCTTAAAGGATCAGAAATCATCTCTAAAATAATCATGAGCATCACTTAAAAGAGTATCTGCTCTTCTTTCTTAAATTGTGAAAACAGTGGGGTTAGGCAATGGCCTGGGAGGCAGCAGGCCAGCAGGAGGGCAGGAGGATTACCCCTAATTACCTCATGTTTCACCTTAATTAACTCTTGATACAAAAAGCAAACGCTGCAGGAAGGATGGAGAGACCTTAGGCCAGTAGGCAAGATATCTAAGCTCTCATTGTTTACACAGGATAATCTTTCTTTTGAATTTCCCTTAATTCCTCTGAAAGATCAACTGATAGACACACACTGCACTGTGATTAACTGTGCTAAAGAGGTATAATGGCATTTTTCATATTTGTTCTTGGCACGGAAACCACATCCTGCAATAAGGCAACGCAAGTGGTGCACAGTCACAATACTCTTATTGTATTTGATCTTTTATCCAAGGAAATATCCAAAGAAGCTCTTCTAAAAGGCTCAGGCTAAACTCTTCTGTAGCTGATGTATTCATTTTAGAAAATATTTGACCAACCCACTAGTAACCTTTTCTTTAATTTACCAAAAACCCATTTTCCAGATATCCATCCATGCATCGGATTTTCCTTGAGAGCATGAGGCCATGTGAATGCTGCCCCATCCCTCCTCATTAGAATTGATAAACATTTACACAGATTAAGGAGTTATAACCATTAAATGCTGTACAGCCTTTCTCCATTCTGTCTTCATCAAGAAGTCTTATTACTGAGTCCTCATCACATTGCAACCTAAAATATGAGGTCAAACATTTGCAAAGTTTAAAATGTAGACTTCTGAGAAAATCATGAACTATGCAGTTTCATCAGAGGCCCAAAGCTAATGAAAATAAACATAAAATAACCCAAAGACCAAAAATCATTACAAACGGTGACCTGGCTTTGGGAAATGGGCAAGCATGTCAGGGGTAGGGGTGGGAGGACAGGGGACAGAGAGGACCATTCAGGGTGAGAATATCAGAAATGGGTAAAAAATCAAATGAACCAGCTACAGTCATAATTTTACTTTCAATTTATACAGAAACATATTCTAAAATCCTGGTAAGGGGTAAAATAAGACAAGGTCTACGCTTGTCATCCAATTAGTTATTATTACTCATCATAACCATTTTCCAGCCAGCATCTCATTCACACAGAACATCCAAAATTAATACAAGGCCATGTTGAGGAAAAACTTAAATCTGTTACCTCAAACCTCTCATAGGAGCCAAGAAAAATAACTGAGTCATTAATTTTTGATTGTGCCTTTTTAACTCCGGTTTTTGTTTAGAAGATAAAAATCAATTCATGTAATAGTATCACATATATTCTAGAAGAATCCCTACTTATTTTATACCTCTTAATTTTACAATTCTGGTTAAATTCAAGTGTATCTTTTCATGGCATTCAAGGGTCTGCAAACTTCCTGTAAAGAGCCAGACATTAGACATTTTCAGCTTTGGGTATGGCTGAATTTGGCAAAAGCCCCCTTTGGCTGATTGTACCATCAACTTGTATTTCTCACATTTCAAAGATATTTGTCCCTCTTTCCCCCACCAACATAAAACTTAAACTCCTAAAAAATCTCTAATCCTTTGATGGTTGTTCCTATTGTCAGCTGCTATTCAGTCGACCCTGACTCATGGTAACCTCATGGACAGCCCTTTGATCGGACCATTGTGATCTGTAGTGTTTCCATTGGCTGATTTTTTGGAAGTAGTTCACCAGGCCTTTTCTCCTAGTCTGTGTTAGTCTGAAAGCTCTACTGAAAACTGTTCAGCATCATAGCAACACACAAGCCTCAACTGACAGATGGGTGGTGGCTGAACTTAAGGTGCATGGTCTGGGATTCGAACTGGGTCTCTTGCATACAAAGCAAGAATTCTACCACTGAACCATCACCATCCCCTGATCCTGTGGTAGATTTGACACAAAAAAAAAAGAGAGAGAGCAAGAGAGACTAGGCTGAAGCTCCTACTTCTTATAAGTAACTGATATTGATCCAGGACTCAGTAACCGCAATTCTGATTTCCTCACACTCATCATTGCCTAATTTCACCTGTAATATTACCTATACTTACTTTAAAGTCTTACCTGTTATTTAAGGCTGAACTGACAGAAGAATATGAAGATATGAATGGCATTATGGTAAGCTTACTTTTTCTGACTTAAACATATCTCTAATATTGAAATAAATTACACATTTTTTACAAAAAGTATAAATTTTATAAAATTCTATTCCTGTGAAAAAATAGAAGCTCTATATTAACTAGTGATTAAAATGGCAAGTCTCAACTCAAAATAAATAAATATTTGTGAAACATCCATGTGCTAACATGTTCACTCATTCATTTATGTTTTTCATTCAGTTATAAATTATTATCCATCACTTACTGTGTGCTCTCAGCCCTCAACCAGCAGTGTATGACACAGAAGTACAAGATTTGTTGAAAATAATTGAGGATGCAAAATGTAGTATAAGAGAGCTCACTACTTTTTAAGGATAGGGATAGACCCCTAGTTTGGTGGGAGAGGTCAGTAAACAAATCATCCTGTGATTCTTGCTTTCAGAGACGTGCACGTGTATGGATTACTGGGAACACAGACCTGCTGGAGTATCGAAATTGCCTGGGGAAGTCCTCAAAAAACTTCAGAGAAAGGAAGACGCCAGCGCTAACGCTTTACTGAGCATACATGGAAATCTGTCTTTCAAAATCAGTTCTAAAACCTGAGGGTGTCATTTTTGCCACCTTGTTACTTGAATAGTGTCTCTGGGAGGCACAAGCCATTAAGTGCTGGACTCCTAGCTGAAAGTCTGGCAGTTCGAACCCATCCAGGGGCGCCCCAGAAGACAGGCCCGGTGATCCTCCTTCTGAAAGATCACAGCCTTGAAAACCCTGTGGGGCAGTTCTACTCTGCACCCGTGGGCTTGTTATGAGCTGAAATGGGCTCTACAGCAAGCAACGACAGTGACCGTATTTTTATGTAAATAACTCACACCTTTTATTTTTGTTTGCCAAGTGCTCCTTCCCCCGCGAGCTATTTTCATAAGTGTGGCTATATCATCTTACATGTTGCTGTAAAAAAATTAGAGTGCTTATTTTTTATGAAAATACCTTGTGGGGAGGCAGGGAGAGTGGTTGGCAAACAAATGTAGAAGGTGTGTGTTATTTGCATAAAATTGTATTTGAATACAATTAATTCCCATCTACTGAAATTAATCTCATCTTATTCTTTTGGATTTTTTAAAAGCTTATAACAAATGTAAAGTAATTATAACAAGAAGAACAAATGAATATTTCACTTCCATTTTGCCAAATTTCCCATAATTGATTCCAGGTATGTTTCCCTTCCCCTATTAAATTCTAAGAACATCCATATGTCCTCTGTAAAATGCTGCATTAATCATTTGGAGAGAATTTTCCTCTTTCATATTTCATTTGAACATATGCAAGGAATGACATGCTTTGAACTGCAGAATGCTTTTTTTCTGGTATTAGAAACACACATTGGGATTTCGTGTTTCTATGGTACCATATTGCTGACCTTTAGGATCTCTCGTTATTTATGTGTTTATTTCTAGACTGATTACTAAGTTTAATTATGACATCTGTAGGCTCTTAAAATGCCAAAGCTTGTTGTCCAACAACGGTGAGAAGAAATACTGTAGGTGACACACAGAATAAGAAATGTAATCACGAAATTATCTGTTTTATACAAACACAACTAAAAGTGAAACCCTGGTGGCATAGTGGTTAAGAGCTATGGCTGCTAACCAAAAGGTCGGCAGTTGGAGTTCACTAGGCACTCTTTGGAAATCCTATGAGGCAGTTTTACCCTGTCCTATAGGGTCACTATCAGTTGGAATCGACTCGACTGCAATGAGTTAAAAGTAGGTTTTGCCTCCTTGTATCCACACACACACACACATACACAATTAATGTTTATCTATAGGGGCTACATATATAAACTCACACATGAAATACTATATTTTGTATGACTTTGCTCCCTTTTAATGATTTCCTCATGCCCCTCGCTTATTCTAAAATTAAGAACCCATGAGTAATGATATTCTATATAGAGACTATCACATAGAACTTTTGCAGCCTCAATGTGTTGAGAATTTTTTTTACCCATCATCCCTTCTTCAGAGTTGTAAAAGAGGTATGTTATTTTTTTCCTAACAAATGCCACCATGAAAAGTCAACTGTAAACTCACATGCCATTTTTTCATTCTTTGTGTGTGTGTGTGGTGAATATATACACACACACAAAATCATTTACCCATTCAACAATTTCTACATGTATATTTCAGTGACATTGATTCCATTCATGTTGTGCAACCATTATTGCTAACCTTTTCCAAATTACTTCAGCACCATTAACATAAACTCACTGCCCCTAAGCAAAAACTTCACCTTTTCCCTTCTATCCCATCCCTGGTAAGCACTAATAATCTTTAGTTTACATAGATTTTCCCACGCCATCTTTAGGTATAGTGCCAGTTTGGAATACTGACCTGCTCTTGGCAATCTAGACCTAAGAACCAAGTTTCCTTTTCTTTGATTCAAATTCCATTGTTCTCATTTGGATTTATTACTCCATTGAACTGTACAGTCTATCACTGCTTACTAATTTCACAGAATATGTCCCACAGAGCTTTCATTCTAACCTCTCAGGGCTCTCTTCAGGACATGAGGCTACAAAGTGTCATATGAGCACACATTTCATATGTCCAACAGATTTAATTCTGCCACTCCCTGAGTAAAAAGACAGAATAGTCTTCAAAATGAATTACAGTACAGAATCTCATGCCACAAGCATTTGGGAAAATTCTGAATTGAATCCAGCATATATACAAAGCCATATAATACACTGTCTCTCTTCTGAAGACGTTTACCATCTAGCTGTGAAAAGGAGACTTGGATTCATGAAAAGGTCAGTTGCAATGCATGAATAAGTGTGGAATTCTAGGAAGATAAATAAAGTCCTTTTTCCTTTTAAGGATTGGAATACCCTTCCCTAAGATTAGAGGAGAAGAAAAAAAAAAAAAAGCCACAGAAAACTCTACTGTAGTACACGACCAACAGAAATGACATCAAGTGTGACTGCATGATTTCCCCAACCCAGATCTGGATTTTCAATAAACCACAAGGCCGATGCAAAAGTAATCTAACCAAAGGCAGGAGATTTGTGGACAGATTTACTTCTTGCTATAATACTTTTGTATCCCCCATGCCCATGGCTTCTACAGAGGAAATCACGAAGAATCCATACAACAATCTGAAAACCTCACACAATTCTACACCTTTATCCTTGCCAGGACTCTCCTGGGAAAGGTTGGAAAAGACCAGAAAAATTGTCCCCACGTGTTAAGGCTTACTTCAAACAGAATCAAGTATGGGGTTAACAGCAGAAATTTTGGAGTTATAAAAAAGTTGTGTTCTAACTTGAACTTTATACCATTTTTCTATACCATTCACTTGGTATAGAATTTTGAAAATTCAATTAACTTGACTCTATCTCATTTTCCTCCCCTATAAAATTTTTATAAAATGGAGATCTTAACATTTCCTCATAGGGTGGTTGTGAGAGTTAAATATGCGTGACTTTGCCTTCCTCCTGATGCATAACAGTCCCTCTACTAGCCAGTATAAAAGTATTCTTGAACTGTTAAGGAAATAAGTGCAAAAATTACAAACACAGTTTATCAAAGGAGTATTCCTCAGGAGGAAACACTGAGGATTCCTCAGGAGGAAACATTGATCACAGTATTTCTCATTTAAACAGATACACAAATGAAATATTTTACAGGAATTATTTAGCAATTTAATAACTTTAAAAGAACAAAATGCATGGGATAATTTTTAATGACTAAAAAGGGAATGTGCTGGCTTCTTACTGGAATTGTATGTTTTGACGTCTGATTTACTTAAGGAGATCGCCAAAGAGACCCTAGAAGGATCCAGTGTTGATTTCACATAATCAACTCTTGATAAAAGCTGCAGAAAACGAACTAAGTACAGTTCAAGAATACTGACAACCAGAATACTGACAACCAGTAATTATGCAAGATATCATTAAAGTTATTGAAACATTCTAACGATTCTGTTTGATTAGAATTTGCCAAACATCAGACGATTTCCATCATCCATACGTCCCTCTTTGAGCTAAGCCTGGCACTTGTAAGGCCTAAATTTTTGCACGTGTAATGCTATCCTGGGCAGAAATAAGGGACCATGGTAAACAAAGAGGCAAGTGAGCTATATTGTTGGAGCAATCACTAGATGACAAGATTAAGAAGCTGAATTTTAAAATCCATCTCAGTGCTTCCATTCCTAATTCCCTTCTTCTCTCTACCTGCTCATCCATTTCTCCTCTTCTTTCTCTCTTTCCACCTCTCATTTCCCACCTGGACTCCCACACAAAACATCCCAGCCCAGCCTAGTGTAGCCTAGGGCAATGCGCTGCCATGGTTAAACATGCATCCTGATGCCAGGTGGCTGGCTTGCAGTTTTAGTGCCATGGTTCCTACAGTTGTGTGATGTAGGCAAGTTACTTAGGGTTTCCTGTGGCCTCAGTTTTCTCAACTGTCATATTCCTCCCATTGTCCCCAGCTGATTCTGACTCATGGCAACCGCATGTGTGTCAGGGTAAACCTGTGCTCCTTCAGGTTTTCACTGGCTGAATTTTTGCAAGTAGATCGAGAATCCTTTCTTCTGAGGTGCCTCTGAGTGGACTTGAACCACCAACCTTTTGGTTAGCAGCAGAGAACATTAACTGTTTGAGCCACCCAGGGACTCCTTCTCATCTGTAAAACTGGGGTAATTAAAGGTTTCTATTTTTTTTTTTTTTAGATAGGTGTAAAATTTTTAAAGTGAAGATGATAGGTAGGTAGGTAGATGGGTGGGTGGATGGGTGGATGGGTGCATGGGTGCATGGATGGATGGATGGATGGATGGATGGATGGATGGATGGATGGATGGATGGATGGATGGATGGATGGATGGATGGATGGATGGATGGATGGATGGATGGATGGATGGATAAAGGGGGATACACCCACAAGCATACATCATAAACATTCTTACCCTTAAAAGAGTGCCTGCACCATATTTAGTGCCATTAAGTACCTTGAAAATGTCAGGCATTATCATGGCCACTTAGATCATGTACTTTTGTTATATGGTCTAATTCTTACAGCAATTTCGTTTTGAATGCGTTCGATTCAGTAAATATTTATTGGGTGCCTTATATGAAAGCTGAAGACTCCAGGTGTTGAAAAAGGCTACTAGGCTAGGTTTATCAGCCATACTGACAAAAAAAGGCTACTAGGCTAGGTTTATCAGCCATACTGACAAAATTGCTTTAAACTGACCATGCCAATTAAACCAACAATACTATCTCTAAGGTTTCTTTACAAATGGAGTATTTTATGGCCTGATAAATAAGGTATGATTTCGGCATGTGAATTTCAGGCCCCTAATTCGGCTATGGAAGTTGTATCTAATTATGATTTAAAAAAAAAACCAAAAGAAAAATTCTGGTTCATCGAGTCAAATATTGTAAATAAATTATTAAAAACTTTCATAAAACATCCTGATCATGAAGCCAGGATAAAAATATCTCGTGTCACCAAAGAATATTTTCATCAGGCAGCCTGTCTGCAGAGCTTTTCTAGGAAATTTTATAATCAAGGGGATTAATGTGCCCAAAATAAACTGAACTCTCTGGATCATTCATTGAAAGCATTTAACTGGGTTCTTCTAGTAGTTAACAGATTTAAATGGCTTTCTCGAATCATTCATTGCAGTTAATTCAAATATTTTTTTCTGAAATCTTCATACAATAGGAGCTGGAAGAGGAAAGGAAAATATGGAAAATAAATCAAACTTAGAATTTAACAGTCTTTCAGAAAATCTGTCAAAGATACTTGTTAGCAACCAACTACTAAAAGACAATAACGATGTTTTCCTGGTTTCTGAAACTGAGGTTTGGATCTCATCGCTTTTAGAAAAGAAATAATAATCTCAGTTAACACCTGACTATTTTACAAGACTGGGCTTAGTAACTAACGTCTTGAAAAAGAGACCTAGGGAAAATCTATGTTCTGTGTAATCTTGACCCACTTGATAAGAGGAAAAAAAATATATGTGTAAATAATTTTATACTGTACAAAGTATAGATTGAATGTTATACTAGGTTCTCTCTCTCTAAATTAAAAGGACAGAAAAATACCTCTGGTAAATTTTATAGAATTAAAAATAAACTTTTCACCTTGGCATCAAGGCTTCCCACAATCTCCCTTTCTAGTTCTAACACTCTTTTCTCCCCATCCAAAATGCCAAGAGAACTAACTCCTGTGTCTTCATTTTCGAGTCAAAAGAGATAGTAAAAGGCATATATGTCTATAAAGTTCATCTTAGTGCAGAAGGTCATATATCATCCCATTAATGATGTAAATATTTGTGTGTATAATTTTTATTTAAAATATATTAATGTATTATTCAAATCAAAAATCTGTTGCCATCAAGTTAATTCCAAGTCATGGCTTTGATATATTATAAATGACTTATAATTACTGAATATTAAAATTTCTCATGCTTAGAAAATACATGGAAGACTATATACCTGACTATACTTTGGACATGCTATCAGGGGGGACCAGTCCCTGTATAAGGACATCACGTATGGTAAGGTAGAGTGTCAGCAAAAAAGAGGGAAACCCTCAACGAGATGGACTGACATGATGGCTGCCACAAAGGGCTCAAGCATAACAACGATTTCGAGGATGGTGCAGGACAGGGCAGTGTTGCATTCTGTTGTACACAGGGTGATTAGGAGCCGGAACCAAACAACAAAAACGTACACATGAAAGTTAAAGACATTTCTGCTTAGGAATAGGATTAGAAGTAGTTTAGAGGCTCTCTCTCTCTCTACTCTTTTTGCTTATTCTTACTTTCTGATATTTCTAAAAACGGTATCTATCACTAAAATAAAGTCATTAAACGCAGATGAAATTGGAACCCAGACCAAAGTTGGGAAAAGCACTCCACAGTCTCTTTCTACTCCAAGGCAACTTATAGCTGTAAAATTTCACAGCTTGCATTAAGTAAAATAAAAGTAATAATCCTAAAAATAAAAGCAATTGATAAATTATTTTTATCGATAAATTTTTATGTATGATCCTGAACACCCACGAACATTTACTCATAGGTAAATATTGTGCATATGTACATTGCTAAAAGACAGACATCTTTGCCAAATATTGTGGCTACTAAATACATCAGAGGTAGATCAAGTGATTTTGTATTCAAGACTTTTTAGTCAAAGTGACTTGCTATATTCACAGCTGTAAAGCTCCAACAGCCTGAAAAGGAACACAGCCGTCTGGGGTAAGGGTGGACGTTATGATGAAACTCCTGAAGATAACAATGTTCCACAGGGTGCATTCTCCTCTCCCCTAGAGGAGCTAACGTCTCTGATTATTGCTTTCAGATATCACTGGCTTAAACGCATTTCCCTGAAGAAAGTAGATTGTTCCTGTAGTTTGAATTCACAAAATTTTTTCAATGATAGGGTTTAACACACAATCAGTTTCACAAACTAATACATCTTTTGGTCACCTGCAGATCCCCAATGTGCATAGATGGATTTTAATTTGAAGGTGGGAAGAAGAGGAACCTATTCCCCCCACCCCCAGAAATCTGACTGACTTATAAAATACCACTATGAATACTTGCTTTGAAAAATATATATTTACATAATGATATGTATAGTACTCACATGAAAAGATTTTCTCTGAAATTCAGATATATCACAGTTTCAAATATTCTTTAAGTATCTGTAACCAGGAACTTTTAACTTATATTTGATCTAAACATGCCATAGTTTTCTCAATGCATTCTCTTTTACCATAGACCTTAAATAATGACATTTCCATTTCTCCCACAAATAAACACTCATAAGAGTTCTCATAGGTTCATAGTGTTATGGAATAACATGACCAGATAAGTATGTTCCTTTTGTTTAGTTATCTAATGATGTAAAACAAAATTGACAAAATTGAGACAAATGGTATAATGTACTTTTGCTGACTGACTAATTGCCAGATTTAAACTATCCATCCTCATTGGGAGTTGACAGGTTTATATAACGGAGACATTCAACAACAGCAACCTAACCAGGCCAGAATCTAATAGAGTGGTTGTGTCCAGAAGATATTTAGCACTGTAGGAAAAAATAAAAACATAATATATCCAAACACATGCAAAGAGATCAAAGTATTTAAGTATCGTAAGACAAAAATCAATGATTCTGCATAACTGTCCTCTAGTGGACATACCAACTACAATGTAATAAGGTCAAATCCATAATAATGTGAAAGATCAAAGTGTTTCCTTCTTACATCCTTTTGTCACTACATTGTCATTGGAAGTTGATTAGGAGGAGACTCTTAGTAATATGATTATTTCAAAGATGAAACAACTCAGAAACTAAGCAAGGATGAAATTCACTAAAAGTTGAACGACAGACTACCCAGCATTGGGTTTTAATTTTGACTCATTTTTCTTTACTTTCTCTACAAAATATAAATCTTTTCTATTTGAATAACATTTGAAGAAACACTACCTACCATCATCATTCAGGATGCAGAAATGAAAGTATTAATCCAGAAAGCGGATCCAGGTAGCTGATGAGACAAAATCTTCAGAATTTTATCTTGGGAGTGGGTGGATGCGATTAAGAATATATATTTCGTATAATAGTTTTTCAGCTGTAATTTTAACCTTATTGTCAGATTTTTGAATATACTATTTTCTTGATTATTGGGATGTCCAAATGACTAAGTTATTGCAGAATTTCAGCTACTAGGACATCATTCTGCAATAACTTAATCATTTGGACGCCCAAATAGTCAAGAAAATTGTGTATTTTTAAACCTGGCAATAAGGCTAAAAACTACATGTGAAAAACTATTATACAAAGTTGTCAGAATGAGCCCTGGTGGCACAATGCTTAAAATGCTCAGTTGCTAACCAAAAGGTCGGAGGTTCAAACCCACTATCCACTTAGTGGGAGAAAGACGTGGCTGTCTGTTACTGTGAAGATTTACAGCCTTGGAAACCCACCCTATGGGGCAGTTCTACTCTGTCCTACAAGGTTGTTATGAGTCAGGAGTGACTTGATGGCAGTGTGTTTGGTTTGAAATTTTCAGCATGCTTCTAAGATAAAAAAGTTCTGAATATTGAGGCTATTACAGCACTTTCAAAACAATGACTTGTTCACGCTTTAAATAAGTATAAAACAAGCCATTTAAAATATAATCTGACAAAATTAGTATGAAATAAACTAAATTCCTTTTAAAACTCTAAACAAAAAAAAAATCTCTATTAACAATTAAATAATTTAATTAAATGTTATTAATAGTTAAAGTCTCATAGCACCCCCACCAAAAAAAAAAAAAAAAAATTGCCACTGAGTCGATTCTGACTCAGAGTGGAACTGCCCCATAGGCTTTCCAAGGAGAGGCTGGTGGATCTGAACTGCTGACCTTTTGCTTAGTAGCTGAGCTCTTAACCACTGTGCCACCAGGGCTCCTAAGGGAGAAGCTATATCATATTATGCTCTATTACATTTAGATCATCCACAGTTCTTATCCTGATGTCATGCCATGCTAAGAATTCCAGAAAAAAAAAATCATTGAATTGACTAATTAAGCTAACAATCAATTAGTATGTGGTTGGAACTTGGGCAGTTTATTAGTCCAACTTAAATAAAATGCTGACAATAAAATATAAACAAAGCTTGAACGTTAAAAACTGAACCGGACCATCCCATAGTCCTACTCCTTTTAATTTCACTGCTCTCCTGAAGCATAAATCTCCTTCTACTCCCTCCAAAACGTTCAATTTTTAATAAAGTAACATCTGGTTTGGGGAGGAGGCTATGCTACCTGCTGTTCCCCCACCCCTCCGGGAAAGTGCAAAAGTAAGCAGTTATTCCACATCCTTTTGTTATCCTAGTAACAGCTGTGGTTTTTAAAGGGATAAAGCAGGAGAAATTAAAAATGAGCATACTTGAACACCGTGTGTGGAATATACTTTAGGATACAGTAAATTACTTTAAAATTAAGCTATCCTAATGGAAAATCAGACTGGTGATTCTACGTGGGGAGGGGGTCAAGGAGGGGGTTAGCAGACAGTAAATGCTGGATTACCTGGAAAGCTATTTCCGTACAGAAACACGAACTAAAGTAGCAAGAGAAACCATTAAGTAAGTTATTTTCTCCACTAGTTGATTTTATTAGTATACTGTTAGTAGGAGCGATGAAGAAAAATACTGGACCTATTTATGAAAGCAAGACCTTAAATAAATTCTAAAGTGAAGAACAATTATTAAAGAATTGACATCCATTTTAAAAGACAGTGAAGTAGGGTAAGAAGCTGTTGATACCTGGATATCAGCACGGTTGCTGATATTCAGACCAACAGATAATTTGGTGAGTGAGAATTCACCTCAGGTTGGGAAAGCTAAAATGACAATTAAACAAAACGTTAATAATCCCAGATTCTTGGCATCTGTACTGCTACTTTTAAAGAAATGTTACTTTTTTTTATTATTATTATCCTGAATCTAGAAATGAGTATTCAGGTAAAGGAGAATTGACTAATCCAAGGTGACAAGAACTACAGAGTCACTTCTTCTTGGCATTCTTGAAGCATGTGGACTTCTGAACTATTGCAAGAAAAAGAAAGAGAGAAGCAAAACTCTTCTGAACACAAAATAGGTAACTGTGATTCTGACTCATATCTTTTTTTTTTTTTTAACAGTATAAAAATATGTTCTGGTAGGATTTTTTTCTTATCAGTAGTTCAATACTTCACCCATTTTTTAACTATGCTTCTTCTTCCCTTTAATATCCTTAATATATTCCACTGAGAGTTTTCTTTCACTTCAGGAACAGGGAGGCGGCCAGCCAAAGGCATCTCCCTCCCAGAAGCCACTGCCGTGAAAACCTGCACACTAATCAGAAGTGGGTCAAATGATCTTTCACAGGAAAGCATCTAACAAGGTCCCCAAGGAAGCCCCTCTAAGTGGCAGCAGGGAAAGGCACCATTGCTTTCTTTTTTATGGGAGACAGCTACTAGCTTCCATTGGCCCGGTGAAGGTAGTGATACTTGCTGCTTTGAACCCACATAATGGCGGTTGCTTTCGTGAGCCCATTATGATGTTGGAAACCAATTCCCTGAGATTTGGGGATTCCCTGAGCTGTTATAAGAGCTCACCATTCCAGAAAAGCCTGCATGCATAAAGACAATGTGTTTGGCACTATTTGGCCAAATAAACACTGTAACCTTCCATTTCTCAGCTTCCAGTTATAAATATTAACTCTGAGTTTAATAACGTCTCCTTTTAATTTTAATAAAGTCGCAGAATGATGGATATATATGTGTTATATATATGTTATATGCTGTAGGATTGTTATAGGAAGAGAAGAACTACAAATTTGATTGCAACGAATAATTTATCAAGTTAAATACTCAACTGCTAGCATATGAAAAATAAATTTATGACTATTGAATAATATAATATTTGGATTAGTTTGTACAAAATGCAAGGATTGAAATGGATTCTATATGTTATGAATATTTTCAACTGTGTGAAGTTGCCCTGGGTAAGGCACTGTCATCATGTTTGAGAAGTTTGGCATAGAATATCAGTTAATTCTTTCACAAGCTTATCCATATATTTATAAGTAACTTACTAAGTGCTAGTCATTGTCCAGTGCTGTATTTATAGGCAATTTGTCTATTATCCTTGAGAAACAAAATTTGAGCCTGTAGAATGAAACAGCTTTTTTTTTATGCTTATCCTTTGTCTTCTGGAAGTTTTAGCTCATGCTATTCACCAGGTTCTAAAGCTCCAAACAGTGTTTTTCCAACAGAGTATGGGGAACAGACCAAATAGTTACTTCCACTTAAAAGCAATCTTGCCACCCTGATTAACACAGTTTTACAAACAGGAGATTGAGAAACAAAATTGGTACAGCCTTGGATTACTAAAAGAAATTAAAAATATATATATATGTGTGTATACGTTAACTGGTATCAGGTTGATGAACAAAAGAACATAAAAATGAAATTTCATTAAGAAAATGTGCAATTAACATAAATATGTTACTAAACATGTTTTGAAATGTAACCAGAAAGGAAGACCTCTACATGGGGGCGGGGGGGGAGGGGGGACAAAAAACAGATATACCAATACATGGTGCTTCAATTTAAAGTGGTGTTAAAGTCTTCTGAACCTACCACTTTTGAGTATCCGTGGTAAAGTTTCTAATATCAGCACAAAATAATAAGAAAGGTCAGAGTTGAAAGGCATCATAAACTTGTTTTGCCCAAGATTTTTTTTGTATGTATAACATGCAACAGACCAAAGTTCATAATACTTCTGAAAATTCAGAAGAAAAAAGACAAAGGAGTAGCCTCCTTTAGGGAAAAAAAAAAAAGTACTATGTTTAAATCCTACAAAATTAATGTTTAGCTCAAGGATTTGCTGTTCATCTCAGAACTCCTCAAGCCTGAGGCAGGATTAGGCCAGACTCATGTTCGAACAACTGGAGGAAATCAATGGATTTCACTTTATTAATAATTAAAAGACTAATGCAGACTGGCAAGTGATTAAAAACGTGTGGAGCACATATTTATTACTGCAATTCCAAATACCTGCACAATATATAATTTTAAATTGGGCTACACAAGAAAGAAACAGGTTATGTTAAGTAAGAACAAGTACCAGAAAGAAAGAAGAGACAGGTACTGCTGTGTCCATGGTAGATTTAGCCAAGTTTCTGCCTGCAGCCTGGAAAGCAAAGCTGCCACCTAGTTTGGAGCCAAGACAAAATGCTGGGTTTCAGCGGCAGATCATGCTGCCACCCATAACTAAATTATTCCCTGTTAGGATTTGTCAAGGGTGACAGAAGCACAGTTTGCCAGGTGGATACTGGAGGTCTTCTGACAGAACCAAACGGGTTGAATTTCACCAATTCAAACACTGAGTCTGTTAAAAACACATGTTAGATGACACTAGCAATACTTCATTTATTTAATCCACAGTAACTTCATTACTGTAGCCACTAATAGTTTACCTATAATTTATGAAGTCAATGAATAGATGAATATACTTCTCAACTAAAATGCCAACCTTCCAACTGGCATGGATGCTGTCATTAAATATTTTTTTTGACAGTTCTCATTTGACACTGAAATTTCCTCCATAGATGAAAAGCTATTAGATATGGCCTGGCTAAAATTTTGTTTAGGGAATAGTGAGTCCCAAAGAATCTGAAACAATATGGACAAAAGAGATGGTCAGGTATATATACTTTTCACCTCAGAAGAAGGAATATTTTTTGTTTTGATATTTACATATTTTATCATAATGTAAATCCAGGCAATTTTAATGGAAACGTCTCAGATTTAAACAAATATTTGAGATTATGAGCATTTCACCAGGAAGTTCTTTTGTCTTATTCCTCCTTCTTCCCTTACTTTCATGTACAATAACTCAAACCAACCAACTGCCATCGAGTTGATTCCGACTCACAGCAAACTTAGGTGTTTCAGAGTAGAACTGCACTCCACAGGGCTTTCAGTGGCTGTGATCTTTCAGAAGTGTATTGTCAGGCCTTTCTTCCAAGGCACATCTGAGTTGATTCAAACCTACAACCTTCTAGTTAATAGCTGAGCTGTTAACTAATTGTGGCACCTAAAGATTCCTGTTGGGTCCACAATCAACAGCCATGGAAGCAGCAGTCAAGAAAACAAGAGACGCATTGCATTGGCTAAATCTGCTGCAAAGGACCTCTTCAAAGTGTTGAAGAGCAAAGATGTCACCCTGAAGACAAAGGTGTGCCTGACCCAAGCCATGGTATTTTCAATTGCATCATATGCATGTGAAAGCTGGACAATGAATAAGGAAGACCGAAGAAGAATTGATGCCTTTGAATTGTGGCGTTGGCGAAGAATATTGAATATACCATGGACTGCCAAAAGAATGAACAAATCTGTCTTAGAAAAAATACAGCCAGAATGCTCCTTAGTAGCAAGGATGGCAAGACTGCGTCTTACATACATTGGGCATGTTGTCAGGAGGGATCAGTCCCTGGAGAAGGACATCATGCTTGGAAGACAACAGGGTCAGTAGAAAAGAGGAGGACCCTGCACGAGGTGGATTGACACAGTGGCTGCAACAATGGGCTCAAGCATAACAACGATTTTAAGGATGGCTCAGGACCAGGTAGTGTTTCGTTCTGTTGTGCATAGGATCGCTATGAGTTGGAACCGACTTGATGGCACCTAACAACAACAACAAGGACTCCTTACAAGCACAATATTTGGAGCTAAAAATAAGTTAATATAAAATAAATTAAAATAAAATTATTCCCCAAAATACCAGCCTCTTAGACTCCAACAGACGTAAAGATTGGGGAAGATTGGATTAATGCTGTTTGGGGACACAAACCAAAAAACAATTCTGGATTCTGAATCATAGCGACCCCACAGGACAGAGTAGAACTGCCCCATAGAGTTTCCAAGGATTGGCTGGTGGATTTGAACTGACAACCTTTTAGTTAGCAGCTGTGGCTCTTAACCACTGTACCACCAGGGCTCCTGGGGCACAAAGCAGACTCAAAACTATTGCACTCAGAACTCAGGAGGGTGTCTAAAGTGAAGGGTGACTTGGATTCCAAAAGGATTGGAGCAAATCCAGAAAATGTAAGAAAGAGAGGAGAAGCTTGTGTTCACTTATCTGCAAGCTGAAGGAGGTTCTAATGGGAGACAGACACGAAAGAGATGCCCTGAATTTTCAGGTTGCTGGGGACTTGGCAGGGCAATGCCCCATTAAGGATTTCTTTGGACACAATGCATACTGAATGTGATGTTTGTAGGTAATCTAGGTCACCTTAAGTCTGTAAAATGCAAGTGGATCACATGTTATTTTAAAATGGAACATAGTGTTCACTTTTTTCATATTATATATTTGATTATCAGAGTCAAAGATGAAGAATATCAAAATAGTGACTTTTTTTTCTTATAAAACAACTTAAATTTTCTGGGAGGAGATTAGTACATTTACAGATTACTCATTAAAAAAAAAAAGTTTCTGCAGAGTTCATTCTGACTCATGGCAACCCCATGTATTTTAGAGTAACTCACTTGGTCTTTCTTTCTACGTGCCTCTGGGTGGACTCAAACCTCTAGCCTTTCAGTTAGTACTAGAGCATGTTTACCCCATTTGCACCACCCAGGAATTTCAAAAATTACTTTTAGGTAAGACAAAATAACCTGGGATGCCATCACAGCTACACGCGTGATGTGTAAGAAGGAGCCTTGAAATTGGACTCACAGCCTGGTTCTTGCTACCATCATTTCACTGAACCCCTGCCCCAAGGCTAAATTTGGGAAAGTCTACTTCCCTTTTTCTGGGTACAGATGATTGTATTTATTTTTATATACAGTTATTTTTAAAATACAGGTATTTTTGATAAACAGATTTTTGCAGATTAAAATCACAATTTTATAATACTTTTTAAAAATTATTATTCTTTTCTAGCTAATATGTTTGACACTATCAAGTGTAAGGCAATTGTACAATCTAGATCTTCCACGGACTGCGGAGGCATATTTCTGCTCTCCATCCTCATCTAGGTTTACTATCCATGCCAGCAACAAGTGATATAATAAACATATACCAAAGTGGGTATCTGGTAGTGGATATATAGTTGCTAAGCCAATGTGAGGAGCCCTGGTGGCATGGTGGACAAGAATTTGGCTGCTAACCAAAAGGTTGGCAGTTCAAATCCACTAGCTACTCCTTGGAAACCCTGTGGGGCAGTTCTCCTCTGTCCTATAGGGCCTCTATGAGTCTGAATGAACTCAACGGTGTTGGGTTTTAATCTTTTGGGAAGCCAATGCGATCTTGCTGAAATATCAGGAAAAAATTGATAATGGCTTATGGTGGCAGGGAGGGAGGGAGAGAGGGAGGGAGGGAGGAAGGAAGGAAGGAAGGAAGGAAGGGAGGGAGGGAGGGAGGGAGGAAGGAAGGGAAAGGGAGGAAGAGAGAATGAAGAAGGAAGGGAGGAAGAAAAAGAGAGACAGAAAAAGAGGAAAGAAGGAAGGGAAGGAAAGAGGGAGGAAGGAAGAGAAAACTATACATGTGTTTATCTAAATATTAATAATGATTACTCTAATACTTTGTGATTTTTCTGGTTAGTTAAACATCCAACTCTGTTGGGTCAGCATTATCTAATACAATTTTCTGTGATGATGGAGATATATTTCATTGCTGTCCTATAAAGTAGCCACCAGATGCATGTGGCTACTGAACATTTAATATGTAGCAAGTGCAAATAAGGACCCGAATTTTTTATTTAATTTTACATAAATAAGCACATGCAACTAATGGCTACCCATTGGCAGCATGTATCTAGGGGGAGTTTCTTTTTTTAACAGATTTTTTTTTTAAAACCTCTGTAGCAAATCCTGAGTTTGCCTTCCATTCCATTCTTAAAAGTACTAAATTCCGTTTCCATTAAAAATTTTCTTTTGAGAACATGACTTTTCAAGACAAATTTCTATAGATTTCACCGGTATATTAAGGTTTGTTCCTGATTTACAGTCAATTTACTGTGGTTACAAAAGGCCACAAATTGAAGAGCTGTGATAAAGTACTTAACACACATCATGCCTTCCCAGGACAAATGAGAACTTACTAAAAGAAGGTAATATAGAAAGAAGAGGAGGAGGAAGAAGAGAAAAAGGAGTGAGGAAACCACATTTTCATTTGTTGCACAAAAAATGGAAAGTAAACCCAGCATTCTTTTACATTTTAGTGAATGGTTTCTTTTTTCATTTCATAAGAAAGTGTGTGTGTGTGTGTGTGTGTGTGAATGTATGAGAACAGAGTTCTGGCTGCTTATATTATAGATTTAAGAAAATATAATTAAATTTGCTGTAACATCTTATACCACCATTTGATGGGGGGAGGGGGTAGGGAAAAGTATATGTTTTCATAAGTAAGTTCAAAACACTGCAAAATTCGACCTCCAAATGTTTCCTACTTGATCAAGCGAAGTTAACTTACAAAAGAGAATGATCTAGTTGAAAAAAAAATTAAGTATGAGTTTTAACAACAGAAAATCATGTTTTAAGAAAAGTCTTGTGATCCTTAAATGCTACTACAAATGTAACTGATGTAAGTAACATCAAAAGTAACGTTGATACAATGATTCTATACTTTGAATTTCTGTAGTCTATGTAATGTTTTATGTAATGATTAAGTCTATTAAAATAACTCCCTGCGTGCTTTAAAATATGAAGAGCTCTTGCTGAGAAGGAGACAGCTCTTTAATAAACATTCCGTAATGTTTAAGGTTTTTTTTTTTTTTTTAGTTTTAATGTTTAAGATAGCTTGGAAGACACTGTAAACTGGAATCATAGGTGGGTTACGAGAACAAGCTCTGGAATCGGACTTTCAATAATTCCAGACAGCACGCCTACTAGCTGTGTGAGTTTGGGAAACTTATTTAACTTTTCCAAATCCTATTTTTATCATTTGTATAACAGGGATAATATTAATACCCATTTCTGAGGGTTCCTAAAAAGACAATAAAATGCAAACAAATGCTTAGCACAATTCACAGTCCTTATCATTAGGAAGCACTTGGTAACTATTAGCTAGTATTCCAATATTAAAACACAAATATTACAAATTCACTTTGTACCGTATTTTGTATTTCTGTTTCTCTTTCGTAGTTGTTGTCAGATTTCACTTTAAGATGTATGATTAGTAGTGATGTGATAGAAAAATCCACGGATTGGGTGTTAGGAGCCCTGTTTTGGGCTCTGCCACTCAGCGGTTTTGGGGCTTTCAGTAAGTCACCTAAACTCTACAACAAAGTGTTTTCACTGTTACATGAGGTAAAAGATCCTAGCAAGGTCCTACCTACTATGTGACAAAAACTTTATTAAGTCATAGGGTTATAAACAGAGGTATTTCATTTGGCTTGACAGATTCATTCATATATGGGGTCTCTATGTGCTGACTCAACTGCACCTAACGACAGCAACCCCAGCATTCCAAAGACTTCATAGAATGCAAAACTTGCAAAATTCATGACTCATTTTCCCACGGGAAAAGAAGTAAAGGGTGTCTGTGGAGGGGCTTTCTCAGATGTAGCAGGGTAGATGTACAGGCTTCTTCATAGCTTTTTATTATTGCTAACCTCTGTTCCAAAGTTATTTATTTTCAGATGTGTTTTGCAGATCCATTAAAAGGTCATTTGGATGATATTGCAAATGAAAAGATTTAAAATGATAATAACTGTGAATGTTAAAACAACAGCAAAGCAATGTCTAAAATCACTTACAGATGCTCTGATAAATGTTAAAAAAAAAAAAAAAAACCTTCATATTTGAAACCACAGAGGCTGAATCCTAATAATGTTTGTTTGTCCCTTCTATTTACCAGGAATGGCATTGCCTTTGAGAAAGAGTTAGCAATTCAATGAGCCCACCAGCTCTGAAATTGTGGGATATTTTTTGAGTGGTAGGATGAAGGAAGGGAGGTTTTGTGATTCAAAATTTTGTCCATAATTGAAATCTATATTCATGTTCTACATATCAATATTTCAAATTCCCATAACTCAAATTCTAGTTGTATTTTATTTGTGGTTCATGGTTCTATAAGGAGCATACAAATATGCTGTGGATGCTGGCAGTCTATATTTGTTCATTCATTTATTATTATATGTATTAAAATGACATTTATTGACTATCAGTTATGTTTCAGGCAAAGTACTGGGCAGAGAGCTATGTAAGCCAATAAGGCACAACCTTTGCTTTCAAACAACTTAAGGTAGTCCAAATAATTGGTGTCTGTTGTTTTGTTAGGTACTGTTGACTCAATTCTGACCCATAACGACCCAATGTGATACAGTAGATCTTTCCCATAGGGTTTTCTTGGATGTAATCATTACAGAATCAGATCATTAGGTCTTTCTCTCATGAACTGCTGGGTGGCTTCAAACCATCAACCTTTCAGTTAGCAGTCCAGCATTTAACCGTTTGCAGCACCAGCACTCCTTAGCTGGTGTCTAGAAGGCTAATAATCACTTGGTTCCACAAGGTGAAGAAAGGTACGTCTCTTTCCATTTAGTAGAGGACCACTTTATCCATCTGGAAAATTGGCATCGGGAGACTTTATAACCCTGAATATTGTTTTTAGAAAGCAACTTTGTATAAAATAAATAGTTAACACCCCACAAAGTGCAACATGAGGAAAGAAATGGCCTGGGCTGGGACAATTCTCAGGTTAATAACTTTAATGCAAGGCATTGCACAATCAGTCATTGTGGACCAAGTGTTATCAGAGTATCTGTGACATATTGTTAATACAGTCAATATCCTACTTAAGGAGATTCAGTCAAAACGTACTTACATCTTCGCATCCTGGGAAATAACCTAGCACTAACCTCCACGTGAATATCACATCTATTTGTGATGATGGCATATACAGACAGTATATGAAAAACTACCAACCCTATTTCATTTTTTTGAAACCGTACTTTGCAACATGTTACACATGAAAATTCTCAGGAAATTATATTTTATTTTTGTCAATCATCAAATTCTTTCCAGAACACTTCTCACATTTTTTGATAGAACTAGTTTAGTGTTTTCAATGTAATTTTCTCTCTTTCCAAACATTAAGTTCAAGCTCTAGTTTTGCAATGATTTTACTTGAGGTTTTTCATTCAAGTCTCCTAGAACTGAAGTGAAAAACACCCATGGAATAATAAAGATTATATAATGGATGATATACCTCTTCTGCTGAAAAGAAGTGTGGGTGAAGCAAAAGGAAAGGAAATATCCCAAATCTTAAGTCCCTCATATGTGGTAGCTCCATGCCAATGCTTAGAGTTCCTGAGTTACAGGCTTCTAGATCAAAAACAAATACTCTACCTTTAAGAACTTCATCAAAAAAGTAGTTAAGTTTCAACCCAACTTTGACTTGTCTTAATGATTAACCTTGAAGTTCAATGAAGTTGAATGAAGGACTAATGAAAGAAGATTTAGAAGTGATGCTTAATAACAAGAATCTGAGGTTTCTAACACTGAAAATAGATGTAAGTCATAAATGGTGATAAAATATATTTTGCAATATAAGGATCGAGCATGTATTTGATCTTTGCATTATTGTTCCAATGCTAAAATCAATTTTTAGCATTCATTCATGACTAAATTTACTGGAGCAGTGGTTCTCAAAGTTTAGTGTTCATCAGAATCACCTGAAGGAAGTGTTAAAACAGAGATTGGTGGGGAGAGTCTCCAAGTATGTCTGGGGTGGCAATTAAGAATTTGTATTTTTAATGAGTTCATAGGTGGCGCAGAAACCACTTTGGAGAATTACTGTACTAGAGAAAAAGTGGAAGTCAGATGAGTACAGGTGGCAGATTCATTCAGGCTGAGTGTGAACTGCAGCACCTCTGGCAGGTCAGGGAAGGCTTCCTGGAGGGAATTATAAAGTCACAGGACTCCAAAGGGAAGAACAGGAAGGATTAGGTAGGCAGAAAGTAGGAGAGAAGGAGAACGAAGGAAAATTCCAGATATAAGAGCCTGTCTGAATTCCAGCACTGAGATGAAGGTAAGCAGAGGTCCAAGATGACGGAACTTACAGTGTTCAGTTTGACTGACAGTCAAATTCCAGAAGGTGAATGGATGAGATCAGCCAGTAAGCTACGGCCATAACCTCAAAGTCACAAAATGAAGAGTTTTGAAGGGTCTTGAAGGATTTTAAGCTCATCATCAGGTTGTTTCTTAGAAACACAATATCAAAAATGACTTGAAACTAGAGAAAGACTGAAATCTGGAAATCCCAACTCATGTTTGTAATACTGGGAAGAGGTAAGAAAGACCTGAACTAAAGGAGTGGTTTAATGTGAAGGGAAATGGAAGACTTTTGAGAGATGTGATACAGAATCAGTATAATCGAACAACTGGGTAGCTTGGTAGAAGAGAGGGAGAACTGGAGTGTGACTCTCAAGCAATTGGATGGTGACGTATTATGAAATATTATTTAACTTAATAAAACAGTCTACTATAGAACAAGCCAGTACATATGGTGAAAATTGGCTCTACTTATTAGAAATTTGATTCCTCACTCCATTCGTGTAAGGGGTATAAAATAATACAATGCATAATAAAAAAAGAAAAATAAATTTTAAAAAATAATCAAAATAAAATATGGAAAACCTGTTTCCTCCTTTGAATAAGTTGCTAAGTCCCTTTATAACTTCCCCTATAGCAAAATAATAACTATTTTATTAGAGAATGCCCAGCACTTTTATGATATATGTTCATTTAATCTTTGTTTGATAGCCATAATTTGTTATGATCCACAAATTATGGATAACATTGTGAAGAAAGGAAATTCCAGAACACTTAATTGTGCTCATGAGGAACCTGTATATAGAATAAGAGACAGTAGTTCGATCAGAACAAGGAGATACTGTGTGGTTTAAAAAAACAGGAAAGGTGTGCATCAGGGTTGTATCTTTTCACCACGCTTATTCGGTCTGTACACTGAGCAAATAATCTGAGAAGCTGGACTATATGAAGAAGAACGCATCATCAGGATGGAGAAAGACTCACTAATAACCTGCAATATGCAGATGACACAACCTTGCTTGCTGAAAGTGAAGAGGACTTGAAGCACTTACTCATGAAGATCAAAGACTACAGCTTTCAGTATGGATTACACTTCAACATAAAGAAAACAAAAATCCTTACAACTGGACTAATAAGCAATATCATGATAAACAGAGAAAGTATTGAAGCTGTCAAGGATTTCATTTTACTTAGATCCACAATCAACACCCACAGAAGCAGCAGGCAAGAAATCAAACAACGAATTGCATTGGGTAATTCTGCTGAAAAAGACCTCTTTAAAGTTCTAAAAAGCAAAAATGTCACCTTAAGGACTAAGGTATTCATTACCCCAACCATGATATCTTCAATCATCTCATATGTATGCAAAAGCTAGGCAATAAAAAAGGAAGTCTGAAGGAGAACTGCTGCATTTGAATTATGGTCTTGGTGAAGAATATTGAATATACCATGTACTACCAGAAGAACAAACAAATCTATCTTGGAAGAAATACAGCCAGGATGCTCTTTGAAAGCAAGGATGGCAGGACTTTGTCTCATGCACTTTGGACAGGTTATCAGGAGGGACCAGTCCCTGGAGAAAAACATCATGCTTGGTAAAGGAGAGGATCAGCGAAAAAGATGAAGACCCTCAACGAGATGAATTTACACAGTTGTTGAAACAATGGGCTCAAACACAGCAAAGGTTGTGAGGATGGTGCAGGACCAGGCAGTTGTACATAGGGCCACTATGTGTTAGAACCAACTAGATAGCACCTAACAACACTATCAATCTTCATTTTAGTCCTTTGAGGTAGACACAAATGTTATCTCCATTTTACAGATAAAAAAATGAGGTGAGCAATGTATCCAAAGTTACACAGTTAATAAAAGGTTTCAGAAACTCTGTCCTTATTAAGTATGTGATACTGCCTAAACATAGAGAATGAGGTAATAAAAGTATTTTCCCTTAAGATTTATGAAAATCAATAAAATATAATTTAAAAAGTATAATTATAAATGTCTATGAAATAGTTGTCTGTTTTATACTTCCCACTAGCCATAAAATTGCAGATTAAATAAATCTGTAAAAAAGAACAAGAGAAAAGCAACAACCCAACACCCATTTTAACTCCTCTGCCACAATACAATTATTTTGTCAGCATGTTAGTAAAAAATGAGGGAGATGTATTAAAAAGCCTTCATCCTTTAAAAGCTTTTGAGCAGCCATCTAAGATGCATCAATTTGTCCCAACCCACCTGGAGCAAAGGAGAATGAAGAACACTGAAGACACAAGGAAAATATTAGCCCAAGAGATCAAAGGGCCACATAAGCCAAAGACTCCATTAGCCTGAGACCAGAAGAACTAGATGGTGCCTGGCTACCATCAATGACTACCCTGACAGGGAACACAACAGAGAGTCCCTGACAGAGCAGGAGAAACGGGTGGTACAGAACTCCAAATTCAAGTAAAAAGATCAGACCTAATTATCTGAGAGTAGATGAGCCCCTGAAGACATGGGGCCTGGGTTCTCTGTTAACCCAGAACTAAAACTATTCCTGAAGCCTACTCTTCAGGCAAAGATTAGACTGGGCTATAAAACATAAAATAATACTTGTGAAGAGTGTGCTTCTTAGTTCAAGCAGATACATGAGACTAAATGGGCAGCTCCTGTCTGGAGGTGAAATGAGAAGGTAGAAACGGACAGGAGCTGGTTGAATGGGCACAGGAAACACGGGGTGGAAAGGAGGACGGTGCTGTCACATTATTAGGACTGCAACTAGGTCACATAACAATATGTGTATAAATTTTTGAGCTATAAACTTTTGCTTAAAGCACAATTTAAAAAAAGTGATTCATCTTTTAATAAAAAATGGACATGGTTGCTATTATTCTAAAGTTTGACTTCTAAAAGTATTTTAATTTTAATTGTATTTTTTAAAGGACCTATCAAAACATCTGAATTCTTAATCACAAAGATTCACCTGAAATTTTAACTATTTTTCCATGTGCATTTCCTGGTTCAAGCCAATCATATACAACTTCCTTCTCAATCAGTTGCCATGTCATTGTCTCCTCCACTTAGGAAATAAGATCAAGGCCTAGACAATTTTTATCTTTAAATATGTTCATTTGTTGCTATATCCCTCAAATATCTGACTCTACCAACGATTTTGAGTTTTTTTGCAAAGCATCAAAGACAAACTTAGCTTGGACACTTAATGCAGGTTGGCGGGGCAGGGCGGGGGGTGGTGAAATAAAACCTCAGTCTCCTAAACACCTCAAATTTCTCTCCAAGAAGAAGAAGAAGAAAAAGATTTCATTCAAAATAGTGTTGTTCCACTCTCTCCCCATAAGAAGTCAGAAAGTGTACTCTTTGCTGACTTAAAAATAAACGAATAGAAAGGAAAGAGAAGTAAAACAAGATAACAGTAACAAAGAAGAAAAAGGAGGAGGAGGAAAAATACAACTAAGGGCTCACATATGTGGATACATGCAAATGAAATGTTCTGAGATTTTCTGTGATTATGCTGACAAGCACCCTTGCCTGAAGTCATTTTTCTTCTTTAGGGCCTAAACATTCACAAATATCTAAACTTGTGATTATCTAACCGTGGGTCCTGTGTGTGTGTGTCTGTGTACTATAATATATGCCTGAAAGGAACTGCAAATGTCAGGAAGATGCAAAAATACTCAGAGTGTGAAATCATCAAAGGGATAGGAAAGTTTAGAAGCTATCATTTAAAAGGCCCTTCATGCAGAGTCTCTGTTGAAAACAGCCCTGCATTATACCTCGGAAGATCTAAGTCAGGCTCAAGAGACTGGAAATCTGATAATGGTTTTATAGGCTAAGAGGGCATCCTGGATATTTTAGATCTTCTATAGATTCCATGGAAACAAGAAATCTAAGGACGCTGTCTTGATTATTCTAAACGTCTGCTTTAGGAAGAACTGGGGGGAATACCATCTTCTTTTTCAAAGGGAAAAAAACCGAGAGAAACACTGTGATCTCACACTCTTTGAGTTTGGAGCTGGATGGGGATATCGGAAGGGCATCAAAAGATTGTGCTTTAGCACATTTGCCATTTAGAACCGCACTAAGCAATTGCGAAAAAGAGAGGAACATTCACCTTCACACAAATTCACCAGTGAAATGTCTGTAACACCCGCTGCTCGGTGAAAGAAAGAAAGGAAAGAAGGAAGGAAGAAAAGAGGAAGGAAGGGAGGGTGGGTGGGAAGGTAGGCAGGCAGGCGGTCAGGAAAGAGGGCACTTTAGTGTAATAGCTCCAAAAAAGTATTGTATGAGAAAACAAAGCCCTGCCAATTCTATTAATTCTTGACTTCTAAAAAAATCCCTGGCTGCCATTTTTTTTTAATCAACTTTTGATTTTCATTTTTCTAATTTTATATTTGTTTTCTTTCACATAGTTAAAAATTTTTTTTTAACATGCTATTACATTTTGGTACTCCGTTTTATAACCTTTTCCTCAACCTCTCCATCCTCCTCCTTCTCTGTGACAGAGAGGAAAGGTAATGGGACAACATTCTATGAAGTCACTACATCCACGTCAACGGTTGCCAAGCTTCCAGTAAAAAAATAACCAAGAAGGTGTTTAGCCAATACATTTTACGACTGTGCTCAGTCTTCTGAAGTGAAATTTGCATTATTTTCATTTCTTCCAAAAAAGCAGGATATTTCTGGCTTGCGGCTGATTACAGGGAAAAAATTAAAATTCAAGTCATTCATTGATGGTGTTTATATTAATAATCGTTGCCTAGTTTATACATTTAATATTAGCAGCCTCACTGCTCTACTGCACAGAGGCATACAGTACAAGGACATAAAAGGTGATTTAGAAGTGACTATCTTTTTTATCCAGTAAGTCCTTTCTGAGTGTTTAGAACAATCCAAATAACGTAGCTTCTTCCTAGGAATAAAAGGGCAGGTGAGTCAACCATTCATATTGGACTAAGAGATGGATAGGGGAAGAAAGCTAACAACTAAGCTCACACAGGATTGAAATCTTCTGCTGGGACCTAGAAGGCAAATGGGAGCCTAGAGCAGACTGTCATTTAGGGGATGGACTGGGGTCTCCAAGACCAGGAAGGGGATGATGGATAGAACAGGGTGAGATCCCTATGAAAGAAAGAGCAGGCTCCACAGGAGTGAAGGAATGTGTTGAAAAGAGGAGATGAATTTCAGAGTTCTACAGTTTAGAAGGAAACCCTGGTGGTATAGTGATTAAGTGCTATGGCTGCTAATCAAAGGGTTGGCAGTTTGAATCCACCAGGCGCTCCTTAGAAACTCTATAGGCCAGTTCTACTCTGTCCTATAGGGTTGCTATGAGTCGGAATCAACTCGATGGCACTGGGTTTGGTTTTTTGATTTACAGTTTAGAAACACAACAGATCATGTATGGTGATGAGAGATAAAAGGCGTTTAAGTCATTACATTGAAAATATTTCCCAGTATTGAGAACAGTGATATTTTTCTATACTTTATCTAACAAAATCACATCTCTTCAAGTTATATAGATCCATCTAGGAGATCTAACTAATTACAGTTCAGCAAATATTAAGTTAGACAAATTCAGGATAATTTAATTCTTTTTTATTGAGTGCCTACCAGTAGAGGGTCAGTAAAAATAAGGAAACCCTCAATGAGATGGATTAACACAATAGCCTCAACAACGGGTTCAAACATAACAATGATCATGAAGACGGTGCAGGACGGGCCAACATTTCCCTCCATTATACATATAACTTTAATATCAATATTTATATCTATCTATTAAGTGCTACGGCTGCTATCCAAAGGGTCAGCAGTTCAAATCCGCCAGGCGCTCCTCGGAAACTCTATGGGGCAGTTCTACTCTGTCGTATAGGGTCGCTATGGGTCGGAATCGACTCAATGGCACTGGGTTTGGTTTTTTGGTTTTATATAGTAACTAAGTGCACATAGATTTTTGGTGTCGGACTTGGATTCAAACTCTGACTTTGCCACTAAGTACATATTTGGCCTTGAGCAAGCTTTTTTGAAGGGAGCTCTGGTGGTGTAACGGTTAAGTGCTAGGCTGCTGAGAGGATGGTGGTTTGAACTCATCCAGTGGTTCCAGGGGAGAAAGACTTGTCAATCTGCTTCTATAAAGACTGCAGCCAAGAAAACCCTATCAGGCAATTCTACTCTGTTACGTGGAGTCACTAGGAGTCAAAATCGTCTCCATGACAAACCACCACTGTGGCTGTTGAACTAAGTTTCTTTATTGGAGAGAATACATATATTCAGTGATAAAAAGTACAACCTCTGGAGCCAGGAGTTCTATTGTTCTACCCTCTGCTTTTGTTTTTCATTCTGCCTCTACTGTGCTCTACTTCTGCTTTCTTAAACAAGTTACTTAATGGTTCTATGCCTCAGTTTTCTTGTTTTGTGAAATGGGGATAACAACATTATCTACTTCATAGGAATTCAAAGGGTCAAACGTGAAAAGCTCCTAAAACAGTGCCTGGCAAAAAAAAAAAAAAAAAAAAGTTCTCAATAAAATTTAGCTGTATCATCAAACTGGACATAATCTATTTACCCTGTTGAGTTGCAATAAGATTATGAAAATTTTCAAAAATGTTGCTTCCCTTCTGAATTCAAATAAGGAAGAGCAAGTTTTTTTCCTATGGTATTTTTTAAAGTATAAGATTTATTAAGCTTTCCGAAGTCGTGGTGTTAAGGGCTAGATTTAGTTGGCATCATGATTTAAAGAATGCAATATATGAAGTCTTCTTCCAGTAAATATAGACATGGTTTAAATTACTGCAAAAAGAAAACTCCAGAGAACCAGGGCAAAGAAAATAAAAAATGTGCCTCACCTCTGGCATATACCCGATTGTATCTTTCTGATTAGTTCTGAACTGCTTTGTTTTGCCGCCAAGCTGAAGAACTACTGCTATTAGTCACTGATATTAACTATTTTTTACATCCAACCTAATGGTAAAGGGTTAGGCTAAAATACACAAAGGATTCAACAGCAAAAATTCCGAGTTGTCCTTTTGAAATGGATATGCCAGCTGAATCAGATAGCTAACTCCTATCACAGTAAGTCAATAGCCTTCAATCACTTTAACAACAGGATACAATGGCTAGGTATGCTTTCCATGGATTATGGTCTCATATCTTTCATATGGTCTTGGGAACATTATTGACTTGTGCGTAAATGTCTGCTGGATTTGTGTTCCATAAATGATATGCAACAAACAAAACTCAGCTTGTCTACAACATAAAATGGAATGCTACCTAGCCATAAAACTGACTAGGTATCCACTCTTGTACTGATACAGAAGGATCACCATAATATATTAACTAAAAATTTAAAGAACTAAAAAATTATATACTGTATATTGATATTTGTATTAAAATCAGGTGGGTAGCTAAGGTACCTTTTATATATGCATTTGTTTGCATATCTGTAAAATATTTTAGGAGGAATAACCAAGAACAAATCTGTCTTGGAAGAAGTATAGCCAGAATGCTCCTTAGAAGCTAGGTTGGCAAGACTTCGTCTTACCTACTTTGGATATATTATTAGAAGGGACCAGTCCCTGGAGGACATCATGCTTGGTAAAATAGAGGGTCAACAAAAAAGAGGAAGACCTTCAACGAGATCAACTGACAAAGTGACTGCAACAATGGGCTCAAGCATAAAAACAATTGTGAGGATGGCGTGCCGACAGGGCAGTATTTTGTTCTGTTGTACATAGGATCACTATAAGTTGGAAGTAACTCCAGAGCACCTAACAACAACAAACGAATAAACTATAACATTGGTTTCCTCTAGAAAGAGCAATTGGGTGGGGTTGAGGACACCAGAGACTTTTCACTGTTTATTCTTCCATACTTTTGAATTTTGAATCATGTAAATTTATTTTATATTCAAAAATAAACAAAACAATATAAATTAAATACATATATATTTTTTAATGAAATGGGCAAATCAGCTCCTAGTCAAGCTCCTAAGTCACTACATAAAAATAGAATTTCGGTAAACATAATTTTTATTCTAAACACACTAGCCTTACAAATGAATGAACCTGGCCTAGGGATTCCTGCTTAATGAGAATGACAGAAAACATGTTGGATCATAGACATAGTAAGAGGAATATTTTCAGGAAGGGATCACTTGAATTAAAACATGCTTTCCAACTAGTATAGAAATGGTAGAACTGGCAAGTGAAATGTTACTGGATATTATGATATCTGAAAAGTCAACATTTGTTTACAGAACTTCAGTTGTATGCCCAGCACTATGCTAGTGTTAAGTATGCAATGAAAGATTCAGGGCATTGGAGGCACTTACTGTCTAATGGTGGGTTCAGGGAGGACATAAAATATGAAGATAATTAAAACTCAGCAAATCAAGGTAAATTTTGTCAACTACTGGGTGTTGTAGGCATATATAGCAAGGATATGCAACCAGCACTAGGATAAAAGGTAAAGTCTTTCTGGAAAAGGAGCCCTGGTAGTGCAAAGGTTAAATGCTCCGCTGCTAACCAAAAGGTCAGCAGTTTGAACTCACCAATAGGTAAAAAAAAAAAAAAAAAAAGGTACAGGGGACAAAGGACCGGATGATCTGCTCCCATAAAGATTACAGTCTAGGAACCCTATAGGACAGTTCTACTTCTGTCCTACTGGGTCATTATGAGTTGGAATAGACTCCATGACACTCAACAACAACAACTTTCCCATCTCCCACTTTTAATCTCCCTTCTAGTCTTGAGTTGATGGCAATGGGTTTGGTTTTGGTTTGGTCTAGTCTACTATCCACACAGCAACATGAGTAAGTTTTGCTTTGTTTTTTTAAATTAAGTTTGGGTCATGTCGACTCCCTGATTAGATACCTTCAAAATTTTCTCTCTGCTGTTAGAAGAAAACTCAGTTCCATAACCTCGGCCCAGAAGCTAGTTCTGGCCCTGCTTGCTTCTATCACATCCTCTGTCCTCTTCCCTCTTTTCCCAGGACCTGGCTTCATTTTAGGCTTTCAAACACAAGTCCTTTCCCACCTCATCTCAGTGTCCTCACATGGATCTTTCATAGTTTGTTATGCTCTTTCCTTCACACTTAAGGGTGACTCTGTCTCATCTTTCATTCTCAGTATAAATAAAACTGTGCTTAGAATAAAATTCAGTCTATGAACTACAGATACTAGTTCATTTGGACTGCGCTGTTTTGCTATCCTCATGTCCTACCTTACTGCCTCTATACTGGACTCCAGCCCCCAGGCTTTATTGGCCTTGTCAAGATCTCCCAATCTAAGAAACTCTGTACCAGGTTCTCTTATTGTCTGGAATGGTCTCCACCCAGTTGCTGCCCTCACCCGCCACTCTACCTCCACCACCCCTTTTACTTTAAAGAACCCTTACTAATTACAGTAATAAAATAAAATTAAAAAACTGAAACCCATTGCCATTGAGTAGATTCCAACTCATCATGACCCCATCGGACAGGGCAGAACTGCCAGAGCCTTGGGTTTGTCAGCCCCTGCAGTTACACGAGTCAGGAGAAGCCTCTAGCCTGACACCTGACTCATGGACTTGGAACTTTCCAGCCTCTACAATTGCATGAACCATTTCCTTGATATAAATCTTTCTCCCTCTCACTATACATACACACACACACACACACACACACACACACACATGCTTCACTGGTTTTGCTTTTTTTTTTAGAGAACCTAGCCTAAGACAATATCACTGTGTTTTGCATACTATTTGTGCCCATTTAATTCTTGACGACTCTTCATTGTAATTAGCTTAGCTTGACCATAAGTATATTACTAGTTTAGACAGTTTCATAGTAGAGAAAGTCTGTTGAAAGGTTAAACTGAAATTATGAGTCATTACATGTGAAGTTTTCATGTATGAAGACAGAAAGTTAAAAGAAATCAACACCACCATCTGGGACACACAAAAGGTAAAAAGTTCTATCCTATGTTAAAATTATAATCTTTTAGAGTAAAGTAATAAAACAGTGCATCCTTTTAATGCTCTATCCTTAATTTTTTATATGATACCTGCTTGATATGACAGGAAAACAAAAATGAGAAAAGAAGGAAGATATCATACTGTCATTGGGAATTGAATGCAAGTAAGTATATTTTCTGCATAAGCAGCAATGGCTGTTTCAAAGAAATATTTGAAAACTACAGTTAATGTAAAATAAAAAATAAATAAAATGGCAGTAAGCTATTGGGTCAAATATTGTTGCTGAATTATTATTTTTTTGTTAAAGAATTACACAGTTAGGATACAAGAAACTTTAAAGGTTCAAATATACTAAGGGTAATTTAGTTAATCTCTGCTAATATGTTGATAAATTCATGGCAAAGTATACTGCAACCTATAAGAGCAACAGAAAGCAATGGATCAAACTGAGAATTAAGTCATACAGAAAATAACCTCAAAAAGGCTTTAAGGAAGCCTAGTCTTGAACTACACAGAACAGTAGAAGTAATGGTTCAGTTCATACCAATGCGCCTCGTGGGAAGCCACCACCATCTGTCAGAGGAGGCTTGTGTGTTGCTATGATGCTGAACAGGTATCAACAGAGCTTCCAGACTAAGACAGCCTAGAGAGAAAGGCCTGGCAATCTACTTCTGAAAATCTGTCAGTGAAAGTCCGATGGAGTACAACAGTCCAATCAAAAACCAATCATGGGGATGGGTCAGGACTGAGCAGCTTTTCAGTTCCATAATGCAGGTTTTCACCATGAGCTGGTGCCACAACATGGCAGCTAACAACAACAATCTATATAGAGTTTTAAGTCACACTGCTTTCAGCTGAAGGTAATTCTTTAAGGCTCCCGAAAGGTCAACAGATACTTACTATCAACCAGTCAATTCCTTCGCTTGGCTGAACTTTTTCTAGTCACTCTAACTTATTCTTTCATACTTGATTCAAACTCAGATTTTTAGGCTTTTTTTTTTTAATACCAAAAAACTGAATAGAAGGCACAACAGGCCTCATGATATTGAAATGGTATTCAGATTCCATTTTCCTTTAGTCAAATTTTACCTGTTTTGGTGTTAAGGCTGCTATATAGTCACTTCTGCAAGAGAAAGAATGAAAATGCCAAGGAATGCAGCCAGACAAGAGCGAGGTGGGGGAGATGCCCTCTCTCCTTCCTTTGGCTAAACCCATACTGTGAATTTTCCCCCTGGAGAGAGGGCTGCTGGGAGCTATAATTACTCTGATACACAGAATCAAAATATACATTTTTTTCAGTTCCCCTTTTCACTAGGAGGTAGCTATTCTGGAGAGAAGTAATTCACTTGACATGATATTACTTTCAATTTTGGTATTAACACTATTATTTCGAGGAGTATAATCTCCTTATATACTAGGAAACCCATACGATGGAAAATATTAATAAACGGAAAATGGTCAAAGGCTTTTATTTTCATATAAGTAAAACCCTACAACTAAACATCCATATATATATATAGAGAGAGAGAGAGATAAATACATAGATGGCACAATAGTTAAGTGCTGGGCTGCAAATCAAAAGGTTGTCAGTTCAAGCCCACCAGCTGCTCCTCAAGAGAAAGATGTGACTGTCTGCTTCCATAAAGATTTACAGCCTTGGAAGCCCTATGGGGCAGTTCTCCTCTGTCCTTTAGGGTGGTGATGAGTCAGAATTGACTTAACAGTCAATTTTGATGAGTATTTTGGGTATCAAGTTCAGGAGGTGCTAAAATGAACTCCAGAGGTAATCTTCATTTAGATTTAGTTGATTCATCAATAATATATAAATAAATAACTAAGATGGAACAGCACTGAAAAAAGTATAATTAAATATGGCTTGATAGTCTCTGAAAATTTTTCCTCTAATTAATACTGCCCTGTTCTTTGTGAATAAATAAATTAAATTCATTTTCTAAATAAAATAAAAGGAGGTAACAAAATTAGCATGTCTCACATTAATTTTGACTTTGTCGCAGTAAATCCATTCCTTTCACCTGTGATTTTAGCATAACTGGCTGGGTAAGTGGGACAAGTGTACAGCCACCTCCACTTCAACTCAACAAAGGACTTCAATAGTTAATACAGTTGCACACATACTTCTGGAACTGTCAACCTTCAACAACACCATTAATAAATAAGGGAGTAGGTATTATTCATGAGAAAGAGAAGCTTGGCTTAGAACTCTCCATATAAAGCCTTAATCCCTGCCAATCACCCTGCTTTAAGAGGAAGGAACTGCATTTAATGCAAATCCGATGATAATAGTTTTCACCCAAAATACAAGCAACCAGGAAGAGCTCCCTCTAAGGTTATGCTGACTCCCTCTACAGAGAGGTATTTCCATATTCCATTCAAGGCTGACAACAGTTCAATTTTAATTTACATTTTGTGTCAGAATACTATATTCTGTTCCAACTTCACAAAGTTGGAAGAAACTATTATTCTACAGTCTTGAGTAACTGAGTTCTATAAATTTACTGTTAATAGTTGTATTGTACACATAGTCACAAAGCTATTTGTTGTCCAAGAGATTAAAACTTTTGAGCTTTAGTGTATGGGTCAATTATTTATTTATTTCTCCTCTACCAGCGATAAATCTAGAAATGCAGTTAAAATGTGATATTTGGGGGAAGATTCTTATCAAATCTCAGAAACAGAAACTTGAGGCTTCTTTCAGTAACTTTTAGAATAGTGACAACAAAGGCTTATGTACTTCTTTTCCATTTGTAATTCTCTTTCTAATACAGGAATTGATTGACTATGTATAAATCTGGCACTTTTTAATAATGTCCTCTTTTTTTATTCCCTGCCTTCCTACCTCCCTCCATTCACTTCTTTTCTCTCTTTCTCCTTCCTGCCTTCTCTCTTTCGCTCCCCGCTTTCTTCCTTCAGTATAGTTTATACTGTCTAAATTCTCTCTACAGCTATGGATATGCGCAGAAGGACAGTACACAGGAAATGATATGGATTAAGGGTTTGCAGTTCATAAAAGGTGGAGTGCTCCAGTTATCCACCCAATTCAGATCTTGTTATGGAAACTGACAAGAAAGGGTCAATCGACTGTAATTGTTGGTAGTGTGATGTCCTGCTATTACAAGTGGCTCCCCCTTAGCAATTGGGCAATTTCACATTACACAGCATAAATCTTCCTGACTAGTAAGTGAGGATTTAAAGTATTTGATAGTTAGGTTGTAAGTGGTCTGAGATAGAAACTATAAGCAAAATAGTTAAACAGATAACAGGTGTTAACTAAATTAGACCAGAACATTCTTATATTTCTATGGAAGAAAACCTATATTTTGAGTCTTTTTTTTTTTTTTAATTACTATTGAATCATTTTCATTTTGGATTGTTTCTTAAGAAGGCTTACACTATAAGAACCAAGGTTTGCCAGTGTTACCTGTGCTATGCATATGCTGAATACTATGGTACGGTGGATCATCACATGCAAGCTTTCCATGAAAGCACTAAATGGTAATTCTACAAATAAGAGAACTGACGTTAAGTAACCTGTCTAATTTTACATACCTCGTATGAGGCAGTCAGTATTGAAATCCAAGGCAATCTGATTCTAATGTCTATGTTCTTAAACATCATGCTATATTACCTACTCCAGATTAAACCCGTTGCCATCGAGTTGATTCCAACTCATAACAACCCTATAGGGCACAGTGGAACTGCCCCATAGAGTTTCCAAGGAGCAGCTGGTGGATTCGAACTGCCAACCTTTTGGTAAGCAGCCATAGCTCCTAACCACTGCGCCACAAGGGCTCCACTACAGATTAGAGATAGAAATAGGAAGAGAGAGAGGATGGATACATAGATAAGGATTTAGCATGTAGCGTTTACATTATAGTAACCCCCCCAAAAAAAAAAAATTGTAGAAAGGACATACTCACTGAAACAGTTAAATAATCATTCAGAAAACTGCACGCTTACATTTTGCAACTAGCCCTGGTGGCTTTGTCAAGAGCCTGCACACAACAACCTAACACTGTTGTTGTTGTTGTTGTTAGCTGCCATCAAGTCAGTCTCTGACTCTTGATGACCTCATGCACATGAATAGTTGGGGATCGAATACATGATCCATAGGATCACTGCTAATTTTTGGAAGTAGATTGCTAGGGCTCTCTTCCTAGTCCATCTTTGTCTGGTGGCTCCACTGAAACTTGTTCAGCATCATAACAACACACAGATTTCCACTGACAGATGGGTGGTGGCCGTGCATGAGGTTCAATGGCCGGAAATTAAACCTGGTTCTCTTGCAGAAGCTCTGGGGGTGCAGTGGTTAAGCACTTGGCTGCTAACCAAAAGATTGGCAGTATGAATACACCAACCACTCCATGGGAGAAAGATGTGGCAGCTGCTTCCATAAAGATTTACAGCCTTGGAAATCCTATGAGGCAGTTCTACTCTGTCCTATACGGTCACTATGAGTCAGAATGGATTGGAGGGCAGTGGGTTTGGTTAGTGGTTGTCTACTGCATGGAGGGAAAGAATACTACCACTAATCCACCACTGTTTCCACAGCCTAACACTAAACGCTTACACATTAACCAGAGATGCCCATCTTCTCATCCATAAAGGTAGGTCAGTAAACAACTCCTTGCAAGAATGTAACTCCTGAGAAAAAAAGTAAATCCCACACTTTTTGGTAACAGGACAATCTCACACTTCTTTCGGCTTGAGTCTACCTATGGAAACATAAGTCAACCTCTCCAGTTGACAGGCAGTTCAGTATCCATATGCAAGGAGTCAAAATGAAGACTCCAACAAACTTCAATAGGAATCTCAAATTATTCCCTGATTTTCCACAAAAGAGGATGATTCTACGGGATCCAATAGTTATAAGCATACTACTACTCTATGGCCTTTAGAGTCGACTCTCTACCCTGTGTTGTTCTTGAAGTACATTGTTCTCTACGGCACCATGTGCCTTCTTGCAAACTGCCTTCTTTTCTGTCTGTAAAGAGCTCATAGCTGTCTTTAGATAAAAGTACCAGCAAAGGGCCTACACTTTCAGCAACGCATACCTTAGAAGTGATCAATGTTGGCCTAAGTACTCATGCCTGCTAGAGTCACTTAAGGTTTTACATGGCTATCACTTGGTTTTCAAGAGACTCTCACTCCTTTCTGGAATATTTATACTGCTTCTGATTGCAGCTCAGTGACTCAGCATGGAGAAGCATCTCCCTTGGGACACATTTGGGAAAATATAATGCAGATTCAGAAACCAGGTGAAGCAAGTGAGTCACCTAGTGCCACTTGCAAGAACCTGAGAGTGAGTCCTTCATTAAATGTTGCACCCTAGGCCCCTCATCACAGGGTTTTTGGGTTTTTTAGGCCCCTCAGTCTTAAGAAGGTGCTCTACTCACACACTGTCCAAGTGCAGGGTCAGCGCTTACATGGTAAGAGTGGGAATGGCTCCTTACAATTGCTCCCCAGGTGCTGCACTGACCTCACTCTAGCCTTAGCCTTGTTGTAATCACACTCAAGGGGCAACCTTAGACAACACTGCTCTGACATATTTCTGGTATAAACAATATGCTACTTATATCTTTTATATGTTAAATCACTTCGTCAATCTTTAAGGAATTTGTGGCCTGAGTCTACAACCCCAATGAAAGACAAAGTTTTAACACCATGTTGTCACTAAATGGAACCTGGGTGGCACAGCGGTTAAGATCTCTGCTGCTAACCAAAAGGTCGGCAGTTCGAATCCACCAGTTGCTCCTTGGAAACTCTAAGGAGCAGTTCTTCTCTGTCCTATAGGGTAGTTATGTGTAGGAATCAACTTGATAGCAATGGGTTTGTTTTTTTGATTTGGTAGTCACACATAGCTGTTGAATTAATAAACTAACGCAAAGTAATTTTATGGGTATTCTCTGATGGAAGATTATACTAAACATATATCTATATATATGGCTATTTTTAAATATAAGATAATGAGCCAACTTTGATCTTTATATTGACCATTGAAAACCTTTTGCCATATTAAATGATCAATTTAGAAAGGAACGCCACATTTTAAATATAAGTAGAAAAGTGTATTGTGATTATCACAACTGATACAAGACACAAGATTCAAACGAAGCATAAACATGCACACATACAGAAGTACGCTGAGACACAGGTAAAAGTGAGTTTGTACCTGTTATATAACATCTATTATCTAGTATTTTGATTTAATCCTTTTTTGAAAGTTAGTATATTTGGCAAATTATAACAAAAAATAGAGAGAGAGAGAGAAAAGTATTAGTTACTGGGAAAAATTCCCTAGAATTCAGAGAGCTGCTAACCACCAACGAGCAGATTCAATGCTCAGATTACTAAGACTTTTTGTTTGTTTGTTTTTTCTTTTTAGGAGCCTTCTGCCAGAGACAAATTCATCTCAGCTGCCCAAAGCTTGCCATTATATGAACAAAGTTTTCAGATACATAGGCACATGTTAAGTGTATATATCATATATACACATACATACATGAACACATAAGATGAAAAATAAATTTTATGTGCCCTCTTGGATGCTTAATTGTGGTGTTCTCTTGAAAAATGACAAAGAATAAAATGCATTTAGCCCCACAAAGGATTGTAATAAGAAGAAAAGGAAAACAATAGAAATTTAGTATGAAGAAAAACATAAATAGGGAACCCAGGCGCTCGAGAATTATAAACTATACCCTTTAAAAAGTTATTACCAGAATCTGTTTCATAGACAAACACTTGATACCTGTATCATGGATGCTGTAAGGAAATGTTTGCATGAAGACAAAACTCAGATAAGGCAGATGGCACTAAAACCCACACATGCAGTTCACAGAAAGCACACTTCTCGTCTCCTGTAATTTAACAGTTTAATATTCTTCGATGAAGAAGAATTAAGTCTCCATAAAACTCAATTATCATCCACCAACTCACTTTCCATTCCTACTAAAGGCTCTTATCAATTTCTTAAGCTCACTAGTCAAATATCCACATAAAAACCCACAAGTAACGCACTGGAAGTGTCACACACTGATAAATCTTAGCACTGTAAGAGTTAACGTAACAGCAGAATTCCTTTGAGAGGATAAACAGAATAAAGTTCTGGAAGCTAGATGTAATATTTCAACTGCAGAGTTTATTACCTACAGTTTCATTGCTAAGCACAGAGTGTCCCACGGAACGACAGAAAATTACTATTGCCTGTTCTCAAAGGTTGGAACTCTTCATCTTTTCCTATAATTCCAATAGTAAGATGAAGAAAATCACTCCTGGTTTCTTCATAACCCCTTTAATTTTTCATGTTGAATGTCTTTTCCTTTTATTACTCATCTAAGAAAACTATCAAGAGCTCAGTTATTACTCTGACTGAGTTATTATCATTTCCAAAGTGGGAACTGATTCTCAGAGAGTGTACTAAAAACCAACCATCACTTATGCGGTAGGAGGCGGGAGAAGGGTGCAGGCAAAGGGCAGCTGCACCCTAAGGTACTCACAAAAACTACAAACACAAAGAGGAAAATGGACTCTGGCAACTGATCACTTTTTTCACTTTGGTTTTCACCATTTCAGTGAGAGTTGTGCTCAGGGGTCTTGCTTGAGGTTTTTTTTTTTTTTAATTTCTATACTCAAAAGTGGCTGCAGCAGTACATCAACAGAGAACTGCCAGAAATTCAACCTGGATTCAGAAGAGGATTTGCAATGAGTGATATCATTGCTGATGTCAGATGGATCTTGGCTGAAAGCAGAGAATAACAGAAAGGTATTTACCTGTGTTTTATTGACTATGCAAAGGCACTCAACTGTCTGGATCTCATAACAAATTACGAATAACATTGTGAAGAACGGAAATTCCAGAACACTTAATTGTGCTCATGAGGAACCTGTACATAGAACAAAAGGTAGTCGTTGACAGAGCAAGGGGATATTGCGTGATTTAAAATCAGGAAACATGTGCATCATGGTTGTATCCTGTCACCATACGTATTCAATCTGTAGGCTGAGCAAATAATCCAAGAAGGTAGACTATATGAAGAAGAACTCAGCATCAGGATTGGAGGAAAATTCATTAACAACCTGTGATATGCAAATGACACACCCTTGCTTGCTGAAAGTGAACAGGACTTGAAGCACTTATTGATGAAAATCATAGACTACAGCCTTCAGTATGGATTGCACCTCAACATAAAGAAAACAAAAATCCTCACAACTGAACCACTAAGTAACACGATAAACAGAGAAAACATTGAAGTTGTCAAGAATTTCATTTTACCTGTCAAAAAATCAAAAGACACATTGCATTGGGCAAATCTGCTGCAAAAGACCTCTTTAAAGTGTTAAAAAGTGAAGATACCACCTTGAGGACTAAGGTACACCTGCTCCAAGCAATTGTATTTTCAATCATCTCATGTGTATTGGAAAGTTGGACAATGAATAAATAAGACCTAAGAAGAATTGAAGCCTTTGAATTATGGTATTGGCAAAGAATACTGAATATACAATACACTGCCAGGAGAACAAACAAATCCATCTTGGAGGAAGTACAGCCAGAATGCTCCTTAGAGGCAAGAATATTGAGACTTTATCTAACGTACTTTGGACATGTTATCTATGTTATCAGGAGGGACTAGTCCCTAGAGAAGGACAACATGCTTCGTAAGTAGAGGGTCAGCGAAAAAGGGCAAGATGCTCAATGAAATGGATTGACATAGTGGCTATGCCAATGGACTGCAGCATAGCAAAGACTGTGAATATGGTGTAGGACAGGGCAGTGTTTTGTTCTGTTGTACATAGGGTTGCTATAAGATGGAACCAACTCGATGGCACCTAACAACAACAACATTCCCAAAGGAACATGATCATACAGAACCACAGTATTCTTTTAACTCCAAAGTGCAGTTTGTGCTGAGAATCAACAGTGGGCAAGGGGGTCATGATTAAGAAGTTGCTGATTTTAGCATTTCAAGGTAAAGAAGGATCCCTGAGCAAAAATCCCCACACCACATGAAATGTATTTTCTACAAGACTTAGAAGTTTTCTCAAACCATGTCTTTCTAAAGGTCCATGAAGGGATGTGGGAATTTAATATACTTTTTTTCCCCCACAAATGCAATAGAAAAAAATCATTTTGGTTGTATTACCATTTTGGTTATTTTCAGTTATCATAACAGTAGCAGAATATTGTCATTTAGATTGCTTGCTGTAGTATCTGACTGTTTTATGCTGAACTGTTCTTTAAAAAAAAAATGTGAAGAGGAAAAATAAAAGAACGTTTCCTCATTTTAAAGTGTTTTTCCGGTGCTTGCAACTCATTTCTATTTCAGATATTTCAAGTTTTCAGTAATTTTTTCTGCTCCCCAATAAAATATACTAATATTTGGTTTAAAGCATCCTTTCCCATCTCTAAGTCCTTGGGTTGGCCAGGATAAATCATGAAGGCATTTTAGATTAACTCTGTGCTGTATCATGAGAATATCCTTCTATCAGCATAAAAATGTAAAAGTGATTCGCAGTTCACTACGAATTTTGTTACTGCTCAAGTCCATGGTTGGCATGTAGCCATGAAATCTGGAAAACCTTTCCACACCTAACTTGTCTGCTGAACTCGATTGATGCTACACACAAAGTAAACGTTAAGTGAAGAAATGAACCTAAGAACTATAGGGCAATCCTTTCCAGTCTAGTCATAAGGTTGGGACAAGTGCTTAGATAAAGGTCTATTTCAGCCATTCTAGGACCTAAAGCATTGTCTCTTTAAATAATGACAGAAACCATTTGCATAAATTAGTAGTAATAGTATTATTTCCTTTTTTACAAATGGGTAAAACAAAGCTTAGAAACACTAATTGATTGCCCAAGGGCATATTAGCTGGTATGGTAAAACCAGTATTCTTATCCCAAAATAGTTCTCTTTCCAATATACACAGTTATATTCACTGAGCCTCTGATATTGTTCTTACTGACTCTTTTATGGATTGAATTGTGTCCCCCCAAAAATGTGTATCAATTGGCTAGGCCACGATTCCCTGTATTGTGTGGTTGTCGACCATTTTGGGATCTGATGTGATTATCCTATGTGTTGTAAATCCAAACCCCTATCATATTATATGAGTCAGGATTAAAGGCAGTTATGTTAATGAGGCAGGAAGCAAGAGACAGGATTAGGTTGTATCTTCAGTTAATTTCTCTTGAAATATAGAAGAGTTAATCAAGCAGAGAAGAGAGGGACCTCATGCCACCAAGAAAGAAGTACCAGGAGCAGAAAGCATCTTTGGATCCAGAGTCCTTGCACTGAGAAGTTCCTAGACCCAGAGAAGACTGATGACAAGGACCTTTCCCCAAAGCCAACAGAGAGAGGAAGCCTTTCCCTGGAGGTGGCAGGACCCTGAATTTGGACTTCTAGCCTCCTAAATTGTGAGAGAATAAATTTCTGTTTGTTAAAGCCATCTATTTGTGGTATTTCTGTTATAGCAGCACTAGGTAACTAAGAAAACTCTCCTATATTTCATCAGTTCTCCCCATACTTTTCAAAGTCATGGCACACAAAGAAAATGATAACACACTGGAGCTATCCACGCCAATAGAAATGACAAAGGCTGCTTGAAAAATACATGGTAAAAGTCCCACCAAACCTCCACCCTGGTGCACACAACTAACACGCACCCAATTTATAAGGCCATGTATGCTGGCTGGAAACAGAAGCCTAGATGATATTTAGCATCACAGGACAGATATGAACTATTAGTGTTCATGGAGAGCAATGCTAAGAACTGCTGGCAGATATATATACAACACCAGAAAATGAGATGTGTACACCTCAGAAGAAAAGTGAAGAAAACACAGGACTTATCTAAGAATGGGAAGGTACTGGAAAGACATTAGAAATTAAGTCTTACAGAAAGGCGGTCATCTCCCACAGGTCAGAGACCTTAATTGCCAGGTATAAGCTGGTGATTCTCAAATTTTTAGTTCTAGCTGATGTATTTCCTGATGCAATTCAATATTTTCATACAGATATCTCAGAGATATGACAAAACCCAGTATCTCCTAATATTGTTTGCCCGTTTTAGGGACTCTCAGGCCATCCACCCACTGGCCTATCTAAATAAAAAACTTCAGAGACCTTTAGACACCTATTCCTTCCTCAACCTCCATATTTAAACCATTACCATTTCTCTTGATTTGCTCTCCACAATGGTTCTCAAAACCATCCAACTCTCCCTAAATACTCTTCCAGAAGCTAGAACATGGTGAGTGATAGGTATTTTTACATAGCTTGTGAGCTAAGAATGGTTTTGCATTTTGAAATGGTTGGGGAAAAAAATACAAAATTTATCATTTTTGCAAGGTCTTCCCATTGTTTTTTAGAATAAGGATTAAAGTGGCCCTCGGGGTCCCACTTTATCTGGTTCCAGACTTACCTTTGCATCCTTTTTAATAGCACTTTTTACTGCTCACTGGATTTCAACCACAGAAATCTGCTTTCAATTCCTTTGCTCCTACTGCCCCATCTACTGGGAAATCTTTCCTTCCTCCTTTCCTCTATCTGCTCTTTGCATAATTTAGTCCCATTTAGACTGTGGTTTTAGCACAAATTTCACTTCTTCAGGAAACTCCTACTGGACCCTCCCTTTCCAACACATAGGTTGGGCCCCCTGTTGTATTTGCCTTATACTTCTCATTCATTGCATTTATTATAGTTTATATTTGTGAGATTATTTTGTTAATGATCTTTTCCATTAAGTTATAAACTTCATAAAAAACAAATCAAACCCATTTCTGTAGAGTTGATTCAGACTCATAGCAACCCTACAGGACAGAGCAGAACTGCCCCACAGGGTTTCCAAGAAGCGGCTGATAGATTCGAACTGCTGACGTTTTGTTTAGCAGCTGAGCCCTTAACCACCGTGCCACCAGGGCCCCAAACTCCATAAACATTGGAATTATGTCTGTTTTGCTCAAACATTTGCTCAAGTCTGATATTTTTGGCACTTGTTGAATACTTGTGAAATTAAATGATGAATGATCATTAATGAGACCTGGAAATTACACTTACCCTCTCGTCATTAAGTAATCATTGGATTGGTTTCAGGAGTTCCTGGATGGTGCAAAGAGTTAACACACTTGGCTGCTTACTGAAAGGTTGGAGGTTCGAGTCTACTCAGAGGCATCTCAGAAGAAGGACCTGGCTATCTGCTTCCAAAAAATCAGCCATCGAAAAATCTATGCTGCATAGTTCTATTCTGACACACGTGGGGTTGCCCTGAGTCTGAATAGACACAAAGGCAATTGGTGCGTTAAATATACACATTTCTAAAGATCGTTCAATGTTATAACTTTTTTTAATTAATAAAAAATCTTTTCAATTTTTTACTTTAAAGTAGCATTGCTGGATTTAGCAAATAAAAATACTGGAAGGCCAGTTCAATTTTAATTTCAGATGAACAATGAATAATTTTTAATATTAGTATGTTCATGCAAAAATTTTTGTCCCAATATTATGTATGCCTGTGCGTATGTAAAAACACCTAGACATGTGTATAGACAAATAGTAGATAGATACACACATACACTTACATATACAGATATCAGTAGCTCATCTGAAATTCCAGTTTAGCTAAAGGCTCTCTATTTTATCTGGTAAATCTATTTTGAAGAAGTCTGTAATGAAATGTAATTCTCATTTGATAATTGATGTTGTAACTAGACATTAGCATAAACACATTATAAAATTATCAAAGAAGATGCCTGATAGAAATGAAGGGTGATAGCATTAAACTAATAATGCTTGTCTATGGAATTGGAAAGGTCCTAATCTTAGCAATAAGAAAATCACCAGAATTAACAATCTGTCTATCACCACCAATAAAACTAATCTAATCAGAAAAACAAAAACAAGAGGCCAGGAAATATATTTAGCAACTAGCTCTGTCTGAATCCCTATAAATTCCTTTGACTCTTCCAGAAAATTCAAAAATGTGGAAAGATTAAAGTGCTAAGAATTAAACTGAGATGTCTCAAAATTGTAGGAGTAGAGTGGGGCTGGGTCCCAGACACAGAGATTTATCTGGAAGGAATGTCTAGGGGAGCGGCCCAAAGTTTTGTTTGCATCAAAATCACTTTTGCTTCTTGGAATATATGTTCAGTTTGAAATTAAAACTAACAGCAGAGCACAGGACTCCGTTTTATGTCTAAAACTAAAAAAAAGACCTGGAAAAAAAGACCCCTAGCTTCCTCAATCCTAAAAGAGCTTCCGCTAAACTATCAAAGGCATTTATTGATAAAATACAGAAAATTGCCAATATCTGTTCAACCCTAAGGTAATGTTTATAGCATTTAATGAAAATACATTTGACAATGTTCATTTATTTTAATTACCTAGGAGGATTTTTTTTTTTTTTTACCTATTCTTCACCCTCCTTCACCCACCCCCCAGTTCCAAAAAGGTTTGAATTTGTCATCAATAAATATTTCTTTTATAGAAAATAATTTTCCCACAGGCACCAAATTCACGGCTACTTTGCAGGAAAAATAAATCTTTCCAGGCTTTAAAGTTTGTTGTTCTTGTTAGTTGCGATTCAGTTGGCTCTGACTCATGGCCAACTTTATGTATAACAAAATGAAATGTTGCCTGATCCTGCACTATCTTCGTGATCATTGGTATATTTGAGTCTTTCCAACCTCGGTGGCTCATCTTCCAGCACTATATCAGATAATATTCTGTTCTGATCCATAGGGTTTTCACTGGCTGATTTTTGGAAGTAGGTAGCCAGGCCCTTCTTCTTAGTCTTAGTCTGGAAATTCCACTAAAATCTGTAATACCAGGGGGTGCCATAGCTTCCAGCATTATAGCAACATGCAAGCCACCACAGTATGACAAACTGAACAGGCAAGTGGTGGTTCTAAGTTTTGGTGGGGTTTAATTACATTCTAATTCTTATGCAACTGTAATATTTAACCACTCTGTAACACTGGGTTCCACGAATATAATGACTAATGAATGGTCAGGCTATGGGGGTTAGTGAGTGGCACCTTAAGTGCTCAACAGAAAAGTGGGGGATTTCATCCCCAGCAGTGCTGGGTACACAGCAGAGGTTTCATACCTGAATTTCTGCATGTATCACCTATATATCCTACTATCACTTGGGTTAAAGGACTAAAGAAAGATTTTTAAGCGCTTTCTTTTTCTTAGTAGTCTATAAACGCCTTCTCCATCTGATCTGCTCTGGTAGATAAACCAGCCCATCTCACCATGACACTGTCACGGGTAATGGTGTTCTTTAGCAATCCTCGATTTTTGAAGGCTTGCTGGGCACTGATAATTGCATTGCACCTTTGAGAGGCACTTTTTGATATCACCAAATCAGCACAGGTAAATTTTATTTTTCCAAAACAGATGCTTTCTGCCTGAAAGAACAGACACACAAATTCATCTGCTTTCTACGTTTTATTTTTATGCTATAAGATTCTGAACTAATCTCTTTTGCATTTCACTTGATCACACTCCAACTAAAGTGTATAACAGTTCCCAGCTCTCTAAGCTGACACAGAAATGCATTTTCCATTACTGTTTGCATCCCTGCCTGCCTAGGCAGATTTTCCCAGGTGCTTCGGCTTTGCAGTTCAGCGAACGTGTCCCTGAGAAGCAGGAAAAAAAAAAAATCGAGTTGTTTACTTATTTCTTTTGCATCTTTTTCCAAGAACGTTTGATTCCTATTTAGTTACTCCTGCATTGCTTTCTATTCAAGATGGGGCAGAAAGTCAGGGTGAGAAAGGACCCTAATCATTTCACATGAGAAAAACAATTTTCTATCCATTAAGGTTTCCAGCCAGAGAAGAAAGGGAAACAAAACAAATCGGAACAACTAAAAAAAGAAGGCAAAACACACACAGCAATGGCTTTTCTTATAATGATTTTGCTCACTTTGCAGTCCTAGTATACCAATTTACCTTACCAAAAGGTAATTTATGCAATAACTTGTTTGACTTGAATACTATAAGCTATTCTCAGTGAGGAATTTGAAGAAAGGTAACACAGTTTTATGCCACTGGTTTATTTATTGGGGTGATTTTTTTTTTTAAATACCTTTTCTAAGGAGATAGTTACCTAGATAAAAATTTTCAGTTCATGATAATAAATGCTACTTTATTATTTTAAATGTGTATACTAAGAAGCAAAGCCCAGCATATTTTTTTTTTATACTAAGAAGAAAAGCCCAGCATATATAGAGGCATGTGGATATATATACATATTTATTTAGATAGTTAAGATATTTTAACTCACTTTTGATAGATGGAGATCAACTAAGTCCAAGGATGAATCCTGAAACTTATAAAGATGGTCTTATTTTATTTTTCTGTGTACCCTTCAATACTTTCAATGGGATATAATTTCAAATAGGATCTTTCTTAGTTTTTCTGAGCCCTGGTCTGAGGATGCATTATTTCTTTCTTATGTTTGAACTAACAGTTCAAAAGTGAAAAGATGGGTATTTCATACCCATCCCTATGGATGTTTCAATTGTTTAATTCTCTGGTGATTTTCAAATCAAATTTTAAAAAGTAGTTCTTAGCCTGGATTTCTTCTCTATTTTTCCTCAACTCTTTTTTCCCATTTTCCTACCTCATCTCCTAATAATCCTTCTAATTAATGGCTACCATCAGGCTCCTCTCAACAGAAAAATGCTATCTGGTGATAGGAA